>NC_086446.1:401261717-402471717 GCF_028390025.1 Pseudophryne corroboree
TGCTTCATGGGACTTGGGGGAGAAACGCCCCCCAACCTCTTGAAAGGTTAATGGTACCGTTCCACGCTGACAGGACACTGAGCTCCTAAGGGAACTTTTCGCAAGCCCCTCCACGGCGAGCGTGCATTCTTGCACCCCGCCGCCACCCCTAACAGAGCCAGAAGAGTGGTGAGTACTAAGTACAGATTATGGCGGCATTAGGGTACGCAGACGCACGGCTTCTAACCGGGGCGGAATGCATCTCCAGACACTGTACACAGCTGCGTCTCATTACACTGTATACAGTACCCACACTGGCATAAACAGCCTTTAAACCGGTTTTTCATTTCAAGCACTAGATTACCTCCAGCCAGTATGGAAAAAAAACGGGAAGACCGTGCGCCATTGAAGGGGCGGTGCCTTCACCATGAGCGGATCCAGCAGCTCACCAGCGACATTTTCCCTCTGCAGTGGACACAGACGCTGACTGACAGGGACGCGCAGCTCCTCCAGAGAGACTCTGGATTATCTCAGCGGTACCAGGGGGTCATAGCAGTGGGGGAGCGGTTATTAGTGTACGGAGTCTCCTATCAGGGTACTTAGTCTGCGACCTGGCTAAGCTTGGCATTAGCAATAAGGGCGTGGTGAGGGCTGGCTCCAAGTAACTGTTTCCTTGAAGGGCTCTTTGTGGGTTAATTGTGCTTAACATTTTCCTGTGTGCGCGCGCAGTCACATTTACATTATGTCAGGCAAAGAGTGTGTTTCTTGTACAGCGGAGTGTTCCTCTTCACCAGGGGGCTCACTACTGAGTTCTCCGGGCAGTGCACCTTCCCCAGAATAGCAGGGCAGAACCGGAGTGAGTTAATTCCATTAAGGGAATGATCTCAAAAATTTCTACGAAACTATCCCGCAATGAGAGAGACGCTATACTTAAGACAGACTGTGGATGAGTTTATCAATAGAGACTCAGTCCTCAAACCAGCGTCTCAATCCCCTCCCATTTGTCCGCAAAAAAACGATCTCTGGCCCATATTCTGCAGTCTGACTCTGACTGGTCAGACATGGAGGAGGGTGAGGTGGATTTGGAGGGAGGGGGGGGGGGGGGGTGATGCTACTCTGTCGGTGAATAGAGGCTGTCAGATGTTCTGCAAATTCCTGATAAGGCGTCAGAGGAGTGTGAGGAATCTTATTTTAATGTAAAAACAAGTCACTTTTCCTGCGTCAAAGGAAATGAATACCCTGTTTGAGGACCCGTCTGTTAATCCTGATAAGAAATTTCAAATTCCTAAAAGGTTGCTCTCCTCTTTTCCTTTTCCTCTGGAGGATAGGAAAAAAATGGGAAAATCCACTGATAGTGGATGCATCAGTCTCTAGGCTGTCGCATAAAATTGTATTGCCTGTCCCTGGTGCAGCCTCCCTAAAAGATATACGCCTGATCGTAAAATTGAAACTACACTCAAATCATTGTACACAGCTGCTGGGGTGGCCCAGAGACCCACTATTGCATGTGCGTGGATCATAAAAGCCGTTGCTAAATGGTCAGGTAACCTAATTGAGGGGTTAGTTTCCTTATCCTGGGGGGGGATGTTGTTTTACTCCTACAGCATATACAGGACTCTGCGAACTTTATGGTTGTTGATTGTTTTGCTTAATGCACGCACCACCGCTATGGCAGTGTCGGCACGCAGGGGCTTATGGCTACGCCAGTGGACTGCAGATGCTGACTCCAGGAAAGGCTTGGAAGGCCTACCATTCACAGGAGAGGCCTTGTTTGGAGACAAACTAGACAAATGGATCTCCAAAGCTACTGCGGTTAAGTCTACATCTCTTCCTTCCGCAGCTCCCCCAGCCAGGAAAGCTTTATTTTACAGTCCTTTCGGATAGCCAAGTTTAACGGAAATTCCAGAGGTGCTTCTACGACCTCCAGAGGTAAACCACGCAAACTAGCAACTGCAGGTGCTCAGGAACAGAGCTCAGGCTCTGCTTCCTCAAAGCCTTCAGCATGACGGTGGACCACGATGCCTGGAGGAATGTCACGTGGGAGCCTGACTAAAATTCTTCAGTCACATTTGGTCAAGTTCGTGCCGGGATCCCTGGATCATAGATCTTATTTCCCAGGGCTACAGACCGGAGTTCCAAGAGCTCCCACCACAAATTCTTCAAATCAGGCTTACCAGCTTCACAAGAGGCAAGTATAACTTTACAGCAGGCCATCCAAAAACTGGTACAGACTCAAATCATTGTTCCAGTTCCACCTCGTCTGCACAACAAGGGGTACTATTCTAACTTTGTTTGTAGTACCGAAACCAGGCGGTTCGGTAAGACCAATTCTGAACCTCAAGTCATTGATCCCATTCTTAAGTGTTCAAGATGGCGTCTCTGAGAGTTGTAATCTCAGGTCTGGAGGAAGGGGAATTCCTAGTGTCTGGATATCAAGGATGCGTACCTTCACATTCCAGTCTTGCCGCCTCATCAGGCTTGTCTACGGTTTGCACTTCGGTACTGTCAATACCAGTTCCAGGCCCTGCCATTTGGTCTCTCCACTGCACAGAGGGTAATCACTAAAGTGATGGCAGAGATGATGTTTCTCCTTCAAGCAGGGAGTGAAAATAATTCCGTACCTGGATGATCATCTGATAAAGGCGCCATCCAGGAAAAGGTTGCTGGACAGCATTGGTCTCACAACCAAACTACTCCTGGATCATGGGTGGATTATGAATCTTCCAAGATCTTACCTAGAGCCAACACGGAGGCTCCCATTCCTGGGAATGATACTGGACATGGAGTAGCAGAAAGTGTTCCTTCCGTTGGAAAAGGCATTGGTAATCCAGTAGATGGTTCGGGATGTCCTGAAGCCAACCTGGATATCTGTGCATCTATGCATTCACCTTCTGGGGAAAATGGTGG
The DNA here is from genome assembly GCF_028390025.1 of Pseudophryne corroboree. Taxonomy (NCBI): domain Eukaryota; kingdom Metazoa; phylum Chordata; class Amphibia; order Anura; family Myobatrachidae; genus Pseudophryne; species Pseudophryne corroboree. The sequence continues at coordinate 401,264,604 of NC_086446.1, forward strand.
CCTCTTACAAGGCGCTTCACTACGGAAGGTTTCACGCAAGACCCTTCCAGCTCGATCTATTGGACAAATGGTCCGGACCGCATCTTCACATGCACCAGAGGATCCGTCTGTCGCTAAACGCCAGGATCTCCTGTGGTGGCTACAGATTTCTCACCTTGTCGAGAGTCGGAGGTTTGGAATTCAGGACTGGATCCTGTTAACCACGGACGCAAGCTCAGAGGTTGGGGAGTAGTCACCCAGGGGGTGCAGTTTCAAGGAAGATGGTCAAGTCAGGAAGTTCTCCTTCCAATCAACGTTCTGGAACTCTGGGTCATATACAGTGCCTATCTGCGGGCCTCTTATCTTCACAATCGTGCCATTCAGGTCCAGTCTGATAATGGGGGTAATTCCAAGTTGATCGCAGCAGGATTTTTGATAGCAATTGGGCAAAACCATGTGCACTGCAGGGGAGGCAGATATAACATGTGCAGAGAGTTAGATTTGGGTAGGGTGTGTTCAATCTGCAATCTAATTTGCAGTGTAAAAATAAAGCAGCCAGTATTTACCCTGCACAGAAATAAAATAACCCACCCAAATCTAACTCTCTCTGCACATGTTATATCTGCCCCCCCCCCTGCAGTGCACATGGTTTTGCCCAATTGCTATCAAAAATCTTAGTGCGATCAACTTGGAATTGCCCCCAATGTGACGGCAGTGACGTACAGAAACCGACAGGGTGGAACGAAAAGCAGAGCAGCAATGTCAGAGGTGTCAAGAATTCTCCTCTGGGCAGAAAGAAACGCTGTGGCGTTGTCGGCAGTCTTCATTCCGGGAGTAGACAACTGGGAAGCAGACTTCCTCAGCAGACACGACCTGCACCCGGGTGAGTGGGGCCTTCACCCGGAAGTGTTCAGGTGCTTGACACGTCGGTGGGAATATCCACAAATCAACATGATCGCCTCTCGTCTCAACAAGAAGCTCAAGCGGTATTGTTGCAGGTCGAGAGACCCACAGGCAGTGGCAGTAGACGCTCTGACGACTCCATGGGTCTATCACCTGGTGTACGTGTTTCCTGCACTTCCTCTGATCCCAAGAATTCTCAAAAGAATAAAAAGGGAAAAAGTTCAAGGAATACTCATTGCTCTGGACTAGTCAAGAAGGGCCTGGTACGCGGACCTTCTGGAGATGCTCCACGAAGATCCGTGGCCTCTACCTCTTTGCAAGGATCTTCTGCAACAGGGCTCGTTCGTCTATCAGGACTTACCGTGGCTACGTTTGATGGCATGGAAGTTGAACGGCTGATTCTAGCCAGAAGAGGGCTTCAGCAAGACGTGTGTCGGAGCTGAGGGCTCTGTCACAAAAGCCCCTGTTTAATTTTTCCATGAGGATAGAACTGAACTCGGAACTCGTCGGCAGTTTCTTCCGAAAGTAGCGTCTGTCTGCGTTTCACATCAATCAACCTATTGTGGTTCCTGTTATCACCGACACGTATACCTTCAAAGCCCTCACAACATCCAAAGACTTTGAAGTAGCGGAAGTAAGGAGGACAGCTCGTCGTTCTAGATGTTCCCAATACAATTTGGTGTCCTGCTTCAAAGCAGACCATTGCACGCTGGATCAGGCTCACTATCCAGCATTCTTATTCCACGGCAGGTTTGCCGGTTCCAAAATCTGTACAGGCCCACTCTGCTAGGTCGGTAGGTTCTTCGGGGGTGTCTCTGCTTTGCTTTACAGCTCTGCCGAGCAGCTACTTGGTCTGGTTCAAACACGTTTGCTAAGTTCTACAAGTTCGATACTTTGACCAAACTGAACGTCCTCCGAGGCCAATCAGTTCTGCAGGATCCTCCACACTCTCCCATCCAGTTTGGGAGCTTTGGTACATTCCCATGGTACTAAAATGAAACCCCAGTATCCTCTAGGACGTAAGATAAAATAGGATTTTGATTACCTACCGGTAAATCCTTTTCTCTAACGTCCTAGTGGATGCTGGGGACTCCGTAAGGACCATGGGGAATAGACGGGCTCCGCAGGAGACTGGGCACTCTAAGAAAGATTTAGTACTACTGGTGTGCACTGGCTCCTCCCTCTATGCCCCTCCTCCAGACCTCAGTTAGAATCTGTGCCCGGATGGAGCTGGGTGCATTTTTAGTGAGCTCTCCTGAGCTTGCTAATAAGAAAGTATTTTAGTTAGGTTTTTTTTATTTTCAGAGAGCTTCTGCTGGCAACGGACTCTCTGCTACGTGGGACTGAGGGGAGAGAAGCAAACCTACTAACTGTGGCTAGGTTGCGCTTCTTAGGCTACTGGACACCATTGGCTCCAGAGGGTTCGAACACAGGATCTTAACCTTGGTCGTCCGTTCCCGGAGCCGCGCCGCCGTCCCCCTCGCAGAGCCAGAAGACATCAAAATCGTCCGCAGAAGACTCCTGTCTTCATATGAGGTAGCGCACAGCACTGCAGCTGTGCGCCATTGCTCCCACACTACCCACACACTCCGGTCACTGTAGGGTGCAGGGCGCAGGGGGGGGCGCCCTGGGCAGCAATTATGATACCTCTTGGCAAAAGTAACATCTATATACAGCTGGGCACTGTATATATGTATGAGCCCCCGCCATTATTTAAACACAAAGTGGGACAGAAGCCCGCCGCTGAGGGGGCGGGGCTTCTTCCTCAGCACTCACCAGCGCCATTTTCTCTCCACAGCTCCGCTGAGAGGAAGCTCCCCAGGCTATCCCCTGCAGTCTCAAGGTAGAAAGAGGGTAAAAAGAGAGGGGGGGGCACATAAATGTAGGCGCATTAATCATATATACAGCAGCTACTGGGTAAACACTAAGTTACTGTGTAATTCCTGGGTTATATAGCGCTGGGGTGTGTGCTGGCATACTCTCTCTCTGTCTCTCCAAAAGGCCTTGTTGGGGGTCCTGTCCTCATATAGAGCATCCCCTGTGTGTGTGGTGTCGGTACGCTTTTGTCGACATGTTTGACGAGGAGGGCTATGTGGAGGCAGAGCAGGTGCAGATGAATGAGGTGTGTCCGCCGGCGGCGCCGACACCTGATTGGATGGATATGTGGAAGGTGTTAAATGATAATGTAAACTCCTTGCATAAAAGGTTGGATAAAGCAGAAACCTTGGGACAGTCGGGGTCTCAACCCATGCCTGATCCTTCAGCGCAGAGGCCGTCAGGGTCTCAGAAGCGACCACTATCCCAAATTGTTGACGCAGATATCCACACGGATTCTGACTCCAGTGTCGATGGCGATGATGCAAAATTGCAGCCTAAAATGGCTAAAGCCATCCGCTACATGATTATAGCAATGAAGGATGTATTGCACATATTAGAGGTAAACCCTGTCCCTGACGAGAGGGTTTATATGTTTGGGGAGAAAAAGCAAGAGGTGACTTTTCCCCCTTCACATGAGTTAAATGAGTTGTGTGAAAAAGCTTGGGATTCTCCTGATAGGAAAGTGCTGATTTCCAAAAGGTTACTTATGGCGTACCCCTTCCCGCCAGCGTACAGGATGCGCTGGGAATCCTCCCCTAGGGTAGACAAAGCTCTGACACGCTTATCTAAGAAGGTGGCCCTGCCGTCACAGGATACGGCCTCCCTAAAGGATCCTGCGGATAGGAAGCAGGAAAGTATCCTAAAGTCTGTTTATACACATTCCGGTACTTTACTGAGGCCGGCAATTGCGTCGGCCTGGATGTGTAGTGCTGTAGCAGCATGGACAGATAATCTGTCTGAGGAACTAGATACCTTGGACAGGGATACTATTTTACTGACCCTGGGGCATATAAAAGACGCTGTCCTATATATGAGGGATGCCCAGAGGGACATTTGCCTACTGGGCTCTAGAATAAATGCAATGTCAATTTCTGCCAGAAGGGTCCTGTGGACTCGGCAATGGACAGGTGATGCCGACTCTAAAAAACACATGGAGGTTTTACCTTATAAGCGTGAGGAATTGTTTGGGGACGGTCTCTCGGACCTAGTTTCCACAGCTACGGCTGGGAAGTCAAATTTTTTGCCATATATTCCCTCACAGCCTAAGAAAGCACCGTATTACCAAATGCAGTCCTTTCGTTCACAAAAAAGCAAGAAAGTCAGAGGTGCATCCTTTCTTGCCAGAGGCAGGGGTAGAGGGAAGAAGCTGCACCATACAGCTAGTTCCCAAGAACAGAAGTTCTCCCCGGCTTCCACTAAATCCACCGCATGACGCTGGGGCTCCACAGGTGGAGCCAGGAGCGGTGGGGGCGCGTCTCCGAAATTTCAGCCACCAGTGGGTTCGCTCACGGGTGGATCCCTGGGCTATACAGATTGTGTCTCAGGGATACAAGCTGGAATTCGAAGTGATGCCCCCTCACCGTTACCTCAAATCGACCCTGCCAGCTTCCCCCATGGAAAGGAAGGTAGTGTTAGCGGCAATTGACAAGTTATATCTCCAGCAGGTGGTGGTAAAGGTTCCCCTCCTTCAACAGGGAAGGGGTTACTATTCCACAATGTTTGTGGTACCGAAACCGGACGGTTCGGTCAGACCCATATTGAATTTGAAGTCCCTGAACATTTATCTGAAAAGATTCAAGTTCAAAATGGAATCGCTCAGAGCGGTCATTGCAAGCCTGGAAGAGGGGGATTTTATGGTGTCTCTGGACATCAAGGATGCTTACTTGCATGTCCCCATTTATCCCCCTCATCAGGAGTACCTCAGATTTGTGGTACAGGACAGTCATTACCAATTCCAGACGTTGCCGTTTGGGCTGTCCACGGCACCGAGGATATTTACCAAGGTAATGGCGGAGATGATGGTGCTCCTTCGAAAGCAAGGAGTCACAATTATCCCATACTTGGACGATCTCCTCATAAAGGCGAGGTCCAGAGAGCAGTTGCTGATCAGCGTAGCACGCTCTCAGGAAGTGTTGCAACAGCACGGCTGGATTCTGAATATCCCAAAGTCGCAGCTGATTCCTACGACGCGTCTGCCTTTTCTGTGCATGATTCTGGACACAGACCAGAAGAAGGTGTTTCTCCCGGCGGAGAAGGCTCAGGAGCTCGTGACTCTAGTCAGAGACCTCTTAAAATCAAAACAGGTGTCGGTGCATCACTGCACGCGAGTCCTGGGAAAGATGGTGGCATCATACGAAGCCATTCCCTTCGGCAGGATCCATGCGAGGATCTTTCAGTGGGATCTGTTGGACAAGTGGTCCGGATCGCATTTTCAGATGCATCGGCTGATCACCCTATCCCCCAGGGCCAGGGTGTCTCTTCTGTGGTGGCTGCAGAGTGCTCACCTTCTCGAGGGCCGCAGGTTCGGCATACAAGACTGGGTCCTGGTGACCACGGATGCGAGCCTCCGAGGATGGGGGGCAGTCACTCAGGGAAGAAACTTCCAAGGGTTGTGGTCAAGTCAGGAGGCTTGTCTACACATAAATATCCTGGAACTAAGGGCCATATACAACTCCCTGAGTCAAGCGGAGCCTCTGCTTCGCAACCAACCGGTGCTGATTCAGTCAGACAACATCACCGCAGTGGCTCATGTAAACCGCCAGGGCGGCACAAGAAGCAGGGTGGCGATGGCGGAAGCCACCAGGATTCTTCGTTGGGCGGAGACTCGCGTGCAAGCACTGTCAGCAGTGTTCATTCCGGGAGTGGACAACTGGGAAGCAGACTTCCTCCGCAGGCACGACCTCCACCCGGGAGAGTGGGGACTTCATCAAGAAGTCTTCACGCAGATTACAAATCGATGGGAACTGCCACAGGTGGACATGATGGCATCCCGCCTCAACAAAAAGCTAAAAAGGTATTGCGCCAGGTCAAGGGACCCTCAGGCGATAGCTGTGGACGCACTAGTGACACCGTGGGTGTTCCAGTCGGTCTATGTATTTCCTCCTCTTCCTCTCATACCCAAGGTGCTGAGAATCGTAAGAAAAAGAGGAGTGAGAACAATACTCATTGTTCCGGATTGGCCAAGAAGTACTTGGTACCCGGAACTGCAAGAAATGCTCACAGAGGACCCATGGCCTCTGCCTCTCAGACAGGACCTGTTGCAGCAGAGGCCCTGTCTGTTCCAAGACTTACCACGGCTGCGTTTGACGGCATGGCGGTTGAACGCCGGATCCTAGCGGAAAAAGGCATTCCGGATGAAGTTATTCCTACGCTGATAAAGGCTAGGAAGGACGTGACAGCTAAACATGATCACCGTATATGGCGAAAATATGTTGCTTGGTGTGAGGCCAGGAAGGCCCCAACAGAGGAATTCAAGCTGGGCCGGTTCCTGCACTTCCTACAGTCAGGAGTGATTATGGGCTTGAAATTGGGGTCCATAAAGGTCAAGATTTCAGCCCTATCCATTTTCTTTCAGAAAGAACTGGCTTCTCTTCCTGAGGTTCAGACATTTGTTAAGGGAGTGCTGCATATTCAGCCCCCTTTTGTGGCACCTTGGGATCTCAACGTGGTGTTGGGTTTCCTGAAATCCCACTGGTTTGAGCCACTTAAAACCGTGGAGCTAAAGTATCTCACGTGGAAAGTGGTAATGCTATTGGCCTTCGCTTCGGCTAGGCGTGTGTCAGAATTGGCGGCTTTGTCATGTAAAAGCCCCTTTCTGGTTTTTCATATGGTCAGGGCAGAATTACGGACTCGTCCACAATTTCTGCCGAAGGTGGTGTCATCTTTTCATTTGAACCAACCTATTGTGATGCCTGCGGCTACTCGTGATTGGAGGATTCTAAGTTGCTTGATGTAGTCAGGGATTTGAAGATTTATGTGGCCAGAACGGCTGTAGTCTGGAAAACTGACTCGCTGTTTATCCTGTATGCATCCAACAAGCTGGGTGCTCCTGCTTCAAAGCAAACCATTGCTCGCTGGATCTGTAACACGATTCAGCAGGCTCATTCTGCGGTGGGATTGCCGCATCCAAAATCAGTAAAAGCCCATTCCACAAAGAAGGTGGGCTCTTCTTGGGCGGCTGCCCGAGGGGTCTCTGCTTTGCCGAGCAGCTACTTGGTCAGGTTCAAACACCTTTGCAAAATTCTACAAGTTTGATACTCTGGCTGAGGAGGACCTTGTGTTTTCCCATTCTGTGCTGCAGAGTCATCCGCACTCTCCCGCCCGTTTGGGAGCTTTGGTATAATCCCCATGGTCCTTACGGAGTCCCCAGCATCCACTAGGACGTTAGAGAAAATAAGATTTTACTCACCGGTAAATCTATTTCTCGTAGTCCGTAGTGGATGCTGGGCGCCCGTCCCAAGTGCGGACTTCTTCTGCAATACTTGTATATAGTTATTGCTTAAAAAAGGGTTATGTTATGTGGCATCCGTTGAGTGATTCTCGTTTGTTGCTCATACTGTTAACTGGGTATGTTATAACAAGTTGTACGGTGTGATTGGTGTGGCTGGTATGAGTCTTACCCTGGATTCCAAAATCCTTTCCTTGTAATGTCCGCTCTTCCGGGCACAGTTTCCTTAACTGAGGTCTGGAGGAGGGGCATAGAGGGAGGAGCCAGTGCACACCAGTAGTACTAAATCTTTCTTAGAGTGCCCAGTCTCCTGCGGAGCCCGTCTATTCCCCATGGTCCTTACGGAGTTCCCAGCATCCACTAAGGACTACGAGAAATAGATTTGCCGGTGAGTAAAATCTTATTTTCTTGTAGTCCGTAGTGGATACTGGGCGCACGCCCAGCGCTTTGTTCTTCCTGCACTGTTGCTTGGTTAAGTATTGTTGATTCAGCTGTTGCTGTTCCTGTTTAAAGTTGGGTTAGCATAGCTTTCCTGTGTGTGTGTGTGTGTGTGTGTGTGTGTGTGTGTGTTGGTTCGGAATCTCACTACTATCTTTATATATCCTTCTCTCAAAGTATGTCAGTCTCCGCGGGCACAGTTTCCTAGACTGAGTCCGGTAGAAGAGGCATAGAGAGAGGAGCCAGCCCACACTATCAAATTCTTAAAGTGCCCATGGCTCCTAGTGGACCCATCTATACCCCATGGTACTAAATGGAACCCCAGTATCCTCTACGCACTAAGAGAAAAGGATTTGCCAGTTGGTAATTAAAATCCTATTTTATTTTTTGTGTGCATGATAGTGGCACTTTTATTGACTAGGTCAGGGCTGAGCTTTAATATTGTTATTGTCCGTTATTTATGTAGTGCACACATTCTGTAGCGCTATACGGAGAACATTTGGTCATTCAGGTCAGTCCCTGCCCCAGTGGAGCTTGCAATCTATTTTTCCTATCACATGTACATGCAGACACATTGCTAGAGTTAATTTTGTTGGGAGCCTATTAACCTACCAGTATGTTTTGGGATTTTGAGAGGAAACCCACACAAGTACAGGGAGAATATACAAACTCCACAGAGTTGGGGACATGGTGGGAATCGAACCCATGACCTCAGTGCAGTAATGCTAATCATTGCACAATCAGTACTGCCCATAGCTTGAATCTGCCCCTATGGGCGACTACCATAAACATGTTTGGGCCCACATCTGCACACAAATAAAAATTAAAATATATGTAGCTCATGCCGCTTTTACACCTACAACGTGATTCGCAGGCAGGAGCCTAACACGGGTGCTACTTGGCTGCGACCTGTGTCAGCCCCCTTTCCATCTGCAGTCACCAACCCCGGTATATTGCCGGGTTGGTGACTGTGCTGGTGACACGGCGGGGGTGGTGCTGGGAGCTAACAACATGATCGGTTGCATCGACTGGCTTCCGTTTACATAGCACCGCTTACCAGGTTGAACCCGCATTCAACCCTGCAAGCTGCCTGAGTTGGAATACCGAGTCACTCGACCTGGATTATTCCAACTCTGCCCTTTTTACACCAGCCAGCAAAATGGGTTATGCACGCTTATGTGCAATAACCCGTGTTATATGCTGGTTGGTGTAAAAGGGGCATCAGTTGAAGCCTGGATACACATTTCAATTTTCTATAGATTTAAAATTATTGAAATATTTCTCCAGGATTTTACAGCCTCTACAGGTGCTTTCAAATTACTTTCTAGTCAATGTGTTTGGCACAATTAAAAAAAAAAAAAAGAAAAAAAAAGTAGTAGTGGTCTACTGGGGGAAAAAAATGTTTATCAGAGGGTTTAATTTACTTCCTCAATAATAAAGTATGCAATCGAGCTGCTATTTAAAAATCCATAACATATCGGCTCGATACTCTGGACATGTACACAAATTGAATGCATTAGTGGATGTTCTCACCCCAATATGAGCGTTAACCTATTTCATGCATTTACACAAACTGATATCCTAGCTGAAATAATGGAATACTCCCCACTGATGTCAAATTGGGTAGATTTGACATACATGAAGTAAATAGGAGTTCAGTCTCCATTCCTAAGTCATATGTATTTCAGTATATGCAATGATTTTACTCTTCACTACCTGAAAAAGGCATGTAACCTCTATACATACTGTACCCTTTCCATTGTTTTCATCAAGTTTAAATCAAAATTTGACATCTTAAAATTGCTTATGGTTATCTATCAAATTGGTTGCAATTCTGGCTGGCCAGCTGTCCTTCGATCTTTTAGGGGACAAATATGAACCATTGCAGCGAAGTACTGAAAAGTAACTTTTCCTTACTGCCGCAGAACATGGACTCCAGTAACACTCAATCCCGGCAAAGAATAAAAATAAAAGTGATCTCCTTATGCAAATACTTCTAGGTCTGAACCCAGCTGAGGTTCCAAGAATGTACATGCAGTATTCACTGAAAGTTCTGTAAAGCGTTTCAAATATGTAACCTATCTCGCGAACCGCAGCTAAAGAGATAATATTTTCAGAGCTAAATGTTTGTTTTTTTTCTCTGTCCCAATAGAAAGCTATGTGGACTGCTTTTGTGAGGGTTAAGAGTGGAGGAAGGCGTTGCTGCAGATATGTCTGATATCTGCTGATCTCCCCTTTGCTAAATGGCCCCAATACTAACACAAAATGTGGTCATCCTCTGAAAACGGCTGCCTTCTGAGACTACATTTACAGTATGATCAGTAGGCCTTTTAGTCATTCCAGAAGAGTGAAGCTCACATTGATTGGTAATAAAAGTATGTCATTTGTGGTTATCTGCAAAGGAGCTTTGTGTCACTACAACGTGCGTTATTCAATACCTCCACATCCGTACTTAGGGGGGTATTCAGTAGCAGTTGCTACTGAGATGCAATAGCCTCTCCCGGCTTTCCCCCGCAGTGCGCATGCGCAGGACCTGATCTCATCTCAGTTATGCTAATGCCTCTGCCTGATTGACAGATAAAGGGGTTTCCCAGGGTAGCGTTGCGGGGGTGGTGACGTGGCATTGGGCTTAGTGTGCGAAACGGAGGTGAGTTTGGGGTGGCCACTGCAACCCAGAAAAATTATGCTTTTATGCCCGTCTTCGCAGCCTGGTTGTGGAGGTAGGGGGCACGCATAAATCAATAATTGAATTGCAATTGCATCACTGACTGCAATTTACATGCTGGGTGGCTCCCAGCATGCGATTTTATCATTAGCAGTTTTGCAATCTTGGCAAAACTGCTAATGAAGCGGAATGAGGTCCTCCCAAAAAATTATAAAAAAATATATATACAGTATTTATAAATTCTTTTTTTATTTTTTTGTTCAACACATGCAAACGGTTGGAATGATGTAATAACAAAACTAAAGACCACACGTTATTATTATTATTTTTTTAAACAAATATTCATTTACGATAAGCTAATTTGCATATGGAAAGTGTTTTGTTTTTTTTTTGTTTGTTTTTTTTGGGGGGGGGGTTGTTTTCTTTACAGCTAGTTACCATTTACACTTCATGTTGCAAACAATAGCTCATTTTGTAGAAAGTACATAGTTTCATTCATTTTAACTTGTAGATTGAAACAAATGCTGCACTGTCCACTTCTCCTTTTATCCTTGTGTCAGTGGTGGGATGGTACATAAACTTGGATTGCTGTTTGTATTGTGTACTTGTTCTATTGATGCAAGATAAACTGCATCAATCCAACATGATCAGTCAGTTAAAATAATTTTGCTAGGCAGTTTTTTAATATGTTGAAGCTAAACACATCTATGGCTTAGATCACATACTAGTGAATCGTCCAATCACTTTAGTGTCTAGCCACATGTGTTTTTATAGATAGTTCTTCGTCCTACAACATTTTAACAGAGTTCATAAGTAAGTGTGTGTGTGTGTGTGGTGTTTTTGTGTTTTTTGTTTTTTTTTCTCTCCTATTTGAGGCTTACTAAACTTTGGAACAAAGGTTTTGTGTGCAGAGCAGTAGCCTGTGGAAAGGGTTGAATATGTATGTGTGTATATGTATGTGTGTATATATATCTTTATATATCTCTATCTATTTATATATCTCTATCTATTTATATATCTCTATCTATTTATATATCTCTATCTATTTATATATCTCTATCTATTTATATATCTCTATCTATTTATATATCTCTATCTATTTATATATCTCTATCTATTTATATATCTCTATCTATTTATATATCTCTATCTATTTATATATCTCTATCTATTTCTATATCTCTATCTATTTCTATATATCTCTATCTATTTCTATATATCTCTATCTATTTCTATATATCTCTATCTATTTCTATATATCTCTATCTATTTCTATATATCTCTATCTATTTCTATATATCTCTATCTATTTCTATATATCTCTATCTATTTCTATATATCTCTATCTATTTCTATATATCTCTATCTATTTCTATATATCTCTATCTATTTCTATATATCTCTATCTATTTCTATATATCTCTATCTATTTCTATATATCTCTATCTATTTCTATATATCTCTATCTATTTCTATATATCTCTATCTATTTCTATATCTCTATCTATTTCTATATCTCTATCTATTTCTATATCTCTATCTATTTCTATATCTCTATCTATTTCTATATCTCTATCTATTTCTATATCTCTATCTATTTCTATATCTCTATCTATTTCTATATCTCTATCTATTTCTATATCTCTATCTATTTCTATATCTCTATCTATTTCTATTTATATATCTACATCTATTTATATATCTACATCTATTTATATATCTATATCTTATTATTATTATTATTATTATTATTATTATTTATTATTATTTTCTCTATCTTTGGTAAGTTGTAGAAAACAAAAAGCTTCACTTCAATGTAAATATCAGTGTTGTGTTGTGTTGGAGCTCATATTTTGATGATTTCGGTTTCAAATTTTGTTTTCCCCCCTCAGACTACTGGCCGTAGCTTTGAAGACTTTGATGGGCAGGTAAGAAATGTTTATCATTTAGATCTCTATTTTTCTGCAGCCTGTAGAACTGTTAAGCAGAGGTTTGAGCTGGTTTGTAAACATACTGGTAACTTAGTGTGTTAATAGGTATTCGGACTAGGTGGGAAATGTTTTAGGAAAAACATAACAGGGAAACTATTATTCACATGCAATGTAAAAGCATTCTAGAAATGTTCCTTTCTAGTGCCAGTTGGCTGCGACTGAACCCGGATAAAACAGAGGTCCTTATGATAGGACTGCAAAATCAAAGGACAAGTCTGCAGCATAGCAGACTGGACTTAAACTCGGGGATTCAGAATTACAAACCACTGATCGTGTGTGGAATCTTGGCGTTGTCCTGGATGGTGGCTTAACACTTAAACATCAGAAATCAGCCACAATCAAATTCTCATTCTTTCACCTGAGGAACATAGCCAGAATCAAGCACTTAATTCCCTCAGATGATCTGCCAAAAGTCATTCATGCATTTGTATCATCTCTGATTAGACTACTGTAATGCCCTCTACCTTGGTCTCCTGGAAAGAATTGCACCGCTTACAGCTGGTGCAAAACACAGCTGCCAGGCTGTTAACCGACCAGCCCCGTTCTAGCCACATAACACCCATCCTCTACTCCCTTCACTGGCTGCCTGTAAGATGGCGAATCATCTTCAAGATTGGCTTACTGAGTTTCAAAGCATTACATGACCAGGGCCCAAGGTACCTTAAGCAGCTTCTGACCCCATACTGCCCCACTCTATTACTGCGATATGTAGATGAAGGACTTTTAGCAGTACAGTACCTAGAATCTTCCGTAATTCATCTGGGGGTCGAGCTTTATGCGGCTCCGAGACTATGGAACTCACTACCCCGCACAGTGTGACAGGCCTCAACTGCAGAATCCTTCAAAAGTAGACTCAAGACTTTTTCTTGTTTACTCAAGCTTTTCCATAATGTCCCTTTAGTATCTACATGCTTCTGTATTTTATGAAAAGCTTTTCTGTACTTCATTATTTTCTGTACTATATTATGCTATGTATCTGTTAAGCACCTTGAGTCCTATTGGAGAAAGAGCGCTATATAAATAAAATTATTATTACTAGGTGATTCATCGCACCCTATGGGTGCTCTTCCCACTGTTGGAGGGGGCTACACCTCCTTAACCCTTGCACACCCTTGTAGCGTGCAATATTTTTTATATGGAGTATTACCGCCAATCATAATTGTGAGAGTGGTTAAATATTGCACGGACAAAGGGCGTACGATGGTTTAGGGGTCAAAGTCCCTTGCAATGGCGTGAGCAGCGCTGAGGAATCACCTAGTAGGTGCTGTAGTTGGGGGAGTGGCGGGTGCGGGGGAGACGCGGATGGGGTGCCGCTGGTGGGGGAGGGGCGGTTGCTGGGGTGCCAAAGGCGGGTGGGGGAGGGGCGGGTAATGCTTCTCCTCCTGGAAGCAGTTAAGCTGCTGTTCTCCCTTTGGCACAGGCTCTCCCGGAGACTCGCACAGCAGCCAGTCACTATTGTTAGCGCCGGTGTCCCAACGCGTTGCATTACATGGAAGATGCACTCTATAAACTACCCATGGCCATGCCCCCTTTTTGGATTTGTAGCAATTTTTGTTATGTGTAAATGTATGTTGCTGCAGATGCAGTGGCCCTATTTTTATTTTGGGATGTGGACATGGAGTTGCAGCTCCATCAACCCCATTGTTAATCCTGCTCTGGGAACACACAGCAGTCAAAGGGCAGAGCCTCCCATTGGATGTAACCTGTGTGGGAGGGCGTTTATCGCCTAATCAGCTGTGGACTGGGTGTGATAGACCTGCTGCTAACCCAATGAGAGCTCCTAGCCACGCCCAGCGTTGGACACAGGCACCGAGTCAAAGATCTGGGCTATTATATAGGAGATTATTTATTATTATTATTATAATTATTATTATTATATTAACTTGCCATGTTAGTGAATGAACCAGTAATTTGTCAGTACTTACGATAGTCTCTAAATTAGTACAGTGCACGTAAAATGGATTACTGTTTATATTCTAAGTTACAGATGTGTCCTCTAACATTCAGCCATGCAGAGCGAGATACCTGGCGTGATTAAACTGTTTGGCATGACTGCAGCAAAGATGTATGAAGATACATCTGTAGTTTGATTGTACAGATTTAGTCTAGAATGACATCAGTCAGTAAAAATTAGCAAAAAAAAACCTCTTATCCCACTCAACAGTGGTTTTTGCATATTTTAAAATTAATCGCATATGCACAATATGTCACTCTGGAGGAGGAATGGAGTTATTGCTGATTAGGCAGGAACACAAACTCCAGCTTTGATATTTATGGCCAGTGGCACAGATATATTACAGTGGGTACTGAAAGGGAGCCTAAGCCTGGATACACAATAGACCAGTGACGTGAGGGGAGGCAGAGCCTTTCCGGCCAGATTCCAGTATACGCCAGAGTTTTTACTAATATAAAGTATATAGAAAAATTAAAGAGAGTGCTAGAAATATCTTTGTAGTATTCTGCTCATTTTTGTAATCTGAACTCTGGAGTAAAAGTCTGACAGGTGAAGCAGTGCCTCCCCTGCCTGCCTTGTCCGCACGTCTCTGAACAAAACTCTCCAATTTCTCTAACGTCCTTGAGGATGCTGGGACTCCGTAAGGACCATGGGGAATAGAAGGGTTCCGCAGGAGATAGGGCACTTTAAGAAAGCTTTGGACTCTGGGTGTGCACTGGCTCCTCCCTCTATGCCCCTCCTCCAGACCTCAGTTAGTTTTACACTGTGCCCAGAGTTCTCTGCCTAGAAGCATTTTTTTTCTACCTTTTACTACTTTTTCACAGGGAGCACTGCTGGCAACAGGCTCCCTGCATCGAGGGACTGAGGAGAGAGGAGCAGACCTTCTTGTCAAAGATAGGCTCTGCTTCCTCGGCTACTGGACACCATTAGCTCCAGAGGGGGTGAACGCAGGTTCTTACTGGGCGTCCACCCCCGGAGCCGCGCCGCCGTTCTCCTCACAGAGCTAGAAGTACAGAAGACAGAAGTCGTCAGGCGGCAGAAGCCTTCAGCTTCACTGAGGTAACGCACAGCACTGCAGCTGTGCGTCATTGCTCCCATACACCTCACATACTCCGGTCACTGTAAGGGTGCAGGGCGCAGGGGGGGGCGCCCTGGGCAGCAATATAAACCTCTGCATGGCAAAAAGACTATATACATGTACAGGTGGGCTCTGTACATGTATATAAAAGAGCCCCCGCCATATTTTACTAAGTTTGAGCGGGACAGAAGCCCGCCGCCGAGGTGACGGGGCTTCTCCCTCAGCACTCACCAGCGCCATTTTCTCTCCACAGCACTGCTGAGAGGAAGCTCCCCGGACTCTCCCCTGCTTACACACGGTGAAAGGGTGCTTAAAAGAGAGGGGGAAGGGGGGGCACATAATTGGCAGTTTACATATTATACAGCGCTGCTGGGGAAAAACATTTTGTGTTGGTCTCCAGGGTTATTGCACTGGGGTGTGTGCTGGCATACTCACACTCTCTCTCTGTCTCTCTGTCTCTCTGTCTCTCTGTCTCTCTGTCTCTCTGTCTCTCTGTCTCTCTGTCTCTCTGTCTCCAAAGGGCCTTGACAGGGATACGGTCTACAGGAAAGGGGTTCCCTGTGTGTGTGTGTGAAGTGTGTCGGTACGCGTGTGTCGACATGTTTGACGAGGAAGGCTCGCCTAATGTGGAGGAGGAGTGCTTGAATGTCAGGTCGCCGTCGGCAACGCCGACACCGGAATGGGTGGATATGCTGAATGTCTTGAATGCAAATGTCAATCTATTGCATAAAAGATTAGACAAGGCAGAAGCTAGGGATCAGTCAGATAGCCAGTCCATGCCTGTCCCTGGGGCGCCAGGACCTTCGGGGTCTCAGAAGCGCACCATATCCCAGATCGATGATACTGACTCTTGTCGACTATGAAGATGCAAAATTACAGCCGAAGGTGGCTAAGGGTATACGGTACATGATTATTGCCATTAAAGAGGTTTTGCATATTACTGAGGAACCCCCTGTCCCTGACACGAGGGTACACATGTATAAAGGGAAAAAGCCTGAAGTCACTTTTCCATCCTCATTTGAATTAAGTGACTTGTGCGAAAAGGCTTGGGAATCTCCGGATAGGAGACCACAAGTTCCCAAAAGGATTCTCATGGCGTATCCTTTTCCACAAACTGATAGGATACGCTGGGAATCTTCGCCAAAAGTTGACAAGGCGCTGACACGTTTGTCCAAAAAGGTGGCACTGCCTTCTCAGGATACGGCTTCCCTCAAGGAACCTGCTGATCGCAGGTAGGAAATTACCTTAAAGCACATTTTACAATCATTCCGGTACTATTGCTCGGCCTGTGTTTGTAGTGCGGTTGTGGCATGGGCAGATTCCTTATCTACGGAAATTGACACCTTAGATAGGGACGCCATTCAAATGACCATAGAGCATATCAGAGATGCTGCCTTGTATATGAGGGATGCTCAGAGAGACATTTGTTTATTAAGCTCCAGAATAAATGTTATGTCTATTTCTGCTAGGCGGCTCTTGTGGACCCGACAGTGGACGGGAGATGCCGATTCAAAGCGGCATATGGAGTCCTTGCCTTACAAAGGGGTGGAGTTGTTTGGAGACGGCCTCTTGGATCTGGTCTATATGGCTACGGCTGGTAAGTCAAATTTCTTACCTTATGTCCCCCCGCAGCATACAAAAAAGGCACCTCATTATCAAATGCAGTCCTTTCGTTCCAATAAAAACAAGAAGGTACGTGGGTTATCCTTTGTTGCCAGAGGGAAAGGCAGGGGAAAAAAGCTGCACACAGCTAGTTCCCAAGAGCAGAAGTCCTCCCCTGCGTCTGCAAAGTCCACCGCATGATGCTGGGGCTTTCCGAGGGGAGGCAGATCTGGTGGGGGCTCGTCTTCGGTTTTTCAGCCACGTCTGGGTTCACTCGCAGGTGGATCCCTGGGCATTAGAGATTGTTTCTCAGGGATACAGGATGGAATTCGAAGACTTGCCTCCTCGCCGATTTTTCAAATCGGCTCTGCCGGCTTCCCCGTCAGAGAGGGAGCTAGTGTTGGCAGGAATCCAAAAATTGTATATTCAACAGGTGATTGTCACAGTTCCTCATCTCCAGCAAAGAGAGGGATATTACTCAACCCTGTTTGTGGTCCCGAAACCGGACGGTTCGGTCAGACCCATTTTAAACCTGAAATCTCTGAACCTGTACTTGAAGAGGTTCAAGTTCAAAATGGAATCACTCAGGGCGGTCATCGCCAGCCTGGAGGGGGGGGGGGGGGGGGGAGATTGGATGGTGTCCCTGGACATAAAGGATGCTTACCTTCATGTTCCGATATTCCCCCCGCATCAGGCATTCCTGAGATTTGCAGTGCAGGGCTGTCACTACCAATTTCAGACGTTGCCGTTTGGGCTTTCCACGGCCCCGAGAATTTTCACCAAGGTAATGGCGGAAATGATGGTGCTCCTGCGCAGGCAGGGGGTCACAATTATCCCATACTTGGACGATCTCCTCATAAAGGCGAGATCTCGGGAGAGGTTGCTGGACAGCGTGTCTCTGTCCATGAAGACGTTGCAGATACACGGCTGGATTCTCAATATACCGAAGTCCCAGCTAGTCCCTACAACGCGTCTGACCTTTTTGGGGCTGATTCTAGACACAGACCAGAAAAAGGTTTTTCTTCCGATCGAAAACGTTCAGGAACTCATAGCTATGGTCAGGAACCTATTAAAACCAAAAAAGGTTTCAGTGCATCATTGCACGCGGGTCCTGGGGAAGATGGTGGCTTCCTACGAGGCCATCCCTTTCGGCAGGTTCCATGCGAGGACTTTTCAATGGGACCTCTTGGACAAGTGGTCCGGGTCCCATTTACAAATGCATCAAAGGATCACCCTGTCTCTCAGGACCAGGGTATCTCTCCTGTGGTAGCTGAACAGTGCTCACCTACTAGAAGGTCGCAGGTTCGGCATTCAGGACTGGGTCCTAGTGACCACGGACGCAAGCCTCCGAGGCTGGGGAGCAGTGACACTGGGAAGAAATTTCCAAGGTCTCTGGTCAAGCCTAGAGTCTTGTCTCCACATCAACGTCCTGGAGTTGAGGGCCATATACAACGCCCTGCGTCAAGCGGAGGAATTGCTTTGGAGAAAACCGGTTCTGATTCAGTCAGACAATGTCACGGCAGTGGCTCATATAAACCGCCAAGGCGGAACAAGGAGCAGAATGACCATGGCAGAAGCGAACAGGATTCTACGCTGGGCGGAAGGCCATGTAAGCGCGCTGTCAGCGGTGTTCATCCCGGGGGTGGACAACTGGGAGGCTGACTTCCTCAGCAGGCACGACCTGCATCCGGGAGAGTGGGGACTTCATCAAGAAGTCTTTGCACAGATCACGGATCGTTGGGGACTGCCTCAAATCGACATGATGGCATCCCATCTCAACAAAAAGCTAAAGCGGTATTGCGCCAGGTCAAGGTACCCTCAGGCGGTAGCGGTAGACGCTCTGGTGACACCTTGGGTGTTCAGATCGGTCTGTGTTTCCTCCTCTTCCTCTCATACCCAAGGTGTTGAGAATAATACGAAGAAGCAGGGTCAGAACAATACTCATTGTTCCGGATTGGCCACGGAGGACTTGGTATCCGGAACTGCAAGAGTTGCTCGCAGGGGATCCGTAGCCTCTTCCTCTAAGGCAGGACCTGCTGCGGCAGGGGCCCTGTCTGTTCCAAGACTTACCGCGGCTGCGTTTGATGGCATGTCGGTTGAACGCCGGATCCTAGAGGAAAAAGGGATTCCGGAGGAAGTCATTCCTACCCTGATCAAGGCTAGGAAAGACGGGACGTTAAAACATTATCACCGTATATGGCGGAAATATGTTTCTTGGTGTGAGGCCAGAGCTGCTCCTACGGAGGAGTTCCATTTGGGCCGTCTACTTCACTTCCTTCAAACAGGAGTGACTTTGGGCCTAAAATTAGGGTCCATAAAGGTCCAGATTTCGGCCTTATCCATTTTCTTTCAAAGAGAATTGGCCTCTATTCCTGAAGTACAGACCTTTGTGAAGGGAGTGCTGCATATTCAGCCTCCCTTTGTGCCTCCGGTGGCGCCTTGGGATCTTAACGTGGTGTTACGTTTCCTCAAGTCACCTTGGTTTGAACCACTCAAAACTGTGGAGTTGAAATACCTCATGTGGAAAGTGGTCATGTTGTTGGCTTCGGCAAGACGTGTTTCCGAATTGGCGGCTTTATCACGTAAAAGCCCATACTTGGTTTTTCACGTGGATAGGGCAGAGTTGAGGACTCGCCCTCACTTTCTGCCAAAAGTGGTCTCATTTTTTCATGTGAACCAACCTATTGTCGTGCCTGGGGCTACACGGGACTTGGAGGATTCCGAGTCCCTGGATGTAGTCAGGGCTTTGAAGATTTATGTGACCAGAACGGCTAGAATCAGGAAGACTGAAGCTTTGTTCGTTCTGTATGCGGCCAACAAGGTTGGCGCTCCTGCTTCAAAGCAGACTATTGCTCGCTGGATCTGTAACACGATTCAGCAGGCGCATTCTACGGCAGGATTGCCGTTTCCGAAATCGATTAAGGCCCTCTCCACTAGGAAAGTGGGCTCTTCTTGGGCGGCTGCCCGAGGGGTCTTGGCATTACAGTTGTGCCGAGCAGCTACTTTGTCGGGGACAAACACCTTAGCAAAGTTCTATAAGTTTGTTACACTGGCTGAGGAGGACCTTCTGTTTGCTCAATCTGTGCTGCAGAGTCATCCGCACTCTCCCGCCCGTTTGGGAGCTTTGGTATAATCCCCATGGTCCTTACGGAGTCCCAGCATCCTCAAGGACGTTAGAGAAAATAAGATTTTACTTACCGGTAAATCTATTTCTCGTAGTCCGTAGAGGATGCTGGGCGCCCGTCCCATGTGCGGACTTCTTCTGCAAGACTTGTATATAGTTGTTGCTTACATAAGGGTTATGTTATAGTTTCTCTGACGTCCTAGTGGATGCTGGGAACTCCGTAAGGACCATGGGGAATAGACGGGCTCCGCAGGAGACTGGGCACTCTATAAGAAAGATTTGGTACTATCTGGTGTGCACTGGCTCCTCCCTCTATGCCCCTCCTCCAGACCTCAGTTGGATTTCTGTGCCCGGCCGAGCTGGATGCACACTAGGGGCTCTCCTGAGCTCCTAGAAAGAAAGTTTATTTTAGGTTTTTTATTTTACAGTGAGACCTGCTGGCAACAGGCTCACTGCATCGAGGGACTAAGGGGAGAAGAAGCGAACCTACCTGCTTGCAGCTAGCTTGGGCTTCTTAGGCTACTGGACACCATTAGCTCCAGAGGGATCGACCGCATGGAACTGGCCTTGGTGTTCGTTCCCGGAGCCGCGCCGCCGTCCCCCTTACAGAGCCAGAAGCAAGAAGAGGTCCGGAAAATCGGCGGCAGAAGACTTCGGTCTTCACCAAGGTAGCGCACAGCACTGCAGCTGTGCGCCATTGCTCCTCATGCACACTTCACACTCCGGTCACTGAGGGTGCAGGGCGCTGGGGGGGGCGCCCTGAGGGCAATATATGACACCTTGGCTGGCAAATCTACATCATATATAGTCCTAGAGGCTATATAGATGTAAAATTACCCCTGCCAGTATTCCAGAAAAAGCGTGAGAAAGTCAGTTGAAAAAGGGGCGGGGCTTCTCCCTCAGCACACTGGCGCCATTTTCTCTTCACAGTGCAGCTGGAAGACAGCTCCCCAGGCTCTCCCCTGTAGTTTTCAGGCTCAAAGGGTTAAAAAGAGAGGGGGGGCACAAAATTTAGGCGCAATATTGTATATACAAGCAGCTATTGGGAAAAATTCACTCAATATAGTGTTAATCCCAAAATTATATAGCGCTCTGGTGTGTGCTGGCATACTCTCTCTCTGTCTCCCCAAAGGGCTGTGTGGGGTCCTGTCCTCAGTCAGAGCATTCCCTGTCTGTGTGTGCGGTGTGTCGGTACGGCTGTGTCGACACGTTTGATGAGGTTATGTGATGGCAGAGCAGATGCCGATAAATGTGATGTCGCCCCCTGTGGGGCCGACACCAGAGTGGATGGATAGGTGGAAGGTATAAACCGACAGTGTCAACTCCTTACATAAAAGTCTGGATGACGTAACAGCTATGGGACAGCCGGCTTCTCAGCCCGCGCCTGCCCAGGCGTCTCAAAGGCCATCAGGGGCTCAAAAACGCCCGCTCCCTCAGATGGCAGACACAGATGTCGACACGGAGTCTGACTCCAGTGTCGACGAGGTTGAGACATATACACAATCCACTAGGAACATCCGTTACATGATCCCGGCAATAAAAAATGTGTTACACATTTCTGACATTAACCCAAGTACCACTAAAAAAGGGTTTTATGTTTGGGGAGAAAAAGCAGGCAGTGTTTTGTTCCCCCATCAAATGAGTGAATGAAGTGTGAAAAAGCGTGGGTTCCCCCGATAAGAAACTGGTAATTTCTAAAAAGTTACTGATGGCGTACCCTTTCCTGCCAGAGGATAAGTTACGCGGGGAGATATCCCCTAGGGTGGATAAGGCGCTCACACGTTTGTCAAAAAAGGTGGCACTGCCGTCTTAGGATACGGCCACTTTGAAGGTACCTGCTGATAAAAAGCAGGAGGCTATCCTGAAGTCTGTATTTACACACTCAGGTACTAGACTGAGACCTGCAGATAGTGCTGCTGCAGCGTGGTCTGTAACCCTGTCAAACAGGGATACTATTTTGCGAACATAAGACGTCGTCTTATATATGAGGGATGCACAGAGGGATATTTTGCCGGCTGGCATCCAGAATTAATGCAATGTCCATTCTGTCAGGAGGGTATTAGAGACCCGACACTGGACAGGTGATGCTGACTTTAAAAGGCACATAGAGCCTTATAAGGGTGAGGAATTGTTTGGGGATGGTCTCTGGGACCTCGTATCCACAGCAACAGCTGGGAAGAAATTTTTTTACCTCAGGTTTCCTCACAGCCTAAGAAAGCACTGTATTATCAGGTACAGTCCTTTTGGCTTCAGAAAAGCAAGCGGGTCAAAGGCGCTTCCTTTCTGCACAGAGACGAGGGAAGAGGGAAAAAGCTGCACCAGTCAGCCAGTTCCCAGAATCAAAATTCTTCCCCCGCTTCCTCTGAGTCCACCGCATGACGCGGGGGCTCCACAGGCGTAGCCAGGTACGGTGGGGGGCCGCCTCAAAAATTTCAGCGATCAGTGGGCTCGCTCACAGGTGGATCCCTGGATCCTTCAAGTAGTATCTCAGGGGTACAAGCTGGAATTTGAGGCGTCTCCCCCCCCGCCGTTTCCTCAAATCTGCCTTGCCGACAACACCCTCAGGCAGGGAGGCTGTGCTAGAGGCAATTCACAAGCTGTATTCCCAGCAGGTGATAGTCAAGGTGCCCCTACTTCAACAAGGACGGGGTTACTATTACACACTGTTTGTGGTACCGAAACCGGACGGTTCGGTGAGACCCATTTTAAATTTGAAGTCCCTGAACACATACATAAAAAAATTCAAGTTCAAGATGGAATCGCTCAGGGCGGTTATTGCAAGCCTGGAGGAGGGGGGATTACATGGTATCCCTGGACATCAAGGATGCTTACCTACATGTCCCCATTTACCATCCTCACCAGGAGTACCTCAGATTTGTGGTACAGGATTACCATTACCAATTCCAAACACTGCCGTTTGGACTGTCCACGGCACCGAGGGTCTTTACCAAGGTAATGGCAGAAATGATGATACTCCTTCGAAAAAAGGGAGTTTTAATTATCCCGTACTTGGACGATCTCCTTATAAAGGCGAGGTCCAAGGAGCAGTTGTTGGTCGGAGTAGCACTATCTCGGGAAGTGCTACAACAGCACGGATGGATTCTATACATTCCAAAGTCACTGCTGGTTCCTACCACACTCCTACTGTTCCTGGGGATGGTTCTGGACACAGAACAGAAAAAAGTGTTTCTCCCGCAGGAGAAAGCCAAGGAGCTGTCATCTCTAGTCAGAGACCTCCTGAAACCAAAACAGGTATCGGTGCATCACTGCACACGAGTCCTGGGAAAAATGGTAGCTTCTACGAAGCAAAATTCCATTCGGCAGGTTCCATGCAAGAACCTTTCAGTGGGACCTCTTGGACAAGTGGTCGGGATCGCATCTTCAGATGCATCGGCTGATAACCCTGTCTCCAAGGACCAGGGTATCTCTACTGTGGTGGCTGCAGAGTGCTCATCTTCAAGAGGGCCGCAGATTCGGCATACAGGACTGGGTCCTGGTAACCACGGATGCCAGCCTTCGAGGCTGGGGGGCAGTCACACAGGGAAGAAATTTCCAAGGACTTTGGTCAAGTCAGGAGTCGTCCCTACACATAAATATTCTGGAACTGAGGGCCATTTACAATGCCCTAAGTCTGGCAAGGCCTCTGCTTCAAAACCAGCCAGTACTGATCCAATCAGACAACATCACGGCAGTCGCCCATGTAAACCGACAGGGCGGCACAAGAAGCAAGATGGCGATGGCAGAAGCCACAAGGATTCTCCGATGGGCGGAAAATCACGTCTTAGCACTGTCAGCAGTGGACAACTGGGAAGCAGACTTCCTCAGCAGACACGACCTACACCCGGGAGAGTGGGGACTTCATCCAGAAGTCTTCCAACTGTTGGTAAACCGTTGGGAAAGGCCACAGGTGGACATGATGGCGTCCCGCCTAAACCAAAAACTAGATATTGTGCCAGGTCAAGGGACCCTCAGGCAATAGCTGTGGACGCTCTAGTGACACCGTGGGTGTACCAGTCGGTTTATGTATTCCCTCCTCTGCCTCTCATACCAAAGGTACTGAGAATAATAAGAAAACGAGGAGTAAGAACGATACTCGTGGTTCCGGATGGGCCAAGAAGAGCTTGGTACCCAAAACTTCAAGAAATGATATCAGAGGACCCATGGCCTCTACCGCTCAGACAGGATCTGCTACAGCAGGGGCCCCGTCTGTTCCAAGACTTACCGTGGCTGCGTTTGACGGCATGGCGATTGAATTCCGGATTCTAAAGGAAAAGGGCATTCCGGAAGAAGTCATTTCTACGCTGATAAAAGCCAGGAAAGAAGTAACCGCAAACCATTATCACCGTATTTGGCGAAAATATGTTGCGTAGTGTGAGGCCAGGAAGGCCCCAACAGAGGAATTTCAGCTGGATCGTTTTCTGCACTTCCTACAGTCAGGGGTGACTATGGGCCTAAAATTGGGTTCCATTAAGGTCCAGATTTCGGCTCTGTCGATTTTCTTCCAGAAAGAACTGGCTTCACTGCCTGGAGTTCAGACATTTGTAAAGGGAGTGCTACATATTCAGCCCCCTTTTGTGCCTCCTGTGGCACCTTGGGATCTCAACGTGGTGTTGAGTTTCTTAAAATCACATTGGTTTGAGCCACTTAAAACTGTGGATTTGAAATATCTCACGTGGAAAGTGGTCATGTTATTGGCCTTGGCTTCGGCCAGGCGTGTGTCAGAATTGGCGGCTTTGTCATGTAAAAGCCCTTATCTGATTTTCTATATGGATAGGGCAGAATTAAGGACCCGTCCCCAGTTTCTCCCTAAGGTGGTATCAGCTTTTCACTTGAACCAACCTATTGTAGTGCCTGCGGCTACTAGGGACTTGGAAGATTCCAAGTTACTGGACGTAGTCAGGGCCTTAAAAATTTATATTTCCAGGACGGCTGGAGTCAGGAAAACTGACTCGCTTTTTATCCTGTAGGCACCCAACAAAATAGGTGCTCCTGCTTCTAAGCAGACTATTGCTCGCTGAATTTGTAGCACAATTCAGCTGGAGCATTCTGCGGCTGGATTGCCGCCTCCTAAATCAGTAAAAGCCCATTCCACGAGGAAAGGGGCTCATCTTGGGCGGCTGCCCGAGGGGTCTCGGCTTTACAACTTTGCCGAGCTGCAACTTGGTCAGGGGCAAACACATTTGCTAAATTCTACAAATTTGATAGCCTGGCTGAGGAGGACCTTGAGTTCTCTCATTCGGTGCTGCAGAGTCATCCGCACTCTCCCGACCGTTTGGGAGTTTTGGTATAATCCCAAAGGTCCTTACGGAGTTCCCAGCATCCACTAGGACGTCGGAGAAAATAAGATTTTACTCACCGGTAAATCTATTTCTCGTAGTCCGTAGTGGATGCTGGGCGTCCATCCCAAGTGCGGATTGTCTGCAATACTTGTATATAGTTATTGCCTAACTAAAGGGTTATTGTTGAGCCATCTGTTGAGAGGCTCAGTTATATTTCATACCGTTAACTGGGTATAGTATCACGAGTTATACGGTGTGATTGGTGTGGCTGGTATGAGTCTTACCCGGGATTCAAAATCCTTCCTTATTGTGTCAGCTCTTCCGGGCACAGTATCCTAACTGAGGACTGGAGGAGGGGCATAGAGGGAGGAGCCAGTGCACACCAGATAGTACCAAATCTTTCTTATAGAGTGCCCAGTCTCCTGCGGAGCCCGTCTATTCCCCATGGTCCTTACGGAGTTCCCAGCATCCACTACGGACTACGAGAAATAGATTTACCGGTGAGTAAAATCTTATTTTTTTGGTGGAACCGTGGCTATGTTGTTGTTCATACTGTTAACTGGGTAAGTTTATCACAAGTTATATAGTGTGATTGGTGTGGCTGGTATGGATCTCGCCCTTAGATTTACAAAAATCCTTCCTCATACTGTCCATCTCCTCTGGGCAGTTTCCCTAACTGAGGTCTGGTGGAGGGGCAAAGAGGGAGGAGCCAGTGCACACCCTGAGTCCAAAGCTTTCTTAAAGTGCCCTATCTCCTGCGGAGCCCGTCTATTCCCCATGGTCCTTACGGAGTCCCAGCATCCTCTACGGACTATGAGAAATAGTTTTACCGGTAAGTAAAATCTTATTTTTCCAGCAGTGTGTATACTCCTGCACCTGTGTATAATTCCCACATGAACCCTTTGATTCATATATTGTGCGTAAATCTGGTTCTGGTACTGGCCAGTGCCCCCTCAGCTACTTACCTTACTGCACGTCCCTGCATCAGACATGTCCGATCCAGCATTTTTGGGTCATCCCATCTGCTGTGCTGCACGGCTGATGGGATGACCTGGCGCCCGACAGCATACATCTGAATATGCCCGGTAACAATGCATTGTGCAGTCGTGTACTATATCTTTCAGTATGTATGGCTGACCGACATCTCGTGCCGAGGGATCATTTATATCCCATACAAAACATGCTATTTTCTCTATCGTCCTAGTGGATGCTGGGGTTCCTGAAAGGACCATGGGGAATAGCGGCTCCGCAGGAGACAGGGCACAAAAAGTAAAGCTTTAGGATCAGGTGGTGTGCACTGGCTCCTCCCCCTATGACCCTCCTCCAAGCCTCAGTTAGATTTTTGTGCCCGGCCGAGAAGGGTGCAATCTAGGTGGCTCTCCTAAAGAGCTGCTTAGAAAAGTTTAGCTTAGGTTTTTTATTTTACAGTGAGTCCTGCTGGCAACAGGATCACTGCAACGAGGGACTTAGGGGAGAAGAAGTGAACTCACCTGCGTGCAGGATGGATTGGCTTCTTTGGCTACTGGACATTGGCTCCAGAGGGACGATCACAGGTACAGCCTGGATGGTCACCGGAGCCTCGCCGCCGGCCCCCTTGCAGATGCTGAAAAGAGAAGAAGGTCCAGAATCGGCGGCAGAAGACTCCTCAGTCTTCTTAAGGTAGCGCACAGCACTGCAGCTGTGCGCCATTGCTCTCAGCACACTTCACACGGCAGTCACTGAGGGTGCAGGGCGCTGGGAGGGGGGCGCCCTGGGAGGCAATGTAAACCTATTTTTTGGCAAAAAATACCTCACATATAGCCTCCGGGGGCTATATGGAGATATTTAACCCCTGCCAGAATCCGTTGAAGAGCGGGAGACGAGCCCGCCGAAAAAGGGGCGGGGCCTATCTCCTCAGCACACAGCGCCATTTTCCCTCACAGGCTGGAGGGAAGGCTCCCAGGCTCTCCCCTGCACTGCACTACAGAAACAGGGTTAAAACAGAGAGGGGGGGCACTAATTTGGCGTTAGAAATATATAAAAAGATGCTATAAGGGAAAACACTTATATAAGGTTGTCCCTATATAATTATAGCGTTTTTTGGTGTGTGCTGGCAAACTCTCCCTCTGTCTCTCCAAAGGGCTAGTGGGTCCTGTCCTCTATCAGAGCATTCCCTGTGTGTGTGCTGTGTGTCGGTACGTGTGTGTCGACATGTATGAGGACGATGTTGGTGAGGAGGCGGAGCAATTGCCTGTAATGGTGATGTCACTCTCTAGGGAGTCGACACCGGAATGGATGGCTTATTTAGGGAATTACGTGATAATGTCAACACGCTGCAAGGTCGGTTGACGACATGAGACGGCCGACAAACAATTAGTACCGGTCCAGACGTCTCAAAAACACCGTCGGGGGTTTTAAAACGCCCGTTTACCTTAGTCTGTCGACACAGACACGGACACTGAATCCAGTGTCGACGGTGAATAAACAAACGTATTCCTTATTAGGGCCACACGTTAAGGGCAATGAAGGAGGTGTTACATATTTCTGATACTACAAGTACCACAAAAGAGGGTATTATGTGGGATGTGAAAAAACTACCTGTAGTTTTTCCTGAATCAGATAAATTAAATGAAGTGTGTGATGATGCGTGGGTTCCCCCCGATAGAAAATTATTGGCGGTATACCCTTTCCCGCCAGAAGTTAGGGCGCGTTGGGAAACACCCCTTAGGGTGGATAAGGCGCTCACACGCTTATCAAAACAAGTGGCAGTACCGTCTATAGATAGGGCCGTCCTCAAGGAGCCAGCTGACAGGAGGCTGGAAAATATCATCATATAAAAGTATATACACACATACTGGTGTTATACTGCGACCAGCGATCGCCTCAGCCTGGATGTGCAGAGCTGGGGTGGCTTGGTCGGATTCCCTGACTAAAAATATTGATACCCTTGACAGGGACAGTATTTTATTGACTATAGAGCATTTAAAGGATGCATTTTCTATATATGCGAGATGCACAGAGGGATATTTGCACTCTGGCATCAAGAGTAAGTGCGATGTCCATATCTGCCAGAAGATGTTTATGGACACGACAGTGGTCAGGTGATGCAGATTCCAAACGGCACAAAGGTGTATTGCCGTATAAAGGAAGAGGAGTTATTTGGGGTCGGTCCATCGGACCTGGTGGCCACGGCAACTGCTGGAAAATCCACCGTTTTTACCCTAAGTCACATCTCTGCAGAAAAAGACACCGTCTTTTCAGCCTCAGTCCTTTCGTCCCTATAAGAGTCATATTTGCCCAGGGATAGAGGAAAGGGAAGAAGACTGCAGCAGGCAGCCCATTCCCAGGAACAGAAGCCTTCCACCACTTCTGCCAAGCTCTCAGCATGACGCTGGGACCGTACAGGACCCCTGGATCCTACAAGTAGTATCCCAGGGGTACAGATTGGAATGTCGAAACGTTTCCCCCTCGCAGGCTCCTGAAGTCTGCTTTACCAAGGTATCCCTCCGACAAGGAGGCAGTATGGGAAAAAATTCACAAGCTGTATTCCCAGCAGGTGATAATCAAATTACCCCTCCTACAACAAGGAAAGGGGTATTATTCCACACTATATTGTGGTACTGAAGCCAGAAGGCTAGGTGAGACCTATTCTAAATCTAAAAAAAAAAAATTTGAACACTTACAAAGGTTCAAATCAAGATGGAGTCACTCAGAGCAGTGATAACGAACCAGGAAGAAGGGGACTATATAGTGTCCCGGGACATCAGGGATGCTTACCTCCATGTCCCAAATTTGCCCTTCTCACTAAGGGTACCTCAGGTTCGTGGTATAGAACTGTCACTGTCAGTTTCAGACGCTGCCGTTTGGATTGTCCACGGCACCCCGGGTCTTTACCAAGGTAATGGCCGAAATGATGGTTCTTCTTCGAAGAAAAGGCGTCTTAATTACCCCTTACTTGGACGATCTCCTGATAAGGGCAAAGTCCAGGGAACAGTTGGAGGTCGGAGTAGCACTATCTCGGATACTGCTACAACAGCACGGATGGATTCTAAATATTCCAAAATCGCAGCTGATCCTGACGACACGTCTGCTGTGCCTAGGGATGATTCTGGACACAGTCCAGAAAAAGGTGTTTCTCCCGGAAGAGAAAGCCAGGGAGTTATCCGAGCTAGTCAAGAACCTCCTAAAACCAGGAAAAGTGTCAGTGCATCATTGCACAAGGGTCCTGGTAAAAATGGTGGCTTCCTACGAAGCAATTCCATTCGGCAGATTTCACGCAAGAACTTTTCAGTGGGATCTGCTGGACAAATGGTCCGGATCGCATCTTCAGATGCATCAGCGGATAACCCTATATCCAAGGACAAGGGTGTCTCTCCTGTGGTGGTTACAGAGTGCTCATCTTCTAGAGGGCCGCAGATTCGGCATTCAGGATTGGATGCTGGTGACCACGGAGGCCAGCCCGAGAGGCTGGGGAGCAGTCACACAAGGAAAAAATTTCCAGGGAGTGTGATCAAGTCTGGAGACTTTTCTCCACATAAATATACTGGAGCTAAGGGTAAATTTATAATGCTCTAAGCTTAGCAAGACCTCTGCTTCAAGGTCAGCCGGTATTGATCCAGTGGGAAAAACATCACGGCAGTCGCCCACGTAAACAGACAGGGCGGCACAAGAAGCAGGAGGGCAATGGCAAAAACTGCAAGGACTTTTCGCTGGGCGAAAAATCATGTGATAGCACTGTCAGCAGTGTTTCATTCCGGGAGTGGAAACTGGGAAGCAGACTTCCTCAGCAGGCACGACCTCCACCCGGGAGAGTGGAAACTTCATCGGGAAGTTTTTCCACATGATTGTGAACCGTTGGGAAATACCAAAGGTGGACATGATGGCGTCCCGTCTGAACAAAAAACGGGACAGGTATTGCGCCAGGTCAAGAGACCCTCAGGCAATAGCTGTGGACGTTCTGGTAACACCGTGGGTGTACCAGTCGGTGTATGTGTTCCCTCCTCTGCTTCTCATACCTAAGGTACTGAGAATTATAAGACGTAGAGGAGTAAGAACTATACTCATGGCTCCGGATTGGCCAAGAAGGACTTGGTACCCGGAACTTCAAGAGATGCTCACAGAGGACTTATGGCCTCTGCCGCTAAGAAGGGACTTGCTTCAGCAAGTACCATGTCTGTTCCAAGACTTACCGCAGCTGCGTTTGACGGCATGGCGGTGGAACGCCGGATCCTAAGGGAAAAAGGCATTCCGGAAGAGGTCATTCCTACCCTGGTCAAAGCCAGGAAGGAGGTGACCGCACAACATTATCACCACATGTGGCGAAAATATGTTGCGTGGTGTGAGGCCAGGAAGGCCCCACGAAGAATTTTCAACTCGGTCGATTCCTGCATTTCCTGCAAACAGGAGTGTCTATGGGCCTCAAATTGGGGCCCATTAAGGTTCAAATTTCGGCCCTGTCGATTTTCTTCCAGAAAGAATTGGCTTCAGTTCCTGAAGTCCAGAAGTTTGTCAAGGGAGTATTGCATATACAACCCCCTTTTGTGCCTCCAGTGGCACTGTGGGATCTCAACGTAGTTCTGGGATTCCTCAAATCACATTGGTTTAAAACCAGTCAAATCTGTGGATTTGAAGCATCTCACATGAAAAGTGACCATTCTCTTGGCTCTGGCCTGGGCCAGGCGAGTGTCAAATTGGTGGGTTTTTTTTCTCAAAAAAGCCCATATCTATTTGTCCATTCGGACTGGGCAGAGCTGCGGACTCGTCCCCAGTTCTCTCCCTAAGGTGGTGTCAGTGTTTCACCTGAACCAGCTTATTGTGGTGCCTTGCGCCTACTAGGGACTTGGAGGACTCCAAGTTGCTGGATGTTGTCAGGGCCCTGAAAGTATAGGTTCCAGGACGGCTGGAGTCAGGAAAACTGACTTGCTGTTATCCTGTATGCACCCAACAAACTGGGTGCTCTTGCTTCTAAGCAGACTATTGCTAGTTGGATGTGTAATACAATTCAGCTTGCACATTCTGTGGCAGGCCTGCCACAGCCAAAATATGTAAATGCCCATTCCACAAGGAAGGTGGGCTCATCTTGGGCGGCTGCCCGAGGGGTCTCGGCTTTACAACTTTGCCGAGCGGCTATTTAGTCAGGGGCAAACACGTTTGTAAAATCCTACAAATTTGATACCCTGGCTAAGGAGGACCTGGAGTTCTCTCATTCGGTGCTGCAGAGTCATCCGCACTCTCCCGTCCGTTTGGGAGCTTTGGTATAATCCCCATGGTCCTTTCAGGAACCCCAGCATCCACTAGGACGATAGAGAAAATAAGAATTTACTTACCGATAATTCTATTTCTCGGAGTCCGTAGTGGATGCTGGGCGCCCATCCCAAGTGCGGATTATCTGCATTACTTGTACATAGTTACAAAAATCGGGTTATTATTGTTGTGAGCCATCTTTTCAGAGGTTCCGCTGTTATCATACTGTTAACTGGGTTCAGATCACAGGTTGTACAGTGTGATTGGTGTGGCTGGTATGAGTCTTACCCGGGATTCAAAATCCTTCCTTATTGTGTACGCTCGTCCGGGCACAGTATCCTAACTGAGGCTTGGAGGAGGGTCATAGGGGGAGGAGCCAGTGCACACCACCTGATCCTAAAGCTTTACTTTTTGTGCCCTGTCTCCTGCGGAGCCGCTATTCCCCATGGTCCTTTCAGGAACCCCAGCATCCACTACGGACTCCGAGAAATAGAATTATCGGTAAGTAAATTCTTATTTTTTTTTTTTTTCTCTGGCTGGGTCCACAGGATAACATTGGGATATTGTCGAGCGACAGCGAAAATGGCACCAACACGGTCACAAGCTTTCTGGCCTCCCAGGATGCATTGGGGCCTCCACTATATAGTCCCGCCCACTGACTAAGTCAGATCAGTTTTTTGCTTGGTGCGGCAGGAAGCCGCATGGTCATAGGGCTGCTGTGAGAGCAGCCTCAAGCTTTTATTATTTTATTTTTATAGACGTACTATATTGTTGTTGTTTTTTTTGAGCGACTTATCTTAACAGCGTCTTAAACGCATTCTAGAAAGAGTCGCTCCAACAACTCCCCACCGGGTCGCAACAACGCTAACCTTCGGGTATCAGTGCTGTCTCGACGGGCGTCTGTGTCGGATGTTCTAGCAGGTCCAGCAGACGTAACCAGGCTGTGGCCAGAGCATGGGGAGACGGTGAGTCTATGGACTTCCTCTTACTAGAGGGGTCGGGACACAGCTACACTGATTTTGGTGGAGACTACAAACAGTGTTGATGTGCCGAACATCTAGAGTGCGACAGCGCTACGCTCCTGGGATCATAGGCGCCAGGACTAGGTAGAGGCTGCGATCCTGGGAGTTTAAGTCAACATGGGGATTCAGACGCTCTCCTGGCCGTCCCTCCTCCGAGTTCATGGCCAGTTCCCATGTGTTTCTCGTGTCATGAACTAAATGGCCTCACTTCCGGCTCAGACGCTACCACGAGGGTACTCGGTCGCAGCTTAGACGCTGCGGTTGTGTACACTGGAGATAAACCCACCCAGACCGAGTCGCAGGCCTTAGCGTCTGCATACACGTGGAAGTCGCTCAGTGTCCGTTGGTGAGCGTCCGTGTCCGTTATCGGTTATTAAGAGCGGCAGTGTACACCAGTAGCGTCTGAATCCACTCAGCGTCTTACGCGCGTATTTGCTTGGATATGGAAGTGTGGTGAGTCTCCCTGTATCCCGCTCTACGGAGGCAGGGTATACAGTACTAAAAATTCTCTCTACCTCTTAGTATGCATTGTTAATTTTTAGTACCTATTGCATATGAGACCTGTGTATTACTGTGTTTTCTGCATGCTATGTTGAAAAAAGAACCAGTTTAAAACAGAAGTACAATTTTCCTACTTATGTATAAGTTGTTATGGAGGTTGTATTCTCATATGGCAATGTCTAATGCTTTAACATGTGACTGACTGCTAGTATGTGTGCTGACTTTTCTGTGTAATGTCAGTCCTGTTCTGACCCTCAAATCAGGTGCACTGTAGTCAGATTGATCTCGCCTCTATATACTGACATATAGGGTGATTTTCAGTCACAAATTGTGTAGTCAATAACTGGTTAATACCATGTCTGTGAGCGGCAAAAGTGATGAGGAGAATTTATCAAGCACTCCTACAGCCCTAACATGCTTATCTTGTAAGTCAGGGGTAATTGATATGAATCAATTGTCACTTATGAGGGTTTGTGTGCAAACTGTTTCGCTTTTCAGTGAAGTAAAAAACAGGAGTTGGTTCAACCACCAACAGAGCCACCATGGAATATGTTTGCAAAGACTGTCTTCAATAGCGGACAGGTTAGCTCTGGTAGCACCACCTCAAGGGTTAGGTTACACTATGAACCCATACATGCAGCTCCCTTCCTATGGTTTGGTTCCAGTAGCCTCTACAAGCAACCAAGGGGCAGGTAAGACTAAGACAGATACGTCTGTGTGGCAGACTACACAAGATGATACATCGGATGATGATGATACAATAGATTCAACTCCGTATGATGATCAGTCGCAGAGCTTTAGTTCAGAAGATGTAGCTGAACTTATTAATGCTGTGAAGGCTGTTCTCTCATTGGAAGAGCCAGCCAAGACCGTGTTAAAAGCTAAAGCACCTGTATTTAAATGAACAAAATCAGTGAAAGCTGAATTCCCAGCGTCAGATGAGCTGACGGAAATGATGGATGAATCTTAGTAAAAAGTATAAGATTCCTAAGAGGTGGGATTCTTATTATCCATTTCCTGCTGTCGATTGTTCGAAAAGAGAAGTTCCTCCAAAAGTAGATGCACATGTTCTGCCACTCGTGCATAAATCTGCTTTACCACTGTCATCTACCTCATTGAATGATGTCAGACAGAAGGGTAGAGAGCCTTTGGAAAAATATTTTTTTCTCTAGTAGGAGCAGTGGTAAGACCTGCTATGGCTTCGGCCTGGGTAGCAAAGGCAATGGGCGAATGGATAGAGGAACTAGAGAATGACATCCCTTCTCCTACTAGGGAGCAAGAGGATCGGTTTTGCCGTTTAAGACAATCTGCCCAGTATTTGGAAGAAGCAGCAATTGATGTAGGCACAGTTGCTTCTAAAGCTTCAGCCTTGACAGTAGTCGCTCGCAGAGCAGTTTGGCTACGGACCTGGAAGGCAAATGCGGAGTCCAAGAAAGAATTGGAGGCATTGCCTTTTGTCGGTAATATATTATTTGGAAAACCTTTATCGGATATCCTAGAATCAGAGGCTGAATCGAAAAAAGGTCAGATTTACGGCTGCTTATAACCCTAAGTCCAAGGGTTTAAAGTTTCGCTCATTTCGTTGGCAAAGCGAAAGCTAAGGAGGAGCCTAAACAACCCCAGTTTAAATCCAGGGGTGGAAGCAGTGGGCTAGCAAAAAGCCAGCTTCCAAACCTGAACAGAAACAGTCAGCCTGAAGAGATGGGCCTCCGCCTGGAGGATTCCAGGGTTGGGGGCCAACTCCTTCTTTTTGCACACATATGGCAACAGTCAACAGCAGATGCTTGGGTGCAGAAGGTAGTATCTCAGGGGTATGGGTTCCCATTCAGGAGGCAGCCTCCTCAAAGATTTTTTTTTGCACCAGCCCGTCTCGTATAGAGTCGAATGCCAATGCCCTGCAAGAAGCAGTCCAAAAATTACTGCAGTCAGATGTGATTGTCCCAGTACCTCCATCACAAAGGGGACAGGGGTTTTACTCCAATCTATTTCTAATCCAGAAACCAAATGGGTCACACCGACCAATTCTAAATCTGAAAATGTTGAACAAATACATATGGATCCCGAAGTTCCACATGGAGACGTTACGCTCCATAATGTTGGCTATGGAACCGGGAGATTACATGGTATCTCTGGATGTACGGGATGCTTATCTACATGTGCCTATAGCACTATCACATCAGTGTTACCTCAGGTTTGCCATGCTATAGGAACATTTCCAGTTCCAAGCTCTGCTTTTCGGGCTAGCTACAGCACTCAGGGTGTTTACCAAGATCATGGTGGTTATGGCAGCTTGTCTGCGCAAACGGGATAAGAATATTCCCATACCTCGACGACCTGTTAATCTTAGCACAGTCGCAAGATTTACTGTTGAGTCATCTTCAACAGACGATAGTTTGTTAACCGAGACACGGGTGGCTCATAAATTGGGAAAAGTCATCCCTGAATCAGTCACAGCGGATGGTTCATTTGGGGGCCATATTGGATTCAGACCTACAGAAAGTTCTCTTACCAGAGAAAAAGATAGTCAAGGTGCAGGTCATGGCTCAGGAAGCGTTGCAAGCCAAGACAATGTCAGTCCATGCAGCAATGCGACTGTTGGGTCTGATGGTATCAACCTTAGACATGGTGGAATATGCGCAATTCCACTCCAGACCGTTGCAACACCTTATTCTGACCAAATGGAACGGAAATCATCAGACGATAAAGAAGCAGATGATAAAGATTCCAGTAAATGTAAAAAAGGTCTCTAGCGTGATGGCTACAGACAGACCATTTAAACAAGGGGAGACCCTTTTGGATAAAAGTGGCAAGTCCTGACAACAGATGCCAGCCTGCAAGGCTGGGGGGCGGTACATGGAAGCCTATGGTTCCAGGGAAAATGGACCGCAAAGGAAAGTCGCCTGCCGATAAATCTGTTGGAGATAAGGGCCGTTTACTTTGCTTTAGTTCAGGCAAAGGACAATCTACAAGGAAGACCAGTTCAGATCCGCTCAGACAATGCGACGGCAGTAGCATACCTCAATCATCAAGGAGGAACTCACAGCGAAAGACTGATGGAGGAGGTAACTCCCATTCTAAAATGGGCAGAACTCCATCTCCCAGCATTGTCAGCAGTATTTGTCCCGGGTGTACTAAACTGGGAAGCGGATTTTCTCAGTCTGCACACCATTCAGGAAACCGAATGGGCACTACACCCAGAAGTGTTTCAGACACTGGTGAACAGATGGGGTCTACCGGAGATGGACCTTATGGCGTCTCGTCTAAACAACAAAGTTCCGAGGTACGGATCGAGAATGAGGGACCCAGGAGCGGTCCTTATAGACGCACTGTCAGTAGAATGGAGGTTTCAGCTGGCATATCTGTTCCCTCCAATATCTCTGTTACCCAGAGTAGTGAGAAAGATAAAACCGGCAAAAGGAGCAATCATTCCAATAGCTCCAGCTTGGCCAAGAAGGCATTGGTACACAGATCTGTTGAGAATGTCCATGGAAGCACCGATACTGCTCCCTCAACGTCCAGATCTGCTAATGCAGGGTCCTTATTGTCACAGTCATCTGAATCGCCTGTTTTTGACGGCGTGGCTGTTGAAACCTCTATCTTGGAGGCTAAAGGATTTTCGAAACAAGTAATCCAAACTATGCTTAGAGCAAGAAAGCCTTCTTTGGCCCGTGTGCATTATAGAATATGGCAAGCCTATATTCACTGGTGTACTGGAAAAAATTTAAATCCGAGATCTTTTAAAGTAGCTAGGATTTTGGATTTCCTTCAGGCACGTTTGGATAAAGGGTTGAAAGTTGCTTCCTTGAGGGTTCAAGTTTCAGCGTTAACTGTATGGTTTCAGCAGAAGATTGCTGATTTACAGGATGTACGTACGTTTTTTCAAGGAGTAGTACATATTCAACCTCCATTTGTTCCTTCTGCAGCTCCCTGGGATTTGAATTTAGTTCTTAAATTTCTCCAGGGTCCTCTGTTTGAAGAGAGAGCAGATCTTAAGTGGTTAATGGTTAAAGTTCTTTTTTTACTGGCAATGGCGTCAGCCAGAAGAGTGTCAGATTTAGGAGCATTATCATGTAAGTCTCCTTTCCTAAGTTTTTTTCCAGACATAGCAGTTCTCAGAACGAGATCTAGCTATCTTCCAAAGGTGGTATCAAAGTTTTCACCTGAATGAAGAGATTGTAGTCCCAGCTTTTCAGGTATCGGGACTTTCTGCGGGAGAAGCGTCGCTGGACGTGGACCGGGCTTTAAGAATCTACATAGATCGTACTTGTGCCATCAGGAAAACAGATTCTCTCTTCATCCTCTACGGATTCCATAGAAGGGGATGGCCTGCTAGTAAACAGACGCTGGCGAGATGGCTCCGAATGGTAATATCCGAAGCTTATTCTCATGCAGATCTCCCTATTCCGGCTAATGTCTCTGCACACTCTACACGTAAGGTAGGTCCTTCTTGGGCAGCAGAACAGATATGTAAGGCAGCCACATGGTCTTCCATAAACACGTTCATTAGACATTATGCCTTGGATACTTTTGCCTCTCATGACGCAGACTTCGGGCGAAAGGTCCTCCTGTGCAATCAGGAGCGTCCCCACCACTAAAATGGCTTTGGGAATCGCAATGTTATCCTGTGGATAATCCTGTGGACCCAGCCAGAGAAATATACGTTATGGTAAGAACTTACCGTTGATAACGTGATTTCTCTTATGTCCACAGGTATCCACAGGGATCCCACCCTGACGCATCTGATTTGAGGATCTAGACAATCACTAAAACCTCTTCCTTCTTGTATGGAAGGGTGTGCATGTGTGTTCTTATCGCCTAAACAGGTCTCTGCCTGATGTTCCTGCCTAAAATCGCTGTGGAAAGAACTGATCTGACTGAGTCAGTGGGCGGGACTATATAGTGGAGGGGGCATCCTGGGAGGCCAGAAAGCTCGTGACCGTGTTGGTGCCATTTTCGCTGTCGCTCGACAATATCCAAATGTTATCCTGTGGATACCTGTGGACATAAGAGAAATCACGTTATCAACGGTAAGTTCTTACCATAACGTATATTTTATTTTTATTTTTTGCACAGAATGGTCCCTTGTTCAGCAACCAAAGATGCTGAAGATGTGCCAGCTTTGTAAATCGCTGCATAGTATGTTGATCCCTAGGATCTGTTTAAATAGACTTAAGGGAAATTTACCATAGGGCAGCTTATGTGGTGGTTAGCCACATCACCAACTGTTTTGTCCACCAAACAACTGGATTTACTGGTCAGCGGTTTGGAAGGTGATTCTCAAACTGCCATTTCTGCATTACACTGTGTAGGGAAAACATCGGAGTGTAGAATGGGATCTTGATCCAGAGACTCCATCAGGCAAAGCTTTGACTGTCCCAGGATGCATTGGGGCCTCCTCTATAACCCTGCCTCCAAGCACTGAGAGCTCAGTTTCGAGTGGTGCCTGCAGGCACCACATCACCTAACAGGTGGGCTGCAATGGGCAGCCCTCAAAAAGATATGAAGACTTAAAGAGCTGCAGCACTGTTATGTCAGGGTGACATTCAGTGCTGCATCTCAGTCACCTCCCAAACGGCGTCGCATACTCCTGCGGCTCATTTCCCAGGTACTTACGGCAGAGACTCTCCGGCTTAGGCACACGGTTGCAGACGCTTTCCTGGTTCACGTGGCTACTTCGAAGGGAGGAAGTAAGACTGACTGCAGCGCTGGCATGGACACTGTCGAGCAGGGACTCCACTATATCTGCCAGGGTATAGGAGTACAGGTCGGGTGTACTAGCGCCCCTATTGGTAAGGCTCCGTAGTAACGGTGGTGAGGTCCAGCATAGGGGAGCCGGCACTTGACCTGTAGTCCCTCCCCCAGCCAAGGGCACAATCTCCTCACAGATTTCCCTCCCTGGAGCGGCCTCACACTCTCTCCCTCAGTTCCTGACAGATGCTGGGTGCCATCTGAGCATAGCTGCTGCTGGTCTCTGGGATTGCAGGGCAAGGTCTCCCCTGTAAAGCTGCCTGTACAGAGCGCTGATACTTTACAGACACTTGAGTGTTCTACATGTCTTATTACAGACGGCGTTAGTTTAGAGAGTGTACCTATTCCAGAATATATTGTACGAGTATTTTGATATATACCTCCGGTCTAGGACCGCCTTGTTTTTGTTTTGTTTATTATATATAATCTCGTACCCGAAGCGACTAGTTGTGTCACATTCCTCTAATATAATGTACACAGTACTTATCGCTATATGGATATCTTACTGTGTTACAGTCACGTACAACGGGATTTAGGTGGTCATTCCGAGTTGATCGCTAGCTGCATTCATTCGCTGTGCAGCGATGAGGCAAAAAAATGGCACTTCTGCGTATGCGGCGCAACGTACTTTTACAACAAACGATGTAGTTTTACACAGGGTCTAGTGACTTTTTTCATTCGCACTGCTAGCCGCAGAGTGATTGACATGAAGTGGGCGTTTCTGGGTGTCAACTGACCATTTTCAGGGAGTGTTCGGACAAACGGAGGCGTGCCAGGAAAAACGCAGGCGTGGCTGGGCGAACGCAGGGCGTGTTTGTGACGTCAAAACAGGAACTGAACAGTCTGAAGTGATAGCAAGCGCTGAGTAGGTTTTGAGCTACTCTGAAACTGCACAAAAAAAACTTTGTAGCCGCTCTGCGATCCTTTCATTCGCAGTTCTGCTAAGCTAAAATACACTCCCAGTGGGAGGCGGCATAGCGTTTGCGCAGCTGCTAAAAACTGCCAGCGAGCGATCAACTCGGAATGACCACCTCAGTTCACAAGTTTGGGTACTCTTACACTGATTGTGTACTTTATCCGCAGGTTGTCTACTCTGTCTGGCTTCAGCGTACTAATAGCCTGATTGTTGCTTTATTACAGTCTCTAACAATAAGGGCAGTAAAGCTCTGGAGGCTCCTGTAAGTTGCAAGGTATGCTCCAGAGGTTTACCTAAGAAGAGGGAAGTATTGTGTGATGGTCTGTGTACCTAATGTCATACGCTTCCCAGTCAGCCTGCAGCTCCTGTGACTACAATGGAGCCACCCTGGGCTATGTTCACTACCCTCCTGGGGATTCTGGTGGACCGTTTAGCCCCCCCCAATGAGACCTCCGGTGCCACTGCCACCACAAGTTGTCCCTATGGTAAAATTTGTCTGCCTAGCTGCAACAGTTAAATCAGTCTTTGATTTAGACAGAAATCTACTCCAGGTCACTCCTGTGTCCCTGGGTCCTTTAAGCGGGCTGCTACCTCCTCGCAATCCACTAACATCTCTGATGTTTCATCGGATGAGGAGGTGGAGCATACAGTCCTGTCAGACTCTGAATCCTGCGTTACTGATGAGGAATCTCCCTCACAGGTTGATGTCCCTGCCCTAGTGGCTGCTGACATGCAGATCCTACAAATCACCGAGGATGAGGATTCTACTACAGTGGGCAAGAAAACTGATATGTTTAAACAGAAGGTGGTTAAAACTGTATTACCCCATTCTGATCATCGTGTGGACATCAGGAGGGAACCCTGGTCTACCCCAGGTATTCCCGCTCCCTAAATGGGCTTTGGCTCGATATCCTTTCTGCAGAGTTATGTAATAAATGGGAGAATCTGCCACCGGTGGATTCTCATGTCACATCTCTCGTGATGTCATCTACTCTGCTTGTCACTACTGTCACCTCACTGAAGGAACCGACAGATCAGCGTGTGGAGGGATGCCTGAAGTCTATTTACTCTCTTACAGGAGCTGTGCATAGGCCCACTATTGCTGCTTCCTGGACAGCAAAAGGTATTGTAGCGTGGGTTCAGGCATTAGCGAATGAGCTGCCTGAGGATATACTGACAATACCTGTCTCACATATACACCTCTGCATTCAGGAGGCATCCTCTGCGGCAGGAGTACTGTCAGCCAAAGCGTCATCCACGTCGGTCCTGGCTCACCGCATACTGTGGTTAAGGTCGTGAAAAGTGGATTTAGACTCCAAGAAGACCTTGGAGGTATTCCCCCTTCACCGGGGACATTTTTTATTTGCAGAGGACCTGAATAAAATAGTGTCTGAATTAGCAGCTGCTAAGACTGCTTTTCTTCCTCCTACTAATCCTTCTGCACATAAGGCGAAGACTACCACTTTTATAACATATGCAGAGAGCGTTAGATTTGGGTGGGGTGTGTTTAAACTGAAATTTTAAATTGCAGTGTAAAAATAAAGCAGCCAGTATTTACCCTGCACAGAAACAAAATTACCCACCCAAATCTAACTCTCGCTGCAAATGTTATATCTGCCCCCCTGAAGTGTACATGGTTTTGCCCAACTGCTAACAAATTTTCTGCTTCGATCAACTCTAAATTACCCCCCCAGGTCCTCCTGATGACTGATTCCAGTCTGAGGGGATGGGGAGCGGTGTTGGAGCAACACTCGTTTCAGGGTCGGTGGGCCAAGGAAGAATCACTCCTTCCAGTAAACATCCTAGAGCTGAGGGCGGTGTTCAATGCATTATCACTTGCCCTGGCTCTGGTACGGTACAGACCAGTTCAAGTACGGTCAGACAATGCCACGACAGTGGCATACACAAACCATCAAGGCGGCACTTGAAGCCGCATGGCTATGTAGGAAGTGTCAAAAACCCTTTGTAGGGCAGAACGCCATCTGCCAAATATATTGATAGTGTTCATTCCGGGTGTCCTGAACTGGGAAGCGGTCTACCTCAGTCGCCAGGACGTACACGCCGGAGAGTGGAGTCTTCATTCAGAAGTCTTTCAACTCCTAGTGGACAGGTGGGGTCTGCCGGACGTAGAGCTCATGGCGTCTCGATACAGTCACAAGGTTCCGGTCTTCGGATCAAGGACAAGGGATCCTCAAGCAACGTTTGTGGATGCACTAGCAATTCCAGGGAACATTCTGCTGCCTTACTTGTTACCTCCAGTGTCACTCCTGCCCAGGGTCCTGTGGAAGTTCAAGCAAGGAGGAATACTGCTTCTAGTTGCTCCAGCGTGGCCCAGAAGGCATTGGTTCTCAGACCTGCAGGGTCTATTAACGGGGCATCCCCTTCCTACTTCCTCAATGAAGCACCTCATTACCTAATTATGGTGTGCAAACTACCCCCCCCCCCCTTCCTTTGCAACTGATTCTATGTATTCATACATGTATCTGAAGGCATGAGACACTTCAGCTAGTTTAGCACCCTGCCCCAACCCTCACTGATTTTAAATAAAGGGCCCGATTTTAAATAAAGGGCCCAGCACTCTGGCTTACATATGTGGAATGAGCACACTGGGGTAAGACTCCTACATTTGTTTATTATGGCAGTCAATATTGGGGGGATTCTCTGGGGTGCGGGGCTTCCTGGACCTGCTGTGGCTGGACACCCTCAGGGCACCGCAATCTAACATTTATTTTGATATACTATGGCACTTATAGTTAGTTTTATATATGTGTAACAC
Organism: Pseudophryne corroboree; assembly: GCF_028390025.1. Classification (NCBI taxonomy): domain Eukaryota; kingdom Metazoa; phylum Chordata; class Amphibia; order Anura; family Myobatrachidae; genus Pseudophryne; species Pseudophryne corroboree. Next base: position 401,307,127 of record NC_086446.1, read on the forward strand.
TTTTCACACCATTCTTTTTCACTCTTCACATTTTTCACACATGCAGCAGTAGCTGCTCCTACCTATCTAATTCTTTACTTGTATCACTCTTGCGGTGCCCTGGGGTTTGTCTAGCTGGATGGATTTGGGGTTTCCTGCCCCCCGGACCTGAACCCCTGTAGTTAGTATTAGGGACTTACCCAATGAGAGGCTACCTTGGTGCGGTGGGTAAGCTCATAGCCCTGGCCAGGATTATGCGAAATGCCTCTGGTTATTACAGGTTGAGCTAGTGTGAGATAGTGCACCTGCATCTTTTTCCCTCTGTATACTTCCTCAATGACCAGACCTTCTCGTAAAGGGCCCTCGTCTCTACCCAGACTGGCTTTGACGGCATGTCTCTTGAAGCATCACTCCTGAGAGCAAAAGGATTTTCAGAGGCGGTTATTCAAACGATGTTGAAAGGCCGCAAACCGGCCTCTGCCCGGATGTATTACAGGGTTTGGAATTCTTACTTCATCTTGTGTGCTGAGAAGAAATATGATGTCCATGGATTCAGAACTTCCAGAATACTGGCTTTTCTGCAAAGAGGCCTGGACAGGTCTTCGTCTGGCCTCCCTCAAGGTTCATATCTGCCTTGTCTGTTTGGTTTCACAGAAAAATTGCCTCTATACTTGTTCAGACGTTCATGCAGGGCGTTATTCGGATTCAGCCTTCCTATGTCCCTCCGGTGGCTCCATGGGATTTGTCTGTTGTACTGAATGCTCTGCAAGAGTCTCCATTTGAACCTCTTGAATCTGCATGACGGGTGTCGGACTTAGGCGCTTTGTCCTGTCATCCACCCTTTCTCATATTCCACCAGGACCGGGTGGTTCTACGAACTCTCCCCGGTTATTTGCCTAAGGTGGTGTCATCTTTTCACCTTAACCAAGAGATTGTGGTTCTGGCCTTTGTCTCTTCGGATTTGTCTCCCAAAGAACGGTCTGTGGATGTGGTTAGGGCTCTCCATGTCTCTGTGGAGAGCACTGCCTCCATCAGGAGGTCAGATTCCCTTTTTGTACTGTTTGGTATTCACCAACGTAGCTGGCATGCAAATGAGCAAACCTTGGCCAGAGGGATTAAAATGGTGATTGCACAAGCTGGACTCCTAGCTCCTGTTGCAGTTAAAGCCCATTCTACTCGGTCTGTTGGACCTTCTTGGGCGGGCCATCGTGGCGCATCCCCAGAACAATTGTGTAAGACTGCTACATGGTCCTCTGTGAACATGTTCATTAGGTTCTATGCCTTTGATCCTTCTGCCTCCCAGGATGCTTCCTTTCTGTGAGGTACACTGGGTTCCACAGGGTGCCCACCCTGACGCACCTAGCTTCTTTGTGTTGTATGGCATTAGCCGCTGGTACCCTCTCCTGTCGTGTATTGTAGTTCTATGTGACTAACATCTGCCTTCTTTTACCTGCTCCTGCATTGGACTGGTTAACAAAACTGAACTCTCAGTGCTTGGAAGCAGGGTTATTGAGGAGGCCCCAATGCATTCTGGGACAGTCAAAGCTTTGCCTGACTCTGCCTCTGGATCAAGATCCCGCTGTACACAACAATGTTTTCCCTGTGGAACCCAGTGTACCTCGCAGAAAGAGTTAACCATGGTAAGTCTACCATAACTCTCTCCTTTTTATATGGCATTTAGAAATGGGAAAAACTGACGGAGGTTTCACACAAACTGCCATAAAACCATCAGCAGGGTATCTGATCTGTATTATTGTACATAATCCTCTTTAGATTGACCAGATACCATGCTGTATAACAATAATAATAATATTTGTGCAGTCATCTATTGATAAAGTGAAAAACCTAAATAATCATTGGGGGGGGGGGGGCAATATTTAATATATTAGTGGGCTACAAAATTATTTGAAAGGATACTAATTGACTGTTACTTTATATTAAGTTAACAATATTATATTTAAATGCTTTGCTGATGAAGTATAGTGTAGGTATTTGGAAAAAGTTGTTTTTGTGGAGGTTTTGCCTTTAGTACAAAAATAAATGAAGACAGGTGTGAAAATGCTGCAAAGTAAGAATGCTTTCAAAAAAAGTGTTAGTAGTTTATTTTTATCACTTAACAAAAGTGAATGACATGAAATCTAAATCAAATCAATATTTGGTTTAACCACCCTTTGCCTTCAAAACGGCATTCATTTTTCTAGGTACTCTTGCACAAAGTCATGGATTTTGTAGGATTATAGCCAGGTGTATGATTACACAATCATACTAAACAGGTAATAATGTACATTTTCATATGTAGGTTGAAACAGTTGTTAACTGAAATAAACCACTGTGTAGGAGACTTAAAACTGGGTGAGGAACAGCCAAACTCTGCTACAAAGGTGAGTTTGTAGGAGACCGTTTCATGTCACAGGTCATACACCATGGCAAGACTGAGCACAGCAACATGACACAAGGTAATTATACTGCATCAGCAAGGTCTCTCCCAGGCAGATTTCAAAGCAGACTGGGGTTTCAAGATGTGCTGTTCAAGCTCTTTTGAAGAAGCACAAAGAAACGTAGTGGTCCACCAAGGAAAATTAGTGCATCAGATGAACGACTCATCAAGCTTACTTCCCTTCGAAATTGGAAGATGTCCAACAGTGCCATCAGCTCAAACCAGTGGGAACCCATCTACTGTTCAGAGATATCTGGCCAAAAGTGGTCTTCATGGAAGAATTGTGGCCAAAAAGCCATCTTTTTGACGTGGAACAAGGCCAAGCTACTCAACTATGAACGAAAACGTAGTAACTGTGGTGCAGAAAAATTGCAGCAGATGCTCTGGACTGATGAGCCATAATTTGAAATATTTGGCTGTAACAGAAGGCAATTTGTTCACCGAATGGCTGGAGAGCTGTACAATGAGTGTCTGCAGGCTACAGGGAAGCTTGGTGGATATTTCTTGCAAGTTTGGGGCTGCATTTCAGCAAATTGAGTTCTGAATTTAGTCTGGATTAATGGTGTCCTCAATGCTGAGAAATACAGGCAGGTACTTATCCATCATGCAGTAACATCAGGGACATCTGATTTGGCTCTGAACTTACTTGCAGCAAGACTACCCCATTCACACAGCCATTGTCATTTAAGAATGATTTTCAGCGTATTGAAGGACAAGGAGTTCTGGAAGTGGTGATATGGTACCCACAGAGTCCTGATCTCAACGTCATTGAGTCTGTCTGGGATTACATGAAAAGACAGAAGGATCTGAGCAAGCCTACATCCATAGAACATCAGTTCTCCAAGATGTTTGGAACAACCTCCCTGCAGAGTTCCTTCAAAAACTGTGTGTAAGTGTACCTAGAAGAATTGATGCTGCTTTTGGAGGTAAAGGGCAGTCACACCAAATATTGATTTTGATTTAGATTTCCCTTCTGTTCATTTTATTGTTTTTATCAATGTAACAAAATCCAAAAAAAAGTTTTAACACTTTAGAAAGCATTCTTAGTTTGCAGCATTTTTTCCATACCTGCTTAAAACTTTTGCTGTATGTATGTATGTATGTATGTATGTATGTATGTATGTATGTATGTATGTATGTATGTATGTATTGTGTGTATTATTTATTGTGTGTTCAATTCCCCCTTTTCCCCGGGATGCATATTGAACCATAGTTATACTGCAGCTTCTAGAAATGTGGGTGGATAATATGTAATGGATATACACGTAGTCTAATTTCCACTGACCTGTCATCCTTCTTAAAGGCTGGAATCCTATTAGTAAAGGTAATCCACACTGGTGTTGCATTACAAATGTTTTTGTTACTGGATGCCTACATTGTTTTCGTTGAATAGCACAAAAAAACTCGCTACGGGTTTAATGGCTTACTTGGATGTAGACCACATATATTGTTCACTGATTCCCTTGGTAAGTTTATTTATTAAGATTCTTATGTAGCACAGCATATTGTTGCATTAGCATTGATGCACAAGGATAGCTGCATAGTGGCCCAGCCAGATTGCAAAGGTCCCTGGTTGGCTGTATGATATAGTAAAACAGCAGTGTTAGTCAGGAGGTTGTGGAAGTGAAGAAAGGAAAATATGTAAGGTTTATGTGTGGACTGTACAGATGGGATGTAAGAAGATATATTTTCTCTTATTCACAAATCTATTTGTAGTCTTACAAATGCAGAAGGACATTTGTTTTTAATATTGTGGTGTTCATGCCATGCAAAACAAATGATGATCAATTCCTCATTGGCAGAGATAATGTTACAACATTCTAGACTAATGACTGTAAATGTCTGTATTGCAAATTACTTTCAGCTTGTGTGATACATAAAGGTTACTGTAAATTGAGATACAGCCTACAGTTAATGAATTCTTCACTGTGCGTTCATAAACTTCACCTGTCTTCTCAGGAAATGGGCAGAAGAATTCTGATGGTATTACTGTGGGGTTGGGTGCTGAAATGCCGGCAGGCGGTATCCCGCGGTTAAGAATGTTGACAGGCGTCTGGAAGCAAGCTACAACCTAACCCTTCCCAGTGGTGCCTAACACTAACAAACGATCCCCCACTCCCTTGTGGCTTACCTCTCTGACATCCCGGCAGTCAGTTTATCAGGATACCGGCTGTCCTATTTGGGATGCCGGCTCCAGATTTCTGATCTGTGTTGGGTTTCGGCGTTGGTATTTTGACAGCTGGGATCCCGACCGGACCCCTTACTGTGTATAGTTCTGTACCGGCATAGTCAACAAAGCATCTGTTTGCTGTTACTAATCATGCTGTGTGAATACCCACTGGTGACCTTGGAGATGACATGGAGTGACCTTACCTCTGAGAATAGTGGCGGATATTAGTTTTCGCCTTTTTAAAAAAAAAATACTTGCTTAGTGTGACTTTGCTAAATATTTAAAAGACAGAGTATTTAGGGTGTCATTCCGAGTTGATAGCACATGCTGCCGATTTTTGATGCGCTGCGATCAGCTCTCTACTGCGCATGCGTATGCACCACAATGCGCACGCACGACATACGGGTACAATGCGGATCGTTGCTGAGCTATGGATTTAACGAAGAATCCATACGCACAGCCGATCGCAAAGAAGATTGACAGAAAGAGGGCGTTTATGGGTGGCAACTGACCGTTTTCTGGTAGTGGTAAGGAAAACGCAGGCGTGTCCGGGCGATTGGAGGGCAGGTGTGTGACGTCAATTCCGGCACCAAAAAGACTGAAGTGATCGCAAGGGCTGAGTAAGTTCAGACCTACTCTGAAACTGCACAAAATGTTTTTGCAGAGCTCGGCTGCACAGGCGTTCGCATACTTGCAAAGTGAAAATACACTATCCAGTGGGCGCCGACTATGCGTTTGCACGGCTGCTGAAAACAGCTAGCGAGCGATTAACTCTGAATTGGAGCCGTAAACTGATGAATAATGGCCTACTGAGTATCCAGACTATAGATCTACACTAAAGAAGGTCTACAGTCAATAACTCTACCACTAATGGTAGACACGCATTAGGTCGACAGGGTCAAAAGGTCGACATGATAGTGGCCAACACGCATATATATGGTAGACACCACTTGGTTGGTTGGTCGTGTGTGGGTTTTTTTGTTTTTTAATTCAATTAAAAACGTTTTCATACTTTTACCATCCACGTGGACTACGATTGGGAATAGTAACCTGTGCAGTAAGCCGAGCACAGCAAGCCCGCAAGGGGCTTTCTAGCGCCTGCCCCGCTGCCGGTATACTGGTGGCAGCCTCGATCCCGTCCGCTGGTAAAACGTACGTATTCCATCTGCACAGCACAATAGCTTTTCCCAGTACCAGTTTATGTAAGATAAATGGTCAGGGGACAGTCATAGTTGCCATTAGCGGACTGTGTTGACACGTATACAGTGATTGTTCAAGGTTATATTATTTCTCTAACGTCCTAGAGGATGCTGGGGACTCCGTAAGGACCATGGGGAATAGACGGGCTCCGCAGGAGATGGGGCACTTTAAGAAAGCTTTGGATTCTGGGTGTGCACTGGCTACTCCCTCTATGTCCCTCCTCCAGACCTCAGTTTTACACTGTGCCCAGAGGAAGATGGGCGCACTGCAGAGAGCTCTCCTGAGTCTTTGCATTAGAAAGCATTTTTGTTTGGATTTTTCTATTTCTTTTTCATCCACTAGGGGTCACTGGAGTACTCTTGGGATATGGTCCGGGCGTAGCCGGGAATGGCACATTTAAATATTTAAATTAGTAACTGGTTACCCCAACCATACTCCCATAGAGACTTCAGTATTTTTCTGTGCCTCAGTCGGAAAGGTGCTAGTGGATGTCAGTCAGTTCCACAGAAAAACTTCAGGGTTTTTATTTTTTTATTTTTATTTTTTATACTTGCCCACATCCCTTCCCCCCTTCCAAAAAGGCGTGGGTCCGGGATAGTGGAAGCTGCTACACGCAGCTACTGGCGTGTCGGTCCTCTCTAAAAAGAGCACCCTCTCAGCCACGCGCAGACTACCTGCAGAGTATATTTTTATTTTTATTTTGGACTGCAGCCTCCGTCTGCACATGGAAGCAGGATGGCGCTTAGCAGAGAAGCCCCGTCATGGCCTCCACGGGTGGTGCAGGTACTGAGCGGTTAGGCAGCTCTCACTGCCGCCGCTCACTCACTTCTCTTACTATTATTTATATCATAACTGTTTATAATGATATTATCCTAAAGACAGCAAATCTGAATCATGGCTGTGGTCAGCCAAATACTGGCTTTGTTCACTGTTGTAAAGTAAGATCTGTTATACAATTGGTCAGCACATGGTGCTTATAAAACAGTATCTGTGGAGCACTGCAAGCATTGTGAGTTCAGGTCTCAGCTTTGCTTAATTCACTTAGCCACACCACACTGGATACGCCCAATCTCATCTGATCTTGGAAGCTAAGCAGTGTTGCATATTCTACCATCTGGGAGGAAACTGGTGATCCAACTAGATTGCATACTAATGCATGCTAGTTTAACTGTTAAAAAGATACATTCTGGTTAGCTCAGTAGGTACAGTTTGGGCTTATACTATCAATATAAACCTACCACAGGTTTTACAGTCACGATAGCTCCCCAGAGCCCGCTCCCGGCACCGGACACTAGATAGGGCCTGTTAACTAAGCTGTGGTTAAGCAGCAGACATCTCAGGTTTTTAAGCCTGTGAGAGGTCACATTTAGTTTCAGACTTCTAAGAATTATTATACCTCTGAATCAGGATGTATCTGGATATATGTATATGGGTATATAATATGTAAATATGTGTGTGTGTGTGTGTGTGTGTGTGTGTATGTATGTATGTATGTATGTATGTATGTATGTATATATATATATATATATATATATATATTTATAAAGATGTATGTATGTGTATGTATGTATATATATATATATATATATATATATAAAGATGTGTATGTATGTATATATATATATATATTTATAAAGATGTATGTATGTATATATATGTATGTATGTGTATATATATATATATATATTACACACACACATATATATATATACACACACACACACACACACACACACACACACACACACACACACACACACACACACATATATATATATATATATATATATATATATATATATATATATATATATATATATATATATTGAGTATCCCATATCCAAATATTCCGAAATACGGTATATTCCGTAATACGGACTTTGAGTGAGATAGTGAAACCTTTGTTTTCTCTGACGTCCTAGTGGATGCTGGGACTCCGTAAGGACCATGGGGAATAGCGGCTCCGCAGGAGACAGGGCACAAAATAAAAGCTTAAGGATCAGGTGGTGTGCACTGGCTCCTCCCCCTATGACCCTCCTCCAAGCCTCAGTTAGATTTTTGTGCCCGGCCGAGAAGGGTGCAATCTAGGTGGCTCTCCTGAGCTGCTTAGAATAAAAGTTTAGTTAGGTTTTTTTATTTTCAGTGAGTCCTGCTGGCAACAGGCTCACTGCATCGTGGGACTAAGGGGAGAAGAAACGGACTCACCTGAGTGCAGAGTGGATCGGGTTTCTTAGGCTACTGGACACTAGCTCCAGAGGGACGATCACAGGTTCAGCCTGGATGGGTCACCGGAGCCGCGCCGCCGTCCCCCTTACAGAGCCAGAGCGCAGTGGGCTCACTCGCAAGTGGATCCCTGGATTCTACAGGTAGTATCGCAGGGGTACAAACTGGAATTCGAGGCGTTTCCCCCTCATCGTTTCCTGAAGTCTGCTTTACCAAAGTCTCCCTCCGACAGGGAGGCAGTTCTAGAAGCCATTCACAAGCTGTATTCCCAGCAGGTGATAATCAAGGTACCCCTCCTGCAACAAGGAAAGGGGTATTATTCCACGCTATTTATTCCACGCTATTTGTGGTACCGAAGCAGGACGGCTCGGTGAGACCAATTTTAAATCTGAAATCCTTGAACGCTTACATAAAAAGGTTCAAATTCAAGATGGAGTCACTCAGAGCAGTGATAGCGAACCTGGAAGAAGGGGACTATATGGTGTCTCTGGACATCAAAGATGCTTATCTCCACGTCCCGATATACCCTTCTCACCAAGGGTACCTCAGGTTTGTAGTACAAAACTGTCATTATCAGTTTCAGACGCTGCCGTTTGGATTGTCCACGGCACCTCGGGTCTTTACCAAGGTAATGGCCGAAATGATGATTCTTCTACGAAGAAAAGGCATTTCAATTATCCCTTACTTGGACGATCTCCTGATAAGGGCAAGATCCAGGGAACAGTTAGAAGTCGGAGTAGCACTATCTCAGGTAGTGTTACGTCAGCACGGGTGGATTCTAAATATTCCAAAATCGCAGCTGATTCCAACGACACGTCTACTGTTCCTAGGAATGATTCTAGACACAGTCCAGAAGAAGGTGTTTCTCCCGGAGGAGAAGGCCAGGGAGTTATCCGAGCTAGTCAGGAACCTCCTAAAACCAGGACAGGTCTCAGTGCATCAGTGCACGAGGGTCCTGGGGAAAATGGTGGCTTCTTACGAAGCGATTCCATTCGGAAGATTCCATGCAAGAACATTTCAGTGGGATCTACTGGACAAATGGTCCGGATCGCATCTGCAGATGCATCAGCGGATAACCCTGTCGCCAAGGACAAGGGTGTCTCTCCTGTGGTGGCTGCAGAGTGCTCATCTACTAGAGGGCCGCAGATTTGGCATTCAGGATTGGATCCTGGTAACCACGGATGCCAGCCTGAGAGGCTGGGGAGCAGTCACACAGGGAAGGAATTTCCAGGGCCTGTGGTCAAGCATGGAAACATCTCTTCATATAAACATTCTGGAACTAAGGGCCATTTACAATGCCCTAAGTCAAGCAAAACCTCTGCTTCAGGGTCAGGCGGTGTTGATCCAATCGGACAACATCACGTCAGTCGCCCACGTAAACAGACAGGGCGGCACGAGAAGCAGGAGGGCAATGGCAGAAGCTGCAAGGATTCTTCGCTGGGCGGAAAATCATGTGATAGCACTGTCAGCAGTATTCATTCCGGGAGTGGACAACTGGGAAGCAGACTTCCTCAGCAGACACGACCTTCACCCGGGAGAGTGGGGACTTCACCCAGAAGTCTTCCACCTGATTGTAAACCGTTGGGAAAAACCAAAGGTGGACATGATGGCGTCACGTCTAAACAAGAAACTGGACAGATATTGCGCCAGGTCAAGGGACCCTCAGGCAATAGCAGTGGACGCTCTGGTAACGCCGTGGGTGTACCAGTCAGTGTATGTGTTCCCTCCTCTGCCTCTCATACCAAAAGTACTGAGAATCATAAGAAGGAGAGGAGTAAGAACTATACTCGTGGTTCCGGATTGGCCAAGAAGGACTTGGTACCCGGAACTTCAAGAGATGCTCACGGACGAACCGTGGCCTCTACCTCTAAGAAAGGACCTGCTACTGCAGGGGCCTTGTCTGTTCCAAGACTTACCGCGGCTGCGTTTGACGGCATGGCGGTTGAACGCCGGATCCTGAGGGAAAAAGGCATTCCAGAAGAAGTCATCCCTACTCTGGTCAAAGCCAGGAAGGACGTAACCGCAAAACATTATCACCGCATTTGGCGTAAATATGTTGCGTGGTGTGAGGCCAAGAAGGCCCCTACAGAGGAATTTCAACTGGGTCGTTTCCTTCATTTCCTGCAAACAGGACTGTCTATGGGCCTAAAATTAGGGTCCATTAAGGTTCAAATTTCGGCCCTGTCGATTTTCTTCCAGAAAGAACTGGCTTCAGTACCTGAAGTTCAGACATTTGTAAAAGGGGTGCTGCACATACAGCCTCCTTTTGTGCCTCCAGTGGCACCTTGGGACCTCAATGTGGTGTTGAGTTTTCTAAAGTCACATTGGTTTGAACCACTTTCCACTGTGGACTTAAAATATCTCACATGGAAGGTGTCGATGCTGTTAGCCTTGGCTTCAGCCAGGCGTGTGTCAGAATTGGCGGCTTTATCATATAAAAGCCCTTACTTAATTTTTCATTCTGACAGGGCGGAATTGAGGACTCGTCCTCAATTTCTACCTAAGGTGGTTTCTGCTTTTCACATGAACCAGCCTATTGTGGTACCTGCGGCTACCAGGGACTTAGAGGACTCTAAGTTGCTTGACGTTGTCAGGGCCTTGAAAATATATGTTTCCAGGACGGCTGGAGTCAGAAAATCTGACTCGCTGTTTATTCTGTATGCACCCAACAAGCTGGGTGCTCCTGCTTCTAAGCAGACGATTGCTCGTTGGATTTGTAGTACAATTCAGCTTGCACATTCTGTGGCAGGATTGCCACAGCCAAAATCTGTAAAAGCCCATTCCACAAGGAAGGTGGGCTCATCTTGGGCGGCTGCCCGAGGGGTCTCGGCTTTACAACTTTGCCGAGCAGCTACTTGGTCAGGGGCAAACACGTTTGCTAAATTCTACAAATTTGATACCCTGGCTGAGGAGGACCTGGAGTTCTCTCATTCGGTGCTGCAGAGTCATCCGCACTCTCCCGCCCGTTTGGGAGCTTTGGTATAATCCCCATGGTCCTTACGGAGTTCCCAGCATCCACTAGGACGTCAGAGAAAATAAGATTTTACTTACCGATAAATCTATTTCTCGTAGTCCGTAGTGGATGCTGGGCGCCCATCCCTAGTGCGGATTGTCTGCAATACTTGTATATAGTTATTGTTACAAAAATTCGGGTTATTATTGTTGTGAGCCATCTTTTCAGAGGCTCCTTTGCGTTTATCATACTGTTAACTGGGTTCAGATCACAAGTTGTACGGTGTGATTGGTGTGGCTGGTATGAGTCTTACCCGGGATTCAATATCCTTCCTTATTATGTACGCTCGTCCGGGCACAGTATCCTAACTGAGGCTTGGAGGAGGGTCATAGGGGGAGGAGCCAGTGCACACCACCTGATCCTTAAGCTTTTATTTTGTGCCCTGTCTCCTGCGGAGCCGCTATTCCCCATGGTCCTTACGGAGTCCCAGCATCCACTACGGACTACGAGAAATAGATTTATCGGTAAGTAAAATCTTATTTTCTGATGGCTCAATGTACACAAACTTTGTTTGATACACAGTTATTAAAAATATTGTATTAAATGACCTTCAGGCTGTGTATATAAGGTGTATATGAAACATAAATGAATTGTGTGAATGTACACACACTTTGTTTAATGCACAAAGTTATAAAAAATATTGGCTAAAATGACCTTCAGGCTGTGTATATGGTGTATATGAAACATAAATGCATTCTGTGCTCAATTTAGGTCCGATCACCATGATATCTCATTATGGTAGGCAATTATTCCAAAATTCGGAAAAATCCCATATCCAAAATACCTCTGGTCCCAAGCATTTTGGATAAGGGAGACTCAACCTATGTATGTATGTATGTATGTATGTATGTATGTATGTATGTATTCTATTTTGCAATAAGCAAGCAGGTGGCTCTGTAGCCAAGTGGTTAGGCTTCCCGCCCCCACAGTGAACATTGTGATTGCATGGACACTGGTTCAGATCCTGGTTTAACAGGTGTTTTTAAAAAAAACAACAAAAAACATGGTAGACACCATTTTTAACGTTACTTCCTTGTTCTTTCCCGAAGGTTGCTGCCCTACAACACTCAGCCTCTGGAGGAGCGGGGTGTTGTTAGGAATTTAATTTATTATTTGTTTTTGTACAGCATGACTCTACAGGAAGATTCACTATTGCTGGTAACCACATGCACGGTAAATGCAGGTTTATACACACGTTACTTCCGTGGTGTACTTACTGGTCGGGGTACATGATCACTAAGTCTAATGCATAGTCAAACAAGCAGCTTCGCTGCAAAGTCAGTCACACAGTGTGTCGGACAAATACGACTGCACAGACAGACCCTTACCGGTCCTCTTTGGGGGGAATGCGGGCGCATGTACTGCTTGAGAGGAAAAATTGACTGTTTCAGCTAGATTGTTGCGGTCGATTCACCGCCAGCCCTCATAGCACCAGGCCAGTACGTCGGGTTCTCAGCGAAGGCTGAACAATTTCCAATGAGACAATTGCAATTATTGGGCATTTAACTACCTATCGGAGTGTACCCTACACAGCAGTAGGGCTGTTGCTTCGCCCTGCTTTGGTAGGGGTTTGAGGTAACAAGGCTGTAGTGGCAGGGCACTCCAGTTCAGGTTTGCCCTACACAAAGACCACCTTACACTTCTTGCTGCCTACAGCTTCTGTGGACGTTGGCAGTTGGTTCTTGCGTTTTCAGCTTCGCTAGTGGCGCATAACGTCCACTTTGGCTACGTTCCTAACAGGCGGAGTCGGATTCCAAACGAGAATAGATCGCAGACCAAGTGGGGGGGGAAATCTGATTTACTACCATTGTCTACGCGAATTCCTGAATGAGGACTACTCAGGATATTGTCTTTATACCTCAGTTCATTCAGCGCCGTGGTCTGCCTGCAATGCATGCACTCCAGGATTCGATACCCAATCCGGCAAACAATTATTTCTCTGACGTCCTAGTGGATGCTGGGGACTCCGAAAGGACCATGGGGAATAGCGGCTCCGCAGGAGACTGGGCACAAAAGTAAAAGCTTTAGGACTACCTGGTGTGCACTGGCTCCTCCCCCTATGACCCTCCTCCAAGCCTCAGTTAGATTTTTGTGCCCGAACGAGAAGGGTGCATGCTAGGTGGCTCTCCTGAGCTGCTTAGAGTAAAAGTTTAAATAGGTTTTTTTTATTTTCAGTGAGTACTGCTGGCAACAGGCTCACTGCATCGTGGGACTAAGGGGAGAAGAAGCGAACTCACCTGCCTGCAGAGTGGATTGGGCTTCTTGGCTACTGGACATTAGCTCCAGAGGGACGATCACAGGTTCAGCCTGGATGGGTCCCGGAGCCGCGCCGCCGGCCCCCTTACAGAGCCAGAAGAGCGAAGAGGTCCGGAAAAATCGGCGGCAGAAGACGTTCCTGTCTTCAAATAAGGTAGCGCACAGCACTGCAGCTGTGCGCCATTGCTCTCAGCACACTTCACACTCCGGTCACTGAGGGTGCAGGGCGCTGGGTGGGAGCGCCCTGAGACGCAATAAAACACGGTTTAAACCTTATATGGCTAAAGAAATGCATCACATATAGCTCCTGGGCTATATGGATGCATTTAACCCCTGCCAGTTTAACTAAAAAAAGCGGGAGAAAGGGCCGCCGTGAAGGGGGCGGAGCCTATCTCCTCCGCACACAAGCGCCATTTTCCCTCACAGCTCCGCTGGAAGGACGGCTCCCTGACTCTCCCCTGCAGTCCTGCACTACAGAAACAGGGTAAAACAAGAGAGGGGGGGCACTATTTGGCAGTTAATATAAATACAGCAGCTATAAAAGGGAGAAACACTTATATAAGGTTATCCCTATACAGATATAGCGCTCTGGTGTGTGCTGGCAAACTCTCCCTCTGTCTCCCCAAAGGGCTCGTGGGGTCCTGTCCTCTATCAGAGCATTCCCTGTGTGTGTGCTGGGTGTCGGTACGATTGTGTCGACATGTATGAGGAGGAAAATGATGTGGAAGCGGAGCAATTGCCTGTTTTAGTGATGTCACCCCCTAGGGAGTCGACACCTGACTGGATGGTCGTATTTAAGGAATTACGTGACAATGTCAGCACTTTGCAAAAAACTGTTGACGACATGAGACAGCCGGCGAATCAGTTAGTGCCTGTCCAGGCGTCTCAAACACCGTCAGGGGCTCTAAAGCGCCCGTTACCTCAGATGGTCGACACAGACCCAGACACGGATACTGACTCCAGTGTCGACGGTGAGGAGACAAACGTAATGTCCAGTAGGGCCACACGTTACATGATCACGGCAATGAAGGAGGCGTTGAACATTTCTGACACTACAAATACCACAAAAAAGGGTATTATGTGGGGTGTAAAAAAACTACCCGTAGTTTTTCCTGAATCAGATGAATTGAATGAGGTGTGTGATAAAGCGTGGGTTTCCCCCGATAAAAAACTGCTGATTTCTAATAAATTATTGGCACTATACCCTTTCCCGCCAGAGGTTAGGGTGTGTTGGGAAACACCCCCTAGGGTAGATAAGGCGCTCACACGCTTATCAAAACAAGTGGCGTTACCGTCTCCCGATACGGCCGCCCTCAAGGAACCAGCTGATAGAAGGCTGGAAAATATCTTAAAAGGTATATACACACATACTGGTGTTATACTGTGACCAGCAATCGCCTCAGCCTGGATGTGCAGCGCTGGAGTGGCTTGGTCGGATTCCCTGACTGAAAATATTGATACCCTGGATAGGGACAGTATATTATTAACTATAGAGCATTTAAAGGATGCATTACTATATATGCGAGATGCACAGAGGGATATTTGCACCCTGGCATCAAGAGTAAGTGCGATGTCCATTTCTGCCAGAAGAGGGTTATGGACGCGACAGTGGTCAGGTGATGCGGATTCCAAACGACATATGGAAGTATTGCCGTATAAAGGGGAGGAGTTATTTGGGGTCGGTCTATCGGACCTGGTGGCCACGGCAACGGCTGGAAAATCCACCTTTTTACCCCAGGTCACCTCTCAGCAGAAAAAGACACCGTCTTTTCAAACTCAGTCCTTTCGTCCCCATAAGGGCAAGCGGGCAAAAGGCCACTCATTTCTGCCCCGGGGCAGAGGAAGGGGAAAAAGACTGCACCAGGCAGCCTCTTCCCAGGAGCCCTCCCCTGCTTCTGCCAAGTCTTCAGCATGACGCTGGGGCTTTACAAGCGGACTCAGGCACGGTGGGGGCCCGTCTCAAAAATTTCAGCGCGCAGTGGGCTCACTCGCAAGTGGACCCCTGGATCCTGCAGGTAGTATCACAGGGGTACAAATTGGAATTCGAGACGTCTCCCCCTCGCCGGTTCCTAAAGTCTGCTCTACCAACGTCTCCCTCCGACAGGGAGGCAGTATTGGAAGCTATTCACAAGCTGTATTCCCAGCAGGTGATAATCAAGGTACCCCTCCTACAACAGGGAAAGGGGTATTATTCCACGCTGTTTGTGGTTCCGAAGCCGGACGGCTTGGTGAGACCAATTTTAAATCTAAAATCCTTGAACACTTACATAAAAAGGTTCAAATTCAAGATGGAGTCACTCAGAGCAGTGATAGCGAACCTGGAAGAAGGGGACTATATGGTATCTCTGGACATCAAAGATGCTTATCTCCATGTCCCAATCTACCCTTCTCACCAAGGGTACCTCAGGTTTGTGGTACAAAACTGTCATTATCAGTTTCAGACGCTGCCGTTTGGATTGTCCACGGCACCCCGGGTCTTTACAAAGGTAATGGCCGAAATGATGATTCTTCTTCGAAGAAAAGGCGTCTTAATTATCCCTTACTTGGACGATCTCCTGATAAGGGCAAAGTCCAGGGAACAGTTAGAGGTCGGAGTAGCACTATCTCAGGTAGTGCTACGTCAGCACGGGTGGATTCTAAATATTCCAAAATCGCAGCTGATTCCAACAACACGTCTACTGTTCCTAGGGATGATTCTGGACACAGTCCAGAAAAAGGTGTTTCTCCCGGAGGAGAAGGCCAGGGAGTTATCCGAGCTAGTCAGGTACCTCCTAAAACCAGGACAAGTGTCAGTGCATCAATGCACAAGGGTCCTGGGAAAGATGGTGGCTTCTTACGAAGCGATTCCATTCGGAAGATTCCACGCAAGACCTTTTCAGTGGGATCTGCTGGACAAGTGGTCCGGATCGCATCTTCAGATGCATCAGCGGATAACCCTATCTCCAAGGACAAGGGTGTCTCTCCTGTGGTGGTTACAGAGTGCTCATCTCCTAGAGGGCCGCAGATTCGGCATTCAGGATTTGGTCCTGGTGACCACGGATGCCAGCCTGAGAGGCTGGGGAGCAGTCACACAGGGAAAAAATTTCCAGGGCTTGTGGTCAAGCATGGAAACGTCACTTCACATAAATATCCTGGAAATAAGGGCCATTTACAATGCCCTAAGTCAGGCAAGGCCTCTGCTTCAGGGTCAGCCGGTGTTGATCCAGTCGGACAACATCACGGCAGTCGCCCACGTAAACAGACAGGGTGGCACAAGAAGCAGGAGGGCAATGACGGAAGTTGCAAGGATTCTTCGCTGGGCGGAAAATCATGTGATAGCACTGTCAGCAGTGTTCATTCCGGGACTGGACAACTGGGAAGCAGACTTCCTCAGCAGACACGATCTTCACCCGGGGGAGTGGGGACTTCACCCAGAAGTCTTCCACATGATTGTGAACCGTTGGGAAAAACCAAAGGTGGACATGATGGCGTCCCGCCTCAACAAAAAACTGGACAGATATTGCGCCAGGTCAAGGGACCCTCAGGCAATAGCTGTGGACGCTCTGGTAACACCGTGGGTGTACCAGTCAGTATATGTGTTCCCTCCTCTGCCTCTCATACCCAAGGTACTGAGAATCATAAGGAGAGGTGTAAAGACTATACTCGTGGCTCCGGATTGGCCAAGAAGGACTTGGTACCCGGAAATTCAAGAGATGCTCACGGAAGACCCGTGGCCTCTACCTCTAAGAAAGGACCTGCTCCAGCAGGGACCATGTCTGTTCCAAGACTTACCGCGGCTGCGTTTGACGGCATGGCGGTTGAACGCCGGATCCTGAAGGAAAAAGGCATTCCGGATGAAGTTATCCCTACCCTGATCAAAGCCAGGAAGGATGTAACTGTGCAACATTATCACCGTATTTGGCGTAAATATGTTGCGTGGTGTGAGGCCAGGAAGGCCCCTACAGAGGAATTTCAGCTGGGTCGATTCCTGCATTTCCTGCAAACAGGACTGTCTATGGGCCTCAAATTAGGGTCCATTAAGGTTCAAATTTCGGCCCTGTCAATATTCTTCCAAAAAGAACTAGCTTCAGTTCCTGAAGTTCAGACGTTTGTCAAGGGGGTACTGCATATACAGCCTCCTTTTGTGCCTCCAGTGGCACCTTGGGATCTCAATGTAGTTTTGGGATTCCTAAAATCACATTGGTTTGAACCACTCACCACTGTGGACTTAAAATATCTCACATGGAAAGTGGTAATGCTGTTAGCCCTGGCTTCAGCCAGGCGTGTCTCAGAATTGGCGGCTTTATCCTATAAAAGCCCTTACCTGATTTTTCATACGGACAGGGCAGAATTGAGGACTCGTCCTCAATTTCTCCCTAAGGTGGTTTCAGCATTTCACTTAAACCAGCCTATTGTGGTGCCTGCGGCTACTAGGGACTTGGAGGATTCCAAGTTGCTGGACGTAGTCAGGGCCCTGAAAATATGTTTCCAGGACGGCTGGAGTCAGAAAATCTGACTCGCTGTTTATCCTGTATGCACCCAACAAGCTGGGTGCCCCTGCTTCTAAGCAGACGATTGCTCGTTGGATTTGTAGTACAATTCAGCTTGCACATTCTGTGGCAGGCCTGCCACAGCCGAAATCTGTAAAGGCCCATTCCACACAGAAAGTGGGCTCATCTTGGGCGGCTGCCCGAGGGGTCTCGGCTTTACAACTTTGCCGAGCAGCTACTTGGTCAGGGGCAAATACGTTTGCAAAATTCTACAAATTTGATACCCTGGCTGAGGAGGACCTGGAGTTCTCTCATTCGGTGCTGCAGAGTCATCCGCACTCTCCCGCCCGTTTGGGAGCTTTGGTATAATCCCCATGGTCCTTTCGGAGTCCCCAGCATCCACTAGGACGTCAGAGAAAATAAGAATTTACTTACCGATAATTCTATTTCTCATAGTCCGTAGTGGATGCTGGGCGCCCATCCCAAGTGCGGATTGTCTGCAATACTTGTACATAATTATTGTTACAAAAATCGGGTTATTATTGTTGTGAGCCATCTTTTCAGAGGCTCCTCTGTTATCATGCTGTTAACTGGGTTCAGATCACAAGTTGTACGGTGTGGCTGGTATGAGTCTTACCCGGGATTCAAAATCCTTCCTTATTGTGTACGCTCGTCCGGGCACAGTATCCTAACTGAGGCTTGGAGGAGGGTCGTAGGGGGAGGAGCCAGTGCACACCAGGTAGTCCTAAAGCTTTTACTTTTGTGCCCAGTCTCCTGCGGAGCCGCTATTCCCCATGGTCCTTTCGGAGTCCCCAGCATCCACTACGGACTATGAGAAATAGAATTATCTGTAAGTAAATTCTTATTTATACCTCCGATCGTCGGTTGTGGACATCCACAGTTAGGTGGAACCACAACTTTGATTTCACAGATTATGAAAATACGGTCGTCGGTTTCCTATCATTGCCATCTGCAGGACAGGTCGGCCTCCGTCAGAGGACAAGACGGCGGTTCTGCAGATAGGCTCTCGTAGTCTCAGTAGTTTGATACCGCAGGTAACACCCGAGTCGCGGTTATTATTTTTGGTTTGGGATAGTTCCAAGACTAATCACGCTGTCAGTTCGTTACTGACCCTGCAGACAGTATGTCGCTTGCTATAGATTCAACGTCGAATAATGGCAGTCGGTGACGGCAGGTGAGATCCGCAGTAATACCGAATTTTGATGGATCTTATATTTCAACGAATCTGGCCTACTTATGGTTTGCTGTAGAAACCAATTTTCCTTTCATTCACTACCGTTTGACTTTTTACCGGCTCCTCGGTTAGTCACATCTAGCAGATGGCATGATAGCTCATCTCAAATTCCTAAGAAGGAGAACAGTTCTGTACTTTGGAGACCTACTCATCAACACTAGGTCTCGACGCTTATTCCTGCAATGTGCATTACGAACGTACAATAACGTCGTTCACCACGGTTGGATTGTCATCCTCATGAAATCGTCCCTCATTCTGTCACAAAGGATTCATGCTTGGGAATGATTCCGTGGATAAATGGGTTCCCTGCCTGAACACAACACCGAAGTGTTCGTCATCACATACAGTTAGTATACAATCCACGGACTGTCTCGGTGCATTTGGGCATTCGACTACTAGGAAGGAGGGTGGTGGCGTCTTTCGACGTACTCCAGTTCGCTAGGAGTTCACTCATGACTTTTTTCATCTGAATGTTATGGCACGCATCTACAAATTCATCAGATGGTGCAGTTGTCTCCAAGGGCCAGAATTTCACTACTCTGGTGGCTCAAAGTACACATTCTCTCCGCGGGGAGAATGTTCGGCGTCTGGAATTGGATAAATTATCATGGTTCACGGAAGATGGCTGTCAATTAAATGACCTGGAACTCAGGGCAATTTCCAACGCGCTGCAACAAACAGTGCACATGCTCCGGTCTCAGACTATCCAGATGCACTCCGACAACGCCACAGCGGTCGCATACAGAACAAGGAGGAATTCGAAGTCACATGGCATGCGGGAAGTTGCTCGAGTTCTCAATTGGGCCGAGCGTCACCAGGTGATATTGTCGGCAGTGTTTGTTCTGGAGTGGACAACTGGAAGGCAGATTATCCCAGCTGTCAGGTTTTTCCTCCAGGAAACTGGGCATTGAATTCAGAAGCGAGTGGAATTATCCATAAGGGAGATCTAATGGCATCCCGGGGGGGAAAATAAAAATCATCTGTTTCCGCTGTTTTCTCAGTTGCTAAAGCGGACCAAACGGGAGTCATACTAGTGGTGCCTTATTAGCTAGGAGAGTATGGTTCTCGGATTTCCGCAAACTACTCACAGCCGATCCTTGACCACTTCCGCCGCGTCCGGACCTGTTACAACAGGGTCCGTTTCTTTACCCCGATTTAGCGCGGCTGCGTTTGATGGGGTGGCTGTTGTTACTGCCCTTAAAAAGAGAGGGCGTTCCAGAATCTGTTCTACTAGCCATGTTAAGTGCTAGGAAGCCAGTTATGGCGGCTCATCACAAGATTTAACTATATAGGTTGGTGGGAAGCTCGGACGTTTCAGACATCATCTAGTCCGTTTTATATTTTTACAGACTGGGTTAGGTGGAGGACTACGTTTCTACACTTAAAGTGCAAGTTTTTGCCTTGTCAAATTTGCCTTCAAAGGCATTTGGCTCTTGCCGATTGTATACATCTTCCTGCAAGGTGTCCTCAGAGTACAACCTCCATTTATACCACCTACAGCGCCATGGGACTTGAATCCTGGGTTTTTTTTTTTTTTTTTTTAAGTCTTAAGTTTTTCACTTGGAAAACAGTTTCTCGTAGCCTTAGCCTCAGCAAGGCGTGTCTTTAGACTTGGGTGCCTTGTCATGCAAGCCACCGTATCTTGTGCTCATAGGGTGGAACTTCGCACAAATTCCTTTTCTCTGACGTCCTAGTGGATGCTGGGAACTCCGAAAGGACCATGGGGAATAGCGGCTCCGCAGGAGACTGGGCACAACTAAAGAAAGCTTTTAGGTCACCTGGTGTGCACTGGCTCCTCCCACTATGACCCTCCTCGAAGCCTCAGTTAGATTTTGTGCCCGGCCGAGGTTGGATGCACACTAGGGGCTCTCCTGAGCTTCTAGAAAGAAAGTATATAATTAGGTTTTTTATTTTACAGTGAGACCTGCTGGCAACAGGCTCACTGCAACGAGGGACTAAGGGGAGAAGAAGCGAACCTACCTGCTTGCAGCTAGCTTGGGCTTCTTAGGCTACTGGACACCATTAGCTCCAGAGGGATCGACCGCATGGAACTGGCCTTGGTGTTCGGTCCCGGAGCCGCGCCGCCGTCTCCCTTACAGAGCCAGAAGCAAGAAGAGGTCCGGAAAATCGGCGGCAGAAGACATCAGTCTTCACCAAGGTAGCGCACAGCACTGCAGCTGTGCGCCATTGCTCCTCATGCACACTTCACACTCCGGTCACTGGGGGTGCAGGGCGCTGGGGGGGGGGGGGGTGCAGGGCGCTGGGGGGGGGGGGGGGGGCGCCCTGAGCAGCAATAAAAACACCTTGGCTGGCATATATATCACAATATATAGCCCCAGAGGCTATATATGTGATAAATACCCCTGCCAGAATCCATAAAAAAGCGTGAGAAAAGTCAGCGAAAAAGGGGCGGGGCTATCTCAGCACACTGGCGCCATTTTCTCTTCACAGTGCAACTGGAAGACAGCTCCCCAGGCTCTCCCCTGTAGTTTTCAGGCTCAAAGGGTTAAAAAGAGAGGGGGGGCGCAATATTGTATATACAAGCAGCTATTGGGAAAAATTCACTCAATATAGTGTTAATCCCTAAATTATATAGCGCTCTGGTGTGTGCTGGCATACTCTCTCTGTCTCCCCAAAGGGCTGTGTGGGGTCCTGTCCTCAGTCAGAGCATTCCCTGTGTGTGTGCGGTGTGTTGGTACGGCTGTGTCGACACGTTTGATGAGGAGGCTTATGTGATGGCAGAGCAGATGCCGATAAATGTGATGTCGCCCCCTGTGGGGCCGACACCAGAGTGGATGGATAGGTGGAAGGTATAAACCGACAGTGTCAACTCCTTACATAAAAGGCTGGATGACGTAACAGCTATGGGACAGCCGGCTTCTCAGCCCGCGCCTGCCCAGGCGTCTCAAAGGCCATCAGGGGCTCAAAAACGCCCGCTCCCTCAGATGGCAGACACAGATGTCGACACGGAGTCTGACTCCAGTGTCGACGAGGTTGAGACATATACACAATCCACTAGGAACATCCGTTACATGATCCCGGCAATAAAAAATGTGTTACACATTTCTGACATTAACCCAAGTACCACTAAAAAAGGGTTTTATGTTTGGGGAGAAAAAGCAGGCAGTGTTTTGTTCCCCCATCAAATGAGTGAATGAAGTGTGAAAAAGCGTGGGTTCCCCCGATAAGAAACTGGTAATTTCTAAAAAGTTACTGATGGCGTACCCTTTCCTGCCAGAGGATAAGTTACGCGGGGAGATATCCCCTAGGGTGGATAAGGCGCTCACACGTTTGTCAAAAAAGGTGGCACTGCCGTCTTAGGATACGGCCACTTTGAAGGTACCTGCTGATAAAAAGCAGGAGGCTATCCTGAAGTCTGTATTTACACACTCAGGTACTAGACTGAGACCTGCAGATAGTGCTGCTGCAGCGTGGTCTGTAACCCTGTCAAACAGGGATACTATTTTGCGAACATAAGACGTCGTCTTATATATGAGGGATGCACAGAGGGATATTTTGCCGGCTGGCATCCAGAATTAATGCAAGGTCCATTCGGTCAGGAGGTTATTAGAGACCTGACACTGGACAGGTGATGCTGACTTTAAAAGGCACATAGAGCCTTATAAGGGTGAGGAATTGTTTGGGGATGGTCTCTGGGACCTCGTATCCACAGCAACAGCTGGGAAGAAAATTTTTTTACCTCAGGTTTCCTCACAGCCTCAGAAAGCACTATATTATCAGGTACAGTCCTTTCGGCTTCAGAAATGCAAGCGTGTAAAACGAGGGAAGAGGGAAAAAGCTGCACCAGTTAGCCAGTTCCCAGAATCAAAATTCTTCCCCCGCTTCCTCTGAGTCCACCGCATGACGGGGGGGGCTCCACAGGCGTAGCCAGGTACGGTGGGGGGCCGCCTCAAAAATTTCAGCGATCAGTGGGCTCGCTCACAGGTGGATCCCTAGATCCTTCAAGTAGTATCTCAGGGGTACAAGCTGGAATTCGAGGCATCTCCCCCCCGCCGTTTCCTCAAATCTGCCTTGCCGACAACTCCCTCAGGCAGGGAGACTGTGCTAGAGGCAATTCACAAGCTGTATTCCCAGCAGGTGATAGTCAAGGTGCCCCTACTTCAACAAGGACGGGGTTACTATTCCACACTGTTTGTGGTACCGAAACCGGACGGTTCGGTGAGACCCATTTTATATTTGAAATCCTTGAACACATACATAAAAAAATTCAAGTTCAAGATGGAATCGCTCAGGGTGATTATTGCAAGCCTGGAGGAGGGGGATTACATGGTATCCCTGGACATCAAGGAGGCTTACCTACATGTCCCCATTTACCATCCTCACCAGGAGTACCTCAGATTTGTGGTACAGGATTGCCATTACCAATTCCAAACACTGCCGTTTGGACTGTCCACGGCACCGAGGGTCTTTACCAAGGTAATGGCAGAAATGATTATACTCCTTCGAGAAAGGAAGTTTTAATTATCCCGTACTTGGACGATCTCCTTATAAAAGCGAGGTCCAAGGAGCAGTTGTTGGTCGGAGTAGCACTATCTCGGGAAGTGCTACAACAGCACGGATGGATTCTACACATTCCAAAGTCACAGCTGGTTCCTACCACACGCCTACTGTTCCTGGGGATGGTTCTGGACACAGAACAGAAAAAAAGTGTTTCTCCCGCAGGAGAAAGCCAAGGAGCTGTCATCTCTAGTCAGAGACCTCCTGAAACCAAAACAGGTATCGGTGCATCACTGCACACGAGTCCTGGGAAAAATGGTAGCTTCTTACGAAGCAAAATTCCATTCGGCAGCTTCCATGCAAGAACCTTTCAGTGGGACCTCTTGGACTAGTGGTCGGGATCGCATCTTCAGATGCATCGGCTGATAACCCTGTCTCCAAGGACCAGGGTATCTCTACTGTGGTGGCTGCAGAGTGCTCATCTTCAAGAGGGCCGCAGATTCGGCATACAGGACTGGGTCCTGGAAACCACGGATGCCAGCCTTCGAGGCTGGGGGGCAGTCACACAGGGAAGAAATTTTCAAGGACTTTGGTCAAGTCAGGAGTCGTCCCTACACATAAATATTCTGGAACTGAGGGCCATTTACAATGCCCTAAGTCTGGCAAGGCCTCTGCTTCAAAACCAGCCGGTACTGATCCAATCAGACAACATCACGGCAGTCGCCCATGTAAACCGACAGGGCGGCACAAGAAGCAGGATGGCGATGGCAGAAGCCACAAGGATTCTCCGATGGGCGGAAAATCACGTCTTAGCACTGTCAGCAGTGTTCATTCCGGGAGTGGACAACTGGGAAGCAGACTTCCTCAGCGGACACGACCTACACCCGGGAGAGTGGGGACTTCATCCAGAAGTCTTCCAACTGTTGGTAAACCGTTGGGAAAGGCCACAGGTGGACATGATGGCGTCCCGCCTAAAAGCGTGGTACCCGGAACTTCAAGAGATGATCTCAGAGGACCCATGGCCTCTGCCGCTCAGACAGGACCTGCTGCGGCAGGGGCCCTGTCTGTTCCAAGGCTTGCCGCGGCTGCGTTTGACGGCATGGCGGTTGAACGCCGGATCCTGAAGGAAAAGGGCATTCCGGAGGAAGTCATTCCTACGCTGATTAAAGCCAGGAAAGATGTAACTGCAAAGCATTATCACCGCATATGGCGGATGTATGTTGCTTGGTGTGAGGCCAAAAAAGCCCCAACAGAGGAATTTCAACTGGGTCGATTTTTGCATTTCCTACAAGCAGGAGTGACTATGGGCCTGAAATTAGGCTCCATTAAGGTACAGATCTCGGCTCTGTCGATTTTCTTCCAGAAAGAACTAGCTTCACTACCTGAAGTTCAGCCGTTTGTTAAGGGAGTGCTGCATATTCAGCCCCCTTTTGTGCCTCCAGTGGCACCTTGGGATCTCAACGTGGTGTTGAGTTTCTTAAAATCACATTGGTTTGAGCCACTTAAAACCGTGGATCTAAAATATCTCACGTGGAAAGTGGTCATGTTATTGGCCTTGGCTTCAGCCAGGCGTGTGTCAGAATTGGCGGCTTTGTCATGTAAAAGCCCATTATCTGATTTTCCATATGGATAGGGCAGAATTGAGGACTCGTCCCCAGTTTCTCCCTAAGGTGGTATCAGCTTTTCACTTGAACCAACCTATTGTGGTGCCTGCGGCTACTAGGGACTTGGAGGATTCCAAGTTGCTGGACGTAGTCAGGGCCTTGAAAATTTATGTTTCCAGGACGGCTAGAGTCAGGAAAACTGACTCGCTATTTATCCTGTATGCACCCAACAAGCTGGGTGCTCCTGCTTCTAAGCAGACTATTGCTCGCTGGATTTGTAGCACAATTCAGCTGGCGCATTCTGCGGCTGGACTGCCGCATCCTAAATCAGTAAAAGCCCATTCCACAAGGAAGGTGGGCTCATCTTGGGCGGCTGCCCGAGGGGTCTCGGCTTTACAACTTTGCCGAGCTGCTACTTGGTCAGGGGCAAACACGTTTGCAAAATTCTACAAATTTGATACCCTGGCTGAGGAGGACCTTGAGCTCTCATTCGGTGCTGCAGAGTCATCCGCACTCTCCCGCCCGTTTGGGAGCTTTGGTATAATCCCCATGGTCCTTTCGGAGTTCCCAGCATCCACTAGGACGTCAGAGAAAATAAGATTTTACTCACCGGTAAATCTATTTCTCGTAGTCCGTAGTGGATGCTGGGCGCCCGTCCCAAGTGCGGATTGTCTGCAATACTTGTACATAGTTATTGTTAACTAAAGGGTTATTGTTGAGCCATCTGTTGAGAGGCTCAGTTGTTTTCATACTGTTAAACTGGGTATGGTATCTCGAGTTATACGGTGTGATTGGTGTGGCTGGTAAGAGTCTTACCCGGGATTCAAAATCCTTCCTTATTATGTCAGCTCGTCCAGGCACAGTGTCCTAACTGAGGCTTCGAGGAGGGTCATAGTGGGAGGAGCCAGTGCACACCAGGTGACCTAAAAGCTTTCTTTAGTCGTGCCCAGTCTCCTGCGGAGCCGCTATTCCCCATGGTCCTTTCGGAGTTCCCAGCATCCACTACGGACTACGAGAAATAGATTTACCGGTGAGTAAAATCTTATTTTTTCTCACCAAAAGATGTTACGCATCACTTAATCAATCGTAGTTCCTGGGTTATCAGTAGGTTCAGGAACTACAGTTACTTTAGAGGTGGTACGCGCATTACGCGTTTATGTAGCCCAAACATTAACTGTAGTAGAACAGACACATTGTTTGTTCTCTATAATGTAGTTAAGATGGCTTGTCCAGTTTCCAAGCAGACCTTATGTCATACATCAGGATTAGCTTCATCATAGGCTATAACCGCCGACATCAGTGTCAGGCCATTCCACACGTTCTGGAGAACGTCATGGGCAAGCTACAAATGCCTACATCAGTGTCAGACTATTCCACACGTTCCTTGAGAACGTCATAGGCAGCAGGTCATGGACCTTCTAAGAAACAACTTAGACAAGCTGCTATAGGGTCATAGGTGCATGACCATCAGTGCACACGTTTATGCCTTTTACAGGTTTACTACGGTTACGGCATCAGCATCTAGCTTTGGCCGCCTAGTGTTACAGGTGCCAGACTGCTCTCCCGCCCACGGGGGAAGCTTTGGTACGTCCCAAGAGTACTCCAGTGACCCCTAGTGGATGAAAAAGAAAATAGGATTTTGGTACTTACCAGGTAAATCCTTTTCTTTGAATCCATAGGGGGCACTGGACGCCCACCCAGAGCAGTTTTACCTGTCTTGTGGTAAGCTCAGTGGATCTTATAGGAACAGATTATCACCAATGGATACAAAGTTATGGTGATTAGGGTGACAACTGCTTAGTGGTCAGTTACGTTATGTCAACTTTAGGGTTGACAGTTGTAATTTCCATTATGTGTCAATTTTACTGTTGACCGTTATATTATAAGGTTATATGTAATTCTCTATGGTTCATCCTCTCTATCGTTCCTGTTCGGCTCAGTAAAAATACTGAAGTCTCTATGGGAGTATGGTGGGGGTAACCAGTTACGAATTTAAATATTTAAATGTGCCATTCCCGGCTACGCCCGGACCATATCCCAAGAGTACTCCAGTGCCCCCTATGGATTCAAAGAAAAGGATTTACCTGGTAAGTACCAAAATCCTATTTTTTACAGGGAGCACTGCTGGCAACAGGCTCCCTGCATCGAGGGACTGGGGAGAGAGGAGCAGACCTACTTAAATGATAGGATCTGCTTCCTCGGCTACTGGACACCATTAGCTCCAGAGGGTGGTGAACACAGGTTCGTCCTGGGCGTCCACCTCCGGAGCCACGCCACCGTTCTCCTCACAGAGCCAGAAGAACAGAAGCAAGAAGACGTCTCAGGTGGCAGAAGCCTTCAGCGGCTTCACTGAAGTAACGCACAGCACCGCAGCTGTGCGTCATTGCTCCACACACCTCACACACTCCAATCACTGTATGGGTGCAGGGCGCAGGGGGGGCGCCCTGGGCAGCAATAATAACCCCTCAAAACATGGCAAAAAGATATATACGTGTACAGCTGGGCACTGTACATGTATATAAAAGAGCTCCCGCCATTTTTACACATATTTGAGCGGGACTGAAGCCTGCCGCCGAGGGGGCGGGGCTTCTCCCTCAGCACTCACCAGCGCCATTTTCTCTCCACAGAACGCTGAGGGGGGAGCCCTGCTTACACACGGTGAAGGGGTGTTTAAAAGAGAGGGGGGGGGCACATAATTGGCGGATAAGATATTATACAGCGCTGCTGGGGAAAAACATTTTGTGTTGGTCTCCAGGGTCATTGCGCTGGGGTGTGTACTGGCATATTCTCTCCCTCTCTCTCTCTCTCCCTCTCTCTCTCTCTCTCTCTCTCTCTCTCTCTCTCTCTCTCTCTCTCTCTCTCTCTCTCTCTCTCTCTCTCTCTCTCTTCCCCCCCTCTCTCTCTTCCCCCCCCCCCCCCCCCCCAAGGGCCTTAAAGGGGATACTGTCTTCAGAAAAGAGTTTCCCTGTGTGTATGAAGTGTGTCTGTACGTGTGTCGACATGTTTGACAAGGAAGGCTCGCTTAATGTGGAGGGGGAGTGTATGAATGTCAGGTCGGCAACGCCGACACCGGACTGGGTGGATATGCTGAATGTCTTGAATGCAAATGTGAATCTCCTGCATAAAAGGTTAGACAAGGCTGAGGCTAGGGATCAGTCAGGTAGCCAGACCGTGCCTGTCCCTGTGGCGCCAGGACCTTCAGGGTCTCAAAAGCACCCCATATCCCAGGTCGCTGACACAGTTACTGACTCTAGTGTCGACTATGAGGATGCAAAATTACAGCCGAAGGTGGCAAAGGGTATTCGATACATGATTATTGCCATAAAAGAGGTTTTGCATATCACTGAGGAACTGCCCCTGACACGAGGGTTCACATGTATAAAGGGAAAAAGCCTGAGGTCACGTTTCCGTCCTCATTTGAGCTAAGCGAATTGTGCGAAAAGGCTTGGGCGTCTCCGGATAGGAGACTACATGTTCCCAAAAGGATTCTTATGGTGTATCCTTTTCCACAGAAGGATAGGATACGATGGGAATCTTCGCCTAAAGTAGACAAGGCACTGACACGCTTATCCAAGAAGGTGGCACTGCCTTCTCCGGATACTGCTTCCCTCAAGGATCCTGCTGATCGCAAGCGGGAAATTACCATGAAGCACATTTACACACATTCAGGAACTACAGTTAGACCGGCCATGGCGTCGGCCTGGGTTTGTAGTGCTGTCGTGGCATGGGTTGACTCCTTATCTACGGAGATTGACACCTTAGATAGGGATACCATTCTAATGACCATTGAGCATATCAGAGATGCTGCCTTGTATATGAGGGATGCTCAGAGACATTTGTTTACTAAGCTCCAGAATAAACGCTATGTCTATTTCTGCTAGGCGACTCTTGTGGACCCGACAGTGGACGGGAGATGCCGACTCAAAGCGGCATATGGAGTCATTGCCTTACAAGGGGGAGGAGTTGTTTGGAGAAGGCCTCTCGGACCTGGTCTCTACTGCTACGGCCGGTAAATGGAATTTTTTACCTTATGTTCCCCCGCAGCATGCTAAGAAGGTACCGCATTATCAAATGCAGTCCTTTCGTTCCAATAAAAGCAAGAAGGTACGAGGATCGTCCTTTGTTGCCAGAGGTAAAGGCAAGGGAAAAAAGCTGCACTCGGCTAGTTCACAAGAGCAGAAGTCCTCCCCTACTTCCGCAAAGTCCACCGCATGACGCTGGGGCTTTCGGGGGGGGGGGGGGGGGCAGATCATGTGGGGGCACGTCTTCGTCTGTTCAGCCACGTCTGGGTTCTCTCACAGGTGGGTCCCTGGGCAATAGAGATTGTTTCCCAGGGAAACAGGCTGGAATTCGAAGACATGCCTCCTTGCCGGTTTTTCAAATCTGCTCTGCCGGCTTCCCCGTCGGAGAGGGAGCTGGTGTTAGCTGCAATTCACAAATTGTACATTCAACAGGTGATAGTCAAAGTTCCTCATCTCCAGCAAGGAGAGGGTTATTATTCATCCCTGTTTGTGGTACTGAAACCGGACGGTTCAGTCAGACCCATTTTAAATCTGAAATCCCTAAACCTGTACTTGAAGAGGTTCAAAATGGAGTCGCTCAGAGCGGTCATCGCCAGCCTGGAGGGAGGGGATTGGATGGTGCCCCTGGACATAAAGGATGCGTACCTTCATGTTCCGATTTTCCCTCCTCACCAGGCGTTCCTGAGATTTGCAGTACAGGACTGTCACTACCAATTTCAGACGTTGCCGTTTGGGGTTTCCACGGCCCCGAGAATTTTCACTAAGGTAATGGCGGAAATGATGGTGCTCCTGCGCAGGCAGGGCGTCACAATTATCCCGTACTTGGACGATCTCCTCATAAAGGCGAGATTTCGGGAGAAGTTGCTGGACAGCGTGTCTCTGTCCGTGAAGGCGTTGCAGAGGCACGGCTGGAATCTCAATTTACCGAAATCCCAGCTAGTCCCTGCAACGCGTCTGCCCTTTTTGGGCCTGATTCTAGACACAGACCAAAAAAGAGTTCTTCTTCCAGTGGAGAAGGCTCAGGAGCTTGTAGCTCTGGTCAGGAACCTATTGAAGCCAAAAAAGGTTTCAGTGCATCATTGCACGAGGGTTCTGGGGAAGATGGTGGCTTCATACGAGGCCATCCCCTTCGGCAGGTTCCATGCAAGGACCTTTCAATGGGACCTATTGGACAAATGGTCCGGGTCCCATCTACACTTGCAAAAATGGATCACCCTGTCTCCCAGGGCCAGGGTGTCTCTCCTGTGGTGGCTGTGCAGTGCTCACCTCCTGGAGGGTCGCAGGTTCGGCATTCAGGACTGGGTCCTGGTGACCACGGACGCGAGCCTCCGAGTTTGGGGAGCTGTCGCACTAGGAAGAAATTTCCAGGGTCTCTGGTCAAGCCTAGAGACTGGTCTCCACATCAATGTCCTGGAGTTGAGGGCCATATACAACGCCCTACGCCAAGTGGAGGAATGGCTTCTGAACAAACCGGTTCTGATTCAGTCAGGCAATGTCACGGCAGTGGCTCATGTAAACCGCCAAGGCGGCACAAGGAGCCAGAGTGGCCATGGCAGAGCGACCAGGATTCTACGCTGGGCGGAAGGCCATGTAAGCGCACTATCAGCAGTGTTCATCCCGGGGGTGGACAACTGGGAGGCGGACTTTCTCAGCAGGCACGACCTGCATCCGGGAGAGTGGGGACTTCATCAAGAAGTCTTCACACAGATCACGGATCGGTGGGGACTGCCTCAGATAGACATGATGGCGTCCCGCCTCAACAAAAAGCTAAAGAGGT
Organism: Pseudophryne corroboree; assembly: GCF_028390025.1. Classification (NCBI taxonomy): domain Eukaryota; kingdom Metazoa; phylum Chordata; class Amphibia; order Anura; family Myobatrachidae; genus Pseudophryne; species Pseudophryne corroboree. The sequence goes on from NC_086446.1 coordinate 401,337,990, forward strand.
ATTGCGCCAGGTCAAGAGACCCTCAGGCGGTTGCGGTAGACGCTCTGGTGACACCTTGGGTGTTCAGATCAGTCTATGTTTCCTCCTCTATCCTCAACACCTTGGGTATGAGAGGTAATCGGAATAAGAAGGGTCGGAACAATCCTCATTGTTCCAGATTGGCCAAGGAGGACTTGGTATCCGGATCTGCAAGAGTTGCTCACAGAAGATCCGTGGCCTCTTCCTCTAAGGCAGGACCTGCTGCAGCAGGGGCCCTGTCTGTTCCAAGACTTACCGCGGCTGCGTTTGACGGCATGGCGGTTGAATGCCGGATCCTAGCGGAAAAAGGGATTCCGGAGGAGGTCATTCCTACCCTGATCAAGGCTAGGAAGGACGTGACGTCGAAACATTATCACCGTATATGGCGAAAATATGTTTCTTGGTGTGAGGCCAGAACTGCTCCTACGGAGGAGTTCCAGTTGGGCCGTCTGCTTCACTTCCTTCAGACGTGAGTGAATTTGGGCCTAAAATTAGGGTCCATAAAGGTTCAAATTTCGGCCTTATCCATTTTCTTTCAAAGAGAATTGGCTTCTCTCCCTGAAGTACAGACTTTTGTAAAGGGTGTGCTGCATATTCAGCCTCCCTTTGTACCCCCGGTGGCGCCTTGGGGCCTTAACGTGGTATTAAGTTTCCTCAAGTCACCTTGGTTTGAACCACTCAAAACAGTAGAGTTGAAATACCTCACTTGGAAAGTGGTCATATTGTTGGCCTTAGCTTCTGCAAGGCGGGTTTCGGAATTGGCGGCTTAATCATAAAAAGCCCATACCTGATTTTTCACGTGGATAGGGCAGAGTTGAGGACTTGTCCTCAATTTCTGCCCAAGGTGGTCTCATCTTTTCATATGAACCAGCCTATTGTCGTGCCTGTGGCTACACGGGACTTGGAGGATTCAGAGTCCCTGGATGTGGTCAGGGCTTTGAAGATTTATGTGACCAGAACGGCTAGGATCAGGAAGACCGAAGCTCTGTTTGTTCTGTATGCGGCCAACAAGGTTAGCGCTCCTGCTTCAAAGCAGACTATTGCTCGCTGGATCTGTAACACGATTCAGCAGGCGCATTCTTCGGCAGGATTGCCATTGCCTAAATCGGTTAAGGCCCATTCAACTAGGAAGGTGGGCTCTTCTTGGGCGGCTGCACGAGGGGTCTCGGCACTACAACTGTGCCGAGCTGCTACTTGGTCGGGGTCAAACACCTTTGCAAAGTTCTACAAGTTTGATAACCTGGCTGAGGAGGACCTCCTGTTTGCTCAATCGGTGCTGCAGAGTCATCCGCACTCTCCCGCCCGTTTGGGAGCTTTGGTATAATCCCCATGGTCCTTACGGAGTCCCCAGCATCCTCTAGGACGTTAGAGAAAATAAGATTTTACTTACCGGTAAATCTATTTCTCGTAGTCCGTATTGGATGCTGGGCGCCCGTCCCATGTGCGGACTTCTTCTGCAAGACTTGTATATAGTTATTGCTTACATAAGGGTTATGTTATAGTTGATCGGGTTTGAACCGAGGCTATGTTATTGTTCATACTGTTAACTGGGTAGTTTATCACAAGTTATACGGTGTGATTGGGTGGCTGGTATGAATCTTGCCCTTAGATTTACAAAAATCCTTTCCTCGTACTGTTCATCTCCTCTGGGCACCGTTTCTCTGAGGTCTGGAGGAGGGACATAGAGGGAGGTGCCAGTGCACACCCAGAATCCAAAGCTTTCGTAAAGTGCCCTATCTCCTGCGGAGCCCATCTATTCCCCATGGTCCTTACGGAGTCCCCAGCATCCTCTACGGACTACGAGAAATAGATTTACCGGTAAGTAAAATCTTATTTTTTCTCTTACGTCCTAGAGGATGCTGGGGACTCCAAAAGGACCATGTGGTATAGACGGGATCCGCAGGAGCTTGGGCACACTGAAAAGACTTAAACTGGGTGTGAACTGGCTCCTCCCTCTATGCCCCTCCTCCAGACCCCAGTTAGACTTTGTTCCCAGGACTGATTGGACACTCACTAGTGGAGCTCTCCTGAGTTTCTCTAGAAAAGACTTTTGTTAGGTTTTTTATTTTCAGGGAGACCTGCTGGCTACAGGCTCCCTGCATCGTGGGACTGAGGGGAGAGAAGTCAGACCTACTTCTACTTTAATTAAGGGCTCTGCTTCTCGGCTACTGGACACCATTAGCTCCAGAGGGTTCGATCACTTGGTGCGCCTAGCTGCTTGTTCCCGGAGCCACGCCGTCAATCCCCTCACAGAAGCCAGAAGACTGAAGTCGGGTGAGTATGAGAAGAACAGAAGACTTCAGGACAGCAGAAGACTTCAGTAACAGTAGCGGTAACGCTGCGCTCCATGCTCCCACACACTTTCACCAATGTCACTCTCTCAGGGTGCAAGGCGCTGGAGGGGTGCGCCCTGGGCAGCATGTTACTGTGGTCTGGGGCCGGCAGAAGGCTTTTCGGTGCCTCGGCACCGTTTCTCAACCCCCGCCGGCATCTTTTCATTTTCAAATTTGGCGGGCCGAAGCGCGCCGGAAAGGGGGCGGAGCTTTGTCCCGCGGCTCACAGCGCCATCTTCTCCTTCAACACGCGGCTGAAGGAGACGCTGCCCGGGACCTCCACATTCCTCTCACAAGTAACGGGGAGCTAATTGGGAGGGGGGGGAGGGGGGGCAGGCAGTGTGGTGCATTTTTATTATTTAAGCAGCGCTGGGTACATATATCCTTTGACGGGATATATGGGCGCTGGGGTGTGAGCTGGCATACTCCCTCTGTGTCCTCTATCTGGGCTTCATTGTGGGCCTGTCACCTAGCTGGGACGTTCTGTGTGTATCTGTGTGTCGGTACTTCGTGTCGGTATGTCTGAGGCTGAATGTTATTCACCAAATTAGGTTATTGGCGGAGCGGATGCGGGGCTAGATTTGGGCTTGTCGGCGCAGCCGACACCTGATTTACTCGCATTGTTAAGTACGATAAATACGAATGTAGCTTCTTTATCAAAGAGGTTAGATACGTCTGAGTCACAGACACAGGTGTGGAAAGTCCATGGAAGAGGCTTTGTCTCAGGTGCAGACCCCATCCGGGTCGCAAAAGCGGCAGTTTACTCAAGTGGTAGATACTGATACCGACACGGACTCTGATTCCGATGTCAATTTCACTGAGGCTGCTTTACATCCACCATTAGTTAAGAGTATTCAGTACATGATTGTGGCTATAAAAGATGTTTTACACATTTCTGATGAACCTGCGGTACAGGAAACAAGGATTTGCTTGTTCAAGGGAAAAAAACCTGAGGTGAAGTTTCCCCCCTCTCATGAAATTAATACTCTTTGTGAAAAGGCTTGGGAGTCGCCGGACAAGAAGTGGCAGATTCCCAAGAGGATTTATATGGCATATCCTTTCCCCTCTGATGACAGGGAAAAATGGGAGGCATCTCCAAATGTTAACAAAGCTCTATCTCGTTTATCTAAGAAAGTGGCGCTTCAGTCTCCTGACACGGCAGCTCTCAAAGATCCGGCGGATCGCAAGCTGGAGATGTCTCTGAAGTCCATTTTCGCTAATTCGGGTGCATTGCTGAGACCTGCTGTGGCGTCGGTATGGGTGAGTAGTGCTATTGCTAAATGGGCTGAGAATTTAGCTAATGATATGGATACCCTTGATAAAGATAATGTTCTTTTGACTCTTGGTTATATCAAGGACGCTGCAGATTACCTGAAGGATGCGGCGAGGGATGTTTGTCTCTTGGGATCAAGAGCCAATGCCATGTCGATATCGGCCAGGAGGGCATTGTGGATCCATCAATGGAATGCTGATGCCGACTCCAAGAGAGCTATGGAAGCTTTACCCTTCAAAGGTACTGTCTTGTTTGGGGACGGCTTGGCTGACCTGGTCTCTACCGCGACTGTGGGTAAGTCCTCTTTTCTTCCTTATGTTCCCGCACAACAGAAAAAGGCAGCACATCAGCAGATGCTGTCCTTTCGTCACAATAAATACAGGCATGGAAAAGGTTCGTCCTTCCTCGCTTCAAAAGGTAGAGGAAGGAAGCCGCCTGCAGTGTCAGGCGCCCAGGACCAGAAGTTCTCTCCTGCCTCTACCAAGTCCACCGCATGACGCTGGGGCTTCCCTGGGGGAGTCCGGAACGTTGGGGGGATGTCTGCGAATATTCAGTCAGGTCTGGATTCAATCAAACCTGGATCCTTGGGTCCTAGAGATTGTGTCTCAGGGATACAAGCTGGAGTTTCGGGAGATGCCCCCTCACCGGTTCTTCATTTCGGCCTTACCAGTGGCTCTTCCGGACAGGGAGGTGGTGCTGGCAGCGATACAAAAATTGTCTACAAAAGGTCCTTGTTCCCGTTCCCTCGTCCCAACGGGGGGAGGGGTTCTACTCGAGCGTCTTTGTTGTGCTGAAACCGGACGGTTCGGTCAGACCGATTCTGAATCTAAAATCCCTCAATCCTTATTTGAAAGTTTTCAAGTTCAAAATGGAATCTCTTCGAGCTGTAATTGCCAGCCTGGAAGGGGGGGATTTTATGGCATCAGTCGACATAAAGGATGCCTACTTACACGTCCCGATACATCCTTCGCATCAGGCCTTCCTCAGGTTTGCGATACAGGATTCTCATTACCAATTTCAGACGTTGCCATTTGGGCTTTCCACGGCTCCGAGGATTTTCACCAAAGTCATGGCGGAAATGATGGTTCTCCTTCGCAAACAAGGAGTTACGATTATCCCATACTTGGACGATCTCCTGATCAAGGCGAGGTCCAAGGAACGGTTGCTGACAAGTGTGAATTTGTCACTGTCGGTTCTGCGACAGCACGGTTGGGTACTCAATTTGCCAAAATCTCAGTTGGTTCCGACCACTTGCCAGCCTTTTCTGGGCATAATTCTGTACACGGATTTACAGAGAGTATTTCTTCCAGAAGAAAAAGCTCTGAAACTGCTAACGATGGTCAGGGAACTTCTGAGGCCGACGAGTGTGTCAATCCATCACTGTACTCGGGTTCTGGGGAAAATGGTTGCGGTGTATGAAGCCATTCCATTTGGCAGATTTCATGTCCGGGTGTTTCAGTGGGACTTGCTGAGCAAATGGTTCGGGTCTCGCCTGCACATGCACCGGAAGATAAGTCTATCTCCCAGAGCCAGAATTTCTCTCCTGTGGTGGCTACAAAGTTCTCACCTCCTAGGGGGATGCCAGTTCGGTATCCAGGATTGGGTACTTCTGACAACAGATGCAAGTCTCCGGGGTTGGGGCGCAGTCACCCAAGGAAGAAATTTCCAGGGGAAATGGTCACTACAGGAAGCTTGTCTCTACATAAATGTTCTCGAGTTAAGAGCCATTTACAACGGCTTGCTACAAGCAAGAAGCCTTCAGGGTCGACCTGTCCTGGTACAGTCAGACATCACAGCGGTGGCACATATAAACCTTCAAGGCGGAACAAGGAGCAGAGCGGCAATGGCGGAGGCCACAAGAATCCTTCGCTGGGCAGAACTACACGTGAGCGCTCTGTCAGCAGTCTTCCTACTGGGAGTGGACAACTGGGAAGCAGATTTCCTCAGCAGACACGATCTCCATCCGGGAGAGTGGGCTCTTCACCAAGAGGTATTTGCAGAGGTGATAAAACGTTGGGGAATTCCGTTGATCGACATGATGGCGTCTCGTCTCAACAAGAAGCTCCCGAGATATTGTTCCAGGTCAAGGGACCCCCAAGCCAGTGCAGTGGATGCCCTGGTGTCTCCGTGGGTGTTCCAGTCGGTGTATGTGTTCCCTCCACTTCCTCTCATTCCAAAGGTACTGGGGATCATTCGACGAGCACTGGTTCAGGCGATTCTCGTTGTTCCAGATTGGCCAAGACGGGCCTGGTACCCGGATCTTCAGGAATTACTGGTGGAAGATTCTTGGCCGCTTCCTCTTAGAGAGGACCTGTTACAGGGTCCATGCGTGTTTCCAGACTTACCGCGGCTGCGTTTGACGGCATGGAGGTTGAGCGCCAGATCTTAGCTCGTAAGGGGATTCCCGGGGAGGTCATTCCCACTCTCATTAAGGCGAGGAAGGAGGTTACGGCGAAACATTATCACCGTATTTGGAGGAAGTATGTTTCCTGGTGTGAGTCTAAAATGGCTCCTGCGGAAGATTTTCACTTGGGTCGCTTTCTCCACTTTTTGCAGGCGGGAGTAGATGCAGGCCTGAAATTAGGCTCCATCAAAGTGCAGATTTCGGCTTTGTCTATTTTCTTTCGAAAAGAATTAGCTGTCCTCCCAGAGGTTCAGACTTTTGTGAAAGGAGTTATGCATATCAATCCTCCGTTTGTGCCTCCTGTAGCTCCATGGGATCTTGATGTGGTCTTACGGTTTCGCATGTCTTCTTGGTTTGAACCTTTGCGCAAGGTTGAGTTGAAATTTCTCACTTGGAAGGTAGTTATGCTGTTGGCGCTGGCGTCTGCCAGGCGAGTGTCAGAGTTGGCGGCCTTATCTCATAAGAGCCCGTATTTGATTTTTCATTCGGATAGGGCGGAATTGAGGACTCGTCAACAATTTCTGCCAAAAGTGGTTTCTTCATTTCACATTAACCAACCTATTGTGGCCCCGGTGGCTACGGAGGCTGTGGCGATTCCAAAATCTCTGGATGTTGTGAGAGCTTTGAAGATCTACGTCACTAGGACAGCTGTTGCCAGAAAAACTGAGGCACTGTTTGTCCTGTATGCTTCCAACAAGATTGGTCATCCTGTTTTCAAAACAGATTATTGCACGCTGGATTTGTAGTACCATTCAGCAGGCTCATTCTTCGGCCGGGCTATCAGTGCCGAAGTCAGTAAAAGCCCATTCTACCAGGAAAGTGGGCTCATCTTGGGCGGCTGCCCGAGGAGTCTCGGCGTTACAGCTTTGCCGAGCAGCTACTTGGTCGGGTTCAAATACTTTTGCTAAGTTCTATTGGTTTGATACCCTGGCTGATGAGGACCTTGCGTTTGCTCAGTCGGTGCTGCAGAGTCGTCTGCACTCTCCCGCCCGTTCTGGAGCTTTGGTATAAACCCCATGGTCCTTTTGGAGTCCCCAGCATCCTCTAGGACGTAAGAGAAAATAGGATTTTGGTACTTACCGGTAAATCCTTTTCTCGTAGTCTGTAGAGGATGCTGGGCGCCCATCCCAGTGCGGACTGTTTCTTGCATTGTATTTTTGCTGGTAAAATTAGTTTATACACGGGTTGTGTATTTCTTGTTTCAGCTTGTTGGTGTGGTTACTTCATACTGTTATCTGGTTTACTGTTACTCCGGTTGTACGGTATGTTTCTGGTGTGGGCTGGTATGTTGGTAGCCCTTAGTTTAAACAAAAATCTTTTCCTCGAAATGTCCGTCTCTCCTGGGCACAATTCCTGGGGTCTGGAGGAGGGGCATAGAGGGAGGAGCCAGTTCACACCCAGTTTAAGTCTTTTCAGTGTGCCCAAGCTCCTGCGGATCCAGTCTATACCCCATGGTCCTTTTGGAGTCCCCAGCATCCTCTACGGACTAGGAGAAAAGGATTTACCGGTAAGTACCAAAATCCTATTTTTTTTTTTTATTATTTTTTTTTGTCTTTCACCTTCTAGTCTCATTCCAGCCAGGTCACAACGCCAGTGATTCCACAGAAATGCCAGTTGCCTATGGTTGATTATAAGCCACAGTTACAATTGCTGTGCCACTACTATGTATTCATGTTTGTTGTATATTTGTACCCTAATCCTCCTCAATGTAATTACTAGAAATGCATGTTACTATATCACTAAATTACTCTTTTGATGGTCTTTTTATAAACAACTCAACTTGTATTTCTTCTATACATTTTGTCTATACGTTATCAGTCATTACACATGCAGATTATGTCTTCTACTTGATTTTGTTGTAGGAACATGATATTGAAACGGCTCATGGTGTGTTACATGTCACAATGCGGGGCAATCCAAAAGGCAATAGACCAGTGATCCTCACGTACCATGACATTGGCTTGAACCGTAAGTTTGGATTTTGTGTTCTCATGTCCTTGTTTGGTTTTTAATTTTTAATGGATACTGTAAAAGAGTGTAGACACAATTGTGCACAATAACGTGGTGGGTGGGTTGTTTTTACCAAATGCCATTGGTTTGTAAGGGTATATAAATATCAGTGACTTAGCTGATGGAACTATAAAGAGCTGCACAGTTACTTCTAGCAGGGCTTTTCATTTCTGTTAATTAAACAAATTTGATGGTGATTAAAAATATTAGAGGTGTATTTCATTTTTCTATATTTTCACCATTTGGAGTTACTACTTCCCTAGCCCTCGTATAAATCTCAATCCGATCTAGGGCGGTTGCTGTAGTGTTTTGCCATGTTGTGCAGTCCTTTTTTTTTTTTTTTTTTTTCTCAGATATAAATACAATGTCAAATGTAATTTTGATTTAGATGGGACTGTTTTATCTGCCATTGCACATAGTGCAGCTGCTTGTTGAGAAGGGTAATGGGTTTGAAGTAAAGTGCAATATTATAAGCCTAATAAAGAGCCAGATTTCTTGGCAACGTTTATTCCTAAAACCCTGCAAAGTAGTTTGTTGTGCACATTTTATATTGTGATAAATGTCCGTTCTGTGTTCTCGCCCTTGTGTTCAGTAAACCCATATGTGGTTTTTCTGCAGAAATCTGGTGTACCCTAAACCTTTAATGTTTGCCCGTTGTATACAAGCAGCGATCTACACCCTGTATTTTGTACACATATAAATCTTCCACTCCTGTTTACATACTATATACAAGCATGTTCTGTTCCATTTAGAAAGTCTAGGGGGTAGATTTACTTAGTACGGTTTGTCAAAGCCACCGGTGACCGATGGCTTTGACGCAGAAATAGAAATACAGTAAGTAGTAAACCAGGCTGGTTTTAGCCTTTAGTTCTGTTACCACTTTAAATCCATCAGTTTGTGCAATAGTAAAATCTTCCCCTATTGTTCAAGGGTCACTGTATATCCTGTAATATAGATGGTAATAATGGGACAGCATTAATATTTTAATAAAGAATTAACTACTAGTTAGCTCAATGCGATTTTCTTTATTCTTTTCAATGAAGATAAGTCCTGCTACAGCACCTTTTTCAACTATGAAGACATGCATGAAATCACCCAGCATTTTACAGTTTGCCATGTGGATGCCCCTGGTCAGCAGATGGGAGCACCATCGTTCCCAGCTGGGTATGTTTAACAGTTCTCCGCCACTGATTGTGTAGGCTATGGCGGAAGGTGCACTTTTCCTGTGCAAAGAATTAGTGGATTAGGGGTATATTCATGATGCTTATGATCACATCTTGGGTATCTTGTAATGAAAAACTCCTATTGTGATCAATGTAAAATAAACAAATATTCCTTATGCTGCTCTGTTTCCTGAGAAAGTCGATTTTGTTGGAAAGACTTGTTGGCATATGACAATTCAAATCTCTTTTAGATACCAGTACCCAACCATGGAGGAGCTGGCTGATATGTTATTGGCTGTCTTAACACATCTCAGGTAAATACTATTTATTAAACAGATCACGAAAATACACATACAGACGGCAAAAATATATACTTGAACAACAAAATGTAGACTGAAATGCATGCATCCGCTATAAACAAACGGTGACATGAGAGTGACCCAAGTTTGTGAGGAAGAACTTGAGCAGTATATGAGCTTCTCAAGGGCAATGGCAAAAGGAGGAGAGAGAGAGAATTGAAAGCAGAAAAAATATAGGAAGAAGTGTAGAGCAGTTGGGGAGGACCACGGGTAGTGGTTACAGCAGTAAAACCAGTTCAGGGAATCAGCTGCAAAACTGGGATGGGGAATTCTGAGTGGTCAGCCAGGGGTCACAGAGTTGATCAAACATTTGATTTAAATGAATAGTTAATAACATTAGTTACATATTCCATTTTATGAACATACCAGATCCGTGACAAGATAAACTGCATAGGTGATGGTATTGGCTGCTTCCAGTCTACAGCTATTTGGCATGTCATAGCTGCGATGATATGTCGTAATAGTTTATTTTGGTGTCTGGAGAGGGTGGGAAGGCTAAGAGGAAGAAGGAAAAATTTAGGGTCAAATAGGATGGGAACCTCGAATAGGTGTGAGAGGAGGGTGATTACTTGCCATATTGCTAAGATCAGCGGACAGGCCCACCATATGTGTAAGAAGGTGCTTTCTTCTGAGCATCCTCTCCAACACCTTTTGGAGGTGTCCGGAATCATAGCTTTCAACCGAGAAAGTACATCTTACCACCGGTATGAAAGCGTATATTTTCGTTCGTTTTGATTGCAAATGGATCTAGAAGCAGCATTGTCCCAGATTTCTGACTACGCCATAGAATCTAAATTGATTCCTAAATCTGCTTCCCACACCAATTCATGGGAATCCCGTGCAGGGGACTCATCCTCAATAAGCAGCATATATATCTTGGAGATTAATTCTCTGGCTGAGGATCGTCTCCAACAGATAGATTCAAAGGAAGACAATTGCCTTTCTGTCAATATGGCTTTAATCTTGGAATTAAAGTGACTTATTTGTAAAAAAAAATACTAAACAATTCTCTAAATAGGATTGCTGATTTTTCCTGAATATCTGAAAACTGAGAAGTTAACATCATCCATAATAACCTTCAGATACAGAATTTTCCCTACCTTCCGGAAACTGAAAGATGCCTTGCACATGCTGGGTGGGGGGGAATTCAGGAATATGAAATAGTAGGATACAGGGAAATGAGCCCGAGGAAAGTTTAAACTGCTGGTTAGTAAAATCCCAGATGGCTAATGTGTGAAACTATAGGATGGGAGGAGACGTTCCAAGGACGGCGAGTCCTGGTGGGGCTACAAGAAGGCAGGCTGATAGCGTTGTTAAACCAGGCTCCTCAGCTCCAGCATTAACCCAGACCTTCTTTGCATCAGAAGTGCACCATTGCACATGGTGTGAGTGCTGCGCCACGTAATAGTATTTCTGGAAATTGGTAACTTTCAGGCTGCCATCTCGGTACGGACGCTGACTCCATTTCCATTTGATCCTGGGACGTTTGTGAGCCCAGATAAATTGAAGAGTGGAATTGCAAAAATGTTAAAACATAAGGAGGACTATATATCTGTAAGGTTTGGAATAAGTCTAAAAGCCGGAAAAGTACGTTCATCTTTAAGGAATTTATTCTGCTAATCCAAGATATCAAATTCTCAGACCATACATGAAGGTCTGATTTTAATTTGGTCCAGAATGTTTGAATAGTTGGCCTGAAATAATTGATGTCGGTGGCTTAAATAAATGCCCAGGTATTTCCTGAGACCCATTTTTATGGCTCATTCTAACACAACCTCGTGAAATAATGCAAATGATGACTTTAATAGAGGTGTTTGCCAACCTTTTGTGTACATGGTTAGTAATGTTTAGTAACCGTGCATTCATTTGATATCCTGTTCCTTCTTATGATGAGGTGCGGAATCTATAACATTTCTGAATGCTTTCATTTCTTGGTACTTTTGAACTCTACAGTGATGATTGGACCTGCAGTGCCTGTTGGAAGTCTGGAGTTTGTCAATTGTCAAATATTATTTCATATAAAGTGCAGAATATAATTTTGGGAACTTGGCTTTCCAATCATTCCTTTGTTCTGTTAAAATTATGATACTGCAAAATACTTCAGTCAAATGGGAACAAAAACATAATCTAGCTTTAGGTCATGGAAGGGGTACAGTAGTTTGTATTAATAAAGTACAAGAAGTTTATTCCTTAGTACTCATGTGACTCTAACAAACGGTCTGTGGTCCATTCATTTGTGGAATCTCTGTATATAGAGGAATTTCGTGCTCTAGACCTCTATGAATCGGATTCCCCAGGCTGTGCCTCGCCCCATATTTCTCTTACGTCCTAGAGGATGCTGGGGTCCACATTAGTACCATGGGGTATAGACTGGACCACCAGGAGCGATTGGCACTTTAAGAGTTTGAGAATGTGGGCTGGCTCCTCCCTCAATGCCCATCCCACCAGACTTGGTTTAGAAAATGTGCCCGGAGGAGCCGGTCACAGCTAGTGGGGGGGGGGGGGGGGGGGTAGTAGTAGTAGTAGTAGTAGTAGTAGTAGTAGTAGTAGTAGTAGTAGTAGTAGTAGTAGTGTCCGCCCTGCGGGGTCTGATCCACTTACTCCGCTGACAGGACTGAGCTTCTGAGGGGTCAGATCGTTCCCCGTCGCAGGGGATTGCCCGCCCCAGCACCATGCTGCCATGAGTCCTGAGGCACCAGCCCCCCTTCGGTGTGAAGATGGCGGCAGCAGGGTAGGGGTGCAGTATTAACTGCGCTCCGGAAGGCTCAGCGATACATGGTGCGGCGCTGTAATGGGGCGCCCTGAGCCAGCGCTACACCCTACACTGGTCCAAAAGCCTGACTGGGTCCCCGGATCTCAGCCAGCACTCAATCCTCAGGCCAGTATAATCCTATGAAGAGCGGGAAGACTGCACCATTTTGGGGGCAGAGCTTCTCCTCAGAGTGGACCCAGCAGCGTTCAGCGCCATTTTCCTGCCTGCACAGCGCTGATCAGGAGAAACAGGTCCCTCCACAGAAACTCCAGCTACCTGTAAACTGTACCAGGGGGTTGTAGAAGGGGGGAGGCTGCAATACGACTGTGTATCCTATTAAGGTGCACAGTCAGCGCTGAAAGGGGGTCTCCCTTTGGTTAGAAGCGCTGTGTGTGGGTTGGCTCCAATTTCTGTCTCTCTTGCCATTCTCGGGGGGGGGGGGGGGGGGGGGAAGGAAGGAACTCTGTCCGCCCTCCCCTGTGTGTGTGTGTGTGTGGTGTGTGTGTGTGTGTTGGTCTCCTTTAGCTATGTCCACGGACACTGTGTCATATGCTGCGGAGGATATGTCCTCCCAGGTTGATCCCATTCCATGTAATCAGGATAGCACTGGTTTAGCACACAGATTCCAGCAAGGAAACCGGAGTGGTTTTCCTCTATTAAATCTTGGATTTCTCAGATTTCAGACAGGGTTGCAAGTAATGAATCTGCAACCCATGTATTACAGAACTTTTATGGTAGTATGGCCCGACTCTGGTACCTGCTATATACCCCTATATTTGAGAAAGAATGGGAAAACCCTAAGAAATTCCAGATCCCTGAAAGGGTCCAGGTGGCGTTCCCTTTCCCTGAGGAGGATAGAAAAAAATGGGAAAACCCGCCAATTGTTGACGCATCTGTGTCCAGACTCTCAAAAAAGGTGGTTTTGCCTGTTCCGGTTCCACCGCCTTAAAGGAGCAGGCTGATCGCAAAATTGATAATACACTTAAATCAATGTACACCGCTTTGGGGGCCATATTACGTCCCACTATTGCTAGTGCATGGATTGCAAAAGCTATAGTAAAGTGGTCAGGCACCTTACATGAGGATTTGGATACGATGGATAAGGGTGATGTTGAATTGTTTTTGCGTAACATTCACGATTCAGCAGGTTTTATGGTGGAATCCATGAAAGACCTGGGTTCCATGGCTGCGGGAATCTCTTCCATGTCTGTTTTCAGCTCGACGGGGACTGTGGCTGTGCCAGTGGTCGGCTGATGCGGAATCCTGGAAAAGCGTGGAGTACCTACCCTACACAGGCCAGGCTCTCTTTGGGGAAGCTACAGCAGGTAAGTCTCAGTTTCTTCCCTCAGCTGCACCTGCTCCGAAGAAATCCCTTTTCATCAGCATCACAGTCCTTTCGTCCTAACAAGCCTAGAAAGGCCAAACCGTCCAATACCTTCTTTAGGGGAGGTCGAGTTAAAGCCAGGAAACCTGCAGCCACAGGTTCCCAGGAACAAAAGCCTGTTTCAGGTACGCCAAAGTCCTCCGCATGACGGTGGACCGCGCGGCCTGGAGGTGGGAGCAAGACTCGGACAGTTCAGTCACGTCTGGGTATCGTTCGGCCTGGATCCCTGGGTGATAGATATTGTGTCCCAGGGATACAGGCTGGAATTTCAAAATCTCCCTCCTCACCTACTGGCAGACAGAACTGTCCTACAAGAGTCTGTCCAGAAGTTGGTGGAGGCACAGGTCATTGTGCTAGTTCCTCCTCATTTGCAAACCACAGGTTACTATTCGAACCTTTTTGTGGTACCGAAACCGGATGGTTCGGTCAGGCCCATTCTAAACCTAAAATCACTGAACCCCCTTCTAAAGGAGTTAAAGTTCAAAATAGAGTCTCCCCGGGCGGTGATATCAGGTTTGGAAGAGGGAGAATTCCTGGTATCCCTGGATATCAAGGATGCGTACCTCCCACATTCCGATTTGGCTGCCGCATCAGGCTTATCTCCGTTTCGCATTACTGGACTGTCGTTTCCAGTTCCAGGCCCTGTCATTCGGCCTCAAAGCAGCACCAAGGGTGTTCACCAAGGTGATGGCAGAGATGATTCTCCTCCGCAAACAAGGGGTAAACATCATTCCATATCTGGACGATCTGCTAATAAAGGCATCGTCCAAGGAGAGGATGTTGCAGTCCATTGTTCTCACAACCCAACTACTCAGACTCCACGGTTGGATTCTGAACCTTCCAAAATCACATTTGGAACCAACACAGAGGTTGTCTTTTCTGGGGATGATCCTCGACACAGAAGTGCAGAGGGTGTTTCTCCCGCAGGAAAAGGCGTTGGTGATACCAACAATGGTCCGGGATGTCCTGAAGCCAGCCTGGGTGTCTGTGCATCAATGCATTCGCCTTTTGGGAAAGATGGTGGCCTCTTACGAGGCTCTCCAGTACAGGAGGTTCCATGCTCGGGCCTTCCAACTGGATCTCCTGGACAAGTGGTCAGGATCTCATCTCCTCATGCACCAGAGGATTCGTCTGTCGCCAAAGGCCAGGGTTTCACTCCTCTGGTGGCTCCAATTGCCTCACCTTCTGGAGGGCCGCAGGTTCGGGATTCAGGCCTGGGTCTTTCTAACCATGGATGCGAACATCCGGGGCTGGGGCACAGTCACTCAGGGGGAAACCTTCCAAGTAAGGTGGTCAAGTCTGGAGGCCGGCCTGCTGATCAGCCTCCTGGAATGAAGAGCCGTCTACAACGGTCTTCTTCAGGCGGACCATCTTCTAAAAAATCGGGCCATTCAAGTACAGTCGGACAATGTAACGACTGTTGCAGTTTCTCCAATCGGACTGGTTTGAGCCTCTACAGGAGGTTGAGGTCAAATTTCTTACATGGAAGGCTGTCACGTTGTTGGCCTTAGCTTCTGCTAGACGTGTGTCAGAATTGGGGGCTTTGTTCTGTAAAAGCCCTTACTTGATCTTCCACGAAGATAGAGCTGAGCTCAGAAAACGTCAGCAGTTTCTTCCGAAGGTTGTGTCGGCATTTCATATCAACCAACCTATTGTGGTGCCAGTGGCTACTGACTCCTCAATTTCATCCAAGTCCTTGGATGTTGTGAGGGCTTTGAAAATCTATGTGAAGAGGACTGCTCGTCACAGGAAATCGGACTCTGTTTGTCCTGTATGATCCCAAGAAAATTGGGTGTCCTGCTTCAAAGCAGACAATATCTCGCTGGATTAGATTCACTATCCAACATGCGTATTCTACGGCAGGATTGCAGTGTCCAAAATCTGTTAAGGCCCACTCTACTCGTAAGGTGGGGTCTTCCTGGGCGGCTGCCCGGGGTGTCTCGGCGTTACAACTTTGTCGAGCGGCAACTTGGGCTGGATCGAAAACGTTTTGCTAAGTTCTACAAGTTTGATACTTTGACTGAACTTCAGATCATCAGAGGCCAATCAGTTCTGCAGGAGCCTTCGCACTCTCCCTCCCGTTCTGGGAGCTTTGGTACATCCCCATGGTACTAATGTGGACCCCAGCATCCTCTAGGACGTAAGAGAAAATAGGATTTTGGTTACCTACCAGTAAATCCTTTTCTCGTAGTCCGTAGAGGATGTTGGGCGCCCGCCCAGCGTTTCATTTTCCTGCAACCGTTCTCTGGTTCAGTGGATCTTTGTTTAGTTATGTACTGCATTGTTACTTGGTAAGTAATGTTTCAGCAGTTGCTGAGTGTTTCAAGCTAGTTAGCTTGATGTGCCTTGTATGTGTGAGCTTGTATGAATCTCGCCACTATCTGTGTTTAAATGCTTCTCTCAAAGATGTCCGTCTCCTCGGACACAGTTTCTAGTCTGAGTCTGGTAGGAGGGGCATAGAGGGAGGAGCCAGCCCACACTCTCAAACACTTAAAGTGCCAATGGCTCCTGGTGGACCCGTCTATACCCCATGGTATTAATGTGGACCCCAGCATCCTCTAAGGACTACGAGAAAATGATTTACCGGTAGGTAACCAAAATCTTATTTTTTATTTTTAACTTTCTTCCATCCATTTCCACAGTGCATAAAAGCTAGAATAAGCACTCACAAATTATTGAAACACTTTGGGTTCTGGGTTTCTGTGCTGGTCAGTTGACAGGAAACCATGTGGGAGGGTCTGTACAGCTTAATGTACTGAATTCTCAGCTCTTGCTCATGCAGAATGTACTTTGGCTGCAGGTTTATCCCCACCCCAATAGACAATCTGATAACCAGAATGGTCACAGCAGGAGAGGGTGGTGGTGTTTGTGGGAGGTAGCGACCTGTCCACTGGTGTGGTTATGTTACATTGCTGCACGTAATGGGGGTATTACCATAATGTGAGGAGTGGAATAGGATTATAAAGAAAGCTTGAGAGATGGTTAATGAAAGGAACAGGCTTCCCCAATGCTAGAGATGAAAGACTGCTATCTAAATGGTACAAGAAAGTTATTGTAAATTATTCCTCTCTTTGAAACAGTGTTCATACATCGTTTTGCTTTATATGCTGGTGTATATGTACATGCCATCCTCTTTGTCAGTCCCACTCCTGTAATCTGCTTTCTGTGACACTGATGCCTATGTTTTAGTGCTATAACCCTAATTAAATGATTTAAACAGGCATTCAGCCTTAGCAATGTACATAAAAAGGACTGGTTCAAATAGGTCATATCTGTGTTTTACTTCTTTCTTTCATCTGGGGTATAGCTTACCATGGGGTTAGTAAAGGATTGAGGAGCTTCGCTTATAAGATGCAGTACAATCCTTTTAAATGTACATATATTTGCCAAAATATGGAGTACACATTCCAAATACATGTAGGTCAATTCTTTTAAGCGGTGTACGCACTTGGCCAACTTGTCCGCCGGCCGAGCAGCTGAAATTAATGGATGTTATAAATTCTGAAGCATAATGTACAGTTTTTATTTTAGGTCTCATGTAATCTTTCTTTTCAGCCTAAAAACCATTATAGGAATTGGTGTTGGAGCTGGCGCCTATGTATTGTCAAAATTTGCCGTAAGTACATATGCTTCTGCTTGGCAAAGGGAATGTCCTCCTTTTTACTGCCTGACTTTCCTTTTCCTCAATGCACGTTTTTGTTTATGCTGCTACAGTCCTGTAACTTTTAGCTCCACCATCTGACCACCCTCACAGTAGCTTCCCATCCATAATGGTAAAAGGTATTTACAACTGGAGTTCAAGATTTACTACCCTTTTCAAAATTATTACTGAACAAAACTATTTTACTAGGAGGAACTTGTGATGTGTAGGTAATGGTGGTAGTAACATCCTGCATCATGCTCGCTTCATCCATGTGTACTTATTTTTGTCATGGCTGTTACGGGGGATTTAGTAATGCAAATTTCTCTGACGTCCTAGTGGATGCTGGGAACTCCGTAAGGACCATGGGGAATAGCGGCTCCGCAGGAGACTGGGCACAAAAAGTAAAAGCTTTAGACTAGCTGGTGTGCACTGGCTCCTCTCCCTATGACCCTCCTCCAAGCTTCAGTTAGTTAGATTTTTGTGCCCGAACGAGAAGGGTGCAAGCTAGGTGGCTCTCCTGAGCTGCTTAGAAGTAAAAGTTTAAATAGGTTTTTTATTTTCAGTGAGTCCTGCTGGCAACAGGCTCACTGCATCGTGGGACTAAGGGGAGAAGAAGCGAACTCACCTGACTGCAGAGTGGATTGGGCTTCTTGGCTACTGGACATTAGCTCCAGAGGGACGATCACAGGTTCAGCCTGGATGGGTCCCGGAGCCGCGCCGCCGGCCCCCTTACAGAGCCAGAAGAGCGAAGAGGTCCGGAGAAAGCGGCGGCAGAAGACGTTCCTGTCTTCAAATAAGGTAGCGCACAGCACTGCAGCTGTGCGCCATTGCTCTCAGCACACTTCACACTCCGGTCACTGAGGGTGCAGGGCGCTGGGGGGGAGCGCCCTGAGACGCAATAAAAATGATATAAAAACCTTATATGGCTAAAAAAAAATGCATCACATATAGCTCCTGGGCTATATGGATGCATTTATCCCCTGCCAGTTTCCTGAAAAAAGCGGGAGAAAAGGCCGCCGTGAAGGGGGCGGAGCCTTTCTCCTCAGCACACAAGCGCCATTTTCTTTCACAGCTCCGCTGGAAGGACGGCTCCCTGACTCTCCCCTGCAGTCCTGCACTACAGAAACAGGGTAAAACAGAGAGGGGGGCACTATTGGCAGCTAATATATAAATACAGCAGCTATAACAGGGAGTAACACTTATATAAGGTTATCCCTGTGTGTATATATATATATATATATATATATATATAGCGCTCTGGTGTGTGCTGGCAAACTCTCCCTCTGTCTCCCCAAAGGGCTAGTGGGGTCCTGTCCTCTATCAGAGCATTCCCTGTGTGTGTGCTGGGTGTCGGTACGATTGTGTCGACATGTATGAGGAGGAAAATGATGTGGAAGCAGAGCAATTGCCTGTGTTAGTGATGTCACCCCCTAGGGAGTCGACACCTGACTGGATGGTAGTAATTAAAGAATTACGTGACAATGTCAGCACTTTGCAAAAAACTGACGACATGAGACAGCCGACAAATCAATTAGTGCCTGTTCAGGCGTCTCAGACACCGTCAGGGGCGCTAAAACGCCCGTTACCTCAGATGGTCGACACAGACCCTGACACGGATACTGAATCCAGTGTCGACGGTGACGAGACAAACGTAATGTCCAGTAGGGCCACACGTTACATGATCACGGCAATGAAGGAGGCATTGAACATTTCTGACACTACAAGTACCACAAAAAAGGGTATTATGTGGGGTGTGAAAAAACTACCAGTGGTTTTTCCTGAGTCAGATGAATTAAATGAGGTGTGTGTGATAAAGCGTGGGTTTCCCCCGATAAAAAACTGCTGATTTCTAATAAATTATTGGCACTATACCCTTTCCCGCCAGAGGTTAGGGCACGTTGGGAAACACCCCCTAGGGTAGATAAGGCGCTCAAACGCTTATCAAAACAAGTGGCGTTACCGTCTCCTGATACGGCCGCTCTCAAGGAGCCAGCTGATAGAAGGCTGGAAAATATCTTAAAAGGTATATACACACATACCGGTGTTATACTGCGACCAGCGATCGCCTCAGCCTGGATGTGCAGCGCTGGAGTGACTTGGTCGGATTCCCTGACTAAAAATATTGATACCCTGGATAGGGACAGTATATTATTAACTATAGAGCATTTAAAGGATGCATTACTATATATGCGAGATGCACAGAGGGATATTTGCACCCTGGCATCTAGAGTAAGTGCGATGTCCATTTCTGCCAGAAGAACGTTATGGACGCGACAGTGGTCAGGTGATGCGGATTCCAAACGACATATGGAAGTATTGCCGTATAAAGGGGAGGAGTTATTTGGGGTCGGTCTATCGGACCTGGTGGCCACGGCAACGGCTGGAAAATCCACCTTTTTACCCCAGATCACCTCTCAGCAGAAAAAGACACCGTCTTTTCAAACCCAGTCCTTTCGTCCCTATAAGGGCAAGAGGGAAAAAGGCCGCTCATTCCTGCCTCGGGGCAGAGGAAGGGGAAAAAGACTGCACCATGCAGCCTCTTCCCAAGAGCAGAAGCCCTCCCCCGCTTCTGCCAAGTCCTCAGCATGACGCTGGGGCTCTGCAAGCAGACTCGGGCACGGTGGGGGGCCGTCTCAAGAATTTCAGCGCGCAGTGGGCTCACTCGCAAGTGGACCCCTGGATCCTACAGGTAGTATCACAGGGGTACAAATTGGAATTCGAGACGTCTCCCCCTCGCCGGTTCCTGAAGTCTGCTCTACCAACGTCTCCCTCCGACAGGGAGGCAGTATTGGAAGCTATTCACAAGCTGTATTCCCAGCAGGTGATAATCAAGGTACCCCTCCTACAACAGGGAAAGGGGTATTATTCCACGCTGTTTGTGGTACCGAAGCCGGACGGCACGGTGAGACCAATTTTAAATCTAAAATCTTTGAACACTTACATAAAAAGGTTCAAATTCAAGATGGAGTCACTCAGAGCAGTGATAGCGAACCTGGAAGAAGGGGACTATATGGTATCTCTAGACATCAAGGATGCTTATCTCCATGTCCCAATTTACCCTTCTCACCAAGGGTACCTCAGGTTTGTGATACAAAACTGTCATTATCAGTTTCAGACGCTGCCGTTTGGATTGTCCACGGCACCACGGGTCTTTACCAAGGTAATGGCCGAAATGATGATTCTTCTTCGAAGAAAAGGCGTATTAATTATAACTAACTTGGACGATCTCCTGATAAGGGCAAGGTCCAGGGAACAGTTAGAGGTCGGAGTAGCACTATCTCAGGTAGTGCTACGTCAGCACGGGTGGATTCTAAATATCCCAAAATCACAGCTGATTCCAACAACGTCTACTGTTCCTAGGGATGATTCTGGACACAGTCCAGAAAAAGGTGTTTCTCCCGGAGGAGAAGGCTAGGGAGTTATCCGAGCTAGTCAGGAACCTCCTAAAACCAGGACAAGTATCAGTGCACGAGAGTCCTGGGAAAAATGGTGTCTTCTTACGAAGCGATTCCATTCGGAAGATTCCATGCAAGAACTTTTCAGTGGGATCTGCTGGAAAAATGGTCCGGATCGCATCTGCAGATGCATCAGTGGATAACCCTATCTCCAAGGACAAGGGTATCTCTCCTGTGGTGGTTACAGAAGGCTCATCTTCTCGAGGGCCGCAGATTCGGCATTCAGGATTGGATGCTGGTAACCACGGATGCCAGCCTAAGAGGCTGGGGAGCAGTCACACAGGGAAGAAATTTCCAGGGCTTGTGGTCAAGCATGGAAACGTCTCTTCACATAAATATCCTAGAGCTAAGGGCCATTTACAATGCCCTAAGTCAAGCAAGGCCTCTGCTTCAGGGTCAACCGGTATTGATCCAGTCGGACAACATCACGGCTGTCGCCCACGTAAACAGACAGGGCGGCACAAGAAGCAGGAGGGCAATGGCAGAAGCTGCAAGGATTCTTCGCTGGGTGGAAAATCATGTGATAGCACTGTCAGCAGTGTTCATTCCGGGGGTGGACAACTGGGAAGCAGACTTCCTCAGCAGACACGACCTCCACCCGGGGGAGTGGGGACTTCATCCAGAAGTCTTCCAAGTGATTGTAAACCGTTGGGAAAAACCAAAGGTGGACATGATGGCGTCCCGTCTCAACAAGAAACTGGACAGATATTGCGCCAGGTCAAGGGACCCTCAGGCAATAGCGGTGGACGCTCTGGTAACTCCGTGGGTGTTCCAGTCTGTATATGTGTTCCCTCCTCTTCCTCTCATACCAAAAGTACTGAGAATCATAAGAAGGAGAGGAGTAAGAACGATACTCGTGGCTCCGGATTGGCCAAGAAGAACTTGGTACCCGGAACTGCAAGAGATGCTCACGGAGGACCCGTGGCCTCTACCTCTAAGGAAGGACCTGCTCCAGCAGGGACCTTGTCTGTTCCAAGACTTACCGCGGCTGCGTTTGACGGCATGGCGGTTGAACGCCGGATCCTGAAGGAAAAAGGCATTCCAGATGAAGTCATCCCTACCCTGATCAAGGCCAGGAAGGATGTAACTGCAAAACATTATCATCGCATTTGGCGAAAATATGTTGCGTGGTGTGAGGCCAAGAAGGCCCCTACGGAGGAATTTCAACTGGGTCGTTTCCTACATTTCCTGCAAGCAGGATTGTCTATGGGCCTAAAATTAGGATCCATTAAGGTTCAAATTTCGGCCCTGTCGATCTTCTTCCAGAAAGAACTGGCTTCACTGCCTGAAGTTCAGACGTTTGTCAAAGGGGTACTGCATATACAACCTCCTTTTGTGCCCCCAGTGGCACCTTGGGATCTCAATGTAGTTTTAGGGTTCCTAAAATCACATTGGTTTGAACCACTTGCCACAGTGGATTTGAAATATCTCACATGGAAAGTGGTAATGCTGTTGGCCCTGGCTTCAGCCAGGCGCGTATCAGAATTGGCGGCTTTATCCTATAAAAGCCCTTACCTGATATTTCATTCGGATAGGGCGGAATTGAGGACTCGTCCTCAATTTCTCCCTAAGGTGGTTTCAGCGTTTCACATGAATCAACCTATTGTGGTACCTGTGGCTACTAGGGACTTGGAGGACTCCAAGTTGCTGGACGTAGTCGGGGCCCTGAAAATATGTTTCCATGACGGTTGGAGTCAGAAAATCTGACTCGCTGTTTATACTATATGCACCCAACAAGCTGGGTGCTCCTGCTTCTAAGCAGACGATTGCTCGTTGGATTTGTAGTACAATTCAACTTGCACATTCTGTGGCAGGCCTGCCACAGCCAAAATCTGTAAAAGCCCATTCCACAAGGAAGGTGGGCTCATCTTGGGCGGCTGCCCGAGGGGTCTCGGCTTTACAACTTTGCCGAGCAGCTACTTGGTCAGGGGCAAACACGTTTGCTAAATTCTACAAATTTGATACCCTGGCTGAGGAGGACCTGGAGTTCTCTCATTCGGTGCTGCAGAGTCATCCGCACTCTCCCGCCCGTTTGGGAGCTTTGGTATAATCCCCATGGTCCTTACGGAGTTCCCAGCATCCACTAGGACGTCAGAGAAAATAAGAATTTACTTACCGATAATTCTATTTCTCGTAGTCCGTAGTGGATGCTGGGCGCCCATCCCAAGTGCGGATTGTCTGCAATACTTGTATATAGTTATTGTTACAAACAAATCGGGTTGTTTATTGTTGGAAGCCATCTTTTCAGAGGCTCCTACGGTTATCATACTGTTAACTGGGTTCAGATCACGAGTTGTACGGTGTGATTGGTGTGGCTGGTATGAGTCTTACCCGGGATTCAAGATCCTTCCTTATTATGTACGCTCGTCCGGGCACAGTATCTTAACTGAGGCTTGGAGGAGGGTCATAGGGGGAGGAGCCAGTGCACACCAGCTAGTCTAAAGCTTTTACTTTTTGTGCCCAGTCTCCTGCGGAGCCGCTATTCCCCATGGTCCTTACGGAGTTCCCAGCATCCACTACGGACTACGAGAAATAGAATTATCGGTAAGTAAATTCTTATTTTTCCATCCAGGTTTGGTCGGGGAGGCTTATCTGTTACAATATAGAAGCACAGTTTTAATGCTGATGGAGTATCTTCAGGCTGCAGCCAAACCCTTAACAGATTCAAAAGCCATCTACTAGTTAGGATGGTGTCCAATTTCCAGGGGAGGGTTGCTATAAGACTGGGTAGGTGTGGATCATTGGGTCGACCCCCATATGGTCGACATTTAACAGGTTTCCAAGGTCAATAAGTAGACGAGTACAAAAGGTAAACTGGATCAATAGGTAGATCAGAGGTTCCCAAACGCAGTCCTAAAGGCCTCCTAACGGTCCAGGTTTTAAGTATATCCAAGCTTGGCCGCAAGTGACTAAAGTACATCGGTCAATTTGATTTAATAATCTACTGTATGCTGAGCCATGGATATATTTAAAATCTGTAGCATTGAGGTGTCTTTAGGACCATGTTTGGAAACCTCTGCTGTAAAGGTCGACATGGAGATTGTCGATGATTTTTATTTATTTATTTTTTGGTTATTTTCTGTGTAAACCATGTGACCCTAGTTAGTGTACTTCATTTGCCATGCTTTGTGCAAGCTGCCTCACTGCGCTCAGCACAGATTACTATTCCCAGTCATAGTACATGTGCATAGTAAATGATGAAGTTAAAACAAAAAAACCTGTCGACCATATGTGGTTGACAGATGAGGTGGTCTAAATGCTATAATTGCCAGAGATAATGAGGTTCTGCAGTTATAGAAACGTCAAGAACAGGGTCGGCATTGAATAGTTGTCACTGGCATGTATTGCACATGGCTCACCAGAATGCGTTCTGTATTGTACAGTGATTAGACGGATTCTTGCTCTGGAGTTGGCAAGATTAATTTTAGTAGAGAGAGAGAGAAGTGTTGGGAATAATTGTAGGAAGAAAGGGAATGCCACGCAGAGGAGAAAAGCTTAAGATCAGTAGTAAGCAAAAGAAGTAATTAAAAAAAGAATAGGAGCAAGTAGAGCATATCCTCCCATCATGCATCGGTCAGACTGCAGCGGTGGGTGCAGTAAACTGCTGTGAGGGAGTAACGTCGTAGAGAGCCACAGGACTCACATTTGAGTAAACCTATGGCCCATTACAATTGTCGTTGTGCCAAGTTTGTGAATTTAAGGCAAAGAGAGATCCCGTAGCTGGAATAGCCCCCACCCACCATAAGACTTTTAGCAGCGACTAGGACATGGAAAAACAGTTAAATAGAAGCTTTATGAATACCAGGAGGGGGGTTGCTAAGTTGAAAGATCCATGGATCTTTTGGCATGAGGATTCGAGTAGATGGGTCAGAAGTGTATGAACCGAATTCCAAAAGGGTTCAAGGACAGGCCATGTCCACCGAACATGAATGACTGTACCCCAGAGGCCACAGTTCCTCCAGCAGAGGGAAACCTTTAGGGAAAACTGGACAGCATTATAATAACAGCATTAATATACTTTATAAGAGGTTTCTTTTAAGATGAGTGGAAATGCAAGATTTAGCACTCTTGTCTTGTACTATATCTTAATCATCAATCCAAGCCTCCTCATCAGGTAGGTGGCCGAGGTCATCATCCCAGGAGGATTCATGGGGATTGCAGGCAGGGGAGGGCAGCATCCATCATTGCATTCACCTGTTTTGACAGACTAAATGTCAACTGTGCAGGAATTGAAGCTTTATGGAATTGATTGAGCAAAACCTGCACATGGCCAGGGTTGTCTTCAGTTTTTATTTTCCACTAGGTTTATACTTGGGTTTTACAGATGTGTCCTCATACACTATTGCTGCAGTCTCTCTAAACATCCCTTGCCGTCACCTCATGTCTAGTGCGACTTTGCTTGCGATGCACATTTTTTGCATGGATGTGCATTTAAAGGTGCATACACACGGGCGATTTCTTGATATATAGTCCATATCGGTAGTTCATATCACACAGTGTGTATGCCCCTTTAGCCACAATGCGACAAAACCGCTTCATGATACTGCACATATTAATTTCATATGCAACACTTGTATATCTGTGTGCAACGCAGTATGACTGTGTACGAAGTGCTGCGATTCAGTGACCACTCCCCCCGCCGCCCCCACTGTAAATTCCACTGTGCTGTGTATACAGATTCAGACTCTGTAGCACACAGACATACAAGTATCGCGTAACAAATGAATCTGTGCAGGTCATAAAGCTGTTTTATTGCATTGCACATTTGCGCAAAAAGATTCCACACTTTAACACCACTCGGCGCAACTCATTCACGCTAGGCGTCTTGTGCCGCATGGTGTATTGAGGCTGGGTGTATGTGGCCCCATCTAGATCAAAGTGGGCTACATCATATGTTTTTACGTCTCCTCTTCTTTTCCATGGTTCTGCAGCTTGATCACCCAGAACTGGTGGAAGGTCTTGTGCTAATAAATATTGACCCCTGTGCAAAGGGATGGATTGATTGGGCGGCTTCCAAAGTAAGTCTATAATTAATATATCACAAACAAGGAAGGGAACTTTATGCATTATGTCTATGGTCAATTTTTTTTAAAACTTCCAGTCCCACTCCATTCACATTATGGATATATGGGGGGGGGGGGGGGGGGTTTATCCAATTAACCCCAATGCTTTTTTTTTGCATTGGTCATTATCAGGCTATCCACAATTACTACAGGTTTTGTTTTTGGGTTTTTGTTGTTGTTTTTTTTTTTTTTTTTTTGGGGGGGGGCATATTTCGAGCAATAACACGTGATCTGGGATAAGTTCCTGGACCCATTATCACGCATCAGCGGACTGCTTGTCGCAGATTATGCTTCTGGTGCTTGAGGCAGCCAAAGCATAATCCCCATTAAGTGCCAGCATCGGGGCTAATGGGTTAACCCCCGGTGAACCTATTAGCTTCGTTGACTTACCGCTGCTAATATATCCCCCTTGATATTCACTATTAACGGTCAATTGGATGAGTAGGCTGCAAACTTTGATCACCATTCCAGTTAGCAGAGAACTTTGTCAATGTGTATAACCTATTGACCTAACCTCTGCAGACAGCTGCACAATTCTGTTAGCTACTTGTAGTGTCATTTAAAATCTGGGAACATTTAAGAAATCCAAAGGGCTGTGTTATTGTTACATTTTGAGACTTAGAGGCCTATTGGCCAATATCATTGTGATTCTCAGCAATCATTCATTTTCACTGCTGCATAGGAAAAATCCTTTTAGGGACAGCTTGCGTGTCTCCACTGCGAAGTCCCTTTCTATAATTCTATACAGACAAGTGAAGTCCTGCTTTGTATAGCGATACCCGCACACACATCTGCACGGAGCACAGTACAGCAGGAGTCGGCTGGCTGTAGGGAGAAAAATGGGTTCATGAAATTAATGTTCTGAACAGTTTAGGTGGTGATCCTCTTTGGCAGTATCCTCATTGAAACCTACATGCTTAACTACAAAGAAATCTGTTCTGTTGTGCAATGTGAAGCTGGTGTGATTAACTGTAGTAGTTCAGCACACAGTGGTTACAAAGCTGGAATGTAAAGCAGCATAATGTGCCTACTCCTGTTTGCTCTATTCAGGGAATCCTACCACATACTGTGCAGAGATTTGTTTTCTGCTTATCTGGCCTTCTATATGCACAATACTTACACTACTAGTCTCCTAATATTGAATATCATCTGGTTCTAGCCGTTAAAATCCTTTTTGTCCAGACACAAAGCAAACTGCGTGCTTTGGCCTGTTCGTTACTCATAAGTCATTTCATACCCCAGTGTTAATGTATGACTAGGACGCTTCAGAAAATGATAACATTTGTATAGTTCTCTCGATTCCCTGGTTTGAGGTCCCTGCTCACGAGGTGTTTTGGATTTTTTTGTTTTTGTTTTTTTTATGTGATCGGTGTATGTTTTATCATCCTCCTGCTGCAGTGTGTGTGTGTGTGTGTGTGTGTGTGTGTGTGTGTGTGTGTGTGTGTGTCTTCATTTTGAGATTTTAAAAACGATAAATAACACTGGTATATATGAGAATAATGCATTCTGTTTTGTTCTAGGTCTCTGGATGGACGACAAACATTGTGGATACTGTGTTGGCTCACCTGTTTGGTTATGTAAGTTACAATATTTGAGGTTTGTAGTTTGTGTTGGGGGGTTTGGTTTTTTGTTTTTTAATGTTGTTTTATATATATATATATATTTATTTATTTATTTATTTATTTTTATTTATTTTTATTTATTTTTTTTATAGGATGAACTCCAGTCAAATGTGGATTTAATTCAAACCTACAGACTGCATATTGCACAAGATATTAATCAAGAAAACCTGCACCTTTTTGTAAATTCTTACAACAGGTAATCCTATTACTGGTATGCTAAGGTCTGGGTCCTACGTATTTATTAATGTTAATGCACATTTATTGGCAAGCTGCTCAATCAGATTGTGATGTCACTCAGGTGCTAAAAGGGAGGAGTAATTCTGTGTAAGAAAAAACATTTTGTTATCCCTAATGCACACTGAGTGAAAAATAATACTACATAATAATCCGATAATACGGAGATCTTAGTTGCGTATATCTGCAGATATAGGGTTAATCCCCCAGGCCGATCGGCAAGGCGTCTCCGTCACAGTGTGCATTAGGGATAACAAAATGTTTTTTCTTACTTATTAATGTTGAAAGATTTATAATATTATTATTATTATTATTATTATGTCTATTAATAATACTACGAATAATAATTTATAAAGTGCCACAAGTGTTTTGCAGTGCCATACATACAACACACATTAGAACAATACAGGGAATACAGAACTTAACATCACAGAAAGCTAAAGCGGAGCACAGGTAACAATTATCACCACAGTTCTCAGTACACAATACAGCTGAGATGTAAGAAAGCAAAGAAGTAATCTGCGTACTACTGGGGGCGGGCAGTTGTTGGAAGAGATGAACAGTCACGAGCAGGAGGAAATGCAAGTAGACAGTCACTGAGTAGGAGGGAGCTGTGATTGAAGTGCAAGAGAAGAGGGCCCTGCTCCAAGGCTTACAATCTAGGGAAAGAGGGAGACACAGGTGACATGAGGTACAAGCATGCGGAAGGTGACCTGGTATCAGGAAGTAAGCGAGGCAGAGATGGCCAAGGCATGAGGATAGGGGAGCGGCCTCAAGACAGGATTATGCGGAAGGATAGGTTTTGATGAACAGGTTTGTGTTTAGTGCCCATCTGAAGATTTGCAAGGTCAGGGAGGGCCTAATAGAGCTAGGGAGCTTGTTCCAGTGAAGAGGGGCAGCGCGGGCAAATGCACATGCAGTTTGCGTAGTACTGCATTGTTTGTTTCTCTATCGTCCTAGTGGATGCTGGGGTTCCTGAAAGGACCATGGGGAATAGCGGCTCCGCAGGAGACAGGGCACAAAAAGTAAAGCTTTCCGATCAGGTGGTGTGCACTGGCTCCTCCCCCTATGACCCTCCTCCAAGCCTCAGTTAGATTTTTGTGCCCGGCCGAGAAGGGTGCAATCTAGGTGGCTCTCCTAAAGAGCTGCTTAGAAAAGTTTAGCTTAGGTTTTTTATTTTACAGTGAGTCCTGCTGGCAACAGGATCACTGCAACGAGGGACTTAGGGGAGAAGAAGTGAACTCACCTGCGTGCAGGATGGATTGGCTTCTTGGCTACTGGACATCAGCTCCAGAGGGACGATCACAGGTACAGCCTGGATGGTCACCGGAGCCTCGCCGCCGGCCCCCTTGCAGATGCTGAAACAAGAAGAGGTCCAGAATCGGCGGCAGAAGACTCCTCAGTCTTCTAAAGGTAGCGCACAGCACTGCAGCTGTGCGCCATTTTCCTCTCAGCACACTTCACACGGCAGTCACTGAGGGTGCAGGGCGCTGGGAGGGGAGCGCCCTGGGAGGCAAATGAAAACCTATTTGGCTAAAAAATACCTCACATATAGCCTCCGGGGGCTATATGGAGATATTTAACCCCTGCCAGAATCCACTAAAGAGCGGGAGACGAGCCCGCCGAAAAAGGGGCGGGGCCTATCTCCTCAGCACACAGCGCCATTTTCCTTACACAGCTCCGCTGGTCAGGACGGCTCCCAGGTCTCTCCCCTGCACTGCACTACAGAAACAGGGTAAAACAAGAGAGGGGGGGCAAAATAGTGGCAAAAATTATATTATAAAAGCAGCTATACAGGGAGCACTTATTATAAGGCTATCCCTGTCATATATAGCGCTTTGGTGTGTGCTGGCAAACTCTCCCTCTGTCTCCCCAAAGGGCTAGTGGGGTCCTGTCTTCGTTAAGAGCATTCCCTGTGTGTCTGCTGTGTGTCGGTACGTGTGTGTCGACATGTATGAGGACGATATTGGTGTGGAGGCGGAGCAATTGCCAAATATGGGGATGTCACCTCCTAGGGGGTCGACACCAGAATGGATGCCTTTATTTTTGGAATTACGGGATAGTGTCAACACGCTAAAGCAGTCGTTTGACGACATGAGACGGCCGGACAATCAATTAGTGCCTGTCCAGGCGCCTCAAACACCGTCAGGGGCTGTAAAACGCCCTTTGCCTCAGTCGGTCGACACAGATCCAGAGACAGGCACTGATTCCAGTGGCGACGGTGACGAATCAACCGTATTTTCCAGTAGGGCCACACGTTATATGATTTTGGCAATGAAGGAGGCGTTACATTTAGCTGATACTACAGGTACCACTAAACAGGGTATTATGTGGGGTGTGAAAAAACTACCTATAGTTTTTCCTGAATCAGAAGAACTAAATGAGGTGTGTGATGAAGCGTGGGTTGCCCCCGATAAAAAGATGCTAATTTCAAAGAAGTTATTGGCTTTATACCCTTTCCCGCCAGAGGTTAGGGCGCGCTGGGAAACACCTCCTAGGGTGGACAAGGCGCTCACACGCTTATCTAAACAAGTGGCGTTACCCTCTCCTGAGACGGCCGCACTTAAAGATCCAGCAGATAGGAGGATGGAAAATATCCAAAAAAGTATATACACACATACAGGTGTTATACTACGACCAGCTATAGCGACAGCCTGGATGTGCAGTGCTGGAGTAGCTTGGTCAGAGTCCCTGATTGAAAATATTGATACCCTGGATAGGGACAATGTTTTACTGTCTTTAGAGCAAATAAAGGATGCATTTCTTTATATGCGTGATGCACAGAGGGATATCTGCACACTGGCATCACGGGTAAGTGCTATGTCCATTTCGGCCAGAAGAAGTTTATGGACGCGACAGTGGTCAGGCGATGCGGACTCAAAACGGCATATGGAAGTTTTGCCGTATAAAGGGGAGGAGTTATTTGGAGTCGGTCTATCAGATTTGGTGGCCACGGCTACAGCCGGGAAATCCACCTTTTTACCTCAAGTTACTCCCCAACAGAAAAAGACACCGACTTTTCAACCGCAGCCCTTTCGTTCCTTTAAAAACAAGAGAGCAAAGGGATATTCATATCTGCCACGAGGCAGAGGAAGGGGGAAGAGACAGCAACAGGCAGCTCCTTCCCAGGAACAGAAGCCCTCCCCCGCTTCTACAAAAGCCTCAGCATGACGCTGGGGCTTCTCAAGCGGACTCGGGGGCGGTGGGCGGTCGTCTCAAGAATTTCAGCGCGCAGTGGGCTCACTCGCAGGTAGATCCCTGGATCCTGCAGATAATATCTCAGGGATACAGGTTGGAACTAGAGACAGATCCACCTCGCCGTTTCCTGAAGTCTGCTTTACCAACGTCCCCCTCCGAAAGGGAGACGGTCTTGGAAGCCATTCACAAGCTGTACTCTCAGCAGGTGATAGTCAAGGTACCTCTTCTACAACAAGGAAAGGGGTATTATTCCACTCTATTTGTGGTACCGAAGCCGGATGGCTCGGTAAGACCTATTCTAAATCTGAAGTCCTTGAACCTGTACATAAAGAAGTTCAAGTTCAAGATGGAGTCACTCAGAGCAGTGATAGCGAACCTGGAAGAAGGGGACTTTATGGTATCCTTGGACATCAAGGATGCGTACCTCCACGTTCCAATTTACCCCTCACACCAGGGGTACCTCAGGTTCGTCGTACAAAACTGTCACTATCCGTTTCAGACGCTGCCGTTCGGATTGTCCACGGCACCTCGGGTCTTTACAAAGGTAATGGCCGAGATGATGATTCTTCTTCGAAGAAAAGGCGTATTAATTATCCCATACTTGGACGATCTCCTGATAAGGGCAAGGTCCAGAGAACAGCTAGAGATGGGATTAGCACTGTCTCAAGAAGTGCTAAAACAGCACGGGTGGATTCTGAATATTCCAAAATCCCAGTTAATGCCAACAACTCGTCTGCTGTTCCTAGGGATGATTCTGGACACGGTTCAGAAAAAGGTTTTTCTCCCGGAGGAAAAAGCCAAGGAGTTATCCGAGCTTGTCAGGAACCTCCTAAAACCAGGAAAGGTGTCTGTACATCAATGCACAAGAGTCCTGGGAAAAATGGTGGCTTCTTACGAAGCAATTCCATTCGGCAGATTCCACGCAAGAATTTTCCAGAGGGATCTGTTGGACAAATGGTCAGGGTCGCATCTTCAGATGCACCAGCGGATAACCCTGTCTCCAAGAACAAGGGTATCTCTTCTGTGGTGGTTGCAGAGTGCTCATCTATTGGAGGGCCGCAGATTCGGCATACAGGATTGGATCCTGGTGACCACGGACGCCAGCCTGAGAGGCTGGGGAGCAGTCACACAAGGAAGAAACTTCCAGGGAGTGTGGACGAGCCTGGAAACGTCTCTTCACATAAACATTCTGGAACTAAGCGCAATCTACAATGCTCTAAGCCAGGCAGAACCTCTGCTTCAGGGAAAACCGGTGTTGATCCAGTCGGACAACATCACGGCAGTCGCCCATGTGAACAGACAGGGCGGCACAAGAAGCAGGAGTGCAATGGCAGAAGCTGCAAGGATTCTTCGCTGGGCAGAGAATCATGTGATAGCACTGTCAGCAGTGTTCATCCCGGGAGTGGACAACTGGGAAGCAGACTTCCTCAGCAGACACGACCTTCACCCGGGAGAGTGGGGACTTCATCCAGAAGTCTTCCACATGCTGGTAACCCGTTGGGAAAGACCAATGGTGGACATGATGGCGTCTCGCCTCAACAAAAAACTGGACAGGTATTGCGCCAGGTCAAGAGATCCGCAGGCAATAGCTGTGGACGCGCTGGTAACGCCTTGGGTGTACCAGTCGGTGTATGTGTTTCCTCCTCTGCCTCTCATACCAAAAGTATTGAGAATTATACGGCAAAGAGGCGTAAGAACGATACTAGTGGTTCCGGATTGGCCAAGAAGGACTTGGTACCCGGAACTTCAAGAGATGATCACGGAAGATCCGTGGCCTCTACCTCTAAGGAGGGACTTGCTTCAGCAGGGTCCCTGTCTGTTTCAAGACTTACCGCGGCTGCGTTTGACGGCATGGCGGTTGAACGCCGGATCCTAAAGGAAAAAGGCATGCCGGAAGAAGTCATTCCTACTTTGATTAAAGCAAGGAAGGAAGTAACCGTGCAACATTATCACCGCATTTGGCGAAAATATGTTGCGTGGTGCGAGGATCGGAGTGCTCCGACGGAGGAATTTCAACTGGGTCGATTCCTACATTTCCTGCAATCAGGATTGTCTATGGGTCTCAAATTGGGATCTATTAAGGTTCAAATTTCGGCCCTGTCGATTTTCTTCCAGAAAGAATTGGCTTCAGTCCCTGAAGTCCAGACTTTTGTTAAGGGAGTGCTGCATATACAGCCTCCTGTGGTGCCTCCAGTGGCACCGTGGGATCTCAATGTGGTTTTGGACTTTCTAAAATCTCATTGGTTTGAACCACTAAAAAATGTGGATATGAAATATCTCACATGGAAAGTGACCATGCTACTAGCCCTGGCTTCGGCCAGGAGAGTGTCAGAACTGGCAGCTTTATCTTACAAAAGCCCATATCTGATTTTCCATTCGGACAGGGCGGAACTGCGGACTCGTCCGCATTTTCTCCCTAAGGTGGTGTCAGCATTTCATCTGAACCAGCCTATTGTAGTGCCTGCGGCTACAAGTGACTTGGAGGACTCCAAGTTACTGGACGTTGTCAGAGCATTGAAAATATATATTGCAAGGACAGCTGGAGTCAGAAAATCTGACTCGTTGTTTATATTGTATGCACCCAACAAGATGGGTGCTCCTGCGTCTAAGCAGACGATTGCTCGTTGGATCTGTAGCACAATCCAACTTGCACATTCTGTGGCAGGCCTGCCACAGCCTAAATCTGTAAAGGCCCACTCCACAAGGAAGGTGGGCTCATCTTGGGCGGCTGCCCGAGGGGTCTCGGCATTACAACTTTGCCGAGCAGCTACGTGGTCAGGGGAGAACACGTTTGTAAAATTTTACACATTTGATACTCTGGCTAAGGAGGACCTGGAGTTCTCTCATTCGGTGCTGCAGAGTCATCCGCACTCTCCCGCCCGTTTGGGAGCTTTGGTATAATCCCCATGGTCCTTTCAGGAACCCCAGCATCCACTAGGACGATAGAGAAAATAAGAATTTACTTACCGATAATTCTATTTCTCGGAGTCCGTAGTGGATGCTGGGCGCCCATCCCAAGTGCGGATTATCTGCAATAATTGTACATAGTTATTGTTAACTAATTCGGGTTATTGTTGTAGGGAGCCATCTTTCAGAGGCTCCTCTGTTATCATACTGTTAACTGGGTTTAGATCACAAGTTGTACGGTGTGATTGGTGTGGCTGGTATGAGTCTTACCCGGGATTCAAAATTCCTCCCTTATTGTGTACGCTCGTCCGGGCACAGTACCTAACTGAGGCTTGGAGGAGGGTCATAGGGGGAGGAGCCAGTGCACACCACCTGATCGGAAAGCTTTACTTTTTGTGCCCTGTCTCCTGCGGAGCCGCTATTCCCCATGGTCCTTTCAGGAACCCCAGCATCCACTACGGACTCCGAGAAATAGAATTATCGGTAAGTAAATTCTTATTTTTGGGGTTTTTTTTCTACCCCTGTATTTTTTTTTTTACATTTATTTATTTTATTCATATGAAATACAGTGGATTAATAATGCAGGATACCACATTTCACATTTTCCATGTTGCTTCATGGTGATTAAATTCATAAATTCTGCTCTCTTCATATGTTGTGCCGCTTGTAAAATACATGTGAAAATTTTACTGATATAAATTGTTTCTTAAGTATTAAGGCAAAATACACACTTTAAAAGTTGTTGTTGGATTTGTTTTCATTTTATTTTAATTCTAGAAGAAAACAAAAATCATAAATTCTTTGTATCACTTTTACATATGCCTCAATCCTGTCCCTTAAATAATCCTAAACCCATTTTACACCTACTCCCGATTTCTATGTGCATAACTACAAATCTATTGGACCTGTAACAAAATTGTGATGTGGCTCCCTGTACCCCAAGATCAAGCCACACCCAAGACAATATTTGGACTATCCCCAGTCAAAATCCATTAGAGACCACTACTGAGTGACACGAGTGCCAGACTGTTACTAATGACATTTTAAATCGTCATGTTACCCGTTTTCTGCATTTTATAACTGGCCTGTACTTCAGATTTTATTTTATTTTTCTTTGGCACCTTGGGACAAGACCTCTCTTGTCCTTCTGGGCCCAAAACAACTACATGAATTGATTTGGCTGTAATATGTGGTGTACTTTAAAAATGTTTTCTATTTTGGACCATTTTTTGCGATGCATCTTTTGGGATTTTTTGGGATGCATCGCTAACTCCTATTCAAATGTTAGACCTAGTTTGTAATAAAGTATATTCTGATACTGTAATCCTACTGGATCTTTAATTGTTTTAATATAATAAGGTGCTTGGAGACTAGTCTGTATTCAAAACTGAATCGCAGAGACGTCCATGAGGATGTTGATGTGGTTTAAACAAGTAGAAGCCTTAATCATTTTTATTTTTTTTACAATAGCATTAAATCTCTTCTGTGCTACAGTGATGTGTGAAGATTAAGGTGTCATTAGCGCCTTTTTTAAATAAGTGATCATACATCCAATTGCTGTAGATGTGTGAAATATAGAGATGAATTCTCTCATACTGTATTTGGCCGCATACTTTTGCATGTCTTGCCAGTGAAATTTGTCCTGTAGTGTTCCCAGTCCTGCCGCAGCCATGCCACCCAACAGAATACATGTACCACAATTCATATTCTATAGTGTTCACAAAATGCAAATTTACAAGAAGTGCTTAATTACGACGCAAGTGATAGGTGACTGTTAGAATTTTGCAGCTCTGCAAAACACCCTGTTCAGTTGATGTAAAATCTGCATAGAAGGGGGAAAGCGTGGGGGGTGTGGTGTCTTTTTTGTTTTTTTCTTTCTTTGCATTGGTAAATATACTGTAAAATAAAACAGAATGCAACAAAAGAAAAGCAAAAGTATTATTACGCTTGTAACTAGCACTTGATTCTTTAAGGAAGTTTTATTTAAAAATGTAGCCAATTTAAACTTTTTATTTTTTTTATTTTCTTCTCATTTCCCCCTCCCTTATTAGCCGCAAAGATCTTGATATTGAGAGACCTCTTATCGCATCCAATAATTCAGTCGGCACACTCAGGTAGGTCAAAAAGACTGACATGTTTGTTACATTGAAGGCTTAATTTCGGGCCATTTAGCGTATTTGGTGTCTTCCCTGCTGGACACAGCGCAGAAGATCCAGTAGCATCCGCGGAGTTTAGAATGTGTACTCTTTCAGGGAGTGTACTACATCTTGTTTACCTTGACTTTGTCGTCACTGCTGAAATGTCGCACGGATTCGAATGTTAACAAAATGTCCCTGGTGGTCTAGTAGTGACTTTCTGGGTCTGGCGGCTCCAGCGGTGTCAGGTGGTGATACTTCCAGTGGTAAGTATGACTAATCCCTAACCCTCCACTGCAGCACCGTGCATCAGTGAAGTGGGGTGAGGCAGAGCCTTTCCTGTCATACGAACGTTTGTGCCAGAGTTTTCACTGTATAAAGTATATGAAAAATTGTTTAAAATATAATCATCTTTGTATTCTAATCATTTTTATAGCCAAAACTCTGGAGTAAAAAGTTTATGGCAGGTGAGGCAGTGCCATCTTTTCCGCACATCTCCGATCAAAACTCACAGTATTTCCTGGAGTTTATACTGCTGCACCTGTGTATTATGTCCAGATGTACCCTTTGGCTCATATATTGTGTGTAAATCTGGCTCTGGTGCTAACCAGTGCCTCCTGAGCCATTTAGGCCACCGCACGTCCCTGTCGTGCATAATGACATTTCACATGCCTACGTAGCTGTTGACATTGTAAATTAAAATTATGACTACATCCCCTTTCAGGGCTCTATAGATTAGATCAGATTAGTGTTGATCTGGCAAGCTGTATTCTGACCTGCAAATAAAATAATAATAAAAAAAGTGAGCATTCCATTCAACTGGCGCTACAGATATAAAACCATAAATAATACGTTCCTTATGGAATTGATATTACACTCCTCCAATGTCCTAATAACTTGATCCAGCAGATAAAAACTTCATTCCACCTTTCTTCAATCTCCTCACCACAGAGATTGCTGAAAGGATCTTCGATTTTTCTCTTGCTGGTTCCACAGGATTATCCACAGGATAACATTGGGATATTGTCAAGCGACAGCGAAAATGGCACCAACACGGTCACGAGCTTTCTGGCCTCCCAGGATGCATTGGGGCCTCCACTATATAGTCTCGCCCACTGACTCTGTCAAATCAGTTTTTTTGCTTGGTGCGGCAGGAAGCCGCATGATCACAGGGCTGCTGTGAGAGCAGCCTCAAGCTTTTATTATTTTATTTTTATAGACTTACTATATTGTTTTTTTGAGCGACTTCTCTTAACAGCGTCTTAAACGCATACTAGAAAGAGTCGCTCCAACAACTCCCCACCGGGTCGCAACAACGCTTACCTTCGGGTATCAGTGCTGTTCGACGGGCATATGTGTCGGATGTTCTAGCAGGTCCAGCAGACGTAACCAGGCTGTGGCCGGAGCATGGAGACGGTGAGTCTATGGACTTCCTCTTACTAGAGGGGTCAGGACACAGCTACACTGATTTGGTGGAGACTACAAACAGTGTGTTGATGCGCCGAACATCTAGAGTGCGACAGCGCTACGCTCCTGGGATCATAGGTGCCAGGACTAGGTAGAGGCCGCGATCCTGGGAGTTTAAGTCAACAGGGAGATTCAGACGCTCTCCTGGCTGCCCCTCCTCCGAGTTCATGGCCAGTTCCCGCGTGTCTCTCGTTTCATGAACTAAATGACCTCGCTTCCGGCTCAGACACTACCACGAGGGTACTCTGTCGCAGCTTAGACACTGCGGTTGTGTACACTGGAGATAAACCCGCCCAGACCGAGTCGCAGACCTTAGCGTCTGCATACATGTGGAAGTCGCTCAGCGTCAGTTGGTGAGCGTCCGTGCCACGTTATCAGTTATTAAGAGCGGCAGTGTACACCAGTAGCGTCTGAATCCACTCAGCGTCTTACGAGCGTATTTGCTTGGATATGGAAGTGTGGCGAGTCTCCCTGTATCCCGCTCTACGGAGGCAGGGTATACAGTACTAAAAATTCTCTCTACTTAGTATGCATTGTTAATTTTTAATACCTATTGCATATGAGACCTGTATATTACTGTGTTTTCTGCATGCTATGTTGAAAAAAGGGTGATTTTCAGTCACAAATTGTGTAGTCAATAACCGGTTAATACCATGTCTGTGAGTGGCAAAAGTGATGAGGAGAATTTATCAAGCACTCCTACAGCCCTAACATGCTTATCTTGTAAGTCAGGGGTAATTGATATGAATCAATTGGTCACTTATGAGGGTTTGTGTGCAAACTGTTTCGCTTTTCAGCGAAGTAAAAAATGAGTTCAACCACCAACAGAGCCACCATGGAATATGTTCGCAAAGACTCTGTCTTCAATAGCGGACAGGTTAGCTCCGGTAGCACCACCTTAAGGGTTAGGTTACACTATGAACCCATACATGCAGCTCCCTTCTTATGGTTTGGTTCCAGTAGCCTCTACAAGCAACCAAGGGACAGGTAAGACTAAGACAGATACGTCTGTGTGGCAGACTACACAAGATGATACATCGGATGATGATACAATAGATTTATCTCTGTATGATGATCAGTCACAGAGCTTTAGTTCAGAAGATGTAGCTGAACTTATTAGTGCTATGAAGGCTGTTCTCTCGTTGGAAGAGCCAGCAAAGACAGTGTAAAAAGCTAAAGCACCTGTATTTAAACAAACAAAATCAGTGAAAGCTGAATTCCCAGCGTCAGATGAGCTGACGGAAATGATGGATGAGTCTTGGGCAGCGCCCAGTAAAAAGTATAGGATTCCTAAGAGATGGGATTCTTATTATCCATTTCCTGCTGTGGATTGTTCGAAAAGAGAAGTTCCTCCAAAAGTAGATGCACATGTTCTGCGACTCGTGCATAAATCTGCTTTACCACTATCATCTACCTCCATTGAATGATGTCACAGACAGAAGGGTAGAGAGCCTGTTGAAAAATATTTTTTCTCTAGTAGGAGCAGTGGTAAGACCTGCTATGGCTTCGGCCTGGGTAGCAAAGGCAATGGGCGAATGGATAGAGGAACTAGAGAATGACATCCCTTCTCCTACTAGGGAGCAAGAGGATCGTTTTTGCCAATTAAGACAATCTGCCCAGTATTTGGAAGAAACAGCAATTGATGTAGGCACAGTTGCTTTTAAAGCTTCAGAAAAAGAAGAGGGGTTTGGCACTGCGCTAACAGACTATTATTCTTGCTTTACTATGAATGCTGCTTGGGGAAGGAATGCGGAATCACTACCTAATTCCGCTGTTAGGATTGGAGTATAAAAAAAGGGTTTTTTCCCCAGCGCAAGATTAGTAAAGATGAGAGACACGTAAATAAAGAAGAGTTTCTTTTATTCTAAAAATTTCATAAATGACAATTGCTTATGATCATTCAATGGAAATAAAAAATTCCTTTAGGAGGAATGCAAGGTAAATTGTAGTGTGGTTAGAGCTGTATATACAATATAAAAATTGGTAAGTAAATAAAATGAATTTGTTTAATTCATATGGAGGACCCTCTATAAAGGTCTATGTGAAATTAGACAATATATATTGCCATGCGAAGAAAAATGTGCAAATATGCGAAACTTCTATGATTATGTGCAATGAAGAATGGAGGGTGCTATACTGTAAGGGAGTTTTTGTGCGATATGCAGTAGATAGTAATGACACCTAATACCGGTAAACATACAGACAAACTACATGAACACATATAACATATAACATATATTCTTGATTGCCCGTTAAAACTTCAATGTGTTCAAAGAAAGGGCTATATATGTTGTTTGTTGTCTTTACCTAGACACAGAGAAGGTGCACTTTCTAGCGACTTAACCTCTCTGATGTACTTCAGGTTATGTAACTTCCGACAGGCACAGAATTTACAAGTCCATATGTGGCTCAGTCTTAATTAGTGTTACTACGTCAGAGATCACTTGAATTTTGATATGACTGAATGGTTTCAAAGTTCGAGTGTACCTTACTGTTTGTTGTTATGCAAAACCTTGGTAATCCAAGTGGGTAATCCGGATACAATGGCCCCCAAAGCCACATATGGACTTGTAAATTCTGTGCCTGTCGGAAGTTACATAACCTGAAGTACATCAGAGAGGTTAAGTCGCTAGAAAGTGCACCTTCTCTGTGTCTAGGTAAAGACAACAAACAACATATATAGCCCTTTCTTTGAACACATTGAAGTTTTAACGGGCAATCAAGAATATATGTTATATGTGTTCATGTAGTTTGTCTGTATGTTTACCGGTATTAGGTGTCATTACTATCTACTGCATATCGCACAAAAACTCCCTTACAGTATAGCACCCTCCATTCTTCATTGCACATAATCATAGAAGTTTCGCATATTTGCACATTTTTCTTCGCATGGCAATATATATTGTCTAATTTCACATAGACATTTATAGAGGGTCCTCCATATGAATTAAACAAATTCATTTTATTTACTTACCAATTTTTATATTGTATATACAGCTCTAACCACACTACAATTTACCTCGCTTTTAAAGCTTCAGCCTTGACAGTAGTCGCTCGCAGAGCAGTTTGGCTACGGACCTGGAAGGCAGATGCGGAGTCCAAGAAAGAATTGGAGGCATTGCCTTTTGTCTGTAATATATTATTTGGAAAACCTTTATCGGGTATCCTAGAATCAGAGGCTGAATCGAAGAAGGTCAGATTTCCGGCTGCTTATAACCCTAAGTCCAAGGGTTTTTAAAATTTTGCGCATTTCGTTGGCAAAGCAAAGCGAAAGCTAATGAGCCTAAGCAACCCCAGTTTAAATCCAGGGATAAGAAGCAGTGAGCTAGCAAAAAGCCAGCTTCCAAACCTGAACAAAAACAGTCAGCCTGAAGAGACGGGCCTCCGCCTGGAGGATTCCAGGGTTGGGGGCCACTCCTTCTTTTTGCACACATATGGCAACAGTCAACAGCAGATGTTTGGGTGCAGAAGGTAGTATCTCAGGGGTATGGGTTCCCATTCAGGAGGCAGCCTCCTCAAAGATTTTTTTGCACCAGCCCGTCGCGTATAGAGTCGAAGGCCAATGCCCTGCAAGAAGCAGTCCACAAATTACTGCAGTCAGGTGTGATTGCAGTAAAACCCCTGTCCCCTTTGTGATGGAGGCACTGGGGCAATCTATTTCTAATCCAGAAACCAAATGGGTCATATCGACCAATTCTAAATCTGAAAATGTTGAACAAATACATATGGATCCCGAAGTTCCACATGGAGACATTACGCTCCATAATGTTGGCTATGGAACCGGGAGATTACATGGTATCTCTGGATGTATGGGATGCTTACCTGCATGTGCCTATAGCACTGTCTCATCAGTGTTACCTCAGGTTTGCCATCCTCCAGGAACATTTCCAGTTCCAAGCTCTGCCTTTCGGGCTAGCTACAGCACCCAGGGTGTTTACCAAGATCATGGTGGTTATGGCAGCTTGTCTGCGCAAAGAGGGGATAAGAATTTCTCTAACGTCCTTGAGGATGCTGGGACTCCGTAAGGACCCTGGGGAATAGACGGGCTCCGCAGGAGATAGGGCACTTTAAGAAAGCTTTGGACTCTGGGTCCTCCCTCTATGCCCCTCCTCCAGACCTCAGTTTTACACTGTGCCCAGAGCAAGATGGGTGCACTGCAGAGCGTTCTCCAGAGTTCTCTGCCTAGAA
The DNA here is from genome assembly GCF_028390025.1 of Pseudophryne corroboree. Lineage (NCBI taxonomy): Eukaryota > Metazoa > Chordata > Amphibia > Anura > Myobatrachidae > Pseudophryne > Pseudophryne corroboree. The sequence goes on from NC_086446.1 coordinate 401,379,598, forward strand.
GCATTTTTGTTTGGATTTATTTTTTTCTACCTTTTACTACTTTCACAGGGAGCACTGCTGGCAACAGGCTCCCTGCATCGAGGGACTGAGGAGAGAGGAGCAGACCTTCTTGTCAAAGATAGGCTCTGCTTCCTCTGCTACTGGACACCATTAGCTCCAGAGGGGGTGAACGCAGGTTCTTACTGGGCGTCCACCCCCGGAGCCGCGCCGCCGTTCTCCTCATAGAGCTAGAAGTACAGATGACAGAAGTCGTCAGGCGGCAGAAGCCTTCAGCTTCACTGAGGTAACGCACAGCACTGCAGCTGTGCGTCATTGCTCCCATACACCTCACATACTCCGGTCACTGTAAGGGTGCAGGGCGCAGGGGGGGGGGGGGGGCGCCCTGGGCAGCAATATAAACCTCTGCATGGCAAAAAGACTATATACATGTACAGGTGGGCTCTGTACATGTATATAAAAGAGCCCCCGCTATATTTTACTAAGTTTGAGCGGGACAGAAGCCCGCTGCCGAGGGGGTGGGGCTTCTCCCTCAGCACTCACCAGCGCCATTTTCTCTCCACAGCACTGCTGAGAGGAAGCTCCCCGGACTCTCCTCTGCTTACACACGGTGAAAGGGTGCTTAAAAGAGGGGGGGGGGGCACATAATTGGCGGTTTACATATTATACAGCGCTGCTGGGGAAAAACATTTTGTGTTGGTCTCCAGGGTTATTGCGCTGGGGTGTGTGCTGGCATACTCTCTCTCTGTCTCTCCAAAGGGCCTTGACAGGGATACTGTCTTCAGGAAAGGGGTTCCCTGTGTGTGTGTCGGTACGCGTGTGTCGACATGTTTGACGAGGAAGGCTCACTTAATGTGGAGGGGGAGTGCTTGAATGTCAGGTCGCCGTCGGCAACGCCGACACCGGAATGGGTGGATATGCTGAATGTCTTGAATGCAAATGTCAATCTATTGCATAAAAGATTAGACAAGGCAGAAGCTAGGGATCAGTCAGGTAGCCGGTGCATGCCTGTGCCTGGGGCACCAGGTCCTTCGGGGTCTCGCGCACCATAGCCCAGATCGATGACACAGATACTGACTCTAGTGTCAACTATGAAGATGCAAAATTACAGCCGAAGGTGGCTAAGGGTATACGGTACATGATTATTGCCATTAAAGAGGTTTTGCATATTACTGAGGAACCCCCTGTCCCTGACACGAGGGTACACATGTATAAAGGGAAAAAGCCTGAAGTCACTTTTCCATCCTCATTTGAATTAAGTGACTTGTGCGAAAAGGCTTGAGAATCTACGGATTTATAGACCACAAGTTCCCAAAAGGATTCTCATGGCGTATCCTTTTCCACAAACTGATAGGATACACTGGAAATCTTCGCCAAAAATTGACAAGGCGCTGACACGTTTGTCCAAAAAGGTGGCACTGCCTTCTCAGGATACGGCTTCCCTCAAGGATCCTGCTGATCGCAGGCAGGAAATTACCTTAAAGCACATTTACAATCATTCCGGTACTATTGCTCGACCGGCTATGGCGTCGGCCTGGGTTTGTAGTGCGGTTGTGGCATGGGCAGATTCCTTATCTACGGAAATTGACACCTTAGATAGGGACGCCATTCAAATGACCGTAGAGCATATCAGAGATGCTGCCTTGTATATGAGGGATGCTCAGAGAGACATTTGTTTATTACGCTCCAGAATAAATGCTATGTCTATTTCTGCTAGGCGGCTCTTGTGGAAGATGCCGATTCAAAGCGGCATATGGAGTCCTTGCCTTACAAAGGGGTGGAGTTGTTTGGAGACGGCCTCTCGGATCTTGTCTCTACGGCTATGGCTGGTAAGTCAAATTTCTTATCTTATGTCCCCCCGCAGCATACAAAAAAGGAACCTCATCAAATGCAGTCCTTTCGTTCCAATAAAAACAAGAAGGTACGTGGATCATCCTTTGTTGCCAGAGGGAAAGGCAGGGGAAAAAAGCTGCACACAGCTAGTTCCCAAGAGCAGAAGTCCTCTCCTGCGTCTGCAAAGTCCACCGCATGACGCTGGGGCTTTCCGAGGGGAGGCAGATCTGGTGGGGGCTCGTCTTCGGTTTTTCAGCCACGTCTGGGTTCACTCGCAGGTGGATCCCTGGGCATTAGAGATTGTTTCTCAGGGATACAGGCTGGAATTCGAAGACTTGCCTCCTTGCTGATTTTTCAAATCGGCTGTGCCGGCTTCCCCGTCAGAGAGGGAGCTAGTGTTGGCAGCAATCCAAAAATGGTATATTCAACAGGTGATTGTCACAGTTCCTCATCTCCAGCAAGGAGAGGCATATTACTCAACCCTGTTTGTGGTCCCGAAACCGGACGGTTCGGTCAGACCCATTTTAAACCTGAAATCTCTGAACCTGTACTTGAAGAGGTTCAAGTTCAAAATGGAATCACTCAGGGCGGTCATCGCCAGCCTGGATTGGGGGGTTTGGATGGTGTCCCTGGACATAAAGGATGCTTACCTTCATGTTCCGATATTCCCCCCGCATCAGGTGTTCCTGAGATTTGCAGTGCAGGACTGTCACTACCAATTTCAGACGTTGACGTTTGGGCTTTCCATGGCCCCGAGAATTTTCACCAAGGTAATGGCGGAAATGATGGTGCTCCTGCGCAGGCAGGGGGTCACAATTATCCCATACTTGGACGATCTCCTCATAAAGGCGAGATCTCGGGAGAGGTTGCTGGACAGCGTGTCTCTGTTCATGAAGACGTTGCAGATACACAGTCCCAGCTAGTCCCTACAACACGTCTGACCTTTTTGGGGCTGATGCTAGACACAGACCAGAAAAAGGTTTTTCTTCCGATCGAAAAGGTTCAGGAACTCCTAGCCATGGTCAGGAACCTATTAAAACCAAAAAAGGTTTCAGTGCATCATTGCACGCGGGTCCTGGGGAAGATGGTGGCTTCCTACGAGGCCATTCCTTTCGGCAGGTTCCATGCGAGGACTTTTCAATGGGACCTCTTGGACAAGTGGTCCGGGTCCCATTTACAAATGCATCAAAGGATCACCCTGTCTTCCAGGACCAGGGTATCTCTCCTGTGGTGGCTGAACAGTGCTCACCTACTAGAAGGTCGCAGGTTCGGCATTCTGGACTGAGTCCTGGTGACCACGGACGCAAGCCTCCGAGGCTGGGGAGCAGTGACACTGGGAAGAAATTTCCAAGGTCTCTGGTCAAGCCTAGAGTCTTGTCTCCACATCAACGTCCTGGAGTTGAGGGCCATATACAACGCCCTGCGTCAAGCGGAGGAATTGCTTTGGAGAAAGCCGGTTCTGATTCAGTCAGACAATGTCACGGCAGTGGCTCATATAAACCGCCAAGGCGGAACAAGGAGCAGAATGGCCATGGCAGAAGCGACCAGGATTCTATGTTGGGCGGAAGGCCATGTAAGCGCGCTTCAGCGGTGTTCATCCCGGGGGTGGACAACTGGGAGGTGGACTTCCTCAGCAGGCACGACCTGCATCCGGGAGAGTGGGGACTTCATCAAGAAGTCTTCGCACAGATCACTGATTGTTGGGGACTGCCTCAAATCGACATGATGGCATCCCGTCTCAACAAAAAGCTAAAGCGGTATTGCGCCAGGTCAAGGGACCCTCAGGCGGTAGCGGTAGACGCTCTGGTGACACCTTGGGTGTTCAGATCGGTCTATGTGTTTCCTCCTCTTCCTCTCATACCCAAGGTGTTGAGAATAATACGAAGAAGCAGGGTCAGAACAATACTCATTGTTCCGGATTGGCCACGGAGGACTTGGTATCCGGAGCTGCAAGAGTTGCTCGCAGGGGATCCGTGGCCTCTTCCTCTAAGGCAGGACCTGCTGCGGCAGGGGCCCTATCTGTTCCAAGACTTACCGCGGCTGCGTTTGACGGCATGGCGGTTGAACGCCGGATCCTAGCGGATAAAGGGATTCCGGAGGAAGTCATTCCTACCCTGATCAAGGCTAGGAAAGATGTGACGTTAAAACATTATCACCGTATATGGCGGAAATATGTTTCTTGGTGTGAGGCCAGAGCTGCTCCTACGGAGGAGTTCCATTTGGGCCGTCTACTTCACTTCCTTCAAACAGGAGTGACTTTGGGCCTAAAATTAGGGTCCATAAAGGTCCAGATTTCGGCCTTATCCATTTTCTTTCAAAGAGAATTTGCCTCTATTCCTGAAGTACAGACCTTTTGTGAAGGGAGTGCTGCATATTCAGCCTCCCTTTGTGCCTTCGGTGGCGCCTTGGGATCTTAATGTGGTGTTACGTTTCCTCAAGTCACCTTGGTTTGAACCACTCAAAACTGTGGAGTTGAAATACCTCACGTGGAAAGTGGTCATGTTGTTGGCGTTCGCTTCGGCAAGACGTGTTTCCGAATTGGCGGCTTTATCTCATAAAAGCCCATACTTGGTTTTTCACGTGGATAGGGCAGAGTTGAGGACTCGCCCTCACTTTCTGCCAAAAGTGGTCTCATCTTTTCATGTGAACCAACCTATTGTTGTGCCTGTGGCTACACGGGACTTGGAGGATTCCGAGTCCCTGGATGTAGTCAGGGCTTTGAAGATTTATGTGACCAGAACGGCTAGAATCAGGAAGACTGAAGCTTTGTTCGTTCTGTATGCGGCCAACAAGGTTGGCGCTCCTGCTTCAAAGCAGACTATTGCTTGCTGGATCTGTAACACGATTCAGCAGGCGCATTCTACGGCAGGATTGCCGTTACCGAAATCGGTTAAGGCCCGCTCCACTAGGAAAGTGGGCTCTTCTTGGGCGGCTGCCCGAGGGGTCTCGGCATTACAGTTGTGCCGAGCAGCTACTTGGTCGGGGACAAACACCTTTGCAAAGTTCTATAAGTTTGATACCCTGGCTGAGGAGGACCTCCTGTTTGCTCAATCGGTGCTGCAGAGTCATCCGTACTCTCCCGCCCGTTTGGGAGCTTTGGTATAATCCCCATTGACCTTACGGAGTCCCAGCATCCTCAAGGACGTTAGAGAAAATAAGATTTTACTTACCGGTAAATCTATTTCTCGTAGTCCGTAGAGGATGCTGGGCGCCCGTCCCATGTGCGGACTTCTTCTGCAAGACTTGTATATAGTTATTGCTTACATAAGGGTTATGTTATAGTTTTTCGGTGGAACCGTGGCTATGTTGTTGATACTGTTAACTGGGTAAGTGTATAACAAGTTATACGGTGTGATTGATGTGGCTGGTATGGATCTCGCCCTTAGATTTACAAAAATCCTTCCTTGTACTGTCCATCTCCTCTGGGCACAGTTTCCCTAACTGAGGTCTGGTGGAGGGGCATAGAGGGAGGAGCCAGTGCACACCCAGAGTCCAAAGCTTTCTTAAAGTGCCCTATCTCCTGCGGAGCCCGTCTATTCCCCATGGTCCTTACGGAGTCCCAGCATCCTCTACGGACTACGAGAAATAAATTTACCGGTAAGTAAAATCTTATTGTTCCCATACCTAGACGACCTGTTAATCTTAGCACAGTCGCAAGATTTACTGTTGAGCCATCTTCAACAGACGATAGTTTGTTTACAGAGACACGGGTGGCTCATAAATTGGGAAAAGTCGTCTCTGAATCCATCACAGCGGATGGTTCATTTGGGAGCCATATTGGATTCAGATCTACAGAAAGTTCTCTTACCAGAGAAAAAGATAGTCAAGGTGCAGGTCATGGCTCAGGAAGCGTTGCAAGCCCAGACAATGTCAGTCCATGCAGCAATGCGACTGTTGGGTCTGATGGAATCAACCTTCGACATGGTGGAATATGCGCAATTCCACTCCAGACCATTGCAGCACCTTATTCTGACCAAATGGAACGGAAATCATCGGACGATAAAGAAGCAGATGATAAAGATTCCAGTAAATGTAAAAAGGTCTCTAGCGTGGTGGCTACAGACAGACCATTTAAACAAGCGGAGACCCTTTTGGATAAAAGAGTGGCAAGTCCTGACAACAGATGCCAGCCTGCAGGGCTGGGGGGCGGTACTCGGAAGCCTATGGTTCCAAGGAAAGGGGACCGCAAGGTAAAGTCGCCTGCCAATAAATCTATTAGAAATAAGGGCCATTTACTTGGTTCAGGCAAAGGACAATCTACAGGGAAGACCAGTCCAGATCCGCTCAGACAATGCGACGGCAGTAGCATACCTCAATCATCAAGGAGGAACTCACAGCAAGAGTCTGATGGCGGAAGTAACTCCCATTCTAAAATGGGCAGAACTCCATCTCCCGGCATTGTCAGCAGTATTTGTCCCGGGTGTACTAAACTGGGAAGCGGATTTTCTCAGTCAGCACACCATTCAGGAAACCGAATGGGCACTACACCCAGAAGTGTTTCAGACACTGGTGAACAGATGGGGTCTACCAGAGATAGACCTTATGGCGTCTCGTCTAAACAACAAAGTTCCGAGGTACGGATCGAGAACAAAGGACCCAGGAGCGGTCCTGGTATACGCACTGTCAGTAGAATGGAGGTTTCAGCTGGCATATCTGTTCCCTCCAATATCTGTTACCCTGAGTAGTGAGAAAGATAAAACAGGCAAAAGGAGCAATCATTCTAATAGCTCCAGCTTGGCCAAGAAGGCATTGGTACACAGATCTGTTGAGAATGTCCATGGAAGCACCGATACTGCTCCCTCAACGTCCAGATCTGCTAATGCAGGGTCATTGTTGTCACAGTCATCTGTATCGCCTATCTTTGACGGCGTGGCTGTTGAAACCTCTATCTTAGAGGCTAAAGGATTTTCGAAACAAGTAATCCAAACTATGCTTAGAGCAAGAAAGCCTTCTTCGGCCCGTGTGTATCATAGAATATGGCAAGCCTATATTCACTGGTGTACTGGAAAAAAATTCAATCCGAGATCTTTTAAAGTAGCTAGGATTTTGGATTTCCTTCAGGCAGGTTTGGATAAAGGGTTGAAAGTTGCTTCCTTGAGGGTTCAAGTTTCAGCGTTAACTGTATGGTTTCAGCAGAAGATTGCTGATTTACAGGATGTACGTACATTTTTTCAAGGAGTAGTACATATTCAACCTCCATTTGTTCCTCCTGCAGCTCCCTGGGATTTGTATTTAGTTCTTAAATTTCTCCAGGGTCCTCTGTTTGAACCACTTGAGAGAGCAGATCTTAAGTGGTTAACGGTTAAAGTTCTTTTTTTACTGGCAATGGCGTCTGCCAGAAGAGTGTCAGATTTAGGAGCATTATCATGCAAGTCTCCTTTCCTAAGTTTTTTTTTTCCAGACAGAGCAGTTCTCAAAACGAGATCTAGCTATCTTCCAAAGGTGGTATCAAAGTTTCACCTATCAGGTATCGAGACTTTCTGCGGGAGAAGCGTCGCTGGACGTGGTCTGAGCTTTAAGAATCTACATAGATCGTACTAGTGCCATCAGGAAAACAGATTCTCTTCATCCTCTACGGCAGGCATTTCCAACCACGGTCCTCAAGGCACACCAACAGTGCAGGTTTTAGTGATATCCAGGCTTCAGCACAGATGTTAAATCAAAATAACTGAGGTACTAATTAAGTCACCGGTGTTCAAGCCTGGATATCACTAAAACCAGGACTGTTAGTGTGCCTTGAGGACCGCGGTTGGGAAACACTGCTCTACGGATTCCATAGAAGGGGATGGCCTGCTAGTAAATAGACGCCGGCGAGATGGCTCCGAATGGTAATATCAGAAGCTTATTCTCATGCAGATCTCCCTATTCCGGCTAATGTCTCTGCGCACTCTACACGTAAGGTAGGTCCTTCTTGGGCAGTACAACAGGGTGCTTTAGCAGAACAGATATGTAGGGCAGCCACATGGTCTTCCATAAACACATTCATTAGTCATTATGCCTTGGATACTTTTGCCTTTCATGATGCAGACTTCGGGCGATCCCTGTGCAATCAGGAGCGTCCCACCACTAAAATGGCTTTGGGAATCCCAATGTTATCCTGTGGATAATCCTGTGGACCCAGCCAGAGAAATATACGTTATGGTAAGAACTTACCGTTGATAACGTGATTTCTCTTATGTCCACAGGTATCCACAGGGATCCCACCCTGGCGCATCTGATTTGAGGATCTAGACAATCACTAAAACCTCTTCCTTCTTGTATGGAAGGGTGTGCATGTGTGTTCTTATCGCCTAAACAGGTCTCTGCCTGACGTTCCTGCCTAAAATCGCTGTGGAAAGAACTGATCTGACTGAGTCAGTGGGCGGGACTATATAGTGGAGGCCCCAATGCATCCTGGGAGGCCAGAAAGCTCGTGACCGTGTTGGTGCCATTTTCGCTGTCGCTCAACAATATCCCAATGTTATCCTGTGGATACCTGTGGACATAAGAGAAATCACGTTATCAACGGTAAGTTCTTACCATAATGTATATTTCTCTATCGTCCTAGTGGATGCTGGGGTTCCTGAAAGGACCATGGGGAATAGCGGCTCCGCAGGAGACAGGGCACAAAAGTAAAGCTTTTACAGGTCAGGTGGTGTGTACTGGCTCCTCCCCCTATGACCCTCCTCCAGACTCCAGTTAGATTTTTGTGCCCGGCCGAGAAGGGTGCAATTCTAGGTGGCTCTCATAAAGAGCTGCTTAGAGAGTTTAGCTTAGGTTTTTTATTTTACAGTGATTCCTGCTGGCAACAGGATCACTGCAACGAGGGACAGAGGGGAGAAGAAGTGAACTCACCTGCGTGCAGGATGGATTGGCTTCTTGGCTACTGGACATGAAGCTCCAGAGGGACGATCACAGGTACAGCCTGGATGGTCACCGGAGCCACGCCGCCGGCCCCCTCACAGATGCTGAAGCAAGAAGAGGTCCAGAATCGGCGGCTGAAGACTCCTGCAGTCTTCTTAAGGTAGCGCACAGCACTGCAGCTGTGCGCCATTTTCCTCTCAGCACACTTCACACGGCAGTCACTGAGGGTGCAGGGCGCTGGGGGGGGGGCGCCCTGGGAGGCAAATGAAAACCTTTAAAAAGGCTAAAAATACCTCACATATAGCCCCAGAGGCTATATGGAGATATTTACCCCTGCCTAAATGTACTAAATAGCGGGAGACGAGCCCGCCGAAAAAGGGGCGGGGCCTATCTCCTCAGCACACGGCGCCATTTTCTGTCACAGCTCCGCTGGTCAGGAAGGCTCCCAGGTCTCTCCCCTGCACTGCACTACAGAAACAGGGTATAACAGAGAGGGGGGGCAAAATAAATGGCAATATATTAATATAAAAGCAGCTATAAGGGAGCACTTAATCATAAGGCTATCCCTGTCATATATAGCGCTTTTTGGTGTGTGCTGGCAGACTCTCCCTCTGTCTCCCCAAAGGGCTAGTGGGTCCTGTCTTCGTATAGAGCATTCCCTGTGTGTCTGCTGTGTGTCGGTACGTGTGTGTCGACATGTATGAGGACGTTATTGGTGTGGAGGCGGAGCAATTGCCAAATATGAGGATGTCACCTCCTAGGGGGTCGACACCAGAATGGATGCCTTTATTTGTGGAATTACGGGATAGCGTCAACTCGCTTAAGCAGTCGTTTGCCGACATGAGGCGGCCGGACACTCAATTAGTGCCTGTCCAGGCGCCTCAAACACCGTCAGGGGCTGTAAAACGTCTTTTGCCTCAGTCGGTCGACACAGACCCAGACACAGGCACTGATTCCGGTGGTGAAGGTGACGAATCAACCGTATTTTCCAGAAGGGCCACACGTTATATGATTTTGGCAATAAAGGAGATGTTACATTTAGCTGATACTACAGGTACCACTAAACAGGGTATTATGTGGGGTGTGAAAAAACTACCAGTAGTTTTTACCGAATCAGAAGAATTAAATGACGTGTGTGATGAAGCGTGGGGTGCCCCGATAAAAAACTGCTAATTTAAAAGAAGTTATTGGCTTTATACCCTTTCCCGCCAGAGGTTAGGGAGCGCTGGGAAACACCTCCTAGGGTGGACAAAGCGCTAACACGCTTATCAAAACAAGTGATACCCTCTCCTGAGACGGCCGCACTTAAAGATCCATCAGATAGGAGGATGGAAAATATCCAAAAAGGTATACACACATGCAGGTGTTATACTACGACCAGCTATTGCGACTGCCTGGATGTGCAGTGCTGGGGTAGTTTGGTCAGAGTCCCTGATCGAAAATATTGATACCCTGGACAGGGACAATATTTTACTGTCGTTAGAACAAATAAAGGATGCATTTCTTTATATGCGTGATGCACAGAGAGATATCTGCACACTGGCATCACGGGTAAGTGCTATGTCCATTTCGGCCAGAAGAGCTTTATGGACACGACAGTGGACAGGCGATGCGTAGAGGAGTTATTTGGGGTCGGTCTATCGGATTTGGTGGCCACGGCTACGGCCGGGAAATCCACCTTTCTACCTCAAGTCACTCCCCAACAGAAAAAGGCACCGACCTTTCAACCGCAGCCCTTTCGTTCCTTTAAAAATAAGAGAGCAAAGGGCTATTCATATCTGCCACGAGGCAGAGGACGAGGGAAGAGACAGCAACAGGCAGCTCCTTCCCAGGAACAGAAGCCCTCCCCGGCTTCTACAAAAGCCTCAGCATGACGCTGGGGCTTCGCAAGCGGACTCGGGGGCGGTAGGCGGTCGTCTCAAGAATTACAGCGCGCAGTGGGCTCACTCGCAGGTAAATCCCTGGATCCTGCAGATAATATCTCAGGGGTACAGGTTGAAATTAGAGACAGAGCCACCTCGCCGTTTCCTGAAGTCTGCTTTACCAACGTCCCCCTCAGAAAGGGAGACGGTTTTGGAAGCCATTCACAAGCTGTATTCTCAGCAGGTGATAGTCAAGGTACCTCTTCTACAACAAGGGAAGGGGTATTATTCCACTCTTTTTGTGGTACCGAAGCCGGATGGCTCGGTAAGGCCTATTCTAAATCTGAAGTCCTTGAACCTGTACATAAAGAAGTTCAGGTTCAAGATGGAGTCACTCAGAGCAGTGATAGCGAACCTGGAAGAAGGGGACTTTATGGTATCCTTGGACATCAAGGATGCGTATCTCCACGTTCCAATTACCCCTCACACCAGGGGTACCTCAGGTTCGTTGTACAAAACTGTCACTATCAGTTTCAGACGCTGCCGTTTGGTTTGTCCACGGCACCTCGGGTCTTTACAAAGGTAATGGCCGAGATAATATTTCTTCTTCGAAGAAAAGGCGTATTAATTATCCCATACTTGGACGATCTCCTAATAAGGGCAAGGTCCAGAGAACAGCTAGAGATGGGTTTAGCACTATCTCAAGAGGTGCCTAAAGCAGCACGGATGGATTCTGAATATTCCAAAATCCAAATTAATGCCGACAACTCGTCTGCTGTTCCTGGGGATGATTCTGGACACAGTTCAGAAAAAGGTTTTTCTTCCCGAAGAAAAAGCCAAGGAGTTATCTGACCTGGTCAGGAACCTCCTAAAACCAGGAAAGGTGTCTGTACATCAATGCACAAGAGTCCTGGGAAAAAATGGTAGCTTCTTACGAAGCAATCCCTTTCGGCAGATTCCATGCAAAGGGATCTGTTGGACAAATGGTCAGGGTCGCATCTTCAGATGCACCTGCGGATAACCCTGTCGCCGAGGACAAGGGTATCCCTTCTGTGGTGGTTGCAGGAGGCTCATCTATTGGAGGGCCGCAGATTCGGCATGCAGGATTGGATCCTGGTGACCACGGATGCCAGCCTGAGAGGCTGGGGAGCAGTCACACAGGGAAGAAATTTCCAGGGAGTGTGGTCGAGCCTGAAAAAGTCTCTTCACATAAGCATTCTGGAACTAAGAGCAATCTACAATGCTCTAAGCCAGGCGGAACCTCTGCTTCAAGGAAGACCGGTGTTGATCCAGTCGGACAACATCACGGCAGTCGCCCATGTAAACAGACAGGGCGGCACAAGAAGCAGGAGGGCAATGGCAGAAGCTGCCAGGATCCTTCGCTGGGCGGAGAATCACGTGATAGCACTGTCAGCAGTATTCATCCCGGGCGTGGACAACTGGGAAGCAGACTTCCTCAGCAGACACGACCTTCACCCGGGAGAGTGGGGACTTCATCCAGAAGTTTTCCACATGCTATTAAACCGTTGGGTAAAACCAATGGTGGACATGATGGCGTCTTGCCTCAACAAAACACTGGACAGGTATTGCGCCAGGTCAAGAGATCTGCAGGCAATAGCTGTGGACGCGCTGGTAACACCTTGGGTGTACCAGTCGGTATATGTGTTTCCTCCTCTGCCTCTCATACCAAAGGTATTGAGGATTATACGGCAAAGAGGAGTAAGACTAGTGGCTCCGGATTGGCCAAGAAGGACTTGGTACCCGGAACTTCAAGAGATGGTCACGGACGATCCGTGGCCTCTACTTCTGAGAAGGGACCTGCTTCAGCAGGGTCCTTGTCTTTTTCAAGACTTACCGCGGCTGCGTTTGACGGCATGGCGTTTGAATGCCAGATCCTAAAAGGAAAAGGCATTCCAGAAGAAGTCATTCCTACCTTGATAAAGGCAAGGAAGGAAGTCACCGCGAAGCATTATCGTCTTATTTGGCGAAAATATGTTGCGTGGTGCGAGCAGCGGAGTGCTCCGATGGAGGAATTTCAACTGGGTCGTTTTCCTACATTTCCTGCAATCAGGATTGTCTATGGGTCTCAAATTGGGATCTATTAAGGTTCAAATTTCGGCCCTATCAATATTCTTCCAAAAAGAATTGGCCTCAGTCCCTGAGGTCCAGATTTTTATCAAAGGAGTACTGCATATACAGCCTCCTGTGGTGCCTAAGGTGGCACCGTGGGATCTAAATGTAGTTTAGATTTCCTCAAATCCAATTGGTTTGAACCACTAAAGAATGTGGATTTGAAATATCTCACATGGAAAGTGACTATGTTACTGGCCCTGGCTTCGGCCGGGAGAGTATCTGAACTGGCGGCTTTGTTTTATAAAAGCCCTTATTTAATTTTCCATTCGACATAGGGCAGAGCTGCGGACGCGTCCGCATTTTCTCCCTAAGGTGGTATCAGCGTTTCACCTGAACCAGCCTATTGTAGTGCCTGCGGCTACAGACGACTTGAAGGACTCCAAGTTGTTGGACGTTGTCAGAGCCTTAAAAATATACATTTAAAGGACGGCTGGAGTCAGAAAATCTGACTCGCTGTTTATACTGTATGCACCCAACAAGTTGGGTGCACCTGCTTCTAAGCAGTCGATTGCTCGTTGGATTTGTAACAAAATTCAACTTGTACATTCTGTGGCAGGCCTGCCACAGCCTAAATCTGTTAAGGCCCATTCCGCAAGGAAGGTGGGCTCATCTTGGGCGGCTGCCCGAGGGGTCTCGGCATTACAACTCTGCCGAGCAGCTACGTGGTCAGGGGAGAACACGTTTGTAAATTTTTACAAATTTGATACCCTGGCAAAGGAGGACCTGGAGTTCTCTCATTCGGTGCTGCAGAGTCATCCGCACTCTCCCGCCCGTTTGGGAGCTTTGGTATAATCCCCATGGTCCTTTCAGGAGCCCCAGCATCCACTAGGACGATAGAGAAAATAAGAATTTACTTACCGATAATTCTATTTCTCGGAGTCCGTAGTGGATGCTGGGCGCCCATCCCAAGTGCGGATTATCTGCAATACTTGTACATAGTTATTGTTAACTAATTCGGGTTATTGTTTAGGAAGCCATCTTTCAGAGGCTCCTCTGTTATCATACTGTTAACTGGGTTTAGATCACAAGTTGTACGGTGTGATTGGTGTGGCTGGTATGAGTCTTACCCGGGATTCAAAATCCTCCCTTATTGTGTACGCTCGTCCGGGCACAGTACCTAACTGGAGTCTGGAGGAGGGTCATAGGGGGAGGAGCCAGTACACACCACCTGACCTGTAAAAGCTTTACTTTTGTGCCCTGTCTCCTGCGGAGCCGCTATTCCCCATGGTCCTTTCAGGAACCCCAGCATCCACTACGGACTCCGAGAAATAGAATTATCGGTAAGTAAATTCTTATTATCTCACCGTGTGTACACACCTTTTTACTGTGTTTGTGTTTTTCGTTTGAATTTTTGTTTTTCTGTATACTTTTATCGCGAATGTCAATGAGCCCATTTAATGTGCTCCAGACTCTGCTGGTTGGAGACTGTACAGTGTGGGGTGATGTAAACAAGCAAAGTCAAATCCTATTTTATTAATTGGCTTTGTAGAGAAGCAAGAACGTCAATTTTGCATAGCTGTTGTCTTTTATGGACAGATGTGTCCTCTTACATCCTTGCTGCAGTCATGCTAAACGGCCCTTCAAATGGCGCCATGCTGTGGTGGGACTCGGTAGTGTTGTTGTTTTTTTTTGTTCCCCCCCCCCTCCCCCCGGCATGTCTTCTACTGCGAAAATGCATCTTAGATGCAATGTAATGCTATAGGACGCAGCATGCCAATATTCTGTGTGTAATAGCTGCTTTATCTGCATCCAAAATGAAACTTGAGTGTTTTCCAGGAAAACACTGTAGCATAGCATTTTGTATGCAAATACAGTCGCAGTCATAAACAGGATATAGGCTATGATTTTAATCAGTAAAAGCTGCTCGTGCGTCTGTTTGCTTTAAATTGTGTATAAGATGCATTTTCGCTGCAAAAGATGCCATAAAATACGCTTGGAGCTACAGAGTCACACAGCACTCACAGGTTATGTGCAACGCGACTTATAGCGCATGAAGCAAAGTAGTAAGAGGACACATGTATTTGGCCTTTTGATCATTATGATGCCTATTTAAAAATAAATGTTTCTTTTCTTAGGTGCCCTGCTTTGCTAGTGGTCGGTGATAACTCTCCTGCTGTTGAAGTTGTAGTAAGTTTATTGTAATTGCTAAGAACAAGCATTGTGTTTTTTAAACTTGTAGCATTTACGTGTCTAGAGGTGTTTTTTTATTTTTTTTATAATTAAAATAGCCTTCACTACATTAAGCGGAAATACAAATAGGTTGTTATATCACTTTATTTGTATACCTGTTGTACACATGTACAGTCTGTGTAATGGATGTTAATCTGTCGAGTCATTCCCTTTTTAATGCAGAAAACCCTCATCACCATGGGCCTAATTCAGATCTGAACGAAGCAGCAAATTCGTCAGCTAATGGGCAAAACCATGTGCACTGCAGGAGGAGGAGGAGGAGGTGGGGGGGGGGGGGTTTGGGGTAGACATAACATGTGGAGAGAGTTAGATTTGGGTGGGGTGTGTTCAAACTGAAATCTAAATTGCAGTATAAAAATAAAGCAGCCAGTATTTACCCTGCACAGAAACAATATAACCCACCCATATCTAACTCTCTCTGCACATGTTATATCTGCCCCCCCCCTCCCCTGCAGAGCACATTGGTTTGCACATTAGCTAACAAATTTGCTGCTGCGATCAGATTTGAATTAGGCCCCATGTCATGAGCTAGCTGCCCACATCCATTTTTAATGAAACCGCAAAGTTGAAAATATATTGAATGTATTCATTGATTGCCAGGAGTATGAAGTACAGCCTAAATCATGGGTCTTCAACCTGTGGCCCTCCAGCTGCTGCGGAACTACACATCCCACCATGCCCTGCCACAGTTTTGCTATTAAGGCATGGTAAAACTGAGGCAGGGCATGCTGGGATGTGTAGTTCCGCAGCAGCTGGAGGGCCACAGGTTGAAGACCTATGGCCTAAATGATCTATGGCCTATAGTTGAAGTGAAAATGTGAAACTGCCACAAATGTGTAAAAGCATGCCGGTTGTCTCTTTAAAATTTCCCTTTAAACCTGCCAAGAAGCTTTTCAAATATAGCCTGTATCTTATCACTGAACTTTAATCATTCCAATATACTGCATGCCTTCTGTTCCTCTTGTTCTCTGCAGTATTTTATGCTAGGGAATGGAGGATCAGACTGGCTTACTTAATATAGAATACCGTATAGTAAAGGTTCATTTTTGGGGAGTGGTGAGGGGAAGGTTGTCAGGTACGGAGGCAGACAACCATTAAGCATATGGCTTAAAGAAGAAAAGTCCTAGTTCTCACAATCTTGACAGTATTAGTATGTCTAATTTGTATATACTGGTACTACAGTGTTTGAGTTATTCTGGAAGTATGGTTCCTTTAGTTACCGAATGATCTGTTTTTGCCATGTGCAGGTGGAATGTAACTCCAGACTAGACCCAACCAGGACAACCCTACTCAAGGTAACCCAATTATAGCTGTGCAGCACCTGCAGATATTACGGAAATATTTACACTAGAATCTGTAACAGACTATTAAGTATAATTGGCACTCTAGTAACTTGTATTTCTAGAATTCTAGTGGTGTTGGGTTTTTGGGGTTTTTAAGCGAAAGTATTGCACTAACCATTGTAATGTCAATTAAAACGTTAGCTATATGATAATCTTACATTATTCTAAAAACTTTAATTTACAAAATTCAAAATGGGTTTTGTATTGTCCTCCCATTAAAGTATATCTATCGATCTATCTAATTATATTTTATATACACACACACATACGGAAAAAATGAACTGGCACACTCATCATCTGGTATACTATGCTCTGGTGCCCTCTGCATTAAGTGAATATAGCAAAAAAACAAGCAAGCAGTGGCACTCTGAGATTTAAATCAGAATCGTGTTTTTCCACACATCACTTAGCAATGCATTGTTTCGGGGCTGCAGCCTTGACATAGGGGCGCTGCAGCCCCGAAACGATGGATTGCTATGTGACCTGTGGAAATATACGATTCTGATTTAAATCTGAGTGCCGCTGCTTAATATAATATCTAGGCTTAAATAAACACATTAAAAAGCCGCAGTTTCAAAATATATAGCTTTCTCTATCTCTGGCCCAGTGGTGCGGCACTCCGCTTAAACAAAATACAAGGTTCAGGCTGTGTCTGTTTGTCAATGTTTCAGTGCTTCAATGTGCTATAGTGACCACCCCAAGTGAACGTGCAGCTGACGCCACGGGTTGGATTCCCGCCCGGTGACATCAGATGTCTTCAAAACGTTCCATTCAGCCACTATGAAAAGTGACCCATCACCATGACAACCATTCACAGTATTAAAGCAGCAATACACTCTAAATACATACAAAAAATTAATTGTATTGAAACAGGAGTACAGGTCATTTAATACCGAGTATTAAAATGCGAGAAGCTGGAAATATAAACCTGAAATAAATGCTTATTGGAGGGTAAGGATTAAAAGGAGCTAAAGCATAAGTACTTGTTAAGCCAAAGAGGGGCAATAACTTCTAATCGATGTAACCTACTGGGAAACGCCTAATTTGTGTTAATGTGGTATGCAGCAGATTATATGATCCACTAGTGCAGGGACTGATGTACGCGAGTAACCCTTTATTTGGTAATGTTGCTCGTGAGTAACATCTAAATTCATGCTTGTATAGCAGTCTGCTGTTTCAGAAGATCCAACACCCACAATTTGATAAAAATATATTTACAAGAAATAAAAATGTACCTATTGAGAATTGGTGTTAAAGTACTTTAAGTCCTGTAAAACATGTAGTTTCTATATAAATGAAGGCTAATAAATATTAGTGTACATATGTATGTGTGTGTGTGTGTGTGTGTGTGTGTGTGTGTGTGTGTGTGTATATATATATATATATATATATACAGGTTGAGTATCCCATATCCAAATATCCGAAATACGGAATATTCCGAAATACGGACTTTTTCGAGCGAGAGTGAGATAGTGAAACTTTTGTTTTCTGATGGCTCAATGTACACAAACTTTGTTTAATACACAAAGTTATTAAAAATATTGTATTAAATGACCTTCAGGCTGTGTGTATAAGGTGTATATGAAACATAAATGAATTGTGTGAATGTACACACACTTTGTTTAATGCACAAAGTTATAAAAAATATTGTCTAAAATTACCTTCAGGCTGTGTGTATAAGGTGCATATAAAACATAAATGCATTCTGTGCTTAGATTTAGGTCCCATTACCATGATATCTCATTATGGTATGCAATTATTCCAAACTACGGAAAAATCCGATATCCAAAATACCTCTGGTCCCAAGCATTTTGGATAAGGGATACTCAACCTGTGTGTGTGTGTGTGTGTATATGTATATATATATATATATATATATATATATATATATATATATATATATATATATATATATATATATATATATATATATATATAATAATCATTCATTCAATATATTTTTTTTCTATCTTTAAGATGGCTGATTGCGGGGGATTACCACAAGCTGTCCAGGTTTGTTACCTTGTTTTATCATATAGTGTAATTATAGTCTCATTGCTCTGTGAATTACTATTTAAAATTGGTTTTGTATGAGTTGCTGCGTATTTGTATATATTGCAGTGTTTCTTTAAGTACAGACCTATTGCATACCTCCCAATAGCAGTGAGCAGCATACTTGAAGTCTGGGCGGATAAATGGAGAATGAGGTTCAATATAGACAAATGTAAAGTTATGCACTTTGGGATTAAGAACAATGAGGCAGCCTATAAACTAAATGTAGGGATAACGGTAGTTGAAAAAGATTTGGGAGTGCTCATCTATAATAAACTTGGTAGCAGTACGCAATGTCAAAATGCGGCAACAAAAGCTAATAAGGTATTAGTATGCATAAAACGGGGTATGGAGACAAGGGATGAGAGTGTAATCCTGCCACTGTATAAATCATTGGTGCGGCCACACCTGGAATATTGTGTACAGTTCTGGGCACCTCACCTTAAAAAACATATCTTGAAACTCGAAAGGGTTCAGAGGCGAGCCACTAAACTGGTTAAGGGATTAGAGGTACTGGATTATGAGGAAAGACTTAAAAGGTTAGATATGTTTACACTGGAAAAGAGGCGACTGGGAGGGGACATTATTAATATTTATAAATACATTAAGGGACAATACAAGGATTTATCAAAACAACACTACATAGGACACGAGGACACCCCCTGAGGTTAGAAGAAATAAAAATCAATACTCAACGGAGAAAAGGGTTCTTCACAGTAAGAGCAGTAAGGATTTGGAATTCTCTGCCAGAGAAGGTAGTAATGGTGGACTCAATAAGTTTTTAAAAATGGATTAGATAAATTCCTAGTGGGAAAAAATATCCAGGGATACAGCATTTAATTAATATAAAAATTATAATACAGGTTGAACTCGATGGACATTTGTCTCTTTTCAACCTCAACAACTATGTAACTGTGTAAGATGTACATGAATTATAGCCACAGTATGAAGCTGGAGATACAGAACTACAGGGTCACTTGTACAATAAACTCCTCTCCTGGTTAATTTTGATCAGAAGCTCTCCTTAATAAATGTATTCACAATGCTATTTGGGGCACTGTATATACCGCATACTCTGACACAGTTTCTCTGTTTTCACACTTAAGCCCTAGCTGTGAAGTTTTTGCTGTTACACTTGTTTTGTGTACACAACATGCTCTAAGGGTTCCTAGTTGCCATTGTTGGCTTACAGTCCTGTTCAATAAAATATATTTTAGGAAAAAGTATTGTAATTGCTGTACTTGTATGCAGTTAATTACCAGGATGGAGGGAGATTTGGTTTAACTTTTTGGTGTAAGAAATTGCATATGTGCAAAACGCGTTAATGCTCATGAAGAATATCTAATGTACTAATTTCTGTTTTGTTCAGCCTGGAAAGCTGGCAGAGGCCCTGAAATATTTTGTGCAAGGAATGGGATACAGTAAGTAGCTTTATGTGACTTTAATAACTCAGCCTATTTTTTTGAAATCCTTACTGAAAACTATATACAAATCAGTGAGGTGAGGCAGAGATTTTCCTGTCATACTAACGTGTACGCCAGAGAATTCACAGTTCAAAGTATATGAAAAGTACAAAGAATATATTAGAAATATATTCTTTGTATTATTCTAATCATTTAGTCAAAACTCTGGAGGAAAAAGTCTGACAGGTCGGTGAGGCAGTGCCTTCCTTGCCTATCTTTTCTGCCAAAACTCACCAAATTTCCAGCAGTATATACTGCTGCACCTGTGTATGTGTATGCCCACATGAGCCCTTTGACTCATATATTGTATGTAAATCTGGTTCTGGGACTAGTCTGTGCCTCCTTAACCACTTACATGATCACAAATCAATTGCTCAAGTTTACAGTAAGTGCTGTAGCTCAGACCCGATAGTCGGGACTTGATTACACCATTGCGTCAGGAGACCGGCGACTTTATTAAACCCTGGCCCTTCTGGGTAAATTAGTGCGGTGTCTTTCTTTATATATTATATATATATATATATTTATTATATTATATTATATTATATTTTTTATTGTTTTTAGAATTAAAAACAAAAAAAAATGAGGAAGGCATCGTGTCCTCCTTTTATTTTGGTGTACCCACTCAGGGGAAACTCTTGTTTTGATGTGACCCCCGAGTAGTTTTTCTCTGGTGATCACCAAAGAAAACCCCTGTACTGCTGAAATCCAGTATGAAGTTCGAGGATTGGACAATATTTCCCCTATCATGGCTTCAAGAAGCTCAGGAGCACCTTTAAGTAAAAATGGACAGTATAAGTGGTAATTCTAAAGTGATCATCTATGATCACCAGACAATATCAACTTGCGTGGCAGAAACACTTGTGGAGGTGAGTGGGCACTTTATGTGCACGATCTCCCCCATGCTAGCACTTATTTATTTCTTGCTGTTCTAGAACAGAGGTTTGATGCCTAAGCACAAAACCACAAAGCAGAAACCTACATAAATTTAATTTTTATTCACTTCCTTGCTTTGTGAGGAGACAAAAGAAAACAAATGTTTTCTATAAATTATTTATTCATATTTTGAAGTTGTGTATATACTGCATAAATAATTAAAAAGCCAGCACTGGTCCACAGAATATGGGAATCAAAACATGTAGCGTTTTCCCATATTTAATGAACCAGCACTGGGCTCTTGGAGCTGGCCTGGTTCAAAAAAAACATGGGGAACATCTATTTTGTCCCTCAAATCCCTCCCACAAGGAATCTTTCGAAACAACCTGGAAACGGGAGCTTGGGATACAACTGGATGACTAGGAATGGTCTTGCATCCGACAACGGATCACTAAAACCTCCATTAAGGTCAGCTTTAGGGAAACTGCCTATAAAATGTACATCAGTCAGTACCTGACCCCCGATAAACTGCATCATGTATACTCATATTCCTCAGCTCAATGCTAGCGTTGCTGTGGCATGGTAGGTACCTTCTTCCACATCTGGTGGGTATGCCCTGTCATCCAATAGTTCTGGGACATGGCGGTAACCCTTATGGCAAATTATACCTCTTGTTATGTGCCTGTTGATCCATCAGTATTCCTCCTCCACATGCCCCTTCGTTCAGCATCAAAATCAGAAAAGAAACTGATCTTTCATATGTCTAATACTCCTAACTGCCAAATCGTTGAAAACCCCTATACCTCCAACCAAGAGCGCCCTAATTAAGATTGTGGTATGTTTCCTCCATGGGATATATTACCTCCCTCAACACCGTATCCACATACCGCCAGAAATGGGACCCTTGGTACACCTTTCACTCCTCCTCTCTTTTTTTCCGGAAGTCCCCTCATGATAACTCCCCTCCTCCTGTCTTCCCCTGCCCCCTTCTTCTGCCCTCTCATTTTTCTCACTGGATTTCTCTTTCTAGGTATTAGTTTTGTTTGTGTGTTTTGTGTTTTTGTATTTTCTTTCCTCTAAATTTTTTTTTTTGTGTGGCATTTTTATTATAATTAACATTTTTTGAGATGTTTATTTCTTTAGACTTTTTATTTTTATTGCACTGTATTATCAGTTGTTGACTTTTTTTTTATTCATGTCATGCAATATTCTTTATAATACACAAAATAAAACTAATTGTTTACAAAAAAAGAAAAAAAAATATGGGGAACGAAATGAGTAGGGGTCCCCCATATTTTCAGAAACTGCACCAGGCTCCACTAGCAGGGGTACAATAACACTTGACTGAGTCCCATGTCTAAAGCATCCATTCTCCCAATACAAGGGGTTCTCTCTCCCCCCTCTCTCTCTCTCTCTCTCTCTCTCTCTCTCTCTCTCTCTCTCTCCCCTTCTCCCTCTCTCCCTCTCTCCCTCCCCCTCCCCCTCCCCCTCTCCCTCTCCCTCCCTCCCTCTCTCTCCCTCTCTCTCTCTCCCCGTTCACCCTCTCTCTCTCTCTCTCCCTCCCCTCTCTCTCTCTCTCTCTCTCCTCTCTCTCTCTCTCTCTCTCTCTCTCTCTCTCTCTCTCTCTCTCTCTCTCTCTCTCTCTCTCTCTCCCCCTCTCCCTCTCCCTCTCCCCAGGGCACCCAAGACCATACCTGGCACCCCTGGCTATGAGTGCCGAGTTGATAGTCCAATACTTTCAAATTAGACTGTTTTCTTTTACAGGAGGGCTACAGGGCCCAGCAAATCTACCCTGCATACTGGTACTTGGAGAACCACAGGTACCAGTATGCGGGGGAATTAAGGCCCATCTGATACCTATAGGCTTCTTGTAAAAGAGATATTATGCAGTGGCGGCCTTTAAGCTCTTTTGCATGGACGCCGCCCATCCAGGACTACAAACGCAGTCTTCTCTCTTCAGTTAGCTCCTCCTCCGCCGTCTGACTGAGAGCTGCTACCTCACGCAGACTAATATTAGCCTTTCCAATTTTAAAAATGGCTGCGCTATTCAGCATTTTGCATACTGCCGAACTCTG
This sequence comes from Pseudophryne corroboree, assembly GCF_028390025.1. NCBI lineage: Eukaryota > Metazoa > Chordata > Amphibia > Anura > Myobatrachidae > Pseudophryne > Pseudophryne corroboree. The sequence goes on from NC_086446.1 coordinate 401,402,265, forward strand.
CACAAGTAAAATTATCTGTCCCATCACCTTGCTCCTTGCAACCTACCCCCCGGTGAGTCCAGCAGCAGCGAACGGTGCTGGGTTTCCCTGTCCACAAGAAACCTGACAGGCGACCAGGAATGGGTGAGCTGGTCTGTTGCGTAGTTGTGAGTCAGATCTCCTGAGGATTAGACAGGTGTGTACCCAGCTTTACTATTACTGCCAGTCTGGGGGCAGCCATGTCGGACCCTCAAAAGTTCTTTCATTAGGCTTTGCTGTACACATCTAAGATGCATCTGTAGAATACAGGCCTCTCACAAAAGACACTGCAAAATAAAAAAAATTGTGCACTTTCTATCTTTTGCATTGATCATTGCAATAGTCTCATTATTGCTACCCCCCCCCCCCTTTTCCAAACAGACATTCACTTGCCATTTTGAATGCAACATCTTAAGTGATTTTCTTCACAAAACATTCTACTGCTGCTCCATTCTGTCAGCTCCTAAATTGGATGTCTGTATTTTTTCCAAATTCATTGATTACTTATGAGCATATCGGCAGAACCACACAAACCTAAATCTCCATGTTTGTGAAAATACTTCTTAAATCGACTGTCCTCTCTGAGAGATTTGCATTTGTCATCCTGACACAATAAAAGTTCTCTTTCAATGTTAAAGGACTATTTTCGGGCTGCACCCATTCTGGAATTTCTTTCTTTTCACAACAATGCTTCTAGCATCCCAAACATTCAAGTGTTCCCTGAAAACTTGCCTCTCTTGACCAGCTTATCAAATCTTTTAACCACCCACCTAACATCAGTAAGATATTCAATTACCTCACCTCTAGACTGGTCACACAAAACTTCACTCGCTGAACACTGACCCCAGGCCAACATTGCTATGGATCATTTAGCCCACAAAGAACCTTTTTACCCTTGCAATCTGACTGCATTGATGATAATTAGAATACAACAGGGATAGACGCATTTTTGTAAGATATAGGCACCAAAATTTTATGGGCCTGACCAAAATGATATTTGATGTAGACCTTGCCCCTCAGACCACCACACATGCCCCTTCAAGTGCCATCAGACTTTGCCAAATGACTTTCCTGGGGCCCCAGTTCAGTGTGCCAGAGAGACTCAAGTACCCCCAATTAATAGTGTGCCACTCAGGAGTGACCCCCAATTATAAACCGTATTATATTGTGAGGCCATTCTAATGAAACTAAGGGTGTGATTCAGACCTGATTGCTAGGCTAGCTTTGCTGTCCTGCTTTCAGATAGTCGCCGCCCAAAAGAGTAAATTCGCTGTGCCAGTGTGCGATCACGTGTGTACGCTGAGCTGCAAAAATCAACTGTGCACAGCCCAGGACTTAACTCCTATAGTGCGATGAAAACAGGTAGATCGGGGCCGGAGCTGACGTCACATACCCTCCCTGAAACCGCATAGGAACGCATGCGTTTTCCCTGACACTCCCAGTAAATGGTCAGTGACCATCCACAGATTGCCTCTTAATGTCAATCACTTTGCGAACGCCTGTGCAATCAGAATTTTGGCACCATCCTGTCGCTGACCGGTGATGCTCGTTGTTGGCCGACTTGCGGTGCATGCACAGTCTTTTGCTGATTGCCTGCTGTGTGAAAACGGACAGCATTGATCAGGTCTGAATCACCCCCTAAGTCACTCACCAGCTGTGTGCTGCACTGCGGAGGTCACACTCTTCCTCTGTCAGGAGTGTTGCAGTTCCCCAGAGACCACTCTGCTCCTGCCTGCTGGCAGAGTACAGCTCTTTAGAGGCCACTCCTCATCCTCCCCCTTCCCCCGCGCAGGTAGTGTTGCAGAGGAAAAGATTGGAGCTTTTACATAACACAGCTTGCCTTCTTTCGTTTATACAGTAGACCTTTAATACATTTTAGGTTTTTAAACCATTCAGTTGTACTGCATAAGACGTAAGTTTGCAGAGCAGTCATTTGCTTCAAGCATGGCCCTTTTTATATGCACTAATGTCTGTCTGCCCCTCTTGTTGTGTATTCCCACAGTTCCATATGTTCAGCTCAGTCATTTGAGCACTGAATCAGGTATCTATAGTCTACTTGTCAAGAAGCTGTACAGCACGTCTTGGGTTGCCGCTCTAATTGAGCGGATTAGATTACTGTGCAGGTGGAATGTCATGTAGTGGTCTCAGTTTTTGTGTTTGCTTTTTCTTTACACTTCCGTATTTGTACTGTATATTGCAGCCTATTTTGGCATGTTGCGTTTGATGTACAATTTGACTGTTTATGCATGACATTGCATGACTGAAAATAATTACTATTATCTCCCCACCCAATAGCAACTTTAGAAAGGAAAAAAAAAGCCATGTTATACATGGAAACTGGTGCACTGTTCACTTTTACAAAGTACTATTACCTATAGCTATTTTGGTCATTTTTGCTGTGTTACGAGAATAAAAACAACAAATGAGGTTGCTATTGGTTATATGACCCGTTTTGCATGATTTAAATGTCTTCTATAGATTTGATATAAAAGTTGGAATCCCCCCCCCCCCCCCCCCTCTTCTTAACTACTTCTAGTGCCAACAGCAAGTATGACGAGACTTGTACGTTCACGCACGCACTCCGCCTCGAGCAGTGGCTCATCAGAAGTTTCTCGCAGCCGTTCCCAAACCAGCAATGCCCAGCTAGAGACCACCCCTGGCACTGCAATGACAAATGAGCTCCACGAATCTCCTCAAACAATGGAATTGTCTTGCTAAATCTCTATTCATTTATCATCTAAACAATGGACCCAGTATACCTGCAACAGGAGCAGCTCCGGAAATAACCTTTCCATTCCTTCACATGAATTGGTCAAGATGTAACACTTGCATGAACATTCTGTATACTTATCTGATTAGTCTTTGATACTTAATTTTCTGTAACATGAAAAATCCTATCCTTTTTGTATCATTCCTTGTCTTTAACAGTCAGTTTGATTAGTCTATTCTGTGCGATGCAAACTAAAATTTAACATGTTTCTTTAGGTGTTTTATATGTAAATATGTTTTCACTGTTAATCTTGACTTTTGATATGCTTTAGAAAATTCATACTTTTTTTTTGTGTTTTTTTGTTTGTGTTTTTTCTTGAGGGAAAATGACTGCTGTGTATTACTTACTGATTAGTATATGCCCATATATCCTATGTTGGTGTAATGGTAGTTAATGCACTAAATATATCACCTTATCCACATCTGTACTGTAATTGGAATAAATAAGACACTGCCAATACCCAAAAATAGTCTTCTCTTCGTCCTTAAAAATAGCAAATGTAATTGTAAAATCTCTTGATACATTGTCCAACCCGTTAAGGTTCTCTTAGTTGCTGTATTCTACATTTGCCTTCTCTAGAATTTAAAACCCAGTATTTATGCTGATTTTAGTTTAAAGAATTTTGACCTTCAAACACTGAGCAAACAATTTATCACTAGGACAGTAACAAGTGACCAGTCAGACATATTTTTACTTTCATTAACTGTAATAGTATATATACGCTATAATGTTGTACAACTGTATAACTTTATGATGGTAATATGGTTATAGATGGGCCTTAACTACAAAGTGGGGAAAATTGTAAAGTAGAACAGCGTGTAAGTGCTGTTTTTAGGTTTATGGGTCAAAGTGATATGTTATCATTACTATTATAGAAAATGTTCTAATAGAAAATAAATAGTTCCATTTGATGTACTAACGAAGGTTGTTTTTCTAATGCCAAGATGCTGCCAGTACTGTTAATAAAACTACATATAGTGATTTGTAATATATTAGGTTAGCTTAAAAACAGTGCTCGTTTTGTCACCTAATCCTAAAGTTTGTGTAGTTTTTGTTCTTTAGATATTACATACATATAAAATATTTATATTATCCTTTCTGCCCTCCACTCCAAATGTGCTAGTTTTCACTTAGGTTTGTGCTTTTACAGTACATCTGCCAATCACCTCCCATATACCCACCTTATGCTAGCTATGCAGGTGTGCTTTGTGACCTTTTTAACCAGGAAAAGTATTGCACCAATAAACCTAAAGGGATTATTTCAACTTTGTATCTTCTCATGACAGATATATATTTCCTCTTACTGAATGAAAATGTAGACTTAAATATATAACTGTAAGACTAATTTTCTGCTGTTTAAATAAATATTGTCATTCTAATGGACTTTGTTCTTACTAATAAACTGCGAATGTGTTCATGTTTTGTCCACCTGTGTACAGACTTACTGGTTGCTTTGAAATGTTCATTATGTATTGAAGTTTATCACTCAACCTGCATGTGAGATTCCCTGCTATATACTTTGTGTCCACCATGCAAAGTAGCTTTGGCGCTTATCAAAAAACAACTTTAAGTTGCATCATGGCCTTGGTCTTCCTGCTGAGGGAAGTTGACTTGTTTCTATCTGCTGTGTCTATCTTATCTGTTTCTCTCCTTCTGTTAACTTTTTTTTTTTTTTTTCCTGGGGGTGGGGGGTAATTCTTATTCTAAAAGTATTTTTAGCAGTTGTGATCTGGATCAGATGCTCTTTTTCCAGTATCTTAGTCTGAAGACTTGTTCGCCTCCAGCAACTAGGGCTGACCTGGCAGAAGCTTAAAATATTTTTGCATTTAACATGATTTTTCCTAATAGTCTCCGATCACTGGGCCTAAGTCAGAGTTGATAGCAACAGCAAATTTGTTAGCAATTGGGCAAAACCATGTGCACTGCAGGAAGGGGGGGGCAGATATAACATGTGCAGAGAGATTTGGGTGGGGTGTGTTCAAACTGAAATCTAAATAGCAGTGTAAAAATGAAGCAGCCATTATTTACCCTGTACAGAAACCATATAACGCACCCAAATCCAACTCTCTCGGCATGTTATATCTGCCCCCCCCCCCTGCAGTGCATATGGTTTTGACCAACTGCTAACAAATTTGCTGCTGCGATCAACTCTTGAATTACCCCCACTATCCAGTCTGATAAGTCTTCCTGTCCAGCTCAAGTGGATGAACCACCATAGGCTCAGTGACTTAAAGTAGTTAATTCAATACAGACTTTTCATACTTTGAGCTCAAAATCGCCTAGTGTGTACGGCCGGCCGGTGAGTACTGATGCACGCTTCCGCATCATCACCGTCCATCGTCCTTTTTTACCGGCCGAGTGAACCACTTTCCACAGTCTCATACTGTGGAAAGGGGTTCACCCCCATGAAAATCGATCAGTGTATGCACTGTTCGATTTTCCGCCCAGCGAGGTTCCCATCACCGTAAGTCTTGTGCTAGACTTTGCAAGTGCCATAGCTTTGCCTTGGTCCAAGATTGTCAAGAATTCAATATATTCTTTTGCAAGAGGATGTAGAAGTTCCAGATTCCTATTTTGTAAGAGACCATATATATACAGTTAAGGCCATATAAATGAACACAGACAATATTTTATTTTAGCTAATTACCAAAACATTCAAGTAATATATTAACTATGGTTTTAAGTGCAGACAATCTGCTTTAATTTGAGGGTATTCACATCCAGATTGGAGGAAGGGTTCAGGAATTACAACTTTTTAAATTCTTTTTTTTTTTTTTATGTTTTTATTTTATTTTCATGGGACCCAAATTAATTGACTTAAGTTGTTTCATGGACAGGTCTGGGATTTTACTTCATTCCCTCTTGATCAATTAAGCAGGGAAAAGTCTGGAGGTGATTCCAAGTGTGGCATTTGGAAGGTATTGCTGTGAACCCAGAACATGCTGTCAATGCAAGTGAAACAGGCCATCCTTAGGCTGCAAAAGCAAAGGTAATCCATCAGGGAGCAGGTATGGCCAAATCACCAGCTTGGTACATTCTGAGGAAAAAAGAACGTACTGGTGAACTTTGCAATACCAAAAAGGCGTGGTTGTGTACATAGACCACAGGATCGCAGGTAAAGACCTATCCATTCGCAACATCCAGACAAGTGAAGAACACTCTCCAAGTGGTAGGCATATCATTCTCCAAGTCTACCATAAAGAAAAGACTTCATGAGGGCAAAGACAAAGGTGATCACCACAAGGTGGAAACCATTCATAAACCTCAAGAATAGAAAGGCCAGATTAGTCTTTGCCAAAAAAAATAATTCTAAATAGCCAGGCCAGTTCTGGAACAGCATTCGGGACAAAGGAAACTAAGATTAAGCTTCACCAAAATTACTGGATTAAAAAAAGTATAGCGAAGGCTTAGAATGGGTTCTAATCCAAAGCTTATCTCTTCTGTAAAACACCTGTGGAGGCCGTGTGATGGCATGAGCATGCATTGCTTCCAATGTCATTGAGTCACTTGTGTTTGATGTGACAAACGATGGGATGAATTCTGAAGTTTATAGTGATATGCTGTTTGCTTAGATATAGCCAAATTCAGCAACATTGATGGACAACACTTCATAGTACAGATTGACAATGACCCCAAATTTGCTGCGAAAGAGCCCAGGATTTTTTTTAAGGCAAAGAAGTGGAATATACTGCATTGGCCAATCAATCACCTAGTCTCAACAATTTCGAGCATGCATCTCACTTGCTAAAAATAATCCTAAAGGCAAAAAGACCCATTATTATTATTATCCTTTATTTATATGGTGCCACAAGGGTTCCGCAGCCCCAATTACAGAGTACATAAACAAATAATCAAACAAGAAAACAGCAACTTACAGTTGATGACAATATAGGACAAGTACAGGGTAAATAAACATAGCTACATCAGCAGATGACACTGGAATAAGTATCAGGTGGCAGAAGACTGCTGGATTTGGTGCAGTTGAAGATTAGTAAAGTAAGAAAAGGGTAAGCACATGAGGGAAGAGGGCCCTGCTCGTGAGAGCTTACATTCTAACGGGGAGGGGTAGACAGACAGGGGTGAGACAGATGGGGTACATAGAGAGCGTGGAACAGAGGTTTAGGATGAGATTTGGCTGGGTTTGGTGTAGAAGTGGGTCTTGAGAGCCCGTTTGAAGTTTTGTGGAGAGTCTGAGGGGGAGAGGTAGGGAATTCCAGAGAAGTGGTGCAGCGCGTGAAAAATCTTGGAGGTAGGAGTGGGAGGAAGTAATCCGTAGGCAGGAGAGTCGGCGAGCATTAGCAGAGCGAAGAGGACGGGTGGGAGTGTAAAGCGAGATAAGATCAGAGATGTAGATGGGAGAGGAGTGGGTGAGGGCTTTGTAAGCAAGTGTGAGAAGCTTGAAATGGATTCTGAAAGGGAAGGGGAGCCAGTGAAGGTCTAGTAAGAGGAGAGGTGGACGTAGTGCGTTTGGTGAGGAAAATGAGCCGGGCAGCAGCATTGAGGATAGATTGGAGTGGATAGAGGTATTTGTCAGGAATGCCAGTCAGGAGGAGATTACAGTAGTCCAGTCTGGAGATGACCAGTGAGTGGATAAGAGTCTTAGTAGCATCCTGGGTCAGAAAGGGTCTGATCCTGGAAATATTTTTTAGATGAAAACGGCAGGTTTGTGAGAGGTGCTGAATGTGAGGTTTGAAGGAGAGGGAGAAGTCAAGGATTACTCCAAGACAGCGCACTTGGGGGGTAGAGGAGATAGTAGTGCCATCAATAGATAATGAGATTGTAGGAGGTGAGGTTATGCGGGAGGGAGGGAAGATGATCAGCTCGGTCTTAGACATGTTAAGTTTAAGAAAGCGCTGGGACATCCAGGAAGAGATAGCAGAGAGACAGTTGGAGATACGAGTGAGGAGAGTAGGGGAGAGGTCTGGAGAGGAAAGATAGATTTGAGTGTCATCAGCATAAAGATGATATTGGAAACCAAAAGAACTAATGAGCTTACCTAGTGAGGAGGTATAGAGAGAGAAGAGAAGAGGACCAAGGACAGAACCTTGGGGTACCCCTACAGTTAGTGGAAGTGAGGGGGAGGTGGAGTCATGAGAGGAGACAGAGAATGAACGGTTAGAAAGGTAGGACGACAACCAAGAGAGGGCAGTGTCGCGCAGACCAATGGAGTGAAGGATTTGCAGTAGGAGAGAATGGTCCACAGTGTCAAAAGCAGCAGAGAGATCAAGTAGAATAAGTAGAGAGTAGTGTCCCTTAGATTTAGCAGCATGGAGGTCATTGCATACTTTTGTAAGGGCAGTTTCAGTGGAGTGGAGAGGACGGAAGCCAGATTGGAATGGGTCAAGCAGTGAGTGTGAGGAAAGAAAAGGAAGTAAGGCGGTTGTAGACAATACGCTCAAGGAGTTTGGAGGCAAAAGGGAGGAGAGAGATGGGTCGGTAGTTGGAGAGAGTGTTTGGATCAAGGGTAGGTTTTTTAAGAATAGGAGAGATGAGTGCATGCTTGAAGGCAGAGGGGACAGTGCCTGATGATAGGGAGAGATTGAGAAGGTGGGAAAGATGGGAACAAGCAGAAGAAGAGAGGTAGCGGAGGAGGCGGGAGGGGATAGGGTCAAGTGGGGAGGTGGTGAGGGGACAGGAACGAATGAGGGCCATGACTTCCTCTCCAGATGCATGGGAGAAAGATGACCGAGTTGGTACGAGGGATGGGGAGGGTTGGTAAGGGATGGGAGAAGGCTGGTTACTGATGGTCTGGTGTGATGTGATGTCCTGACGTATGGAGTCAATTTTGGATGTGAAGTAAGTGGCAAAGTCAAGAGCAGAGAGTGAGGAAGGGAGACGAGGTGGAGGTGGGCAGAGGAGTGAGTTGAGAGTGGCAAAGAGGCGCCGGGGGTTGGAAGACTGGGAGGAGATGAGGTTCTTGAAGTATGACTGTTTAGCAAGAGAAAGGGCAGCACTGAAGGATGAAAGCATAAGTTTGAAATGGAGGAAGTCTGCCTTAGAGCGTGATTTCCTCCAGTGTCGCTCAGCAGTACGTGAGCATTTTTGCAGATATCTGGTGCATTTGGTGTGCCAGGGTTGAGGTGTTAATTTGCGAGGGTGAATAGTGGTTGGTGGAGCAACAGAGTCAAGAGCAGAAGTAAGGGAAGCATTGTATGTGGAAGTGGCTTGTTCAGGGCATGAGAGAGAGAGAATAGGAGAGAGAAGTGAGTCAAACAGGGAGGAAAGGAATGTGGTGTCAATAGCTTCAATGTTCCGCTTAGTGATGGTAGCCTTAGGAGGTAGAGATGGGGAAGTCGAGAGAGATAGGTTAAAGGAGAGCAGGTGGTGGTCAGAGAGGGGAAATGGGGAGTTTGAAAAATCTGAAATATCACAGCGGTGAGTGAAGACCAGATCCAGTGAGCTCCCTTTCACATGGGAGGGTGAGGAGGTCCACTGGGAGAGACCAAGTGAAGAGGTGAGGTTAACGAGTTTAGAGGCAGGGGATTGTGTGGGGATGTCAATAGGGATGTTGAAATCGCCTAGAATAATGGTGGGAATGTCAGAAGTGAGGAAGCCAGGAAGCAAAGTTGTCGATGAATTTGGAAGCAGTGCCAGGGGGGGGCGGTAAATGACAGCTACTCTAAGATGGACTGGTTGGAAGAGGCGTATGGCGTGGACCTCAAATGTAGAGAATATAAGGGATGGTTCTGGTGGTATGAGTTGGTAGGAGTAACTAGAAGGTAAAAGGACCCCAACACCACCCCCATGGCGACCCCCAGGTCGGGGTGTGTGTGTGTGTGTGTGTGTGTGTGTGTGTGTGTGTGTGTGAATGTGAGGCCCCCAGCAGAGAGAGCAGCAGCAGTAGTGTCAGAGGGTGTAATCCAAGTTTCAGTAATGGCTAGTAGGTGTAGGGAGTTGGAAATGAAAAGGTCATGAGTGGGGACCAGTTTGTTACAAACAGATCTGGCATTCCAGAGTGCACAGGATAGGGGGTATGAGTTTGTGGGAGAGATGTGAATGAGATTTTCAGGGTTGCTGTAGCGATGAGGTGGGATTAACTTTGAGGGCAGGGATGATGAGAGAGTAGTGATGGTACGGGTGCCTGAGCTAGGAGGGGAAACTGCAGGAGGTGGGCAAGGAGGGAGGTCAGTGTGATGTGGATGGGGGTGTGGGCAGGTGACAGGGAAGGGAGAGAGGGAGCAGGGCTGAGTTGTGGGGTAGCAGGACCATGGGGCAGAGGTGAATGAAAGTGGGGTAACAGGAAAGGTGGGGGTAGGAAACAGAGGGATGGAGGGGAGAGAGGAGGAGGTGTAGGAGACTAGGGGGGAAGGATAAAGATACATTATTAGGTAGACACTGAGTGATGTGGGGGGTATAGGAAAGCCTTGACATAGTGTTAAGTAGGTAAATAGGTTGAGGGAAAGTGGAAGTAGGAGAGGAGACTGCAAGTGAATCCAAGCAGAAGATTTGCTGAAATGCAGGTGAGAAAAGCAGTGTAGGCTCAAGGGGTGTAGATTTAGTATGAAAAGAGTCAAAAGCGTAGATAAAGTGGTTGCAGAAATGTATTTGGAGTGTAAGAAATGAAAGGATTGTGAGAGGTTTAAGAAGCAATGGTAATTATGTTAGATTTTTTTAAGTTTGCAGGTTAAATTGCATTGGTGCAGCTGTGCTTAAAAAACAAAATTACAATGCAGATACAAGCATTTGTAGGTGAAATGGACGGTTTTTGAAATGTGCAAGTAAGGTATTTCCGTGCTATTTAATCAGATGCAACAATCAGGAGGTAAGTGATCTGAGGAGTAAGTGACTCACATTTGTTATTAGTTCTTCAGTTTTTTTTTGTTTTGTTTGATTGTTGTGCTTCTGTGTTCCTTCTTTTTCACTTCGATTGAACGCTGCTGTTGTGTCAATTTTATCACGCTTTGATAAAATGCACGCTTCGATACTAAATGCACAGCCTACACCAGTGGACTTAAGTAGAAGACTATTACAAGTGAAACCAATAATTGAAATCTGTAACCACACCCCACCCCCTCAAATGCAAGGCAATAAATTACCTTAAAAACAACAACCAGGCATTCCACAAAGAATAAACTGGGTCTATCTCATTCAAAACTTAAAAAGTACTTCAAAATCACATACTATGCAATAATTTTACAATTGTAATTACCCAGCAAAATTAGCTTTGCATGTATAGATCTAATGCAGCAGAATATGATGGTAGCTGTAGTCAATTGTAATTACCCAGCAGAATTAGCTTTGCATGTATAGATCTAATGCAGCAGAATATGATGGTAGCTGTAGTCAATTGTAATTACCCAGCAGAATTAGCTTTGCATGTATAGATCTAATGCAGCAGAATATGATGGTAGCTGTAGTCAATTGTAATTACCCAGCAGAATTAGCTTTGCATGTATAGATCTAATGCAGCAGAATATGATGGTAGCTGTAGTCAATTGTAATTACCCAGCAGAATTAGCTTTGCATGTATAGATCTAATGCAGCAGAATATGATGGTAGCTGTAGTCAATTGTAATTACCCAGCAGAATTAGCTTTGCATGTATAGATCTAATGCAGCAGAATATGATGGTAGCTGTAGTCAATTGTAATTACCCAGCAGAATTAGCTTTGCATGTATAGATCTAATGCAGCAGAATATGATGGTAGCTGTAGTCAATTGTAATTACCTGTAGGTGCAAACCATAACTAAAGACCTCTGCAGTAAAGGCCTGGCAGAGCATAACAAAGGTGGAAACCCAGCATTTGGTGATGTCCGTGGTTTTCAGATTTCAGTCAGTTATTGCCTGGAAAGAGTTCTCAAAGTACACTGCTCAAAGAAAATAAAGGGAACACTAAAATAACACATCCTAGATCTGAATGAATGAAATATTCTTATTAAATACTTTGTTCTTTACATAGTTGAATGTGCTGACAACAAAATCACACAAATTATCAATGGAAATCAAATTTATTAACCAATGGAGGTCTGGATTTGGAGTCACACTCAAAATTAAAGTGGAAAAACACTACAGGCTGATCCAACTTTGATTGTAATGTCCTTAAAACAAGTCAAAATGAGGCTCCGTAGTGTGTGTGGCCTCCACGTGCCTGTATGACCTCCTTACAATGCCTGGGCATGCTCCTGATGAGGTGGCGGATGGTCTCCTGAGGGATCTCCTCCCAGACCTGCACTAAAGCATCCGCCAACTCCTGGACAGTCTGTGGTGCAACGTGGCGTTGGTGGATGGAGCGAGACATGATGTCCCAGATGTGCTCAATTGGATTCCGGTCTGGGAAACGTGCGGGCCAGTCCATAGCATTAATGCCTTCGTCTTGCAGGAACTGCTGACACACTCCAGCCACATGAGGTCTAGCATTGTCTTGCATTAGGAGAAACCCAGGGCCAACCGCACCAGCATATGGTCTCACAAGGGGTCTGAGGATCTCATCTCGTTACCTAATGGCAGTCAGGCTACTTCTGGCGAGCACATGGAGGGCTGTGCGGCCCCCCCAAAGAAATGCCACCCCACACCATTACTGACCCACTGCCAAACCGGTCATACTGGAGGATGTTGCAGGCAGCAGAACGTTCTCCTTGGCGTCTCCAGACTGTCACGTGCTCAGTGAGAACATGCTTTCATCTTTGAAGAGCACAGGGTGCCAGTGGCAAATTCGCCAATCTTTGTGTTCTCTGGCAAATGCCAAACGTCCTGCACGGTGTTGGGCTGTAAGCACAACCCCCACCTGTGGACATCGGGCCCTCATACCACCCTTATGGAGTCTGTTTCTGATCGTTTGAGTAGACACATGCACATTTGTGGCTTGGTGGAGGTAATTTTGCAGGGCTCTGGCAGTGCTCCTCCTGTTCCTCCTTGCACAAAGGCGGAGGAAGCGGTCCTGCTGCTGGGTTGTTGGCCTCCTCCACGTCTCCTGATGTACTGGCCTGTCTCCTGGTAGCGCCTCCATGCTCTGGACACTACACTGACAGACACAGCAAACTTTCTTGCCACAGCTCGCATTGATGTGCCATCCTGGATGAGCTGCACTACCTGAGCCACTTGTGTGGGTTGTAGACTTGGTCTCATGCTACCACTAGAGTGAAAGCACCACCAGCTTTCAAAAGTGACAAAAACATCAGCCAGAAAGCATAGGAGCTGAGAAGTGGTCTGTGGTCACCACCTGCAGAACAACTCCTTTATTGGGGGTGTCTTGCAAATTGCCTATAATTCCCACCTGTTGTCTATTCCATTTGCACAACAGCATGTGAAATTGATTGTCAGTCATTGTTGCTTCCTAAGTGGACAGTTTGATTTCACAGAAGTGTGATCGACTTGGAGTTACATTGTGTTGTTTGTGTTCCCTTTATTTTTTTGAGCAGTGTATTAACAATAAACAGTCTATTTAAGATTATGTTAATTTGCGCCCCTGAAAATAGGGCAATGGCTGTTATTACTACAAGTTTCATACAATATATTTGTTCATCGCCTTGAACTAAAGCCGAAAGTCTGCACTACAATTGCATCTCCATTGTTTAATTCAAATTCATTGTGGTGGCATACAGAGCCAAAGTTATGAAAATTATGTCTGTTTCCAAATATATATGTACTTAACTATGTATTAATAAAAATGAAAAACTTCTTTTACCAACCTTAATAATTAAAATAAGCTTTCTAAAATGCAGGGAATTGATCTCCAACTAAAAAAAAAAAAATCAGACAATCGGTAATTTGAGCATTGGCAAACAGAAGAAACATTAATGGTGATATCAAATGAATACTTTTAAATGTTCTAGTTTGGGAATAGAATCCATACTGTCTCAGGTCCACAGTAAAACAAAACAAATCACTTTTTCTTTTTTTATTCTGGGCTTTCCCATTTGGGTTAACAAATGCACAGTAATCATGGTCAAATGATGCCTGTTTTAAATACAAATTAGAATTCCTGTCCTATATTTAGGCAGTCTGTTAACTGAAGCAGATTTGTACAGTTGTCTCCTAGAGAATACTCTTATGGCTTTTTAGAGGTTATGACTGGTTCATCAGTTAACCGAAAAAATCCATTCTTTTTACACAAGGACTGCTTCCTTTGATGTGGTAGGTGGCCTATTTTTTAAAATGCTATGCCTTGTTGCGCTACCATATTATACTTGTTCTTCTCAAACTCAGAAGTGCAGATTATATGCTCAATACCAGAACCACGTATTTGTTGCCTGTGATAAGAAAAAAAAAATACGTGTTTTTTTTATTATTTTCTTGAAATGCCAGTGAATAAGTACTTTTGTTTCACATTCTACATACATTGGTTTTTGCTGCATGAGGGGAAATAAGCAAACCAATTTTCTTCTCAGGAAATTTTATTTTATGTGAGTGCAGCATAAATCATTATTTGTATTAGAATGTGATTAATTGACCCCAAAATCGGCTCAGCGCTGAAGGGAATAGTTTTTGGATTTATTTCCTTTCTAAACCACCCCCTCAAAAATAAAGTATCTTCCACACCCATGCCTGACCAATGAAAAGTAGCTAATTCTTAGTTATCTACTGGTTTATGATTGAACATATTAAGAGTTAATTGAAACAATAGGCCAGTTCATTACAAATTGCTGACACCCAACTAGTTTTAACCATGGTTTTTTGGTCGTTCTCAAATTTCAACGTTTGTCTCCAAAATAACACCAATAATTTGATTGGGGGAAAAAGCACCTTATTTTATCTTGTCGGAACACAATGACTCTGTCTTGTGTATGGCCTCATAGCATGCAAAAACAGCAAATTATGCTTACCGATAATTTAGTTTCTTCAGGATACTTCATGGAAGCCATTACACATGGGATTACATCCCATCCCCCTAGTTCAAGACAGGTAGTTTTTTCACCAAGAACCGCCCACTTAGGCTAAATATGTTCACCGCTCCTTTTCCTCCCTAGTCTTTTGAGTGTCTCCTCTTATTCGGTCCTAGGAAAAAACACAATTAGGGAGGGTATATTGTAGGCTGCCATGAAGTACCTTGAAGAAACAAAATTATTGGTAAACATAATTTGCTGTTTTCTTCTCTACTACTTCATGGCAGCCATTACACATGGGACATACCAAAGCACTATATATAGGGAATGTTAACAAAGTCACCAAAAAGAATTAATGATTTGTGACATTTATTCATCACACTGCCCCCCTCTGGGACATAACTTCCATAGTGGGTGTTTGACACATCTAAAGCATACTGACTTGGGACGGTGTGAACAGATGAACATGTAGCTGCTACACATATGTCCTTTACTGATACCTGAGCCTTCTTAGCGTAAGATGTTGCAACAGCCCTGGTCGATTGTGCCTTCAGATTTTCTGGGACTGTATGATCACTTTTTCTCATACACAAAAGTAATTAGCTTCTTGATCCACCTGGCAATAGTTTGCTTCATGGGTGCACCATCTTTCTTTATGCCTGCATGTAAAACAAGTACTTTATTTTCCAAAAGTCTTTCATGCTGTCCAAATAGACTAAAAATTGCTTGCAAACAGTCTAGCATATACAACCTTCCTTCTCATTTATAGGTTTTGGGAAAAAAGGAGGGCAAAATAATCTCCTGATTTAATGAAATGCTGACCCTACCTTTGGTAAAGTAGCTGTATTTGTTTTTAGAACAACTTTATGTGGCAAGAGATTAATTATAGACCTCCTGCCCATAATACTTGTAATTCACTGACCCTTTCAGCTGAAGAAATAGCAGTTAGATAAAACTACCTTCTAGGTCAAAACTTTACCGGAATCTCTAGTAGTGGCTTCAAAGAAGAAAGCATTAAATTATTTCATATCTGATTCATATCCCATGGGGCTAGAACTGATTCGACTCAAGGCGATACTCTTTTCATAGCTTGACAGAAATTTTTGACAAGATTGTCTTCAGACATTTTCCTATCCAGCAACATGCTCAAGGCTGCTATCTGTACCTTAATGGTTGATACCGTCAAACCCTTTTCAACTCCATATAGGAACTGTAATTCTCAGTGTGTTTCAACTCTCATGACATCAAATTTGGAGTCGGCATATGAAATAAAGGTTTTCCAGATTAAATTAGAGGATACCTTCTTTCTTGCTTACATAAGAATAACTTCTTCAGACGACCCTTTCCTTCTTAATAGTTCACGTTCAATTTCCCCCATCAAATGAAGATTTTTCAGGTTTGGATGGAATACTAGCCCCTGGTGTGATAGACCCAGTGTAAGGGGAAACATCCATGGACTCTCTGCTGCCGTACTTGCCACTGTTAGTAACCACACTCTCCTTGGCCAGTAAGGAAGAACTGTAACCACTTCTACTTGCTCTTTGATGATTTTTTTTTTTAATAGGACATGAGCTATAATAGGAAAAGTAGGGAACACACATACTAGTGCAAAGTTCCATGCTAGAGAGAACACATCTACTCCACTTGCTCGTGGCAGATGGTATCTAGAAAAGAAAAGGGGTATTTTTTGCATTCTGATTAGTGCCCATTAGGTCCACCTGGGACTGCCCAAACCTTATTACAATCTGTTTAAAATATTTTTGTATCCAATTCCTATTCTGGCAACACCTCGTGTTGCTGGGAAAGTCTGCAACAATGTTGTCTTTTCCTGGTACATACAGAGCTTACAGAGAACTGAGATGACACTGCACACTTTAAAATTCTTTTCACTTCTAACAGCATTTGACTCTTAATGCCACCTTATCGATGTAAATAGGCTACTGCTGCCACGTTGCCTGAGAATACTTTTTAGATGGCTTTACTTTAAATGACTTTGAAAGCACTCTAATGAGTTCCAAACTGCCCTAATCTCTTTCTGGTTTGAAGAACTTCTCTTAAGGAGTCCAGAAATCTTGACAACTTTGTTGCAATAGATGTGCTCCCCAACCTGTTGCACTTGCATCGATTGTCAACACAAAGCAGTGGTGTTCTGCCAAGGAAGCTGTTCAGTAATTAGATCTGGGCTTGTTCACTAGTCTCTTGTAGCATGACATAGCTTTAACTGGTATTTCAAGAAGGTTTCTACTCTGCTACATTTTAGCTTGTAACTCTCATCCTCCATCTAGCCCATGGAATATGTCTGTGTGAGGATATTGGGGGTAATTCAGACCTGATCGTAGCAGCAAATTTGTTAGCAGTTGCGCAAAACCATGGCCCTTATTCCGAGTTGATCGCTCGCTGCCGTTCTTTGCAGAGCAGCAATCGGCTTACTACTGCGTATGCGCGTCGTACGGGTACAAACCGCATCGTTGCTGTGCAATGCTTCTAGCGACAAATCCATTCGCACAGCCGATCGCAAGGAGATTGACAGGAAGAGGGCGTTTATGGGTGTCAACTGACTGTTTTCTGGGAGTGGTAGGGAAAACTGCATTTCCAGGCGTTTGCAGGGCGGGTGTCTGACGTCAATTCCGGGCCCGGACAGGCTGAAGTGATCGCAGGGCTGAGTAAGTTCAGACGTACTCTGAAACTGCAAAAAACTTTTTCGTACCGCTCGGCTGCACATGCGATCGCACACTTGCAAAGCGAAAATACACTCCCCCGTGGGCGGCGACTATCTGATCGCTGCTCTGCAAAAAATAGCTAGCGAGTGATCAACTCGGCATGAGGGCCCATGTGCACTGCAGGTGTGGCAGATATAACATTTGCAGAGAGAGTTAGTATTTACCCTGCACAGAAACAAAATAACCCACCCAAATCTGTCTGCTTTATTTTTACACTGCAATTTAGATTTCAGTTTGAACACACCCCACTAGTGATGTGGGGCTGGCACTTTTCGTGCTTTGGTTTTGATTCTAATTCCACTTTCGTGTTTTGGTTTTGGCTTGGTTTTGCCAAAACCACCCTTTCGTGTTTTGGATCTGGATGATTTTTTTAAAAAAAATTAAAACTGCTAAAATCACAGAATTTGGGGGTAATTTTGATCCTACGGTATTATTAGCCTCAATAACATTCATTTCCAGTCTATTTTGAAGACCTCCCAATATTGTTTTTAGGCCAAAAGGTTGCACCGAGGTGGCTGTATGACTAAGCTAAACGACACAAGTCTGCGGCACAAACACCTGGCCCATCTAGGAGTGGCACTGCAGTATCAGACAGGAGGGCAGATATAAAAAACAAAGGCCCCAAAGAACATATGATGCAAAGAAGAAAAGAGGTTCACCGAGGCTGCTGTATGACTAAGCCAAGCGACACAAACACCTGGCCCATCTAGGAGTGGCACTGCAGTGGCAGACAGGATGGCACTTTTCAAAAACTAGGCCCCAAGCAGCACCTCATGCAAAGATGTAGAAGAGGTGCACCAAGGTTGGTGTATGACTAAGCTAGGCGACACAACCACCTGGCCCATCTAGTAGTGTCACGAAGTGGCTGAATGTCGAAAGTGGTCCGCAATTGTTCGGTCCACTGACAGCATCTCCTGCACGCCCCTGTCATTTTAAAAAAAATCTGCAATTGGTGGACTAATAAAGCAGTACCGCTGGACTCATACGGCAGTGCCAGACAGGATGGCACTTTTCAAAAACTAGGCCCCAAACCGCACCTCATACAAAGATGTCGAAGAGGTGCAATGAGGTAGCTGTATGACTAAGCCAAGTGATGCAAACAATTCCCACTGGAATTATACGTCTAAATCACTGGAATTAAATGGCAAAATGGAGGTTGAGGGCTTCCATCGTCATGTGAAGCTGAACCACTAGTCATGAACATAGGCCAGGGCCTTAGCCGTTCCTTGCCACTCCATGTCGTAAATGGCATATTGGCAAGTTTACGTTTCTCCTCAGACCATTTAAATTTCTTTTCTCTTACGTCCTAGAGGATGCTGGGGACTCCGTAAGGACCATGGGGTATAGACGGGCTCCGCAGGAGACATTGGCACCTAAAAGAACTTTCTAGTATGGTGTGCACTGGCTCCTCCCTCTATGCCCCTCCTCCAGACCTTAGTTAGATCTTGTGCCCAGAGGAGATAGGGTGCATTACAGGGAGCTCTCCTGAGTTTTCTGTAAAAATAATTTTGTTAGGTTTTTCATTTTCAGGGAGCTCTGCTGGCACACACACACATGGCACTGATGGGTGCAGGGCGCAAGGGGGGCGCCTTGGGCAGCAATAAACCTCGTTTTAGGCAAAAAAAGTATGTAGTTAGGCTGCGGAGCAGTAAACTACGGATCCCCGCCATTTTTTTTTTTAAATTCACGAGCGGGACCGAAGCCCGCCGCGTGAGGGGGCGGAGCTTGATCCCTCAGCACTAACCAGCGCCATTTTCTCCACAGAGGCTGCAGAGAACGCTGGCTCCTTGGACTCTCCCCTGCTGAGCATCAGAGAGCTGAAAAAAAGAGAGGGGGGCACATAATTAAGGCGCAGTGAGTGGGGAAATCTATATACATTTATATATATAAAAGCGCTATCTGGGGTTTTTTTTTTCCTGGGTCAGTTTGCGCTGGTGTGTGCTGGTATACTCTCTCTCTCTCTCTCTCTCTCTCTCTCTCTCTCTCTCTCTCTCTCTCTCTCTCTCTCTGTCTGTCTCTCCAAAGGGCCTTCTTTAGGGAATTGTCCCCTTATAGTTATATTCCAGTGTGTGTGGGGTGTCGGTACGTGTGTCGGCATGTCTGAAACGGAAGGCTTATCTGCTAAGCAGGGCAGCGAGAGACAGAGACTCCCAACTGCCCCCCCCCCCCACCGCGGGACACTGTGGCCCGCGGGTGGGACAGCGGGACAGTCCCCAAAAAACGGGACTGTCCCGCGAAAATCGGGACAGTTGGGAGGTATGCATATGGCAGCAGAGTATACCACTGTGACTGCCTGGTCACTGCAATGGCTGATGCACAGGACACTACCACTGGCTGATGCAGGACAACACAGCAACACTGTAAGGGACTTGTTATTATTATATGGCAGCAGAGTATACCACTGTGACTACCTGGTCACTGGAATGACTGATGGCTGATGCACAGGACACTACCACTGGACTGATGCAGCACAATACACCACCACTGAACTGATGCAGCACAACACAGCAGCAATGGACATATGGCAGCAAGAGGACATAACCACTGTGACTGGGCAAATACAGCACAAGACACAGACACTGAGAGAATGGAGACACATCCTCTCTCTACACTCTCCAATGCCTGAGTGAAAATGGCGGCTCCTTATATGGAATCCAAACCCCGCAAGAATCCGACAGCAGGATGATGACGTTTTGCCTTGTTTTCAGCGGGAAAATCCAAGCCTGACTCTGATCCGGGCCCGAATTGTGAAGTCTGGTATGGTTCGGTTCTCTGAGAACCGAACCCACTATTCCCTACACCCCACCCAAATCAAACTCTCTCTGCACATGTTATATTTGCCCCTCCTGCAGTGCACATGGTTTTACCCAACTGCTAACAAATTTGCTGCTACAATCAAGTCTGAATTACCCCCATTGTTCCCAGCAAACGAAGTCCAGTATGTAATGTCACCCGCTCGCATGTTTGTACCAGGTCAGCCAGTAGTTGAATCTTTCTGCACCTCTCTTGTGACAGAGGAACTAGATACTGTAGTGTTCAATTGTACCTCTAAGAACTGTATTTGCTGAAGTGGATTTGACTCGCTTTTCTCCCAGTTTGTTATCCAACCATAAGACTGAAGGATCTGTAATTATCTGTCCACAGCATCTTTCACTGTTTTTTCTTTACTTTTCTGCAAAATAGTAAGTTGTCCAAAAACATCCAAACTTCTACCCCTTGTCTTCTTAGATAAGCAATAAGCGCCACAAAGGAATTTTGTAAATATTCTTGGGGAAGTTGCCGATCCTAAGAAAAGATGTGAACAGAAGATGCATTCCATGGATACAGAGGGGTAAATTTACTAAGATGGGAGTTCTATTTAAGATGGAATGTTGCCCATATGAACCAATCAGATTACAGTTATAATCTTCTAGAATGTACTAGATAAATGAGAAGTAGAATCTGATTGGTTGCTATGGGCAACATCCCATCTTAAATAGAACTCCCATCTTAGTAAATTTACCCCAGAGTCTGAGATATTTTCAATGTTCCCTGCATACTGGAACATCAAAAAAAATAGTAATCTTTTAGCTCTATTGATGCTATAAAAGCTGTTTCTCTTACGTCCTAGAGGACACTGGGGTCCACATTAGTACCATGGGGTATAGATGGGTCCACCAGGAGCCATTGGCACTTTAAGAGTTTAAGAGTGTGGGCTGGCTCCTCCCTCTATGCCCCTCCTACCAGACTCAGTTTAGAAAATGTGCCCGGAGGAGCAGGTCACAGCTAGGGGAGCTTTGCAGAGCTTTTCTAGTAAAGTAAACATTTTTAAAGGAGGCTGTTGGCAAGAGCCTGCTTGCAGCGAGGGACAAAGGGGGGGGAGCAGTGTCCGGCCTGCGGGGTCTGAGCCACTGTTTCTGCTGACTGGACACTGAGCTCGAGAAGGTTCGGATCGTTCTCCGCCACAGGGGACTGCTCGCCCCAGCAGCATGCCACCAACCCCTTACAGAGCTGAAGTGGTGAGTGAGACACCGACCCCCCCCCCCCCTTGCAAGCGGGGGGTCGGTGTGAAGATGGTGGCAATGGGGAGGGAGAGCAGTGTTAACTGCGCTCCTGGGAAGGCTCAGAGGCACATGGTGCGGCGCTGTGAGGGTAGCCCTGGGCCAGCGCTTACCCCCACACTGGTCCAGAGGTTTGTCGGGGTCCGCGGATCTCAGCCAGCACATTTTACTTCAGGCCAGTATAATCCTTGAAGAGCGGGAAGACAGCGCCATTAAGGGGGTAGAGCTTCTCAGCGGATCCAGCAGCGTTCCAGCGCAATTTTCCTGCCTGCACAGCGCTGAGAGGAAGAACAGGTCCCTCCACAGCAACTCCAGCTATCTGTACACGGTACCAGGGGGTTGTAGAAGGGAGGTGAGGCTGTAAAACGACTGTATCCTATTAAGGTGCACAGTCAGCGCTGACAAGGGGTCTCCCTTTACTAAAAGTGCTGTGTGTGGGTTGGCTCCAATGTCTGTCTCTTGCCATTCTTGGGGGGAAACTGTCTGTCCCCGTGTGTGTGTGTGTGTGTGTGTGTGTGTGTGTGTGTGTGTGTGTGTGTGTGTATAGAGTGTTTGGTGGTCTCCTTTAGCTATGTCCAGGGACACTGTCATATGTTGCAGAGGATTTATCCTCCCAGGATGATCCCATTCCATGTAATCAGGATAGCACTGGTCTAGCACAGATACCTGCAAGGGAACCAGAGTGGTTTTCCTCTATCAAATCTTGGATTTCTCAGATTTCTGACAGGGTTGCAAGTAATGAATCTGCAACACAGGTATTACAGAGCTCTTTGGCAGTATAGCCGGTTTCGGGTACCTCAGGACGCTCCGCTATATACCCCCATAAGCGCGTGCTTGTGCATGTCACACAAGACGACACTGATACCGATTCTGACACCACAGACGGTAATGGGGATGTGTTGCGGGGGTCCGCATCTCTTGCAAAGGGGGTGAAATTGATGATAGAGGCGATCAGGGATGTGTTGAATATTAATAATACCACACCTGAGCAGGTTGAGGAGGCTTTTTTCACTGAAAATAAAGCCTCGCCAACCTTCCCTGTGTCAAGGGAATTAAGTTCTGTATTTGAGAAAGCATGGGAAAACCCTGAGAAAAAATTCCAGGTCCCTAAAAGGGTACAGGTGGCGTTTCCTTTTCCTGAGGAGGTTCGAAAAAAATGGGAAAACCCGCCGATTGTTGACGCATCTGTGTCCGGACTCTCAAAGAAGGTGGTTTTGCCTGTTCCAGGTTCTACCGCCTTAAAGGAGTCGGCTGATAGAAAAATTGATAACACGCTTAAATCATTGTACACTGCTTCAGGGGCTAGTGCATGGATTGCAAAGGCTTTAGTAAAGTGGTCGGCTACCTTACTTGAGGATTTGGATACGATGTAAAGGGATGACGTTGCTATATATTTACGCAACATACATGATTAGCAGGTTTTATGGTAGAATCCATGAAAGACCTGTGTTCCATGGCTGCAGGAATATCTTCCATGTCTGTTTCAGCTCGTCGGGGACTGTGGCTGCGACAGTGGTCGGCGGACGTGGAATCCAGGAAAAGTGTGGAGGCCCTACCCTATACAGGTCAGGCTCTCTTTGGGGAAGCGCTAGATGCGTGGATATCCACGGCTACAGAGGGTAAGTCTCCGTTTTTTCCCTCTGCAGCACCTGCTCCGAAGAAGTCCTTCTCTTCATCTGCAACGCAGTCCTTTCGGCCTAACAGGCCTAGAAAGGCCAGAACGCCCAATACCTTCTTTAGGGGAGGTCGAGTTAAGTCCAAGAAACCTGCAGCTGCAGGTTCCCAGGAGCAAAAGCCTGCTTCAGGTATGCCTAAGTCCTCCGCATGACGGTGGACTGCGCGGCCTGGAGATGGGGCCAATTGGAGCCAGACTCAGACACTTCAGTCACGTCTGGGTATCGTCCGGCCTGGATCCCTGGGTGATAGATATTGTATCCCAGGGATATATGCTGGAATTTCAAAGTCTCTCTCCTCATCGTTTTTTCAAATCAGGCTTGCCAACTCTGTTGGCAGACAGCACTATACTACAGGCCGCTGTCCAAAAACTGGTAGAGGCACAGGTCATTGTACCAGTACCACTTCACATGTAGAACAAAGGTTACTATTCGATCCTTTTCGTGTTACCGAAACCGGATGGTTCAGTCTGGCCCATTCTGAACCTAAAATCATTGAATCCCTTTCTAAAGGAGTTCAAGTTCAAGATGGAGTCTCTCAGGGCGGTGATATCAGGTCTGGAAGAGGGGGAGTTCCTGGTATCTCTGGATATTAAGGATGCGTACCTCCACATTCCGATCTGGCTGCTGCATAGGGCTTATCTCCGTTTCGCATTGCTGGACTGTCAGTTCCAGGCCCTGCCATTCGGCCTCTCCAAGGCACCAAGGGTGTTTACCAAGGTGATGGCAGAAATGATGATTCTCCTCCGCAAACAGGGTGTGAACATCATTCCATATCTGGTCGATCTGCTGATAAAGGCATCGTCCAAGGAGAAGCAGCTGCAATCCATTGTTCTCACAACATGCCTCCTCAAGAGTCATGGTTGGATCCTGGACCTTCCAAAGTCACATTTGGAACCAACCCAGAGGTTATAATTTCTGGGAATGATCCTGGACACTGAAGTGCAAAAGGTGTTTCTTCCGCAGGAAAAGGTGTTGGTGATACAAACTATGGTCCGGGATGTCCTGAAGCCATCCCGGGTGTCGGTTTATCAATGCATTCGCCTATTGGGAAAGATGGTGGCCTCTTACGAGGCTCTCCAGTACGGGAGGTTCCACGCTCAGTCCTTTTAACTGGATCTCCTGGACAAGTGGTCGGGATCTCATCTCCACATGCACCAGAGAATTTGTCTGTCGCCAAGGGCAAGGATTTCACTCCTGGTGGCTCCACTTGCCTCACCTTCTAGAGGGCCGCAGGTTCGGGATTCAGGACTGGGTCCTTCTAACCACGGAAGCGAGCCTTAGGGGCTGGGGAGCAGTCACACTAGGAGTAACCTTCCAAGGACGGTGGTCAAGCCTGGAAGCCGGCCTGCCCATCAACATCCTGGAACTAAGAGCCGTCTACAATGGTCTTCAGGTGGCCCCTCTTCTAAGAAATAGGGTCATTCAAGTGCAGTCCGACAAAAGAATAACAGTGGCTTACATAAACCGACAAGGCGGAACGAAGAGCAGAGCGGCAATGTCAGAGGTGACAAGAATACTCCTCTGGACAGAAAAGCCATCTTCATTCCGGGAGTAGACAACTGGGAAGCAGACTTCCTCAGCAGACACGATCTCCATCCAGGAGAGTGGGGCCTCCATGTGGAGGTGTTCAAGGAAATAACAGATCTTTGGGGTCTACCCCAAATAGACTTGATGGCCTCTCATCTCAACAAGAAGCTTCAGCGTTATTGTTCCAGGTTGAGGGACCCACAGGCAGTGGCAGGGAACGCCCTGGTGTCTCCATGGGTGTTCCAGTCAGTGTACGTGTTTCCACCACTCCCACTCATTCCAAGAATCCCAAAGCTCATATGGAGAACAAGGGTTCAAGTGATCCTCATTGCCCCAGACTGGCCAAGAAGGGCTTAGTACGCGGACCTTCTGAATCTAAGAAGAGCCGAGGCCTCTTCCTCTTCGGGAGGACCTGCTGCAGCAGGGGCCGTTCGCCTGTCAAGACTTACCGCGGCTACGTTTGACGGCATGGAAGTTGAGCGCCTGATTCTTGCTCGGAAAGGCATTCCGAAGAAGGTTGTTCCTACCCTCGTACAGGCTAGGAAAGGGGTAACGTCTAAACATTACCTTCATTTTTGGAAGAAATATGTCTCTTGGTGTGAGTCCAAGAAGTTTCCTACAGTGGAGTTTCAACTGGGACATTTCCTTCTCTTCTTGCAAACAGGAGTGGATATGGGCCTGAGGTTGGGATCTGTGAAGGTCCAGATTTCGGCCCTATCCATTTTCTTTCAGAAACAATTGGCTGCCCTCCCTGAGGTTCAGACCTTTTTGAAGGGAGTTCTGCATATCCAACCTCCCTTTGTACCGCCTACCGCGCCATGGGACCTTAACGTGGTGATGCAGTTCCTCCAGTCAGATTGGTTTGAGCCTCTACAGGAGGTAGAGGTTAAATTTCTTACATGGAAGGCGGTCACGTTGTTGGCCTCAGCTTCTGCTAGACATGTGTCCGAGCTGGGGGCTTTATCCTGTGAAAGCCCTTACTTGATATTCCATGAAGATAGAGCTGAGCTCTGGACACGTCAGCAGTTTCTTCCGAAGGTTGTGTCAGTGTTTCATATCAACCAACCTATTGTGGTGCCAGTGGCTACTGACTCCTCAATTACATCAAAGTCCTTGGATGTCGTAAGGGCTCTGAAGATATATGTGAAGAGAACTTCTCGTCACAGAAAATCGGACTCTCTGTCCTATATGATCCCAAGAAAATTGGGTGTCCTGCTTTCAAGCAGACTATCTCTCACTGGATCAGATTCACTATCCAGCACGCTTAATCTACGGCAGGACTGCCGTGTCCAAAATCTGTTACGGCTCACTCTACTCGTAAGGTGGGGTCTTCCTGGACGCCTGCCCGGGGTGTTTCGGCAGTACAACTTTGCCGAGCTGCAACTTGGTCTGGGTCGAACACGTTTGCAAAGTTTTACAAGTTCGATACTTTGGCCTCTAATGATCTGAAGTTCAGTCAATCAGTTCTGCAGGAGCCTCCGCGCTCTCCCTCCCGTTCTGGGAGCTTTGGTACATCCCCATGGTACTAATGTGGATCCCAGCATCCTCTAGGACGTAAGAGAAAATAGGATTTTAGTACCTACCGGTAAATCCTTTTCTCGTAGTCGTAGAGGATGCTGGGCACTCGCCCAGCACTTCGTTTTCCTGCAAATGTTATTTCACTTTGTTTTAGTTGAGTACTGCATTGTTATTTGGTAAGTAATGTTTCAGCAGTTTCTGAATGTTCAAGCTACGTTGGCTTGGCGTGCCTTGTATGTGTGAGCTGGTACGAATCTCACCACTATCTGTGTATAATCCTTCTCTCGAAGATGTCCGTCTCCTCGGGCACAGTTTCTAGACTGAGTCTGGTAGGAGGGGCATAGAGGGAGGAGCCATCCCACACTCTCAAACTCTTAAAGTGCCAATGGCTCCTGGTGGACCCATCTATACCTCATGGTACTAATGTGGACACCAGTATCCTCTACGGACTACGAGAAAAGGATTTACCGGTAGGTACCAAAATCCTTTTTTTTTGTCGTAAACCTGCCAAATTTTATTGTTTCCATACAAAACCTTATCTTCGCAAAAATTTTCAGCTGTCTGAGATCCAGAATAGTTCTGAACCCCATGTTGCCTTTTCTACCAGAATATAGTAGAGTAAAACATTTCTTTATCTTTGATGACTGGACAACCTCCAGAGCCTTTGAGCTGATTAATTTTTGTTAACTCTTCTTAGCAAGCAGTGTGACTTCCAAGGTCAAAACTGGAATCTCTGATTTCACTAAATGATTCCTTCTTGGAATCCCTGCAATTCCATACTATACCCTTGAAATACTATATCCCAAACTCATCTCTTCTGCACAGATTCCTGCCAATGCCTGACAAATTTCAGAAGACCCCTGTCACAGATGTGGTAGACCACATTTATGGGCAGCACATGCATGCAAGGAATAGTCTGTTTTCTAACTTATGAGAGTTCCCCCCCTGTTTGGTAACAGACTGGATGCGGTAATGTAGGAAATGTCAGGAGGAAAAATTTGCAAACTTACCTAAGGATAGGAGTAGTAGGTACCCTTCTATACAGCAATTTTAAGAAGCTAGTTTTATGCTAGCATGGCATTTCGGTGGTAGACATTCTATAGGAATGTCGATGCAGTCCTTCTGCCAAACCTTCATTAGAGGCAGTTGAAGATAACAACTACTACTACAGGTCTACCTTGGTGAAAAAGCTTCCTGTCTAGAACTAGGGCGATGGGATGCAGTCTATGTGCAATGGCTGCCATGAAGTATTAAAGAAGAAGTAGGCTCTACTGAATGCTGAAGAGATGCAGCTTGGTCAATGTGCCAAAAAATCAAGATCCCTACCAAATTTTATTTATGATCCTTTTGACACTAGGGTTTGGTGGCATAATCTGGCAGTGTATGACATCTGAAGGAGAGAAGAGTCTGGGATGTCCCCAACTTGTTTAGTTACAATATAATTCTCTTTAGGGAGAAACCGCAGTCATAAGTTAGTGTGGTGAAGTGCAGTAATACTAATCACTTTGAGGTCATGACTGGGGCAGGAATTGATGTGAATAAATACTTAGTCTCTGTAAAGCGATGCCTATTTAAATTGAATGTTGAGCATCTCTGTACTCTTACATTAATCACTGTAAAATATTTCCTATGTTTTCTCAAGGTCTTCAGGTACATGATTCCACTCTTTAAGAGTTAACTAAGGCATCACCAGAAGTTTAAGTTTTTGGAAAGACTGAAATATGATTGTCCAACTAGGTCGTATTTAAATCAATGCAAATACACTACTGATGTTCCTGTGTCACAAAAGTACTATTGTTTAAAATAGTTTTTCAATCTGGTGATTTTATCTTGGGGTATGAATAACAGCAGTCTCAATGATGGTGGATTGGTCAGAGACCATGGAGATGATTGTCTCCAGGTGCTAGCACTGAAGTGGTCTCCTTGACCTTCTCAATTGCCCCATGTTCCACTTTTGATACCCCAGAACCAGGTTAGGCCAGGAAACCAGCGAGCTTCCACAGCATCTAGACATGGACAACAGATCAGTGGCAAGTTGCAATTCAGGGACCAGGCAAGGTGCTCGACCTCTGCCTTCTTTAGGCTTCTCCCCCCTCATGCACTACAGGGGAGTGCATTTTCTCCCAGCTCTGCCTATGGGGGGCTGGGGGTAGCACACAGCTGACCCAGAGCGTAAGATCAGGTGCGGGAAGGGGTTTTTAATGTGTATACTATACCTCTTTATGCTGTTGGGGTTGAGGGGTAGCAGTGTAACTCGATTTTGGTAGAGTGGGTAAGGGTGTCTCTGAGTGCTGCTGAGGTTGTGGTGTTTGGTGGGAGTGTGCAACTCTGTGCTGCTGAGGTGTTGGTGAAGATGCTGCTGTTATTTTGGGGTGTTGGTCAAGGGAAAAAGTGTGGCTCTGGCTGTTGAATATGAGAGAGGGCACCTGGGTGTTGCTGAGGTTGGGGTGTGTCTGTGTGCTGTGGGAGTTGGCTTGTTGGTACAGGGGGCAACAACTACTATCTTGCCTCTGGGTGGCCTGGTGGGAATTTACGTCCCTTCTCAGTCATGTAAAATGAAATTACTTCAGTGTATTGGTAAAGATTCAAATATATTCAAAACAAAGTTGAATGGTTATTCTTTTAAACATTAATGACCCACGGGTTTGCTTGGTAAATTTATGCACAAGGCACTTGGAATAAAGTTATGAAAAGAACATCCTAAAGTGGTACATGATGAAAAAAGGTGGAAACACACATTTTGCAAATGCTCCATGCAATCAGCACCCAGACACACTGGTACGGAGCTTGCACATTGAGTTATATTGTAACAGTATAACTTAATTGAAAAGATCACTCACTAATCCTTTCAAGTACCAATGTTTATTTCTATTAAAGCCCAGATTTACAAAGGATCAGTCGTCACATAATCTTCTAATCCCTGTAAAACCGATAATTACTTAAAAATGTGCAAATATGCTTTGCTTGAGTGAATAAGATGCTAACTGTAGTAAAAAAAAAACCAACTTGTTTCCTTTTAATATAATCCAGTGATGGTCAAAAAAATGTTTTCCTGTAGCATTCTGGTTGCCCTGCAAGGTTTAAAGAACAAAGGGGTCAATTTAAAGTTATACGCAATGGGCGATTATTACACAATGGTCCAATAATTCAGGATTGCTCATGCGCACAGTGTGTAATGTACACGTGCTGGTGAACATTTGCAAATGCATAAGCAAGTGTACAGAGAGTGTATGCAGAGAACTGATACACTGTGACATATGGGCATAACAGGTCGTGCCAAAGGAGTGGCTGAAATTTCATTACATAAGTAGGTAGAAATGGGCGTGATATGGGCTGGGCTAGGCCGAGCATGCACATGTTCGCAATTGCATACTTACACGCAATGATCTGAAATCTCTCAACTGAAACAATTTGAGTAGCTCTGGGTCTACACAGACAATGATAATGATGTATGGTTCCAGTGTTTTAAGTTCTATAGTAACATTGGTGTTCCAAACACACCGCATACCTGTGCATACGGTGAAGCTACTTTTAATTTTGCACAATATCTATGCCTATGGCACATACAAAGCACTTTTCTTTATGTTCTGCTCAGGAGCATCCCCTCCCTTAGGGGATACTTCTTTATGATATCCCCATGGTAATCCTGTGGAACCTATGGACCCCAAAGAAGAAAACAAGAGTTATAGTACACTTACCATGGTTAACTCTGTTTCTTTGTGATTTATAGGCTACACAGGATTACCATGGGGTTTAGGTGGTTTGAACGAACCGGACATCAAACAGTTAAAGCTTTTCAGTTCCAAAATGCCATGTGTCCTCCTCCCCTATAACGCCTCCCCAGGCCATACAGGGAAGGACAGATGAGAGGGAAGAATGGAACACTCAAGAAACACACTCATATTAGAAGAGGAGAACTAGTGAACATATAATAATAATAATACCCATAAGCCCAGTGCATCAGGGTGGGAGCTCTGCGGAGCCTATAGACCTCTAAGAAACAGAGTTAGTCATGGTAAGGCTACCATAACTCTTGTTTTTTTCTTTAGGATCCATAGGTTCCACAGGATTAACATGAGGATATCCTAAAGGAGTATCCCCTAAGGGAGGGGATGCGCCTTTCGCCCAAAGGCAGCATCCTGAGGCAAAGGTATCGAAAGAAAAGATACGGAGGAAAGTATGGACGGAAGACCACAACTGTTTGCAGATGATCCATGATTATCCACCCATGAAGGCCCCACAGTGGAATGAGCCTTGAGCACAGTAGGAACAGGTAGATCTGCTTCCATGTATGCCTGATCAATGGTCATTTGAAGCCACCGAGCCAAAGTCTGCTTGTTAGCAGGCCATTCCCTTTTGTGAAAACCGTACAAAACATTGCACGGCTGGAAACACAATCTCTTTATTGATATGAAATTTGGAGGGTATCTGGTATCTTTAGGAAGGTATCAAGACCTAATCTTGAGGACAGCTCTGGATGAAAAATCAAAAAAGGAGACACTCTGGGGGCAGAGGCAATAGCCAAGAGTAACTGATCTGCTTGTAATGCCTGTAGAACTGAAGACAAGTCCCACGGAGCCACCAGAGGGATAAATGGAGGCTGAATGCATATGATCCCCTGAAAGAAAGTTCTAATATCTGGCAGAGAAGCAATCTTTCTCTGGAACCACACGGGAAGGGCAGACACCTGTACTGTACCTTGAGGGACGCTAGACAAAGACCTAAATCCAATTCTGCTTGAATAAAAGCAAGTACTCTTGCCGCCTTGAAAGTAGAATGATTGTAGTTCCTTGGCGAACACTGGAAATAAGTGTGGAAAATCCTATAATAAATCCTTGCAGACTTGCGTGCCTTAAGCATTGTCTAGACAACTGAGCTCGAGAAGACCTAAGATTTTAAAAGAGATGTCTTTGAGCCACGTCATGAAAGACAGCCAAGCCAGGTCCTGATGTAGACCCTGTGTTAACAGATCCAGTCTGAGAGGAGTGTCAATTGACAGACCCTGCATGTCTGCAAACTTAGGATGCCTCAGCCAGTCTGGGGCTATAAGAAGCATTGTGCCTCACTCCTGTTTGAACTTGAAAAGCACCCTCAGAAGAAGTGAAACTGGAGGGAAGATGTATCCCATATTGAAGTTCTACCGTTCTGCCAGAGCATCTATGAAGGCGCCTGCGGGATCCCTGGTTCTAGACCCCTATACTGGCAGTTTGTGGATGTGTCATGATGTCATGAGAGCCACTTCTGGATGACCCCATCTGTCCACTAGATCCTGAAACACCTGTGGATGTAGAACCTACTCTCCTAAGTGTATGCCCTATTAACTTAGGTAGTCTCTCATGGCGGCTTAACTTTTCATGCTTCCCTGATGGTTGAGGTAAGCTACTGTAGTCGCGTTGTCAGATTGGACCTGCACTGGCTGACCCTGAAGAAGGTCCTGGGCCAGACTGAGTGCTCTGAACACTGCCCTGAGTTCCAGTATGTTGATGGGCAGGCGACTCTCAAGGACTGTCCAATATCCCTGCAAGGATTATTGGCTGAACTGGCATCATTGGTGAGTAGCACCCAATCTGAGATCCAAAATTGATGGCCCTGGTTCAAGTGGGACATCTTAAGCCACAAGAGTGACAGCCGAACCTCTCAAGATAATACCATTGTCTTTGCTCTGTAAAGATGATGCTGTAAATTCCATTGTGACAAAATAAGGTGTTGCAGAGGTTTAGAGTGAAATTGGGCTTGTTCCGGCATGTTGAAGGTGGACCCCAGTACCTGCATGGCTGAGTGTATGGACACTCACCGGCATTGAAGAAAACTGGACAGACAAGAGTACCATTATCTTTTCGGCTGGCAGAAAAATCCTCTGACCCTGAAAATCTAGGATGGCTCCCAGATGTAATATTCTTTGAGATGCAGCCAGGGAGGACTTCTTCCAGTTGATAATCCAACCGTACATCTCCAGACAGGCAATGGTCAAACGGAGACCAAGCCAGGATCAGTAGGTCATCTAGGTAGTGTAAAATCCAGACTCCCTGATGCCCGAGATGTGCAGCCATGACTGACATCATCTTGGTAAAGACCCGAGGGGCCATAGAGAGTCTGAAGGGCAGTGCCTGAAACTGATAATGCTATTGAAGAATGGCAAACCTGAGGTATTGCTGATGGATGACATTGATTAGTACATGTAGGTGTGCATCCTGAATGTCCAGGGAAGCCATAAAATCCCCAGATTCCAATACCTGGGCAATGGAACGGAGGATTTCCATGCAAAACTTGGGCACTCGGACAAACTTGTTGAGAGCCTTGGAGTTGAGTATGCAGGGCAGTCGAGAGCCTGGCTTGTCCCAGGAACTATTCAAGGGGCATGGCCTAATCACAGGAGGTGTGGTCATGTACCCTTAGAAAAAAATACTGAAAAAAATTGTATTTTAAGCACCTCCATGGCCACACTACAGCCCAGTACACAGCAGTGTGTGCTAGGCTGAGGAGAAGAGCTTCTAGATAAGGGGGAGGGGGCCCGGGTCCCTACTGGACCCTCTCTGGGCCCCTCCATCAGACCTGGGCCCAGGTAATTTGTTCCCTCTCCCCTCCTCTCTTGGCACCACTGTGAGTATGGGTCGAAAAGAGCCATTTGGTTTGTGGACAAGGAACAGTGTGGAGTAAAACCATGTCCTTTGTTGAAGTAACGGAACTGGCATTATAACTCCTGACTATAGAAGGACATGAACGGCCTTTGCAGAGAGAATGCCCTGAGAGGATCTGCTAGTGACACCATACAACAAAAGTGCTGCGGAGGACATCTCTGAAAGGTGAGAAGGTATCCGTGAGAGACCACCTCCTGCACCCAGGTGACAGTTGTAGTCTGACACCAGGCCTCGGCAAAGTGAGAAGTTGGCCTCCCACTCTGGGATCCCAGAAGGAGGCCCATTCTGTCAGACAGAGGGTTTGTTGCCAGTTTTGAAGCCAGACGTCTGGCAGCCCAAGACTGCTTTGTTCTTGGCTTACCCTTACGGGAACTGGACTGGCCTGCCCCTTGGCCTTTCCCTGCAGCCGAAAGGCCCTAAAAGTTGATGCTTTCGTTTTAGCAGCCGAAGTCAGGAAGGCTGTTTTGGAAGCTGCTACCGTGGCTACCATTTTGTCTAGCCCAGAGCCAAAGAAAATCTCTCCTGTAAAATGCAATGATTCCAATGCTTTCCTTGAATTGGAGTCCGCTCTCCAAGAGCAAATCCAGAGTACCCTTCTAGCAGCTACAGAAGTAGCTGATACCTTAGAAGTAAATATTCCTGTATCCAGGGCTGCTCCCCAATATACAAGGCTGCTCTTTAATAAGAGAAATATAGGAGAGCTGTTCCTGGGTTGCCTCTGCAGAGAGACTGCAGTCCAGAATTTGCTATCCATTCCCTAGCATGCTGGGGGCAGCCCATCACTGGGCAAGGCCGTTCAGCATGCTGACCGCTGCCTCACTCCCCCCCCCCCCCCCCCTTCCCTTCAACAAGCAGAAATTGCAATCATATCGCAATTTCTGCTTGTTAGCAGAAGCAGAGGACAGCTCCTGCCGGTGCAGCTTAGCTGTGCCCGCAGGAGTCCCGCTGCCACATTCTTTATTGCGGCGGCTGTTTGTGACGTCACGCAATAGCTGTGATCACGCCTCCATTTGGCCGCCTCCGCCCCCCATTCACGCCGCACCGCCCTGCAACACTCCGTCTCCTCCCTGGAAACGGAGCGTTGCGCCCACCAACCCGCGACCGCCTCTGCCTGATTGACAGGCAGAGGCAATTGCATTTTCTGCGCCCCCCCTAACAATGCGTGTGATAAACATTGTATATCTGTATAGGCAGCCATTTTAATGAAGACAGCCAATAAACATGCAGCCAAGTTATTGACCTGTTTTGGCTCGGGTGGGTAGTTTAGTACCCAGCACTTAAATATTTATTCCTAGAATAATGAATGCTGCAAAATAAAATGTCTATATACATATAAATAAAAACCATAATGTTAGCCATCACATATTGTTTTTTCTACCCCATCCCCTTTTTAGCAACTTTATTTGAAGCTAACAGTAACACTACAAAAAAATTAAATTTTTTTATATAAAAAATATTCCTTTGCTATGATGTTCATGGATAGTAGTATTTAATTATTATTTGTCATCTCACATGCACCACACCTGTGTTATGTGCGTGTAAAAATCAGTGGGTAGTTTTCTACCCAACAGGTCAATAGATTTAGTCATTATCTAGCACCTTCTAGAAGATCATATCTAGAATCTGATTGGTTCCTCTGGGCAACATATTAACTACTAAAAACCTGCACTTTAGAAAATATACCCTATGGTGTCTGACAAGTGTGTACATATTTATAAAACAACAGCGGCGCACGCCACAAAAGAAGGTGTAGTCTCACAAAAAGGGACGTGGTCACACAATAGTACTCCCATG
Source organism: Pseudophryne corroboree (assembly GCF_028390025.1). NCBI lineage: Eukaryota > Metazoa > Chordata > Amphibia > Anura > Myobatrachidae > Pseudophryne > Pseudophryne corroboree. The sequence goes on from NC_086446.1 coordinate 401,436,728, forward strand.
GTTACAGGAATATAGTGGGAGACAGGGAGATAGTAGGTGACTGGGGAGGCAGGTGTGACAGGTAGATAGTGGGTTACAGGGAGATAGTGGGTTACAGGTAGGCAGGGGTGATGGAGATAGGTGACTGTGGAGGCAGGGGTGACAGGAGATAGTGGGTGACTGGGGAGGCAGGGGTGATGGAGATAGTGGATGACTGGGGAAGCAGTGGTGACAGGGAGAATAGTGGGTGACTGTGGAGGCAGAGGTGACAGGAGATAGTGGGTGGCAGGGGTGATGGAGATAGTGGGCAACTGTGGAGGCAGGGGTGACGGAGATAATGGGTGACGGCAGGGGAGATAGTGGACAACCCCCCCAGCACAGCAAGGCAGCTCCCACTCACAGTATATACAGCTTGGCAGCTCCCACTCACAGCATATATAGCACACACTTTTACAGTAGTATATATAGAGCACACAAACCCTCACACCACATACTGTACAGCATGCGCAGCACACAAAGCACGCGCACACAGTACATACAGTACACATACACACAGTACATACAGAACACGCTCACACTCACAGAGCACATACAGCTCACATTTACAGTATATAGCCACTATAGACCTCAGCACAATCCTAGTTAGCCAGAAGCAGCAGGTCAGCAGGGTTACTGTCATCTGACCTGAGATTACGCACCGGGGTCTCAGTTCCTGAGCAAGGACTCTCTGTTACCCACAGCCGCCTCCCTGCTGCACATGGGTGCCGCCATCTTGTACCTTCCAGGAGGCGAGACTGGCATTGGCTGCTTGGCGAGTGGGTGGGAGGTGGGGGTGGCCAGCAGCAGCTGTGCGGACTGGTCAGTGTCTGGCAGTGGTGGCAGGAGGTGTCACGAGTGTCGCAGATTGTGATGCATTTCTCCCTGCATCATGCAGGGAAGGGGGGGACATGCTATTCCGCCCACAAGAGGTGCCACACCTAGGCATGAGCCTCATGGGAAATCCGGCATTGTGGGTTACCCTTACAGGATAATTTGACATTGTAAAAAAATAATCACACATTGGGGGTCATTCCGAGTTGATCGCTCGCAAGCTGCTTTTAGCAGCTTTGCACACGCTAAGCCGCCGCCTACTGGGAGTGAATCTTAGCTTATCAAAATTGCGAACGAAAGATTCGCAATATTGCAAAAAGACTTCTCTGTGTAGTTTCTGAGTAGCTCGAGACTTACTCTTCCAGTGCGATCAGTTCAGTGCTTGTCGTTCCTGGTTTGACGTCACAAACACACCCAGCGTTCGCCCAGACACTCCTCCGTTTCTCCAGCCACTCCCGCGTTTTTCCCAGAAACGGTAGCGTTTTTTCACACACTCCCATAAAATGGCCAGTTTCCGCCCAGAAACACCCACTTCCTGTCAATCACATTACGAACACCAGAACGAAGAAAAAACCTTGTAATGCAGTGAGTAAAATTCATAACTGCATAGCAAATTTACTTGGCGCAGTCGCACTGCGGACATTGCGCATGCGCATTAGCGACTAATCGCTCCGTTGCGACAAAAAAATAACGAGCGAACAACTCGGAATGACCCCCATTGTTCTTTGCTATTATTACATTGTACATGAGAACTATATTTATTATAAAAATTGTCTAGTGCAGCTACTGAGATTTTATAAATAAATGTTAAAAAAACATCAGGCACAGACATAAGGGACTAAGGGGGTAATTCCAAGTTGATCGCAACAGGATTTTTGATAGCAATTGGGCAAAACCATGTGCACTGCAGGGGAGGCAGATATAACATGTGTAGAGAGAGTAAGATTTGGGTGGGTTATTTTGTTTCTGTGCAGGGTAAATACTGGCTGCTTTATTTTTACACTGCGAATTAAATTGCAGATTGAACACACCCCACCCAAATCTAACTCTCTCTGCACATGTTATATCTGCCTCCCCTGCAGTGCACATGGTTTTGCCCAATTGCTAACAAAAATCCTGCTGCGATCAACTTGGAATTACCCCCTAAACAAAGTCAGAATACAAACAGATTTTACAACAAATATGAAACAACTTAAAGAATGGTCTACTCTAAATGCATTTGTTGCAGCATGCCCTATTTGCTCAAATGCAACTGTAAGTGGTATAGCAATCTTGTTAATATGAAACAGGTAACAGGTTGCTGCACATTTGTGCTAGTTTCATGTTTTTTTAAATTAAATCTTGTGTATAATGTGATTTTTAGTCTGCAGGTTTATGTTTAGCTGTTTTGCAATTACTGTGCACTATTCTTTGCCACTAGAGGGAGCAAGAACACTGTCAGTGTATCTGTCATCTTAGACCACTGTAGGTTAAAATTAGAGATGAGCAGGTTCGGTTCCCTGAGAACCGAATCCTCCCGAACTTTATGCTCCGACCCAGATCCGAGTCTGACTCGGGATTTCCCGCCTGACTCGGAATCCAGAACGAGGCAAAACATAATCATCCCGCTATCGGAATATTTCAGGTTTTGGATTCCATATAAACATCCATGCATCACCGCCATTTTCACTCCGAACTTGGAGAGTGAGGGAGACAGACCTCTGTCTCCCTCTGTGCATGGTGGTGTAGGGTGGGGTTAGTGTGTGTGCTCTGTAGGGGTGCTGCTGCAGCACTGTGGTGTACCTGTGCTGTGTTAGGGGTGCTGTCCTGGGTGTCACTGGTGTTTAATTTGCTGCAGCTGTACATGGGTGTTGCTGTCACTATGTTGTACAGGGGCACTGTCCTCCTGTATGCTGGAAAATATCAGGGTGCTTCTGGCCCTGTAAGTTGTAAAAATTCAGGGGTGCAGTTAAAAATTAAAAGCACACTGCTGAATGCTGTAAAATATAGGAGTGTTGCTGTTCAAATAACATTACACTGGCCCTGTATGCTATAAAAATTCAGGGGTGCAGTTAAAAATTAAAAGCACACTGCTCCTGTATGCTTTAAAATATAGGGGTGCTGCTGGCGCTGTATGTTGTAAAAATTCAGAGGTGCAGTTGTTTAAAATTAAAATCACACTGCTGTATGCTGTAAAATATAGGGGTGCTGCTGTGCCTGTATGTTGTAAAAATTCAGAGGTGCAGCTAAAAATTAAAAGCACACTGTTCTTGTATGCTGTAAAATATAGGGGTGTTGCTGTTCAAATAACATTACACTGGCCCTGTATGCTATAAAAATTCAGAGGTTAATTTGTTAAAAGGTAAAAACACACTGCTGTATTCTGTAAAATATAGGGGTGTTGCTGTTCAAATAACATTACACTGACCCTGTATGCTATAAAAATTCAGGAGTGCAGTTTTTAAAAATGTAAAAGCACACTGCTGTATGCTGTAAAATATAGTGGTGCTGCTGGCCTTGTATGTTGTAAAAATTCAGAGGTGCAGTTATTAAAAGTTAAAAGCACACTGCTGTATTCTGTAAAATATAGGGGTGTTGCTGTTCAAATAACATTACACTGACCCTGTATGCTATAAAAATTCAGGAGTGCTGTTGTTAAAAATGTAAAAGCACACTGCTGTATGCTGTAAAATATAAGGGTGTTGCTGTTTGAATAACATTACACTGGCACTATGTTGTAAAAATTCAGGGGTGCAGTTGTTAACAATTAAAAGCACACTGCTGTATGCTGTAAAATATAGGGGTGCTGCTGGTCCTGTATGCTGTAAAAATTCAGAGGTGCAGTTGTTAAAAGTTAAAAGCACACTGCTGTATGCTGTAAAATATAGGGGTGTTGCTGTTCAAATAACATTACACTGACCCTGTATGCTATAAAAACTCAGGGGTGTAGTTGCTAAAAATTAAAAGCACACTGCTGTATGTTTTAAAATATAGGGGTGCTGCTGGCCCTGTATGTTGTAAAAAATCAGAGGTGCAGTTGTTAAAAGTTAAAAGCACACTGCTGTATGCTGTAAAATATAGGGGTGTTGCTGTTCAAATAACATTACACTAACCCTGTATGTTGTAAAAATTCAGGGGTGTAGTTGTTAAAAATTAAAAGCACACTGCCGTATGCTGTAAAATATAGGGGTGCTGCTGGCACTGTATGTTGTAAAAATTCAGAGGTGCAGTTGTTTAAAATTAAAAGCACACTGCTTGTATGCTGTAAAATATAGGGGTGTTGCTGTTCAAATAACATTACACTGGCCCTGTATGTTGTAAAATCAATGTTCACTGGCCCTGTTTTGTATGGTGTAATTATTCTGGGGTGCAGTGAAAATCAATGTACACTGGCCCTGTCTTGTATACTGTAATTATTCTAGGGTGCAGTGAAAATCAATGTACACTGGCCCTGTCTTGTATGCTGTAAAATTACAGGAGTGTTGTGAAAATACAGGGGTGCTCGCACTGTCTGCGATTGCGATGTCTAGGCCTGACCTTCACAATAAGAATAAATATTTTGAAAAGCGCTGATATTCAACACAAAAACAATAAACTTTTATATGCTTACATTTTTTATTAAAAACAAACTGCTTACACAATCAATATATATAACAAATAAGAACAATATTCACCGGCCAGTGATTATATAAAAACAGAATAATATATAAAATTATTTTAGCATTACTCTAATCCAAATATAAAAAGAAAGAATTGGCTGAGTCCTGTGTGGCAGCAAGAAACAATGGGGGTAATTCCAATTTGATCACAGCAGGATTTTATTTAGCAATTGGGCAAAACCATGTGCACTGCAGGGGAGGCAGATATAACATGTGCAGAAAGAGTTAGATTTGGGTGGGTTGTTTTGTTTCTGTGCAGGGTAAATACTGGCTGTTTTATTTTTACACTGCAAATTAGATTGCAGATTGAACACACCCCACCCAAATCTAACTCTCTTTGCACATGTAATATCTGCCTCCCCTGCAGTGCACATGGTTTTGCCCAATTGCTAACAAAAATCCTGCTGCGATCAACTTGGAATTACCCCCAATGTTGCTACTAATGGCAGCTGAACAGAATTATTTAGAGCCCAGAAACAGTTCCAATATTCTGTTACACATGTATCACAGAAAGCTCCTTGATGATATGCAATGACTCCAATATGTAGAAAGCTTAAATGAGTCAGTAATGGCAGTAATTAATTATTTGTACTCATGAACTTATAGATGCAGATTTAAAGAGCCAGCTGAACAAAATAAGAAAAAGGGGTTACCCTTAATTTTGAGTCGCTCCACAGTCCTCTGGCCATAAGTACAGAAATACAAGATGGCCTTATCCAAAAGATGATCACTACTGAGGCGCTTTCCTCCGTATCAAAGAGGATGTCCGCTACTCCTCAGTAATGAGCTCTCAATGGTAGTTGCTGTTATGCATGGGCTCATTCCTCTCCATACTCAGGAGTTCTTTTATGTGGCTGCCCAATGTGTAGATGGGTGTCCTCTGTGCCCGCAGCACACAGCGCCCACACAGCGGGTTACCTCCATCTTTGTTACAGAGCTGTCACGGACATGCTTATACTGCTGCACAATGTTAGATGTAGTGTCTCCATCTCCACAGTTCACCATGGGATAACCCCACCCATGCAGCAGTGCTCCATAGCAGTGACTCTCCCTGGCTCTATAGTAAGCACGGCCAGCCCCCGCCAAGCACACACCAGCCGGTGATCAATGGTATAATAATTGGGCCCTTTGGTTCTGCCCTTCACAACACTGTATGGGAAGAGGAGGCTCCTACCACCATTTGCATGCCACCTGCAAGTGCTGGAAGGAGCACCCCCAGTCCAGTTGCTGATATTGAGATTGAGGATGTCACTGTAGAAGTACACCAGAATGTGGAGGAAATGGGTGTACTGTAGCTGGCGCTGCGGAGGAAGTTGACAATGAGGATTCTGATGGTAATGTGGTTTGTTTGAATAAGGCACCAGTGGAGACAGTTGTTGGCCATAGGATGAAAAAGCCCATTGTCATGCCTGGGTAAAATACCAAAAAAGCCACCTCTTCGGTGTGGAATTATCTCTCCACAAGTCTGGACACCAGGTGTCAAGCCATCTGTTGCCTTTGCCAATCCATAATGAGTAGTGGTAAGGACGTTAACCACCTAGGAACATCCTCCCTTATGCGTTACCTGCAGCACATTCATCATAAGTCATTATCAAGTTCAGAAACTTTGTGTAATAGCGTAAGCAGTCCACTGACACCTAAATGATGTGGTTTTGTTTGAATATTATTTCTCTGTGAGAATGAGTATGTAAACATTGAGGGGGGGGGGGGATCTGACGACATCTTGCCACTGTAGAGTCAGTTTGTGCAAGGAGAGATTAATTGCTTTTTTTTTGGTGGGGGCCCAAACAAACCAATCATTTCAGCCACAGTCATGTGGCAGACCCTGTCTCTGAAATGATTGGTTTGTTAAAGTGTGCACGTCCTGTTTATACAACATAAGGGTGGTTGGGAGGGCCTAAGGACAATTCCATCTTGCATCTCTTTTTTTTCTTTGCATTATGTGCTCTTTGGGGCATAGTTTTTAAAACTGCCATCCTGTCTGCCACTGCAGTGCCACTCCTAGATGGTCCAAGTGTTTGTGCTGCCCACTTGGGTCACTTACTGATGGGTCCATGTTTGCCTTGACCTTTAATAGGATTAATTTAGACTGAGAAATCCCCTGCTGTAATGACTTAATCCCCTGCTGTATTGTTCTTTGTATTGTATTGCAGCTGAGAACAATAGATGAAGGGTTTATGTTAATAAACCATGTTGTGCCTAGGCGCAGCAAACCAGCCAAGGTAACCAGGGTCCCATCTGTAGCTTAGTCATCCAACGACCTTGTTGCACCTCTTTTTTTTTCTTCTTTGTATTATGTGCTCTTTGGGGCATAGTTTTTAAAACTGCCATCCTGTCTGACACTGCAGTGCCACTCCTAGAGGTAAATTTACTAAGTTGGGAGTTATTTAGAACTGGTGATGTTGCCCATAGCAACCAATCAGATGGTATTTATTATCATCTAGAAGCAGTAAGATAAATGTTAAGTAGAATCTGATTGGTTGCTGTGGGCAACATCACCAGTTCTGAAAAACTCCCAACTTAGTAAATGTACCCCCTAGATGGGCCACATGTTTGTGCCGCCCACTTGTGTCGCTTAGCTTAGTCATGCAGCTACCTCTGTTCAACCTTTTGGCTAAAAACTATATTGTGAGATGTGAGGTGTTCAGAATAGACTGGAAATGAGTAGAAATGAATGTTATTGAGGTTAATAATACCGTAGGATCAAAATTAGCCCCAAATTGTGTGATTTTAGCTGTTTTTATGTTTTTTTTAAAAATCATCTAGATCCAAAACCAAAACCATAAAGGGTGGTTTTGGCAAAACCAATCCAGATCCAAAACACGAACGGGGATCCAGACCCAAACACAAAACCCGAAAAGTGCCCGCCACACATCTCTAGTTAAAATCTGCTTATGCTTTATGCTACAGGTTGAGTATCCCATATCCAAATATTCCGAAATACGGAATATTACGAAATACAGACTTTTTTGAGTGAGAGTGATATAGTGAAACCTTTGTTTTTTGATGGCTCAATGTACACAAACTTTGTTTAATACACAAAGTTATTAAAAATATTTTATTAAATGACCTTCGGGCTGTGTGTATAAGGTGTATATGAAACATAAATGAATTGTGTTTATGTACACACACTTTGTTTAATGCACAAAGTTATAAAAAATATTGGCTAAAATGACCTTCAGGCTGTGTGTATAAGGTGTATATGTAACATAAATGCATTCTGTGCTTAGATTTAGGTCCCATCACCATGATATCTCATTATGGTATGCAATTATTCCAAAATACGGAAAAATCCGATATCCAAAATACCTCTGGTCCCAAGCATTTTGGATAAGGGATACTCAACCTGTATCTGTTAGTAAGTAACACGCTATAGCCTTGGCTTACTTATAGTAATATTATTGGGGTGGGGGTGGGGGTGGTGCCTTATATACATCAAAGCCCCTTAACATATCTGTGATTTCAGTCAAGTTTTGGCTTCTTATAACTAACCCAGCAAGCATCAGCCCCTTTCAGACTGATGTGTTCCTGCTTGTTTAGCAAATAGATGTACAGTACACTAGAGCTGATGCACAGTTGAATGGAAGTTGTCAGTAAATGGCCCTGCATTGCGTGCAGAGACTTATGCATATATTTACACATCAGGGCTTAAAGTGGTACAGGTAGTGGTGGTGGAACTCATTTCCACCCCCACCCCCCCTTCCCCACCACCACCTCCCAATAGGCAGAGCCAGTGCTAGGGTGTTTGGCGTCCCCCTGTAAAAACTATAAATTTGTGCATTGCCTCCCACACTTTATAAAGAGACAATGGTCTCACAAGGAAGGGGCGGGGTGACACAGTAGATCCCCCAATTCAAAATTACGCCACACAGTAGCATAATCTTATTCCCATTACACCGCTTGTAGTGCCCCTTATTCATATTACACCACATAGTAGTGTCCCTTATTCACGTTACGACACACAGTAGTGCCCTTTATTCACATTATGCTACACAGTGGTAAAGCTTATACACGTTATGGAATTACTGTGCAAGGCCATGGAGGAGGTGGAACTAGTTCCACCGACAATTACAGGTGCATAGCTATACACTTTTGATCGACTCTGCATGGCACACAATTTCATTGGCACACCATCACTGATTATTGCCTATATAACAAAGCTCCTTAGTTGCAAGTTATGTGACTAAAAAAGCGTAAAATTTTGCAACGCCAATACTGTTGCTTGAGCATGCATACTCTCCTGACATGGGCATATGTTTATTAGACCCTTTTTGGTGTTATTTCTCCAAAATGCAATCAAAACCGAAATTAGATACTGTAACCCTAAAATAATTCTCTCTGTATATATAGTGTTATAAAAATCAAGCATGACAAATGCTTTTAGAACACAAAGACAACATTTTCTTTATCTTGCGTAGTACTAAAAGCCTCAGCATGGTAACACCTTTTATTATGTTTTATTAATAGGACGTGCAAACCAGCCCCCCCCCTCCCCCTCCCTGTTCTCACACACACACACACACACACACACACACACATTCACCTCGTTTCCATTTTATTTCCCATCAGGTATATTTGATGCATACCAATTAACTCATATAATATTGCAAAACAAGGGTTTTAGAGAGTTTGCTAAGTAGGTGCAAGATCAGAAAACAGAGAAAAGATTAAAGTTGTTTTCTATTTATGAGCTAGTATTACTATGTATATGCCAGCAATGGCTAAGCAATGCTTATAATTTTACATAATCAATATTTGTCTGAAATTATTTTGCTGATGGGGATACAGTGGTTCTGTTTCTAGTGTTTAGAGAAGTGAAAGTCAAATTTCTTGATGTAAAACATTTCTGAGGAAGGTTGTTTGCATACCAGGGAAGGTCTCTATTGTTACAGTAAATCAGTAGGTATCAATGGTAGAAAATTTTTATATATCCAAATCACGCAGAATATCAAATGTTCTATGTTGTCCTATTCTAATTGCCAGTGTATTTTTGGATTGTGGGAGGAAACTGGAGTACCCAGAGGAAACCCACGCAAGTACAGGGAGATTACACCTCAGTTAGGGCCATGGTTGGAATCAAACCCAGTGCTGTGAGGCAGTAATGCTAACCATTACACCATCCGTACTGCCCCTTATGTCATCTGTGTTGTCCTTTATTAGCACAATGACTGAAGGAGATGGTCCTGGTGATCAGTAATAAAGGCTGATTCAGAGTTGCACCTGGATCTTGCCATTATTCGCACTGCGCTTTGCATCCAAGCTGATCACATCGGCTACTTTGAGCAACGTAATACACATCTCTTCCGCATCTCCACTTGCAGCTGATTGGGTATAACAGTGCACCTAGTTTGGTTTAACAAAAATGCAGCCGGAGGCATTTGTATGAGATAGACACCTCCTGCATGTATTTGCGAGTGATGTGTTTGAGGAGGCAGCCTTGGATCTACATCGCAAACATTGTGCTATTCGTAATGTCTTTAGACAATGGCCAGTCTGCATAAGCTGGAGATTACTAAGGCTGGCCGTCAGTTCCGGGCACCCGGGTCTTGTCTAGAGATGAGTGGGTTCGGTTCTCTGAGAACCGAACCCTACCGAACTTCACGTGTCAAACACGGGTCCGAGCCAGGCTCGGTTGTTCCCGCCTGACTTGGAAAACCTGAATGAGGCAAAACGTCATCCCGCTGTCGGATTCTCGCGAGATTCGGATTCCATATAAAGAGCCGCTTGTCGACGCCATTCTCACTTGTGCATTGTAGAGGGTACAGAGAGGACGTGGCTACGTTCTCTCAGTGTCAAATCTCAGTATCAGTGCTTATTGCTGCTCAGTAATACTAGTACAGTGTCTCTCTTGTGCTGCATCTTGCTGCTGTAGGGTGCTCTGGTAGTAGTGTCCTGTGTCTGCATCGGTCATCATTATTCTAGTCACAGTGGTATCTGGGGGTGACAATTCCAGAGTGCTTTTGTGCTGCTCAGTAATACTAGTACAGTGTCTCTCTTGTGCTGCATCTTGCTACTGTAGGGTGCTGTGGTAGTAGTGTCCTGTGACTGTGTATCGTTCATCATCATTCCAGTCACAGTGGTATCTGGGGGGTGACAAATCCAGAGTGCTTTTGTGCAGTGTCTTGTGCTGCATCGTGCTGCTCAATGTCAGTTCTCCGTAGTATCATCAGTGCTCAGAATCATCAGTGCTCAGTATCACTGCTCATTGTCTTGTGATGCTCAGTAATACTACATTACTAATACAAGTACAGTGTCTTGTGCTGCTCAGTGTCAGTTCTCCGTAGTATTATTAGTGCTCAGTATCATCAGTGCTCAGTATCACTGCTCATTGTCTTGTGGTGCTCAGTAATACTACATTACTAATACTAGTACAGTGTCTTGTGCTGCATCTTGCTGCTGTAGGGTGCTGTGATAGTGTCCTGTCACTGTGCATAGGTCATCATCATTCCAATCAAAGTGGTATCTGGTATCTATCTAGTGGTATCTAATTCCAGACATTACTGCCGTCTAATTCCAGATATATTACTGGCATATAATTCCACACATGAAAAAATGGAGAACAAAAATTTGGAGGGTACAATAGGGAAATATCAAGATCCACTTCCACCTAGTGCTAAAGCTGCTGCCACTAGTCATGGCAGAGATGATGAAATGCCATCAACGTCATCTGCCAAGGCTGATGCCCAATGTCATAGTAGAGAGCATGTAAAATCCAAAAAGCAAAAGTTCATTAAAATGACCCAAAAATCTAAATTAAAATCATCTGAGGAAAAGCGTAAACTTGCCAATATGCCATTTACGAAACGGAGTGGCAAGGAACAGCTAAGGCCCTCTCCTGTGTTCCTCATGACTAGTGGTTCAGCTTCACATGAAGATGGAAGCACTCATCCTCCTGCTAGAAAAATGAAAAGAGTTAAGCTGGCAAAAGCACAGCAAAGAATTGTGCGTTCTAAATCACAAATCCCCAAGGAGAGTCCAATTGTGTTGGCGGGTGCGATGCCTGACCTTCCCAACACTGGACAGGAAGAGGTGGCTCCTTCCACCATTTGCATGGTGCACCCACAGTCCAGTTCCTGATATTCAAATTGAAGATGTCACTGTTGAAGTACACCAGGATGAGGATATGGGTGTTGCTGGCGCTGAGGAGGAAATTGACGACGAGGATTCTGATGGTGATGTGGTTTATTTAAATCAGGCACCAGGGGAGACACCTGTTGTCCGTGGGATGAAGAAGCCCATTGACATGCCTGGTCAAAATAAAATAAAAATCACCTCTTCGGTGTGGAATTATTTCAACAGAAATGCGGACAACAGGTGTCAAGCCATGTGTTGCCTTTGTCAAGCTGTAATAAGTAGGGGTAAGGACGTTAACCACCTAGGAACATCCTCCCTTATACGTCACCTGGAACATCCTCCCTTATACGTCACCTGGAGTGCATTCATCAGAAGTCATTGACAAGTTCAAAAACTTTGGGTGACAGCGGAAGCAGTCCACTGACAACTAAATCCCTTCTTCCTCTTGTACCCAAGCTCCTGCAAACCACATCACCAACTCCCTCAATGTCAATTTCCTCCTTAGACAGGAATGCCAATAGTCCTGCAGGTCATGTCACTGGCAAGTCTGACGAGTCCTCTTCTAACTGGGATTCCTCTGATGGATCCTTGAGTGTAACGCCTACTGCTGCTGGCGCTGCTGGCACTGCAGTTGTTGCTGCTGGGAGTTGATCGTCATCCCAGAGGGGAAGTCGGAAGACCACTTGTACTACTTCCAGTAAACAATTGACTGTCCAACAGTCCTTTGCGAGGACGATGAAATATCACAGCAGTCATCCTGTTGCAAAGCGGATAACTCAGGCCTTGACAACTATGTTGGTGTTAGACGTGCGTCCGGTATCCACCATTAGTTCACAGGGACTTAGAGAATTGCTTGAGGTAGTGTGTCCCCGGTACCAAATCCCATCTAGGTTCCACTTCTCTAGGCAGGCGATACCGAGAATGTACACAGACGTCAGAAAAAGTGTCCTCAGTGTCCTAAAAAATGCAGTTGTACCCACTGTCCACGTAACCACGGACATGTGGACAAGTGGAGAAGAGCAGACTAAGCACTATATCACTGTGACAGCCCACTCAGTAGATGTATTGCCTCCCGCAGCAACAACAGCGGCGGCACCAGTAGCAGCATCTCGCAAATGCCAACTCGTTCCTAGGCAGGCTACGCTTTGTATCACTGCTTTCCATAAGAGGCACACAGCTGACAACCTCTTACGGAAACTGAGGAACATCATCGCAGATTGGCTTACCCCAATTGGACTCTCCTGGGGATTTGTGATATCGGACAACGCCACCAATATTGTGCGTGCATTACATGTGGGCAAATTCCAGCACGTCCCATGTTTTGCACATACAATTAAGTTGGTGGTGCATAATTTTTTGAAAACGACAAGGGCGTGCAGGAGATGCTGTCAGTGGCCCGGAAAATTGCGGGCCACTTTCGGCATTCAGCCACCGCGTGCCGAAGACTGGAGCGCCAGCAAACACTCCTGAACATGCCCTGCCATCAGCTGAAGCAAGAGGTGGTAACGAGGTGGAATTCAACCCTCTATATGCTTCAGAGGATGGAAGAGCAGCAAAAGGCCATTCAAGCCTATACATCTGCCTACGATATAGGCAAAGGAGGGGGAATGCACCTGACTCAAGCGCAGTGGAGAATGATTTCCATGTTGTGCAAGGTTCTCCAACCCTTTGAACTTGCCACACGTGAAGTCAGTTCAGACACTGCCAGCCTAAGTCAGGTCAATTCCCTCATCAGGCTTTTGCAGAAGAAGCTGGAGACATTGAAGGAGGAGCTAAAATGGAGCAATTCCGCTAGGCATGTGGGACTTGTGGATGGAGCCCTTCATTGGCTTAACCAGGATTCACGGGTGGTCAATCTGTTGAAATCAGAGCACTACATTTTGGCCACCGTGCTCGATCCTAGGTTTAAAGCCTACGTTGTATCTCTCTTTCCGGTATCTGCAGATGTTCAAAGACCTGCTGGTGAGACAAATGTCAAGTCAAGTGGAACGTGACCCGCCAACAGCTCCTCATTAATTTTCTACCACTACTGGAGCTGCCAGGAAAAGGATAAAATTTCCAAAACCACCCGCTGGCGGTGATGCAGGGCAGTCAGGAGCAAGGGCTGACATCTGGTCCGGACTGAAGGACCTGTCAACGATTACTGACATGTCGTTTACTGTCACTGTATATGATTCTGTCACCATTGAAAGAATGGTGGAGGATTATATGAGTAATAGCATCCAAGTAGGTATGTACGTATACTGGCAGGAAAAAGAGGCAATTTGGAGGCCCTTGCACAAACTGGCTTTATTTTACCTAAGTTGCCCCCCCCCTCCAGTGTGTACCCCGAAAGAGTGTTTAGTGCAGCCGGTCACCTTGTCAGCGATCGGCGTAGGAGGTTACTTCCAGAAAATGTGGAGAAGATGATGTTCATCAAAATGAATTATAAATTCCTCCGTGGAGACATTTACCAGCAATTGCATCCAGAAAGTACACAGGGACCTGTGATGGTGGATTCCAGTGGGGACGAATTAATACTCTGTGAGGAGGAGGCTGTACACAGTGAAAGGGGTGAGGAATCGGAGGATGAGGATGATGTGGACATCTTGCCTCTGTAGAGCCAATTTGTGCAAGGAGAGATTGATTGCTTCTATTTTGGTGGGGCCCCAAACCAGCCAGTCATTTCAGCCACAGTCGTGTGGCAGACCCTGTGGCTGAAATGATTGGTTTGTTAAAGTGTGCATGTCCTGTTTATACAACATATTTATCTTTGCATCATGGGCTGTTTGGGGCCAATTTTTTTAAGTGCCATCCTGTCTGACACTGCAGTGCCACGCCTAGATGGGCCAGGTGTTTGTGTCGGCCACTTGGGTCGCTTAGCTTAGTCATCCAGCGACCTCGGTGCAAATTTTAGGACTAAAAATAATATTGTGAGGTGTTCAGAATAGACTGGAAATGAGTGGAAATTATGGTTATTGAGATTAATAATACTATAGGATCAAAATTACCCCCAAATTCTATGATTTTAGCTGTTTTTGAAGGTTTGATTTTTTAAAACACCCGAATCCAAAACGCATCCGAATCCGACAAAAATCCGAAAGGGAGATTTTGCCAAGACACGTCCGAATCCAAAACACGGCCGCGGAAGCAAATCCAAAAACAAAAAAAACACAAAAAATGCCCGCTGCACATCTCTAGTCCTGTCACACCTACAAAACAGGAGCAACACCCCTTCATGTTGAAGAATGGTGCTAGGGACTGCCCCCGCTCTGCCCCTCCACAAACGCTGCAGCATGTTAGTCATGCTGCAGCTGACGGGGCTGTAAGCAATATCACAAGACCCATTCTACACGTGTCTCGCAACTGCACTGCCCCACAACCATCGGATTTGTACGTATACTATAGGGTTTAAAACAAATCTAAATTAGGCCCAATGAGTAGAAGGTATCGTAGGCTATTCGGAGTTGAGTGTATGCAGAGATCTGTCTGATTTCTGATGGTTCTCTGCACCATAACAAGGGCTGGTGCAAATATGCACTGACAATGACGATGACTAATTTGACAAGCAAATGAAATGAAATGGGGTGGTGCTGCCACATTGATGCTGTTTACTCTGTACTGTATATATTACAAGATCCACATTTATATCTGAACACGTAATGCAAACACATCTGTGACAGACTTTGTACAGTTCATGATCAGGCCCACAATGACTAATGGGGCAGAGAAGAGGGTTGTGTGTGTATGGACTGGGAGGCTGTATGCAGAGCTGCAAATGCTGCCTTAGATGGCTTATAAGGGTGAAAGGATCACCTACACCAAAGTTGCTCAGTGATTGTAAGAAGAAGTTTCACAAACCTGAACAATCTCCAAATCGGAATCCAGTCGCATAACTGACAGTAAGCATGTTGACGTTCATAATGTTGACACCAAAATGTCAACAATAGTCGAATGGTTCAAACTGTTGACAGGCACCAGGTCGACATCTTCAAACTGTCGACAGGTTCACAGGGGGGAATCCAATTGCTGGCAGCAAATTTAAGAAAACATGTGGCGCCGGGATTTTCCTGCAGCCACTGGTTTTTTAGATTGCAGGACAGAAAATGGGATGCAGTGATTTCTATGTTTTTCTCACATCTCCAGAGCAAGTCTGATTTTTCCTAAAATCGTTAATTTTAGGAAAAATCTCTGGGACCCCGGGTGGCACCATCCCCTGAGATCTAATTAAGCATTTGGAAGTTTCCAATTAGCTTAGTTATGCAGTTATTACCTTCTGCCGAAGCTATTTCCTCTGCAGGAGGGTAAGTATGTGAGGTATGGGGAGTGTGTGTGTGTGTGTGTGTGTGTGTGTGTGTGTGTGTGTGTGTGTGTGTATAAATATGTACGAGTGTGTGGATGTGTGTGTGAGTGGCCCGGGTGTATGTGACTCTCCCCCAGAACTTGCATCTCCCAGCATCCTCCGGGACTCCCAGTAGCCCCCTCCCTAGTGAGAAGATGGAGGGGAGACCACCGGGAGCCACGGAGAACCCTGGACAGGTACCTTTATTTTTTATGCACCATGGGGTTTTCAGTAGAGATGAGCGCCTGAAATTTTTCGGGTTTTGTGTTTTGGTTTTGGGTTCGGTTCCGCGGCCGTGTTTTGGGTTCGAACGCGTTTTGGCAAAACCTCACCGAATTATTTTTGTCGGATTCGGGTGTGTTTTGGATTCGGGTGTTTTTTTCCAAAAACACTAAAAAACAGCTTATATCATAGAATTTGGGGGTCATTTTGATCCCAAAGTATTATTAACCTCAAAAACCATAATTTACACTCATTTTCAGTCTATTCTGAATACCTCACACCTCACAATATTATTTTTAGTCCTAAAATTTGCACCGAGGTCGCTGTGTGAGTAAGATAAGCGACCCTAGTGGCCGACACAAACACCGGGCCCATCTAGGAGTGGCACTGCAGTGTCACGCAGGATGTCCCTTCCAAAAAACCCTCCCCAAACAGCACATGACGCAAAGAAAAAAAGAGGCGCAATGAGGTAGCTGTGTGAGTAAGATTAGCGACCCTAGTGGCCGACACAAACACCGGGCCCATCTAGGAGTGGCACTGCAGTGTCACGCAGGATGGCCCTTCCAAAAAACCCTCCCCAAACAGCACATGACGCAAAGAAAAAAAGAGGCGCAATGAGGTAGCTGACTGTGTGAGTAAGATTAGCGACCCTAGTGGCCGACACAAACACCGGGCACATCTAGGAGTGGCACTGCAGTGTCACGCAGGATGTCCCTTCCAAAAAACCCTCCCCAAACAGCACATGACGCAAAGAAAAAAAGAGGCGCAATGAGGTAGCTGTGTGAGTAAGATTAGCGACCCTAGTGGCCGACACAAACACCGGGCACATCTAGGAGTGGCACTGCAGTGTCACGCAGGATGTCCCTTCCAAAAAACCCTCCCCAAACAGCACATGACGCAAAGAAAAAAAGAGGCGCAATGAGGTAGCTGTGTGAGTAAGATTAGCGACCCTAGTGGCCGACACAAACACCGGGCCCATCTAGGAGTGGCACTGCAGTGTCACGCAGGATGTCCCTTCCAAAAAACCCTCCCCAATCAGCACATGATGCAAAGAAAAAGAAAAGAAAAAAGAGGTGCAAGATGGAATTATCCTTGGGCCCTCCCACCCACCCTTATGTTGTATAAACAAAACAGGACATGCACACTTTAACCAACCCATCATTTCAGTGACAGGGTCTGCCACACGACTGTGACTGATATGACGGGTTGGTTTGGACCCCCCCCCAAAAAAGAAGCAATTAATCTCTCCTTGCACAAACTGGCTCTACAGAGGCAAGATGTCCACCTCATCTTCACCCTCCGATATATCACCGTGTACATCCCCCTCCTCACAGATTATCAATTCGTCCCCACTGGAATCCACCATCTCAGCTCCCTGTGTACTTTGTGGAGGCAATTGCTGCTGGTCAATGTCTCCGCGGAGGAATTGATTATAATTCATTTTAATGAACATCATCTTCTCCACATTTTCTGGATGTAACCTCGTACGCCGATTGCTGACAAGGTGAGCGGCGGCACTAAACACTCTTTCGGAGTACACACTTGTGGGAGGGCAACTTAGGTAGAATAAAGCCAGTTTGTGCAAGGGCCTCCAAATTGCCTCTTTTTCCTGCCAGTATAAGTACGGACTGTGTGACGTGCCTACTTGGATGCGGTCACTCATATAATCCTCCACCATTCTATCAATGTTGAGAGAATCATATGCAGTGACAGTAGACGACATGTCCGTAATCGTTGTCAGGTCCTTCAGTCCGGACCAGATGTCAGCATCAGCAGTCGCTCCAGACTGCCCTGCATCACCGCCAGCGGGTGGGCTCGGAATTCTGAGCCTTTTCCTCGCACCCCCAGTTGCGGGAGAATGTGAAGGAGGAGATGTTGACAGGTCGCGTTCCGCTTGACTTGACAATTTTGTCACCAGCAGGTCTTTCAACCCCAGCAGACCTGTGTCTGCCGGAAAGAGAGATCCAAGGTAGGCTTTAAATCTAGGATCGAGCACGGTGGCCAAAATGTAGTGCTCTGATTTCAACAGATTGACCACCCGTGAATCCTTGTTAAGCGAATTAAGGGCTGCATCCACAAGTCCCACATGCCTAGCGGAATCGCTCCGTGTTAGCTCCTTCTTCAATGCCTCCAGCTTCTTCTGCAAAAGCCTGATGAGGGGAATGACCTGACTCAGGCTGGCAGTGTCTGAACTGACTTCACGTGTGGCAAGTTCAAAGGGCATCAGAACCTTGCACAACGTTGAAATCATTCTCCACTGCACTTGAGACAGGTGCATTCCATCTCCTATATCGTGCTCAATTGTATAGGCTTGAATGGCCTTTTGCTGCTCCTCCAACCTCTGAAGCATATAGAGGGTTGAATTCCACCTCGTTACCACTTCTTGCTTCAGATGATGGCAGGGCAGGTTCAGTAGTTTTTGGTGGTGCTCCAGTCTTCTGTACGTGGTGCCTGTACGCTGAAAGTGTCCCGCAATTTTTCTGGCCACCGACAGCATCTCTTGCACGCCCCTGTCGTTTTTTAAAAAATTCTGCACCACCAAATTCAAGGTATGTGCAAAACATGGGACGTGCTGGAATTTGCCCATATTTAATGCACACACAATATTGCTGGCGTTGTCCGATGCCACAAATCCACAGGAGAGTCCAATTGGGGTAAGCCATTCCGCGATGATCTTCCTCAGTTGCCGTAAGAGGTTTTCAGCTGTGTGCGTATTCTGGAAAGCGGTGATACAAAGCGTAGCCTGCCTAGGAAAGAGTTGGCGTTTGCGAGATGCTGCTACTGGTGCCGCCGCTGCTGTTCTTGCGGCGGGAGTCCATACATCTACCCAGTGGGCTGTCACAGTCATATAGTCCTGACCCTGCCCTGCTCCACTTGTCCACATGTCCGTGGTTAAGTGGACATTGGGTACAACTGCATTTTTTAGGACACTGGTGAGTCTTTTTCTGACGTCCGTGTACATTCTCGGTATCGCCTGCCTAGAGAAGTGGAACCTAGATGGTATTTGGTAACGGGGGCACACTGCCTCAATAAATTGTCTAGTTCCCTGTGAACTAACGGCGGATACCGGACGCACGTCTAACACCAACATAGTTGTCAAGGACTCAGTTATCCGCTTTGCAGTAGGATGACTGCTGTGATATTTCATCTTCCTCGCAAAGGACTGTTGAACAGTCAATTGCTTACTGGAAGTAGTACAAGTGGGCTTACGACTTCCCCTCTGGGATGACCATCGACTCCCAGCGGCAACAACAGCAGCGCCAGCAGCAGTAGGCGTTACACGCAAGGATGCATCGGAGGAATCCCAGGCAGGAGAGGACTCGTCAGACTTGCCAGTGACATGGCCTGCAGGACTATTGGCATTCCTGGGGAAGGAGGAAATTGACACTGAGGGAGTTGGTGGGGTGGTTTGCGTGAGCTTGGTTACAAGAGGAAGGGATTTACTGGTCAGTGGACTGCTTCCGCTGTCACCCAAAGTTTTTGAACTTGTCACTGACTTATTATGAATGCGCTGCAGGTGACGTATAAGGGAGGATGTTCCGAGGTGGTTAACGTCCTTACCCCTACTTATTACAGCTTGACAAAGGGAACACACGGCTTGACACCTGTTGTCCGCATTTCTGGTGAAATACCTCCACACCGAAGAGCTGATTTTTTTGGTATTTTCACCTGGCATGTCAACGGCCATATTCCTCCCACGGACAACAGGTGTCTCCCCGGGTGCCTGACTTAAACAAACCACCTCACCATCAGAATCCTCCTGGTCAATTTCCTCCCCAGCGCCAGCAACACCCATATCCTCCTCATCCTGGTGTACTTCAACACTGACATCTTCAATCTGACTATCAGGAACTGGACTGCGGGTGCTCCTTCCAGCACTTGCAGGGGGCGTGCAAATGGTGGAAGGCGCATGCTCTTCACGTCCAGTGTTGGGAAGGTCAGGCATCGCAACCGACACAATTGGACTCTCCTTGTGGATTTGGGATTTCAAAGAACGCACAGTTCTTTGCGGTGCTTTTGCCAGCTTGAGTCTTTTCAGTTTTCTAGCGAGAGGCTGAGTGCTTCCATCCTCATGTGAAGCTGAACCACTAGCCATGAACATAGGCCAGGGCCTCAGCCGTTCCTTGCCACTCCGTGTGGTAAATGGCATATTGGCAAGTTTACGCTTCTCCTCCGACAATTTTATTTTAGGTTTTGGAGTCCTTTTTTTTCTGATATTTGGTGTTTTGGATTTGACATGCTCTGTACTATGACATTGGGCATCGGCCTTGGCAGACGACGTTGCTGGCATTTCATCGTCTCGGCCATGACTAGTGGCAGCAGCTTCAGCACGAGGTGGAAGTGGATCTTGATCTTTCCCTAATTTTGGAACCTCAACTTTTTTGTTCTCCATATTTTATAGGCAGAACTAAAAGGCACCTCAGGTAAACAATGGAGATGGATGGATTGGATACTAGTATACAATTATGGACGGACTGCCACGGTTAGGTGGTATAAAAAAACCACGGTTAGGTGGTATATAATACAATTATGGATGGACGGACTGCCTGCCGAGTGCCGACACAGAGGTAGCCACAGCCGTGAACTACCGCACTGTACACTGGTTGATAAAGAGATAGTAGTATACTCGTAACAACTAGTATGACGACGGTATAAAGAATGAAAAAAAAACCACAGTTAGGTGGTATATATTATAATACAATTATGGTTGGACGGACTGCCTGCCGAGTGCCGACACAGAGGTAGCCACAGCCGTGAACTACCGCACTGTACACTGGTTGATAAAGAGATAGTAGTATACTCGTAACAACTAGTATGACGACGGTATAAAGAATGAAAAAAAAACCACGGTTAGGTGGTATATATTATAATACAATTATGGTTGGACGGACTGCCTGCCGAGTGCCGACACAGAGGTAGCCACAGCCGTGAACTACCGCACTGTACACTGGTTGATAAAGAGATAGTAGTATACTCGTAACAACTAGTATGACGACGGTATAAAGAATGAAAAAAAAACCACGGTTAGGTGGTATATATTATAATACAATTATGGATGGACGGACTGCCTGCCGAGTGCCGACACAGAGGTAGCCACAGCCGTGAACTACCGCACTGTACACTGGTTGATAAAGAGATAGTAGTATACTCGTAACAACTAGTATGACGACGGTATAAAGAATGAAAAAAAAACCACGGTTAGGTGGTATATATTATAATACAATTATGGTTGGACGGACTGCCTGCCGAGTGCCGACACAGAGGTAGCCACAGCCGTGAACTACCGCACTGTACACTGGTTGATAAAGAGATAGTAGTATACTCGTAACAACTAGTATGACGACGGTATAAAGAATGAAAAAAAAACCACGGTTAGGTGGTATATATTATAATACAATTATGGTTGGACGGACTGCCTGCCGAGTGCCGACACAGAGGTAGCCACAGCCGTGAACTACCGCACTGTACACTGGTTGATAAAGAGATAGTAGTATACTCGTAACAACTAGTATGACGACGGTATAAAGAATGAAAAAAAAACCACGGTTAGGTGGTATATATTATAATACAATTATGGATGGACGGACTGCCTGCCGAGTGCCGACACAGAGGTAGCCACAGCCGTGAACTACCGCACTGTACTGTGTCTGCTGCTAATATAGACTGGTTGATAAAGAGATAGTATACAATACTACTAATATACTGGTGGTCAGGCACTGGTCACCACTAGTCACACTGGCAGTGGCACTCCTGCAGCAAAAGTGTGCACTGTTTAATTTTAATATAATATTATTTATCATGTACTCCTGGCTCCTGCTATAACAACCTGCAGTGCTCCCCAGTCTCCCCCACAATTATAAGCTTTATATACAATACATTGATGTGCAGCACACTGGGCTGAGCAGTGCACACAGACTGAGTCACTGTGTGACTGTGTATCGTTTTTTTCAGGCAGAGAACGGATATATTAAATAAAACAAACAACTGCACTGTCTCTGGTGGTCACTGGTCACTGTGGTCGTCAGTCACTAAACTCTGTCTGCACTCTCTTCTAATCTACAGTATCACAGCAATCTCTCTCTCTCTCTCTCTCTTCTAAATCTAATCTAAATGGAGAGGACGCCAGCCACGTCCTCTCCCTATCAATCTCAATGCACGTGTGAAAATGGCGGCGACGCGCGGCTCCTTATATAGAATCCGAGTCTCGCGAGAATCCGACAGCGTCATGATGACGTTCGGGCGCGCTCGGGTTAACCGAGCAAGGCGGGAAGATCCGAGTCGCTCGGACCCGTGAAAAAAAAAGTGAAGTTCGTGCGGGTTCGGATTCAAAGAAACCGAACCCGCTCATCTCTAGTTTTCAGCGCTGAAATTGTGAGTGTGCATATCCGCTGTAATCCAATATTGGGCTTGGTTATTTACCTTACTAAACCTTGCTCCCAAGTGGATATGCATCACAGTGTCCATATCTAAAATGTCCATATATAAAATGTTGCCATGTGAAATGTCAACATTTTGAGGCTTAGTGACTCCACTTCCATGCATGCACAATGAAGGACCAAACAGAGCTTCATGACACATTTACTGACCCTGCACAGGAACCTTAGCACCAGCCTTGATTGTAGTGTCTGCAGGAGTGGATCATTTTTGCTGGCCTACCAATTTTCATTTGTCAGTAAGCAAATATTTACATATTTATATATTTACACATATACAGTACACAGTATGTACAGTATATCTGGGATGCAGTTAATATACTGGCTGTTGGGATCCCGGCAGCCGGTGAAATGTCGGCTGCCACAATCCTGACTGCAGCCCAGTATTCCTACTGGTGGTGAGAATATAACCTGTGGTGAGCGCAGCGAGCCCGGGAGGGGACTCTCGAGGGGACTCGCTGCAGCGCAGTCAGGATTCTGGTTGACGGGATGCCGTTGTCAGTATAGTGGCAGCATCCAGTCTGCTGGTCTCCCATATGCATTCCGTCTTATCTAATGCCTACTGTATGCCCCACATTTCAGGATCACTGACGTTTCATTATCTCTCCCTGACATGGCACCTCTACATTTCTGTATGTTGGGACAGAAGGACATGTTACCCCAAGAAAAGAAATCTTCTGCAGGGTATTTATTTTTCTAGTAATCATGTGCTATCAGCTGTGCAGTATGTATTACACAACTGATAAAGAACCATTTATTCTATGCCTTCCATCTAGAAACTAGTCTGTGCTGGACTTATTTTATAACTTCCCTTTTACCTAAGTCCTGAATAAACAGCTACAGTACACAGAGACCACATAGAGCTGTGGTGTAGTAGCAATGACGTGAGGAATATGTAGAAATGCTGTAAGTATTGATAACACGCTTGGCTGTACTACTATGCTCTATGTGTTTCTCAGAGATATAATAACAGTATGTACTTTCCATGACCTAGGTGTACACCATACGCAAGACCAGCCCGGTACAGTGTCACACATCAGTGGGTGTCTCCCCTCTGACTCCCAGCTGGGTGTGGGAAGGTGTCTCCCCTCCTCTCCTGGCTGGGGGTGGAAAGGTGCTCTCTTCTACAGTCCCAGTGACTGCTCATTAACACATTAGCTGTAGACTGGATGTGCTCTTAGGTCACACTGACAGCACCAGTCAGACCAGAGACTGCCCTCCCAGCTGACAGAAAGATGCTAGTAAAGTAAGTTGTATCATTCAGATGCCTTTATTCAGCACCAGCACTGCATACTGTAGTTTGTGGATATTGATGGGGAAGTTTAGTGATGGATTATACTTTGCTCAAACGATCCTAATGTAATACAGTGTTTTAGTTGTAAGCTGCATATGTTTACATTGCACCTTTCCTTATTCTTCTGTATATCTGTCCTTTTTTTCCCCCATAGTGATAATGTTTTACTGTATGTCACCCATTTAAAATCACTGTTAAATTGATTGACTTTAGGTGACAGATCTAGTGGAAAAAATTTTTCCCTAAACAAAACAGCAGATTAATGTATATATCTATATGTATATAATGTATATATCTATATAAGGTGCTATTCAATAGTTGTTGTTTTTTAACTGATTAGTTTCTGTAGATTTTATAGGTAACACACGCATATATATATATATATATATATATATAAAATCATTTTCATGTCTCCTGTTTGTTTTTGTTTTTGCTGTGTTTTGTAACATTTTCTTAGCAAGCAGTGTATGGATGTCTATAAATATCCACAATTTTCCCTTAAAAAAATGCTATCTATCCTTTCTTTGACCATATAAAATGTTGCAATATGATTACATTTATGTAATGTGTATATGTGCATTCTGGGCAAGTATAAAGTGCACATAACTGATGGTTCCAGTAGTAGTTTCTGAAAGTGCTTTATATTTAATATCAAGTTTCTAGTATTTAATTTAAGGCGGTCATGTCTATCTCTGACCACCACTTACTGTATAGTCTACTGTAGGTTAGGGATTTTTAACTTCAGTTCTCTGGTACAGTATTTCTGTCTCTGGAAACAGGTGGGATAATTACTGACACAGCAAAATAGATGAATTCACCTGTGCATGATTAAAGAAATGTAGAAAACATGACCTGTTGGGAGTACTTGAATACTGAATATGAAAACCGCATGTTATGGGGAACCAGTGTGCGCAACTGTGCTCATCATGTTTGCTAACATTGATTATAAACTTTTAATTGTAGATAATATAAAAAATATTTCTTCATAATGCCTTGAATTTAAAACTATATAGTAACATATTTATCATGCATATTTTTCATAAAATTATGCAGAAACAGTAGTTTCTGCATAATATTTGATTGCGTTCTGACCCCTATGTACCAAACTCTGAAAGGCAAAGTTTCTCGGAATTTGATCCCATTGGTTTTTGCAATAAGTGCTTTACGAATATGGATTCTATACTCGCAGGACAGTACGTTCCCTTTCCTGCAGCCTACGTATGGCTCCCGAATCTGACACTGCCCATATAGGCCCCATACTGACAACTGTGTTTTATAAATTGAATTAGGGAAATTGTATTTTACTGTATTTAGTAAAATAATTATACATCAATAAATAAGGGCAGACCTTTAAATCTTGAGATTGTCTTCTGCATTCTGTATAATTGAAAAAAGACTATATAGTTATTACACTTTAAAGAATATTTCATATGAACATAATTTAATGTTAGCAAAAATAAGTCGGTTTATTCTACACTTATTTGTGTGACTGTGACAGAGCTGAGGATCTTGTGGCTGATGGACAGCCAGATGTACCCCTGCCCCAAAAATGTTTAAGCTAAATTGCTTTTCTCAGTTCTAGGTCTGGCCTTCGCTTAGGTCCGGCCTTAGGGGGTAATTCAGAGTTGATCGCAGCAGAAAATTTGTTAGCAGTTGGGCAAAACCATTTGCACTGCAGGTGGGGCAGATATAACATTTGCAGAGAGAGTTAGATTTGGGTGGGTTATTTTGTTTCTGTGCAGGGTAATTACTGGCTACTTTATTTTTACACTGCAAATTAGATTTCAGTTTGAACACACCACACCCAAATCTAACTCTCTCTGCACATGTTATATCTGCCCCCCCTGCAGTGCACATGGTTTTTCCCAACTGCTAACACAGTTGCTGCTGCGATCGACTCTGAATTAGGCCCTTAGTTCCCGGACTGAGCCTGTGAGCATTTTGGGAATTTGAGCAGCACTTCCGTACCCCCCCCCCCCCCCCTTCTTCCTTCCCCCTGGAGTAAATGTAATGTAGGGAGATTGTTGAATAAAGGGGGAATGAGCTTATGGTATGTATAGTAACTTATTTATTCAACAATACCTCAAACATTTATATCTGCTATCTGTGGTGAAAATGTAGATTTTTCAATATTGGAACAAATTATATTTTTGGAAATTCCACAGAATTTATTGTGATTAAATGTTCAAATATACTGAATCTGAGTTGGCGCTGCTCCTTGTTTCCATCTATCGGAGCCTTTGTGTTCATTTATCAAAATCAGAAAACCTTTGGTTATTAAAATTATTTATGGTAAACATGTGCATGATATAGTGGGCCTATTTAACGCAATATGGATTTTTTTTTTTAAATCAAGAATGTCAAGTGCTGCAGTGACAAATTTGCAAGAACATAATAATCCCACATTTTACACTGCTTTCTATTGTCAGATGTCCATTTACCATAGCATAGGAATGTATGCCATTAGAACAAATATGCAAAATATTTAAAAAAATACATATTCCTCTGAAAGAGATCTTACATGTTTCATAAAACCTAGAACAGAGCAATGTTCTGCACAATTTTATAAATTCTGATGATTATAATGTAAAGATCACCAACATATAGTCCAGCACTGTGCACTGAGAGGAACATGATACAAGAAACATATTTACCATGACATGAAAATAATATAAAATAGGTAACGAAGACTTTGCCTAAATAAGCATCAATAATGATGTACAAGTTATACTATTATAGATTGTATACTAATAATAGAGATTGCATTAAATATGAGGTTGTGGAGAGTAGATGTTTTAAATCAGCCATGCTACTTACAGCCAATAAAAATTGTTAGTTAGACAAGCCTATCTCCCACTGCGGTCTTGATAGCTATTAATGGGGGTGTTGGAAAGCAGAAATAGATGTTAGAGTAAGGGTGTGTACACACGGTGAGATCCTTGCTATGCCCGATTTTCACTTGCGATTTCCCTTGAACTCCCCAGAGCCCAGCACCACCGATTTTGACTAACTTTTCTTGAGATATGGACTATGTGTGCTTACGATTTTGGCTTATGTGAGATTTTGGCTTATGTGAGATGTCATAGACATGTGAGATGAAGTAGATAGTACACCGATCTAGCAAGGATTGACTTGCCTGCACAGTCTATCTTTTCTTGTGATGCCGACCTGGCGGGACCGCGCATCGGGATCGAATCGGGATCGCAAGGTGACTTTCACCTTGCGATCTGCACTAACTTTTCTTGCAATTTTGACTATATAGTCAAAATCGAAAGAAAATATCTCACCGTGTGTACACACCCTAAGTAATTACAATGTTTCGATGGATTACATACTGTACTATTTACTGGTGGACGGGATGCCGACTGTCAATATCCCAACAGTGGCATCCTGCCCACCAGAATGCTGACAGCGGGGCAAGTGCTAAGAGTCCCATTGCGGGCTCGGTGGTTCGCTGCGCTCGCCACAGGATCTATTCAGTGGGAATAGCCCTGGTGCTCCGGGATGTCGGCTATCGGTATTGTCAGCTGTTGGAATTTTGGTGCCCTAGACGCTGGGATCCCGACTTCCGGCATTTTAACTGCAACCCGTTTCAAATTTCAATACATGTTGGTATCTCAAACACATCAAATCAACAACAGCAAAAAACTACAGCACTCTAAATACAGTATATCCTCCACATTCATTATTGGCTTGAAAAGGAAGGTGCTATTCTAAAACATCACATAGTGTATCATCATAAATATCTGGCGGTTATGACTACCAGCTGTATCTTTGCTCCTTCGGACTGCATCTTTAAACACATGCAATATTATGGTGTGACTACATCTGAATTGATCACAAAATATATTTACCCTAGTTCCAAAGCTTCAGGAGCTTAGGAACTATAGACCAAACAAGTCTCATATCACTTTGCTGATTTGATGTTAGACTTTTTTTTTTTCAGAATTGTGAACTGTAATTTGTTACTACAATATGGTATTTTGTCCGAATATAAAATTATATTACAACTAAAGATTAAAAAAATACTGATTCAGTAATGACAGGCCTCTGAATATTTTTCTTTTCATTATTATTATTATTATTATTATTATTATTATGTTTTGTTTTTTCAAACAGCAACATTTGAGTCATATGGGAGGAAGTTACAACTTTTACAAGGAGAACTTGATGTTCTGAGAATAACATTGTAACATAGAATGTTTTATTGTAATAATTAAATGTAAAATAACTGGGCAGGTAATTTTGTTCTCAATTTAAGACTCACTTTTATAATAAACCATACACTGGATATTTTTTATTATTATTATTATTATTATTATTATTATTATTATTATTATTATTAATTATGTGTCAGGATCTCATAGCTCATTCCTGGGAGAAATCACTTTAGAACAAACAAGTTATTTTTATATACCATTGTTGTTCCCCATAGGCTATCACTTTGGATGCACATTGCTTACTAAAATGGACTGACCTATTAATTCCTGGGACCATATTAAAATAGAAGTTGTGTACCTGCACACTCAAATTAATTTATTATGAGTGTATGGAATCCAAAGACATACACTCAATGATTTGATCCCTTATGGTATTAATAGGTAGTCCTTTATTGGTACAGGGGGTGCTGCCAACTACAGTATATGATAGAACTAGCAACTAGAGATGAGCGGGTTCGGTTTCTCTGAATCCGAACCCGCCAGAACTTCATGTTTTTTTTCACGGGTCCGAGCGACTCGGATCTTCCCGCCTTGCTCGGTTAACCCGAGCGCGCCCGAACGTCATCATGACGCTGTCGGATTCTCGCGAGGCTCGGATTCTATCGCGAGACTCGGATTCTATATAAGGAGCCGCGCGTCGCCGCCATTTTCACACGTGCATTGAGATTGATAGGGAGAGGACGTGGCTGGCGTCCTCTCCATTTAGATTATAAGAGAGAGATTTACTGGAGCTGACTAGGAGGAGTACTGTTACTGTAGAAGTGTAGAGACTGAGTGGAGAGAGTTTACTAGTGAGGACAGTGCAGTTTACTTTATAATCCGTTCTCTGCCTGAAAAAAGCGATACACAGCACACAGTGACTCAGTCACATACCATATCTGTGTGCACTGCTCAGGCTCAGGCCAGTGTGCTGCATCATCTATTATCTATATATAATATTATATATATCTGTCTGACTGCTCAGCTCACACAGCTTATAATTGTGGGGGAGACTGGGGAGCACTACTGCAGTGCCAGTTATAGGTTATAGCAGGAACCAGGAGTACATAATATATTATATAGTGAGTGACCACCAGACACACAGTGCAGTTTATTTAATATATCCGTTCTCTGCCTGAAAAAAGCGATACACACAGTGACTCAGTCAGTCACATACCATATCTGTGTGCACTGCTCAGGCTCAGGCCAGTGTGCTGCATCATCTATATATATTATATATCTGTCTGACTGCTCAGCTCACACAGCTTATAATTGTGGGGGAGACTGGGGAGCACTACTGCAGTGCCAGTTATAGGTTATAGCAGGAGCCAGGAGTACATAATATTATATTAAAATTAAACAGTGCACACTTTTGCTGCAGGAGTGCCACTGCCAGTGTGACTAGTGACCAGTGACCTGACCACCAGTATATATAATATTAGTAGTATACTATCTCTTTATCAACCAGTCTATATTAGCAGCAGACACAGTACAGTGCGGTAGTTCACGGCTGTGGCTACCTCTGTGTCGGCACTCGGCAGCCCGTCCATAATTGTATATACCACCTAACCGTGGTTTTTTTTTCTTTCTTTATACATACATACTAGTTACGAGTATACTATCTCTTTATCAACCAGTCTATATTAGCAGCAGACACAGTACAGTGCGGTAGTTCACGGCTGTGGCTACCTCTGTGTCGGCACTCGGCAGCCCGTCCATAATTGTATATACCACCTAACCGTGGTTTTTTTTTCTTTCTTTATACATACATACTAGTTACGAGTATACTATCTCTTTATCAACCAGTCTATATATTAGCAGCAGACACAGTACAGTGCGGTAGTTCACGGCTGTGGCTACCTCTGTGTCGGCACTCGGCAGCCCGTCCATAATTGTATATACCACCTAACCGTGGTTTTTTTTTCTTTCTTTATACATACATACTAGTTACGAGTATACTATCTCTTTATCAACCAGTCTATATATTAGCAGCAGACACAGTACAGTGCGGTAGTTCACGGCTGTGGCTACCTCTGTGTCGGCACTCGGCAGCCCGTCCATAATTGTATATACCACCTAACCGTGGTTTTTTTTTCTTTCTTTATACATACATACTAGTTACGAGTATACTATCTCTTTATCAACCAGTCTATATTAGCAGCAGACACAGTACAGTGCGGTAGTTCACGGCTGTGGCTACCTCTGTGTCGGCACTCGGCAGCCCGTCCATAATTGTATATACCACCTAACCGTGGTTTTTTTTTCTTTCTTTATACATACATACTAGTTACGAGTATACTATCTCTTTATCAACCAGTCTATATATTAGCAGCAGACACAGTACAGTGCGGTAGTTCACGGCTGTGGCTACCTCTGTGTCGGCACTAGGCAGCCCGTCCATAATTGTATATACCACCTAACTGTGGTTTTTTTTTCTTTCTTTATACATACATACTAGTTACGAGTATACTATCTCTTTATCAACCAGTCTATATATTAGCAGCAGACACAGTACAGTGCGGTAGTTCACGGCTGTGGCTACCTCTGTGTCGGCACTCGGCAGCCCGTCCATAATTGTATACTAGTATCCAATCCATCCATCTCCATTGTTTACCTGAGGTGCCTTTTAGTTGTGCCTATTAAAATATGGAGAACAAAAATGTTGAGGTTCCAAAATTAGGGAAAGATCAAGATCCACTTCCACCTCGTGCTGAAGCTGCTGCCACTAGTCATGGCCGAGACGATGAAATGCCAGCAACGTCGTCTGCCAAGGCCGATGCCCAATGTCATAGTACAGAGCATGTCAAATCCAAAACACCAAATATCAGTAAAAAAAGGACTCCAAAACCTAAAATAAAATTGTCGGAGGAGAAGCGTAAACTTGCCAATATGCCATTTACCACACGGAGTGGCAAGGAACGGCTGAGGCCCTGGCCTATGTTCATGGCTAGTGGTTCAGCTTCACATGAGGATGGAAGCACTCAGCCTCTCGCTAGAAAAATGAAAAGACTCAAGCTGGCAAAAGCAGCACAGCAAAGAACTGTGCATTCTTCGAAATCCCAAATCCACAAGGAGAGTCCAATTGTGTCGGTTGCGATGCCTGACCTTCCCAACACTGGACGTGAAGAGCATGCGCCTTCCACCATTTGCACGCCCCCTGCAAGTGCTGGAAGGAGCACCCGCAGTCCAGTTCCTGATAGTCAGATTGAAGATGTCAGTGTTGAAGTACACCAGGATGAGGAGGATATGGGTGTTGCTGGCGCTGGGAAGGAAATTGACCAGGAGGATTCTGATGGTGAGGTGGTTTGTTTAAGTCAGGCACCCGGGGAGACACCTGTTGTCCGTGGGAGGAATATGGCCGTTGACATGCCAGGTGAAAATACCAAAAAAATCAGCTCTTCGGTGTGGAGGTATTTCACCAGAAATGCGGACAACAGGTGTCAAGCCGTGTGTTCCCTTTGTCAAGCTGTAATAAGTAGGGGTAAGGACGTTAACCACCTCGGAACATCCTCCCTTATACGTCACCTGCAGCGCATTCATAATAAGTCAGTGACAAGTTCAAAAACTTTGGGTGACAGCGGAAGCAGTCCACTGACCAGTAAATCCCTTCCTCTTGTAACCAAGCTCACGCAAACCACCCCACCAACTCCCTCAGTGTCAATTTCCTCCTTCCCCAGGAATGCCAATAGTCCTGCAGGCCATGTCACTGGCAATTCTGACGAGTCCTCTCCTGCCTGGGATTCCTCCGATGCATCCTTGCGTGTAACGCCTACTGCTGCTGGCGCTGCTGTTGTTGCCGCTGGGAGTCGATGGTCATCCCAGAGGGGAAGTCGTAAGCCCACTTGTACTACTTCCAGTAAGCAATTGACTGTTCAACAGTCCTTTGCGAGGAAGATGAAATATCACAGCAGTCATCCTACTGCAAAGCGGATAACTGAGTCCTTGACAACTATGTTGGTGTTAGACGTGCGTCCGGTATCCGCCGTTAGTTCACAGGGAACTAGACAATTTATTGAGGCAGTGTGCCCCCGTTACCAAATACCATCTAGGTTCCACTTCTCTAGGCAGGCGATACCGAGAATGTACACGGACGTCAGAAAAAGACTCACCAGTGTCCTAAAAAATGCAGTTGTACCCAATGTCCACTTAACCACGGACATGTGGACAAGTGGAGCAGGGCAGGGTCAGGACTATATGACTGTGACAGCCCACTGGGTAGATGTATGGACTCCCACCGCAAGAACAGCAGCGGCGGCACCAGTAGCAGCATCTCGCAAACGCCAACTCTTTCCTAGGCAGGCTACGCTTTGTATCACCGCTTTCCAGAATACGCACACAGCTGAAAACCTCTTACGGCAACTGAGGAAGATCATCGCGGAATGGCTTACCCCAATTGGACTCTCCTGTGGATTTGTGGCATCGGACAACGCCAGCAATATTGTGTGTGCATTAAATATGGGCAAATTCCAGCACGTCCCATGTTTTGCACATACCTTGAATTTGGTGGTGCAGAATTTTTAAAAAAACGACAGGGGCGTGCAAGAGATGCTGTCGGTGGCCAGAAAAATTGCGGGACACTTTCGGCGTACAGGCACCACGTACAGAAGACTGGAGCACCACCAAAAACTACTGAACCAGCCCTGCCATCATCTGAAGCAAGAAGTGGTAACGAGGTGGAATTCAACCCTCTATATGCTTCAGAGGTTGGAGGAGCAGCAAAAGGCCATTCAAGCCTATACAATTGAGCACGATATAGGAGGTGGAATGCACCTGTCTCAAGTGCAGTGGAGAATGATTTCAACGTTGTGCAAGGTTCTGATGCCCTTTGAACTTGCCACACGTGAAGTCAGTTCAGACACTGCCAGCCTGAGTCAGGTCATTCCCCTCATCAGGCTTTTGCAGAAGAAGCTGGAGGCATTGAAGAAGGAGCTAAAAGGGAGCGATTCCGCTAGGCATGTGGGACTTGTGGATGCAGCCCTTAATTCGCTTAACAAGGATTCACGGGTGGTCAATCTGTTGAAATCAGAGCACTACATTTTGGCCACCGTGCTCGATCCTAGATTTAAAGCCTACCTTGGATCTCTCTTTCCGGCAGACACAGGTCTGCTGGGGTTGAAAGACCTGCTGGTGACAAAATTGTCAAGTCAAGCGGAACGCGACCTGTCAACATCTCCTCCTTCACATTCTCCCGCAACTGGGGGTGCGAGGAAAAGGCTCAGAATTCCGAGCCCACCCGCTGGCGGTGATGCAGGGCAGTCTGGAGCGACTGCTGATGCTGACATCTGGTCCGGACTGAAGGACCTGACAACGATTACGGACATGTCGTCTACTGTCACTGCATATGATTCTCTCAACATTGATAGAATGGTGGAGGATTATATGAGTGACCGCATCCAAGTAGGCACGTCACACAGTCCGTACTTATACTGGCAGGAAAAAGAGGCAATTTGGAGGCCCTTGCACAAACTGGCTTTATTCTACCTAAGTTGCCCTCCCACAAGTGTGTACTCCGAAAGAGTGTTTAGTGCCGCCGCTCACCTTGTCAGCAATCGGCGTACGAGGTTACATCCAGAAAATGTGGAGAAGATGATGTTCATTAAAATGAATTATAATCAATTCCTCCGCGGAGACATTGACCAGCAGCAATTGCCTCCACAAAGTACACAGGGAGCTGAGATGGTGGATTCCAGTGGGGACGAATTGATAATCTGTGAGGAGGGGGATGTACACGGTGATATATCGGAGGGTGAAGATGAGGTGGACATCTTGCCTCTGTAGAGCCAGTTTGTGCAAGGAGAGATTAATTGCTTCTTTTTTGGGGGGGGTCCAAACCAACCCGTCATATCAGTCACAGTCGTGTGGCAGACCCTGTCACTGAAATGATGGGTTGGTTAAAGTGTGCATGTCCTGTTTTGTTTATACAACATAAGGGTGGGTGGGAGGGCCCAAGGACAATTCCATCTTGCACCTCTTTTTTCTTTTCTTTTTCTTTGCATCATGTGCTGATTGGGGAGGGTTTTTTGGAAGGGACATCCTGCGTGACACTGCAGTGCCACTCCTAGATGGGCCCGGTGTTTGTGTCGGCCACTAGGGTCGCTAATCTTACTCACACAGCTACCTCATTGCGCCTCTTTTTTTCTTTGCGTCATGTGCTGTTTGGGGAGGGTTTTTTGGAAGGGACATCCTGCGTGACACTGCAGTGCCACTCCTAGATGGGCCCGGTGTTTGTGTCGGCCACTAGGGTCGCTAATCTTACTCACACAGCTACCTCATTGCGCCTCTTTTTTTCTTTGCGTCATGTGCTGTTTGGGGAGGGTTTTTTGGAAGGGCCATCCTGCGTGACACTGCAGTGCCACTCCTAGATGGGCCCGGTGTTTGTTTCGGCCACTAGGGTCGCTAATCTTACTCACACAGCTACCTCATTGCGCCTCTTTTTTTCTTTGCGTCATGTGCTGTTTGGGGAGGGTTTTTTGGAAGGGACATCCTGCGTGACACTGCAGTGCCACTCCTAGATGGGCCCGGTGTTTGTGTCGGCCACTAGGGTCGCTTATCTTACTCACACAGCGACCTCGGTGCAAATTTTAGGACTAAAAATAATATTGTGAGGTGTGAGGTATTCAGAATAGACTGAAAATGAGTGTAAATTATGGTTTTTGAGGTTAATAATACTTTGGGATCAAAATGACCCCCAAATTCTATGATTTAAGCTGTTTTTTAGTGTTTTTTGAAAAAAACACCCGAATCCAAAACACACCCGAATCCGACAAAAAAAATTCGGTGAGGTTTTGCCAAAACGCGTTCGAACCCAAAACACGGCCGCGGAACCGAACCCAAACCCAAAACACAAAACCCGAAAAATTTCAGGCGCTCATCTCTACTAGCAACAGTTAAGAGAGATAAACTGCATTGTCGACGCACAAGGCAGATAGGTAATCATTAAAACATAACCTTTATTTTCTTGTAATTTAAAATAGTGTGGTTACAACTCACATACTGATCAGGAACTACAGTGAAACATAGAGGTTAAAATCATAAAGACTGACAAATATTAATGTGCAACTGAAAGAAATATTAAAGATTGTGTGTAAAGATTTAAAATTGTGTCCACATGTTGTTATTGTCCAGATGGTATATTGCCACTATGGTCACAGCAAATCCACTTATTGGCTATATTCAATATAATGGATGCAGTATTAGGGCTCCCAGAACTATCAGTGCCCTTAGGTCCTATTTATGGTTACCCTGGATGTATTAGGTCTATGTCCAGATATCCCTATCACTTTGTATATATTTTTGTATTTTAATCACACTTCACTTACATAGCACTTCTGTGCTTCTTATTAACCCTTATTAATTTTCACCTGTGTGCTGACCTGGGGTAGCCGACCTGTGCCGACATGATGGGGTCCTGCACCCCGGACCCATACCTAGTATTAGGGACCCCCAGTGACGGAGACGCCTTGCCGATCGGCCTGGGGGCTTAACCCTATATCTGCAGATTTACGCAACTAAGATCTCCGTATTATCTGATTATTATGTAGTATTATTTTTCACTCAGTGTACATTAGAGAACACAAATTGTTTTTTCTATGTCCAGAGTTATCTCATATCCAGGATAGAATTCCTCAAATGTTTTGAATATCACATCAAAATTGCTTTCATAAATATAATTATGTCACCAACCTGCTACTCGCTAAATATTACGTAGAAGTAATGCACCTTATTGTTTGTAGGCTGCGAGTACAGTTTAAATGTGACTAGTATACTGTAAGTTGTATTAGCTCCAATTAAAATTTTCATTTCAGTGGATATATAAAATTTCAATAATGATCTTCATATGTATGCATAAATAAGGGAATCGTAGACCAAACAAGATATTTAATTTAAATACAGTATACATCCTATTTTGTGTATCGACAAAATCGCTTCTAGAACAGAGTGGATTCTATGGGGGGAATTAAAATGTTTGAAAAGTCGGTTGAGTGTGTTTTTTCCTGTCTATTAGATAGGAAAAAACAGACACCAAACTGACTTTTCAAACAATTGAATATCCCCCTATGTTTTCCTTATATTAAATATATGACCTACCACCATCTCTTGTTTCAGTAGAAATGA
Organism: Pseudophryne corroboree; assembly: GCF_028390025.1. Taxonomy (NCBI): domain Eukaryota; kingdom Metazoa; phylum Chordata; class Amphibia; order Anura; family Myobatrachidae; genus Pseudophryne; species Pseudophryne corroboree. The sequence goes on from NC_086446.1 coordinate 401,472,874, forward strand.
TCAGCCTAAAATTAGTTAATTTGGTTAAGTTGATATTTATCTATTATTTATTATCTCACTTACTTTATTACTTCTTTAAGTTGCACATTAATATTTGTCAGTCTTTGTGATTTTAACCTCTATGTTTCACTGTAGTTCTTGATCAGTATGTGAGTTGTAATCACACTATTTTAAAGTACAAGAAAATGAAGGTTATGTTTTAATAATTATCTATCTGCCTTGTGCATCGACAATGCAGTTTCTCTCTCTTAACTTTTTCTAACCATAGTAAAATAGTCAAGAGGCCCAAGCACAGGGTAAACTCATGACAGTCAAGTGGGCTGCTATGGTTCTACTGACTGATTACAACTTTTTTGATTACAAATGAAACAGAATTGTACATGTAAACAAGTTGTATATATAAACTACAGTATGAGCCTGATTCTGATTTGGGAATAAAACAAGAAAGAGCAAGTAACTCTGCAACCGGACAACCCAAGTTGTAATGCAAGGGGTGCAAATACATACAGTTTTTCTGTGCAGGGTAAATACTGACTACTTTCACATGTACTGTAGCCAACAAATACTGGACAGCATTATTTTTAAACTGCAATTTACATTTAGATTTGGGCACACCTTCCCATATCTAATTACTCTGCACATTGTAAATCTGCCCGTCCTGCAGCCAGTAGCGGATCTTGCTACGGGCACACAGGATTTTTGCCCGGGGCGTTGCCTTCTGTAGGGTGCCGCCGCCATGGCAAGATCTGCTACTGGTGGTGACCCTGGTGCTGTGCTGTCACTGCTGTGCAGTGCGCGATGATGTCAGCGCGCACCGCACGGCATTGTGGGACCGGCACATAGACGCTAGGGGTCATAATTGACCTCTAGTGTCTATCCAGTGCTATGGGAGAGATGTCTTGATGTCTCTCCCATAGATCAGAGGAGCGGTGCCGGCGGCCAGAGACGGAGGTCAGCAGCGGTCGGGAATCGGGAGCAGGGATGGTGAGTATTAATTAATTTATTTTTGTTTTATTTTTTTTTTTGTAAGCGGCACAAACTAGGGGTCACAACTCTTTGGGGGCACAAACGGGGGCACAACTCTACAGGGGGCACAAACGGGGGCACAACTCTACAGGGGGCATACCTGACCACGCCCCTATATTTGCCCGGGGCGCTACAAGGGCTAGAACCGGCCCAGCCTGCAGCGCAACATGGTTACACAGTTAGTGTATGTGATGCTACTTACTTTATTCCCAAGTCAGGATCATGCCCTCTGTTTCATGTAGAGAAAGAGCTCATGTTTTGATTGATGTGTCTACTGTAGTTGATCACTGTATGGTTGCTTACGCTCCAGCCTTGCTGGTGATTAAACAGCAAATACAAGAGGCGCATACCCCAGTAAATATAAATAAAATAGAAAGAAAAGGAGTCCCAAATAAAGATCTGTGATTTCTTATAAAATAAGGGAAGCACCACAACATGTTTATAAATGTATTACTCAATTCATTAAAAGTTGAGTCCCAGAAGTGTTTTCAGTATTAATATTGCTTTTTTTCATATATATTTCCCCTAATCAACCTCAATTGGTAACACTTCTTAGTCAGCATCAACCTCTAAGTGAGTGATTATGCTTTACCGTGCAAGGAACCCCCTAATGTCTCAGATCTATATTACTAGTAATCATACAGCATTTCATGAGAAGACCCAGTACCCTATAATTATATGTACTCCCTTCTTCCTTATATTACTATAAAGCAAATAATATGAATAAGTATACTAGTTACACATTGCTAGTATCTGTCAGTGTATTTCACTTTTAAAATAACAAAATGGTATGTTACTACTAACACATGTTGGCTGGCTGGGATTAGTAATGAAATGTAAACAGTCAGCGCTGGCAAAGTGCCCTAAGCCTGAAAAGAAATAAAAAATGCTTGATTGCTAAGGGGAAGATTTATAAAAACTTCTAAAATATAAAAGTGCAAGGTGTTGCCCATAGCAACCAATCATATTTTAGCTGTCATTTTCTACAATGTACTAGATAAAAGATAGCATGAATCTAATTGGTTGCTAAGGTATGGTCAATACCTCCACTTTTCCTTTGACATTGAATGTACCGCTGTGAATATTCATCAAAGTTATGTATATGTTCTATATGTTATAACTTGAAAAAATAATAAGCGTTTTGCTAAGGCATGTTTTTCAGACTTAGGGGGTTGAAAGTATATTGTGCCTTTGCTTTCATTGTCCTGGCTGCAAAATGATCTGAAAGAAAATGAAATACTGTACATATCACATATCTTGCGATTTAATCATGTTTAAGCTCTTTTCTATCTGAAATTTGAGCTTTGCAGATGGGATCGGTATTCGATCCCAGCGGACAGAATGCCAGCGGTCACAATACCAACACTGTCATCCTGATGATCACGATCCTGAGGGGGGTGAGGTAAGTATTCAAACCCCCACCCCTCCCCCCTAAACCACCCCCCTTAGTGATTAACCCTAACCTCCCCCTTAGGGCCTAAGCCTAACCCCTCCCCCGCAGTGCCCAGAGGCAAGTTGGGGTTTAGTCCACCCTCCTTAAAATACCAAAAGGGAAAACATATATGATGTGTGTGTGTGTGTGTGTGTGTGTGTGTGTGTGTGTGTGTGTATATATATATATATATATATATATATATATACAGTGCAGAGATGGTGGCACTCGCGGGTTTTGTAGTTCAAAGGAAAAACGGACACACTGGTCTCAAGCTTAGATCAACGTTTCGTTAATTTAATAACGTCATCAGGATACATAATACAAATAAACACAACAATATATAGCCACTTACCACACCTCGTGAGTCCCCGCCAGCGTCCGCGGCGCCGGGTCCACTGACGACGCCCCTCGACATCACGCACTTCCCGTGCATCTGGCCGCATCGGACGGTAGCTAGGCAACATAACAACACACACAGTGAGGGGGATCGAGCAGGCGTAGTCACAGACACAGACATGGCTAAAATCCACATTACAGAAAATGTCTTAAAATCTCGGACACTGTCTCAAAGATCTGACAAACAACCATGTAAACAAGCACATATATAGATATATCAAGGAGCTGGACAGTGTATATTATATCAGAAAAAGAAACATAATATCTAATTTATGTCTCAGAAATATGCCCGCAAATGCAGGTCCATGCTCAATAATATAGTCATAAACATCAATGTGACAGTCAGACAAACAGGTACTAGAAACAAGAATACTGACATTGCAAAAAAGCCACTTATTTCCCTATAATAAATGTAATACAAAAATGATTAAAGAAAGCAGTTTAAAGGTAAATGTTCATTGAGGCCTCTTGGGGCAATGGTATTCAAGCGATGGATCCATCGGGATTCCATCTGCAACAGTGTTTTGCCTCTGTCACCACCTCGTAATCGTTTGGGCACTGTATCTATGATCTTGTACCTTAACGTGGCTAGACCATGATTAAGAGCTTTAAAATGTCGGGCAACGGTTGATTAATCCCACTTTTGCCACCTTCCAGGGCCTGTCGGATAGAGGACCTGTGGAGTGCCATACGCTCTTTAAACTGTCTTGTGGTCTTCCCCACATAGAGAAGACCACAAGGACAGCGTATGATGTAGACTACATGAGTGCTACTACAGGTCAGTATATGGCGTATGGTTATTCGCTCCCCCGAATATGGGTGGGCGAACGAATCCCCGTATTCCATAAAACTGCATGTCGTGCAACCGGTGCAGCGGTAGCAGCCCGGTTTCCTAGATAAAAACGTACTAGGACCACTTGTCGTGCGGGCGGATATATCATTCTTTACAAGCCAGTCTTTTAAGTTCTTATTACGGGTATAGCTTGACATGAGTTTCGACTTTCTCAACATATGAAGTTCTGGATCGGAGGTCACTACTGGCCATAAATTCTTGACAACCCTCGCAATTGCTGGACTAGCAGAGTTGTATTGCTGAACAAAAGGTATAATGTCCAGCTTCTTCTGTTTATTGTTGTCTTTCATTGGAACCAAAGTTCTGGAACGTGGAATGGCCAGCGCTTTCTTCTTTGCCTCTATCAGATCATGATACTTGTATCCTCTTTTTATAAATTGTCGAATCATAATGTCAACTTCTCTAATGGTGTTATCCATGTCATCTGAAATCCGGTGTATCCGGAGAAATTGGGAATATGGAAGTCCCTTCTTAGTAGAACCCGGATGCTGGCTATCGCCACGCAGAATGGTGTTGCGGTCCGTGTTTTTCTTGTACAAGGCAGTATGCACCCTGCCGTCCTTAAGCGATAGCTGGACATCCAGGTAATTGACACACTGGGTGCTCATGTTATACGTAAACTTGATGGTACTCTCAGTAGAGTTGATCCTTTCCATAAGTTCACTAAATTCGACATCAGTGCCCAGCAAAATAAGGAGAAGATCATCGATATAGCGTACAAAGAAAGCTATCTTCTCAGTGATCTCCCTTTCACTGAAAAATGCCTGTCGCTCAACATCGAACATATAGCTATTGGCGAAGGCTGGTGCCACGCAAGATCCCATGGCACAGCCCCGTTGTTGTACAAACCAACGTGAATCAAATAAAAAGTAATTCCTCTTTAATGTTAATTCTAGAAGTTTGATGAAAAATGATACTTCAGGGCCCCTGTAGATGGAACTAGATGAGATCAATTCTGTCACAGCTTCCAGGCCGCCTGTGTGTGGGATATTAGTATATAGACTTACAATGTCCAAAGTGCATAACCATGCATTGGGAGGGAGCGCTGGTAAATTCTGTAAGAGTATTATTAGTGAGGTCGTATCTTTGAGGTATGTACTTTGGGCCTGGACCACTGGTTGGAGAAAGGCATCCAAATATTGGGATATCTTGTAGAATATCGACTCTCTGGCCGATATAATCGGACGACCCGGGGGAGCAGTGGGGTGCTTGTGTATCTTTGGCAACGTATACAGAACCGGAGCCACCGGATTCTGCTGTATCAGTGTTTTCATAGTTGCCTGAGAGATGATCCCATTCATAACCGCTTCCTCCAACACTCCTCTAAGCTCCGCCTCAAATCTTGTAGTTGGATCCATTGAGAGTTCAAGATATACTGCCGTATCCTCCAGCTGACGGTATACCTCCTCCTTGTACATTTGAAGATCTTGTATCACAATACCGCCCCCCTTGTCTGCGGGGCGGATAACGATACTGGTATCACTACTCAACTTCTTGAGCGTCTCCCATTCCACTTTAGACATATTTGATCTCGATGGTTTGATGGTTTGAGCGACACCCTTATCTTGTTGGTCCAATGACCGGTTGAAGCATCTCAGTGACGTATTCATGCTGGTGGGGTCAAATTTTGAAGACCCTTGGATTTTCCTCAATGGATTCTCATCCCCTGAGTCCATAGACCCACTGTCCCCAAAATGTTCTCGCAATCTTAATTTTCTATTAAAACGGTAGGCATCTATTTTCCATTGGAATTCATTGAACTGGCTAGAGGGAACGAAGGACAGACCTTTGTTGAGAAGACTCTTTTCCTCACTTGACAAAGGCCTATTAGATAAATTGAAGACCCCGGCGAAGAAATAGTCTTCAATTTATCTAATAGGCCATTGAGGAAAATCCAAGGGTCTTCAAAATTTGACCCCACCAGCATGAATACGTCAGTGAGATGCTTCAACCGGTCATTGGACCAACAAGTTAAGGGTGTCGCTCAAACCATCAAACCATCGAGATCAAATATGTCTAAAGTGGAATGGGAGAGGCTCAAGAAGTTGAGTAGTGATACCAGTATCGTTATCCGCCCCGCAGACAAGGGGGGCGGTATTGTGATACAAGATCTTCAAATGTACAAGGAGGAGGTATACCGTCAGCTGGAGGATACGGCAGTATATCTTGAACTCTCAATGGATCCAACTACAAGATTTGAGGCGGAGCTTAGAGGAGTGCTGGAGGAAGCGGTTATGAATGGGATCATCTCTCAGGCAACTATGAAAACACTGATACAGCAGAATCCGGTGGCTCCGGTTCTGTATACGTTGCCAAAGATACACAAGCACCCCACTGCTCCCCCGGGTCGTCCGATTATATCGGCCAGAGAGTCGATATTCTACAAGATATCCCAATATTTGGATGCCTTTCTCCAACCAGTGGTCCAGGCCCAAAGTACATACCTCAAAGATACGACCTCACTAATAATACTCTTACAGAATTTACCAGCGCTCCCTCCCAATGCATGTTTATGCACTTTGGACATTGTAAGTCTATATACTAATATCCCGCACACAGGCGGCCTGGAAGCTGTGACAGAATTGATCTCATCTAGTTCCATCTACAGGGGCCCAGAAGTATAATTTTTCATCAAACTTCTAGAATTAACATTAAAGAGGAATTACTTTTTATTTGATTCACGTTGGTTTGTACAACAACGGGGCTGTGCCATGGGATCTTGCGTGGCACCAGCCTTCGCCAATAGCTATATGTTCGAAGTTGAGCGACAGGCATTTTTCAGTGAAAGGGAGATCACTGAGAAGATAGCTTTCTTTGTACGCTATATCGATGATCTTCTCCTTATTTTGCTGGGCACTGATGTCGAATTTAGTGAACTTATGGAAAGGATCAACTCTACTGAGAGTACCATCAAGTTTACGTATAACATGAGCACCCAGTGTGTCAATTACCTGGATGTCCAGCTATCGCTTAAGGACGGCAGGGTACATACTGCCTTGTACAAGAAAAACACGGACCGCAACACCATTCTGCGTGGCGATAGCCAGCATCCGGGTTCTACTAAGAAGGGACTTCCATATTCCCAATTTCTCCGGATACACCGGATTTCAGATGACATGGATAACACCATTAGAGAAGTTGACATTATGATTCGACAATTTATAAAAAGAGGATACAAGTATCATGATCTGATAGAGGCAAAGAAGAAAGCGCTGGCCATTCCACGTTCCAGAACTTTGGTTCCAATGAAAGACAACAATAAACAGAAGAAGCTGGACATTATACCTTTTGTTCAGCAATACAACTCTGCTAGTCCAGCAATTGCGAGGGTTGTCAAGAATTTATGGCCAGTAGTGACCTCCGATCCAGAACTTCATATGTTGAGAAAGTCGAAACTCATGTCAAGCTATACCCGTAATAAGAACTTAAAAGACTGGCTTGTAAAGAATGATATATCCGCCCACACGACAAGTGGTCCTAGTACGTTTTTATCTAGGAAACCGGGCTGCTACCGCTGCACCGGTTGCACGACATGCAGTTTTATGGAATATGGGGATTCGTTCGCCCATCCACATTCGGGGGAGCGAATAACCATACGCCATATACTGACCTGTAGTAGCACTCATGTAGTCTACATCATACGCTGTCCTTGTGGTCTTCTCTATGTGGGGAAGACCACAAGACAGTTTAAAGAGCGTATGGCACTCCACAGGTCCTCTATCCGACAGGCCCTGGAAGGTGGCAAAAGTGGGATTAATCAACCCGTTGCCCGACATTTTAAAGCTCTTAATCATGGTCTAGCCACGTTAAGGTACAAGATCATAGATACAGTGCCCAAACGATTACGAGGTGGTGACAGAGGCAAAACACTGTTGCAGATGGAATCCCGATGGATCCATCGCTTGAATACCATTGCCCCGAGAGGCCTCAATGAACATTTACCTTTAAACTGCTTTCTTTAATTATTTTTGTATTACATTTATTATAGGGAAATAAGTGGCTTTTTTGCAATGTCAGTATTCTTGTTTCTAGTACCTGTTTGTCTGACTGTCACATTGATGTTTATGACTATATTATTGAGCATGGACCTGCATTTGCGGGCATATTTCTGAGACATAAATTAGATATTATGTTTCTTTTTCTGATATAATATACACTGTCCAGCTCCTTGATATATCTATATATGTGCTTGTTTACATGGTTGTTTGTCAGATCTTTGAGACAGTGTCCGAGATTTTAAGACATTTTCTGTACTGTGGATTTTAGCCATGTCTATGTCTGTGACTACGCCTGCTCGATTCCATCTCACTGTATGTGTTGTTATGTTGCCTAGCTACCGTCCGATGCGGCCGGACGCACGGGAAGTGCGTGATGTCGAGGGGCGTCGTCAGTGGACCCGGCGCCGCGGATGCTGGCGGGGACTCACGAGGTGTGGTAAGTGGCTATATATTGTTGTGTTTATTTGTATTATGCATCCTGATGACATTATTAAATTAACGAAACGTTGATCTAAGCTTGAGACCAGTGTGTCCGTTTTTCCTTTGAACTACAAGACCCGCGAGTGCCACCATCTCTGCACTGTGTATTTGGCCGTAAGACCTGATTGGGAGGCACCGGGGCACTATGACTTCTAAGGAGAGAGTGCCGGCTATTTTGTACCTATATATATATATATATATATATATATATATATATAAAGAAACAGAAAAAAGGAAGGCGCAAATATGAGCAGAGTTTGAAATCTTTACTAGTAAAAGAGTAAAAGCTCACGTACATCGAAGTAAAATAATACCAGCTCCCTTCTCCAAAACCCCACAAGAAACGTCTCCAGATCGCACCCAGCAGTGCTTCAGACAGGGGAACTTTAGCGGTTCACATTCAGCTGTGCTTCCATCCAAGCACTAAATCACAGTGCATGCGGCTGCTCGTTCAGCACTTGGTATAGGCGTCCCGACCGGTTTCGTCACAATAACTTCGTCAGGGGGCGTGTGGCCAAACGGAGTTTCCGTGTAATATTTATAGCACATCCATATCAATTAGATCTTTCAATAAACTAATCAATGTCACATTCTAATACACTTGTTTCTTTGCGCATTCAGTAACCATCATTAAAACAGATAGATTTAATAACAATTCATATTTATAAGAACCGAGGATAATCCATAGCCCATCAGACAGCAATATGCCTCTACTGGAATAACCTTTATCTGAAGACCTAGCAGCATAAATCTTAGATTGTGCTTGCCAGTCAGAATTCTCTGTGCAATTTTATTTATTTCTTCTGAACTGGGACTTGGGGATATATTAGTTTTCTGCTTACTCATATGGCTACTCTTACAGTGGATATAGCAAATGCTATTAACACTTTTAATCAAATTTGAAGTCAGAACTTTATTACCATTTGAACTTAACACTAATTCTAAAAATTTAATATGACTTTCATCTACTTTAGCCATAAACTTCAAATTAAAATCATTAGTTTCAATAAGATCTATAAACTCTTGAAACTCTATGTAATACCCCCCCAGACTATAATAATGTAATCTATATTTTGCTTGAACAATTTGATTTACATTATAATGGACAAACTAATTGTTGTTAAAATAATATTTTTATCCCAGACTCTCATAAAAAGATTTGCAAAAGTATGGGTGAGAACCGTCCTGTTCGTGTTTCTGCACTGTTGAATAAAAGTCTCTTCCAGGAATTGGAAATAGTTGTGTTTGAATATAAATGACATAATATCACACACATTTTCAATAAAAGTTATATCCAATAAAGGGTCATTAAGCAAAAACATATATTTTTTAAATTATATATATAAAATAAACTAATTTATATACTTAAAATTAAAATTAAATTAAATTGAATAACACAATTTAAGCAAATAAGTTGGCTTCGCATAAGTGTTTATTTAGATGAAACAAACCGTATTCCTAAATAATATAAAGCTGTGAAAGTTTAGACAAGAAAACATAACTTTTACTGAAACAAACTATGATCTCTAATGGCCGGCCTGAAAGACTGCACAATTGTAATTGAAAATTAAAGATAGCAGTAAGTAACACTCTCTCTTCAACTTAGTTATTTTCCTATGGTTTTAACTCTAACCACAGTAAGTAGGCAATGTCTATATATAGGTAAGTTCTAAGAAGACCAATGACCCTCAAAACTGTTACATCCTTTTGTTACTACAGTATTGTGTTTTTTGTTGTTTTTCTCTTTACATTACATATATAACTTTCATGCATTATACGACACAGATTGTTACCACAACACAATTTTAACGTAATATCAGAACAACAACAGATATAGATATATTATTAAGTAGTAAAAACATATAGCTGAAACAGTGTGAAGCTGTTTTTGTAGGAAATAAAGCTTGTAAATTATATGAGTGTTAGTACAGTGTATGTGGATACAAGTGTAAATGAAACTGCTATTGGCAAATGTAGACAAAGATAAAGGTGGAAGAAGAGAAGGTAGGGCACAAAGCTTTATTAATGTAGACCCTGCTCACTTGGAGGAATTAATAATATCACATGGAAACACTGCATCTTTATCTACTGAATACAGTATTTGTCCTTAAAAAATGTCTGCCTTCACTATGTGGTCTGTTTTAACATAAAACAGTATTACAGTATATTCATTTTTATGGATGCTCTGTGACTAAGGGGTCTATTCAATGCATGTCGGATCTTCTCCGATGGAGAGGATCTGACAATGCAGTATTCAATTTGCTGGCAAATCCGACTGGTTTTTCCTGCTTTCGACAATGCCAATCCGGATTTTTTTTAAAGTCGGATTGACATTGTCAAAAACGGGACTAAAACCTGTTGGATTTGGCCGCAAATCCAACAAAACAAGTGGATCCGCTGCTAATCCACTGATCCACGTGTTTTCTGACAAGCTGGAAAAACGGCGGTACCATTGAATAGTTCGAATCATGATTCGAACTAAAAAAGTCAGAAACTGCCATCTTTCCGACTAGACGGCAGTTCTGCCTTCAATTGAATAGACCCCTAAAAATGAAAAAAAAAAAAAATATTTAAAGACCTAGTCTAGATTTTCATGTATTAAATAGTGTTCAGAGGTATTTAATAGGTTCAAAAACTAAATTCAATACCTCCATAAAATACTTTATATACTCAAACAGCAGCTAATTTCACAGAATATATTACAATGTTAAAAATTTGTAATTAAAGTAATGTAGTAATTACTCAGACTACCTATATTTTTCGGCACTTACAAATTGCAATAACACGTTTTAAACAAAATAATCACATTTTCTTTTTCCTAAGTCCTTGATATTATCTGATGTCTGTTGCACGGTTGTTCCACTTGCTGTTCTTTTATCTTATCATCAGTAATCTTTTTTTTGGTACAAAGGTTCTCCCGTCACCCACACAGAGCTGAACACTGTACCCTATTTGTGATGTGTAATGCATACAGCATACACTGGGAAAATGTGTGACTCATTTTCCATCTTAGAGATAGGGAGTAATTAGTATTAATAATATACATAATAATGTTTAAGCTCTTATTTGTGTCTTTCATTGTATATTTAAAAAAAAAACAACAACAAAAACACAGTTGGAAATCTTAAAGTGGATTTCAATGTATTAATATTTTCTACAAAAACAGAAATCATATCTACTCTTTAGATGGAACCCAGCTGTGTCCTGTATGCAGTGGTACTGATTGTCTAGCCATTAGATGGTTAGACAATGGTCATGGTAAACAACAATACTCAAGCTGTGTCATGGAAATACTTATTTGAATTTAAAGGGCCTAATGTGTGCTAAGAAAAATTTCCCCACACCTTTACACCACCACTATCATCCTGATCTGTTGGCAAAAGGCAGGATTCATCCATTACAACTGAGTGTATTTATTTGGAGCACTGTGATTTATGCAAACTGAGTGTCTGCTAATTGGTATCTGTATAATAAAGAGCACCTTCAAAATTAAATTAATGTTTAAATAGGGAGTTTTACGGATTTAGCATAAACATCCTTTCCAAGTGATTGCCAAAGCTTATTGTGCAACTAAAGGGATCTTTGCAAATTGCCTGACTATGGTAACATTAGTTTTCCACCCATAATAACTGCATTGCACATTAAATACACATTACTAAAGAAAGATACCCTCCCTAATAAATATTATTTTTTCATCCCTGTTCATCAATCTATAATTTATAATAGAAAGGACCAAGATTGCATGCTCCTGCTCACTCCATTCATTTCTACACCTTGGTAGTCAGTAATGCCCTTCCACATCATAATACTCAATATTATTAATATACAAAGTAATATGAAAGGACCTGACTAATAATAATGAGGAAATACATACAATGTCAAGATTTCGGCAGGAGGGGTTTCCAAATGCGTCATTTTGGAAAAAAAGTAAGAAAAAAAATAGTAACCTCTCTTACTTAAATCCATATTGACTGTCTTACCAAATTAATAAAATAATATTGTAAGTTAGTATTAAAGTTATTCCTCCAGTGCTTGGAATCACTCTAAGCAGCCAAGAAGATGTAGATAAGTACAAATAATGTTTTGGTGGTTTTTTTTTTATTTCTCCTAATCACAGACCACACTAGAGCCACAACATAAGTAAAACAGATAATAGCAGACAGTTTGTTCAAAGAACAGTTCATTGAAATATACGAAGATTCCAACTAAAATTAGTCTTCTTAAGGAAAGTGTTAATAGTTTACAATGCATTTTATTCCTTCTAAACTACAGAACTTTAGTGATTCGAATGGAGGGTGGGGGATGTAAATATTTCTGGACAACTTGAAACCTATCTCAGTGTTCCCCTGCTTAGGGCTTTAACACATAATTGGTTGATTTGGTTGACTGTATATAATTGATTATTTATACCAGGATGCACTTTAGAGATCTACTTTTAAAAATATTGTATACTGTATCTTGAATGACAACACATCAGCTTCGAACATCTATGTTCTTTGGTCTCCTATTCCTCTTCTTTCTTAATTTTTTCAACTAGAGTAGAATATACAATGTGCTTTTATTTATTGATTGATTACTTTGGCCTATTCAGTTCCATAGTATTAATACCAAAGTTTAACATACTGGGGGAATTCAATTAGTTGCAAGTCCTGTCGCTCTATGCTGCACCTACGGTAGCTCTGGACTCCATAGGGCTGCGTACAAAAAAGTATAAGGGGCCCTACTCACTGGCCGACCCGCCGCCGAGCTGCCCGACGGCGGATACGGCCGAGAGAGCGACCCGGCGGCGGGGGGGGCAGTGACGGGGGGAGTGAAGTTTCTTCACTCCCCCCGTCACGAGGCTGCATTGAAGTGCAGGCAAATATGGACGAGATCGTCCATATTGGCCTGCATGCACAGCCGACGGGAGACCAGCGATGAACGAGCGCGGGGCCGCGCATCGTTCATCGCTGGAGTCTCCACACTGAAAGATATGAACGAGTTCTCGTTCATTTATGAACGAGATCGTTCATATCTTTCAGAAAATCGTCCAGTGTGTAGGGCCTATAAGTCTGGGTCCAGTTCGGGCCACGAGGGGGGCAAGTTGTGGTGCCGTTGCCTGCATTTACAAACCGTCGCAATGGAAACTTGCATCCTCCCCTCGCGGCTAATTGAATTTCTCCCACTGTATCTGTTGTCATATCTGCTATTTTCCATGATACCTAAAAGGATAACGTTGCCTGATGCAATGAATTATGCCTATTGGTGTTTAAGTTTTCAAATTAACACACACTACATTTTATTCTGAATTTATAGTAATAGTTGATCAGGATAGGTCAGTATTAATTTGTCCAGAAATCAAGATCTTCTTTGAAGCGAGAATCATTCTACAGTATGTAGAAATTCTACAGTTAAAAATTGTATAAGAAAAAATATCCCTTTGCGTCTATGAAATAATGAACCAAATGTAAACAAATTCATGTATGTCATTGCTGAGATATTTAAGTGTGTTACTACAGTATTATACAAGGACAGACCAGCCACAGCCAGCCCAGCTTTAATGTGTTACTGTGCAGTGTGTTTAGGCATGTGTTACATCATCGCATTATAGCAATTGCCAAATAATTATAACTATAAATTCCTCTAGTAGACAGATCAAACTGTGTTTTTTTAATAACCTGGCTCTGGTCTCTGGCAGATTTTTATTACTGAAGGATTTTCACAACTGAACCATCAAGAGGAATGGGGAGCTTACCCAGCAAAAGAGGATATTCAGCTATTCAGACATCCATGGCCAACACCCAAGGAAATCACGCTGGTATGAGATCTGTTCTTATAAGTTTATGCATTTGTATGTTTTTATTTGAAAGAAAACACAAAACACTATTTTATAATACTTTTGTAATGATTTACACTACTAGTAGAGTATTGTATTGACTTCCTAGCATGTTTACAGCCGCTAGGTACACATTTGCATTTGCGACGCCATGTGTGTACATCTCTGATTCATGCCCTATGGTAGAACATGCGTTGTGATTTATACGTAACAAATGTAACGCTAAAATCTTTTGCTTCACAATTTTCTATGTCTTTGTCAACAGTGGACAAGTGCGTATTTGTGGCTCTGTACAACTTCCCAGTCGGTGGTCAGGCTGATGTAAGCGTAAGAACCGGAGAGCAGCTGCACATCCTTTCTGAGTGAGTGGCCTCGGACAGCTTGGTTTTTTCTACTTTAAGTTGAATAAGATGCAAGTATAAATACGTTCTAAAACCTCAGCTCACCAGCACCTAAATAAAAGTAAAAAAATATATAATGCAAGGCATACATATACCTTGTGTAATGCTTGTGTTATTATTCAGGTATTATGGATAATGATAATGCAGCATTATGTGCCACCTACAAGTCGAGTTATGTCTGCATAAAATCAGATTGCAACGTCCTGCATGTAAGAATGATGGATGGGTTGGGATTGATTTGCCGGCGGTCGAATGCCAGCGGTCAGAGGGTCGACCACACTTAGGTCGACAGTCATTAGGACAACCACTATTGGTCGACAGTGACTAGTTCGACACCTGACGTAGGTCGACACGGTCATTAGGTCAATATGAACAAGGTCGACATGGAAAAAGGTTGACATGAGTTCTTTAAACAATTTTGGTGTCGTTTTCTTTGTTAAGTGACGGGGAACCCGAATTAGTGCACCGTGTCCCCTTGCGTGGCTCGCTATGCTCGCCATGATTTGGGCAAGGTTACTAATTGTAGTCCACGTGGATAGCAAAGTATGAAAAAGTTCCAAAAATTAAAAAAAAATGTGAAAAACTCATGCCGACCTATTTCCATGTTGGCCTAGTACATGTCGACCTAGTAACAATTTCGACCCATAGACCATGTCGACCTAATGCATGTCGACCAATAGTGGTTGACCTAATGACTGTTGACCTAAGTGTGGTCGACCTATTGACCGTATACCGGATCCCAGATGGATAGCACACCAGTCATCCTAACTCATTCCCTTCAGGATGGTAGCTTTTCCTTTCCAAATTTAGCAATGATTTGTTCCTTGAGTTAACTTGGACTCAATTCATTTACATAAAAGATGCATTTTAGATAACTAATTGATTAATTAAGTAAGCTCAAGTTAAGACAAGAAAATATCAGCGCTACATTTGGATGCGGACAAGTATGTCCCACATGGAATTCTGTAGGCAAGGTTGACTAGAGGAGGAATGTGCAAATTACTGTAATATGTCTTTTGCCTTAGACTGTGGGGTTTATGCATGAAACTCAAGGCAGACAATGTAATAATTTAATAGCCTACCCACAATGCAGGGCAGCAGTTTAAATTGTGAAAGGGTATTTTTCAGCAAGTGTGTGGTGGAAGGGGTCTATGTAGACAACCCAACAATTAACAATAACGCCCTTTCCTCTCGACACCTTTTCTGGATGTTCCACCTTTATCATGGGCCTCAACTCTTTCAAGGATTTCATAGACTGCCCATGTCTGACTGACTCTAAAACTATGTGCTCTGCTAGCGGTATACCTGCCAATATTCCCAATCCTAAAATCCCAAGCACAATCAATTTGTGTGAGGCTGCATCTCTTAAGGGGGGTACACACGGAGAGATCCGTGCTTAAAATCTAAGCAATCTTGCTAGATTGCTTAGATTTTAAGCACGGATCTGCCGTGTGTATGCCCCCCAGCGATAGCGATGCGCGGCCTCGCGCATCGCTATCGCCGGTGCTAGATTGAGCCTGCATGCAGGCTCAATCTAGCGGGTCGCTCACTTCACCGTTGTGTGAAGTGAGCGGCCCCCCGTCGGCTTTCCCCCTCGCTCAGCACATCGCGCTGTGCTGAGCGGGTAGAGAGATGTGTGCTGAGCAGTCTGTGTTAAGATCGCTCAGCACACATCTCTCCCGTGAGTACCCCCCTTTAGTCATCAGAATTAAGTACTGCCCCACTAAAATGAGAACTGTTGACAGCCATGCAATGCAGGACAGAATTTGTGGACTTTCTGCTCTGCTAAAACATTACACTTTGGGGTATATTTACTAAGGTCCCGATTTTGACCGAGATGGTGTTTTTTCTTCAAAGTGTCATCTCGGGAATTTACTAAACTCAAATCACGGCAGTGATGAGGGCATTCGTATTTTTTTGGAAGTTCATGGAAAAAATTACGGATGAATACACCATCGGTCAAATACGCCTGGAATTTGGTAGAACTCGGTCATTTACTAAAAAGTGCAATTCACAAACACTGCCGACAATAGCCAAACACTGCCATGAAAAAATACAAATCGTGAAAAAGTGCTAAAATAAAACAGACCTGCTTTTTTTTACCGTGTTCTGATAGGCATGCACGGATCCATGAGATCCGTGCATGTTTATCAGTGGGAAGGGGTGGGAAAGTGTTAAATTTGCATAAAAAAATGCGTGGGGTCCCCCCTCCTAAGCAAAACCAGCCTTGGGCTCTTTGAGCCGGGCCTGGTTGAAAAAATATGGGGGGAAAAGTGACCGGGGTTCCCCCATATTTAATCAACCAGCACCGGGCTCTGCGCCTGGTCCTGGTTCCAAAAATACGGGGGACAAAAAGCGTAGGGGTCCCCCGTATTTCTGAAACCAGCACCGGGCTCCACTAGCCAGATACATAATGCCACAGCCGGGGGACACTTTTATATTGGTCCCTGCGGCCCTGGCATTACATACCCAGCTGGTCACCCCTGGCTGGGGTACCCTGGAGGAGTGGGGACCCCTTCAATCAAGGGGTTCCCCCCCTCCAGCCACCCTAGGGCCAGGGGTGAAGCCCGAGGCTGTCCCCCCCATCCAAGGGCGGCGGATGGGGGGCTGATAGCCTTTTTGACAAAATTTGAATATTGTTTTAGTAGCAGTACTACAAGTCCCAGCAAGCCTCCCCCGCAAGCTGGTACTTGGAGAACCACAAGTACCAGCATGCGGTGGAAAACCGGGCCCACTGGTACCTGTAGTACTACTACTAAAAAAATACCCCAATAAAAACAGAAGACACACACCTTGAAAGTAAAAGTTTAATACATACATCCACACCTCCAAACATACATAGTTACCTATGTTCACACGAGGGTCAGTCCTCTTCTCCATGTAGAATCCATGGGGTACCTGTTGGAAAAATTATACTCACATAATCCAGTGTAGTTCGGTCCTCTTCTTTTCTATTTGTAATCCACGTACTTTGCAAAATAAAAAAACGGACACCCGACCACGCACTGAAAGGGGCCCCATGTTTTCACATGGGACCCCTTTCCCCGACTGCCAGGAACCCCCCCTGACTTCTGTCTAAGAGGGTTCCTTCAGCCAATCAGGGAGCGCCACGTTGTGGCACCCTCCTGATTGGCTGTGTGCTCCTGTAGTGTATGTCAGGCAGCACACGGCAGTGATACAATGTAGCGCCTATGCGCTCCATTGTAACCAATGGTGGGAACTTTGTGGTCAGCGGTTGACCGAAAGTAACCTCACCACTGACCACAAAGTTCCCACCATTGGTTACAATGGAGCGCATAGGCGCTACATTGTATCACTGCTGTGTGCTGCCTGACATACACTACAGGAGCACACAGCCAATCAGGAGGGTGCCACAACGTGGCGCTCCCTGATTGGCTGAAGGAACCCTCTTAGACAGAAGTCAGGGGGGGTTCCTGGAAGTCGGGGAAAGGGGTCCCATGTGAAAACATGGGGCCCCTTTCAGTGCGTGGTCGGGTGTCCGTTTTTTTATTTTGCAAAGTACGTGGATTACAAATAGAAAAGAAGAGGACCGAACTACACTGGATTATGTGAGTATAATTTTTCCAACAGGTACCCCATGGATTCTACATGGAGAAGAGGACCGACCCTCGTGTGAACATAGGTAAGTATGTATGTTTGGAGGTGTGGATGTATGTATTAAACGTTTACTTTCAAGGTGTGTGTCTTCTGTTTTTATTGGGGTATTTTTTTAGTAGTAGTACTACAGGTACCAGCGGGCCCGGTTTTCCACCGCATGCTGGTACTTGTGGTTCTCCAAGTACCAGCTTGCGGGGGAGGCTTGCTGGGACTTGTAGTACTGCTACTAAAAACAATATTCAAATTTTGTCAAAAAGGCTATCAAAAAGGATGAGGGATCCGCCGCCCTTGGATGGGGGGGACAGCCTCGGGCTTCACCCCTGGCCCTTGGGTGGCTGGAGGGGGGGACCCCTTGATTGAAGGGGTCCCCACTCCTCCAGGGTACCCCGGCCAGGGGTGACTAGTTGGGTATGTAATGCCAGGGCCGCAGGGACCAATATAAAAGTGTCCCCCGGCTGTGGCATTATGTATCTGGCTAGTGGAGCCCGGTGCTGGTTTCAGAAATACGGGGGACCCCTACGCTTTTTGTCCCCCGTATTTTTGGAACCAGGACCAGGCGCAGAGCCCGGTGCTGGTTGATTAAATATGGGGGAACCCCGGTCACTTTTTTTCCCTTATTTTTTCAACCAGGACCGGCTCAAAGAGCCCGAGGCTGGTTTTGCTTAGGAGGGGGGACCCCACGCATTTTTTTTTCCAGATTTAAACAATGTTGTTTTTTTTACGAAAGGTGCACAATGAAGCCCAGCATGGATCTCACAGATCCGGCCGAGATTCATTGTGTTAAAGTCGGCAGTGTTTTACAATTCACTCACGTAAAACACTGCAAAAAAATACGAATGACATCGACATCGGTAAATACGAAAATGCAGAATACGACAGCTTAGTAAATTAGTCGTAATAAATTAAAAAAGTTGCAATTTTACACTTTCGATGTCATTTGTGATTGAACTTTAACCTCATTCGGAAAAATACGAATTTTAGTAAATATACCCCTTTGTCTCATCTTAGTCTAGCATTTTGAGTGTGTCCATTTAATTCACTGTTTTATTTAAAATAAATTCTATAATTACATTTCTTATCTTGAGGACTACCACGGCCTATACCTAGTGGAGCGGACTACATTTTGGCTGACAATACAAAAAGATTGCCAGTACTATCAATATAACCCCATGATATATATAAACATATAACTAAATGTGTCTGGGTGAGCTGATTAGATGTGGATCTTTGTTGTGAATACGGTGGCCCATCCCGGGGATTTCGGTATTAGCCAGCCCCTTTGTTTTTTCAATGCTAGGCAGCATTGAGCGTCCTCAGGAGGCTCAGATGCTGTCCAACTCCCCTTGCTTAGCTCCCCCGGCTGTGCACACTGCATAGTGTGATGTGCAGTCAGAGGTCACGCTGCGCAGTCAACTGCCTGCCACCCGGACTGCACAGCCCGCACTGCCCTGAAGGAAGTGGACCCACCCCCTACTGTTCCAGACAATGATGAGTTATGCGGGCTAGTCTGGGTAAGGCAGAGGGGATGGGACATTGCAAATAAACCAATGCTGGGTATCCCGGGATTGATCATTTTTCAATCCCGATTCCCGGGTACTCTCTTGTATATATTTGTGCACCTGAATGTACAAGGACTGAGATGCCCACTGTCATCACAGCATCCGTAGGTGCAGAAATACCGATTGGTGTATCTTTAGACACCACCATCGGTCACACCATTGAAACTTTCTCCCATACACATACTCATAATGTAGAACATCTTAGTCACCATCGAGGAATACCCATTCCTTTTCCAAGACATTTCTGATACCGTGCATCTCAGTCACAACAGCACCTTTGTGTGTACTGTCTGTATAAAGCATATGTCATTATGGAAAATCAATGAGTTAGTGTGCATGATAACCCCCGCTTTACATTGTGGGGAAGAGGCTATTTTATTGAATAGCTCCAGATGTGAAACCCAGAGCTATTCCCCATGTGACAATCCCCGCTCTCAATTGAATACCTCCCATATTGTCTGTCTCCTTTATATTCAGATTTCTTTTATGTGAAGGAGTTTATATGTTTGCTCCGTGTTTGCATGGGCATCCATCCAGTGCTCAGTTATCCTTCCACATAATCCCAAAAATATACTGATCTGTTAATTGGCTACCGACAAAAATGTGTATTTATTATAATATAACTGTAAGCACCAGTAGTGTCAAGGACTTATGCGACTGATTCCATTGAACAGCAACTGGGTAGACTCAATATACAGTAGCTGCCTCATGCTCTTCTAAAGTGTTTTGAGTTGTTATTATTATTATTATTATTATTATTATTATCATCATAGTTATGTTTTCCTACAGTACATTTAAAGTGTTTATATTTTCCAGGGATGGGGACTGGTGGAAAGTTATGTCTGTCACTTCTGGACGAGAATGCTATATGCCGAGAAGTTATATTGTCAAAGTTTACAACAGGTATCTATACATATAATAAAACTGTAAGGATTGTGTCTACATAGAAATTTGTTTTGAGAAATATACTTCTAGGGACTGTTTATAAACTATGGAGACAAAAATATAAAATAAAATTCTGAATTGTTTGCCTGATTGTGAGGCTGATTCAGTTGTTTTACCTCACTAGGGGACGCAAAATGGAGCAATTCAATTGTTACTTCATTTAGACGCCCGGTAAGCCACGGGGATGACATTTCTTCTCGCATCCTCCTGACGTGAGAGCAGTAATGTGCACTAAGTCATCACTTTGGGCGTCCAAATGGGAGTTTGGACACCCAAATCAGGTTTAGCCATTTTATGCACTTCATGCGCGATTTGCATGTCTGCCCAAACAACATTTGAATACTGACAATGGTTTCGGTGTCCAAACAGCCCAAAGCAATTGAATTCCCCCCGTCTGTTCATTCAAACATCATGCAAAAACTAGTGGATGAATTTGGATCACATTTTCACTATTGTATAGCTTAGTGACATAGAAAGAAACTGAGGTACTGTATGTATGGTCTCGATGTGACATCAGGGAGAAGAGCAATAAAGGGATAAACAGACGCATAACACTTGGCGCACTGAAAGTTGGTGTTCTTATCAAGCTTCTGTGGTACTTGACTTTGCCCAAGATATGCAACGGAACCCGACTTACAGTCACTGCTCTGCAAAAGACACTAATTAACCACTTTGATAAAGCTGCCAAATGTCAGCGAAATGTGTAAGTGAGCCAGCCTCTGACCCAGACACCACAAGGCCAGCCCACAGGACGTTTTGCAGTTGCTCCATCCTTGGATATTTCCAGCTTAACATTGTGGACACTTAATAAAGGGAGAACCACCAATCATCTGCACAGGATCAGAAACAGAATTTAGACCCTCACTAGGTGGGATACCCAGCCAATCCACGAGGAAATCGGTAATTATATACCAAAGAGATTGGACACATCTGCATATTACAAAAAGATCCTGTTGATAGTGTGACCGGTCACAAGGACACTAACTTTATCAGGTGTGCCTTCACAAATAACCAATTGGGTTTCAGAGACTGGCAATGAGGCTGTCTTTTTACGTTTTTATCTGAGAATCACTTTTTAATGTGTTTATAGTGTGTTTATTAAATTTATGTGAATTATTTTATGAAATCACCTGTTTTAGATTCATTTTGAGCGCTGATATTTTCTTATTACTAATTAACCACTTGCCTGGCAAGGTCACATCAGATGCGACCACACCAGGCAGGGCTTTCCCAGACATGGTCACATCTGATGCGACTAGTCAGTAATGCTTACTGGGCGGCTGTGGGAAGATAATATTTACACAGCCGCCAATCTCAGAGAGTCCTCCTGGTGCCCCTACACCATCGGATCTGCCCACAATGTGTCCTGATCACTGCTTCCCACATTGATCGGACTGTCCTTGATAATGCCTTTCCCACTCTCACTTGGCGGCTGCAGAGATCTGCAGCCACCAGGGTCATCCAGCGCTGTCTGCTCCCAGTGTGAGCACGCGCCTGACGGCTGCAGAGAGCTGCAGCCGCAGGGGCCATCCATCCCTACATGAGCCCACTGTGATTAGACGCCTGGTGGCTGCAGAGAGCCGCCAGGGTCATCCATCGTTGTCCGCCCCCACTGTGAGAAGCCACAGTGGGGGGCGCACAGCAATGGATGACCCCACCGAGCGTGCACTCACAGTGGGGGCATGTAGGGATGGCTGGCCCCGGCAACATGACACGAGGTCGTGGGGTATGGGAGACTCCCAAAATACCTTTTACTAGCTTGGGAGGAGGGGGGCTGTATAATAAAAATAAACAATAATAATACACACATAAAATAAAAAAATAAACACACATAGGAACACACCGGGACGGGGGTAGCACTAAACAGTGAGGGGGAGCATTGACACTGGGGTGAGGGGGTCTACTACCACTAGTGGGGGGGGGGGGGGAAAAAGCTGTGGATTTTTTGCCACTGGAGGGGCTATTTCTGATAGGTGGTGGTTAGTGATTTTACAAAGAGTGCTTATGGACACAGGGGGAATGGAGGGTGTAAAACCCCACCTAGGTGTATTTTTTTTTTAATGAAATATTTATTTATTTTATTAAAAATACTTTTTAAGCTTTTTTAAACAAAAAAAAAATAGGACAATTTCTGAGCTGTTTTTTCTCCAGAATAATTGTCAGTTAAGTGGTTAAGGCAGCGATTCTAACAGGTTGTGGCGCAGGTAATACTGTGCTTACTACACATACCCCTTACCCCCAACAATTTTCCTTTGCAATTCAAGCACCTGCAGTTTCCTGTAAGCGTCTGTTTCACTATCACGATCAACAAATCCAGGAGGCAAACGCTCAGGGATGCAGTGTAAAACTAAGGACCAGTTGCTTCTCCCATGTGCAGCTTTACATGGCTTGCTCATGAGTTAGTAGCCCCAAGAATCTTTCTGTGTTAATCCCTGAAGCAAAAACTGCAAATATTGTTTACAAAGAAATTCTGTGATCAATGTCTACAACAGGCATTCCCAACCACGGTCCTCAAGGCACACTAACAGTGCAGGTTTTAGTAATATCCAGGCTTCAGCACAGGTGACTTAATTAGTAGCTCAGTTATTTTGATTTAACCATCTGTGCTTCAGCCTGGATATCACTAAAACCAGCACTTTTGGTGTGCCTTGAGGACCGTGGTTGGGAATGCCTGGTCTACAATATAAAATATACATCATAATATTAGATGGCACTACTGTCTTTGTAAGATTGCTTCTGCTGATCAATAACAGACATCCACGCAAGCGAAGCTCCCGGTAAACGCTAATATTTTTTTTTTAAATTTCAATTCAATAATTTTTATTGAAGTTTTCGATTTTGCGTCAACAATTTACACAAAAACAAACTTAAAACTACACACATACACAATGTGCACCTAAACAGCTGTACATGTATAAGGCATATAGTACATCCAACAGATATAATGTCTCATAAATCACACAGTCACAAAGCGTCGGCGTCTGGGATTAACACAACCCAAACATATCACTTCCAATATAAGAATAGGCATAGCAGAATAAACACAGTATATCGAAATACAGCATAGCAAAGCAAGGCCGGCCGCGGGGGTATCCACCTCCAAAAACATCCCAGAATAAAACAAGGAGAGAAATACAAATCTAGTCTTTATTTATCCTTGAAATACTTAGAGTCCATCCACCTGCCCCATACTGTAAACCATTTCCTCTCCATCTTCCTAGCCAGGAACACAAATTTTTCATGTGCAATAGTTTCGTTGAACAGGGATATCCAAGCCTTAGGTGCCGTGGCCTCACCAGCCAGCCACAGCCAGGCAATACAAACCCTAGCCAAGGCACATAAATTAATGACATATCGCCTGCTAGGCGGATCTAAAGCTTCCTCATCCACAATCAGCAGTGTACACAGCGCAGGCGTACATACGGAGGAGGGAATACCTGTATCACCCAAGGTACGTATAACAGCCGTCCAGAACAGAGACACGCCAGGGCACAACCAAAGTAGATGCCAGAAGTCGGCATCCATGGCTCCACACTTAGGGCACCGTGAGCTATGAGATCCCCCAATATGTGCTAACCTCACCGGGGTCATATACACTCTATGAAGAATATATAATTGTATTTGCTGGTATCTAACAGAGGAAGTGGAGATCCGATGGGCTCCCATAGCAGTATTCCATGCATCATCTGATAGCATACCCACATCTGACTCCCACCCACCCCGAAGGGCAGTGAGAGGGTCAGTATGATGCATCTGGA
Source organism: Pseudophryne corroboree (assembly GCF_028390025.1). Taxonomy (NCBI): domain Eukaryota; kingdom Metazoa; phylum Chordata; class Amphibia; order Anura; family Myobatrachidae; genus Pseudophryne; species Pseudophryne corroboree. Next base: position 401,497,158 of record NC_086446.1, read on the forward strand.
GAATACGACCATATATCCTAGAAACTAGATGTCCCGAGTCCAGCGTCTGCAACATTAATTTGACCAGGGAATCAGCGAGGACTGGAGGGCCATTTGGGAACTGGGCATCCAAAGCGTGTCTCAGCTGAAGGAATCGAAAGAAGAACCCTGAGGGGATATTATGCGCCTGTTGAAGTTGTTGGAACGAGTTAAGGGTCCCATCACTATATAAATGGCCTAAAGAGGACACTCCTCAGTTACCCCAAACCTCTCGGACCTGAAGATGACACAGTTCCGGCAACCCGTAAGCATTATCCAGTGGGGTATCAGGATCAACACCATGACCACGCATCACAGAGTGCACCAATTTCCATATTAGGAGAGATTGCTTAATAAGTGGCAATGTGGATATTTTGACGCTACCGCAAAGAAGTAGCTGTAATGGGGAGCCCCCAGGGTAATCATGGTGCAGCATCAGCGAGTGCAAAGCCAGGGCATCGAGGTCGTTAACCCACTCCCAGATATGCGTCAGTTGCACCGCATAATAATAGAAACGGAAGTTGGGGAGAGCCAAACCCCCCATTTCCCGTGACCTGGTCAGGGTATCCAGTCTCAAACGTGCCCGCTTACTAGCCCACACCAGGGAGGAAAGCAACCCATTTATTTGTTTAAAAATCTTCTGCGGAATATAAACAGGAGATTGCTGCAAAACATAAAGAAGTTTGGGCTGGAAGACCATTTTTACCATATTAACACTCCCCGTGACCGTTAAAGGTAACTTTCCCCATGTCTTCACCCGGCTATGGAGATGCGTTATTTGTGGAGTAATATTTAGAGAGGAAAATTTTTGAGGATCATTAGACACCCAAATGCCCAGATATTTGAAGGAGTCCACCCACCGCAGCGGGAGAGCTACCAACGGGGAGACAGGAACTTCGCCCCGAAGTGGGATAATAAAGGATTTCTCCCAATTAATCAGGAGCCCAGAGTATCGCCCGAACCCAATAATAATTTTCAAAATCCTAGGCATAGACTCAGCATAGCGATCCACAAACATCAGAACGTCATCGGCATACAAGGCCACCCTGTCCTCACGGGCACCCACCTTAAATCCAGAGATCCCCACGTCCGCTCTCAGGAGGCACGCAAGGGGTTCAATGGTCATAGCAAACAGAGTAGGGGACAATGGGCAACCCTGTTGCGTACCTCTAGATAGGGGAAAGGAGTGAGATACGAAACCATTAACCGCCACCCTCGCCGAAGGAGAGGAATACATCAACCGAACATATTTAATAAAGTTTGGGCCTTTACCAAATCTACGCATAACTTCCCACAAATAATCCCACTCCACAGAATCAAAAGCCTTAGCGGCATCCAACGAAACGACTATGGAGGAGGAGGGGTCCGCGCGGGGGATTTGTAGGTGAGTAAACAGACGTCTAAGGTTAATGGGTATCGATTTATTGGGCATAAATCCCGTCTGATCCTGGTGTATAATGTGAGAAATAACTGTATTTAATCTGCCAGCCAACACCTTAGCCAAAATTTTAATATCAGTGGGTAAGAGGGATATAGGGCGATAGGACTCAACTTTCCTAAGATCCTTGTCAGGTTTAGGGAGAACTACAATCACTGCCTCTGCCATAGACGGGGGGAGAGACTCCTGTGCAAAGATCTGGCCATACAACTCAAGTAGGCGCGGGACAAAGAAATCCAGGTGTTGCCTATAGACCTCAGGAGGTATGCCATCCAAGCCTGAGGCTTTGCCACTAGGGGAGGCCTTAACAGCTTCCATAATTTCATCGGAGGAGATAGGCGCCTCCAAAAGGTCACAAGCCTCACTGGATAAGGTGGGGAAACAAACACTGTCTAAATAATCGTTCAGTTGCGACGAGGTGCAATCTAGTTTGGATTCATACAAGCGGCTATAATAGGATACAAATTCAGCCGCCATTTGTGGAGTCTGAGTCAGGGGAACACCGTCAGAGTTCACAATCTCAACCACAACACTAGTAGGTCTATCACCCCGGGCCAAAGAGGCCAGGTACGTCCCCGGCCTATCCCCAGTAGCGTAAAAGGTATGAGATGAGAAAAGGAGTCTATGCTGAGTCTTTTCCATTAGGTAATCTTTCCATTCCCTCTGAGTTGATAACCAGGCTAGCTTAGAACTGTTCAAAGAATCTTGTAAGTATTGTAATTCTGCAGCGACACTCTGAGCCTCCAACTCAGCCTCCCGTCGCCTATAGAAGGACTTCAAACTAGACACCCATTTAATCAAACTCCCCCGCAGAAAGGCCTTAAACATGTCCCATAAATTAGAGATAGCTTGGTCGGCACTATTCAATTCAAAGAACTCCCGCCATGCAGCCACCAGGTCAGAGCCGTCCCCCATGTGAACAAGCCAAAATGGGTTAAATTTCCATACAGCTTGGTCCCTAGAACAGTTAAAGTCTAAACTAAAAGTCAAAGGGGAATGATCTGATATACCCCTAGTCTCATATCTGATACTACCAACCCGGGGAACCATGTCGCTCGAGAGGAGGGCCAGGTCAATCCTGGAGAACGAAGAATGAGAGTGAGAGAAACAGCAGTATTGTTTAAGAGACGGGTGTCTCAATCTCCAAGGATCGACCAGGCCCAACCTCAACACCACATTTGCAAAAGTGGATCTCCCAGGACACGCAGCAGATGAAGATATAGAGAGCCTGTCCTTCGCCATATCTAGCACATTATTGAAATCCCCGAGGCAAATAACAGATATCCCGGGGGATGAGGCCATGAAACCAGCAACCTTCTTAAGAACATCAGGAGAATAGGGAGGGGGCACGTAAACAGCTAGAAGGAGGACAGGGACATAAAATAGTCTACATTTCAAAAACACATATCTCCCCCAGGGATCCGTTTGTATAGATTCCAGCATGAAGGGGACGGTCCGCCTAATAAGGACTGAAACTCCACGGGAGGCAGAATTATGCATGGAGTGTTACGCCCATCCCACCCAGGGTCTTTTCAATGAGAGAATCTTACTCCCCACTAAGTGCGTTTCCATAAGGCAGACAATATCAGCGGCATAATGTTTAATCTGTCGGAGTACCAGGGACCTCTTAACTTTATCATTGAGCCCTCTCACATTCCACGATAACACTTTAAGCCCCGCCATAGTACAGCAAAAGTACAATAAGTGCAACACCCCGCGGCCAGCCAATTCCGCCATGCATAAATTCAGTAACCAGACACCGTTGCTTAAATAGCACAGCAGCAAACCATGTACATTCACAACATACATTTCCACACAAAAAGTAAATACAACTTAAAACCGTCCCCCACCCCCCTCCCTGTATACCACCCCCAACATGCAGCATACTTGGATCCCAAAACTGAGAGCAAAAACCTAAAAATAAAAATAAACAAAACTTCGGAGCACCATTAACTAGTGCAAACACTCCTTAATCGGGGCCAAGAATTTAATGACTCTCGGGAAAAAAATAAGATTTTACTTACCGATAAATCTATTTCTCATAGTCCGTAGTGGATGCTGGGGACTCCGTCAGGACCATGGGGAATAGCGGCTCCGCAGGAGACAGGGCACAAAAGCAAGCTTTTAGGATCACATGGTGTGTACTGGCTCCTCCCCCTATGACCCTCCTCCAAGCCTCAGTTAGGTACTGTGCCCGGACGAGCGTACACAATAAGGAAGGATCTTGAATCCCGGGTAAGACTCATACCAGCCACACCAATCACACCGTACAACTTGTGATTTGAACCCAGTTAACAGTATGATAACAATGAAGTAGCCTCTAAAAAAGATGGCTCACAACAATAATAACCCGATTTTTTTGTAACAATAACTATGTACAAGTAATGCAGACAATCCGCACTTGGGATGGGCGCCCAGCATCCACTACGGACTATGAGAAATAGATTTATCGGTAAGTAAAATCTTATTTTCTCTAACGTCCTAGTGGATGCTGGGGACTCCGTCAGGACCATGGGGATTATACCAAAGCTCCCAAACGGGCGGGAGAGTGCGGATGACTCTGCAGCACCGAATGAGAGAACTCCAGGTCCTCCTCAGCCAGGGTATCAAATTTGTAGAATTTAGCAAACGTGTTTGCCCCTGACCAAGTAGCTGCTCGGCAAAGTTGTAAAGCCGAGACCCCTCGGGCAGCCGCCCAAGATGAGCCCACCTTCCTTGTGGAATGGGCATTTACAGATTTTGGCTGTGGCAGGCCTGCCACAGAATGTGCAAGCTGAATTGTACTACAAATCCAACGAGCAATAGTCTGCTTAGAAGCAGGAGCACCCAGCTTTTTGGGTGCCTACAATATAAACAGCAAGTCAGACTTTCTGACTCCAGCCGTCCTGGAATTATATATATATATATATTTTCAGGGCCCTGACAACGTCTAGCAACTTGGAGTCCTCCAAGTCCCTAGTAGCCGCAGGCACCACAATAGGTTGTTTCAGGTGAAACGCTGACACCACCTTAGGAAGAAACTGGGGACGAGTCCGCAGTTCTGCCCTGTCCCGAATGGAAAATCAAATATGGGCTTTTGTAAGACAAAGCCGCCAATTTTGACAATCGCCTGGCCGAGGCCAGGGCCAACAGCATGGTCACTTTCCATGTGAGATATTTCAAATCCACAGATTTGAGTGGTTCAAACCAATATGATTTGAGGAATCCCAACACTACGTTGAGATCCCACGGTGCCACTGGAGGCACACAAGGGCTGTATATGCAATACTCCCTTGACAAACGTCTGGACTTCAGGAACTGAAGCCAATTCTTTCTGGAAGAAAATCTATAGGGCCGAAACTTGAACCTTAATGGACCCCAATTTGAGGCTCATAGACACTCCTGTTTGCAGGAAGTGCAGAAATCGACCTAGTTGAAATTTTTTCGTGGGGCCTTCCTGGCCTCACCCACGCAACATATTTTTACCACATGTGGTGATAACGTTGTGCGGTCACCTCCTTCCTGGCTTTGACCAGGGTAGGTATGACCTCTTCCGGAATGCCTTTTCCCTTAGGATCCGGCGTTCAAACCGCCATGCCGTCAAACGCAGTCGCGGTAAGTCTTGGAACAGACAAGGTCCCTGCTGGAGCAGGTCCTTTCTTAAAGGCCGATGCCACGGTTCCTCTTGGAACAGACATGGTACTTGCTGAAAGCAAATCCCTTCTTAGCTCCCGAGGCCATTAGTCCTCTGTGAGCATCTCTTGAAGTTCCGGTTACCAAGTCCCTCTTGGCCAATCCGGAGCCACGAGTATAGTTCTTACTCCTCTATTCTTATAATTCTCAATACCTTGGTTATGAGAAGCAGAGGAGGGAACACATACACCGACTGTTACACCCACGGTGTTACCAGGACGTCCACAGCTATCGCCTGAAGGTCTCGTGACCTGGCGCAATACCTGTCCCATTTTTTGTTCGGGCGGGACGCCATCATGTCCACCTTTGGTCTTTCCCAACGGTTCACAATCATGCGGAAAACTTCCCGATGAAGTTCCCACTCTCCCGGGTGGAGGTCGTGCCTGCTGAGGAAGTCTGCTTCACAGTCGTCCACTCCCGGAATGAACACTGCTGACAGTGCTATCACATGATTTTCCGCCTAGCGAAAAATCCTTGCAGTTTTGCCACTGCCCTCCTGCTTCTTGTGCCGCCCTTTCTGTTTACGTGGGCGACTGCCGTGATGTTATCCCACTGGATCAATACCGGCTGACCTTGAAGCAGAGGTCTTGCTAAGCTTAGAGCATTATAAATTTGCTCTTAGCTCCAGTATATTTATGTGGAGAGAATTCTCCAGACTTGATCACACTCCTTGTGTGACTGCTCCCCAGCCTCTCAGGCTGGCCTCCGTGGTCACGAGCATCCAATCCTGAATGCCGAATCTGCGGCCCTCTAGAAGATGAGCACTCTGTAATCACCACAGGAGAGACACCCTTGTCCTTGGATATAGGGTTATCCGCTGATGCATCTGAAGATGCGATCCGGACCATTTGTCCAGCAGATCCCACTGAAGAGTTCTTGCGTGAAATCTGCCGAATGGAAGCGCTTCGTAATAAGCCACCATTTTTACCAGGACTCTTGTGCAATGATGCACTGACACTTTTCCTGGTTTTAGGAGGATCCCGATTAGCTCGGATAACTCCCTGGCTTTCTCCTCTGGGAGACACACCTTTTCCTGGACTGTGTCCAGAATCATCCCTAGGACCAGCAGACGTGTCGTCGGAACAACTGCGGTTTTGGAATATTTAGAATCCACCCGTGCTGTCGTAGAACTACTTGAGATAGTGCTACTCCGACCTCCAACTGTTCTCTGGACCTTGTTCTTATCAGGAGGTCGTCCATTTTCTTTGAAGACGAATCCTCCTTTCGGTCATTACCTTGGTAAGGACCCGGGGTGCCTTGGACAATCCAACGGCATCGTCTTGAAACTGATAGTGACAGTTCTGTACCACGAACCTGAGGTACCCTTGGTGAGAAAAGGCAAATTTTGGGACATGGAGGTAAGCATCCCTGATGTCCCGGGACACCATATAGTCCCCTTGTTCTTTGCTATCACTGCTCTGAGTGACTCCATCTGGATTTGAACCCTTGTAAGTGTTCAAATTTTTCAGATTTAGAATAGGTCTCACCTAGCCTTCAGTACCACCATATAGTGTGGAGTAATACCCCTTTCCTTGTTGTCGGAGGGGTAATTTTATTATCACCTGCTGGGAATACAGCTTGTGAATTGTTTTCAATACTGCCTCCCTGTCGGAGGGAGACATTGGTACAGCAGACTACAGGAACCTGCGAGGGGGGAAACCTCTCGACATTCCAATCTGTACCCCTTGGATACTACTTGTAGGATCCAGGGGTCCTGTACGGTCCCAGCGTCATGCTGAGAACTTGGTAGAAGCGGTGGAGGGCTTCTGCTCCTGGGAATGGGCTGCCTGCTGCAGTCTTCTTCCCTTTCCTCTATCCCTGGGCAGATATGACTCTTATAGGGACGAAAGGACTGAGGCTGAAAAGACGGTGTCTTTTTCTGCAGAGATGTGACTTAGGGTAAAAAACGGTGGATTTTCCAGCAGTTGCCCTGGCCACCAGGTCCCATGGACCGACCCCAAATAACTCCTCCCCTTTATACGGCAATACATCTTTGTGCCGTTTGGAATCTGCATCACCTGACCACTGTCGTGTCCATAAACATCTTCTTGCAGATATGGACATCGCATTTACTCTTGATGCCAGAGTGCAAATATCCCTCTGCGCATCTCGCATATATAGAAATGCATCCTTTAAATGCTCTATAGTCAATAAAATACTGTCCCTGTCAAAGGTATCAATATTTTTAGTCAGGGAATCCGACCAAGCCACCTCAGCTCTGCACATCCAGGCTGAGGCGATCGCTGGTCGCAGTATAACACCAGCATGTGTGTGTATACTTTTTAGGATATTTTTCAGCCTCCTATCAGCTGGCTCCTTAAGTACGGCCCTATCCGTAGATGGTACCGCCACTTGTTCTGATAAGCGTGTGAGCGCCTTATCCACCCTTAGGGGTGTTTCCCACCGCGCCTTAACTTCTGGCGGGAAAAGGTATACCGCCAATAATTTTCTATCGGGGGAAACCCACGCATCATCACACACTTCATTTAATTTATCTGATTCAGGAAAAACTACAGGTAGTTTTTTCACCTCACACATAATACCCTTTTTTGTGGTACTTGGAGTATCAGAAATATGTAACACCTCCTTCATTGCCCTTAACGTGTGGCCCTAAAAGAAAATACGTTTGTTTCTTCACCGTCGACACTGAAATCAGTGTCCGTGTCTGGGTCTGTGTCGACCGACTGAGGTAAATGGGCATTTTACAGCCCCTGACGGTGTTTGAGACGCCTGGACAGATACTAATTTGTTCGCCGGCCCTCTCATGTCGTCAACCGGCTTGCAGCGTGTTGACATTGTCACGTAATTTCCATAAATAAGCCATCCATTCCGGTGTCGACTCCCTAGAGAGTGACATCACCATTACAGGCAATTTGCTCCGCCTCCTCACCAATATTTTCCTCATACATGTCGACACACACGTACCGACATACAGCACACACATAGGGAATGCTCTGATAGAGGACAGGACCCACTAGCCCTTTGGGGAGACAGAGGGAGAGTTTGCCAGCACACACCAAAACGCTATAATTATCCAGGGACAACCTTTATATAAGTGTTCCTCCCTTATAGCATTTTAATATATATACATATCGCCAAATCAGTGCCCCCCCCTCTCTGTTTTAACCCTGTTTCTGTAGTGCAGTGCAGGGGAGAGCATGGGAGCCTTCCCACCAGCCTTTCTGTGAGGGAAAATGGCGCTGTGTGCTGAGGAGAATAGGCCCCGCCCCCTTTTCGGCGGGCTTCTTCTCCGGAGTTTTAGATATCTGGCAGGGGTTAAATACATCCATATAGCCTCAAGGGCTATATGTGATGTATTTTTCGCCATACAGGTATTATACATTGCTGCCCAGGGCGCCCCCCCCCAGCGCCCTGCACCCTCCGTGACCGCTGTGTGAAGTGTGCTGACAACAATGGCGCACAGCTGCAGTGCTGTGCGCTACCTGATGAAGACTGAGAGTCTTCTGCCGCCTGGTTCCGGACCTCTTCATCTTCAGCGTCTGCAAGGGGGGTCGGCGGCGCGGCTCCGGGACGAACCCCAGGGCGAGCCCTGTGTTCCGACTCCCTCTGGAGCTATGTCCAGTAGCCTAAGAATCCAATCCATCCTGCACGCAGGTGAGTTGAAAATCTCTCCCCTAAGTCCCTCGATGCAGTGAGCCTGTTGCCAGCAGGACTCACTGAAAATAAAGAACCTAAAAACTTTTTCTAAGTAACTCTTTAAGAGAGCCACCCAGATTGCACCCTTCTCGGCCGGGCACAAAAACCTAACTGAGGCTTGGAGGAGGGTCATAGGGGGAGGAGCCAGTACACACCATGTGATCCTAAAAGCTTGCTTTTGTGCCCTGTCTCCTGCGGAGCCGCTATTCCCCATGGTCCTGACGGAGTCCCCAGCATCCACTAGGACGTTAGAGAAAAAGGAGGTAGCCCCCAGCCACCAACCACTATCCCCCCGAAAAAATTGAGGGGAGATCTTAGAGATCCACCCCCTAGGTCTATCCAATACCCAAAATGAAACATACACGGATATCAGAGAACCAAACATATCAGGCCAAATATACAACCCCCCCACCCCCCAAAAGGGAGAAGAAAAAGCAAAACAAAAACCAGAAATAAAAAAATCAAAAGCATACCAGAGATATCAGAGCAGACAAGTGAGTAATCATATAACCTGCCTAAACCGCGGGAGCAGAATAGCGGGGATAAAGTGAACAATGACAACAATCAAACATTCCCGCATCCTATCGCCTCGCAGTAAATAGCACATATAAACAAAACAAACAGGATGAGTAACAAGAAAAACAAAAAAACCAGGAGAAAGTCAGCCGGAGATTAACGGATCTGCAAGGGCACACCTCGCCGGGAATCGTCTGTCCAGCCACACCACTGCCTCACGAGGAGTTGTGAAAAACTTTGTTTCCCCATCAGCCACCACCCGCAGCCTAGATAGTAAGAGCATGGCATATGGTAGGTCAAGTTCACGGAGCCTCCTCTTAACAGGTAGGAACTGAGCCCTATCTTTTTGTACATCCACCGCAAAATCCGGAAATACCGATATAGGCGACCCATTCCATTTTAAAGGGCCCTTGGTACGAGCCAGCCTCAAAACTGTGTCCCGGTCATGGAAGTGGAGGAACTTAGCAATAAAGGTGCGGGGTGGAGCCCCCGGAGGCAGCGGGCGCATCGGAACTCTATGGGCCCGTTAAACAGTGAAGTAAGGCGAAAATTCCTTAGATCCAAAGGCATCCCGGAGCCATTTTACGAGAAACTCTTCGGGAGCTGAGCTCTCTTCCTTCTCGGGCAGGCCAATGAAATGGACGTTATTGCGCCGCAGACGCCCCTCCATATCTGTCAGCTTTTTGCACACATCAGTCATCTGAGATTCCAAAGCATCAGTGCGACGACCCAGCGGGCCGACAGAATCTTCAACATTGGATATACGGGTCTCCGCTTCTCCCACTCTCTCTCTCACCCGCTGAAGTTCCTGATGAATAATGGAGAGATCAGACTGCACTTGCCCGATTTTATCAGCCAGACGCGCCTCGCTGGCAGTCACCGCATCCAAAACTCTCTGCAGTGCGGCATCCGGAGGGTCAGAAGAGGCGGATCTAGATGCAGGAGATGGGGGCGATGCCTCAGATCTTGCAGTCTCCCCCCTCCGTTGCTGAGGGCCATGGTCACGAACAAACTTATCCATCGCTCCCGACGCCGCGCCAGTCTGGCACCCCTTCACCATTTTGGACAACACGGTGTCGTTCCCTCCGGTCAGCAGGATATATCAAAGCAAATACAGGCAAAGGGGGGCGCCCACCCCAACATCCCACAGACCGGCCAGCGGGTGCGAGAAAATATATAGATATGTATAGATAGACAGCAGGGCCAAAGTCTCCAGTTATAATGCAAAGTGTCCACCTAATGCATCAGGGATGCAGGGACTGTCACCCCCAAACATAGATGTGGGACGCAGAGGATCAATCCCCCAGCACCAACCTCCAGGTACAGCAGGGAAGCTCGCGCCACCGATAATGAGGGCAGAGACAGCGAGCCAGAGGATTAAACAGGAGGGGGGAAAGGTTATATGCAGCCCAATAGCCACCCAGCCAGCACAGTTGAGGCTCCAAGGGTTACTCCCCCGCACGGTATAGAAAGTGCACCACTTGTACCTGGGTCCCAATGTGGAAGGGGACATACAGCAGCAGGGATACAGAAAATGGCCTCCAAGGCAGGCAGCCAGCAATATGCAGGGTGGCCACACTCCCCTCCAGACTTCACCCACGAGTAGAGGGACAAACAGTGCAGTCCCGCGGGCCGTGTATGTGTGCCCCGGCCGGCTGCAGCGGGCGGCGGCGGACAGCGGGAGCTGCACTTCCGGTGTCCCGGGCAGCGCGAGTCCGCGGCAGACGAGATGATGCAGGGAGCCCCACACAGGACTCCCCCCCCCCAGATACCACAGGAGGCTGACGGGGCGGCAGAGGAGAGCCCGGCGCTCTTGTCGTCCAGGTGCTCTGGCTGGCCGCAGCGGGCGGCGGCGGGGAACAGGAGCCGAACTTCCGGACAAAGCACGAGGCAGCAGTCCCCCACTCCGGCCCAGCACAGATCAGGGCCCACAGGTACACAGGGCTCCCGGACCTCCGGAGACAGCGGCAGGATACTCAAACCCGTTCCAGGGGGGGCAGGGGGTGCTCACACACCGATGGCCCCAGTATTAGACCCAGGGGGGAGTACAGGATATATCTGCAGGATTAAGTGGGTGGAGAGCTGCACGATGCAAGTGCTACTCCATGCCCGTCCAGGCCACGCCCCCGCTAATATTTAATTTTTAAATAAGCTGTTACTTTCATATGCTCACAAAGTACTAGAGACTGTTCTGTGCCTTCAACAGTTAATTATACTTAGTTATAATTCTACATCATACATTTTGTATGGCAACAACATTATAGAGATATACAACAAACATGCTTTTGCCAAGTGACAAACAAAGGAACAGAATAATTCCTAACCACGACTTCCTGATTATTTCAGGTGGCTATATAAAGGTATAAATCGGATGAAAGCAGAAGAGTTGCTTATGATGAACTGCAACCAAACTGGTTCCTTCTTGATTCGAGAAAGTGAAACTAGAAGAGGTACAGTATGGTTAATAAAATGTGTAATTCCCCTCCGGAAAATTCCAATTTACTAGACAAATACTAGAAAATAAAAGTATTCTTTAGCAAATAAACATCCAGACATATATTATGCAAGGCATGTTCCTCATGCAGTCACACTCTCTTTGTATAGCACAAAACCTGGCAAGTAATAGGTGCTACAATCACTAAAAAAAGTAAGTGTAATCATACACACTTACTAATTAAACTATACAGGTGCCAGAAAACAATGCAAAACAGGAAATTGGTGAAAACGATAAATGGCGCTCCTCTAAATGGGTGTTACATATATATCACAAATTCATATGAAAAATAAAAAATATATCTCAACAATATACATTCCTGTAAGCCACTTGTATCCTCAGCATGTAATGAAATCCACCGCACTCTGTTAGGTATTCTTCCTCTTGATTAGTTCCCTCTCAGAATAAACATGGAATAGAGGAAATGCGGACAGAATAGTGCAGCAACGTTTTTTAATATGAGACAAGCACAACGACATAAAACATAAAATCCTCAATAAAATCCAATCCAAATAAAATTGAGACATACAGGTGGCAGAAGAGAAGCCCAATGGGCAAAAAGGTGTGCAATTACCGGACACTCTGAGAACCAAAGGCTTTCAGAATAGCTTAGATGTATATAAGTGCCAGGTGACCTCCCGGGTTTTCAGCCTCCTGGATCCGATAAGCGCCTCCACCAAATTCCAATTAGGTGATCTCCCTGCACCTCACCAACGCGTTTCAGGTCCTATCTGGACCCTTTTTCAAGGTAGTGAAAAAGGGTCCAGATAGGACCTGAAACGCGTTGGTGAGGTGCAAGGAGATCACCTAATTGGAATTTGGTGGAGGCGCTTATTGGATCCAGGAGGCTGAAAACCCGGGAGGTCACCTGGCACTTATATACATCTAAGCTATTCTGAAAGCCTTTGGTTCTCAGAGTGTCCGGTAATTGCACACCTTTTTGCCCATTGGGCTTCTCTTCTGCCACCTGTATGTCTCAATTTTATTTGGATTGGATTTTATTGAGGATTTTATGTTTTATGTCGTTGTGCTTGTCTCATATTAAAAAACGTTGCTGCACTATTCTGTCCGCATTTCCTCTATTCCATGTTCATTCTGAGAGGGAACTAATCAAGAGGAAGAATACCTAACAGAGTGCGGTGGATTTCATTACATGCTGAGGATACAAGTGGCTTACAGGAATGTATATTGTTGAGATATATTTTTTATTTTTCATATGAATTTGTGATATATATGTAACACCCATTTAGAGGAGCGCCATTTATCGTTTTCACCAATTTCCTGTTTTGCATTGTTTATTCTTTGGAGGTGTGGGAGACGCCTCCATGGTGGGAATTTGTTTTAGGCTGCACCTATTCTTTGCGCACCAGACAGAAGCCAGTGCCTTCTTGTATTTAGGTGCCAGAAAACAGTCTTAAAGATGGGATGTAGTTAATATCCATGTGTTCATGATCTCGACAGAATACTGACAGCGGCATGCCGATGGTAAGTAAGTTCAGAATCTTAATGGATCCCGACGGTAAGTACTGTAGTTAGGGGTAGGTTTAACGTTAAGCACTAGGGGGAGCTAACCCTAACTGGACTAGGCTGCGGCCGTCGGGTAGGGGGTGTAGGGTTAGACTGCAGGAGGGGACAGTTACGTTAGTGTACAGCAGTAGTAGGTTAGGATTAGGGTTAAAATAGTTACTAAAATCCATCTGGATTTTGTTTTGAATGTCGGGGTGCTGCTGTCGGCATTCTGACCATAGGGATCCTGTGTGCTGACATATTAATAGCAACTAGCACCCCTAAAAATGCACGTACAATAATTACATTATCAATTATTCTCTGCGGTGTTCCTGCTAGTGTTCTGGGACCACAAAGAAGCATGTTATAAAGTGCTGAGAAATAGAATCAACATTCCTAGCCACGGAGGTCCCAAATTGCCCTCTGTCACCATCAAACTTTGACAAGTATTGAAGCTATTTGAAAATAAAAGCAGTATATGGAGAACTATACAGCTATATAGTATTGACCCAGTGTCACATTGTTAGCTTTTATAATGCTGTGATGGCCCAGGTAGCTGTTACATCCTGGTATGTGTTATGTTAATGGACACACATTAATTGAAGCATGACCGTCACCGCTAAGGCCAGGTAAATCTGTTGCAGCATTTTAGTGCTATTTAATTGGTTCTCCAATTAAGTGGGCAGCTCACAGCTAGCACCTTTCATTTTACATCTATGGGTTCATATAATCACCCTGCATCATCCATTCCAATTTATGTTAAACAACATGTTCACGTTTTATTTATACCAACCTTTAACAAAACACGTAAAAGTCTAGTGAATATTTTCACACTATTCTTGCCTACAAAGTGGTACAGAATAAAAGACCAAGAAGATGTTATACAGGAGAGAATGCAAGTGTTGCTTGCCACAGAGGAGATTTGTTCAGTACTGAACCATTATTCATGAGACCCACACCTCCAAACAATATAGCTGGCATTCACCTGAACTACAACGGATACTCTTAATTTTAAGCATCTGTAATTACTCTGTTAAGTGGTCTGAAACTTACATTTCAGACAGAACCTCTTACGCTTGTGATCCGGCCTCAGGAAGTCATCACAGCTGTCAAACAGTATGTGGTGTGAGTAGTGGAAAGTATACATTGAAGGCATTAGCAACAGGAAACCATAGCGTTCTTACACAGGTGCAATGTATTGTTATTGCAACATTTTGTCTTTATTCTTGTCCTCTAGGGTATTTTACTGGATATCATTAAATGAAAGCTGATGAAACTATTACTAATAGCATGCCAGCTTTGTGTGTTCATGTACGAATAAATATATATATATATATATATATATATATATATATATATATATATAGTCCTGCACTCTCAACTCCCATCAATGAAATGTTGCAATAGGGGGATGCGATGCTCCCAGTGGTTAAACCACCTATTATAGGTGGGACCACATATATATTTGTGGTTTCCAAGAATATGGAGGTGCACTCTCCAGAGGAATTTACTTTAACAAGCTTTTCAAGTCAAATGTTTATTTCAGTCAATGCTTGGCTTTTAGTAGTCGATGTTTCAATCCATCACCATGAATCTTTATCAAGACAAGCCATATCGATATCAATTTAAAGTATATCCATGTAGCAAATGTATAGGGATAAAAACAAACTGAGGCGGTGATTGATGTCCTGTGGTGTTTGTGAGATGTATTTATGTAGACCCGGTGGTGTTACCGACAGGATTACCAGTGGCACCCTGTACTTCTGGTTTCTGGGTATATAAGTCATGGATTTGTTGTTGTGTCCAGCGTGGTTTCTGCAGGGTTTACTGGATGGCTTGTCTCTTGTCTGTGATTATGACGGTTTTTCTGACTAGTTTTGGTGCAGTATGAAGTTGTTGGCTAATGTGACTTCTGAGATTTATGCTTATATTTATATATTTTTATCACAGCCTGATATATGAATTGATTGAACCACCAGGATTAATTATTTGTTGTGAACCTGACAGTGAGTATGTCTCAGTATTCGGTGAGCTTTGAACCTGACCTGTAGCCATTACTATTAGTACTATTACTATTTTATTCTGATTGAGCGCGGCTTCTTTTGAATTCTTTCAGTGAGATGTATACACATATATATACCTAATGGTAATTGAGAAGCCTATCCTGGTGAGCCATTGGCTGGTCTGTTGTGAGTATTTTAGATTTATACAGTACCTGTGACTATTGATGCAGTTTCTATCCATTTATCTTTTACTTTTTTTCTGGTATGGGACATCCACAGTGGGGCTTTATCTGTTTGTATAAGCTCTTTCCTTTGCAGATTTGGAAATACTTTAGGCACTTAGAGTTTCTTTGGTGTTTTATGAAGTAACATTGGTTATGTGTGCATAGGGGCCTGGGAGACTTAGGGGGTCATTCCGACCCGATCGCACGCTGCGCTTCCTCGCAGCCCTGCAATTGGGTCAGAACTGTGCATGCGCGGTGGCCGCATTGCGCAGGTGCGTTGTTGCCCAGCGACGGCTGGCGCCAGGCAGCAACGCCGCTAGCGAGGAAAGCGGTCGCAGCGGCGACCGCAAGAAGATTGACAGGAGGAAGGCGGAACCGGGCGGCAACTCACCGTTTTCGGGGAGTAGTGAGTCCAACGCAGGCGTGTTCATGCATTTGGAGGTCGGATGTCTGATGTCAATTCCGGGACCTGCATCGCTGGATCGATCGCACAGGGTAAGTAACTCTTACCCTGGTCTTCTTTTACAGGAAACCTTTTTTGCATATCAGGGCTGCACAAGCGTTTGCAGCCCTGCTATGCAGAAATACACTCCCCCATAGGCGGCATCTAGTTGATTGCACGGGCAGCAAAAAGTTGCTACGTGCGATCAACTCGGAATGACCCATTTAGTCTGTTCTTTTTGTTTTTATCCTTACACAGTTGTTACATTGATGTACTTTAAATTGATATCGATATGACTTGTCTTGATAAAGATTCACAGTGATGGATCGAAACGTTGACTACTAAAAGCCAAGTTTTGACTGAAAATAAACATTTGACTTGAAAAGCTTGTTAATGTAAATTCCTCTGGAGAGTGCACCTCCATATTCTTGGAAACCACAAGTGTATATATACACTATTCTGCAGAAAATCAGTAGCAATGCCCACCCAGTTGTATCATCTTGCATGACACATCAGGTGGACGATTGATAAAGTTTGCATGCACTTCATCAGATAGGTCGGCAAATCGGCCGGATAGTCGATTTATCAGCCAGGTGTGTATCCAGCTTAAGGCTAGAGCCAACCGAAATTTTTTCCCTATATCTAGATCTATATAATGACAACCAAAGTTATCCCTTTGTGTGGTTATTCAAGATGGTTCAGTTTCAAATATCTAATCTCTGATTTAGTTTACAGGGAATTATACGATGATATTGTATAGTGACCACTAGACTTCCATAAGAATGCTACTCTGTATTCCTATTTATAAACGGATAACAATATATTATTATTATTATTATTATTATTATTATTATTATTTCAGTGATTCACATATAGATTATGAATAGATTGATCAGAGGTTCATCATGTCTGCTGCAACAATCTGGTGTATGTGCATGGTCTATAGGATACCAGTTTTCATAAGGCATATGTTTATTACAGGATGTTACAGTTTGTCGGTGAGGAGAACGAATCAAGCTATGAGGGACTCCATCAAGCATTATCGTATCAATCACTTAGATAATGGATGGTTTTATATTTCTCCTCGTCTGACCTTTCCCACTCTCCGGGATATGGTGGACTACTACTCTGGTAAATTTGCATTTTATAAAGCCTATATGCAATGATTTTTGTGTCAATCTATTTTTCATGATATACATTAAAACATTTACCTTAATTATCACAAATATTCTCAATGAAAATGTACGAATTTAAAATTATCAATAAACATTACAAGTGAAATCTTTTCAAATGAATCAAGCAAAGAAAAGGCTTTTCATACTGAAATATGATTTAGTTTTTCTTTCTTTCTTTTGTTGGGGAGTTAGGTAGAGCTTCCTTAAAATGCATTCGGGAAAGTTATCTGTTCTCATCCCTCCCATGAATCTCTGTATTGCTCCTCTCTCCACACAGGGAGCATACAGATGTGTCCTCATACATCTTTGCTATATCCTGCCATGTATGGCACAGTTTTGCATGCCATAAACTCAGAGATTTAGCCATGCCTTGTGATTTTTCTCAATTTTCTCAAGTTACTTTATACATATTCTATTATGGCAAACAATTTTTTTTAAATCCATTCACTCACAACTCGTGAAAAACAACATAGCCGTGTTTTGCACGTTGTGCCAAATTCAGTAAAAAAGCGAAGATGTAAGTGGACACATCTGTACCTTAGTGGCACCAGGAGACTGAGTGAGAGGCAGTTACGTGACCGCCGGTCACAATACCAATGCCGGAATCCTCCCCCTTATAGTCCTAACAGTCGGCATGCCGACTACAGGGACTATTCCCACAAGGGGCTTTGCTCCCCCACCCCCGCCGGGATTCCAACATCGGTAAGGAGACATGTGGTCTCCTGATTGCCGGTCACTCATACCGAACCCGATGGAATCACTACCAATTTTACCATAATCCGTTGATATCTTTCATCTGTTATTTGCCATAGGTCTGCAAAGAATTGTAAAATATTATTTTTGCATTATTATTATTGTTTTAGTTATTGGCATTTTATTCATATTATTTCACTGCTGCTTTGTAACGTTGTATACATAGTACACAAGTAGACTGGGATGCACAACAATTATATTTCTACTTATTGTAGGAACATGTACTGTACTTTCAAATTTGAAGTCACTTTGTTACAATGGGTGAAAAGCCCTTTAATGTCATCACGATTACATGCAAATAAAAATAAAAATGACTATTTTCGTATAAAAATGCAATTAATGATACTATAGATCTGCCTCTTAGTATCAATTATACCCAGGAGACCTAACTGATTCCATTTAGCGCCCTTTGGAAAAAGTTTGCAAAAGGCAGAATATAGAAAAAAAAATATGTTCCCTAATTTGCATATTATTCCCTATATAACAATTGTTTTTATTATTTTAAAACTTGTATTACAATGTGCTACAAAATAAAGCCATATCTCTTTTATGAAAAAAAATATATATTTAATAATTTAAAAAAAACTAAAATACTGTAACAAAACCCAAACTGCCTAATGCATGCAGAGGTTCCCAAACGTGGTCCTTAAGGCACTTTAATGGTACAAGTTTTAAGTATATCCATTCTTGGCCACAGGTGGCTTAATTAGTACATCAGTCAATTTGATTTAGCCACCTGTGGATAAACTTAAAACCTGGACTGCTGGTCTGCCTTGAGGGATGTGTTTGGGAACCTCTGGTCTAAAGTATGAAGTTAGTTTTGATTAGGCTTACCATACTATCCCTTTAAATCAGGACACTAATGAATTACACAGGTTCTGTGGCTGTCTGACTTCAAGCCTGCATTTCCCCTTGTTTTAATCAGCCACAGAACCTGTGTAATCCATAAGCATACATGTTTAAAGGGATGTTATACTAACTAAACTCTGTACTTGCGGTTCCTGTTGGTTCAGGCAGTAATGCACATCCCAGTTCTCCAGCTCTAGCATCCAGTGACACATGACTGTGGACTTGTACATTCCTTGATTTATATACTTCCAATTGAGCATTTACAGTATATACTTCCAATTGAGCATGGTCTAAAGGTTCCTGCACTCTCCAAATCACTGCTATATGTTCCGCCAACTAACTGAATGTAGGGGGTCATTCCGAGTTGTTCACTCGTTGCCGATTTTCGCAACGGAGCGATTAAGGCAAAAATGCGCATGCGCATGGTACGCAGTGCGCATGCGCTAAGTATTTTAGCACAAAACTTAGTAGATTTACTCACGTCCGATCGAAGAATTTTCATC
This sequence comes from Pseudophryne corroboree, assembly GCF_028390025.1. Lineage (NCBI taxonomy): Eukaryota > Metazoa > Chordata > Amphibia > Anura > Myobatrachidae > Pseudophryne > Pseudophryne corroboree. Next base: position 401,516,408 of record NC_086446.1, read on the forward strand.
GTTGAAGTGATCGAAGTGTGATTGACAGGAAGTGGGTGTTTCTGGGCGGAAACTAACCGTTTTCTGGGAGTGTGTGGAAAAACGCAGGCGTGCCAGGATAAAACGCGGGAGTGTCTGAAGAAACGGGGGAGTGGCTGGCCGAACGCAGGGCGTGTTTGTGACGTCAAACCAGGAACGAAAAGGGCTGAGCTGATCGCAGTGTAGGAGTAAGTCTCAAGCTACTCAGAAACTGCTAAGAATTTTCTATTCGCAATTCTGCTAATCTATCGTTCGCTATTCTGCTAAGCTAAGATACACTCCCAGAGGGTGGCGGCCTAGCGTGTGCAATGCTGCTAAAATCTGCTAGCGAGCGAACAACTCGGAATGACCCCCATACTTCTTTACAGTCAGGTTTTAGGGATATCTAAACTTGAGTACAGATGGTTAAATCAAATTGAGTGAGGTACTAATTAAGTTATCTGTTCCGAAGTATGGATATTCTTAAAATCTGTAAAACCTGGACTGTAATGGTGGAGGTTGGGAAACTTAGTCATTAGTCATTACCATTTATTTACTTTTATATGTTCTCTTCTTTAAGAAATCTCAGATGGAATTTGCTGCATCTTAAAGGAGCCATGTATTGTACAACGATTCACCCCTCCTGTGGTCCTAAATTCTGCACCAGTCATTGTAAGGAGGCCAACACTTAACTGGAAAGATCTTGATAGGTAAGACATATGGATCAAAATTATTAATAAATCTAGAATAACCATGTTATCTTGTTTTGCTATCTAAAGCAATCTGACCAACCTGTATTTCTGATATTACAGTACTATGAAAATTTCAAATGTCTTTTCACGCTCCAGATTTAGGGCCCGATTCAGACCTGATCGCTCCTCTGCAAATTTGCAGAGGTTTGCGATCACATAGTCGCCACCCAAACAGAGTGAATGCCCGCCCCGTGCATGTCTGGGTACGCCTAGCGAAAAGCTCTGAGTACACTGGTCAGCTGCAAATCCGTTCGCAACTCATTCATCATCGAATGTTCTTTCCAGTCTGAGCGTAGGTCAGGACCTACTCCTACAGTGCGATAGCAACAGGCTGATCGGGGCCGGAGCTGACGTCACACACCCTTCCTGAAAACGCTTGGGAATGCCTGAGTTTTTGCTGACACTCCCAGAAAATGGCCAGTTACCACCCAGAAATGTCTGCTTGCTGTCCATCAACTTGCGTACGCCTAGCGATCAAAAAAGAAGCTGGATTCTTTCACAGTTTGGCCTCGCACGTGCACATTACAATTCGTACGCATGCACAATCGATCGATAATCATCTACCCTGCAAAAACACACAACAGTGATCAGGTCTGAATTGGGTCCTTAGTTGTATAGTACTGGAGTGACTATGAATGCATTCCATTATTCTGTAATTCTATTCCTAACATTCAGAGGCCACAATTACATATTGCAGATTTATGTAGGGTCATAGGGAGGGGTGTGCGAGCCGTGCTATCGCCCAGGGTGCAGAGCCCTGTGGACGGCACCATCTCTGCACTTTGGCCCCTGCATCTGGCTAGCAGGGTGCCTGGAACGGCTCCCTGTGGACAGTAGCACTACTGCAGTATTACTTGGAGCATCCAAAAGATGCTACGAGCACACACCCTGCGGTATGTAGAGCCGTCTGCAGCATCTGTGCAACTCTACAGTTCTTCCTGCTGATGGCACCACCCCCACATGTGATGTCAGAGGGCAGCCTACAGATCTGCTTGGAATTTATACCCATCAGCTACAACATTAAAACCATCTGCCTAATATTTCGTTGGTCCCCCTCGTGCCTCCAAAACAGCTCTGATCCATTGAGGCATGGACTTCACAAGTACTCTAAAGGTGTCCTGTGGTATCTGATACTAAGACGTTAGCAGCAGATTCTTTAAGTCCTGTAAGTTGCAAGGTGGTTTCTCCTTGGCTCAAACTTTTTTCAGCACATCCCACAGATGTTCGATTGGATTGAAATCTGGGGAATTTGGAGGCCAAGTCAACACCTTGAACTCTTTGTCATATTCCTCAAATCATTCCGAACAATTTTTGCACTGTGGCAGAGCGCATTATCCTTCTGAAAGGGACCACTGCCATCAGGGAATATTTTTGCCATGAATCGGTGTACTTGGTCTTCAACAATGTTTAGGTAGGTGGTATTATATGTGTCAAAGTAACATCCACATGAATGCCTGGACCAAAGGTTTCCCAGTAGAACACTGCCCAGACCATCAAACTGCCTGTCGGCTTGCGTTCTTCCCATAGTGCATCCTGGTGCCATCTCTTCCCCAGGTAAACAATGCACACGCACGCGGCCGTACACATGGTGTAAAAGAAAATGTGATTCATCAGACCAAGCCACCTACTTTCATTGCTCCATGGTCCAGTTCTGATGCTTACATGCCTATTGTAGGCACTTTTGGTGGAGGACAGGGGTCAGCATTAGCAGTCTGACCGGTATGTGGCTACGCAGTCCCATACACAGCAAGCAGCAACACACTGTGTGTTCTGACACCTCTCTATCATAGCCAGCATTCATTTTTTCAGCAATTTGTGCTAAAGTAACTCTTCTGTGGTATAGAATCAGACGGGCTAGCCTTCGCTCCACTCGCACAACTTTTGTTAGGTACTAACCACTGCACACCGGAAACATGCCACAAGACCTGCCATATTGGAGATGCACTAACCCAGTTGTCTAGCAATCACAATTGGGCCCTTGTCAACGTTTCCCAGATCCTTACGCTTGTAAATTTTTCCAGCGTTAACTGCAGTCTATGGACAGAATAGTAAGTAGCCAGAAATAACAATGACATTTTTATTCCCCAGCTCCACACTATTTAATGAAGATGAAAGTTTGAATGAAGAATGTCCTGTCAGCCTGGGTCTGCGGGAGGCCGTAAGTTCTTACATGTATATGACAGAAGACATGGACTCAAAGGCCGCACTGGAGAGAGAGCGTCTATGGAAAACATAAGGAAGATTTGTTTACAAAAAAAAAAAAGACAACACTTCGGCAAGCCATTTCTTTGATTGGGAAATGACACTTTGAATTTTCAAAATAAGGTTTCAAGACTTTAATGCAGTATTCATTTCAGCAAGAAATTGCCGGCCAATATTTCCTGACATGTGCTGCCAAAGACTTCTATATTTATTGCAGCTGTGCTGCTTTGCCTATTATTTTTTCAGTTTTAAAGAAAATTACCTATTGTTTATTTCGTTTTTGTTGAAAACTGTATAATCTTTTTCTGCCTCCATTCATAATCTTATAATTAAAATACCAGTAAAACACTAGTTTGTCTTCATTTTGATTAAATCTACATGTTAACTTTGCTTAACAGCCTTTATACTTCTGCATGTGTGTAGGGCTGCTTGCGCAAATACTTATAATGCTAAATTGAGATTTTCCAGACATCTTAAAAAGAAACATGTGATTGTTTATTATTATTTAAATACATGCCAACAAATTGGCATGCACCTTTCTCTCGACTTAGTTTAAAGATAATGGTAGATTGGTTTATACATTTATACATAATTTGTTCACAACTACAACTAAAATTCGTTCGAATGGGCTACAAATATGAGAACATGCTAAATTTGATTTAAGCAAGTTTAAAATAAAGCAAGGCGACGTTTGTAACTTTGCAAAGTTTCCTATATACTATAGAGTTGAATGACAGGGACCAATATGGGTGGTCATTCAGAGTTGTTCGCTCGCAAGCTGCTTTTAGCAGCTTTGCACACGCTAAGCCGCCGCCTACTGGGAGTGAATCTTAGCTTATCAAAATTGCGAACTAAAGATTTGCAATATTGCGAAAAGACTTCTCGGTGCAGTTTCTGAGTAGCTCGAGACTTACTCTTCCAGTGCAATCAGTTCAGTGCTTGTCGTTCCTGGTTTGACGTCACAAACACACCCAGCGTTCGCCCAGACACTCTTCCGTTTCTCCAGCCACTCCCGCATTTTTCCCAGAAACGGTAGCGTTTTTTCAAACACTCCCATAAAACGGCCAGTTTCCGCCCAGAAACACCCACTTCCTGTCAATCACACTCCGATCTCCAGAACAAAGAAAAAACCTCGTAATGCCGTGAGTAAAATACCAATCTTCATAGCAAATTTACTTGGCGCAGTCGCAGTGCGAACATTGCGCATGCGCAATTAGCGGAAAATCGCTGCGATGCAAAGAAAATTACCGAGCGAACCACTCGGAATGACCACCCTGGTCAGGGGAAAAGCTGAAGAATACATATAACCATAAGCAGAGGTGTGGTCAAAACTTTGAAGGCCCCATAGCAATATGTTGAAAGGCCCCCATCTCAAAGTTTTAAGAGAGACACTTCTCTCCAAATCGGTTGTTCATTTTAGACGCAATAGTAGGGCCCTATTTCATTTTATGAACGATAGTAGTGACCTAATTCAATGTATGCCCCATAGTAGAGCCCAAGTTCACATTACACCCACAGTGCCCCACAATTCATATTATGCCATATTGTAGTGCCGCCATGTTACACTGTAATTTAAAGTTGAGCTAGAACATGCTCCCCTATGCACATTCTAAATCTGCCCCACCTGTCATGGTGCAAGTTTACTCTGCTGTTTCTGGTTAAGCTCCCAACTTTAAATCAGGTCCAGAATCACTGAGTTACACTTTTTTGTGGCCATATTGAACTGTATTTTTAAAGTTTTTCTATTTTTTTTATTTAGAGTCTAAGAATAGAGCTGGGGTAATGACAATTAATTAACTTTGCTGTGTTGTTTGATTTGGATGGGACTAAACACAGAGTTTATGCTAAATTTTGTGGCCAATGTAGAATAAAGTGAATTCAAAATCTGTTCTACAAAATATTATCCAAGGCTGATTGATGATACAAATTATATGGTTGTTATAGTTTATTTATATGGCACCACAAGGGTTCCACAGTACATAACACAGTATATAAACAAATGAGCAAAACAAGAAAACAACAACTATGGGGGGTATCCAATTAACCACAATAACATGGTTTTGCAATATAAAGGCTTTTTATTGTGATAACTTGGTATCCAATTAGCTGCGAAAAGTTATCAGCGAAAAAAGTCTCCATAGGGTTTATCGCAAATTTCTTTTCACCATCTCTGAGCAGGTAATACGTAGTGTAAAATCCCTATTTTAAGATAAAAATATGGGGATTTGGTTTAGAATCCACCTGAATGACTAATTAGGCAGTAAGATATTTTTAATTATTTTTAATTGTCCAATAACTACATGTCATGGCCACTAATAGACTTATAATGTATATATATAGGACAAGTACATGTTACATAAACATTGTTGCATCAGGGGACATGACACTGAAATACGCATCAGGGTTTCAGAAACCATTGTAGTGTGTATGGAGTAGAAGATAGTCTAAGTAAGAGAGGGAAAAGCACACGAGGAGAGAGGGTCCTTCTCATGAAAGCTTACATTCCAAAAGGGAGGGGCAGACAGACAAGGGTGACACAGATGGGGCAGAAGTGAGCATGGAACAGAGGGTTAGCATGAGAGATGGCTGGGTTTGATGAAGAAGTGGGTCTTGAGAGCCCATTTAAAGTCTGTAGAAAGGTGGAGAGTCTGATAGGGAGAAGTAGAGAATTCCAGAGATATGGAGCAGCAGGTGCAAAATCTTGGAGGCAGGAATGGGAGGAAGTAATCAGTTGGCAGGAGAGGTGGCATGTATTTGTGGAGCAAAGAGGGCGGGCGAGAGTGTAAAGGGAGATAAGGTCAGATATGTAAATGGGAGAGGAATGGGTGAGGGCTTTGTAAGAGAGTATGAGTACCTTGAATTGAAAGAGGAAGGGGAGTCAGTGTAGGGCTTGTAAGAGAGGTTAGGTGGACAAAGTACATTTAAAAAAGAAATATGAGCCGGGCAGCAACACTGAGGATAGAGTGGAGTGGAGAGAGGCAGTAGTCAGGGAAGCCATAGAAACATAAAAACATAGAATTTGATGGCAGATAAGAACCACTTGGCCCATCTAGTCTGCCCCTTTTTTACTATATTTTTTACTTCAAATCTTATTTGATCCTTATTTCTTTGTAAGGATATCCATATCTCTATCCCATGCCTGTTTACATTTTTCTACTGTCTTAGTCTCTACTACCTCTGATGGGAGGCTATTCCACTTGTCCACTACCCTTTCTGTGAAGTAATTTTTCCTCAAATTTCCCCTGAACCTCCCTCCCTCCAGTTTCAGTGCATGTCCTTGTGTTATAATACATCTCTTAATTTGAAGAAAGTTTCTCTCCTGGACTTTATTAAAACTAAAACTCTTGACATATTTGAAAGTTTCTGTCATGCCCCCCCCCCCCCCCCCCTTCCCTTCTCTGCTCCAAACTATACATATTTTTTAGTCTTTCTGGGTATGTTTTGCGATGTAGGCTATGCACCATTTTAGTTGCTCTTCTTTGTACAGTCTCTAATGTATTAATATCCTTTTGAAGATATAGCCTCCAGAATTGAACACAGTATTCTAGATGAGGCCGTACCAATGACCCATACAGTGGTATTATTACTTCTTTCTTTCTGCTGCTGATACCTCTCCCTATGCAACCAAACATCTGACTAGCCTTCTTCATTGCTTTGTTACATTATGTACATCAAGATATACCACTTACCTGCCTTTAAGTCACCTGAATAGTGACCCCTAGATCCCTTTCCTCCTGAGTAGTTTCCAGTATAGTGCCATTAATACTACAGTATATTTAGCCTTTTGTGACCCAAGTGCATAATTTTGCATTTTTTTTTCAATAAACTGTAATTGCCACACTCTTGACCATTCCTCTAGTCTACCTATATCCTCAATCATTTTACCCCTTTAGGTGTATCTACCCTGTTGCATATCTTTGTATCATCTGCAAAAAATAATAGTTTCCCTTTAATGCCATTTGCAATGTCACCAATAAAGATGTTAAAAAGTACTGGTCCAAGTACAGATCCCTAGTGTACTCAACTGGTAAAATTTCCCTCCTGTTAATACACTCCATTTACTACAACTCTTTGTTTTCTATCCTGCAATCAAGATCTTATCTATTCAACCATCTTAGTATCCAATCCCAAGCTTTTGAGTTTATTTAGCAGTCTGCGATGTGGGACAGTGTCAAAAAGCCTTACTAAAGTCTAAATAAGCTATATCTATGGCTTCACTTTTATCTATTACTTTAGTCAGACAGTCAAAAAAGTCAATAAGGTTTGTTTGACATGATCTCTCCCAGTGAATCCATGCTGTTTTGGATCCTGTAAATTGCTGGATTTGAGATAATCTACAACTCTTTATTTTAAGAGTATTTCCATCAATTTTCCTACTACTGATGTAAGGCTCACTGGTTGGTAGTTGCTTGCTTCTTCTTTGCTCCTACTTTTGTGCAGTGGGACTATGGGCCTAATTCAAGGTTGATTGCAAAAGTAAAATCTTCCTCTAATGGGCAAAACCATGTGCACTGCAGGTGGGGCAGATATAACATGTGCAGAGAGAGTTAGATTTGGGTGGCGTGTGTATAACATGTGCAGAGAGAGTTAGATTTGGGTGTGGAGTGTTCAAACTAAAATATAAATTGCAGTGTAAAAATAAAGCAGCCAGTATTTACCATGCACAGAAACAATATAACCCACCCAAAACTAACTCTCTCTGCACACGTTATAACTGCCCCACCTGCAGTGGACATAGTTTTGCCCATTAGAGGAAGATTTTGCTTTTGCAATCAACCATGAATTAGGCCCTATGTTCGCTCTTTTCCAGTCCTCTGGAATTACTCCTGTAGCTAGTGACTGGTTGAATAATTCTGTTAATGGTGCTACCAGCACCCCTTTAAGTTATTTTAGTATCCTTGGATGTATCCCATCTGGCCCCATTGATTGATCCACTTTTAGCTTTGAGAGTTCTGTTAGGAATGTCTCCTCTGCAAAATGTACTTGTTTCATTTTTCTGAATATCCCTGCAACTTAACTGTGGGCCCCTTCCCCTCTCTTTCAGTAGTGAATACAGAGCAAAAATAATTATTAAGATGAACTGCTATTACATTGTCTCCCTCATCAAGACTCCCAGTCTCTGTCTTTAGTCTTATTATTCCACTTTTTGGTTTTCTTTATTCGCTTATACAGGTTGAGTAGCCCTTATCCAAAATGCTTGGGACCACAAGTATTTTGGATATCAAATTTTTCCGTATTTTGGAATAATTGCATACCATAATTACAGTATATATCATGGGGATGGGACCTAAGTCTAAGCACAGAATGCATTTATGTTTCATATACACCTTATACACCCAGCCTGATGGTAATTTTAGCCAATATTTGTAATAACTTTGTGCATTAAACAAACTGTGTGTACTTTCACACAATTCATTTATGTTTCATATACACCTTATACACACAGCCTGAAGGTCATTTAATAAGATATTTTTAATAACTTTGTGTATTAAACAAAGCTTGTATACACTGAGCCATCAGAAAATAAAGGTTTCACTATCTCACTCCCACTCAAAAAATTCCGTATTTCGGAATATTCCGTATTTCGGAATATTGGAATATGGGATACTCAACCTGTATACCTAAAAAAAAGTTCTGCCTTCTTTACCCACTGACTGGGCCATTATCTCCTCAGCTTGTGCCTTTGCACATCTGATTACCTTCTTAGTCACCCTCTGTCTAACAAGATATATCTCTTTCCCTTCATTATTTTGTGTCTGCTTATATTTCCTAAAAGACATTTTTTTTGCTTTCACAGTACATGCTATTTCTTTTCCTTGTGTTTTTCCTAACACTTTTGATACAAAGGCCGGTTGCCTTTAATATTGCCCTTTTTAATGTTTTCCACCTCTCCTGCACTGCTTCCAAGTTCCTTCACTCTGCATAGAATCGCTTACGCATTTTTTCATCCCTACAAAGTTAGCCTTCCTAAAATCTAACACCTTTGTTTTTGTATGGGTTGAGTCAGTCTTAATCTTTATGCTGAACCATACTGCTTGATGATCACTGGATCCCAGGTTTTCACCCACTTTTATGTCAGATACTCTGTCTCCATTTATAATTATTAAGTCTAATATTGCGTCTGTCCGAGTGGGCTGCCACACCAATTGGTATTGGGATGCTTCCTGCACGGAATTACAAATGTCCCTACTTCTAGTTGAACTTGCAACAGACACCTCCCAGTTTACATCAGGAAGATTAAAGTCTCCCATGATTATTACCTATCCTTTTAATGCCATTTTAGTGATGTCCTGCTATAGGTTCTTGTCCAGTTCCTCTTCCTGACCTGGTGGCCTGTATATCACCCCAATACGAAGAATCAACTTCTCCCTTGTTTCTATGGTCATCCAAAGGGCCTCAGTTTTTTCTTCAATACTTTGTATTCAGGTAGTATTTATGCTATATTTTTACATACCTTGCTACCCCTCCTCCGATTTTTCCCTTTCTGTCCTTCCCAAATAAAGTATATCCTGGTATAGCTATGTCCCTGTCATGATTGACATTGCACCATGACTTCGTAATTGCAAAAATATCCAAATCATCCCCTGTCATTATTGCATTTAGTTTTGGATTTTTATTTCCTAAGCTCCTAGAATTTGCACACATAGATTTTAGAGTTTTGTTTGTGCTTTTCCTGTTCCTAGCCATGTTCATTTCTCTGCCTATGTTTATTTGGTTTTGATCTAAATTATCTTCTGTTGCTGTTGTGCTTCCAATTCCCTTTGCCTGCAGAAACAATATCTCTGGGGTGGGGGAGCAGATTGCTTTATTCCTATTTGGTTAACTGCCCCCCCCCCCTCTGCTAGTTTAAACAGTTCTTGATGAAGTATCCAAACTGTTCAGTTAGTATTCTCATTCCCCCTGCAGATGGGTGCTTGCCATCACTTTTGTATTAGCTCCTATCTTGCCAGATGGTGTGCAGGGCTGGCATCAGAAGATGTGGGGCCTGGGACTGACAAAATAGGCAGGCCCCCCTCCAGCCCCTCCCCGCCCAAAAAATAAAATAATAACAATTATATATATATATATATATATATATATAAACAAGAGGGTTCTGCACTCTCATCAAAGTTCCTAATGGTGGGTGCTCCCGACAGACGAAATGTCCGCAAATGTAGACGAGAATTCCACGTGGTGGAGGGTGCACTCTCACTGTGTATAAAGTCCACACATTTCTTCAATAGAAAATTTTTATTGTAGCCTCAAAGGTTTCGACGTTTTGATCCAAAAACCAGGATCTTTTTCAAGAAGGGCCATACATGAATCATCAAATCCAATCATAATATAATGAAGCCGAATAATTAAAAGTATATCTAGAAAAAATAGAACATAAACATGACTGAGCCTCCCAGGTCCCAATATATAACAATATTAGCGACAATGCTTGTATCAACATAAACTACTACATAATACCAGATTTAGAAAAAAGGAACTCATATACCAAAAACAGGTGGCAGAGTAGTGAGACTACAAGGAGGAATAAAATAACACCCTGTGTTCACCACTGGTCTTAAAATGCATGCAAGGCCTACCCCTCCTCACCTCTATCAGCACATTCCAATGGGGCTGCATGTCTGAACTGCTGTATACCAAGTGTGGAGAATGTCCATATAATCACAGCTCTGCAACCAAACCACTGCTGTAATCAAAGGATATCTCTATTATAAACGTGTATCAGAATCAAATGTATATATCAAACCTTGTTACCACATAAATACCTATGGGTCTGGAAAGGTGTGCACAAGACTACACCTGGATAAGGCATTCTCCCACTCAGGGTCAACAGCTGCAGGATCTCAAAAAGGACATTCAGCCACTGTGATTACACATATACTCTGTTTAAACAATGTGCATCTGAGGCATAGAACTATATATAAAAAAAGCCATAATCAACGATCAATAAATACCTATAGGTTCAAGAGGATACACATAGGGCAGCCCCTGGGTTAAGCGTTCTCCCACATCAAATCCATACAGCTACAAACAATAAGTAAACCCAAATCAAAAGATTATAGGATTATACAAACATCAAACTTAATCAGTGGGACAAACCCAACATAGTTACTCACAGAAACATGTGGAACACTGCACAAACCAGGGCTGCATGCACCAACTGGATCTAAGCAGGGGATTTAAATACCCCTTGACCCGGAAGTATCAAGGGTGTGAGGGGTCAACTCAAAAAGTCACCTGAATAATTATCCAAACCTTTATTCCACTTGATTAACCGTTTACCATCAGCACAAAAGGCCAAATAAGCAATCAGTATGCCTGTGTATGCATTAATATTCACAGTACAACAGAGGGAATACACAAAAAAGCGCTGCATGCGCCGGGGGACCGGAAACAGGAACTGTCATGCGTTCCAACCGCCAAGCCTGGTGGAACGCACGCTGCAAACACACAGCGCACGACACCCGCACTGGGACAAAGTCCCCGCACCACGAGCACAGTCCCCCCGCCACCAAACAGACACATCCGCATCAACCCCACGGGCCGGAGGGACCGAACCGATCCACACATGCCGGGGGCCAGAAACAGGAAGTCCCGTGCATTCCAGCGGCCGAAGCCGGTGGAACGCACGCTGCTAACATAAATAGGGGATGGAAAAACGATCTAATATATTTAGAGACAAAGTGATGTTTTATATCAAAAGATGAGATCATCCCTCAAGAAATATATATATATATGTATATGGTTCCTCAAAGAATCAACTGTTGAACACCATATAAAAAAGGGTCAAAAATTGTTATAGGGGACCCAGGAGGAGGCAGCAGCAATAACAATACAAAAACATAAACAAAAAAAACAAAAACAAAAAACATACATAAAACAGTTACAATTAAAAAGACAAGCTGGCTATATAGTGAACAAACCTATACAGCAAGCATATCGTTATCTATACATTATATACTGACACCAATCAAGGGGTGCATTGGACATGTGTTGAAGATATACCATTGATAAACTGGTCAGAGACTTATAGACAAACACTTAATGGATTATATTCATTGAGCCCCCTAGGGGCTACTGTGTCCAATTCATTGATCCAATAACATTCCCTCCGTTTAAGCTGCCCCACTCGATCGCCTCCAGTCGACAGAGGGGGAACCCAATCAATCAACATACACTTTAGACTTGCTACTTGGTGCTTAGCCTCTAGAAAGTGTCGTGCGACAGGTTTATCAGAGGTTCCACTGTTTAAAGCGGTATGTATAGAAGACCGGTGTTTGGCCATCCGGTCTCTAAAATTCCGCATAGTCAACCCAACATAAAGAAACCCACATGGACATTTCAGTATGTAGATGACATGATCCATTCTGCAATGTAGATGAAATCTGATCTTGATGGTGGTCCCAGTGTGGGGATGATTGAAAGTCAGTCCAACCATCAATGACCTGCACGTCGTGCAGTTGCCGCACGAGAAACATCCGGGTTTCTGTGTATACAATTGTGTACGGGAAGGCCTAGCTTCAGGATACATGGTGGGTCTCATCAACATTTGTTTCAGGTTCGGACCTCGCCTATACGCCAACATTGGTGGTTTCATACGGGTGAATGGTAACGTGGGATCAGAACTGACAATAGCCCAATGTTTCTTCAAAACTTTATTGACATGTCCAGAGTGGTTATCAAAGTGGGTGGTAAACACCATCCTATCTTTAGATTTATTACGCTCACTATCACATGTCCCTGAGAAGATCGCTTTTGCTTTTTCAAGACATCTAGATAATACTCTAGTATGGTAACCTCGTTCCCCAAAACGTATAGTAACATCAGTGAGTTGTGTCTCTACCTTCTCACTGGCTGAGTTAATCCTAAGAACCCGAAGGTATTGGGACACAGGTAAGTTGTGTTTTAGGGCCGGTGGATGATGACTAGAGGCATGCAGGGTGAGGTTACGATCTGTTGGTTTCCGATATAATGTCGTTGCCAACAGATTGTTAGTTTTATTGATAGTCAAATCAAGGAAACTAATACTGGTGTCCAAGCAAGTTGATGTAAATTTAATGGGACTAGCTAGAGGGTTTAGTTCACTGACCATAGATTAAAACAGCTCCTCTGTGTTGGTCCAAAGCAAGAAAATGTCATCGATAAAACGACGATAGAAGAAAATTGAATGGCCATATTTAGGAAAGATGTTGACAGACTTATACTGTGTCATGTATAGGTTAGCGTATGAGGGGGCCAGGTTTGACCCCATCGCTGTACCCGCTAGTTGTAAATAATATGAATCTTTATACATAAAATGGTTGGTCTTCAAGACAAATTCGGCCAATTCGATAATAAAGTCAATGGGCATGTTTATTTTAGGACCTTTAATCAATGCAGTTCTTAAAGAGCTTAACCCGTCATCATGTGGTATCACTGTATATAAGGAGTTGACATCCATTGTGGCCATTAGACAAGGGACGCCATATAAGTCTACCCCTTTAAGCTGTGAGAGAAAGTCTCCAGTATCCTTGATGTAGCTATCACTTCTAGTTACTAGGGGTTGGAGAATATGGTCTACAAACTGGGCCAGTGGTTGTAACAAAGACCCCTCGGCGGCTATGATAGGCCTGCCAGGCGGTGCATTCAAACTTTTATGTACTTTGGGCAAAGTGTACAAGATAGGGCATTTGGGATGTTTGACAGTGAAAAGGGAATGCAGCTCACTATCCAACCACCCATTGTCAAGACCCCTTTTGAGACATGCGTCAATGGTCCGCTTAGTGCTAGGCACAGGATTAGATCCTAATCGTTGATATGTAATTTAATCCACCAATTGACGCATAATTTCTTTATCATAGTCTTGCCAGTTTTGAATCACCACCGCGCCACCTTTATCGGCTGGGCGAATAACTAACTCCTTATTTTCACGCAATCCTTTTAGGGCAACTCTTTCTGCGCTAGAGAGGTTGTCAAAGCTTTTAGGGGGTGAGTAATTGCTGATATCTCTGTTAACGATCCTTAGAAACGTTTTAACGCTGGCATTCTGAGAGGGAGGATCAAACGTGGAAGGTTTCTTAAACGATGTATGGGGTCGATCTGTAGTTTTATCAGAAAAATATTCCTTAAGTCTAAGGGACCGACCAAATCTAAACTGATCAACTGTGTTTTGAAATTTATTGTGTTGATAAGTTGACACATATGACAAACCTTTAGACAAAAGAGACATATCGGCCTCATCAAGAGGTGTATTGGACAGATTAAACACTGTACTTATGTTTTTCTGGGTCTCCCACGTCTTCTGGTACCCGCCCCTCCTTGGGTGCGGCCTCCGCCGCCTCTGGGTTTTCCAGAATGAGGGGGCAGATCTGTGCCTACCTCTAAAAAATGCCTCGAATCTCCAGACCCTGCATTGTGGTCTGTATCAGAGGTGGACACCGAGGAGGCAGATTCAACCGGAAAAGGTGGTGCCCTTCTCCTTCTCATGGGTCTATTGGTATTGTCGTTAAAATTGTGAGTATTACCCAGCAACCACCTATACACAGTGTGGTTTTTATTATCATTGGTGACTACTGTTAATTTTTTCCGTTTAAACGGAATTAACTCTCGCTGGTATGTATCAATTTGTACCTGTAATTTTTCAATCCAATTTTGAGTTTTATCGTCACGCAATAGAGGAATAGCACTAACATTAGCTGCCTCAATATCAGCCCTAACAACCTTGAGATCAAGTCCCACCTCCTCTATTACCAGTGCTATCAGATCGAGGGAACATTTGTTTAGGATGCCACACCATCGACTGCAAAATTTAGGATTACTTCTCCCTATGGTAGGTGTATTAATAATGTGAAAACCTCTCGGAATCTGCCGTCGCCGGTGGTACTCAGAGAGGAATTGCCCATGGAGCTTCAGATCAATTTCTCGTTGCCTTTGTTTCAATAACCGATGAAATATATCGAATGGAGTGTCTGCTGGTAATGCCTCAAAATCAATTTTATCAAACAACAACTTCTCCACCTCATCAGTAAAGGATAAGGTGCCTTGTTCGGCTTGTGACAGCAAGCCGTCATCAAGTAGATATGCACCTTCCTGTGTCATTTTTGAAAAAAAAATTTTTTTTAAATATATATATATACACAAGGACAATACAAAACACAAATTGCTGCATACACAGTGTCACATAACAATGTACTACTTTAAACAAGATATAAGGATGGGTGTCAGAAAAGAGAAGGACCACAATAGCAGAGGTCCTGCACCTATACAAACAAGAGGGTTCTGCACTCTCATCAAAGTATCTAATGGTGGGTGCTCCCGACAGACGAAATGTCCGCAAATGTAGACGAGAATTCCACGTGGTGGAGGGTGCACTCTCACTGTGTATAAAGTCCACACATTTCTTCAATAGAAATTTTTTATTGTAGCCTCAAAGGTTTCGACGTTTCGATCCAAAAACCAGGATCTTTTTCAAGAAGGGCCATACATGAATCATCAAATCCAATCATAATATAATGAAGCCGAATAATTAAAAGTATATCTAGAAAAAATAGAACATAAACATGACTGAGCCTCCCAGGTCCCAATATATAACAATATTAGCGACGATGCTTGTATCAACATAAACTACTACATAATACCAGATTTAGAAAAAAGGAACTCATATACCAAAAACAGATGGCAGAGTAGTGAGACTACAAGGAGGAATAAAATAACACCCTGTGTTCACCACTGGTCTTAAAATGCATGCAAGGCCTACCCCTCCTCACCTCTATCAGCACATTCCAATGGGGCTGCATGTCTGAACTGCTGTATACCAAGTGTTGAGAATGTCCATCTAATCACAGCTCTGCAACCAAACCACTGCTGTAATCAAAGGATATCTCTATTATAAACGTGTATCAGAATCAAATGTATATATCAAACCTTGTTACCACATAAATACCTATGGGTCTGAAAGGTGTGCACAAGACTACACCTGGATAAGGCATTCTCCCACTCAGGGTCAACAGCTGCAGGATCTCAAAAAGGACATTCAGCCACTGTGATTACACATATACTCTGTTTAAACAATGTGCATCTGAGGCATAGAAATATATATCAAAAAAGCCATAATCAACGATCAATAGATACCTATAGGTCCAAGAGGATACACATAGGGCAGCCCCTGGGTTAAGCGTTCTCCCACATCAAATCCATAGCTACAAACAATAAATAAACCCAAATCAAAAGATTATAGGATTATACAAACATCAAACTTAATCAGTGGGACAAACCCAACATAGTTACTCACAAAATCATGTGAAACACTGCACAAACCAGGGCTGCATGCACCAACTGGATCTAAGCAGGGAATTTAAATACCCCTTGACCCGGAAGTATCAACGGTGTGAGGGGTCAACTCAAAAAGTCACCTGAATAATTATCCAAACCTTTATTCCACTTGATAAACCGTTTACCACCAGTACAAAAGGCCAAATAAGCAATCAGTATGCCTGTGTATGCATTAATATTCACAGTACAACAGAGGGAATACACAAAAAAGCGCTGCATGCGCCGGGGGACCGGAAACAGGAAGTGTCATGCGTTCCAACTGCCAAGCCTGGTGGAACGCACGCTGCAAACACCCCAGCGAACACACAGCGCACGACACCCGCACGGGGACAAAGTCCCCGCTCCACGAGCACAGTCTTCCCGCCACCAAACAGACACATCCGCATTAACCCCACGGGCCGGAGGGACCGACCCGATCCACACACGCCGGGGGCCAGAAACAGGAAGTCCTGTGCGTTCCAGCGGCCGAAGCCGGTGGAACGCACGCTGCTAACATAAATAGGGGATGGAAAAACGATCTAATATATTTAGAGACAAAGTGATGTTTTATATCAAAAGATGAGATCGTCCCTCAAGAAATATATATATATATATATATATGTATATGGTTCCTCAAAGAATCAACTGTTGAACAACATATGAAAAAGGGTCAAAAATTGTTATAGGGGACCCAGGAGGAGGCAGCAGCAATAACAATACAAAAACATAAACAAAAAAACAAAAACAAAAATACATACATAAAACAGTTACAATTAAAAAGACAAGCTGGCTATATAGTGAACAAACCTATACAGCAAGCATATCGGTATCTATACATTATATACTGACACCAATCGAGGGGTGCATTGGACATGTGTTGAAGATATACCATTGATAAACTGGTCAGAGACTCACAGACAAACACTTAAGGGATTATATTCATTGAGCCCCCTAGGGGCTACTGTGTCCAATTCATGGATCCAATAACATTCCCTCCGTTTAAGCTGCCCCACTCGATCGCCTCCAGTCGACAGAGGGGGAACCCAATCAATCAACATACACTTTAGACTTGCTACTTGGTGCTTAGCCTCTAGAAAGTGTCGTGCGACAGGTTTATCAGAGGTTACACTGATTAAAGCGGTATGTATAGAAGACCGGTGGTTGGCCATCCGGTCTCTAAAATTGTGCATAGTCAACCCAACATAAAGAAACCCACATGGACATTTCAGTATGTAGATGACATGATCCATTCTGCAATGTAGATGAAATCTGATCTTGATGGTGGTCCCAGTGTGGGGATGATTGAAAGTCGGTCCAACCATCAATGACCTGCACGTCGTGCAGTTGCCGCATGAGAAACATCCGGGTCTCTGTGTATATAATTGTGTACGGGAAGGCCTAGCTTCAGGATACATGGTGGGTCTCATCAACATTTGTTTCAGGTTCGGACCTCGCCTATACGCCAACATTGGTGGTTTCATACGGGTGAACGGTAACGTGGGATCAGACCTGACAATAGCCCAATGTTTCTTCAAAACTTTATTGACATGTCCAGAGTGGTTATCAAAGTGGGTGGTAAACACCATCCTATCTTTAGATTTATTACACTCACTATCACATGTCCCTGAGTCCATTGGGCTATTGTCAGTTCTGATCCCACGTTACCATTCACCCGTATGAAACCACCAATGTTGGCGTATAGGCGAGGTCCGAACCTGAAACAAATGTTGATGAGACTCACCATGTATCCTGAAGCTAGGCCTTCCCGTACACAATTGTATACACAGAAACCCGGAGGTTTCTCGTGCGGCAACTGCACGACGTGCAGGTCATTGATGGTTGGACCGACTTTCAATCATCCCCACACTGGGACCACCATCAAGATCAGATTTCATCTACATTGCAGAATGGATCATGTCATCTACATACTGAAATGTCCATGTGGGTTTCTTTATGTTGGGTTGACTATGCGGAATTTTAGAGACCGGATAGCCAACCACCGGTATTCTATACATACCGCTTTAAACAGTGGAACCTCTGATAAACCTGTCACACGACACTTTCTAGAGGCTAAGCACCAAGTAGCAAGTCTAAAGTGTATGTTGATTGATTGGGTTCCCCCTCTGTCGACTGGAGGCGATCGAGTGGGGCAGCTTAAACGGAGGGAATGTTATTGGATAAATGAATTGGACACAGTAGCCCCTAGGGGGCTCAATGAATATATTCCATTAAGTGTTTGTCTATAAGTCTCTGACCAGTTTATCAATGGTATATCTTCAACACATGTCCAATGCACCCCTCGATTGGTGTCAGTATATAATGTATAGATACCGATATGCTTGCTGTATAGGTTTGTTCACTATATAGCCAGCTTGTCTTTTTAATTGTAACTGTTTTATGTATGCTTTTTTCTGTTTGTTTTTTGTTTATGTTTTTGTATTGTTATTGCTGCTGCCTCCTCCTGGGTCCCCTATAACAATTTTTGACCCTTTTTCATATGTTGTTCAACAGTTGATTCTTTGAGGAACCATATACATATATATATATATATATATATATATATATATATTTCTTGAGGGATGATCTCATCTTTTGATATAAAACATCACTTTGTCTCTAAATATATTAGATCGTTTTTCCATCCCCTATTTATGTTAGCAGCGTGCGTTCCACCGGCTTCGGCCGCTGGAACGCACGGGACTTCCTGTTTCTGGCCCCCGGCATGTGTGGATCGGTTCGGTCCCTCCGGCCCGTGGGGTTGATGCGGATGTGTCTGTTTGGTGGCGGGGGGACTGTGCTCGTGGTGCGGGGACTTTGTCCCCATGCGGGTGTCGTGCGCTGTGTGTTCGCTGGGGTGTTTGCAGCGTGCGTTCCACCAGGCTTGGCGGTTGGAACGCATGATACTTCCTTTTTACGGTCCCCCGGCGCATGCAGCGCTTTTTTGTGTATTCCCTCTGTTGTACTGTGAATATTAATGCATACACAGGCATACTGATTGCTTATTTGGCCTTTTGTGCTGGTGGTAAACGGTTAATCAAGTGGAATAAAGGTTTGGATAATTATTCAGGTGACTTTTTGAGTTGACCCCTCACACCCTTGATACTTCCGGGTCAAGGGGTATTTATATCCCCTGCTTAGATCCAGTTGGTGCATGCAGCTCTGGTTTGTGCAGTGTTCCACATGATTCTGTGAGTAACTATGTTGGGTTTGTCCCACTGATTAAGTTTGATGTTTGTATAATCCTGTAATCTTTTGATTTGGGTTTATTTATTGTTTGTAGCTATGGATTTGATGTGGGAGAACGCTTAACCCAGGGGCTGCCCTATGTGTATCCTCTTGGACCTATAGGTATTTATTGATCGTTGATTATGGCTTTTTTGATATATATTTCTATGCCTCAGATGCACGTTGTTTAAACAGAGTATATGTGTAATCACAGTGGCTGAATGTCCTTTTTGAGATCCTGCAGCTGTTGACCCTGAGTGGGAGAATGCCTTATCCAGGTGTAGTCTTGTGCACACCTTTCCAGACCCATAGGTATTTATGTGGTAACAAGGTTTGATATATACATTTGATTCTGATACACGTTTATAATAGAGATATCCTTTGATTACAGCAGTGGTTTGGTTGCAGAGCTGTGATTATATGGACATTCTCCACACTTGGTATACAGCAGTTCAGACATGCAGCCCCATTGGAATGTGCTGATACTAGAGGTGAGGAGGGGTAGGCCTTGAATGCATTTTAAGACCAGTGGTGAACACAGGGTGTTATTTTATTCCTCCTTGTAGTCTCACTACTCTGCCACCTGTTTTTGGTATATGAGTTCCTTTTTTCTAAATCTGGTATTATGTAGTAGTTTATGTTGATACAAGCATTGTCGCTAATATTGTTATATATTGGGACCTGGGAGGCTCAGTCATGTTTATGTTCTATTTTTTCTAGATATACTTTTAATTATTCGGCTTCATTATATTATGATTGGATTTGATGATTCATGTATGGCCCTTCTTGAAAAAGATCCTGGTTTTTGGATCAACACGTCGAAACCTTTGAGGCTACAATAAAAAATTTCTATTGAAGAAATGTGTGGACTTTATACACAGTGAGAGTGCACCCTCCACCACGTGGAATTCTCGTCTACATTTGCGGACATTTCGTCTGTCGGGAGCACCCACCATTAGGAACTTTGATGAGAGTGCAGAACCCTCTTGTTTGTATAGGTGCAGGACCTCTGCTATTGTGGTCCTTCTCTTTTCTGACACCCATCCTTATATCTTGTTTAAAGTAGTACATTGTTATGTGACACTGTGTATGCAACAATTTGTGTTTTGTATTGTCCTTGTGTATATATATATATATATATATATATATATATTTATTTATTTTTTTAAATTTTCAAAAATTACACAGGAAGGTGTATATCTATTTGATGACGGCTTGCTGTCACAAGCCGAACAAGGCACCTTATCATTTACTGATGAGGAGGTGGAGAAGTTGTTGTTTGATAAAATTGATTTTGAGGCATTACCAGCAGACACTCCATTAGATATATTTAATCGGTTATTGAAACAAAGGCAACAAGAGATTGATCTGAAGCTCCATGGGCAATTCCTCTCGGAGTACCACCGGCGACGGCAGATTCCAAGAGGTTTTCGCATTATTATTACACCTACCATAGGGAGAAGTAATTCTAAATTTTGCAGTCGATGGTGTGGCATCCTAAACAAATGTTCCCTCGATCTGATAGCACTGGTAATAGAGGAGGTGGGACTTGATCTCAAGGTTGTTAGGGCTGATATTGAGGCAGCTAATGTTAGTGCGATTCCTCTATTGCGTGACGATAAAACACAAAATTGGGTTGAAAAATTACAGGTACAAATTGATACATACCAGCGAGAGTTAATTTCGTTTAAACGGAAAAAATTACCAGTAGTCACCAATGATTATAAAAACCACACTGTGTATAGGTGGTTGCTGGGTAATACTCACAATTTTAACGACAATACCAATAGACCCATGAGAAGGAGAAAGGCACCACCCTTTCCGGTTGAATCTGCATCCTCGGTGTCCACCTCTGATACAGACCACAATGCAGGGTCTGGAGATTCGAGGCATTTTTTAGAGGTAGGCACAGATCTGCCCCCTCATTCTGGAAAACCCAGAGGCGGCGGAGGCCGCACCCAAGGAGGGGCAGGTACCAGAAGACGTGGGAGACCCAGAAAAACATAAGTACAGTGTTTAATCTGTCCAATACACCTCTTGATAAGGCCGATATGTCTCTTTTGTCTAAAGGTTTGTCATATGTGCCAACTTATCAACACAATAAATTTCAAAACACAGTTGATCAGTTTAGATTTGGTCGGTCCCTTAGACTTAAGGAATATTTTTCTGATAAAACTACAGATCGACCCCATACATCGTTTAAGAAACCTTCCACGTTTGATCCTCCCTCTCAGAATGCCAGCGTTAAAACGTTTCTAAGGATCGTTAACAGAGATACAGGTTGAGTATCCCATATCCAAATATTCCGAAATACGGAATATTCCGAAATACAGACTTTTTTTTAGTGAGAGTGAGATAGTGAAACCTTTGTTTTTTGATGGCTCAATGTACACAAACTTTGTTTAATACACAAAGTTATTAAAAATATTGTATTAAATGACCTTCAGGCTGTGTGTATAAGGTGTATATGAAACATAAATGAATTGTGTGAATGTAGACACACTTTGTTTAATGCACAAAGTTATAAAAAATATTGGCTAAAATGACCTGCAGGCTGTGTGTATAAGGTGTATATGGAACATAAATGCATTCAGTGCTTAGATTTAGGTCCCAATACCATGATATCTCATTATGGTATGCAATTATTCCAAAATACGGAAAAATCCGATATCCAAAATACCTCTGGTCCCAAGCATTTTGGATAAGGGATACTCAACCTGTATCAGCAATTACTCACCCCCTAAAAGCTTTGACAACCTCTCTAGCACAGAAAGAGTTGCCCTAAAAGGATTGCGTGAAAATAAGGAGTTAGTTATTCGCCCAGCCGATAAAGGTGGGGCGGTGGTGATTCAAAACTGGCAAGACTATGATAAAGAAATTATGCATCAATTGGCGGATGAAATTACATATCAACGATTAGGATCTAATCCTGTGCCTAGCACTAAGCGGACCATTGATGCATGTCTCAAAAGGGGTCTTGACAATGGGTGTTTGGATAGTGAACTGCATTCCTTTCTCACTGTCGAACATCCCAAATGCCCTATCTTGTACACTTTGACCAAAGTGCATAAAAGTTTGAATGCACCGCCTGGCAGGCCTATCATAGCCGCCGAGGGGTCTTTGTTACAACCACTGGCCCAGTTTGTAGACCATATTCTCCAACCCCTAGTAACTAGGAGTGATAGCTACATCAAGGATACTGGAGACTTTCTCTCACAGCTTAAAGGGGTAGACTTATATGGCGTCCCTTGTCTAATGGCCACAATGGATGTCAACTCCTTATATACAGTGATACCACATGATGACGGGTTAAGCTCTTTAAGAACTGCATTGATTAAAGGTCCTAAAATAAACATGCCCATTGAATTTATTATCGAATTGGCCGAATTGGTCTTGAAGACCAACCATTTTATGTATAAAGATTAATATTATTTACAACTAGCGGGTACAGCGATGGGGTCAAACCTGGCCCCCTCATACGCTAACCTATACATGACACAGTATGAGTCTGTCAACATCTTTCCTAAATATGGCCATTCAATTTTCTTCTATCGTCGGTTTATCGACGACATTTTCTTGCTTTGGACCAACACAGAGGAGCTGTTTTTATCTATGGTCAGTGAACTAAACTCTCTAGCTAGTCCCATTAAATTTACATCAACTTGCTCGGACACCAATATTAGTTTCCTTGATGTGACTATCAATAAAACTAACAATCTGTTGGCAACGACATTATATCGGAAACCAACAGATCGTAACCTCACCCTGCATGCCTCTAGTCATCATCCACCGGCCCTAAAAGACAACTTACCTGTGTCCCAATACCTTCGGGTTCTTAGGATTAACTCAGCCAGTGAGAAGGTAGAGACACAACTCACTGATGTTACTACACGTTTTAGGGAACGAGGTTACCATACTAGAGTATTATCTAGATGTCTTGAAAAAGCAAAAGCGATCTTCTCAGGGACATGTGATAGTGAGCGTAATAAATCTAAAGATAGGATGGTGTTTACCACCCACTTTGATAACCACTCTGGACATGTCAATAAAGTTTTGAAGAAACATTGGGCTATTGTCAGTTCTGATCCCACGTTACCATTCACCCATATGAAACCACCAATGTTGGCGTATAGGCGAGGTCCGAACCTGAAACAAATGTTGATGAGGCCCACCATGTATCCTGAAGCTAGGCCTTCCCGTACACAATTGTATACACAGAAACCCGGAGGTTTCTCGTGCGGCAACTGCACGACGTGCAGGTCATTGATGGTTGGACCGACTTTCAATCATCCCCACACTGGGACCACCATCAAGATCAGATTTCATCTACATTGCAGAATGGATCATGTCATCTACATACTGAAATGTCCATGTGGGTTTCTTTATGTTGGGTTGACTATGCACAATTTTAGAGACCGGATGGCCAACCACCGGTCTTCTATACATACCGCTTTAAACAGTGGAACCTCTGATAAACCTGTCGCACGACACTTTCTAGAGGCTAAGCACCAAGTAGCAAGTCTAAAGTGTATGTTGATTGATTGGGTTCCCCCTCTGTCGACTGGAGGCGATCGAGTGGGGCAGCTTAAACGGAGGAGATGTTATTGGATCAATGAATTGGACACAGTAGCCCCTAGGGGGCTCAATGAATATAATCCATTAAGTGTTTGTCTATAAGTCTCTGACCAGTTTATCAATGGTATATCTTCAACACATGTCCAATGCACCCCTCGATTGGTGTCAGTATATAATGTATAGATACCGATATGCTTGCTGTATAGGTTTGTTCACTATATAGCCAGCTTGTCTTTTTAATTGTAACTGTTTTATGTATGTTTTTTTGTTTTTGTTTATGTTTTTGTATTGTTATTGCTGCTGCCTCCTCCTGGGTCCCCTATAACAATTTTTGACCCTTTTTCATATGTTGTTCAACAGTTGATTCTTTGAGGAACCATATACATATATATATATTTCTTGAGGGATGATCTCATCTTTTGATATAAAACATCACTTTGTCTCTAAATATATTAGATCATTTTTCCATCCCCTATTTATGTTAGCAGCGTGCGTTCCACCGGCTTCGGCCGCTGGAACACACGGGACTTCCTGTTTCTGGCCCCCAGCGTGTGTGGATCGGTTCGGTCCCTTCGGCCCGTGGGGTTGATACGGATGTGTCTGTTTGGTGGCGGGGGGACTGTGCTCGTGGTGCGGGGACTTTGTCCCCGTGCGGGTGTCGTGCGCTGTGTGTTCGCTGGGGTGTTTGCAGCGTGCGTTCCACCAGGCTTGGCGGTTGGAACGCATGACACTTCCTGTTTCCGGTCCCCCGGCGCATGCAGCGCTATTTTGTGTATTCCCTCTGTTGTACTGTGAATATTAATGCATACACAGGCATACTGATTGCTTATTTGGCCTTTTGTGCTGATGGTAAACGGTTAATCAAGTGGAATAAAAGTTTGGATAATTATTCAAGTGACTTTTTGAGTTGACCCCTCACACCCTTGATACTTCCGGGTCAAGGGGTATTTATATCCCCTGCTTAGATCCAGTTGGTGCATGCAGCCCTGGTTTGTGCAGTGTTCCACATGATTCTGTGAGTAACTATGTTGGGTTTGTCCCACTGATTAAGTTTGATGTTTGTATAATCCTGTAATCTTTTGATTTGGGTTTATTTATTGTTTGTAGCTATGGATTTGATGTGGGAGAACGCTTAACCCAGGGGCTGCCCTATGTGTATCCTCTTGAACCTATAGGTATTTATTGATCGTTGATTATGGCTTTTTTGATATATATTTCTATGCCTCAGATGCACGTTGTTTAAACAGAGTATATGTGTAATCACAGTGGCTGAATGTCCTTTTTGAGATCCTGCAGCTGTTGACCCTGAGTGGGAGAATGCCTTATCCAGGTGTAGTCTTGTGCACACCTTTCCAGACCCATAGGTATTTATGTGGTAACAAGGTTTGATATATACATTTGATTCTGATACACGTTTATAATAGAGATATCCTTTGATTACAGCAGTGGTTTGGTTGCAGAGCTGTGATTATATGGACATTCTCCACACTTGGTATACAGCAGTTCAGACATGCAGCCCCATTGGAATGTGCTGATAGAGGTGAGGATGGGTAGGCCTTGCATGCATTTTAAGACCAGTGGTGAACACAGGGTGTTATTTTATTCCTCCTTGTAGTCTCACTACTCTGCCACCTGTTTTTGGTATATGAGTTCCTTTTTTCTAAATCTGGTATTATGTAGTAGTTTATGTTGATACAAGCATTGTCGCTAATATTGTTATATATTGGGACCTGGGAGGCTCAGTCATGTTGATGTTCTATTTTTTCTAGGTATATTTTTAATTATTCGGCTTCATTATATTATGATTGGATTTGATGATTCATGTATGGCCCTTCTTGAAAAAGATCCTGGTTTTTGGATCGAAACGTCGAAACCTTTGAGGCTACAATAAAAAAAATTCTATTGAAGAAATGTGTGAACTTTATACACAGTGAGAGTGCACCCTCCACCACGTGGAATTCTCGTGTATATATATATATATATATATATATATATATATATATACTAGGTGCTTCATCGCGCCCTACGGGCGCTCTTCACACCGTCGCAAGGGGCTACGCCCCCTTAACCCTTGCATGCCTTTCTGGGGTTTAATATTTGTATTATATGGAGTATTACCTGCATTCCTTTGTTAGTGGTTAAATATTGCACAATGAAAGGGCGTGCGATGGTGAAGGAGGCGCAGCCCCTTGCGACGGCATGAACAGCACCTGCAGGGCACGATGTACAGAATGTAGCGGGTGCGGGCGGGACTGCGGATGGTGTCTGTAGATGCTGCGGGTGGAGGGGGGGCAGAAGTGGGGGTGGGGCCCGGATGGGGAAGGTTCGGGAGGTGCTGCGCATGGGGGAGGGGCAGAGGAGTGGGGGATGCAGATGGGGGAGGGGTCCGGAGGCACTGCAGGTGGGGGAGGGGCAGGGGTGCCACGGGTGGGAGAGGGGCAGGTGTGGGGATGTTGTGGATGGGTGAAGGGTTCCGGAGGTGCTGTGGGATGGGTGTGCCGGGGGTTGGGTAGGGGACCGCAGGCACCATGGGTAGGGTAGGGGCAGGTACGGGTGTTGCGGCGGATGGGAAAGGAGGTCCGGAGGTGCTGCAGGTGGTGGAGGGGCAGGTGCGGGGGTGCCATTGGTGGGGGAGGGGTGGGTGAGGGGGGGACCGCTGATGGAGGAGGGTGTCTGCAGATGCTGCGGGTGGAGGGGGGCAGGTGTGGGGGGAGACGTATAAGGGGGATGAATGGTGGAAGGGGCCTGGAGGTGCTGTGGGTGGTGAAGGGGTGGAGGAGTGGGAGCCACGGGTGGTGTAGGGGGTCTGGAGGCACAGCATGTGGGGGAGGGGTGGAGTGCCGCATGTGGTGGAGGGGAAGGTGCGGAGGTGTAGTGCATTGGGGAGAGGTCTGGAGGCGCTGCGGGTACTGTACATGCCATAAAAGGTAGTTGGAGGGTATGCAGTAACAGGGCCAGGACAGGGGTGACAGGGTCAGCACAGGGTTGACAGGGTCAGTACAGGGTTGACGGGGCCAGGACAGGGGTGACGGTGCAAGGACAGGGGTGACGGGGCCAGGACAGGGGTGACGGGGCCAGGACAGGGGTGACAGGGCCAGGACAGAAATGATAGGGACAGGATAGGGGTGACAGGGCCAGGGTAGGGGCGGCAGGACCAGGACAGGGGTGACGGGGCCAGTATAGGGTTGACAGGGCAAGCACAGGGGTGACAGGGCCAGGATAGGGGTAACAGGGCCAGCATAAGGGTGACAGGGCCAGGATAAGGGTGAAAGGGCCAGGATAAGGGTGAAAGGGCCAGAATAAGGGTGGCAGGGCAAGGCCAGGGGTGACAGGGACATGACAGAACATAGGGCACGGGAGAGATTGGTATTAGGGACAAAACAGTGGTGACAGACAGATGTGTCTTACCGGAGTCACTGCTGCTGGCTGCTGCTGTTCCATTCCAACCTGTTGGGATCTGCTGCTGCTGGAGACTTGGCATGGCTGACTCTCTCAGGCTGGAGTCCTGCTTTCTCTGCCAGTCCGCATCCCTCCCCCCCTCCTCAGTCACACACCGCAGACCTCGCGCAGCTGCCGGGCACTGTGGTAAGGTGAGACTGGAAATGACTGGTTAGCCCCCAGGAGATGCTGCGGCTGGAGGGAGGAGGGGGTCATAGCATGCACGTGGCGCGGACCTCACGGCTTCCGGGCACTGTGGTAAGGGGAGACTGGGAGTGACTGGTTAGCTCCCAGGAGACGCTGCGGCTGGAGGGAGGAGTGGGTCAGAGCCTGCAAGCAGCTCGGATTTCTGCAGCGCTACCCACCAGCTAAAGTGTGTGAATGAGCTGGGCGCACTCCACTGCGGGTGGCAGCGCTGCAGCTAGCGGTGGGGTTGCCGGGGCTGGAGATAACAGAGGCAGTATGGAACCTGCACAGCGGCAGGTGCCCCACTAAACTGCAGCTAAGAAGCGTGTAGTGTGTCAGAAAGTGACGCTCCTCCACACCAGAGAGACCCTGCTGAGTATGCCGATGTGGGGGGTCAAGCACACAGTGAGCCGGTGCCCGTCTGTCTGTATGACATACCCCTCACACACCCCCATACCTCCCAAATGTCCCGATTTTCGCGGGACAGTCCCATTTTTTGGGGTCTGTCCCGCTGTCCCACCCGCGGGTCGCAGTGTCCGGCGGTGGGGGGGGGGGGCAGTTGGAAAGCTCCTGTACTCGCTGTTCTGCTTAGCAGAGCAGCGGTGAATAGTGGAGACAGAGGGAGAGGGGGCATCATGGGGTACGGATTACGGGGGGGGTTCCAGCAGCAGAGCCGGATTAAGGGGAGGGGGGGGTGGCCATGGGATACGTACCGTTGGCCCCACAGTTTTAGGGGGCCTCCCGGCTGGAGTAGCTCTGTCCCAGCTCAGAAGCTCCCCCCGTCCTGCCAGCAGCAGCGGCAGCATTGTGCTACAGTCAGCACACGCTGCTGCATATTGGCAGGTCTGTGGTGTTGCAGGGAGGCAGCAGTCTCCCTGCTTTCTTCTCCCTGTGCGGGTGTGTAGGGGGAGCGACCACGTCCTCTGGATTTAGCCCTAGCTGAGGGGTCAAAATCCCATAAAAAAAAAAATTAAAAATCGGAATTTGCATAAGGGGGCGTGGCCGCGCGGGCCGCGATTAGGCCACGCCCCCAACCCACAGCAGGCACAGCAATGAGATAGGGCTCCCCTGTCTCAAGTGCCCTGTGCCCCCCGGACTCATAATCAGCCCTGGGGGCATGCCAGCAGCTCACAGAGCGCTGGGCAAGCCCCCTCACTGACGAAAACGGGGGCCCTCCCGTGAAGCCACGCCCCCTTTTCGCCGAGTGTGTTTTCCTCCTTCTGCCTGGAGAAAGCTCCTGCAGAAAGCTGGGAGGTATGCACCCCTGCCTGTGACATGCCCAATGCCCATGCTATCTGCTTCTGCTCCTAGTCTCCTGTAGATTTGGCCAGATCTCTGTGACTCATTTGAATAACTCCGCCCACTGTTGTGACTCCGCCCAGCGTTAGCAAATGAATCACAAGGTCACAGAATAGGGCTATTATATAGGAGATATACATTTATTTAAAAAATAAAAATTCCTATGCATATACGAAGCACCACCATATTATACCACTTGCACCATATTAAGTCCCCACAGTAATGCCCCTGACACCATATTATGCCCCCACAGTTATGCCCCTTTCACCATATTATTCCCCACACAGTAATGCTCCTGACACCATGTTATGCCCATCACCATATTATGCCCCACACATTAATGCCCCTGACACCATGTTATGTCCTTCATCATATTATGCCCCCACAGTTATGCCCGTCACCATATTATGCCCCACACAGTAATGCCCCTGACACCATGTTATGCCCATCACCATATTATGCCCCTCACAGTAATGTATCGGACACCATATTATGCCCCCATATTAATGCCCTTGTCATCATATTGTGCCCCACATAGTAATTATAACCGTACCTGCTCATTGTCTGTGAGTTCCCCACCCCCCTACTCTTGCTGTTCGCGCCTGACTGCCTGCTTCAAATAAAAACTCTTAAAAAACGTCCATTCCAAAATGGCCGCCACCTGAGAAGACAGTTATTAAAAATACTAGAGGCGCCTCCTCTAGTATCTTTAATAACTGTCTCCTGTGAGGCGGCGGCCATTTTCGAAGAGACATTTTCAATATAGCGATGCGGACGATGGTGGTGGGCGGATGGCAGTGCGGGCTGATGGTGGCATAAGCAACCCGGGCCCTCCCTTCTCTGTCAGAGAAGCTGGGCCCGGGCTAGCTGTGCCCCCAGAACCCCCCTGACGGTGGCCCTGATGGTGTGACTATGGTCTATAAATCCAAACCTCTCCTCATTGCACCAAGTCTTTAGCCAAACATTGAAGTTTCAATGCAATGAGTTCTATCTTCCCCTCTGTGTATTGGCAATACTTCTGAGAAAGTTACAGTGGTTGCCACCTGCTTCAAAGCAGTACCTAACTTCCTAAATTAATCTTTTATGGCCGTGACTTCAGCATTAGCCAGGTCATTTGTCCCTAGGTGGACAATGACATCCACCTCCCCATCTTATCTTGCTGCCTTTACAATTCATAGCATGTGCTCTTTATCCCTGGGAGCTGTGGCTCCAGGTAAGTGCCATACTTGTTTCTCTACTTCATTTGCATTTCCCAGATATATTCCTCTAACAATGGAATCTCCCAAGAGAAGTGCAGTCCTTTTTGGAGATGCAATTTTCCTATTCCTTTTCCTGTTCCTATCAGTGACGTGCGACGTCCCTGGTTCCTATAGTTAGTAGAGGTCCCATATCCTCCTGTTCTGTAGTGCCTCTATTAGGTGCATCTTCCAACCCTGCAAGAACAGCATATGAGTTTTGAAGGTGTCTGTGCTCCTTTTGAAATCTCTGCTATAAATGTCTTCATTGTATTATTCTAAGCATTGTTATAGTCAAAACTCACCGAATTTGCAGCACTTTTTCATGAGTTTTAACATTTCCAATGGAAACTGAAGACAAAACAGACGACAAAATGGACCAAAAATACAACAGAAATAGACCAACACTTCCTGGTGGCTTTCTATAGGGGAAAACACACCACATGCAATTTCTACATCACACCTCCCAAGCACATTGTGAGGGGTGTAGGGCCAGATTCAGTAAGGATTGCAAATTCTGCTAATTAGCAGAATTTGCAATCCTCTGGATCGCATGCTGGGGGGCTGCCCATTGCAGGGCAAGGCCGCCAAGCATACTGACCGCTGCTTCCCCACCTTCAACAAGCTGAAATTGCAAACGCATTGCAATTTCTGCTTGTTAGCAGAAATTGAGTATGCATAATGCCGGCGCAGGTGTGGCAAAGAAATTTTGCTACATCCTCACCTATTCGCCTGATCTCGCACCCAGTTCAGGGTAGGCAATTTGCGGTTCTCGAGGTAATCACAGGACTCTTATAATGATGGGTTGTGAAAGGTCAAAACAACGCCGGCAGCAATGTGTGGCTCTGCAGGGGATCTACGTGGACAAGACTTAAGTTCAACATACCCTCCAGTACTTCCATGCTGAAAATTGGTACAAATAAGGGAAGGGGCGTGGTCACGGGTAAAGGGGGTGTGGCTAAGCAGCACTCCTATAGGCTTCAATAGGAATAGGAGACACTGTAAACTGCATGTGATGTCACACAGCCATTGACTTCACACAGATTGTTGTTCCTATTGACTAGATCAATGTTTTAATTACACACTATAAAAGTGAAATTTTATCTCAAGAGTGCCCCATAAAGAGAGTTCCCCTTTTTCTTTTGTCTTTTACTATACAGTCAGTCACTTACACACTAAATACAGCAATGACAGCCACACAATGACAAAAAAAAGCTGAGCTGCCTGTGGGCCTCCGACTGAGATTCTGTTTAGCTCTAAAGTCACACTGTTGGCAACTCACCACAGTACTGTAGGCAGTGGCACCGAGCACCACACAGCAGGTCCCATCTGGCAGATTCTGATTTTCCCTAACACTAATAGCAAGGCCAAGGCAGCACTGCAGCAGAGTAGGGAGCGTGATGTGACGTCATGTCAGTGTTGCGCTCCCGGTGGCCCGAACTTAGAAAAAATAGGAAGAGCTGGGAGGTGTCACACTTCAGAGCACAGTAACTTGCTTGGCGGCGCATACGCAGGAAATGGAGGCGTAGCGATGGTCCAGCTGTATGAGTACCGGCATTTCTTAAAGGTACGGCGTACCATTCCCGCTTTCTGAGCCCATTTCACAAGCAAACTCGATGTGAACTTTCGCAGTGGATGCTTACTCTGTTGGAGCAAGATGAGGAGAATTTCTTTGCATATCTCATGATTATGGATGAATGCTGGGTCTACCTGTACAATCTGGAGACCAAAGAAATGAGCACGGTGTGGAACCGCTCCTCCTCACCCCCTTCTAAAAGGCTAAGATGCAGGGAAGGTCATGCTGTCGGTTTTTAGTGACCGTCATGGCGTAATCCTAATTGATTACCTTCCAAAGGGTCAGACCATCACCAGCTCTTACTACTACACTCTTCTGCAGAAATTGTGAGATGCCGTGAAAGAAAAACGCTGTGGTATGATCAGCAAAGGCATCTGTCTCCTAGCAGACGATACCTCCGCACATTATGCCCGAACACCTGCTGTGGAAACCGACAGGTGTGGCAAAGAAATTTTGCTACATCCTCCCCTATTCGCCTGAACTTGCACCCAGTTCAGGGTAGGCAATTTGCGGTTCTCTAGGTAATCACAGGACTTTTATAATGATGGGTTGTGAAAGGTCAAAAAAACGCCGGCAGCAATATGTTGCTCTGCAGGGGAACTACGTGGACAAGACTTAAGTTCAACATACCCTCCAACACTTCCATGCTGAAAATCGGTACAAATAAGGGAAGGGGCGTGGTCACAGGTAAAGGGGGTGTGGCTAAACAGCACTCCTATAGGCTTCAATAGGAATAGGAGACACTGAAAACCGGTACATAGCTCCTTTTGGCCGGTGTAGACCATAAAAAAACGGTATTGTACCAGTCAAAAAGGTACAGTTGGAGGTTATGCATACCACATTGGTAATTGAAACTTTATGATTCTCCATTGTAGTATTATTATTATTATTATTATTATTATTATTATTAATAATAATAATATTAACAGTTTCTTAAATAGTGCAGCAAATTCTGTTGCGCTTTACAATTGGAAACAACAGTGATAAAACAAAACTGGGTAATAATAACAAACAGTCATAGAGGAAGGAAGGCCCTGCTCACAAGCTTACAATCTATAGGGAAATAGGCATTGATACACAAGGAGAGGTGCTACCCACTACAAAATGATCCACCAGATTGCAAGAGTTCTTGGTGGGCTGCATGATATAGTCACACAGCAATGTTGACCTGGGTTGAGGAGGATGGGAAAGAAATAATAACAAGTAAGTGTTAAGGGGGGAACACACGTAGAGATGTGTGCTGAGCGATCTATCACTGACCGCTCAGCACACATCTCTCCTCCCGCTCAGCACTCAGCATGATGTGTGCTGAGTAAGGGAGGGGGAGGGAGGAGGGCTGCTAATTTTACCCACCGGTGAAGTCAGCGATGTAACTAGATTGTGCCTGCATGCAAGCCAATCTAGAACTGACAACAGCAACGCGCAGGGCTGCTCATCGCTATCGCTATGGGCGGAGAGATCTGTGCTTAACTTCTAAGCAATCTAGTCAGATTGCTTAGAAACTAAGGCCCTCATTCTGAGTTGTTCGCTCGCTAGCTGCTTTTAGCAGCATTGCAAACGCTAAGCCGCCGCCCTCTGGGAGTGTATCTTAGCTTAGCAGAAGTGCGAACGAAAGGATCGCAGCGTGGCTTCAAAAAACGATTGTGCAGTTTCTGAGCAGCTCCAGACCTACTCCTAGCTTGCGATCACTTCAGACTGTTTAGTACCTGTTTGGACGTCACGAACACGCCCTGCGTTCGGCCAGCCAGGCCTGCGTTTCCCCAGGCAAGCCTGCGTTTGTATCTGACAAGCCTGCGTTTTTCCACACACTCCCCGAAAACGGTCAGTTACCTCCCAGAAACACCCCATTCCTGTCAATCACTCTGCGGCCAGCAGTGCGACTGAAAAGCGTCACTAGACCTTTTGTGAAACTGCATCGGATGTTGTGCAAGTACGTCGTGCATGCGCATTGCGATGCATACGCATGAGCAGAAATGACACATTTTTTTCTGCCTGATCGCTGCGCAGTGACCGAAAACAGCTGGCGAACAACTCGGAATGACCACCTAAGCACGGAACTCTCCGTGTGTACCCCCCTTAAGAGTCTTTATCATAGGGATACCATCTACACTAGTAGAAAAACTGAAATTGAATGTTGTCATTCCTGGTACACATAACAAAGCAGAGTTATGCTATTATATTAATTTATTAATTTTTTATTTATTAAAGTAGATGCTATTTTTGTAAGATACTGTTGATCCAAAACTATGAGGATTATTAATTAAAATGAGAGACAGAACGTCATTACTGTTCCAGAATAAGGTGGTGATGATAATTATATTAGCTGTTTGGGCATGAATAGAATAAATACATATCTAAATAGTTTGTTCTAATGTCGCTTTAAGCACAACATAAGTCTAAAAGGTTGTGGAAAATTTACATTGTAGTAAATCACTCTGTAACCCTTTATGTACTAGCAAACCTGAAATAACGGCCAAGATATATTGGCTGCTGGAGTAATTATGAGCGAAAGGAGACGTGGGTTTCCCATGTTTTTCTTTCTGAACTGTGGTAATGGCTGGTACATTCCTGAGCTGTCTTATCTATATGAAACTGAACTGATGATGATCTTCCACCCTTTAGCTATACATGTGTATGCAGTGTGAGTAGGTGGGCAGCACTACCAACAGTCTGCATTAATGTGCATAGCATACAGCTGGGGAGATTTACAACATCTATATAATAAAAATGATGCTAAAAATCTTATGATTAAAAAGAACTGTCATTAGCATGTGCAAGGATTATGTGCTTCTGACTTTTGTGTTAAGCAGTGTGGTGAATCTGGACATGCCAATCAAAACAAGCTTGTTGGCTTGATAAATAGTGGTGATGAAGACCCTGGTGTTTTCTACTCTACTCAGAGAAAGAGAAATACTGTAATAATTCTAGTGTGTACCCTCCAACTGTACATTTTAGTACCGATTTTTTTATAGTCTGTACTGGCCAAAAGGGGCTTTGTACCGAGTTTAGTGTTTTTGTAGTCCCATAGATTTATATGGCAGTGCCACAGGGCCATGCACCCTTTACCCTTGGCCATGCCCACTTTTGTTCTCTGTACTTATTTCCTGGGTTTCAATGTTGGATGGTATGCTAGTGACAGTCACAAGAGTACAGATATAAGAGTAGGGGCCTAATTCAGACCTGGACACTGCACCTGCAGCGTTTGCGGGCTCAAGGCCGGTGAAGTGGGAGCATGCGCAGAAGCCGAACTGCGTGTGCGCACACAGTGAGATGCGACTACATCTCAGCTGTGCAATCATCTCTGCCTGATTGAAAGTCAGAGATGGTCGCAGGGCCGTTTGGGGTTAGTGTCGGCAGCATTGAGACATCATTGTGGCTTTACTGGAGCGGGTAGTGGTTGCCGCGTGATGTCACACGCAGCTGCTGCGACCAAAAATATGGCGGGTCTCCGTCTGCCTTCGCAGCTAGACAGAGGGCTATTCGGAAGGTGCGAAAGCATCGCTGCTGTGAGATGCTTTCATATGTCTAGGAGGGGGGTTGCTGGATCCGGCATGAAGGCAGACTTGCCCTTTGCTGGGGGTCCCCCTGCATGTCAAAGATGTCAGCATGATTTTTTGTATCGGCGCAAGGAATCATCTACGTCATGCAGTGTGTACGTACTATTGCGTGCTCCCGCTGTTCGCATGTAACATCTTCTGGTCAGCCCTGCTTCATAGCCAGCCGGAAAATATTGCATGCGACCCAGTGCACTGTTATCAAGGACAGAATGAGATTTGTTCCGCTGTTCATTACATCGGGCTATTGTGTACTATGATTGTGTACTGTCTGTGACTGTGTACTGTGATTGGACACTGACAGCAAATAGATTATCAAGATTTTCTTGACCTCAGTACTTTGTCCTCCACGTGCAGCGATTACTGTAGACACTTAAGAAATGATAATGGGCAACACACACACTAAGGCCCAACTATATGTAATCCTAAGTAAGCACAAGATAGTTTTTTCATTATATTTTCATATAAATTTACACTGTATATAGGTACAAAAATGGTGTGTTATATCTAACTTACTGTAGATCACTGTGTTATATCTGATACCCCTTACAGACCGCGTAAGGCGGGTCACACCCGGAAGCCGTACATGGGTGCTTCCCATGTGCAACCCACCTGAGCCCCTATTTGCCGCTGTCCCCAACCTGGCATATTGATCTCCAAGTGCCGTCTGTCCCTATAGTGTGAATGGGAAATGGGTCGCATCAACCTGGCTTTCCCGTTCACACAGTACAGCGAGCCGGGTTGCACACACGTTCAACCCTGCTCGCTACCCGAGTTGAAATGCCGGGTCGCGTGATTATTTCAACTGGCTCCTTTCAAACCGCACAGCAACATGGGTTATGCGTGCTCATGTGCAATAACCCATGTTTAAAGCTGGCGGCCTGAAAGGGTTATAACATAGATAGGCTGACCATATTATCCCTTTAACCTGGGACACACATGAATTACACAGGTTCTGTGGCTGCTTAAAACCAAGTGAAATTCAGGCTTGTAGTCAGCCAGCCACAGAACCTGTGTAATCCATGAGTGTAGTTTACAGAAGTAGAATGGCTCGCAACAACACCTTAGTTTCTATTGTATTTATTCATGCATATGTCCTTTCCCCTTTACGTATTCGTATTTAATTTTTTACATATATCCTAGTTGGGGAGGTGCTCCTGGAATATAGTAAATGCTCAACAAACCAAAAGAAAAGAAGTATTCCCTGTTATGGGCACACTCGGACATGCGCACTCAATTTCTTCTAATAGTCAAAATATCATGAGATAGTTGACCACTAATGATAAAATATGACTTTTATTGTATGTATTTAAAACACCTGCGAAATATAGTACATGTGACAATGGTGATAATTGTGAAGAAATATGTGAATTTAAAATGTTATTCCACTGTTATTTCAATGTCTTTCAACTCAAATGTTCTTACACTGTTTCCATTATTTTAGCAATAAGTTGTTGCCATTTACCACCTCCAGATACCAAGTACGATACATTGATATCTGTCAGGGTGATAATTAGTGTCTGTTATAGCTGTGTTATTCCAATCTTATTAAATGTCCTAGGTTTATTGTTTTGGGTTTGTTACTTCTTCAGTGTTAGCAGTGTGTGCACCACTGCATTTTAATATACCCCTTTTATCCCTAGATAAACCTTTTATTAAGATTGGACGTGTATCTTTTATTCCAGGGCTGGGGCAATGTTATATATATATATATATAACATTGCCCCAGCCCTGGAATAAAAGATACACGTCCAATCTTAATAAAAGGTTTATCTAGGGATAAAAGGGGTGTATTAAAATGCAGTGGTGCACACACTGCTAACACTGAAGAAGTAACAAACCCAAAACAATAAACCTAGGACATTTAATAAGATTGGAATAACACAGCCATAACAGACACTAACTATCACCCTGACAGATATCAATGTATCGTACTTGGCATCTGGAGGTGGTAAATGGCAACAACTTATTGCTAAAATAATGGAAACAGTGTAAAAACATTTGAGTTGAAAGACATTGAAATAACAGTGGAATAACATTTTAAATTCCCATATTTCTTCACAATTATCAACATTATCACATGTACTATATTTCGCAGATGTTTTAAATATATACAATAAAAGTTATATTTATCATTAGTGGTCAACTATCTCATGATATTTTGACTATTAGAAAAAATTGAGTGCGCATGTCCGAGTGTGCCCATAACAGGGAATACTTCTTTTCTTTTGGTTTGTTAATTCATGAGTGTCGCAGGTTAAAGGAATAATATGGTCAGGCTAAAATAGTTCACATGACCGTGCATTATTTCCCACAAACTGTCCTTCATAAATGCTCCAAAACCTCATGACAAAGCCTCAGCATCACTTACTGACAGCAGCCAATCCCTGCCTCACTGAGAGCAGAACATCCCTGCCTTACTGACAGCAGAACATCCCTGCCCTACTGACAGCAGCCTATCCCTGCCTCACTGACAGCAGAACATCCCTGCCCTACTGACAGCAGCCCATCCCTGCCCTACTGACAGCAGCCCATCCCTGCCTCACTGACAGCAGAACATCCCTGCCTTACTGACAGCAGCCCATCCCTGCCTCACTGACAGCAGAACATCCCTGTCCTACTGACTGCAGCCCATCCCTGCCTCACTGACAGCAGAACATCCCTGCCCTACTGACAGCAGCCCATCCCTGCCTCACGGACAGCAGAACATCCCTGCCCTACTGACAGCAGCACATCCCCGCCTCACTGACAGCAGAACATCCTTGCCCTACTGACAGCCCATCCCTGCCTCACTGACAGCAGCCCATCCCTGCCTTACTGACAGCATCACATCCCTGCCCTACTGACAGCAGCACATCAGTACCTCCCTGACAGCAGCACCTCACTGCCTCACTGACAGTAGCACATCCCTGCCTCACTGACAGCAGCCCATCCTTGCCTCACTGACAACAGCACCTCACTGCCTTACTGACAGCAGCCCATCCTTGCCTCACTGACAGCAGCACCTCACTGCCTCACTGACAGCAGCCCATCCCTGCCCCACTGACATCAGCACATCACCGCCCTACTGACAGCAGCACATCCCTGCCTCACTGACAGCAGCACATCCGTGCCTCACTGACAGCTCAGGTGGCCAATCCCGGGATTGGGATCAGCGGGATCCCGGGATTTAGGCCAAAAATAGGCAGGGATTCAATCCTGGGATTGGAAGCTCCAATCCCGGGGATTTCGGGATCAGTCAGCCCATTAATGTCGGGCAGCGTTAAGCGTCCTCAGGATGCTCAATGCTGCCCGGCTCCCTCCTCCCGTCTCCGCTACGCAGAGTGACCTCTGACTGTAAGGTCACGCTGCACAGTCACCAACCACTGAGCCTGATGGTACGGTGGCCGTCACCCACCACCTCCCGGCTCCCCCTGCAGTCACCGCGTCTGAATGAAGTTTCTCACCCGCCCTGCCCTGCAGTTTTGTGACTTTAGTTATGTCTGCGGAGTGGGTGGGAAGAGGCAGGGAGGGGCATGAGGGACGGGCAAACACAGTAAGAAAGCCAATCCCGGGTATCCCGGGAAACCCGGGATTGACCATTTTTCATATAGATTGAAGGCAGGGCATAATAAAGCTAGCTGATACAAGCTGTGAAGTGTCTAAAATACACAAAGGGTCCGCTCTTTCCTGTCGCCCGGTTCACTAAGGCAGGTTAGAGTTTCTTTTGCTACCTGGCGCCTGCCTTTCCTGAGGTAAACTATATCCAAAATGGGTCATGCTGGTCATTAAATGGACTCCCCTGTTGAAAGGTACAATATTTAATACTGTCCAGTACTCTTAATAGCTGTGTCTGCCAAGTAAAAAAAGTGTCTCTCTCTCTCTCTCTCTCTCTCTCTCTCTCTCTCTCTCTCACCTTACCCCTATTCAGCTGTGTATGTGGAGCTGTGTGACTCTGGGTTTCTAACTGAGGGCATTAGCTGGAGTGTCTGTGTGTCAGAGGTAGGTACCTGCTATCAGTGGCCTCACCCACTCCCCTCTATCACCTGATACCTTTCCCGGCAGCTTCTCTCAGTACTGGGCAGGCTGGTGTCACTGCAGCGGCTGGCGGCTCTCACAGCGGTCTCCTCAGCGGCAGCTCCCCTCTCCACTGTGTGTCTCCTCACAGCGGTCTCCTCAGCGGCTGCTTCACTCTCCACAGCATGTCTCCTCTTACACACACTGGTGCGAACCCCGCCTCCTCTTTTTCCTGCTCTGCCACAGCCAATCAAAACTACATCAGCCACAGCCAATCAAAATTCCATCAGCCTTTTACTCTCCACAGCGTGTCTCCTCTCACACACACACTGGTGTGAACCCCGCCTCCTCTTTTTCCCGCTCTGCCACAGCCAATCAAAACTCCATCAGCCTTCTCACTCCCTCCTCCATTATAAGTAAGTCCAAGGGTTCTAGTGCCTGTCTGCTCACTGGTCTTGCTGGCATCTCCCAGGCAACAGCAGAAGGGAGTGTTAACCCCTTCAGCATTAACAGGATGGGTAGTAATCGAAGCTCAGCAAGGGGAAAATTAGGGGACCTTACTCATGTCTTATCCAGTCCGACAGTTGCCTGCAATACATACCCTTTGTAGTACAAATTAAGGAGTCCAGTTCAGAGTGTCACACATACTGCTGTGTTCTTCACATTATCAGTGGCAATAGCGGTACCAGGTCCGGTGGCACCCAGTGCGACCAATAATACCCCTTGTCCAAAAAAGGGGTGTGACCTCCTGGAAAGAGATGTGGCCTTGTAGGAAGTTCCACACTAATGTCACTATGGAGAAGGGGCCTCGCAGAAAGCTCCCGTTTTCCTCTCTCCGGGGCATGTCCAGCAATCCCCCGAGTGATTTTTATAATGCCTTTTTTATATAAACCAGTGAAAACCTCTTGGTTGTAGAATGTTTATGTGTCAAATAAAATAGTATTTAAAATATATTATATTAACTATTTAACTGCTGCTGTTTAATTCCTTTTATTAGCAACTAGAGGACAAACTATATGAAGTACATAAACACACTTAATATTTACATATTCTTTATTGTTACATATTCTGTATTATTAATTTTTGAGTATGCCACATTTATCAAAACCGTGATCTGTGAGTCACTTATTCTACTGAAAACTGGGTCTGCCCATGTATTATATTTCCACCCTGTGATCTGAGTTTTGTTGTGATCATCAGTAGAAGGTTACTTTCCCTTTACATATAAAACAAGAAATATATGATTTTTCTTCCTTTGTAGGAGAACATGACTTACAATCTAAGATGAGTTTCTCAGACATGTGAGTCATTGAAGATAGCACCTTATAACATGATATTCTGCATTGTGGCAACACAACTAAAACGTAATTTTAAACATAGCAAGCAAAGGGGATTCCTCTGTACTCCCTCTCTGTAATGAGAATTAGTAAAACAATGTAAGGCTTAAGTTCTTAAACTGGGCATACACTAAACAACTACTGTATCTGGCAGATAATCTGCCAGATCTGGCTGGTTGAAATGAAAACCCGTGATTTAACCAATTTGTCTGAAATCGTCTAGGGATTGTCCAAAATGCCACTATTATTCATTACTATGCTTTTTTTCGGGTGGTTTTCAGTTTGCCGGCTGTCGGGATCCCGGCGCACAGTATACCGGCACTGGAATCCCGACAGCCGGCATACCAGCACTTTTTCTCCCTCTTGGTGGTCCACAACCCCCCCTGGTGGGAGAATAAATAGCGTGGTGCGCATAGCGTGCCACCGTGCCTGCAGCGTGGCAAGCGCAGCGAGCCCGCAAGGGGCTCATTTGCGCTCACCACGCTGTCAGTATTCCGGCGGTCGGGATCCTGGCGCTGGTATGCTGGTCGCCGGGAGCCCGGCCGCCGGCATGCCATACTACACCCCTTTATTTCACCTTGTGACTCTCTTTTCATCAATGCTTCCACCCAAATCTTGGTATGACGTGCTCTTCATGGGGAGTGTTCAGGTTCAGTAACATCACAGGGAGATTCGGGGACCCTCTGCCCAACACAAGATAGACCACAAACACCACAGGAATGTACTGTATCACACAGATCTGTTCCAAAAGCCACCTTGGCACATTTATTAAATGGGTCCTGGATAACTGCAGTTTTTTTGCATTTTATATAAAAAGTAACATAATGAGATTGTTAAAAGAAAATATATACAAGATAGGCATAGACAGTTCTACGACCATAAGCTGCTATCGCACTCATACTTGCTTGCACATTGAAAAATCATGCAATACAATGGAATGGTAAAGCAGTTAGAAATGTCCAAAACTTTAGTATTCTGTGGTATCAAAGATGCCAGTCCTTTTTACTCGCTCCCAGCTTTTAATCATATATATGCATCTCAGATGGAGGAAGATATAGGGGAGTTATTCAGAGATGAACGAAGATGGCTGCAGTGCATACGCAGCCAGTACTGCATTCATTTCTGCACATGCTGGGGGCCGCCCAGGATAGGGCAAGGCCGCCCAGCATGTGTGAGGCCGCCTCCCGATGCTTCCGCAGCGCAGGTAGGTAGTAAGCGGACATATTTTTTTGAAGAGGCTGCGTGTGACGTCACACAGCCGCCCCGAAAATGGTCCCGCCCCCGTATTCCCGGCATCGGTCCTGCGACATCTGACAAAGTGTTATACAAAACGCGTTGTAGTGCGGTCTCCTAACGGTCATCCGAGTGGACAAACAGCACCTAGCGGCTTTTACCTGAGGTGTTCCAGCACTGATGAAGCTGCATGGTCTAGGATCCGAACAGGAGTGCAGGGAGATTGGAGCTGGGCCCGGTGGAGTATATGTATTAAGCCATGTGGTAGTCAGCCCACACAGTGGATATTTTTGGTACGGGAGGCTTGTTTTACAGTTTGTTCATCCATGTATTTTATCCAATAAATCTTTTAATGCACTATGGAGTGCCTCCACTATTTGTTTTTCTAATATATATATTTATATATAATGTGGGAAGGGGCACCATAGCATGGGTTTTCTCTGCGATCAATCTTGTCATGCCTTTTCCCCACAAGACATGCGCATTAGTGCCCTCATTCTGAGTTGATCACTCGTTAGCTGTTTTTTGCAGCGCTGTGATCAGATAGCTGCCGCCTCTATGGTAGTGTATTTTCACTTTGCAAGTGTGCGAAAGCTTGTGCAGCCGAGCGGGATGAAAAAGTTTTTTGCCGTTTCTGTGTAGGTCTGGACTTACTCAGCCCTTGCGATCACTTCAGCCTGTCCGGTTCCAGAATTGACGTCAGACACCCGCCCTGAAGACGCCTGGACACGCCTGCGTTTTCCCTACCACTCCCAGAAAACGGTCAGATGACACCCATAAACGCCCTCTTCCTGTCAATCTCCTTGCGATCGTCTGTGCTAATGGATTCGTCGCTAGAAGCAATGCACAGCAACGATGCTGTTTGTACCCGTATGAAGCGCGTTCAAGTTGCAGTGCATACGCATGCGCAGTAGTAACCTGATCACTGCGCTGCAAAAAACGTCAGTGAGCGATCAACTCGGAATGAGGGCCTATGTCCCTATTGAAAAAAATTAGGGTGAGGTGGGTGCCAATGCTCTCTCTGGCACAGGGCACCAAAAAGTGTTGTTATGGTGAAAAAAAATCACTGTTCCACCCTACACAGATCCCAGCCCCAGGTGATAATGGGGTCTGGGCACTTTCCAAAATGTAAAAGAGAAACGATAGTATTGCATAGTGACACTTTTGTTAAAAACACGAGATGTAGTTAATATCCCGGCAGTCGGGATCCCGGCGGTCATAATAGCGGCGCCAGGATCCTGACCGCCAAGAATGCCAACAGCTGCGCCAGGGCTATTCCCACTCATGAGTGTCCGTGACACCCATAGGGTGGTAACAGAACCTGTGGCAAGTGCAGCGAGCCAGCAAGCCCACATGATCTCTTCCTTTAACTCTCCCATGATCCTCTTAGACATCCCATTTGGCTTCGCCCCCATGTTGCCCCTGACGTTACCGATCACTTGGTCTGTTCCTGAATTATAAAATATAGAATTTTAAAAAAAGGTAAATGCTGCAAAAAGTAGCATAGTTTTTAATGAAGATTTTTAAATAGGCCATTATATTCTAAATCATTTGGGTATTAAGTTCACCGGCACTCACAGTGCTTCACATTTTAATACCATATTGGTTTGAGATGATCTTATATTAGCCAAGAATTATTATAAGAAGCTGGATCGTAATGGATTATTGAATTATAGGAGCATTATGATCTGGCAGTAATTTATGTTATGTTTATATCATTACATTATTAGACATAATACTTAATATTCAGGGCTTTTAGTAATTGTACTGTACCTTTGAATAATATCACAATTTATATATTTTTGGACAACATTTTTATTTTAGCTGTTTACGAAAACATTCAAATTACAGTTTAATGATCAGCTTTAATTTAAGGGGTATTTAGATACAAATTGGAGGAAGGGTTTAGGAATTATGTAGCGCCT
Source organism: Pseudophryne corroboree (assembly GCF_028390025.1). Lineage (NCBI taxonomy): Eukaryota > Metazoa > Chordata > Amphibia > Anura > Myobatrachidae > Pseudophryne > Pseudophryne corroboree. The sequence goes on from NC_086446.1 coordinate 401,560,219, forward strand.
TCTTTTTTTAAGGAACCAAAAGTAATTGGACATTTAACTCAAAAGCTGTTTCATGGACAGGTCTGGGCTATTTGTTTGTTGTTTATCAATTAAGTAGGCAAAAGGTCTGGAGTTGATTCCAAGTACGGCCATTGGAAGTTGTTGCTGTGAAGCTACAACACGTGGTCAAAGGAGCTCTCAATGCAAGTGAAATAGGCCATCCTTAGGTCGCAAAAATTCATAAAATCAATCAGAGATATAGTTGGAAACTTAGGAGTGGCCAAATCAACAGTTTGGTACATTCTGAGAAAAAAAAACACTGGTGATCTCGGCAACACAAAAAGGCCTTGACGTCCATGAAAGACAAAAGTGTTTGAGGAACACATGATCCTTTCCATGATAAATAAAAACCTCTTCACAACTTCCAGCCAATTGAAAAACACTCTCCAAGAGATAGTCATATCATTATCCAAGTCCTCCATAAAGATAAGACTTCACAAGAGCAAAAATAGAGGAATCACTACAAGGTGCAAGCTATTCATAAGTCTCAAGAATAGAAAGGCCAGATTAGACTTTGTTAAAACAAAAAACAAAAACATCCCAAAAAAGCCTTCCCAGTTCTGGAACAGCATGGACAGATGAAACTAAGATCAACCTGTACCAGAATGATGGAAAGAAAAAAATACAGAGAAGGCCTAGAATGGCTCATGGTCAGAAGAATATCAAATCATCTGTAAAACATTGTGAAGACAGTGTGATGGCACGGACATGCATGGCTTCCAATGTTGCTGAGTCATTAGTGTTTACTGTATTTATGATGTGACAAAAGACAGAAGCAGCCAGATGAATTCTGAAGTGTATATACTGTAGATAGACTGTCTGCTCAGATTAAGCCATATTTAGCAAAGTTGATTGTACGGCGCTTCACAGTACAGATGGACATTGACCCAAACCATACTGTGAAGGCAAGCCAGGAGTTTTTAAGACAAACAAGACATTTTATTTATGATTATGTTAATTTGTCCATTTACATTGGAGCCCCTATAGGGGACTGTGTATAAAAATAGTTGCAATTTCTAAAAGCCTCATACAACATTTTTGTTCAACCCCTTGTCCAGCAAACATATATTTGGACATATGGTACTTCTAGAAATGTAGGAAGGAGTTAAACAGAGGTGTCTAAAATAAAATGTCAGTTACACTTCCCTATGCTGGACCAGATTGGCGGCAAGAACTGTGAAACCATATTGAGTGGGTGGATAAAGGCTAGCGTGGTTTTATTTAAGAACATTTTGATCAACTCCGTACTGTATGAGGCTAATTGTTCAGAATCTGAAAGTGGAAACTTTACACCTCATAGTGTATTTAAGTTTAAAGGATTAGTAAACTAATATGAAATATTTCTGTATGATGAAGAACAGAGCGAGTAATGGAGAAACATAATCTCTTTACCCAAAAGCTTGTGTTCCACCTATGGTTTTTAGTGAAGAAAAGCAGATGTAAATACTTGTTATGATCTATAGAGCTGGAGAAGGCACATTTTTAGTGTTGGAGGGGTGTTTGGCCATTTCCAACTTGCAAAAGTTCTTGAGTCTGGCAGCAGCTCTGAGCTGGAGATATACTGGTTTTGTCTTGTAATCTTAAGGGCCCCAATACACTACAATGATAATGCCCGATTTCATCCAATTTCGGCCATTCGAATCGATATATTGGATGAAATCGGGCATATCGGATGTGTTTTACATCCGATCCGATCTGATGCGCGGCCCCGTGAGCATTGGATCGGATCGGATCCCCTAGATCAGAGATTTTCAACCTTTCACAACTCGCGGCACACTGAACAAGATTTAAATATTACTGACAAGAGGAGAGAAAGAAAGCTCTTGTGTGGGCGCACTCTTATGAAAAGAAGAAGAATTCTTCAATTATGAATCAAAGGAAGGTTAAAGTATGTTTATTAATCAAAAAATTAAAAAATTATTACCCCTCTGAGATCCAAAGAAAAATGTGAAAAATAGGAAAAGTGTGAGGAAATATTTAAAATGTTCTGGTCTGTTAATCACACGAGAAGGATTAGAAAGGCTGCAGACACCTGATAGTCTGACACCCATTTCTCCTGACCAGTACAGATATTCTATATTGATGAGACCAACCAGGGAGGTCAGTTTTGTGTCTTAAGGGACCACTTAAATAGGGTCAATACTAGACAAATTGCTATTCACCCGTTAATCATATAACACAAGTTAGAGATGTATTTATTAGCGTACGTGAATGCTAGTGAGAGTAAAGAAGAAATTGGAAAGAAAGAAAAAGGGGAACAATTAGTGGTGATACTGCTGTTGGTGTCCACCCTTCAGAAGAAGGGGAATAGTCCCTACTCTACAACACCGGGTATTCCCAGGGAGTCTCCTCTCAGGTACTAGCCCGGCCCGACGCTGTTTGGCTTCCAAGATCGGACGAGATCGGGCATTAGCAGAGTGGTATGATAGTAGAGAGGCTATCTACCAATGAGAGTGCACCTATATAGGAATGGTAGGATTGGGAGATTTTTGAAAGATAAAGCCATATAGTGTGTGGATCTGCTTTCCACGTTAGGCAAGGTGAAACAATTGCCACTCAGTGACGTATTACACCCTGGATCATGGATGAGAGTCCACAGAAAATTAGTGAGCAATGAAAAAGAGAAGAAGAGAGTATTGAAATAGATTTTACACTAATTAAGATTAGTTATTGGTTATTATCCCAAGAGGAATAAAGAAACTAGATAACAAGTATGGAGCGTCTGGTAGATTTGTGAATCCAAATATAAATCACATATACATTCTTTTTGTGTATAAACACCTATGAGTACAGTAGCAAAGAATCACTACTTTAGAAAAAGGATGAACCAAACCTATGGAGTGTAACACACTGCGTAGGCAATTATAGTGGAATAGTGTGCAAAGAGCAGGTCTGACCTGCAATCAATAGGATTAATAAACTGTAATATGCATGGGGAATCCCAACTGCATAGTATGCAGTGATCACTGGTGTATCCAATACAATAAGCACATATCACAGTGGTGGTTCAAACCTTAGTTAAAAGTAAAAGAAATGATACTCATAGTGTCAATTTCAGGAGACAGGTGATAGCAGGCAATCCTCCATGGAGAGGTCCCATTGTCAGGTCCGTGGAAAACGCGTTTTGCCCGTTGGGCTTGTTCACTTCCGGGATCTCGGAAGTGAACAAGCCCAACGGGCAAAACGCGTTTTCCACGGACCTGACAATGGGACCTCTCCATGGAGGATTGCCTGCTATCACCTGTCTCCTGAAATTGACACTATGAGTATCATTTCTTTTACTTTTAACTAAGGTTTGAACCACCACTGTGATATGTGCTTATAGTATTGGATACACCAGTGATCACTGCATACTATGCAGTTGGGATTCCCCATGCATATTACAGTTTATTAATCCTATTGATTGCAGGTCAGACCTGCTCTTTGCACACTATTCCACTATAATTGCCTACGCAGTGTGTTACACTCCATAGGTTTGGTTCATCCTTTTTCTAAAGTAGTGATTCTTTGCTACTGTACTCATAGGTGTTTATACACAAAAAGAATGTATATGTGATTTATATTTGGATTCACAAATCTACCAGACGCTCCATACTTGTTATCTAGTTTCTTTATTCCTCTTGGGATAATAACCAATAACTAATCTTAATTAGTGTAAAATCTATTTCAATACTCTCTTCTTCTCTTTTTCATTGCTCACTAATTTTCTGTGGACTCTCATCCATGATCCAGGGTGTAATACGTCACTGAGTGGCAATTATTTCACCTTGCCTAACGTGGAAAGCAGATCCACACACTATATGGCTTTATCTTTCAAAAATCTCCCAATCCTACCATTCCTATATAGGTGCACTCTCATTGGTAGATAGCCTCTCTACTATCATACCATGCTGCTAATGCCTGATCTCGTCCGATCTTGGAAGCCAAACAGCGTCGGGCCGGGCTAGTACCTGAGAGGAGACTCCCTGGGAATACCCGGTGTTGTAGAGTAGGGACTATTCCTCTTCTTCTGAAGGGTGGACACCAACAGCAGTATCACCACTAATTGTTCCCCTTTTTCCTTCTTTCCAATTTCTTCTTTACTCTCACTAGCATTCAGGTACGCCAATACATACATCTCTAACTTGTGTTATATGATTAACGGGTGAATAGCAATTTGTCTAGTATTGACCCTATTTAAGTGGTCCCTTAAGACACAAAACTGACCTCCCTGGTTGGTCTCATCAATACAGAATATCTGTACTGGTCAGGAGAAACGGGTGTCAGACTATCAGGTGTCTGCAGCCTTTCTAATCCTTCTCGTGTGATTAACAGACCAGAACATTTTAAATATTTCCTCACACTTTTCCTATTTTTCACATTTTTCTTTGGATCTCAGAGGGGTAATAATTTTTTAAATTTTTGATTAATAAACATATTTTAACCTTCCTTTGATTCATAATTGAAGAATTCTTCTTCTTTTCATAAGAGTGCGTCCACACAAGAGCTTTCTTTCTATCCTCTTGTCAGTACTTGTACTTTCTAGCTCTGGGCGCACCACCAATAGGGACTACAATTGAAAGGCCTCAATTTCCTTTCCAACAATTATAATTGTCTACTTTTGGTTCCTTTACAAATTGTTATAACTCATTACATACCAGTGCCCGGTCGCTCTTCCTTTTGAAGATTTAAATATTGCCAAGGCACATACAAATATAATGGTGATGCATGGTGCAGTTGCGTGTCCTAGGATGTCATGTCGCAACTTCTCCATAGGTAACGCCTGAGACACATCTGCGAAAGCCAGAAGAGCCCAACACCGCCCGGGTCCAAAATTAGAACTGGCTCTGCAACCACTAAACCCACCAGTATTGATCGTTCCAGGGCCTCAGTAGCGGCAAAACACTGACGGGCCTGGCTGTGCTTCTATGGCGACACACCTGGAGTCTGCTCAGGGCACACTAGTGTGCCACGGCACAGTGGTTGAAAAACACAGCCCTAGATTGACTGTGCTGCACTAGTGATATGTTGGACCCCACAGGCATGGCTGGGATTGCATAAGATACATTGTAAGCAAAAAAATCTGCATATGATGTATTTTATGCGATCGGGCGGTTCAAGGGTGATCACCTGCGACATGACGGTCCGACATGTCGCAGTAGTGTATGGGTCATTTAGTGTTGTGTTTGTGTACTCAGGGAAAGGATTTAAAATACATAAATACAGTATGCTACATATAATAACATTATTCCCTGTATATGGAGGGTAAAGAACAGTTTGTTTATTTATAAACTTTGATGTAGGGCTTAAGTAGTAAAGAGAGTATGCCAATAATTCAGGAGTGGTATCTCAAAATCCATATCATTATTAGTCACAGCATACTTCCCAACATATTTGTGTGCCATGGAGGGATATCATCCCCCGTTTTTGTCACTATAGGGGCATAAAGAGCACTCTGTGAGCTGCTGGCCATGCTCGCTGCAGCTCTCTGCTTGGAAACAGATGCTGTGTGCATGAGAACAGCATCTATTCAATGCTGCTCTGCTCAGAGCAGCAAGTGACATCGGGAATTCCCCCTCACTGCGGGACACTGTGACCCACAGGTAGGACAACGGGATGAACTGTGAAAAATAGGACTGTCCCGCCAAAATCAAGACAGTTGGGAGGTATGGTCATAGGCATCACAAGGGGGGGGGGGGCGCACCAAGGATTTACCCTTCCAGGGGGTGACACCAAAATACAGAGCTGGGCGCTGTAGTTTGACATTATCCTGCAGCAATCGGCTCCTGTCACTGAGAAGGAGCCGGCATTGCAGGAACAAGTCTCCGGGGGCTGTCCAGGAATGTTGGACAACCCCCCCACCCCTGAGTGATGTAACCACATAATGACATCAGTGGGGTACTCCCACAAGGCCACGCCCCTACTTGGTGCATGCAGTGGCTGCACCAGGTGTCACCGACTCTTATGACGCCACTGTTATTAGTGTTTTGGTTTTTCCTTGGCCTCCTCAATAAGTGCCACTCACCCTGGAGGTTTTAAATAAAACCACACACCTCTTCCTGATTGGCTAATTATGGGTATGAGGAGTGTATGTAATTATTTAACTATGTAAATAAGCTCAGCTGTGCCACTAGGAGGAGGACTGATAACTGTTGGAGGAGACCCAGTTGAGAAGAGGAGCCAAGTCATGGATGGAGCACCCGTTGGAAGTTGCTATTACCTGGAAGTTGCTATTGGAGCACCCTTAGGAGAGAGACCTATAGCCGCTGGAGTTCACCTGGAAGAGGTTGCCGGCTCTGGTCCCTCAAGAAGGTGATGTCATTGGAGCATACGGTAAGGTTGGGCTATGCAGGAAGCCAATCAGGGCTCTCTGCAAGTTGAAATGGCAGCAACAAATCAATCACAGCTCGCTGTTACATCCCCTTAGGGCAGCTTATATTAGCATGAAGGCAGTTTGTTGACAGGGAGGGAGGAGAGCAAATTTACTGAAGAAATTAAGATTTGCAGACCAGAAGAAGAGTTGCCACAAGAGATGTGCAAGTTCGGATTTACTTGGTTCTTAACGCCGGGATTAACACAAGTTCGGATTTATCCAGATTTTTCTTATTGGCTAACCAAAACACGTGACATCCGAGAGCCAATAAGATGCCATTTTGAGATACAGGTAAATCCAAGTAAATCCGGGTAAATCTGAACCTGCTCATCTCTAGTTGCCACAAGTCAGAAGAGAGACTGTGGCACTGAAGAGAAGGAAGAAGGTGGGATCAAGAAACATATACAATTGCAGGCAATGTTTTCGCGAGATTGTACGGTAATCGCCACACTTTATGGCAGTTCAGACTCAGACAATTTTGTTCATAGCCACGTAGGTCTGCATAATTTTTTTTTAGAAATTTGGGGTGAAAGTGGACAATGAAGGGTGCGAGATGTGATGCTGTTGCAACAGCATCTCCCACCCTTTGCCCTTAACTGGATTCCCCCTATTGTGTCAAGATGAAGACTCGCTGAAGTCCTGCTACATCTGAGAGGAGTGACAAAAATTTACTTACATCCAAATGTAAATGAAAAATCAGTTAGTAAGATCTACTTGTTGATGAAAAGACAACGATCTTATAAGGGCTTGCTTGTGTATTGTGTTTAACAAGTGGCTCCACATAAGTGGTCACGAGTAATCTTGTTTAAAAATGTATGTAGCCATAGTGCCTTATAACTAGAGATGAGTGGGTTCGGTTCTCAGAGAAACGAAACCCCCCGAACTTCATGATCCGAGCCGGGAACAGAGTCCGGCTTGGGACTTCCTGACAGACTTAAATCCCAGAATGAGGCAAAACGTCATCATCTCGCTGTCAGATTCTCACTGGGTTTTTTATTCCATATAAAGAGCTGCACATTGCTGCCATTTTCACTTTGGACTTGGCGGGTGAGGGAGACAGACCTCTGTCTCTCTCTGTGGGTGGTGGTGTCGGGTGGAGTCAGTGTGTGCTTTCTAGGGGGTGCTGTCCTGTTTGCTGTTAGGGGTGCTATCTTGTCACTGTGGTGTCATGTGCTGTTAGGGGGCACTGCTGTATGCTGTAAAAATACAGGGGTGCTGTAAAAATACAGGCGTGTTGTAAAGGTACACTGGCCCTGTCTTGTATGCTGTAAAATTACAGGGGTGATGTGAAAATAAATGTACACTGGCCCTGTCTTGTATACTGTAAAAATACAGGGGTGCTGTGAAAATACAGGGGTGCTGGTTCTGTCCTGTATGCTGTAAAAATACATACATGGGTGCTGTTATTAAAATAAATATACACTAGCCCTGTCCTGTATGCTGTAAAAAATACATGGGTGCTGTGAAAATAAATGTACACTGGCCCTGTCTTGTATGATGTAAAAATACAGGGGTGCTGTAAAACTAAAGGGGCACTATTCTGTGTACTGTAATAATAAAGGGGTGCTGTCCTATGAAATGTAAATCAAAAATGTGGAGGAAAAAATAGTGAAAGATCAGGAACCACTTCCAGTTCATAGCACTTGTGCTAAAGCTGCTGCTGCCACCAGTCATGCCATTGACAATGCAATTCCATCAACGTCGTCTGCTAAGCCCAATGCCCAATGTCATAGAGAGCATGTAAAATCCAAAAAGCAAAAATTAAGAACCAAAAAAAAAAATTATCTGATAAGAAATGTAAAATTGACAATATGCCATTCACGACACAAAGTGTCAAGGAAAGGTTAAGGCCTTGGCCTATGTTCATGACTGGTGGTTCCACTTCTCATAAAGAAGGAAGCCCTCCTCCCTCTTGAAAAATAAAATAAATAAAGCTTGTTAAAGAACAGGAAAAAACAACTGTGCATTCAGAGATATCACAAATCCCAAAGGAGAGTCCAAATGTGTCTGCAGTTGCGATGTCTAGGCCTGACCTTCCCAAGACTGTATGGGAAGAGGAGGCTCCTACCACCATTTGCACACTCCCTGAAAGTGCTGGAAGGAGCACCACCAGTCCAGTTGCTGATATTGAGATTGAGGATGTCACTGTAGAAGTACACCATAATGAGGAGGATATTGGTGTTTGAATAAGGCTCCAGTGGAGACAGTTGTTGGCCATGGGATGAAAAAAACCATTGTCATGCCTGGGCAAAATACAAAAAAATCCACCTCTTTGGTGTGGAATTATTTCTCTGTTAGGATGAGGAAGGATAAACACTGAAGGGGGGGGGGGGAATCACAGGATGAGGATGAGGACGGCATCTTGCCTCTGTAGAGCCAGTTTGTACAAGGAGAGATTAATTGCTTCTTTTTTGGTGGGGGCCCAAACAAAGCAATCTTTTTAGCCACAGACCCTGTCGCTGAAATGATTGGTTTGTTAAAGTGTCCATGTCCTGTTTATACAACATAAGGGTGGGTGGGAGGGCCCAAGGACAATTCCATCTTGCACATATTTTCTTTGTCTGCCACATCATTCCAGGGGTGCTGCCCTATATGGGGTGCTGCCCCTCTGCCCTATCAGTCCAGGGGTGCTGCCCCACTGCTGTTTAAATGCGTGGGTGCTGTTGCGTGTCTGCTGTGCTGTGTAATTCTGCAGGGGTGCTGCCTATGCTGTATAAGTCCAGTGATGCTGCCTATCTGCTGTATAAATCCAGAGGCGCTGTCGTATTATTTCAGGGGTGCTGCTGTATTTGATCCTAGATTTAAATTAAAGCCTAGAGCAGAATATGAAACAAGATTCAACATCATAACCAGATTTATGAAAACACATAGCTGCAAAGGTAGAAATGGAAAATGCAATTTTGATGAAGTATTTTTTAAAAAAGTGGGGAGAGACCATATTTGTGGCCAAAGTCAGTTAGACTCAGAAGAGACAGAATTATAATCCAGCAGAATGTGACATGCCAACATCTCCTACTTCATTTTCTCTGGCAACTGCCGGAGAAAACTAGATTTTCCAAACACACCTATGTCTATATGTCTGCCATATAATTCCAGGGGTGCCGTGTCTGAACCCGCTCATCTACATCTTCTAGTGTGCACTGTGTACCCAGCATTAGAGAGAGGTTCTACTCCATTATTTCATGTTAGGGACTCAAATGAATGACTTCAATTAGTCAACCTTAATTTCGATTTATTATTAATGTTCCACATTTTGGGATTATTTACAAGATGCGCATTTGTTGTACAGGGTTCTTTTCCTTTATTTTGTAGATGTTTTCTCCTTAATAATTGTACAATGTAAAGGCTGCGTAGGGTTATCGCAAGACCTCCTGGTGATAGAAGAACAGAGTTTCAGTGATCTTGCTTTCCATTGCACTGCAGCACTAGATGAGCCAGGAGCTCCTGTGAGGCACAGACAGTTACTGAATAAGGCCCAGTATGGAGTCTCATGGTGTCTTACAGCCAGGAAGATGTCTGGCTTGCCAGGCTGAGGCATGCTGTTGGCACAGAGGTTAGCATTGCTTCCTCCCACAGTCCTACTTATAGTATGAAATGAGTTTTGACTGTAGAGTGGTAAGCTCCACTAGGGCAGGGCTGAATAATAACAAAAAAAATAACTGCACAGTCCTGCTTAGTACTGTACCGAACCCACCCGAACTCAACTTGCCCGATCCGGGGCTGCTATGGGGGCTCACAAGGGGCTGCTAAAACATCTAAGGGGCTGCTTTATTTAAAAATAAAATATGAAGAAAATGAACAACACACAAGTATGCTCACATGCTTGTAACTGCGAGCTGTGAAAAATGAAAATAAGGCATCTGTCACAAAATATGTAAATAAAAATGCAATTAAAAAAATAGAAAAAAAGAAACCCATGAGATTTTCACAAAATAGGTCTCCAGACTCCGTGGAGGGGAAAATATCCAATCTTGATCCTGTGGTATACACCAGTTTATTTGCATCCCAGCATTAAATCCGAGATTATCTTAATCCCTGAAAATGGAGAAGGGGGTACAAATTCGGAGGCTTTGGCCCGTAGTTTTTCAGTTTGTCCAGTAATGTGGTAATTATATATTTGCTTGGTTAAAGTCCTTTCTGTTCCACACCAATATAGGAGTGGAGGTGAAAGCCTGTGTGTTGTTCCTGATTGCGTGGGCCTTTCTAATTTTTAATCACCTTCTTGACACTGTCCTCTTACTCTTGCCTCTTCTCATTGTGTGAAAAGTCATCATATATGGAGGTGGTATGTTTGTAGCTAGCTATGATTTGGAGAACTTGGCAAGCTTTTTCCAGGGGGTCCACCTGTTGCTGAAATGATGTGTTTATTATACTGTGCATGTCCTGTTTAAACAACATGCGGGTGGGTGGGAAGGCCCAAGGACAATTCCATCTTGCACCTCTTTTTTCTTTGCATTATGTGCTCTTTGGGGCCTAGTTTTTAATACTGCCATCCTGTCTGCCACTGCAGTGCCACTCCTAGATGGGCCACGTGTTTGTGCCACCCACGTGTTTGTGTTGCTTAGCTTAGTTATACAGCTACCTAGGTGCAACCATTTGGCCTAAAAACAATATTGTGTTCAGAATAGACTGTAAATGAGTGGAAATGAATGTTATTGAGGTTCTGAATACTATAGGATCAAAAATACCCCAAAATTCTGTAATTTAAGCTGTTTTTATGCGGGGGGGGGGGGGGTTCAAAATAATCTAGCTCCAACATCAAAATCAAAACACGAAAGGGTAGTTTTGGCAAAATCAATCCAGATCCAAAACATGAACGGAGATCCAGATCCAAAACCAAAACACAAAACCCGAAAAGTGTCCACCGCACATCTCTACTTACAGTATTAGAAATACAGGAAAATTGCATTGATGGTACCTTTTGAATGTATATAGCTCTGATTTATTAAGATTTTTCTCACAAGAATATAGCAGCTACATAATGTAATGGAGGTAAGGTGAATCAGGGAGATTTAGGGAGTCATGGAAATTGCTGCTATCAGGGAGTCTCCCTTACAATCAGGGAGATTTGGAAAGTATGATTTAAAAGTAATTACACATCCCATCACAAGAGGACCAGTCTGTTCCCATCTATACCCATTTGCATACATGCTATTTCTAAATGTATGGTTGTTGCATGATTTGTATGATTTGCACATGTTCTGAATTGCATGATTATCCCTGCTTTTATCTGCTTGGATGTTCATGTCTCTTTTTGTTGTATTTTATTTGTTTCCATGTAATTGTACTGTGTATGTAAGCGACCAATCCAAAAATAGTAATTGGTCAGACATGCCATATCCTCCAGCTTGTCTGTCCAATGCAACATTTTTTATGTTGCATGCAGCCACATTGTGTAATGCATGCATTGCCACAGTCGACCAACAGGCATTTCCCCTATTTCTTCACAGCAGAGGAACAGGGAAATGTCTTCTCCTCAGGGAAGGAACACGGCTATCATGTGACCTTACACTATGAGATAGCTCACACTGTATGCCCATGATGTCTGCAGGGTGTCAGGCTATCAGATAAAGGGGCGGTATCCAATTATTCACAAAATCGTGGAAATTTTCTGCACAATTTTTCCCCCATGTCTATCGTGCAAAAATTGCTGCAAAAACGGCTTTTTGTGGGTATGGCCACTCCCATTTTTAGCCCTATCCTAAAAAAAATTAAAAAATCTGAGTGAAAATGGGGAAATCAGCCTGCACCTCCAAAAATGCTAAACTAACATAGGACAACAGTATAGAAGTATAATACAGGTCATATTAAATATATTTGGGGTACTTAATTGTGTCAAATTACTGTTAAATATTTTTTTTTTAAATGGAAAAATATTATAAAGGCAAGTTTTCTTCACCAAAATAAGTGCTTAAATTGAACTTGGGGTACATAAAAGTGGGTATAAAAACACTCCAATATACCTATTCTATACCTTGAACCAGTGGTGCCGAGAGAGGGTACAAATTACCCGGGGCCCAGGTTAGATGGAGGGGCCCAGTGGTGGCGCTGGGCCCCCTCCCCCTAAACTGGAAGCAGCATGTGTGCTGGGGTGCTGGGCTGCAGTGTGGCCGTGGAGGCGCATACAATAACATTTGTTTCAGTATTTTTGTCTAAGGGTGCATGACCACACCTCCTGTGATTAGCCCCCCCCCCCCCCCCCCCCCCCAAAAAAAAAAAAAATATCTTGGCACAGCCAGGCTCTCTACTGCCCTGCCTTGAAACCCAAATTCCATCACTTTGCACTTTTTCACTCCAAAACTCACGTCATTAAAAATAATTAAAAGCTTCTAAGTGCCTAATTAGTAATTAGGGGGGTATCCTGGGGGTTCTGAACCAAATTCCGACATTTTTACATTAAAATATGGATATTCCCCAAGTTTTTACCTGCTCAGAGCAGGTGAAGTGAAATTTGCAATAAATTATTGTGTGAAACGTTTTCTCTGCTAATTGGATAGGGGTTTTCGCGATTTGCGGTTAAAGATCGCAGCAAATAGGATACCCCCCAAAATGGCTGTGGGTGTGAGAGGCATTCTATCAGACGATGTCTGCCCAGTATTACAGATAAACTTTGAGATAGAGGAAGTACAACCAGGCTATAAACTGACTCTACAAACATTTCACTAAAGAGGACAAGATTCACAACCCATGCTTTTAAAAGAAATAGTATTTTTTACGGATTTATTAAAAACAAGTAAAGCTAAGGAAACAAACATATTATTTTAACTACTATGTATGTCAAAGCCCCAAACACACGCAGTAATCTATATTCACAGCTTTAAGATGTGGTGTAGAGGATTAAGTCAGTGTACTGACCACATTTCCAAAACAACACAGACCCTCTACTATCAAGTAGAATGAAGCTAAATATACTTCTTAATACCTCACAACAGCGGGCAAAGGCCTGGTTATGGTATACTGGGGCATGGCCACACCCCTGATGGGCTTTTTATTTAGCATAACACATTTGTCTGTCTTTAAAGCTTGCACAACAAAATGTAAGTTGCTCAAATCAATTAGGAAATAAAATTCAGGTGCATGAAAGGGAGGGGGTAGTCTAGATAGAAATACATTGGGGATAAACCCCTGGTGTCCCCCAGCACACTGAGCTGTACCTGTACCAAGACATGAAAGACTAATATACCCCTTGATGAAGTCTGAGGACGAAACGCGTTGGGTGTACCTCCACTGACTCTCCATCTTCAAAAGATAAGCATCATTTTTACCATCCTAAAATATTTTTTATCAGTATGAAATTGTTTTTACTGATTTTACATGATTTTGGATTCTAGCTAAACTATATTCTCTATTTTTACCCGTTTATGTTTTTTAAAAATATTTTTTTTTTACTGCATATCAAATTTTTACCTACTTTTTTATCCCATCATTATGTTATAAATTGTATAAATAAATATATTGTTACCCCTTTTCTAAAACCGTATCCTGCTATATTCTTCATAGTTATATTAATTTGGTAGACACTGTAAGTCGCTGGTACCCCTATTCCCCCCTTTTTTTCCACATGTTAAAGGCAGCTTATCACTGCTGATTATTTAGGGGTTAGCCGACACCTTACATTCTCAAAAGGAGTGTCTATAAATAACATATTATATATTGTTTTAATAATTATCTGCTCACACATACCAGTGGCGCCATACCCCCACTACCCAATATATATATATATATATATATATATATATATATATTATATAAAGGAACTAAGACCTCTTAATTGCGCTAATATCTGATAAGCTCAAACCACTGAGAAATGCCCCCTGTCAGAATAGGTACTAAACATAGAATAGACAAAAGAAAGGGTTCTCTTGGGAGCTTAACCACCACAGATATCTAATTCATATGATAAAAATATTGTTTATTAAAACAACATATTACAGTATTGTCATATAAACTTCCATAACATGAATAGAAGGATCACACATGTTGATTGAGTAATACATTCATTTGTAATAATCTATTGTATGATGTTCTCAGTTGTTCGGTGAAGTGCTTATTCTTCAACACGAAAAAGCATGTGTGATCTGTTCACAAATTCATAGAAACCCAAATTCGTAGAAACCCAACGCGTTTCGTCCGTTAGGACTTCATCAGGGGTTCACATCTAGGTGGTTCACAAAAGATATACATCAAATAATATTCCTTAAAATAACATTGACAAATATACTTTTTAATCCACATATGTATCAAATAGCATTGTTTATAAAATCCCTTCAGTATTTGATATTAACTTGAATGCTCAAATAAAGACAATGAATCATATAAAATATACAAAAATAAGAATGAGAAGAACATTGGAGGAGCCCCATTAAGCAGATTAACATTGTGATATTCATAGGAGGTATAATCTATGGATACATTAATTGAGGTTCGATATAGTCTCGAAAATTAATTTATTCCACAGCTAATCAAGGTCCAATGAAACAGATGTTTCAATAAATTCACATAACCCTTTCACTATACTGAGGTGTGTCTATATTACAGAAATTCATATATGATAAACCATTATAATTTAGATCAAATCATATATGATTGTATCCACATGTACATGTATATGTAGATTTATAAAGGACCATGCTGAAAGATAGACTGTTCCTATACAGAATAGTAATCTACTGTAATAATTCATGTATGGCCAGAGTATAAATCTTCTTTACTGAGTATACAGAAGCTTTCAATTAGAAGTGTATGTTCCCTCTTATGAGGAGAATGATCCACCTAAAAACAGTGATTTAGACAACATAAGCTCACCTTTTAGGTACTAATTAACCTTCAATTTATGGGTGTGACCGAAGTAAATCAGTAGTATATCCGTAGCATCCGCCTTTTCTGCAAGGAAAGGCCACAGCATTTTATCAGCAGAAAAGGCGGATGCTACCGCTGTACGGGCTGTACAACCTGTAGAGCCTTGATTATTGGGAATAAATTCCCACATCCATACACAGGTAAAATGTACAAAATTAAAATTCCCCTGACATGTACATCTAAGTTCGTGGTTTATCTTCTGTCTTGCCCATGTGATTTACACTATGTGGGCAAGACAGAGAGACAATTCAAGGAGAGAATTGCCCAACACAGGGCAGCTATTAGAGCTGCTCTAATATCCGGCAATAGTGATCAAGCAGTAGCCAGGCATTTTGCACAGGCCAGACACAATATGGCAACGCTTAGATACAGAATGATTGCCCAAGTGCCCAATTCTTTAAGAAGAGGGGATAGATCTAAAAAATTGCTTCAGTTAGAACCTAAATGGATCTTCACCCTAGACACGGTCAGTCCGAGGGGTATGAATGAATCTCTGAGTCTGACATGTTTCCTTTAAGCATGAGAAAAATCATCTTTATCAGTAATATGATTGGTTTAGCCATTCATTCATAGTTTATTTGATATACAGAATAGGTGGGTACGGTAGTCCCTTATTTGGTATAACTATTAGGCACAATATTCCCGGCTGCAGGTATATGTAAGTTTATCTAGATGTCATATCAGTGGTGATCCAGCAGGAGATTTAGTCACCCAGCATCCTGTGTAGGTTAGACTTCCATCTATATATGCACTGTTTATTTTATATTATATATATATATATATATATATATATATACACTGTTCAGCATGTTTTACTATTTATGTACTAGTAATCATGTTCTGTATTTATTACCACTTCTTTGTTTATGCACTTATATTACAACATTTATTGCTATGATGTTTTCCTATGGCGTTGCCATGGTAACTAGCCCTGTGTTTCCCCATTCCAGCCTGTCTGCGGTGCTGCTCCTAAGATGACGCCGCATCCGGTACACATGACCGGAAGACTGGCGGAGCTCGAGGACGGCGCCCGGCGTCTGCTAATGGTGCTGCCCATGTGACGACGTCACTTCCGTCAGACGTCTCCGGAAGTGCGGCGGAGTCCCGGACCGGCGTGCGGCAGCGGGCATGGGAGTATGGGATTATGTAAGTATAAATTCCTTTGTCATTTCACTCACTTGTTATCCTGATGATGGGGTGTCATGCCCCGAAACGTTGATACCATGCACTGACTGTTGTGCACTAAAGTTCACTTATTTCAAAGACTTGGAGTGCCGCCTGCTTTTTTCTGGTTATATATATATATATATATATATATATATATATATAATAAAAATCCAGAGGCTCTGACAAGGCTCCTCTGATGCTGGTGGTCCCTAACTCTAGGTCTGGGCCCGGGAACCCCACAAACCGGCAAAGGCCAGCTACCCCAGGGCAGCACAATGCGAGAAGGTAAAGTGTTAGTATGTGTTAATAAAAGGAAAACAAAATATATATACAAAAATTAATATGCTAGTGAAAGTGTAATTAAAAGACCAGAAGAATTAATAAATGTGTTAAGGGGGTGCTAAATAAGATCTTGCAGTGTGCTACCCTAAAGCAGCCCAGCCCCACCAATCCAGGGGGAACCGCACCCCAGACCCACCCCAGGTACTAATAATAATAATAACAACCCTTCCGGGTAATATAACATAATGCCACATGATAATGGTATCTGAGCAAATGTATCCGAATTGAGAGCTAACTTACCTGAAGATACCCCCAGGATCTCCAAATGGCACTACAGAGACAAGCATACCCTCCAAACACTGGTCCCATCCATGCCCCTCACCTTACACTTTCACTAATATATTCATTTTTGTATATAGATTTTGTTTTCCTTTTATTAATACATACTAACACTTTACCGTCTCGCATTGTGCTGCCCTGTGGTAGCTGGCCTTTGCCGGTTTGTGGGGTTCTGCACCCCGGGCCCACCCACCCCCCTCTTTGTCTGTTGTTTGTCTGTGACCCCTCCCCCTTCCACCTGATATATAATTATCTCCAGGTATGATTGAGCAACTGCCAAATTGTTTGTCTGCTTGTGTGCAAGAGGCATTGAATGGGAGCAGCATTTGGAAGGCATGCTGTTCCTTGTAGTGCCAATGGGAGATCCTGGGGGTGGCTCCTGGGTAAGTTAGCTCTCTGTCTGGAAGTGTTTTAGTAATAGCCTTTATCATGAGGCCTACTGTGACAAATTACATGGCCCTATGTGGGCACTGCTATTATGTAGGTTAGGACTGCTGTATCAGAGAAGCCGTGAAGTGGCCAGCAGCTAAACATGTGTTTGCAAACATTTGTGAACAATTCTCAGAATTTTATTACCAGATATGTTCAGGGATGGTTACAGGTAATTTTCAGTGTGCGGAAGGGAACTTAGGGTGTGGGGATTTGCACCTCCCCCCCCCCCCCCTCTTTGTCTGTTGTGAGAAATAACATGTACCAGGTCAATACAGGAAGAAAAAAAAAAGAGCATAGGCACAGTCAGTGCCCACGTAGAAAACATGTAACATTACACAGGGGTAAGACTGTATAGAAAATCAATAACATTTTCTGAAACTTTGTGAGATGTCCGAGACATCCAACCAACAAGCACACTTAAATTGAAACGTCAGAGTTGAGTCTGATTATTATAGGCAGTACAAAAAAGGTTATAGGGTAAAGAGAGGAGAGATGAGGAGAAGAGTGGGGTGAGGAGTTGAAGGGAAGGGAGGATGACAGGAACCTCCTAACAAATCGGGAGACAGAAAGAAGACAAAAAAATAAAAATAGTTATAACAATGCATATGGGCCAAGTCTAAAACTAACTTAGACCTGGGAGAAGAGTATTATTAAGTCTAAACCAGGGGAGCCAGATTGAATGTAATTGTTTCACTGTATTGTTCTGTAAGCTTGTAATATATTCCATTTTGTTAATGAACCATATTCTGTTCAGTAGTTCCTGGTGACTGGGCGGGTCAGAAACTTTCCAATGACGGGCAATTTGGTATCTAGCTACACAAGATATATGAGGAACCAGTATTTTTTAATCCTTAGAGGCATGGTCTATAGGAGTGCAAAGGAACAGATTGACAGGGGAAAGGGGCTCAGAGACATTGGTCAACTGGGCAAGAAGATGATGGACCATGTTCCAATAGCGTATGATCATGGGGCAAGTCCACCATACATGATAAAATGAACCTATCTATTCGCAGTATCTCCAACACAAGTTAGAGGTATTGGGGTAGATCCGGTGCAGTTGCTCTGGTATCAGATACCATCTCGTGTAAACTTTATACGAGTTTTCTGGTATGGCGACACTGATAGAGCATTTGGATACTGCAGTGTGAATTGTGTCTCAGACCTCGTCCTCAAGGTGTTTGAAGTTATATTATGAAGCATTTCAGAAGTAATTTTAATTGGATTGTCACAGTTTTAACCAGGTGTCTAATTGGTTTCTATAAGACACCCCACGTCATACTTGCCTACTTTTGAAAAAGCATTTCAGGGAGATTGTGAAAGTAACACCTATCCACTCGGCTGTGTACTGCTACATCTGAAAGGGGATCCGGATTGAAAGTCGACAGTAACTAGGTCAACAATGTCTAGGTCAACCACTATTGGTCGACAGTAACTAGGTCGACAGGGTGTCTAGGTCAACAGGGTCTTTAGGTCGACATGTTCTAGGTCGACGGGTCAAAAGGTCGACATGAGTTTTTCACAATTTTTTTTCTTTTTTTGAACCTTTTCATACTTAACGATCCACGTGGACTACGATTGGAATGGTAATCTGTGCCGAGCGAAGTGGTAGCGGAGCGAAGGCACCATGCCCGAAGCATGGCGAGCGAAGCGAGCCATGTGAGGGGACGCGGTGCACTAATTGGGGTTCCCGGTCACTCTACGAAGAAAACGACACCAAAATAACATTAAAAACTCATGTCGACTGTCAGGTCTCTAGGTTTGTCTGTCCCCGGCGGGGGCGCTAGTGGGTCAGTGTTGGTATGATGGATAAAACGTGGAGGCAATATAAAGTCCTGCGCATAGGCGCTGATATTTATTATAACGAGCAGATGGGATAACACACTGGGACAGGACTGCGCCCACGCCAACCATTGAAGCGTCCACTTCCAAGATGAAGGCTTTACTGACATCCGGCTGTTGTAACACAGGAGCTGAAATAAAAGCTTGTTTTATTTTATGAAAGGCGGACAATGCGTCGTCAGACCGTTGGGAAGGATTTCCCCCTTTCCGGGTAAGGCAGGTAATTGGAGCTATTAGCGTGGAAAAGCCTTTAATAAACTTTCTGTAGTAATTAGCGAAGCCAATGAAGCGTTGAACTGACTTGAGTGTTGTTGGAAGAGACCAGCTTTCTATAGCTTCCAGTTTAGCTGGATCCATTTGAAGGTCTGTTCCGGAAATGATGTATCCTAAGAAAGATATTGAAGAAGCTTCAAATGTGCATTTGGACAGCTTGCCATACAGATGATTCCGTCGAAGACGTTGCAGAACCTCCTTCACCTGTTGGCGATGAGAGACTAAATCACGGGAGAATATCAAGATGTCATCGAGGTAAACTACCACACATTTATACAGGAGATCTCTAAACACTTCGTTGACAAAGTTTTGAAACACGGCCGGGGCATTACTTAAACCAAAGGGCATCACTAGATATTCATAGTGGCCGTCACGAGTATTGAAGGCGGTTTTCCACTCATTACCACTTCGAATCCGGATAAGATTGTAAGCTCCGCGAAGATCCAGTTTCGTGAAGATGGAAGCCCCTCTAACTCTGTCGAACAACTCTGTGATAAGAGGTAACGGGTAGCTATTTTTGATCGTGATGTCATTTAAACCCCGATAATCGATACAGGGGCGAAGTCCTCCATCTTTGTTCTTGACGAAGAAGAATCCAGCACCAGCTGGGGAAGAGGATGGACGGATGAATCCTTTCTGTAAATTTTCCTTTATGTATTCACTCATTGCTTGAGTCTCTGGGACTGAAAGAGGGTATGTACGCCCTCTAGGCGGCTTGCTCCCTGGAACCAGATCGATGGGACAATCCCACTCTCGATGGGGAGGCAAGACATCCGCTGCTTTCTCACTGAAGACGTCAGTGAATTCCTGATAGGCCTCCGGAAGGCCAGACTGAGACTTTACACTTGAAGACTTTATTGGAAACACTTGAGCTAGACAAGACTGATGACAGGAGGAACTCCATGCTGTTAACTGTAATGTAGACCAGTCAAATTGCGGATTGTGCAGTAGGAGCCAAGGCATACCCAGTACAATCTCGTAGCCCGCTTTAGGTATAACAAGGAACTCAGTGAGCTCAGAATGCAGGAAGCCTACTCCCAGAACTACCGGCTTGGTTTGCTGAAAGATGGAACCTTCAGGAATACGGCTTCTGTCCACGGCCGTGAGATAAACTGGACGACACAGCTTAGACACTGGGAGATGAAGTCTATCCACTGCAGCTTGCGTGATAAAATTCCCAGCAGCACCACAATCCACTAAGGCAGACAAAGACTGGAGTCCCTCTGACCTTTCCAAGGTGACAGGTAATATAAGATCTTGAAATGAAGGAGCTTTATTCAAGGTCTCTAACTTGACTCGTCCTCTGGCGTCTCCCGACCGAGCAGGGCAGGAACCAATCAGATGACCAGCAGCAGCACAATAGAGACACAGTCTTTCCCTTAATCTTCTGGACCGCTCCTCAGGTGTTAAACAAGATTTGTTTACCTGCATGGGTTCATCAGCAATAATAGGTAAAGACTGTCCAGGAGGCATAGCTCGGTGCTTGCAAAGATCACCTCGAGAGCGTTCACAGGCTCGCTCGCGTAGACGTAGATCCAACTTGACACATAGGGAAATTAGAGCTTCCAGTTGCTCTGGTAAATCTCGAGTAGTCAACTCATCCTTTATGCGGTCAGACAGACCATGCCAGAAGGCGGCAACCAATGCCTGGTTGTTCCACTTCACCTCTGATGCCAATGTCTGGAACTGGATAACGTACTGACCCACAGTACGTGTTCCCTGGCGGATCTGAAGGAGGTCAGAAGAAGCAGAGGTCGTACACCCAGGTTCGTCAAAGATGCGTCGGAATGCGGCAACAAATTCACTATAGTTGTTCAATATTGCATCTGCTCGCTCCCACAGTGGAGAGACCCAGTTCAGAGCAGAGCCAGCTAGAAGAGAAACAACCTTTGTTCTAGGTGTTGGAAAGTTCTGTGGCTGCAATTCAAACTGAACTTCGCATTGATTTAGAAATCCACGACACATCTTAGAATTACCATCAAATTTACTCTGAGTAGGAAGATGGATGCGAGACATTGGAACAGAAGCAACTGGAGAGCTGGAAACTGAGGAACCAGGAACAGGAACTGTAACTGAAGAGGACAATGGGGAAACTGGAATTGGAAGTGATTGTTGCAGAATATCTAAACGTGAAGACATTCCTTGCAGGAATTGCATAATCTGCTGCTGCGCAGCCTCTTGACCATCCAGTCGTGACACTAGGTCTTGGAGTGTCCCTGACCCCACACTCTGACCACCGTCCGGGTCCATGGGCCTCGGACAAACTGTCAGGTCTCTAGGTTTGTCTGTCCCCGGCGGGGGCGCTAGTGGGTCAGTGTTGGTATGATGGATAAAACTTGGAGGCAATATAAAGTCCTGTGCATAGGCGCTGATGTTTATTATAACGAGCAGATGGGATAACACAGAATGAACAGAAAACCAGTAATGAAGTGACAATGATTGATAACGTAATTTGAATAACTGAGGTCTCTTGCAAAGGAAATATGAAACAACCAATAGTGAAGATAGATAATATAAACTAAAGTCCAGTAGTACTTGATAGCACACAGTCTCGGTATAACATAAGGTAAAGTAACTTGAAAAGCAGAACTCTGATATGTATAAGAAACACACAGTCTCTATAAAGCACACAAGTCCAGATAGCTTTACTAGGCTCAAGCAGGAAACAGTCTCTAAGCCATTAGTAGTAATACTGCTGAAATGCACAGATGGAATACTGATAGCCAGTGCACAGGTAAGATGGTAATACGAACACCTGAGGAGAGTCTCTGCTGCTGGTGATTGTGGCTGGATGTAATTGGAGTCCGGAGTTTAACAGGAGAGCTGTGAAGAATGAAGACTGGAACAAATGGAAGTAACCACGGGGAACGCTGGTAACAGGAACACAGGAACCAGGAGAACTTAGGCACACGGTATGTGACTTGTTGTCCGAGGCAATGTGAGTGAGCCACAAGCTGGAAGTTATACCTCCTGCTCAGCAGTGATTGGACACAAACTGCAGGCGGAGATACAGTGCTGGATTGAACACCAGAATCAGTTGCGTGCAGGTGTCATGGTAACGTCCACACAGGCTGGACATCAGCACGCAGCAAAACCCACACAGGACCAGACTTCAGGAGTACTCAGCAATGCGGAAGAGAACACTCGCGGTTACTACACCCATGCAGCCGCAACTGGGGCCATGACCTCCGGAGGCCCGCACACCAGCGCGCTGGTAAGTGAGACGTAGCAGAGCGCTGATTCTTGACATCGACCTTTTGACCTGTCGACCTAGAACATGTCGACCTAAAGACCCTTGCGACCTAGTTACTGTCGACCAATAGTGGTCGACCTAGACATTGTCAACCTAGTTACTGTCGACTTTCAATACCACACCCATCTGAAAGATGTGTCATAAAAATGACTAACATCCAAATGTAAATGAGCACCTAATTTAGTAAGATCTACTTGTTGAAAAGACACTGATATTTTCCAGGACTTGTTCATGTATTGTTTTTTATAAGAGGTTCCATGTACTGTAAGTGTCCACGAGAAACCTTATTTAAAATGCATGTAGCCATAGGGATCATTGAGCTTTATAACCAATACAGGGAAATGTCACTGACGATCCCATTTGAATGTATGTTACATAATTGTTGAGGTTGAAAAAAGACAATTTGCCCATCGCGTTCAACCTATTTGATCTACTGTTATGCACTGGATTTACTTTTTAATAGAGATGAGTGGGTTCGGTTCCCTGAGAACCGAACCCCTCCAAACTTCACTACCCGAGCCCAGATCCGAGTCCGGCTCAGGTTTTCCCGCCTAACTCGGAAACCAGAACGAGGCAAAATGTCATAATCCCGCTGTCGGATTCTCGCAGGGTTTGGACTCCATATAAGGAGCTGCACGTCGCCGCCATTTTTACTCCGGCATATTTTTTAAATCTGACATCCTGTCTGCCACTGCAGTGCCACTCCTAGATGGGCCAGGTGTTTGTGCCGCCCACTTGTTTCGCTTAGCTTAGTCATACAGCCACCTCGGTGCAACCTTTTGGCCTAAAAACAATATTGTGAGGTGTTTAGAATAGACTGGAAATTAGTGGAAATTAATGTTATTGAGGTTAATAACACCGTAGGATCAAAACTACCCCCAAATTCTGTGATTTTAGCTGTTTTTATGTTTTTTCAAAAATCATCCAGATCCAAAACCATAACCAAAACACAAAAGGGTGGTTTTGGCAAAACCAATCCAGATCCAAAACATTAGCATGGAACCAGAACCAAAACCAAAAACAGGAAAAGTGCCCGCCGCACATCTCTACTTTTTAATGACCCAGATACTACCATACATTAATATTAAATGTTATATCCCTGGATACCTTTTGCTGCAAAAAATTTGTCTAAACCTTTTTTAAACATATCACTTGAGTCAGCCATTACAACTTTCTCTGGCAGATAATTCCATATCTTTACCGCCCTTACTGTAAAGAAACCTTTCCCTCGCTAAGTACAAAACTTTTTCTCTTCTAACCTTAGGGGGTGTCCGCGTGTCCTGTGTACAGATCTCTCAATAGAAAAAGAGAAAAATTTGATAGTGCTGACACTGTGTGTGTGTGTGTGTGTGTGTGTGTGTGTGTGTGTGTGTGTGTGTGTGTGTGTGTGTGTGCGTGTGTGTGTGCGTATATATATATGAAGAAATTTTTATTTTATATTTGCTTCAAACTTTTTAATATCATAAAAAACAATAAAAAAATACTTTAAATCCACAATATAATAAAATCCACAGTAAACCTCTCTATATATACAATACAAGTATCTCAAGTTTCTCGCTGCACAGAAACATGTTTTTGCAGCGTGTGTATTGTTGAGGTATTTGAATCCTCTATTCCATTGCAGGAAAAGTTATTTGCACATTTAGTGCTGGTTAATATACATGGCCGTGTATGAATTTAGAAAGTGGAGCAACTTTACCCCGTTTGCGTTCTGTGGAGAAAAAAAATCCAACATATAATATATATATAATCAGTTAATTAAATCTGGTTTTGAAACAGATTAAAAACAGCGATTCTGTTAACATACAACAGAAATTATTTAGAACATGGACATTGGAAAGCTATTTTAGAGTTTAAAAGTATATTTTACTGTGCATAAGTGTATAAGCTAATAGAAATACTTTGTTACAGATTTTTGGTGGCGCAATCAATCTTTCTGCTCTGCATAGACTAGTTGGATACAAGTGAAAAGTTATTAAACTAACGAACAATTGATACAATCTCTGGAGATCAGAAAGAAGGGAGAGATACTTGTATGGTATATATAGAGAGGTTTACTGTGGATTTTATTATATTGTGGATTTAAAGTTTTTTTTTTAAATTGTTTTTTATGATATTAAACAATTTGAAGCAAATATAAAATAAAATAAACATTTCTTCATACATATATATATATATACACACAGAGTGTCAGCACTTTCAAATTTTTCTCTTTTTCTACTTGGTTACATAGGGGTTGAGTACCCCTTGTTTATATGAGAGCTGCGACAAAACTGTAGATTTAATCACTGGGTACCTGGTTGGCGCTGGGAAAAATTTCCTTTTTAGATCTCTCGATAAGCAAATTGCCTGATAGTTCCATTTATTGATATTTGTAAATATTAGTGATGTGCCCCGGAAATTTTTCGTGTTTTGTGTTTTGGTTTTGGATTCGGTTCCGCAGCCGTGTTTTGGATTCGGACGCGTTTTGGCAAAACCTCCCTGAAAATTTGTTGTCGGATTCTGAACACCTCACACCTCACAATATTATTTTTAGTCCTAAAATTTGCACCGAGGTCGCTGGATGACTAAGCTAAGCGACCCAAGTGGCCGACACAAACACCTGGCCCATCTAGGAGTGGCACTGCAGTGTCAGACAGGATGGCCGATTTAAAAAATAGTCCCCAAACAGCACATGATGCAAAAAAAAAAAAGAGGTGCACCAAGGTCGCTGGATGGCTAAGCTAAGTGACCCAAGTGGCCGACACAAACACCTGGCCCACCTCGGAGTGGCACTGCAGTTTTCTAGCGAGAGGATGAGTGCTTCCATCCTCATGTGAATCTGAACCACTAGCCATGAACATAGGCCAGGGCCTCAGCCGTTCCTTGCCACTCCGTGTCGTAAATGGCATATTGGAGAGTTTACGCTTCTCATCAGATGCTTTTAATTTTGATTTTTGGGTCATTTTACTGAACTTTTGTAGTATACTTGACGACACAGAGGTAGAGCAATGGACTACTGTACCGTACTGCTATATATATATATATATATATATATATAACTCCACCAGTAACCGGCACTCAGTTATCAGCTGCAACTGCCCCCGGTGCCTATCCTTGCTGCTGTGCAAACATATATATACCATATGGTCAGATGGCACTCCGGCGGGACTTCACTTAAGAAATAAAGTAGAGACCAGGCTCTTTTTGCTGCGGTAACGTTTCAGTTGTATTCCAACTTTCGTCAGACCCAAATATATACATTTAAAATACAAACTTTTATAGCTTACCCTCCACCACATATCGTGTCTTCTCCGGCCCGGACGCGCTGGCAGGGAAAGATGACGTCATCCCGCACGCACCGTGCGGCGCGCTCCCGCCCATGTCAGCGTCCCAGTAACCTAGGAGACACATCAATACAAAAACATACAGTGTAACACATTATGCTGTATAAAGTGCATGTGCAAATACCGGACATTGTTGGCAAATGTAGCTCGTTATAGCTGATCATCTTACTACAAACATATGTTATATAAACATGACTGCATGTCAAAACAGTTATATGAATTAATTTTTTCAGGCTAAATAAAGCAATTTAATAATAATTGCTCGTTTAAACCTCCTGGGGCCAATGTGTTGAGGCGGTGAATCCACCTAGCCTCCCGTTGTAGTAACAACTTATCCCGATTCCCTCCTCGGATATTCTCCGGCTGTTGGTCTATTATTTTGTATTTTAAACAAGAAAGATTATGTTTCATCTTAGCAAAGTGTCTTGCCACAGGTTGTGTTTGACTTTCCCCCGCTAGGGCTGCTCTGATGGCTGACCTATGTAGAGCCATACGCTCACGGAACTGTCTCACCGTTTTCCCCACGTAATATAATCCGCAAGGGCAGCGGATAAAATATATAACGTGGGTATGTGTACAAGTTAAGATCTTATCAATTTTAATGTATTTACCTGTATGTGGATGTGAAAAGCCTTGGCCCACTTCCATATAGCTGCAGGTCGTGCAGCCTATGCACCTATAGCACCCCGGTTTCTTAGTTAAAAATGTTACTATTGGGGCTAACTTAAAGTTTGAAATGTCATTATGTACCAGTGAATCTTTGAGATTTCTATTCCTGGTATAACTGGACAATAAGGATTTTCCTTTAAGTGCAGGCAAATCTTTATCCGTTGTCACTATCGGCCAAGCATTTTTCACATGTTTTTTAACCTGGTTGCTGACAGTGGACCATCTCTGTACAAATGGGATTTGATCCATTAATGATTTTTTGGTATTACTGCCTTGCCGCAATAATTCTTTTCTGTTCATGTTCAAAACTAATGTTTTAGTATACATCAGTTCATCCCAATCATAACCTCTAGATTGAAATCTCAGGGCCATATCATGAATCTCAGACTCAGTCTTAACTATATCGTCTGATATTCTGTGGACCCTGAGAAATTGTGAGTACGGTAAACTATATTTGTTTGAGGGAGGATGAAAACTCGCAGCGTGCAGAAGTGTGTTCCTGTCTGTCATTTTTTTATATAGACTGGTATGGATATTTCCTTCCCTTACAGAGATGGTCACATCCAGATAGTTAACCTGGTTAGTACTAGTTGTAGCTGTAAATTTAATATTTGCATCTCCAAAGTTAATGTCTGCCAATGTTGCGTCAAACTCTTCCTGTGTGCCCTGCCAGATAAAAAACAAATCGTCTATATATCTGACAAAAAATAAAATCTTATTGGCCACATTAGGGTTGGAAAAAAATAAATCTTTTTCTACTTCAAACATAAAGCAGTTCGCAAAGGCAGGGGAGACACAACTACCCATTGCGCACCCCTGCCTCTGCTCAAACCACCCACCATCAAATAAGAAGTAGTTTCTTTCCAAAGTAAGATATAATAAATCAAGGAAAAACAACAAATCCGGTCCGTTGTATAACGTGCTTGTGGACAGTAGACGTCTGGCCGCCTCTACACCCCTATCGTGAGGGATATTGGTGTAGAGGCTGACCACGTCCAAGGTGCACAATAGACAATTCGCAGGCAATGTTGCCAACTGTGCCAACTTCGTAATGAGAGCTGTAGTATCTCTCAAATATGTTGGCTGAGACTGTATTATTGGCTGAAAGAAGTGATCAAGGTACTGAGACACCTTATAGAACACTGAATCCCTAGCTGATATAATGGGACGACCCGGTGGCACCTGCATATCCTTATGTATTTTAGGAATAGTATAAAATACTGGTGCCACCGGGTGGTCCTGTACAAGAGCCTCGGATACCGCAGAGGTAATGATACTGTTTTCCACAGCCCGCTTGAGTACACCCCTTAGTTCCTCATTATATTTATGTGTGGGGTCTCTCTGCAGTTTTCTGTAGACTACAGGATCATTCAGTTGCCTGTATGCCTCTTCCCTATATTGCTGGATATCCTGCACAACAATGCCCCCTCCCTTGTCCGCTGGGCGGATCACTATGCGCTGATCTGTACTAAGTATGTTTAGGGCTTCTCTTTCCCCCTTCGTTAAGTTATCTCTGTACTCCTTATGTGATTTTACAGACTCAAGAGTCTTAGAGTCCAGTACCCTAGCGAAACATCTCAAAGAGGCATTGTTGCTTGATGGATCAAAGTTAGACTTCGGTTTTATTTTAATGGGTATGTTAGTCTCCCTGATGGTATTTTGGGTACTTGAGAAATGTTCCTGCAATCTCAAGCGTCTGTTAACCTGATAGGTATCGACCTTCCATTGGAATTTATTAAAGGCGGTCACAGGAATAAATGAAAGTCCCTTGTTCAGCAGTGAAAGTTCGTCAGGTGTCAAAGAACGTTTTGATAAATTAAATACTAAGTTGTTGTCTTCTTTGGTTTGGTGACTTTTTTTGCTGATCCTTTGGTGCTGCTTGCCCCGTCTGGTGTACTGTCTTTTTTTGGGCCCAGCATGGCACGGGTATTCATCCCTAAAGGGGGTTTCCTCCCGCGAGCTCCTTTTGCAATCTCATTGTCACTCTGCGACGTACCCTCACCGCTAGATGTTTCTGAAAATTGTCCCCTGCGGGTCCTGTACCTATTATATCTTCTAGGTTGTCCCCCTCCTGAGGGATTATTCACCCAATTATAAACTCTTCCTTCCTGGTAATCCTTTTGCACTGTGGTAAGTTTTTGTCGTTTAAACTTTACCAGATCCTGTTTATAAGTTTCCACCTGAGTGGCCAATTTCTCCATCCACTTGTTTTCTGCATCCGCAGTAAGTATGGGTACAAATTTGGTTTCAAATGCTGTTGTCATATCTTTCAAGAGGTTCAACTCTCGGGTTGCCTCCTCTATAACCAACAAAATTAAGTCCAGACTACACTTGTTAAGTATACCGACCCACTTACGGCAGAACTCCGCATTATGTCTGCCTATGGTCGGAGTGTTTCGGACTCTAAAGCCTCGTGGGATTTGTCGGTTTCTATGATAGTCCGATAAGGTGACCCCATGCATGTAAAAATCCACTTGTTTCTTGTGCAGTCGCAGTAATTTTGTAAAAAGGAGATCATTGCTGTCTGTGCCACCAGCCGTGGCTAGATCCTCCTTGAACCTGATAGTGTCAGCATCCGCATCTGAAAACGACCATGTTTCACACGCTGCCACATCTATCTGCCGGAATCCACTTGTATCTGCCACTTCACCACCACGTGACATATTCACCTCCAAACTCTCACCAGTACCAAACGTGTAGAAAGAAAGGGTGTCAGGCTGAAGCGGTATGATAATAAAGAACGGTGCCTTGTTGATTCTGTGCTCTATGCTCTCACTCACGGTGTCAGCATAGAATTCACAGACAATATAACTCCACCAGTAACCGGCACTCAGTTATCAGCTGCAACTGCCCCCGGTGCCTATCCTTGCTGCTGTGCAAACATATATATACCATATGGTCAGATGGCACTCCGGCGGGACTTCACTTAAGAAATAAAGTAGAGACCAGGCTCTTTTTGCTGCGGTAACGTTTCAGTTGTATTCCAACTTTCGTCAGAGGACGAAACGCGTTGGGTTTGGGACTTGCTGCTCACCTGATACTTCTAACATTGGACAGATAAGCCGTTTTTATGTTTTTATCTCGTACGTATGATACCTGCATTTGCTACAGGATTTTAAATTGAATCTCTGGTTACGAAATTGCTGTTTATACGACATTTCCAATCATGGATAGATAAGCTACCTAATTGTTTTTATCTTGTACGTTTGCTACCTGCCTTTGCGTCAGGATTGTTATAATAAATTGTGCTTTTATTTGTATTCTGACAAACTTCTGTATGGCTATTGGGACTAGCAAGGTTCCTACGTTTAGAGTTTTATATGCATTTTTAACTCTGTAAAAACAGTACACACTATGTTCTTCTTTTGTTTTTTAACTTACATGTTCTAAAGCGTCATCTGATCGAAGCTGCCTCCAAGGAGCTAAGTTGTTCTTTTTTTAAAAATTGTACTTTACACACCTCACAGGGTGAACTGGCTATACAATAATATTTTAACATATAAACACTATCAGGCGCTCTATTGCACTCTATTTTTTTATATATATATATATATATATATATATACTGGTGGTCAGCAAAATTCTGCACTGTCCTCCTACTATATAATACTGCGCACAACTAAAATGCACCACAGGTATGGATGGATAGTATACTTGACGACACAGAGGTAGGTAGAGCAGTGGACTACTGTACCGTACTGCTATATATTATATACTGGTGGTCAGCAAAATTCTGCACTGTTCTCCTACTATATAATACTGCACACAACTAAAATGCACCACAGGTATGGATGTATAGTATACTTGATGACACAGAGGTAGGTAGAGCAGTGGACTACTGTACCGTACTGCTATATATTATATACTGGTGGTCAGCAAAATTCTGCACTTTCCTCCTACTATATAATACTGCGCACAACTAAAATGCACCACAGGTATGGATGGATAGTATACTTGACGACACAGAGGTAGGTAGAGCAGTGGCCTACTGTACCGTACTGCTATATATTATATACTGGTGGTCAGCAAAATTCTGCACTGTCCTCCTACTATATAATACTGCGCACAACTAAAATGCACCACAGGTATGGATGGATAGTATACTTGACGACACAGAGGTAGGTAGAGCAGTGGACTACTGTACCGTACTGCTATATATTATATACTGGTGGTCAGCAAAATTCTGCACTTTCCTCCTACTATATAATACTGCGCACAACTAAAATGCACCACAGGTATGGATGGATAGTATACTTGACGACACAGAGGTAGGTAGAGCAGTGGACTACTGTACCATACTGCTATATAATACTGGTGGTCACTGGTCAGTAAAATTCTGCACTGTCCTCCTTTACTACAATGCAGCACAGATATGGAGCATTTTTCAGGCAGAGAACGTAGATATTTGCAAGCACACTGAGCACAGATATTTGCAAGCACAATGAGCACAGCTATTTGCAGCACACTGAGCAGATATTTGCAGCACACTGAACACAGAAACTGAGAGAACGTTGCACGTCCTCTCCCTATCATCTCCAATGCACGAGTGAAAATGGCGGCGACGCGCGGCTCCTTATATAGAATACGAATCTCGCAAGAATCCGACAGCGGGATGATGACGTTCGGGCGCGCTCAGGTTAACCTGAAATCACTAAACCCTTATTTGAGGGAATTCAAGTTCAAAATGGAGTCTCTGAGAGCGGTGATCTCAGGGCTGGAGGAGGGAGAGTTTCTGGTGTCCTTAGACATCAAGGATGCATGCCTCCACATTCTGATTTGGCAGTCACACCAGGCTTATCTCAGATTTGCGCTGTTGGACTGTCACTATCAGTTCCAGGCACTGCCGTTCAGCCTCTCCACAGCACCGAGGGTATTCACCAAGGTAATGGCAGAGATGATGATTCTCCGCAGGCAGGAGGTGAATATAATTCCTTATCTGGATGATCTGCTGATAAAGGCATCTTCCAGGGAGAGGTTGTTGCAGTCCATTGCTCTCACGACTCGACTGCTCAGGGAACATGGATGGATAATGAATCTTCCCAAGTCACATTTGGAGCCGACAAGGAGATTGTCTTTCCTGGGGATAATCCTCTACACGGAAGTGCAGAGGGTATTTCTACCGGTGGAGAAAGCGTTAGTGATCCAAACTATGGTCCGGGATGTCTTGAAGCCTTCCCAGGTATCGGTTCATTAGTGCATTCACCTTCTGGGGAAGATGGTTCCCTCCTACGAGGCTCTTCAGTATGGAAGATTTCATGCACGATCCTTCCAACTGGATCTCCTGGAAAAGTGGTCGGGGTCTCATCTGCACATGCACCAGAGGATACGTCTGTTGCCGAAAGCCAGGATTTCACTCCTGTGGTGGCTACAATTTCCTCACCTTCTAGAGGGCCGCAGGTTCGGGATTCAGAACTGGATCCTTCTAAACATGGATGCAAGTCTCAGAGGTTGGGGTGCAGTCACCCAAGGGGAAACCTTCCAAGGAAGGAGGTCAAGTATGGAATCCATTCTTCCAATCAATATTCTGGAACTAAGGGCCGTGTACAACGGTCTTCTACAAGCAGCACATCTTCTACAATATCGGGCCATTCAGGTGCAGTCGGACAATGTAACGATGGTGGCCTACATAAACCGACAGGGCGGAACGAAGAGCAGAGCTGCAATGTCAGAGGTATAAAGAATCCTCCTCTGGTCAGAACAGCATGCGTTGGCACTGTCAGCAATCTTCATTCCGGGAGTGGACAACTGGGAAGCAGACTTCCTCAGCAGACACAGTCTCCATCCAGGAGAGTGGGGCCCACATCCGGAGGTGTTCATGGAGGTGACAAATCTTTGGGGTGTACCTCAAATAGATATGATGGCCTCCCATCTCAACAAGAAGCTTCGGAAATACTGTTTCAGGTCAAGAGACCCACAAGCAGTGGTGGTGGACACCCTGGTAACTCCGTGGGGGTTCCAGTCAGTGTACGTGTTTCCTCCACTTCCACTCATTCCAAGGATTCTAAAACTCGTAAAGAAAACAAGAGTTCAGGCAATCCTCATTGCTCCAGACTGGCCAAGAAGGGCTTGGTACGCGGATCTTCTGGATCTACTGCTGGAAGACCCGAGGCCTCTTCCTCTTCGGGAGGACCTTCTGCAACAGGTGCCGTTCGCCTATCAAGACTTACCATGGCTACGTTTGACGGCATGGAGGTTGAACGCCAGATATTAGCTCGGAAGGGCATTCCGAACAAGGTTATTCCTACCCTGATACAGGCTAGGAAAGGAGTAACGTCTAAACATTACCATCGCATTTGGAAAAAGTATGTATCTTGGTGTGAATCCAAGAAGTTTCCTACGGTGGAGTGTCAAATGAGACGGTTTCTCCTCTTCCTACAAGCAGGTGTGAATATGGGCCTGAGTTTGGGATCCATAAAGGTCCAGATTTCGGCCTTATCCATTTTCTTCCAGAAACAACTGGCTTCCCTCCCTGAGGTTCAGACTTTCTTGAAAGGGGATCTGCACATCCAGCCTCCCTTTGTGCCCCCTACGACACCCAAGAATCTTAATGTGGTGTTACAGTTCCTCCAATCAGATTGGTTCGAGCCTCTACAGGAGGTTGAGGTCAAGTTTCTCACGTGGAAGGCTGTTACTTTGTTGGCCTTAGCTTCTGCTAGACGTGTGTCGGTGTTGGGGGCTTTGTCTTGTAAAAGCCCCTACTTAATCTTCCATGAAGATAGAGCTGAGCTCCGGACACATCAGCAGTTCCTTCCAAAGGTTGTATCGGCTTTTCATATCAACCAACCTATTGTGGTGCCAGTTGCTACTGACTCCTCAATTTCGTCAAAGTACTTGGATGTTGTAAGGGCTCTGAAAATCTATGTGAAGATTGCCGTGTCCAAAATCTGTTAAGGCCCACTCTACTCGTAAGATGGGTTCTTCCTGGGTGGCTGCCCAGGATGTCTCGGCTTTACAGCTTTGCCGAGCGGCTACTTGGTCTGGGTCAAACACGTTTGCTAAGTTCTACAGCTTCGATACTTTGGCCACTGAGGACCTAAGGTTTGGTCAATCGGTTCTGCTGGAGCCTCCGCACTCTCCCTCCCATTCTGGGAGCTTTGGTACATCCCCATGGTACTATTATGGAGCCCAGCATCCTTTAGGATGTAAGAGAAAATAGGATTTTAATTACCTACCGGTAAATCCTTTTCTCGTAGTCCGTAGAGGATGCTGGGCGTCCACCCAGCGCTTCGTGATCCTGCAGTGTTTACTTGGTTCACTACTGCTTTGTTCTTGGTTACGTACTGTTTTGTTACTTGATTAAGTATTCTTGTTCAGCAGTTGCTGAGTTTTCAAGCTGGCTAGCTTGGTTTGCCTTGTATGTGTGAGCTGGTATGAATCTCTCCACTATCTGTGTAAAGTCCTTCTCTCAAAGTTGTCTGTCTCCTCGGGCACAGTTTCTCGACTGAGTCTGGTAGGAGGGGCATAGAGGGAGGAGCCATCCCACACTATTAAAGTCTCAAAGTGCCCATGGCTCCTGGTGGACCCGTCTATACCCCATGGTACTAATATGGACCACAGCATTCTCTACAGGCTACGAGAAAAGGATTTACCGGTAGGTAATTAAAATCCTATTTTTCTAAAATTAAAAGTCCTAGTTGAACCTTTATATTGTTGCTTTTGGAAACGTATTTCGAATGTGATGATATTATGATCACTGTTTCCCAAGGGCTCCCTTACATTAATATTTGATATTACCTCTACATTACATATTTGTCATTACTAGGTACAGTATAGTCCTACTTCTAGTTGGTTCCTCAATTACTTGGGACAAGTAGTGAACTTTTAGTATGTTTAAAAACCTATTATTCCTAGCTGTATCACTTGACTCATATATCCAATTTATGTCTTGAAAATTTAAATCCTCAAATCATCAGTACACTCGTAAATAATTTCCTTCATGTACGGTTTTGAGAATGGCTTAACATATAGACATGCTCTTCCTCCCCTTTTATTTGCCCTGTATTTCCTGAAGAGAGTATAACCCTCCAAATTGACTGCCCAGTCATGAGAATCATCCCACCATGTTTCAGTAATACCTATGATGTCATATTGCTCATTCATTGCTATCACCTCTAATTCCCCCATGTTTCCTGATAGGCTTCTTGTATTTGCAAGCATACACTTGAGGTTATTTACTCCCTTCTCAGTATTTTTATGCGTTGATAGTATTTCTTTACTTAGTGTACTTGTGCTTATCTTGATTTACCATAATTATCAGTTTCTCCCCTTCCCCCCTCTCCACCCCCATTTTTCTTAATACAGCCCTCCTCACTGCTCTCACTAAAACTTCCATAATTTCTTGCTATTAGCTCCCTCCTGATGTCTAATTTAAAATCTCCTCCAACCTTCTAACCATCCTTCCCCAAGCACTGCTGCCCCCTCCTCAATCAGGTGCAATCCATCATGAATATAAACATGGCGCCTGACCGAAAAATCAGCCCAATGTTCCAAGAAATCAAATACCTCCTTCCTACACCAATCTCTTAGCCACACATTAACCTTCCTAATCTCCCTCTGCCTCCCTGGGCTAGCGCGTGGCACAGGATGTCCTTGCCTTAAGTTTCTGACTTAGAATCCTGTAATAATTTTTAAGGACATCCCATCTACCTTTAACTTGGTCGTTGGTGCCACATGTACCAAGACCGCCAGGTAGTTCCCAGCCCCTCCCAACAATCTGTCTACCCGATCTGCAATATTTCGTACCCGGACACCTGGAAAACAATGCACTGTACAATGATCACGGTTCTGGTAGCAGATTACCCTATCTGCCTTCCTACTGATTGAATCCCCTACCACCACAATCTGGCTGGGTGCCTCAGTAACAATGTTCCCCTCTATGACAGAGGGTCCGCTCCTCTGGATTCTAGAGGAAATAGTCTCCCCCAGTTCCACCAATTCTGCAGTGCCATCTCTAGTATCTTCGTCCAATTGGTCAAATCTGCTGGGATTGCTTAGCTCAGAGCTGGCCTGCCTCTTTCTCCTTCTCTTTCTCACTGCAACCCAACTACCTAGCAGTCCATCCTCCATTATTTCTGCTTCACCCTGCTCCCCTAGTGCATCCACGGTGAGCTGCAAACTTTGTTCAAGATTGGCAATCTCCCTCAGTGTTGCAATGATCTGCCTTACAGCAGTTACCTGGGCTTCCAAAGAGACCAATTGCTCACATCTTGTACAGAGGTGCTCATCCTGGAACACATGTTCCAAGTGTGCATTCATCTGGCAAGATATGCATTGCGTGAGGCTATCAATCCTGCTCCCACTCATTCTAATTGGATTTTCAAAATCCCTATTAATCTACAGTGGAATGCTCTTTATTTTCAATGTTGGTCCAATGTATATCCCCCCTGTGTACAGAGACCTGTCTACAAATCTGTCTAAAACACACTACTATTCACTCAAAGTTTTACAATCCAATACTAGTACCGATACAGAAAAACAGATACATATACAAATTAGATTAGATTACCCTCTGCTTGTGAGCACCAGTATATAATAAGGTATATAATAAGGATGGTACTTGCATGTCATGATCTCACACAGCACTTGGTGACCCCACAAGGATTTGGGCGACCCACACAAGGAGCTTGGCGAACCTCCGCAAGATGAATCGTGTCACCACAATCAGATGCCGGATTCCAAGCTTCCAAGACTTATTGCCCTGGTAAATTCTTGCCCCGGCTTTACTCCTGCACCAATAACTTCACCACCGATGCTGCAGCAGCTATACTCCCTCACCAATAACTGCACCACCAATGCCTCACCTGCCTGCCTATTGGTTGAAATGCCCTGGCAAATGTACTGGCACGGAGCTAGCAGCACACACTCACAGTCCCGTGTACTGAGCTCCGTGCCCTGGCCCACCGAGCCCTGACTTCTGGCGACTTCCGGTTCTGTTTTCCCGTTTATGCTCCTCACTTCCTCTCAGCGTCTCTCAGCCTCAGCTTCTCTCAGCCAGTACGGTATCTGGTATCTATGATTTTTTTTTCCCCCTAGAATATAACAGCTACATAATGGGGTAAGGTGCAATGAGGGAGATTGCTGGTCTGTTCAGGGAGTCAGGAGATTGCTACTATTTCAGGGAGTCTCCTGTAGAATGCGGGAGGGTAGGCAACGACGCATTATGTCTGAGTCTGAAAGTATTCTTTATTGAAGTAATAAGTAGCATAAACAGTTTATAAACCTATTATTATTATTGTTGTTGTTGTTGTTGTTGTTGTTGCATTAAACCTGTGCACAATATATCTTATTATTATATACCTATTAATATTTTATTTTACTGAAAGTGGTGATCCTTTGAAAATATGACATTTATTACACTTCTCATACAATTTCTAGCACTGCTGCACCTAATATTATGCCTTTGTTTTAGAAGATGTAACTGACTGTTCTACAAGCATGCTATTTCGCAACTTGTGACCACAGGAAGGGGATATACTGATCTCTGGCATAAACTACAATATAACTCTAAACAGCATACTTAAAGCCTCAAAGTGATAAAAATAGTGATATGTGATAAAAATAGTAAATAGGCCACTTAAAATTAACAGTTATACAAGGCCAAAATAACCATACACAGCACTGAGCTATTCATGGTGACCTAGTATCCCAGTTTATGAATGGAAACCAGAGTTACTTACATAAATCATTCTTACAAGATAGGCTTTGTAGGATAGCATTAAATACATAGACATTTCATATTTATTCATAATAGCTGTGCTAAAATATATCTTTACTAGACTGAATGACAGGTTCTTAATCTATAGCTGTATGAACCCAGGACACGAGATGTCTTTGGTCAGGGATGAAGCTTAGCTCTCTGTCACCTAGGGCAAAAACTCAGCTCTGTCCACCCCATCCCCTCCCTCCAGTAGATAATACTTACCTTTGGTATGCTTGAATACAAATGTCAACATTGTAAAGACTGAAATGTTTGAATGGTGATGACAAAACCCATTTTAGTCCAGTTACATTACAGGGCTGTCATCTGCAGCATTTATTGTGTGGTTCTGGAGTGTCTTCACTTTTAAACGGAGCATGCAGGTATTATGCTACCTCACCCACCATAGAAAACATTGCTGTGACCACTATATAATACAGAGAGCATTGCAGTGACCACCATTTTTGGGGTCATTCAGGTGCAGTTGGTTTTGCTATCACAGCTGCTTCCTTGGAAGCAGCAGTGACAGCGCTGTATGTAATTGCAGCAGGAGGCATCTATTACACGCAGACACCTCCTTCTGCACTAGTGATCTAAGCTGCTCCTAGGACACAGCATTGGATCAAAGCATCCACCATGAAACGGCATCAGACTGTCAATTAATGATTCTCTGATGCCTGCCTGCGTCCTATGCCAAAGGACCTGTTCGTGCACGCACAGAATGGGTCCTGCGCATGAGCAAAGTACCGAAGATCGGTACTTTGCACCAAGCACCTGAATGTCTCCCATAATGCAGAGAACATAGCAGTGACCAGCCTATAATGCAGAAAACACAATAGTGACCACCATATAATACAGAGAGCATCAGTGACCGCCATGTAATTCAGAGAACATCACAGTGACCACTGTATAATGCAAGAAACATTACAGTCATCACCATATAGTACATAGAGCATCACTGACTGTCATACTGTATAATACAGAGAGCATCAAAGTGACCACCATATAGTGTACAACTGCCCATGTCTTTGGTTCACACGATTTTGAACTTTGGAACTATTACTAGTATACAATTTGCAACAATAGGATTTTGGTACCTACCGGTAAATCCTTTTATCGTAGTCTGTAGAGGATTCTGGGGTCCACATAAGTACCATGGGGTATAGACGGGTCCACCAGGAGCCATTGTCACTTTAAGAGTTTGAGAGTGTGGGCTGGCTCCTCCCTCTATGCCCCCCCTACCAGAGTCAGTCTAGAAACTGTGCCCGAGGAGACGATATACTTCGAGAGAATGACTTTACACAGATAGTGGTGAGATTCATACCAGCTCACACATACAAGGCACGTCAAGCCAACTAGCTTGAGCAATTCGGCAACGGCTGAAACATTACTAACCAAGTAACAATGCAGTACTCCACTAAACGAAGTTGTACTGATCCAAATAACAATTGCAGGAAAACGTAGCGCTGGGCGGGCACCCAGCATCCTCTACGGACTACGAGAAAAGGATTTACCGGTAGGTACCAAAATCCTATTTTCTCTTACGTCCTAGAGGATGCTGGGGTCCACATTAGTACCATGGGGATGTACCAAAGCTCCCAAAACGGGAGTGAGAGTCCGGAGGCTCCAGCAGAACTGATTGATTGAACTTCAGATTATCAGTGGCCAAAGTATCGAATTTATAGAACTTTGCAAACGTGTTCGACCCAGACCAAGTTGCAGCTCGGCAAAGTTGCAATTGCCGAGACACCCCGGGAAGCCGCCCATGAAGACCCCACCTTACGAGTAGAGTGGGCCTTAACTGATTTTGGACACGGCAATCCTGCCGTAGAATAAGCGTGCTGGATTGTGAACCTAATCCAGCGAGAAATAGTCTGCTTAGAAGCAAAACATCCAATTTTCTTGGGATCATATAGGACAAACAGAGAGTCTGACTTCCTGTGACAAGAAGTTCTCTTCACATAAATCTTCAGAGACCTCACGACATCCAAGGACTTTGAAGTAATTGAGGAGTCAGTAGCCACTGGCACCACAAAAGGTTGGTTGATATGAAATGCCGACACAACC
Source organism: Pseudophryne corroboree (assembly GCF_028390025.1). NCBI lineage: Eukaryota > Metazoa > Chordata > Amphibia > Anura > Myobatrachidae > Pseudophryne > Pseudophryne corroboree. The sequence goes on from NC_086446.1 coordinate 401,599,812, forward strand.
TTAGGAAGAAACTGCTGACGAGTCCGGAGCTCAGCTCTATCTTCATGGAAGATCGAGTAAGGGCTTTTACAGGATAAAGCCCCCAGCTCGGAGACACATCTAGCAGAAGCCAAGGCCAACAAAGTGACCGCCTTCCATGTAAGAAATTTGAGCTCCACCTCCTTTAGAGGCTGAAACCAATCCAACTGGAGGAACTGCAACACCACGTTAAGGTCCCATGGCGCCGTAGGCGGTACAAAGGGAGGTTGGATATGCAGAACTCCCTTCAAAAAGGTGTGAACCTCAGGGAGGGCAGCCAATTGCTTCTGAAAGAAAATGGATAAGGCTGAAATCTGGACCTTCACAGACCCCAACCTCAGACCCATATCCACTCCTGCTTGCAGGAAGAGGAGGAAACGTCCCAGTTGAAATTCCACCGCAGGAAACTTCTTGGACTCACAACAAGAAACATATTTCTTCCAGATACGATGGTATTGTTTTGACGTTACCCCTTTCCTAGCCTGTATGAGGGTAGGAATAACTTTCTTCGGAATGCCCTTCCGAGCAAGAATCATGTGCTCAACTTCAATGCCATCAAATGTAGCCGTGGTAAGTCTTGATAGGCAAACGGCCCCTGCTGCAGCAGGTCCTCCCGAAGAGGAAGAGGCCTCGGCTCTTCTAGCAGTAGATTCAGAAGATCCGCGTGCCAAACCCTTATTGGCCAGTCTGGGGCAATGAGGATCGCTTGCACCCTTGTTCTCCTTATGAGATTTAGGATTCTTGGGATGAGTGGGAGTGGTGGAAACACATACACTGACTGGAACACCCACAGAGACACCAGGGCGTTACCGCCACTGCCTGTGGGTTCCTCGACCTGGAACAATAACGCCGAAGATTCTTGTTGAGATGAGAGGCCATCATGTCTATTTGGGGCAATCCCCAAAGATCTGTTATTTCCTTGAAAATCTCCGGATGGAGTCCCCACTCTCCTGGATGGAGATCATGTCTGCTGAGGAAGTCTGCTTCCCAGTTGTCTACTCCCGGAATGAAGATGGCTGACAGCGCTAACGCATGCTTTTCTATCCAGAGGAAAATTCTTGTCACCTCTGACATTGCCGCTCTGCTCTTCATTCTGCCCTGTTGGTTTATGTAAGCCACTGTTGTTACATTGTCCGACTGCACTTGGATGGCCAGATTTCTCAGAAGAGAGGCCGCCTGAAGAAGACCGTTGTAGATGGCTCTTAGTTCCAGGATGTTGATGGGCAGGCCGGCTTCCAGGCTTGACCACCATCCTTGGAAGGTTACTCCTTGAGTGACTGCTCCCCAGCCCCGGAGGCTCGTATCCATTGTTAGCAGGACCCAGTCCTGAATCCCGAACCTGCGGCCTTCCAGGAGGTGAGGCAATTGGAGCCACCAGAGGAGAGAAATCCTTGCCCTTTGCGACAGACAAATTCTCTGATGCATGTGGAGGTGAGATCCCGACCACTTGTCCAGGAGATCCAGTTGGAAGGGCCGAGCATGGAGCCTCCCATAGTGGAGAGCCTCGTAGGAGGCTACCATCTATTCCAATAGGCAAATGCATTGATGAACCGACACCTGGGGTAGCTTGAAGACATCCCGGACCATGGAATGGATCACCAACGCCTTGTCTCTCAAAAGAAACACCCGCTGTACTTCCGTTTCCAGGATCATTCCCAGAAATGACAATCTCTGGGTTGGTTCCAAATGTGACTTTGGAAAATTCAGTGTCCACCCGTGACTCTGGAGCAGTCGCGTTGTGAGAACAGTGGACTGCAGCAGTTTTTCCTTGGATGATGCCTTTATCAGGAGATCTCCAGATAAGGGATGATGTTCACACCCTGCTTGCGGAGTAGCATCATCATTTCCGCCATCACCTTGGTAAACACCCTCAGTGCTGTGGAGAGGCCGAATGGCAGGGCCTGGAACTGAAAATGACAGTCCAGGAGTGCAAAGCGGAGATAAGCCTGATGCGGCAGCCAGATCGGAATGTGCAGTTACACATCCTTGATATCCAGTGATACCAGGAATTCCCCCTCTTCCAGACTGATATCATCACCCTGAGAGATTCCATCTTGAACTTGAACTCCTTTAGAAAGGGGTTCAATGATTTTAGGTTCAGAATGGGCCTGACCGAACCATCTGGTTTCGGTACCATGAAAAGGTTCGAATAGTAACCTTTGGTCAGCATGTGAGGTGGCACTGGCACAATGACCTGTGCCTCCACCAGCTTTTGGACAGCGTCTTGAAGCACTGTGCTGTCCTCCAACAGAGTTGGTAAGCCCGACTTGAAAAAACGATGAGGAGGGAGACTTTGAAATCCCAGCCTGTATCCCTGAGACACAATATCTACTACCCAGGGATCCAGGCCGGATGATAACCAGACATGACAGAACTGTCTGAGTCTCACTCCCCCAGGCCCCACCTCTGGGCCGTGCTGTCCACCGTCATGTGGAGGACTTTGGGGTACCTGAAGCAGACTTTTGTTCCTGGGAACCTGCAGTGGCAGGTTTTTTGGACTTAACCTTACCTCCCCTAAAGAAGGTATTGGATGATCTGGCCTTTCTAGGCTTGTTAGGCTGAAAGGACTGCTGTGCAGCCGAGGAGATGGATTTCTTCGGAGCAGGTGCTGCTGAGGGAAGAAACGGAGACTTAGCCACTGTAGCGGTGGATATCCATGCGTCTTCCCCAAAGAGAGCCTGACCTGTATAGGGTAGCGACTCCACACTTCTTCTGGATTCCGCATCGGCCGACCACTGGCTGAGCCACAGTCCCCGACGAGCTGAAACAGACATGGAAGAAATTCCCGCAGCCATGGAACCCAGGTCTTTCATGGATTCTACCATAAAACCTGCAGAATCATGAATGTTGCGTAAATACAATGCAACGTCATCCCTATCCATTGTATCCCAATCCTCAATTGAGGTAGCCGACCACTTCACTATTGCCTTTGCAATCCATGCACTAGCAATAGTGGGGCATAATATGGCCCCTGAAGCAGTGTACATTGATTTAAGCGTGTTATCAATTTTCCTATCTGACGGCTCCTTTAAGGAGGTAGATCTCGGAACCGGTAAAACCACCTTTTTTGAGAGTCTGGATACAGATGCGTCAACAATCGGCGGGTTTTCCCACTTTTTCCTATCCTCCTCAGGGAAAGGAAAAGCCACCAGAACCCTCTTAGGGATCTGAAACTTCTTTTCAGGGTTTACCCATGCTTTTTCAAATATAGCATTCAGCTCCTTTGATGCAGGGAAGGTTAGGGAGGCTTTCTTATTTTCAGTGAAAAAAGCCTCCTCAACCTGCTCAGGTGTGGTATCATTTACATTTAACACATCCTTGACAGCCTCTATCAACAATTGCACCCCCCTTTGCAAGAGAAGCGGACCCCCGCAACACATCCCCATCACCATCTGTAGTGTCAGAATCGGTATCCGTGTCGTCTTGTGTGACATGCACAAGCGCACGTTTGTGGGGGTATACAGCGGGGTGTCCTGAGGTACCAGACACAGGACATACTGCCATAGAGCTCTGTAATACCTGGGTTGCAGATTCATTACTAGCAACCCTGTCAGAAATCTGAGAAATCCAAGTTTTGATAGAGGAAAACCACTCTGGTTCCCTTGCTGGTATCTGTGCTAAACCAGTGCTAACCTGATTACATGGAATGGGATCATCCTGGGAGGATAAATCCTCTGCAGCATATGACACAGCATATGTCCAGTGTCCCTGGACATAGCTAAAGGAGACCACCAAACACTCCACACACACACACACACACACACACACACACACACACACACACACACACACACACACACACACACACACACGTGGGGGCAGACAGAGTTCCCCCCCCAAGAATGGCAAGAGAGAGGCAGAGATTGGAGCCAACCCACACATAGTGCTTTGTAGCAAGGAGAAACCCCTTGTCAGCGCTGACTGTGCTCCTTAATAGGACACACAGGGGTATATTTACTAAAAATCGTATTTTCCCATTTGAGGTCAAAGTTCAATCACGAATGACATCGAAAGTGTAAATTTGCAACTTTTTGAATTTAGGGGGTCATTCCGAGTTGTTCGCTCGGTAAATTTCTTCGCATCGCAGCGATTTTCCGCTTAGTGCGCATGCGCAATGTTCGCACTGCGACTGCGCCAAGTAAATTTGCTATGCAGTTAGGAATTTTACTCACGGTTTTTTCTTCGTTCTGGTGATCATAGTGTGATTGACAGGAAGTGGGTGTTTCTGGGCAGAAACTGGCCGTTTTATGGGTGTGTGTGGAAAAACGCTACCGTTTCTGGGAAAAACGCGGGAGTGGCTGGAGAAACGGAGGAGTGTCTGGGCGAACGCTGGGTGTGCTTGTGACGTCAAACCAGGAACGACAAGCACTGAACTGATCGCAGATGCCGAGTAAGTTTCGAGTTACTCAGAAACGGCACAGAGATGTCTTAACGCAACATTGCGAATCTTTCGTTCGCAATTTTAAGAAGCTAAGATTCACTCCTAGTAGGCGGCGGCTTAGCGTGTGCAAAGCTGCTAAAAGCAGCTTGTGAGCGAACAACTCGGAATGACCCCCCTAGTACGACTAATTTACTAAGCTGCCGTATTCTGCATTTTCGGTTTTACCGATGTCGATGTCATTCGTTTTTTTTGTCAGTGTTTTACGTGAGTGACTTGTAAAACACTGCCGACTTAAATACAATGAATCTCGGCCGGATCTGAGAGATCCGTGCTGGGCTTCATTGTGCACCTTGTAAAAAAAAAAATCAGTGTTAAATTAAAAAAAAAATTTGCGTGGGGTCCCCCCTCCTAAGCCAAACCAGCCTTGGGCTCTTTGAGCCGGTCCTGGTTGCAAAAATATGGGGGGGGGAATGATAGAGGTTCCCCCATATTTAAACAACCAGCACCGGGCTCTGCGCCTGGTCCTGGTTCCAAAAATACGGGGGACAAAAAGCGTAGGGGTCCCCCGTATTTCTGAAACCAGCACCGGGCTCCACTAGCCAGATACATAATGCCACAGCCGGGAGACACTTTTATATAGGTCCCGGCGGCCCTGGCATTACATAACCAACTAGTCACCCCTGGCCGGGGTACCCTGGAGGAGTGGGGACCCCTTCAATCAAGGAGTCCCCCCCCTCCAGCCACCCAAGGACCAGGGGTGAAGCCCGAGGCTGTCCCCCCCATCCAAGGGCTGCGGATGGGAGGCTGATAGCCGTTTTGTCAAAAAATGAATATTGTTTTTAGTAGCAGTACTACAAGTCCCAGCAAGCCTCCCCCGCAAGCTGGTACTTGGAGAACCACAAGTACCAGCATGCGGAGGAAAACCGGGCCCGCTGGTACCTGTAGTACTACTACTAAAAAATACCCCAATAAAAACATAAGACACACACACCTTGAAAGTATAACTTTAATGCATACATCCACACCTCCATATACACATACTTACCTTATGTTCACACGAGGGTCGGTCCTCTTCTCCATGTAGAATCCATGGGGTACCTGTTGAAAAAATTATACTCACAAAATCCAGGGTAGATGGCTCCTCTTTTAATCCATTTGTAATCCAGGTACTTGTCAAAATAAAAAACGGACACCCGACCTCGCACTGAAAGGGGCCCCATGTTTTCACATGGGACCCCTTTCCCCGAATGCCAGAAACCCCCTCTGACTTATGTCTAAGAGGGTTCCATCAGCCAATCAGGGAACGCCACATTGTGGCACCCTCCTGATTGGCTGTGTGCTCCTGTACTGTATGACAGGCAGCACACGGCAGTGTTACAATGTAGCGCCTATGCGCTCCGTTATAGCCAATGGTGGGAACTTTGTGGTTAGCGGTGAGGTTACTTTCGGTCACCCACTGACCACAAAGTTCCCACCATTGATTACAATGGAGCGCATAGGCGCTACATTGTGACACTGCCGTGTGTTGCCTGTCATACAGTACAGGAGCACACAGCCAATCAGGAGGGTGCCACAATGTGGCGCTCCCTGATTGGCTGATGGAACCCTCTTAGACATAAGTCAGAGGGGGTTTCTGGCATTCGGGGAAAGGGGTCCTATGTGAAAACATGGGGCCCCTTTCAGTGCGAGGTCTGGTGTCCGTTTTTTTATTTTGACAAGTACCTGGATTATAAATGGATTACAAGAAGAGCCTTCTACACTGGATTTTGTGAGTATAATTTTTTCAACAGGTACCCCATGGATTCTACATGGAGAAGAGGACCGACCCTCGTGTGAACATAGGTAAGTATGTGTATATGGAGGTGTGGATGTATGCATTAAAGTTATACTTTCAAGGTGTGTGTCTTATGTTTTTATTGGGGTATTTTTTAGTAGTAGTACTACAGGTACCAGCGGGCCCGGTTTTCCTCCGCATGCTGGTACTTGTGGTTCTCCAAGTACCAGCTTGCGGGGGAGGCTTGCTGGGACTTGTAGTACTGCTACTAAAAACAATATTATTATTTTTACAAAACGGCTATCAGCCTCCCATCCGCAGCCCTTGGATGGGGGGGACAGCCTCGGGCTTCACCCCTGGTCCTTGGGTGGCTGGAGGGGGGGACCCCTTGATTGAAGGGGTCCCTACTCCTCCAGGGTACCCCGGCCAGGGGTGACTAGTTGGGTATGTAAGGCCAGGGCCGCAGGGACCTATATAAAAGTGTCCCCCGGCTGTGGCATTATGTATCTGGCTAGTGGAGCCCGGTGCTGGTTTCAGAAATACGGGGGACCCCTACGCTTTTTGTCCCCCGTATTTTTGGAACCAGGACCAGGCGCAGAGCCCGGTGCTGGTTGTTTAAATATGGGGGAACCTCTATCATTTTTTCCCCCATATTTTTGAAACCAGGACCGACTCAAAGAGCCCGAGGCTGGTTTTGCTTAGGAGGGGGGACCCCACGCATTTTTTTTTCATAAAAATAACACTTTCCCATCCCCTTCCCACTGATAAACATGCATGGATCTCATGGATCCCTGCATGCCTATCCAAACAAGGGATAAAAAAGCAGGTCTGTTTTTTTTTAGCACTTTTTCACGAATTGTATTTCTGCACGGCAGTGTTTGGCTATTGTCGGCAGTGTTTGTGATTTGCACTTTTTAGTAAATTACCGATTTCTACCAAATTGCAGGCGTATTTGACCGATGGTGTATTGATTCGTGATTTTTTCCTAGGACTTCCAAAATATTACGAATGCCCTCATCACTGCCGAGATTTTTGCTTAGTAAGTTGCCGAAATGACACTTTGAAGAAAAAACGGCATCTCGGTCAAAATCGGGACCTTAGTAAATATACCCCACAGTCTAATTACAGCCTCCCCTCCCTTCTACAACCCCCTGGTACCGTGTACAGTAATCTGGAGTTGCTGTGGAGGGACCTGAATCTTCCTCTCAGCCCTTGCAGGCAGGAAAATGGAGCTGGAACGCTGCTGGGTTTGCTCTGAGGAGAAGCTCCGCCCCCTTAATGGCGCTGTCTTCCCGCTCTTCAGATGATTATACTGGCCTGAGGAAAGTTGCTGGCTGAGATCCCTGGACCCCAGTGTGGGGGGTAAGCGCTGGCCCAGGGCGCCCCTCACAGCACCGCACTATGGGGGCCATTCCGAGTTGTTCGCTCGCTAGCAGATTTTAGCAGCATTGCACACGCTAGGCCGCCGCCCTCTGGCAGTGTATCTTGGCTTAGCAGAATTGTGAACTAAAGATTAGCAGAATTGCGAATAGAAAATTCTTAGCAGTTTCTGAGTAGCTCCAGACCTACTCACAGATTGTGATCAGCTCAGGCCGTTTCGTTCCTGGTTTGACGTCACAAACACGCCCTGCGTTCGGCCAGCCACTCCCCCGTTTCTCCGGACACTCCCGCGTTTTTCCCCGACACGCCTGCGTTTTTCCGCACACTCCCAGAAAACGGCCAGTTTCTGCACAGAAACACCCACTTCCTGTCAATCACACTCCGATCACTACAACAATGAAAATTCTTCGTTCGGACGTGAGTAAATCTACTATGCATGCGCATTTTAGCCTTAATCGCTCCGTTGCAAAAATTGGCAACGAGCGATCAACTCGGAATGACCCCCAATGTGCCTCTGGTACCATCCCAGGAGCGCGGTAAATACCGCGTTCCCTCCCCATTGCCACCATCTTCACACCGGCCCCCCCGCTTGCTAGGGGGGTCGGTGACTCACTCACCACTTCTTCAACTCTGTAAGGGGCTGGGGCATGCTGCTGGGGCGAGCGGTTCCCCTGTGGCGGAGACCGATCAGACCCCTCTGGAGCTCAGTGTCCAGTAAGCAGAGTCAGTGGCTCAGACCCCAACAGGGCGGACACTGCTCCCCCCCTTAGTCCCTCGCTGCAGGCAGGCTGTTGCCAACAGCCTCCTGTAAAAAAATAAACTCTAAAATAAAACATTTCTAGAAAAGCTCAGGAGAGCTCCCCTAGCTGTGACCGGCTCCTCCAGGCACATTTTCTAAACTGAGTCTGGTAGGAGGGGCATAGAGGGAGGAGCCAGCCCACACTCTCAAATTCATAAAGTGTCAATGGCTCCTGGTGGACCCGTCTATACCCCATCAGGGCCGGGGGGATTGGGCGCCTAAGGGGGCATGCGCCCCGGGTGCAGTATTCGAGGGGGCACCAAGGAGTTACAGAGAAACAGGTTTGTTTGTTTTTACCGGCAGTGCTGTGCTGCTCCAGTAAGACAGCAGACAGCTCCCAGGGCAATGTATCTGACGCACCTGTCTGCCCGCAGCTGGCTGCGACGCTGTGTGGGTGAGCTCCAGTACCTGGGATCTCTCCTATGTCGGCTTCTGTCTTAAACTCTTTTCTTTGCCATGCAGTGCTGTGACTAGCGTGCGGTGCACCCTACAAGCTATGAAGCTCCCAGTTAGTAATATCAACCCCCTCTTTGCCTCCCAAATGGGGAGAATTTGGTGTAGCTTACAGGGTGGTGTAGTGCAGTGATGTAGTGTACCATATAGGGTATATAGTGTAGTAATGTTTTGCAGTATAAAGGGGCATGTAGTGCACTGATGTGGTGTAGCATATAAGGGGATGTAGCGTAGTGATGTAGTATAGCATATAGAGTATGTAGTGCAGTGCATAGGGGCATGTATTGTAGTGATGTATTTCAGCATGTAGGGGATGTAGTATAGCGATGTAGTGCAGTGGATAGGGGAATGTAGTGCAGTGATGAAGTGTTATGATATAGTGCAATGTATGGGGACATACAGAGAAGCATGTAGTTGAACATGTTGGCGGGGCATGTGACGCATAGGGCATTTGAGGCACATAGGGGAATATTGGCCCTGATTCCGAGTTGATCGCTCGCTAGCTGCTTTTAGCAGCAGTGCACACGCTAGGCCGCCGCCATCTGGGAGTGTATCTTAGCTTAGCAGAAGTGCGAACGAAAGAGTAGCAGAATTGCTACTAAAAAATTTCATGCCGTTTCTGAGTAGCTCCAGACCTACTCCTATCTTGCGATCACTGCAGTCAGTTTAGTTCCTGGTTTGACGTCACAAACACGCCCTGCGTTCGGCCAGCCACTCCCCCGTTTCTCCAGCCACTCCTGTGTTTTTGCCTGGCACGCCTGCATTTTTTAGCACACTCCCTGAAAACGCTGAGTTGCCGCCCAGAAACACCCACTTCCTGTCAATCATACTACGAACACTCGAGCGACTGAAAAACGTCGCTCGAGCTTGGGTAAAACTACAAAGTTTTGTGTGAAAGTACTTAGCGCATGCGCGCAGTGTACCATGCGCATGTGCAGAATTGCCGTTTTTTCACTTGATCGCTGCGCTGCGAAAAACATCAGCAAGCGATCAACTCGGAATGAGGGCAATTGTCCAATAGTATCCCCTTTTTTCAAAACTGTTGATAATCTGATTATTTTAGTCTGATAGGGTTTGTTTGTCTGTTTTTTTTTTGTTTTGTTGGGGGGTTTGAGGGGGGAGGGAGGGGGCACCAAATGACTGCCTTGCCCCGGGTGACGCAAATCCTAGTTTCGGCCCTGACCCCATGGTACTAATGTGGACCCCAGCATCCTCTAGGACGTAAGAGAAATACAATTTATGTCTCCATCAAAAGTATTCAATATTTATTTATTAATCCAGCCACTAAAATATTTGAACACCAAGTGATACAATGGGCAGCTGCTACAGTGCATTGGTTAAGAGCTTAAAAAGTTGCTTGTTGTACAGTGCCATATCTATGTGATATCCATCCCATATTCTAAATCATGGAATCCAAAAAAACTAATAAACTAAACTATCAAACTACTATCCCATTGCTCCTATCTGTTTGCCTCTAAACTACTTGAGTGATCATTATATCACCATTTTCCTTGCTACTTCTCATTCCTGTCTCGATTCTTTGCAAATGTGCTTGTGCAACAACATTCCACTGAGACTGCTCTCAGTAAATTGGTAAATGATTTACAGCAAGGTCTAAGGCCAGAATGTTATGTCTGATTTTGCAATTTTCCTTACATAATAAAGGCTAAATCAGCCAAAAAATACCAGGAAACCGTTAACTGCCATTTTTCAACATGAGTCGCCCAAGTCACCCAATGTATTAATTGCTGAGTGCACAATTTATTGAAAGCAGAGCAGCAATTTGGCCTGTCACCTTATTTTACTTTTTGTCAGCAGCAGCACAAAATTGGGGATACAAACAACATGGGGTACCCACAAAAAAAACCCACTACCAGCACTATATTTTGGCAGACTGGTTTGGAACTATGGTGGCCAATCCCGTTATCGGGATCGGCGGGATCCCGGGATTTAGGCCCATAAATGGCCGGGATTTAATCCCGGGATTGGAAGCTCCAATCCCGGGATTGAGGGACGCTCAGACGCTGCCCAGCTTCCTCTTTCCGGGTCCCCAGCGCAGCGTGAGTGGTCACGCTGCGCTGTCAGCGGCTCCCAGCAGCGATCAACGGATGTTTCCCTCCCGCCTGCCCTCGGTATATGGTAAATTATATGTGCGGGGCGGGGTGGGGCGAGGGGGCAGGCACCTAGCTAAAAGCCAATCCCGGGATTGGCTTCCCTATTTGGAACATTATAGTAGGGAAACACCTATCATAGTGTTCCCCTGCAAATAATGTCCCCCAGCTTTAGCCCCCATCCCTCACTATAGCAGGGGAACATGAAGCATTGGGTTCCTTCTCCATAACGGCCCCCTTCTCTAGTCTTCTCTCACTATAGCAGTGCAACATGCAGCATGGGGTTCCTTTGTCATAATGTTCCCTAGCTCTTGCCCCCCTCCCTCACTCTAGCAGAGAAACACACAGCGTATTCCACTGCCATAACGGCCCCTAGCTCTAGTCCTACTACCTCACTATAGTAGGGGAACATGCAGCATAGGTAGGGTCAGATTAAGAACCACATGGGCCAGGGGCTGAAAATGTTCCAGGGCCTATACTGAGAAGGCAGTTCACACTATAGACCCTGGGTGCAAAATATTCCCAGGGGTCAACTAAGACGTCTACGTAGAAATTGTACTGAAGATCACTTTTGAAAAACAGGCAAAGGAAATGCTGATAGCATTTGACAACAAAGAATTTAGAAAGAATTTAGAAAGAAGCGATCTCCTTGTATATAAAGATAAAAGTCAGATTAAAGATATAGGCAACATCCCCTTTATTTCTAAATATAATATAGCATCAACACAGATTAAGAATATAATTAAGGACAATTATGGTATTTTGTTAGCGGTTCCACTTTTAAATGCCCATATCCCCTCAGAACCAAGAATAATTTTTTTTAAATATGAAAATCTTAAACACTGGCTCACCCCTAGTTTCTTTTCAGATAAAAGAGTAGGCAGTGGGAGGAAGAGTGAAATACCTCCGCATGAAATTCATCTGAATTGGCTACAGAGCAAAATAAAGGGATGTTTTAAATGTGGTTCCAGATCCTGGATCACGTGTTCTTTTATTAGTAATAACGTTATCCATTTTAGTTCCCCTAAAAATGAGGAACAATTTGATATAAAAGCCTATCTCAATTGTAAAACCACCTATGTGATTTGCATGCTGCAGTGCAGCTGTAGATTAACATATGTTGGTAGAACAACAAGGAATTTAAAAGTGAGATTTCTGGAACACAGGCGAAACATCCTGAATGGCTCGTGTGCTCATGGGATTTTAAGGCATTTTGTAGAATGTCATGCTGGGAATCCCTTGGGTCTTATACTCACAGGGATTGAATGGGTGAAACCCACTGCAAGAGGGGGAGATAGGTTCAGAAAATTATGTGTATGGGAAAATTATGGATACACAAGTCAAGGACCCTGAGGGACTTAATGAATACACTGAGGGACTTAATGAATACATTGAGATCGATCTTTAGATCAGAGGAACTTAATGAATACATTGAGATTGCTTCCACGTAGTGTGGCCACTGTGGTCCAAGGAGGAGGAAGCGGGTACCGACTGCTGATGCACTGTGGGGAGGTGGAGCGACCAGAGACCAAAGGTAAGGGTCGGGTGCTGTGTCTGCACCTATGGGCTGTGTTGCAGATGCCCTACCAGATCATTGTTAATTAGTTCCCCAGACCATCTGTTTACCCGCTATTCACTTATACTATGCATCTCCTGCTCCCAGTGATACTGCAGTGCCGGGGCTGCTTGATACGAAGAGCGGCATCTGCGAATCAGCCTCACCTGTCCTCTCTCCTCTTCCTAATGGGTGGTCCTGAACACACCCAGACCACCCCATCTATCCCAGCAAGACAGGAAACCGGATCCTCTCAGCAGCGTGTTTGGCGGGAGGGAGAAGGGCGGGAAAGCAGTGGCTTCTGCAGTTTGATTTGATAGATGGAAGAAAATGGGCAGTGGGGGCTGTACTCTCCAGTGTGACTGGGTGTAGGGAAAAGGCAGGCCCTGGAGGTAGTCAGGTTTAGAGTAAGTTTATAGGGTTAAGGTTAGGTTTAGGGTAAGTTTATAAGGTTAGGGTTAGGTTTAGGGTAAGTTTATAGGGTATGGGTAAGTTTATTGGGTTAGGGTTAGGTTTATGGTAAGTTTATAGGGTTAGGTTTAGGGTAAGTTAGCAGGGTTAGGGCTAGGTGTAGGGTACGGTTATAGGGTTAGGGATAGGTTTAGAGTAAGTTTTTAGGGTAAGGTTTAGGGTAAGGTTATAGGGTTAGGTTTAGGGTGAGTTTATAGGGTTAGGCTCAGGTTTAGGATAAGTTTATAGGGTTAGGATTAGGGTAAATTTTTAGAGTTAGGTTTAGGGTACGGTTATAGGGTTAGGTTTAGCGTAAGTTTATAGGGTTAGGTTCAGGTTTAGGATAAGTTTATAGGGTTAGGTTTAGGGTAAGTTTTAGGGTTAGGTTTAGGGTAAGTCTATAGGGCTAGGGCTAGGTTTAGGGTTTATAGGGTTATGGTCAGGTTTAGGGTAAGTTTATAGGGTTGGGGTTAGGTTTAGAGTAAATTTATAGGGTTAGATTTAGGGTAAGTTTATAGGGCTAGGGGCTAGGGCTAGGTTTAGGGTAAGTTTATAGGGTTACGGTCAGATTCAGGGTAAGTTTATAGGGTTAGGTTTAGGCTACAATAAGCAACAAAAAAACATTTTTTTCCTGCCAACCCAATCTCCATGTTGACATTCTGACTGTCGACATTTCATACTACACCCATTCCTACCACATTCATATAGGTTTGCAATTGTTAAACTGCTATATTAATTTAGAGTTGCACACAAGTTGGCCGTAGAAGCTGCATTGCGTGCTCACAAATACATGTGACTATGCATCTGCTTGTGAAAGTGACAGTCATCACTACAGCACACATCTGCACCATCCATATCCCTGGTTCAAGAGATCCGTCTGATATTAGACAGGTCTCTGCATATGCGCACATCTGAATATCCTACTGTTCTGCCTACAGACCCATGACACGCATTTGGAACACTAAACCTAAGAAGCACATATGCCCAGCTGCCACCTAGTTACACCCACTAAACAAGATACATCTGCAAAAAAGACCTCCTACTGTATGCTCTATCAGTCTGATATCACTTTTATTGGTCTTATTGCATTTCAATGTATGTTACGTCATTGCTTTCTCAGTTTCTTTCATTGGGCCTAATTCAGACCTGATCGCTGCTGAAAATTTGTTAGCAGTTGGGCAAAACCATGTGCACTGCAGGTGTGGCAGATATAACATTTGCAGAGAGAGTTAGATTTGGGTGGGTTATTTTGTTTCTGTGCAGAATAAATACTGGCTGCTTTATTTTTACACAGCAATTTAGATTGCAGATTGAACACACCCCACCCAAATCTAACTTTCTCTGCACAGGTTATATCTAACCCCTCCCCCCCCCCCCCCCCCCCACTGCAGTGCACATGGTTTTGCCCAACTGCTAACAAATTTGCTGCTGCGATCAGGTCTGAGGTGGTCATTCCGAGTTGATCGCTAGCTGCTTTCGTTCGCTGTGCAACGATGAGGCAAAAAAAATGTCACTTCTGCGCATGCAGCGCAATGCGCATGTGCAAAGTAATATTACAATGACCGATGTAGTTTCACACAAAGTCTAGCAAAGCTTTTCAGTCGCACTGCTGGCCGCAGAGTGATTGACATGAAGTGGGCGTTTCTGGGTGTCAACTGACCGTTTTCAAGGAGTGTTAGTAAAAATGCAGGCGTGCCAGGAAAAATGCAGGCGTGGCTGGGTGAACGCAGGGCGTGTTTGTGACGTCAAAACAGGAACTGAACAGTCTGAAGTCATCGCAAGCGCTGAGTAGGTATTGAGCTACTCTAAAACTACACAAAAAAATTATGCCGCCGCTCTGCGATCCTTTCGTTCGCACTTCTGCTAAGCTAAAATACACTCCCAGAGGGCGGCAGCATAGCGTTTGCACGGCTGCTAAAAACTGCTAGCGAGCGAACAACTCGGAATGACCACCTGAATTAGGCCCATTGTGCTGCAGAATGTTTGCATTTCATGAATTAGAGCCATACTACAGTATTTATCTGTCATGCAATGCTGCCACCCGGTGGACTATTGTTATTATAACAATTTGTTTTCTTTTTTCTTAAGGAATACTAAATAAGCAGTATTTAGAAAACAAATGTTTTGTTACTATAACTTTGGCCCTGCATTGTACTGTACTTTAACAGCCTAAAATATCAAGCAGCTGCAGCACTCATCTGATAGTTCAGGTAAGGAGATAAATATAATGCATCATTTAATTCAGCCTTTTTGTATTACTTATAGAAAGTTGATTTGATCGGCAGAGTTGCCTTATATTTTGCAATATCTTGATGGATCTTGTTTTGTTGGATAATACGATAGGGTATTGCAACTGTGCCTGGTATATTAAGAAAAATGACGATGTATGGTAATGTACCTATTTTTTTTTATTAATACCAATTAACTTAGAGTAAAGCTATACACATGTTGTTGTAGATCACAATGCGGTAACCTCTAAGGGGGGGGGGGGTGGGGGAGGAAAATTGAGAAAAGGAAAAAAGAAGAAAAAGGGCAAGGAAAATACAAAAAATTATAATATGGTAGACAGTACTCCAAAGATAACGCTCCCAATAGAAACAGAGATTGAGGAAAAACAGGGAGGGTATAAAGAAACATAAGTGTGTGTATAACACAACAATTCTCAAACAAATGTATACTTTAAGTCCTGGTGTTGTGCTGGAAAGGAGCGTCCCACCTCCTTATTTACGCACTTCGGTGTTAACAAAATGTCTATATCTGTATTATTCCACACAGTCTTGGTTCGGTATTTACTCCAAATTGATTAAATCTTCTGTAATGTACAGTCTATTGCACGTGTGGTACAAAGAAATGTCCTTAATGGGATTCTTTAATCCGGCAGCGTTTAGATGAAAGGGGTACCCCCAGTGGGTAAACGGGTGGAAACTCAGAGGGATCATTAATCAAAATTAAAAGCGTCGGATGAGAAGCGTAACTTGCCAATATGCCATTTACGACACGGAGTGGCAAGGAACGGCTGAGGCCCTGGCCTATGTTCATGGCTAGTGGTTCGGATTCACATGAGGATGGAAGCACTCATCCTTTCGCTAGAAAACTGCAGTGCCACTCCTAGATGGGCCAGGTGTTTGTGTCGGCCACTTGGGTCGCTTAGCTTAGCCACACAGCTACCTCATTGCACCTCTTTTTTTTCTTTGCATCATGTGCTGTTTGGGGACTATTTTTTAAATCTGCCATCCTGTCTGACACTGCAGTGCCACTCCTAGATGGGCCAGGTGTTTGTGTCGGCCACTTGGGTCGCTTAGCTTAGTCACACAGCTATCTCATTGCGCCTCTTTTTTTTGTTTGCATCATGTGCTGTTTGGGGACTATTTTTTAAATCTGTCATCCTGTCTGACACTGCAGTGCCACTCCTAGATGGGCCAGGTGTTTGTGTCGGCCACTTGAGTCGCTTAGCTTAGCCATCCAGCGACCTTGGTGCACCTCTTTTTTTCTTTGCATCATGTGCTGTTTGGGGACTATTTTTTAAATCTGCCATCCTGTCTGACACTGCAGTGCCACTCCTAGATGGGCCAGGTGTTTGTGTCGGCCACTTGGGTCGCTTAGCTTAGTCACACAGCTACCTCATTGCGTCTCTTTTTTTTCTTTGCATCATGTGCTGTTTGGGGACTATTTTTTAAATCTGCCATCCTGTCTGACACTGCAGTGCCACTCCTAGATGGGCCAGGTGTTTGTGTCGGCCACTCGGGTCGCTTAGCTTAGTCACACAGCTACCTCATTGCGCCTCTTTTTTTCTTTGCATCGTGTGCTGTTTGGGGACTATTTTTTAAATCTGCCATCCTGACACTGCAGTGCCACTCCTAGATGGGCCAGGTGTTTGTGTTGGCCACTTGGGTCGCTTAGCTTAGCCATCCAGCGACCTTGATGCACCTCTTTTTTTCTTTGCATCATGTGCTGTTTGGGGACTATTTTTTAAATCTGCCATCCTGTCTGACACTGCAGTGCCACTCCTAGATGGGCCAGGTGTTTGTGTCGGCCACTTGGGTCGCTTAGCTTAGTCACACAGCTACCTCATTGCACCTCTTTTTTTCTTTGCATCATGTGCTGTTTGGGGACTATTTTTTAAATCTGCCATCCTGTCTGACACTGCAGTGCCACTCCTAGATGGGCCAGGTGTCTGTGTCGGCCACTTGGGTCGCTTAGCTTAGCCATCCAGCGACCTCGGTGCAAATTTTAGGACTAAAAATAATATTGTGAGGTGTGAGGTGTTCAGAATAGACTGGAAATGAGTGGAAATTATGGTTATTGAGGTTAATAATACTATGGGATCAAAATGACTCCCAAATTCTATGATTTAAGCTGTTTTTGAGGGTTTTTTGTAAAAAAACGCCCGAATCCAAAACACACCTGAATCCGACAAAAAAATGTCAGGGAAGTTTTGCCAAAACGCGTCCGAATCCAAAACACGGCCGTGGAACCGAATCCAAAACCAAAACACAAAACCCGAAAAGTTTCCGGTGCACATCACTAATCTGGACAGAGGGCTTGCTGCGCTTACCACGCATTGGGTCTGGTGGCTCGCTTCGCTGGCCACAGGTTATATTCTCACTCGGTTGGTGACATGGACCCACCAACCGAGTGGGAATTGGCCTCAGTTGTCGGGAATCCGGGTGTCTGTATTTCTCCGTGATTGGTTGCTCTCCTGAACGCCTCAGATCCCGACAGCCGGTATATTAACTGCATCCTGAGCCATCAACTTCATTTCACCATTTCTTCAATATTTTTTTAAAACAATGAACTACACAGAGTAAAGTTGAACCAAGTTTATTTTCATTAATCAGTAAATGTTTCACATCCTGCCACAACCTGCCATTCTACACATAATTCCTTTAATATGGTACATAGTGTAAAACAAGTTTTAATAGATGTTAGATAAAAAACAGCCTAAAAATGCTGTATCACATATTAGATGTGTTGTATTGATTGCATGTACACATGTACTAGACAGTATGTTTCATAAGAAAATCCACTGAACGTGACTCAGTAAAGACACCACATTTCCTGCAATGCTCCACTGGTTGTCTGTTACATAGGCAGTAATAGGAATGATGCCTGCATACACCTCTTACTTAAGGCAATTTCAACAATTCCTAACACAACAATCAAATATACAGCTATTTGCAGCAATACAGTATTTTCTAAAATCAACACAATTTTAAGTCAACCACCTTCGAAAGATGACATACCAAGCTAAGCATGCATAAATCAAGATCTGTCATTAAAAAGGCAAAACAAATCAAGTGTTTGGGACTAGTTTGATGACGAAACAGAGAATGCTGCATTGTATTCTATACTACCAGCCCATCAGTCAACATCTCTTTGGCCCAGATTTATCAAGCCTTGGATAGTTATAAATAGCACGGTAATAAAGTGCCAGCCAATCAGCTCTTAACTGTCATTTTTCAAACACACTGTGGGGCACATGTTTTAAGCCTGGAAAAGTGATAAAGCAGTGATAAGTGGAAGGTGATAACACACCAGCCAATCAGCTCCTAACTGCCAATTTACATATTGGAGCTGATTGGCTGGTTTGTTATCACCTTGCACTTATCACTGCTTTATCACTTCTCCAGGCTTAATACATCTGTCCCACAGCATGTAACATGGCAGTTAGGAGCTGATTGGTTGGTACTTTATCACAGTGATATTTATCACTCTCCAAGGCTTGATAAATGAGGGCCTTAATTTGGAAGTGGCTAGGGACATATCGCTCAACAATAAGATAGTAGCCACTCTAGTAAAATAATGAAGGCCCCAATCATGTTATTTTATAGCACATCAATTATTATTTTATGTTACACACTATTGGCATGTTAACAGCTATTTGCTAACAAGGAGCACTAGTCCTGTCTAGGCTTGTATTCTACCCCTCTTCCCCAAAACACACCATAGAGATATATGTTATACAGTATGCCTGTATTATACCAACTATGTAAAATCTCCGCTGCACATTTATGATTGATTAGAACTAATTAGTGCATAATCATATTGATGAAAATAAAATATTATTGAGATATTGGACAAGTATGGAGAAAGGAAAACACTGTACAACTTGCACCAATCTAGAAACAGGCCCATTCAAAAAGTAAATGGAATACGTATGTCTTGCAATAATAGGTTGCTATTATGATGTTGAAATAAACGTTAATTGTTTGTATTGTGTTTATTGATAACATGATAGAATAATAATTTCTGGCACATGAAAGTTTGATGTTGTCTATTGTATTATGCTATTTTAGCTTTTCCATGAACATTAATAGGTAACCCTTCCTATACCTAATTTATTAGCGGCTGATTACATCACATGATATGTGTGCGGCCAACTTAAGTGGCATATATATGATTTTATTTGAATAGGACAATACATAAACAATTTCTTTGAGACTGTTGTATATACACATGTAAGCATAGATCAGTACACAAAAGTTCTCTATACAGTGGCATATACGAAGGAAGCTAAAAATAGGACTCAGAGCCCTATGGAGGAATAGGACGATAAACAATTTATTTGAGACTGTTGTATATACAAATGGGTGCTTGGACATGTAAGCATAGATCAGTGCACAAAAGTTCTCTATGCAGTGGCATATATGATGGAAGCTAAAAATAGGACTCAGAGCCCTATGAAGGAATAGAGACTATTCCTAGAGTGATGTTAGCAAGCATCTGGTTGGCCAAATATTTTGCTTGCCACAGTCCCAAGACAGACATGTTCTCCAATAAACACATTACGCCAAACCAATAAGATTTAGTGAGAAAAAAAAAGTGGTCAAGCCAATGCACATCAGCCTTTATCTGGTTGGCCCTATGAGGCAAATGTATTAAGCCTGGAGAAGTGATAAAGTGGAAGGTGATAACACCAGCCAATCATCTCCTGTCATTTTTCAAATACAGTCTGTAACTTGACAGTTAGGAGATGATTGGCTGGTGCGTTATCACCTTCCATTTTATCACTTCTCCAGGCTTAATACATCTGCCTCTATATATTTATAAAATATCGAAGCCTTAGATCACAAATGGAGAAAGTTTTTCACACTCTCAACTTCTGATCCCTATATTTTGCTCCTTTCAAAATTAACCCTGAAGCAGATGGGAGTATACTATCACAGTCCAAGCACCTTTGTGTATACCTCATTTTACGGAAATATTTTTGACATGTAGCAGCAACTAGCAAGCTTTTAATATAGGCAGGTAATTTATGAAAGCTCGGAGAGAGATAGAATTGTGAGAGATAAAGTACCAGCCAATCAGCTGCTGCCTTACATTTTACAGTATGTGTTTAAAAAATGACAGAAGCTGATTGGTTGGTACTTTATCTCTCACAATTTTATCTCTCTCTAAGCTTTGACAAATACCCCCATTGGTTCTCCAGAGGAGGTCAGCACAGCTCTGTTTAAAAAAAAAATGGATTCTAGATTAAATAATACTAAATATTTCCCCACCCAAATGGTCTCCAAATATTTTAAACCAAAATAGATAATACTGGCCAGTATTACTCTGCCTTATACTTATAAACAAAATGGAATTTCCCTTATTCACAGAGAGAAAGTTAACAAGAATGATACAGTATGTGTAGATGTCTGAAGTAACACGTATACAGTGTAAGGTGGTGTACGTATATAACAGGAAACAGTGCGCTCAGATTTATCCACGGAACATTACCTTTACACCTTTACCTTTAAGCCCAATGTACTGTAAACATGAATGTAAGGATGGTACCAATGGTTACCCAATCTCTGCGACCTAAGGAGAACTAATGGGTTTCCAAACTTAACCCAAACGTATTGGAGTGGAAAACAAGAAAGTATCTCCAGTGTAACTTAATAAGCCCAAACATGTGTAATGAATATTCAACTGTACAATGAAATGATCTTGTGCATGGAAAAAGGCTATATATTATGTTATCTTTAACTGTCATTTTTACATACTGTATGTTTCCATTGCTATATTGCCAGTAACAGGAGTAATAACACCAATTGGACCGAAAGAAAAATATGCATCAGAAATTTGCCCCATACTTCAGTGATAGTTTGGAAGACTCTAGCAATGTATATAGAGTAATTTACAATATGTGACAGAACATAGAATACTGTGACTCTATGAAGAGGCCTTCCACAGACCAGTCTGAAACAGTATAGTGCTATCCTTAATACCTTAGCAGACATAAGCAGAACAAGCCAAGTCTAGTACCTTCTTCCTCTGGAATCCTTGATCACCCAGCTCATAAATTAAATCTAAAAAAACTTTAAGGTTAATCAAATCCAATTAGAGTAGTTGTTATCAAATAGATGCTAACAGCAGGCATCTCTGTGACAAAATACAGTATCAGTAAAAGGCAAAATATGAGACGTGTGAGGAATATACAGCATTTTTTTTTTTTTTTGCTACTAACATTGTCAACATAATCAGATCAGCACAGTTAAGTGTAAGTCAGAGATGAGCAAAATTGGGTTTTGCAGCAGAATATGCCAGTTTGAAGAGGTGTTAAATACTAGCAATACAATCGACTAATTCAGCTTTTGAACATAATGGCATAGTCTATTTATAGCCATAGCAGTTACCAACTTTGTGGGCCTCATTTCTAAGAAATCCTCAAGGGAAGATCCCAAGGGCAACAACGGGAGATAAGGGGGGCGGGGGGCAGGTTTACAAGCAAAGGAATGTTGTACCTTGTTAGCCTCCAGAGGATGATGTTGTAGGGGTAGTAGATGCCTTTGTAAGATAATATTAACAGCCCAATATGAAATGATGCCTTTTTAAAAGGAAGGCCTTTTCTACCGCCAGATATCTTTACTTTATTGGCTGTCATATTGTTTCTTTTCATTGACAGAGGGCACAACACAAAGCTGCTTTCTGATTGCAAATGTATGCAATACTGAGAACCCAGATAGACCCTGCTGTAGCAATGACTTATAAAGAACATATGAGAGGGCCAAAAGGATAAAGAAATGTATTTTGTAAAAGCTGGCGGAGCGCATACAAGAGACAGTAGATCAAAATTGCTGGAAGGTGAACTCACTTATTCATTTCTAACTGAAAAGCAACTGATAAAGTTGCACACTGATTTCTACTTACATGAGCTAGTGCATAAAAGTCGTCATTATCATACGTTCTGTTATGCATCAACTTTATATAACAGGCTTACTAAATGATATTGCACACCTTTGCAGGCAATCACATTTTGTCCAGTAATTTTGCAAGTGATGTTATACTGACATTTCTCACATAATAGGCCGGATGTAATGCCGTCTGAGTTCGGCTGCCGTGCTCTTCAAGGCTTAGTACATCTGCCCCTAATTACTGATTAGAAGACACAGCTGCACAAACCAGAGCATTGTATGTCTCCTTCAGCTCTTTCCTTTCCATAGCTGCCTTCTTACCATAATATGACTGGCATGGACAGCCACTGACAACATAGTAAGCCGATAATTGCACCATGTACATCAGACGTTCCAAACTGATTATATGGGAGATGTATCAAAGCGTGGAGAGAGATAAAGGGGAAAGAGATAACGTAGCAGCCAATCATCTGTAATTTTTCAAACACAGCCTGTAAATTGACGGTTACTGTAGGAGCCGATTAGCTGGTACTTTATCTGTCTCACTTTCTATCTTTCCAAACTTTGATACTTCTCCCCTTACTAT
This sequence comes from Pseudophryne corroboree, assembly GCF_028390025.1. NCBI lineage: Eukaryota > Metazoa > Chordata > Amphibia > Anura > Myobatrachidae > Pseudophryne > Pseudophryne corroboree. Next base: position 401,622,435 of record NC_086446.1, read on the forward strand.
CAAAGCCATTTTAAATACAAAGGCAAAAAATAATGTATTTTCCCAATATCTATGAATGTACGGTTTGCAACAAGTTACATATTGTTTTCCTTGTATTTATTAATAATGATAATCATCATCATCATCATCATCAGTAATTTTGTTTTTGGCTGATAGTACTCAAGTTTAAAAACTTTTGAAACCAATGTAATTGGGGTACGATATTTGAGTTGCAACTGGCAAGCTAAAAACCTCTGATGTAGATGGTTGCAAAAGTGGATGACAGGATAGCCTACTAGGGACAGAAACCAATGATCATTTTACACTGTTTTTCTATTCTAAACATTAAGTATTAAGTGGTGAAAAAAATGTTTTATTGAGGATGGAGATCGCTGTACTTTCCCAGAATTCAGGCTTTCTGGTGACTATTGAACATAATCATATTTAGTGGGAACAGATTTATATAATGCCATCACATTGCCCAAATAGAATATACATATAAAGACAAAAATGCTGGTGAAAGCAACAAGCTTTTTATGGTCAAACCCTAGTTAAATGATGGTTCTACAAGGGAACACCAAAGGTGAGACAATTATTATTGGAATCTTATTAAAGTACTTAATTGTTAAACTTACGGTATTCTATAAACATAAAAACCTTGAAAGTAAACAATACATTTCCAGAAAGATATTTGTAAGTATCTTTTAATAAAGCATTTTACAATAAATAATTAAAATCTATGCCCTAGATTTATAAAACATGTAGTTTGGCACACCTAAATTCAGTTACAAAAAAAACCAAACATGAATAATGGTGGCTTGGCCTTAGCACACTACAATAAATAAAACCTTACTCATTTTACGTGTGGCCTTACTTTGTATGTTAAGTAGTATTATGCACTGTTTATTTACTGTATTAACTCTGCTAAAGGTATATTCCACTTCCATGTATTGTACTTGTTCTTTTGGACTTTCATTAAACACTGCAGACTACTCACATGTATCATAATCAAAGATTGTCTGATATTAGAGAATACAATTTGCTTTAAATTCACAGTGAAACCTACAAAGTAAAAATTGTAAAATTTTTTATTTTCTTTCAAAATTGCCTATATATATATATATATATATATATATATATATATGTGTGTGTATATATATATATATATATATAAAAGATAAGTGCAGTGCAAAAATGTGTTGTGTGATATACAGTAGTCCAAGCAATTTGCGACCTGGTTTCACAACCTATAAAATCAGGTTTCACAACCTAACCTATAAAGTATTATGTGTTAACGAGCAGGTCAGTTTATAATATTTTAAATCATCCTAAATAATTACTGCATATAATAAACCATTATAGACAATATTAAAATATAACAAGCAGATCTTCTAGCCATTAACAGGTATGCATGTTTAAGCACAGTGATTTTATTGATCAAGTTTGTTAGTTGGTTTGTTTATTGATTGATTGAAAAACCCTTTTAAAGTAGCATCACAGTTTTGCAGTAGATGACTCTAAGGCTCAGCCAGCTGCTGCAATAATTACTTAAATAAAAAAAATAATTTACAATATGCTGTTGTTATTATTGCAAATGATTATTAGAGTAGCTATAGTAACTCTCCATTATGCAGCAAATAAGGCTGAACAAGAAAATATTTTATGGAACTCACAAGGAAAATGTCCTTAAACATAACAAACGTCTTTCAATGTGTCTGCAATGAAAGAGTAAAGCGGCAAATACAGTACAGAGATCTTAAAATGGCTCCAATTCCGGTATTCTCACTAGGACAATTCTCTGAAACAAACTGGAGCAACTGTGGTTTTCACCAAATAACTAGTTTTGATTTGTAATCATTAATGTTTCTCTCAAAATGTAATAACAATATAAAAGTTCAATTCAACAATTTGCAGGCCTATGCAAATAACCAATTATCTGAGCAAAAACCGATGCAAACACAGCCTTGTAGTAAATGCAGGGGCATATTTGAAAAAAGATAGCAACTAACCAATCAGCAACCAACCAATCAGAGTTTATCACTTGTGTAGCTTCATTTAAAAAATTAAAGCAAATATCTAGCTAGTAACAATGATGACATTTTTTCGTGCCCCTTTTCTTAAATGTCCTCCATACAATATTTGGTATTATGTAGAGATATGCGCGGACCCCTGTGTTTTGGTTCTAATCCATAATCGTGTGTTGGTTTTGACAAAACCACCCTCAAGTGTTTAGGTTCAGATTCGGTTATTGGTTTGGGTTTGGTTTCCTTTAAAATCGATAAACATTGACCTAAAACAAAAAAATTATAAAAATTGTCAAGAACTGCTAAAATCATGAAATGTGGACCTGTTTACATGCAATCCAAAACCCAAGTTTGGTTTTTAAATTCAAGCTCCGACTTGACAACAGACCTGAGCCGAAACTCCATTCCACTGGAAACCCCAAACTGATTTCGAACTGAGACTTGGAACCCCTAAGTTCAGGTGTGTTTATATTTCAGGAAACCAAACCCCACATCTCTAATATTATGAGTTAGACCACATTTACAAAATGACCATATGTGGAACCTTTTAAATAAAATCTTAATGCTGGTAAATGTCTTGAGCTAAGCAGCAATGTTTCTTTATGCGTATTTCACTCGCTTGGCTGTACATTTTGATATGATGTACTGTACATGAACACTGGAGACCAGCATAGAAAGTGGGAATTAAGTATGTGTTCTCCTATCCTCAAAGGTATAAAATCTATAAATCTGAACACTATCATAGTAGTTCCCCTCTCTTAGTTTTACTTCTATTTTGTATATGGTTGCTAGCCTATCCTTTCTTTGACATTGCACTGTCTCCATTACCAAATGATAAATAAAGACGTGTAAAATTCAGTACTTTAAGCTCACTCCTTTGATTGTGGGATATTTTATTGCCGTATACAGTATTTGAACTTGTCAAAGGTATGCTGTAGCATTGGTACTGCACCACTGTATCTAGATGGTCTCCCTAGCACTGTCCAAGGTGTACATCTACTCTCCAATCTTGGGAGACGCTACAGAAAGCTAAAAACCAAAAAGTACAACCAAGTTTGAAAAAAAAAAATAAGAAGAGCTAAAGGTGTAAACACACAAAACTTCACCTTCTGACCACTTTAAATTCATTCCTTTTATAAAAAAATAACATATTGATTTACTCCTAGAATACTGCTGGGTTTAGCCTAAAATAAAGCTTACATTAATCAGGAGAGTATGGACTACCGTTAGCACATGTGGCATGTTTGTGTATAAGGGCCCTCATTCCGAGTCGTTCGCTCGGTATTTTTCATCGCATCGCAGTGAAATTCCGCTTAGTGCGCATGCGCAATATTCGCACTGCGACTGCGCCAAGTATCTTTGCTATGAAGAAAGTATTTTTACTCACGGCTTTTTCATCGCTCCGGCGATCGTAATGTGATTGACAGGAAATGGGTGTTACTGGGCGGAAACACGGCGTTTTATGGGCGTGTGGATGAAAACGCTACCGTTTCCGGAAAAAACGCAGGAGTGGCCGGAGAAACGGGGGAGTGGTTGGGCGAACGCTGGGTGTGTTTGTGACGTCAAACCAGGAACGACAAGCACTGAACTGATCGCACAGGCAGAGTAAGTCTGAAGCTACTCTAAAACTGCTAAGTAGTTTGTGATCGCAATATTGCGAATACATCGGTCGCAATTTTAAGATGCTAAGATACACTCCCAGTAGGCGGCGGCTTAGCGTGTGTAACTCTGCTAAATTCGCCTTGCGACCGATCAACTCGGAATGAGGGCCAATATATGAAGCTATTGTTTCTGTTCTTTAACATTGTGCAAAAGGAGCCAAGTGGGGCGCTTCTCCGCCAAGGTGCTTCTGGGAGGTGCAAATGTTGTCCCACTTAAAGTGCAGCATAGCAAGCAAACTCCTCCAAGCCGTCTTAATAAAGGAAATGATTGGGCCCCCTTTCCAGAGAAAGGATCAGCCCTAATAGTGCACCATCTCCACTTCTGTCGCATTTCAATAATCTTACTCCACAAAATAAAACCTCACTTTGCACTGCTTTGCAAAACTAGGCACAGCTACTCTGTACTTAATAAGAAACACAAAGACCTATGTAATTGCTAGCACAAAATTCTGCCCCTACACTAATACATCCACCTTATAGCAAAACTCTGCTCTTTTTGCAGAAATCTATAGGTACTGGTGCAATATGAGGTGTATGGCAGCTGTTTTGTGCTTTGTAAATGACACTCAAAGTTTCCAATAAGCTTTCCAATTGAAAGATTAGCTTGCCACTCTGGTTGCATAACCTGAATAAACTTTACTGTTCTGTTGTGGCATAATGTAGACATTTTTTCTGTGTCATCTTCGATATCTTATTGCTAATGTACAGAGGGAACACTGAAAGTGGTCATTAACTTTCTTTAAAAAAGAAATAAATAAATAAAGTATGTAGTTCAAATATAATTCAACAAACTAATTTTTTACCATGTAGTTTATTTGTATAAACTGTCTAATATTCTCATGGGGAATGATATACAGGGTGTTTAAAAAAAAAAAAGGTAACAAACTTTTTTCCGTACTCATACATTGCTTGTGGTGCTGCAGGGTCTGCGGGAATGTCCTTTATTATGATTAGCCACGAACCCTGTTTGCGGGAATATTTCCACCTTAGACAGGATTGGTTTGTTTAGTGGTGCAGGTCTCTGGAAATTGTCCTGGAACCCACTAGTTATGGATGCCAGGGAAGGCCCGCCATTCCGTACTGTCCCATAACTTCGGAAATAATGTTCCACTCACCATGCACATTCCTGGATAGTGTACCATGGCATACCAGCTGTCACTAAACATCTACTGTAATATATAAAGCCCCTTTCACATCTCCAATGCCGGATCCCAACCGGGAATTGGAAACGGGTCCTTCCCGGGTGGGATCCAGCATTGGAGCTCATCGTTGGCTTCCCGACCCAGCACTATGCCAGACTGGTTGCCATAGCAGCGGAGGGCGGAGCCAGCAGCAGGGGTGGAGGCTGCACTGGGAGATGAGCTCATCTCCGCGCCGCCTCTCCCTATGTAGTAAACGGGTCCCGGGTCGCATCGACCCGGGAACCCGTTCACACTGCCACTGATCCGGTATTCAACCCGGGAATAACCCTTCTTATAACCTGGGTTGAATTACCAGGTCAGGTGACCCGGGAATTCTCCAAGGCCCCTTTCACATCGCACAGTGACCTGTGTTGACCCAGCATATTCCACATACAAGTTTCAGTTAGCCTTTTTGGAAACACCCTGTATCTATATAATACCAAAGCAATTTGATAAATGAGGACCTACTGTATAAATAGGATTATGTTGTAACATACTGTAGATTCCATGAAAGTTATCAAACAATACTAATGTTTAATCTAGTTTTATAATCATTTTAATTAACTTGCAAAAAATGACAGTTTTTATGTGGCTGTACTATGGATAAAATACATTTAAATTGACAAATCTAGCATTTATGAGACATTTTATATTTTAGGTGTGTTCACTTTCATACATAAACCGTATAGGTAGCATTGGCCCCATGAGTATATGTACAGTTGAGGCATATTTTTGGGACCACCTCATTTCAGCTCATAACAATATAATCAATTTTATGGTTACCTAGAATTAAAGAGTATCTCAAATTGCAAACTCCTCTAAATTGTATTTTTGCAAAGGAATTAAATATATACTGTATGGGCAAGTTCTACTGGCCAAGACGATTCTCCACCTTAAGGTGTGTATACACGGTCAGATCATTGCAATGCCCAATTTTGACTCTGCGATTTCCCTTGAGCTCCCCCAGATCCCAGATAGCGCAGATTGTACAGATTTTGACTATCTATGCTTGAGATTTTGTCTATGTACGATTTTGACTAAATGCCAATTTTGACTATACTTTGTACTAGATCGTACACTAGATAGTCAAGATTGAATTGCCTGCACAGTCTATCTAGACTTACGATACCGACCCCGCAAGAGCGCGCTTTGGGATCGAATCTGTATCGCAAGCTACCTTGAGATATGCACTAACTTTTCATAAGATTTTGACTATATAGTCAAAATCTTATAGATTTATCTCACCGTGTGTACACACCTAAACTCTTCCATCAATTAAAGTGATACATACTTTACAAAGCAGATACTACTTTCCAGAGACATGACATCTGATTTCTGCAGCATTGCTGTCTCAGGGGTGAAACCAAATCACTCTGCTAGTCAGGGTGACAGCAATATAATGGTAAATTGAAGGAAAACTGCTAAAAAGATGCTGTTGCCTTTAGCAACAATTCAGTTTATTGCTCATTCTTCTAGTTCAATAAATGAACACACTATTGGTTGATTGTTTTATGTTGGGAGCTATTTGTTCTACACAAAATTACATATTTTTCACTTACAAAAAAAATCACATATTCACAGTTCATTAATTACTGTGAGAATGTTCCACTATATTATGAATTGACTTTAATTAAGCAGCAGAATGTGATACATCTGTTGATGTTTCCTAATTCTTATTTCAACCTTTACCTAACTCCGATAATGGGCTACATGCATTGATAGTACTGAAGTTCCAACATTACATTTTTTAAATACTTGAAAATATGCATACTTTTTTTTCTACCCACTTTGCAATTCTCTATTAGGGGGAAATTTACTAAACATCGATTTTGGTCGATTTTAACCAATTAAAAATCGATTAAAATAAATCTAAATTGATGTTAGTTTTCAGCACATTTGCTAAGTGTTATATACATTTTTAAATATTAATAAATGTGTGTTATACATCTGTCGATATTTCCGAATTCTTATTTCTTCCTTTACCTAACTCCGATAATGTGCTACATGCATTGATAGTTCTGAAGTTCCACCATTAAATTTTTAAATACTTGAAAATATGCATACTTTTTTTTCTACCCACTTCGCAATTCTCTATTAGGAGGAAATTTACTAAACATCGATTTTGGTTGATTTTAAGCAATTGGAAATCGATTAAAATGTATCTAAATTGAGGTTAGTTTTCAGCACATTTGTTAACAGGTGATTGTTCTATATAAATTTTTACAAATTAATAAATGTGTGTTATAACCCTGGAAGTACATCGGTTTTTATCAATTTTCATTGATTTTAAATTAATCAAAATCAACCTTTAGTAAATTGCACCCTCACTGTGCACATAGTAAATAAACATCGACTGGATTAATGTGGAATTAGAACATGGGACACAAAAAAATGTTTAAAACTGATAGAACAATAAAATATACCCCTCCCCAACAAAATCACATTATAAATTCCTATAATCCACAGTCCTGCATATACTGTATATAATTCACGTGATGTAAATATCATGTATAAACAACTGTAAATAACATATGTATACACTGTAAATCCTGATGTCATTACTTAAAATTGGGGATTGCTGATAGCATCACGACAGTATTCATTAAGTAAATGTATGGGCTATAAGGAATAATACACTGACTACTGTATTATGAACAATACTCCTACAGTAGGGAGTGAATTGTCATGTAAAATATGTTTTTCTAGTATGGATCATTTAAAACCTATTCTTCCTTAAAAACAAAACACAAGCTTAGCCATTCTCTTAAACTGACATTCAACAAAACCGTTTTAGTGTAACTTTGTTTTATTTCACTTTCTGTTTAGGTTTCTACATGAGCACAACATTAATCAAATATCATCATTTTGTGAGCATTTCCTTGATACTGTACTCTCTTCTCGGTACCGGGTGACATTACAAACTGAGAAAGACATCCTTGTAAACTTGTACAGCAATTCATTTACACAGGCAGAGAATGCCAAATTAAATCATCTATATTTAACAACTTTTATAAGTAATAATTCTGACCAGCAGGGATTGAAAAAAATGATGAGTTCCTCTTTGTGCAATTAAGTGTGCGAGCCATACAGAAAAACAGATGTTTTAAAGGCTTCTTAGCAACAATTCTTTGCCTTATCAGAGAAATGTGTGCTTGATCTCTTTCTGCTCAAATTAATATAAGAAACAAGTCTGAAAGTTCTTGACTTCAATGGATAAATCTGGTTTTAAAATAAGTCCTCAACCAGTTATATCCTTATTTATTTTTTTGTGAATAAAATTCCAAGCAAGTTACCCGGGGCTCACAACACGAGCCTAGGAAATGGCACACTAGAAAAGATACAAGTATGAGGCAGTAAGAATGAAAGAGGCTCCGTTGTGTAAGGCCATCTCTGTATTCCGTCAAGTCTTTCCTTACTGGTAAAGCTGGGGTCACCAATGATGTACATCGTTCTGATCAATGGACTTTGGATCCCAGTATCCTTTTAGCCCTCATAAAAACTAAAAAGAAAACAAGTGTTCCAGATCTTGTCATACCCATTCTTGCACTGGTCGTTTGTAGTATGTTACATTTTGTTGCACACCTTTGTTTTTAAATTGAAAAATAGTATATACCAAGACCAGGATGCACAGGGACAATATGCATGGGATTACCACTGCTATAGCGTTTACAGTGCTTGGCACATCATTTATTGTAACCATTATATCCACATCATCATGTGGTAGATGTCTGTCTTTGCTGTTGTCCACATCTTTTTGGTTGCAGCCCATCCAATCTTTAACAATTGATCTTGGATAACCCAACTCAACAGACAGCTTCTGATTATCAAATTTCCAGTATTCCTTTCCTTTATAGAAATAAGTGTAAGCTGTGAAAAAGCACAACATAATTATATTAGGCATTTGTAATAAAAATCTGTAGCAGGAGTGATAGACTATAACAAAGGCAGCGGGCACACTGTGTACAAGTAGTTAAGAAGTTCACCCAAATTATAAAATGCATTACTAAAATTCACAGTAAATGTTTGTAAAGAGCAATGTATAAATTTGTATCCCTTAATGGAAAAACGTGTCAGTGATATATACGTTCCATATGTGGGACCTTTAAGAATTATCTATATTTTTTTAGAACTCAATATAACCAAATCATATTTCATATGTATATGTGCAGAAAATCATACCAGGTTTGATGAAATGAATAATATATATATGGCATTTTCCATAAGAAAGTTATAGTATATTTTGAGGAGGATGCCTCAAAGTAGGGGGACGTCGCTGGACTTCGCCAGAGTGGTAAATAGTGTTTTATACTAATGGCATATTCATTAGTATTCCGGCGATACTAAATAACATATGCCGCTGGTAATAAGCATTGTTGCTAAAAGAGAACCTTGGTTTTTATAATGTTATATGTAGGTAGTGAATGTTTGGTTTACACTCATGTTGCTAATTACACTCATGTTGCATGTTGGCTTTTGATAACAATTTAAATAAGACTTTCTTAGTGTCAGTTCTTTAAATGTTAATGTTCTTTAAGTATTATTTTTTTTAAGTATGAGATTGTTTATTTCTTAGTGTAAAGATGTTAAGTTTAAAGTATTGAAGATTTTTAAATCTCAACAGTATTTGAAACCAGTATGAACATGGTTTAATGCCAATGTAGGTCATGGGATATACACACATACTATATGGTCAAAATTATGTGGACACCTGAACATCACTCCTGAAGGTGCTTGTATCATTCCAAAATCATGGGTATTGAAACACAGTTGATTCCTCTTTGCAGTTATACAGTGTATCCCTACATACAGGTAGCTTTTGGAAAATGGCTGCAGGGATTTGAATTAACAGCATTAAGGATGGCTCTTATTTTGGGTGATATGGTCTTGTGGCATCCAGGAGAGACCTTGCTGACAAGCTGGATATCAATCCGCAGGGGTTAACAACCCCCCCCCCCTCCCTATCTGTGTCATCATTAGCAAGTAAATGACCCCTTAAGCTGGGGCCTGGGTGGAGGAAAACAAGGAAAGTGAAGGGGGAGGTGGACTACAAAAGGTGTTAGCTGGAGCACAAAAGGAAGGGTCCATGATGGAGAGATGTGAAGCAGACAACGGAGAAAGTTATTGTACATGATGTGTGAAAGCCTGATATAGGAGACAAGAAAGAAAGGCAAGCAGCAAATTGGAAAGACAGTATCCAGAGAGACAAACTGCATTAAAGAGGTGACTGAGACTTGTTGTGCCACAGCCAGACCAAGCATTCCAGTGGAAATGAAAGCTCCAAGTCATCCCAGAATGTCCTGGAGTATGCTGTAGCATTGGATTTTTGGTCCCAGAAAAAAAACAATGAAAAACTGCCCAAGACCATTATTGCCTCCAACTTTATAGATGACATATATCTGGGCAGGAAGTGTTCTTCTGGCATCCACAAAATCCAAACTCAGCTATTACACTGCCAGATGTTGAAGTAACTTTAGGAACTGCATTTTCACTGTTTAAGAGTCCAAAAGCAGTGCACTTTACACCACTCCAGCTGACGTCTGACATTGTGCAGGGTGATCGAAAGCATGTGTTCAACTGCTCAGCCATGAAAATCCAACAAACTGTTCTTGTGCTGACTTTATTTCAGAGGGAGTTAGGAATTCAGTAGTGATTGTTGAGCTGACCACTGACAATTTTCACATGCTATGGGGGGAATTCAAATGTTTGAAAAGTCAGTTGGGTGTCTGTTTTTCCTGTCTATTAGATAGGAAAAACCAGACACCCAAGTGACTTTTCAAAGAATTGAATATCTCCCTATGTGTCCTAGCACTAGGTTCCATGTTATGAGCTTTGGTGGCCTACTGCTTCTCAGTTGAGCTGTTGTTGCTGTTAGATGTTTGCACTTAATAATAACTGCAGTTACAGTTGACAGGGACAGCTCTGGCAGGGCATCAATTTGACTAACTGCCTTTTTTTGGACAAGAGGCATCCTAGGATAGTGCCACAGCGAAAATCACAGAGCTCTCCAGTGAGACTCATTCTACTGCTAAAGTTTGACCAAGGAGAGGAAAATGGCAAACACACAGTGTACAAAGTGTCCACATACTTTTGAACATGTATTAAAATTTACTGAAACTTAATGAAAAAATGACTAGTCTGAATATAAAATTACTTGTCTTAGATTCATTTTTCTTCCTAAATAGTCATTATAGTTAAGGACTTTTGTACTTACTTTATGACAGTTGCTTTTTCTTTGTACTCAATAAAGATATTTTGATACTTACACCCTTCTTTGCTCACAAAAGCTCCCTGAGGTGCTTCTGGGATTCCTTTCCAAACAGTTATCGATTTAGGGTACCCAGGATCAGCTGTCCTCTTCTCCTCATTGTATCTCCAGTATCTATCACCCTTGAAGAAATAGGTTTTGCCAACCGGTTCCCATCGCAGAGCTGTGTCGATACCCTCTCGTGGGAGACAACTACCCAACTCTATTAAGCTGTGTGGATAGCCAGGCTCTGCTGTCACTTCTTTAAAGACCCAATATTTGTCTCCTGTAGTGGAAATATAAACAAACTGAATGAACATATCCCATTTCAGTTTACATGTTGCCCATTCTGCTAACATTTCTACTTATTTCTATCTAACATCACAGCCTTATTATATGTTACTACACATATTCCACAGATGCCCAACTATCACATTCGATAATCTACTGGCATTTAATCAATATTACTTTAACATCTTTCTGATGTCAGCGGAATCGGCAGAGGTGCAGTAGTTACTTATGGCAAAGGAACCAATATTTTGATGTTACCAGTGGGTTAAAATGATTTCTACATGCTTGCAGTTTCAGTACCTGAGAAGGAGTTTTACACAGAATTTGAGGAATATTTACTCAGACCTAACAGACCTTAACAGAATGGCAAACAGACCTTGAAGAGTATTGATTCTTGCATTACATATCACTCTTGAATTGCATGCTGTTTTGTTAACATCACTTATACACCAATAAACTGTACTTCTATGTTTTAATATAATATACTGAGTCTCAGAGTATATTTACTGATTGACATATACTCAAATTGGTGAAGGATTACATTTGGCTTTATCACAATATCTACAATCACACCAATGCAAGATATGTATTCAAAGTGCACCGATATTTTCACAAAATGGAGGTAGCAATTTTGTGGGCTAGCAAAACATTTATAGCATACATACTGACACTCTTGGTATGTGTGTGATCAAATGTCTCTTGAGGGAGTCTGCAACCTACCGGAATGTGAGCCAGCCAGAGAAGCAGGGGCCATAGAGGAAACACTGGTGACAGAAGTAATGACTACACCTGTGTGTTGGAATGGGTTGCCCTTTGGGTACAGCAAGCAGTACCTGCTCTTGGTACAGGTACATGAAAAAGTGTGCTACAGGAAAATAGCTGCCAGTGTCCAGCCCACAGATGCAGATTGCTTATAATGCCCCCCAGTGTATCTGCTGTATAACTGGTCAGTGAGATTGTTCTACACACAGAATATAAGTGTGACATTCATCACTACAGTTCAATATTGAACATAGGATATTCCTTATATTTCATGGAGAGTACATTTGCAAATATTTTTGGAACTTCCTGGACTATTGGGAAGGTAGGTTTTTCTGTGCCTCTTTGACAGCTAGGACTCACAGCAATGTCACTCACATGAAGCAACGTGATGTCCCAGCATCCCCCTGGCTGTGTCATTAAAGTGCTAACTGAATATTCAGTAGTGAGGCCAAATCAATCTGCAGTTTCTTGAGATAGGTACACACTTGCTTCTGTTTCTCTGGTTAATTTCCCCGTGTTGTGTCAGACAGGTGCATCTAGCTCATAGTCATGTCTTCAAATATTGTATGCCTCTAACTGTTCTATTTCCTGCCTATGTCTCTATTCCCTTTAACCTAGGTGAAGGGCTTCTTTAAAGGTTTGGACGTGGAACATTGGAGGTACTAATTAACCGGTGAAATGGAAGTGTGTATCTATCTTAAGAAACTGCAGATTGATTTTGCTTTAGTACAGGAAAGACATCTCACGTCAGAGTCGGATTGGCCCACTGGGGTACAGAGGAAATCCCCGTGGCCCACATTGCCTGAGGGCCCCACCCTTTCCTCTAATCTCAGGTTCCAGAGAGTAAATTCAAATTACAATAATAATAATAATTTTATTTATATAACGCTCTTTCTCCAACAAGACTCAAGGCGCTTTACAGACATCAAAAACAATGCACATACTACAGAAGATTTAAGTAATACAGCGATAGACAAGCAGCAGAGACATAAAAAAAGAAAACCCACACAGTAAGCATAATGCAGGATTGGTGTATGCATTTTGAGTAATAACTTCCATGGTTTGTGTATTCCACCCTCACAGTGTACCAGGTGAGGCAGCCATCTAGGGTGCACTGCATATGATTACCCTGGGTGGCATAGTCTACCCCTTGAAAAGATGACACAAAATCGGGTGATTGCAGCATCCTAACACTTAAAATAGGGTCCCAACAAAATCATCAGGTCCATGTATTTTTAATCCCATCCACAAGGGTACCAGATGAGGCAGCCATGTTGGGTGCACTACGAAGGTTACATTGTGGGAGATGAGCCATACAAGGGCCAAACGCATATATGGGAAAACTGACACGTGTGTTGTAGTATGCTATAACCTGTATGAAAAGATCCACATGGAGTACACCCTGCCTACAGAGGAACCATCTGAGGCAGCCATCTGGGGCGCACTGCATAGGTTGCTGCTGGCAGGGTGTGCAATCAGTAGAGGTACACATTACAGGAATAGCAAACAGTCAGGTGGAAGTAAACTAAGAAGAAAAAGAAGAAAAAAAACACATTTGCAGGAACCAAAAGACAAAGGAAAAAAGTAATAAAATTATTTTGAGAAAATGATTATACATTTATACAATTATACATTGTTACTGTTACAGAGTCAGTTATATGGTCCTAATGGCTGTCCAAGTCTCCGTGGGGGCTGATCTCACCCTGTGGTAACATGCCAAACCACTTTAGCATTGGCCCCTACCACTGTTCAGCAAAGGTTGGAGTAATCCGGAAACCTGAGCAACGCAGTCTTCTTATCCCTGGATGGAGAAATGGCTTTTGATCTCGTCACGACCATTTATAGGAGGATCTAGGTTGGTTTGGGTTCCCGGATGACTTCATACAGACCCTGCATACTTTCTGTTCAGATCCACTGCCTCAGGTTTCTGGTAATGGATATCTACCATCTGGAGTACGCCACCTGTGTCACCAAGAAGACTTCACACCAGCTCCCTCACACCAGTTGCGGTATGACTCACCCTGACTTTTTAACCTATTTGTCACCCCCTAAGTTCTTAAAGAGTGCCATCTCTTTTATTGTCTATTTTTTTGTGATTTTCATTTTGAATTCTACTTTGACAATCTGCTTTTATTGTTTTCTATTAAATATGATATTTTATCTTATCTTATTGCCATAAATTATCCTTCATGAATATTATCACGATAGTAACTGGTTCAACTGGGTAATGCCATCCTTATGACACAAACACACATACCCCAATACGCACAGAGGTTTCACTAGGGTAACCAGGTGTCATCTATTGCCATCTTAAACCCAAAGAATCGCCTGATTAAATCCTTCTACACAAACTTTAAGTATGATATTCTGGATAGCCATTTCTTTATATGTTTACAATTTAGACATTTTGCTCTTACACTTGCTTCTCCTATGCTCCATGACGATGATACTGATTGCATTTGTATTATGTTTCCTCCAACATCTATAAAACCAGATTGCTGTATGCAGAACTGCTTAAGTTTCGGCCTGAATGTTTTTGGGATTCTACAGTTAAAATCTGGCAGTGTATTGCACCATCTATTGATGGCCCTGACCTACTCTTTAAACACCACCTTTCCGATATATCTCCTCTGCCCTGCTTTAAGAGGTACATATTAAAGTTCTTCCCCAAGTATATATTTCCAAGGGTCAGCGGAGACATATGGTTGCAGAGAGTTGGACTACTGCCCCAAATGTCACATTTCTTCGGCCACTCTATTTTCATAATCCCTGGGGAATGCTCTACTCTAATTTTGATAATTGGTCTTTGGGTCCACATAAACGTACTATTTTGCCTCTGATAACAACTACTAAGACAGCTGCAAAAAATTGATTTTAAATAACTGGACGATTCATGCTCCTCTTTTATGTTCTGTAAAACAACTGCTTCTCCCATTTTTGTATTATGACAGGACAGCCACTTTGCCGGCTAGTGACAGTGGAATAATTACATTTTATAATAAGTGGCATTTCTTTATTGATAAGGTAGACTCTCAGCGGCAAACATATATATATATATATATATATATATATATATATATACACATATATGTTTTTTGAATCAACTACATGGTTTCTGTAAAGACTAGAGATGTGCGGGTTCGGATTTACCCGGATTTGCGCGGATTTACCTGGATCTCAAAACAGCATCTTATTGGCTCTTTGATGTCATGTGTTTTGGATAGCCAATAAGAAAAATCTGGATAAATCCAAAACTTGTGTTAACTTTGGCATTAAGAACCTAGTAAATACGAACCTTAATACAGGTTGAGTATCCCATATCCAAATATTCCGAAATACGGAATATTCCGAAATACGGACTTTTTTGAGTGAGAGTGAGATAGTGAAACCTTTGTTTTTTGATGGCTCAATGTACACAAACTTTGTTTAATACACAAAGTTATTAAAAATATTGTATTAAATGACCTTCAGGCTGTGTGTATAAGGTGTATATGAAACATAAATGAATTGTGTGAATGTACACACACTTTGTTTAATGCACAAAGTTATAAAAAATATTGGCTAAAATGACCTTCAGGCTGGGTGTATAAGGTGTATATGAAACATAAATGCATTTAGTGCTTAGATTTAGGTCCCATCACCATGATATCTCATTATGGTATGCAATTATTCCAAAATACGGAAAAATCCGATATCCAAAATACCTCTGGTCCCAAGCATTTTGGATAAGGGAGACTCAACCTGTATTATTGAGACTAACCCTTGTATTTAGTTATTGGCCACATGTTCAGGATTAGACCTTGCTGCCTACATGTGTGTGGTACTATGTGGCAAGGAGACACACCTGTATGTCTCCCTCCCCTTTACTCCCACCCCCTCACTTGTCTATATCTTTTGCTATGTTCTTTTATTATGATATATTTTGTATGTTTCCTCATCAGTTTACGATGTGTAGCAAACACATTTGTGCTACGTGTTCTTCTATATTTTTGTATGTTTTCTTTTTAATACATCAATCTGTCTTACCTTCTGTTAGCACTGTCATGCTTCTTTATTGTTTGACCTTTGGTTTCGATGTGGATAAACCTATGTTACTTTTGTACTTATCTCTATTAGAATAATAAAACCGTTTTCAAGACAAATAAACAAAAACAAAAAAACAGTCCATTGTAATGTCTGGAGAGGAAATGTAAGTACCTTTGAAGAACACAAATTTCCCATCTGAACGCTCATATGCTGCATCTATTTTAGCTGGCAGTCCTTTCCAGAACTGTTCAATCTGCATTGGATATCCTTCCTGTACTTTATTATTACGAAGCCGCCAAAACCAGCGATCCTAGAAAGTAAAAGATAAACGAGATATATGTAGCTTAACTGTACACTTTCATACAGTATATCACACTGTTTAATAACGTTGTAAGATTGGTGTTGTAATAGCAGTCTTTTATACAATCTGTGGAGCCTAGTACATCCCGCAAAAACTTTAACACCCTGCTGCATTTTCTTTTGAAGGTTACGACTGCACTATTTCTTCTTCTTCTTTTTCTCCTTCTACTTAACAGTACATTCTGTTGCGCTTTACAAATGGAAACAGCAGTAATAGAACAAAACTGGTTAATAACAGACACAGAGGTAGAAAGGCCCTACTTGCACTCTTACAATCTGTAGGGAAATAGTCACTGATAAATGTAGAAAACCCGGGATCTTGGTCAATGGAAAAGGAGCCAAAGTCCCGGGGTTGGGTACTTGCTATATCGGCCGTCGGGATCCTGTAGCTCAGCATACCGGCCCCGCAATCCTGACCGCCGGTATACCGACAACTATTCTCCCTCTTGGGGTGTCCACGACACCCCTGGAGGGAGAATAGCGTGGAGTGTGTAGCAAGCCACGTGCCCGCAGCACAGCGAGCCCGCAAGGGGCTCTTTTTTGCTCGCCCCGCTGGCGGCATTCTGGTGGTCGGGATCCCAGCGCCGGTATGCTGGGCGCCGGGATCCCAAGCACCCTCAAATCATACTACACCCGTCCCGGGTCCCTGACCAGGGTCATGGAGTTGAGACCCGGGAATTTGCCAGGTTGCAGTGGGAAAGGGGTATTGTTGAGTGCATATATTTTATAAGGTTAATTCCATAAAGCTTAATGTCATCACGGTTAGACCAAATCAAAAGAGATGATAAATTTTGCTTATTCTACATAGTCCAGCCCACGAGATGTTATATGGTGACAGTCACATAATAAAAATGATACACATTTTTGCCAAATTTTAGGAACAAATGAATTGACATGGGAGTGATGTGGTTATTACAGAGTGAGAATCCATTAACCTGACGGAATCTCTCAACAACTATTTCCACTTATTTATAAGAACACACTTCCTCTACAACAGTTAAAGAGAAAACAATCAAAATATGATAATAATATAAATGTACTGTATATATGTAGGTACGTATGTCTCCTACTTAAACTTTTACTAAATACATTCTTTGTCTTTCTAGATTTCATTACCCTGGGACACCATGCTGCACTTTCTACATTGGATATAATTGTCTCAACAATACAGCTTTGTGACACATGCCAGAGCAACAGATATTAACATGGTATAATTATATAAATATATACCTTAAAAGTACAGAATGGAATAGGAAAAAAATAAAAGTTCCACCATTACATACAATTCATTTCAAGTGATTAAAACTATTATTAAGCTTTATTATATGAAGAAACTCCTAATATAAATATCTGACAGGAGGTGGATGGAAAAAACAGTGAAAGTGAAGGTGATGGAGTAAACTGTATATACAGAGAGACGTGGCTTCCCAAAATAGCCCTACTGTAAAAGTGTAGAAAGTGGGTGTTTCTCACTGAGACTTGCATGGCTCAAAATGTCGCCACTTATTAAGCTATTCTTTCTCTCTGCCCCCAGGGGACATATTAAGCCATCCCTCTGTGTCCTTTTCCTCCTTTGAATGCTATTCTATCCACCACCTAACCTGTTCATCTTCAAATTGCTCTTATCTATCGTCTGGTAGGAAACTGGGATTGACCTTAGCAACATCCTCTGACATTGTCCCACTGGTCCATCTTACACCTTCCTTACCTTTTTTGCTACCTCGCTCCCCACTTTCTCTCCTCTGACCTTGTCTCCCTCATCATGGGTGACTTCATTATCCCCATTGATAACCTAATGAAGGGGCATTACCAGAACTTTGTGGGCCCCACAGAAACATTTTGAAGGGGCCTCTATCCCAATGCTTGTATAGACCCCTCTCTGCAGTAGTTCACTTTAGGCCCCATAATAGTGTGCTAGTTTATTTTATGAGCCATAGTAGTACCTTAGTTCATATTATTGCAGGGCTTTCAGTACATATTCAGTACATATTATGCAACACAATACCCCCAATTTACATTATGACATACAATGTCCCCACTTCATATTATGCCACATAACAGTGCCCCACTACATATTATGCCACACTATAGTGCCTCCACTTCATATTATGCCCCATAACAGTACCCCCAGCTCATATTATGCCGCATTACAATGAGCAGGACCAAGGGTTTTTTTTTTACCTGTATCGTCTGTTTTAAAATATTGCATTATTATATATTCCTGTACAGCACTATGGATGCTGTGGCACCTTAATAATAATAATAATAATAATAATAATAATAATGTTATGTAACTGAAATCAATTACATTTCATAGCACAGATTACATTATTTTGATTTTATTAAAGTGGACTCATGACCACAAATGAGTCATTTTCGACTGAATGGTGTATGGACACATACAGATGTGTCCTTAATTCATCTTTGCTGCATTCACGACAAACAGCCCCTCTTGTTACTCCAGGTCGAATGAGACTTTTCTAGCATTGGGTGTCTTTTTTGCTTCTTTTGTGACAAAAGTGTGTCTCAGTTGCAATGCAACTATGACGCACGAAGAGACTGTTCATTAATATGACACATTTGTGTGTGACTGAGGGCCTAATTCAGCATCGATAACAATGGACAAAACCATGTGCACTGCAGGTGGGGCAAATACAGGGTCAGACTGGCCCACAGGGGTACGGGGGGAAACACCACTGCCTGCCCCCCCCCCCCCCCCTTTCTCTAGGGATCAGGTTCCAGATTGTGCACTTGAATCATACATATGTTACATTATACTGCACAGGACTATGGAGCATTCCTGTTATTAATCTGGTACAGTATCATGCATGCACTAGCCTAGCAGTATTTACAATATATATTTATCAAGGGGCCCAGACCATGCACTCTCCATTGCCCAAAGCCTCTAGGCATGGGCCCCTATCACTGCATTCTGTCGGTGGGCTCTTCATGCCCCAGTCCAACACTGGGCAAATATAACATGTGCAGAGGGAGTTAGATTTGGGTGGGGTGCGTTCAAGCTGAAATCTAATTTGCAGTGTAAAAATAAAGCAGGCAGTATTTACCCTGCACAGATACAATAACCCACCTAAATCTAACTCTCTCTGCACATGTTATATCTGCCACACCAGCAGTGCACATGGGGCCTAATTCAGACCTAATCGCTAGCAAGCGATTTTTGCAGTGCTGCGATCAGATAGTCGCCGCCCACAGGGGAGTGTATATTAGCTGTGCAAGTGTGCGAACGCATGTGTAGCAGAGCTGTACAAACAGATTTTGTGCAGTCTCTGAGTAGCCCAGGACTTACTCAGCCACTGCAATCACATCAGCCTGTCCGGGACCGGAATTGGCGTCAGGAACCCTCCCTGCAAACACTCCCAGAAAACGGTCAGTTGCCACCCACAAACGGCTTCTTCCTGTCAATCTCTTTGCGAACGCCCGTACGAATGGATCCTTCGCACAAACCCCTCACTGAGCGGCGTTCCTCTTTGTACCCGTGCTACATGCCTGCACATTGCGGTGCAAATGCATGCGCAGTTTAGAGCTGATCGCCCTCTGTGCAAAAACACAGCATAGCGATCAAGTCTGAATTACCCCCATGGTTTGCCCATTAGAGAAACATTTTGCTTTTGCGATCCATAATGAATTGAATGCAATGTAGCAGCTGTAGCTTTTTTACAATACAAGTTCTATTCTGCTCTGTATACAGTCACACACAATATACAAGTGTCATATATCAAATCAATCAGCACAGTCTGCTTGTGCTTCCTAGTCACATTGTGTTGCAACTAACGCCACTTTTACACCAAAAAAAACACAGGTTTTTACCCAGGTTTCAGGACACAGTTCCAACCTGGGTCAGACCTTATTCCTGGGTGAGCCCCATTTACACTGAACACGTGCCTGCCCTGCTTGTCACTCACAGACACTCCCTTGAGGTGGACCTCTGCGTACACAGCCAATCAGCAGCTTTTAAGCATAACCTGAGTCAGATATCACGGGTCGAGATGTTTACTCTGCATAGTTATACCCCTTTTACACCACCAGCTAGTAACACGGGTTATTGCACATGAACGCGCATAACTAGTGTTGCTGGCTAGTGTAAAATCAGGATTTTGGTACTTCCCGATAAATCCCTTTCTCCGATTCCACAGGGGCCACTGGAGCGTAGTTACAATGGGGAAATAGTAGGCAGTAGTTGGGAGCTGGCACTTTAAAATTCTCACACTGTGGCTAGCTCCTCCCCTACTATCTCCCCTCCAAGCCAGTCTACGTAAAACTGTGCCCGAGGAGAGCTGTAATAAACAAACCGTAAGGTAGAGGAGGTTAATGAAGCCCTGTAAACCAAGAGAACACAAACCAAACCTGGAACAGAACCTAACAAACAACCGGCTAGCCCGAACTCAACAAGCAGTCATATGGTGATCTGCAAACCGTTAAGCAAAAAACAAGGAGGAACAGCGCTGGGCGGGCGTCCAGTGGCCCCTGTGGAATCGGAGAAAGGGATTTATCGGTAAGTACCAAAATCCTGATTTCTCCTTCATCCACTAGGGGCCACTGGAGCGTAGTTACAATGGGGACGTCCCAGAGCTCCCAGAACGGGTGGGAGAGCGCTGAGAGTTCTGTAAAACCACTCGGCCAAACTGAGATGCAGAGGCCGCAAAAGTGTCAAACTTGTAGAATTTGACAAACGTATGACGGCCGGACCAAGTAGCCGCCCGACCTAAAGTATTCATGGAGACCCCACGGGCAGCTGCCCACGAAGGTCCCACCACGCACGTAAAGTGCGCTGAAATGGAAAACGGAGGCTCCCGAGCAACCGCCAAGAAGACTGTCTGATGGTCAGATGTATCCAACAGCCCAGCATATGCTGGGACCCTGGCTATTTAGTACGGGAGCATCGTACAGAATAAAGAAGAAAAAACCCTTCGTCGAATAGCCTAAGACCTCTGTAGAGAAAGTCAGCGAGCCCTGACAACAGTCAAAGAGGACTGAAAAACACTAGTGTCAGATTTATATGAAAAACGGACATGCCCTTTGGGAGAAACGACCGCTGAGGCCGAAGCTCAGCCGGGGGAGTTGCTAATAGAGTACTCCCTGAAAGGGAGCCCGAACTTACGGGCGCCAGGCTAATTTCTTTTGGAAGAAAACCGAAAAAGGCAGGGACCGAAAATTCAGGTCAATGTGGTTTGAAGCGCAGCGGAGAAAAACCTCCCAGAGAAACCAAAGATTACGGCTGAATGGTAACTGAAAGAAGGGGAAAACCCCCTTTTATCCTTATTATGTCCCATACAGCTTTCCAAAAGTGGCAAAAGCGAGAAGAGGTAACAGACTTCTGAAATCGGGGCCTAATAGGCCTAACCGAACTAGGGAACTCCTCCCTTCTGAGGGCTCGTGAACAGTCACACGGTTAAATGAAACCAGTGTAAGATTGAACAAAGAAAAGGACCCTGTTGAAGTAGACAGTCCAGTCGAGGTAGGAGCCAAGGCTCCTCTACCGACAACAGTTGTAGCCGTATCTTCAAGTCATGGGTGGCCCAACCAGAGCCACCGAGAGGACTAGCACGCATATTCTCCTCCTGTGTTACCGAAAGTGAGGTAGAAATAGAAAAGGAGGCAGGATAGAATAACCAGAAACTCCCAGGAGCCCTGAGGGCATCCTCGGCTACTGCCACCAGAGCTCACGTCGGTGAGTAGTAAAGGGTTAAAGAGTCAGTCAGAACGCCCTGAGGTCGATTCGAAATCTCCGCCCACAGCAGACCAGCTGACAAAACTCCGGGGAATGTTCCCTCACCCAGGAGTCTGACCTGGTGGCCTGATCTGGAAAGAAGATTGTTGTCCCCCGCTCAGAGGGGAATGTAGGCGACCACTCATTGCGTCGCAGCTTGACTGAAGAAATAGAGTACCTGGTACCGAGGAAGGAAAAATCCTCCGACGGACCCTGTTGAGAAAACGTTTATGAGGAGCATAAATCGGATCTTCAGAAGCCACGTAATGTACAGAGTGGGATAGTAGCAGTAGATTGTCCCATTAGGGAACCAACATCAACCCCTTGAAAAAGTTATTCTGTGATCTTCCTGAACCCTGTGGGAGCGGAAGAGAGACCGAAAGAAAAGGACTTACAGTGAAAATGAGAATCCTGTAATGCGACTGAGTAAAGCCCGATGAGGAAACCCAACGGAAATCAGTAAACACGCATCCCTGAAGACAAGGGACGCGTAAAACTCCCCTTTCTTGTTCAACTAGCAATCACAGACTGAAAGGATTCTAAGGCCAGAATAGGCCTGGCCGAGCCAACTGGCTTCGGAACGTGAAAAGAAAACAAAGGCCTGAGAACTGTCCCGATTCAAATGATATGTAAAAAACAGGGATCAACACCCTTTGCGGTTAGAAGCATATGGAGCGCCGCCTGCATTATGACTCTCTTGTCATCGTAAATCGGCCGACCCCTGCAGAGGGACTCCCGAGACGGTTGTACTCCCAAATCTAGTCTGTAACCGCCCAAGCCTTCTTCCACCGACCTGCGCCTACCCTGGGACCCTCCAGGTGGTAGGAAAGTCTGACCTTTAGTGTGTGTATAGGATGATGTAAAATCAGACTGGACCGAGGATGCTGAGCCTCTGCTTCAGCTTGCTTTTTTTTTTTTTCCTTCTGAGATCCCCTGGCGACAGAGATATCGCCCGTGTGGAATCGAAAGCCTGAAAGGGCACGGTAAAAATCTAAAGGAAAGACCGGTAAAGGTCTGTCTTGGAGCTGGGGCAGAAGTAGGAGAAAGCAAAGTGGACTTACCTCCAATGGTTTAAGAAATCCTGCAGAAAGTTCCTTCCCCTGAACCATCTGCCCCGTAGGATCTCATGTTCACCTGTCACTGTCGCAGCCCCAGAGGTCGTCGGGTTAAGACAGCCCAAAGCGAAAATGCAGGTTCCGAGACTGCAGACGTGGAGACCTCCAAAGAACATAAAGCAGAATCGTGATTCTGACTCGTACCAAAGTATCAATTGATCCGGATTCGAAACATCCTGTAACCTAGAGGACAATTGTTCCACAACCTACCTGCTCCGGACAAGGTAGAACCCTGCTGCCGTATATGTCTTCGATGGGTCCCTGAGCAAGGTTGCCTCAGGAAAACAGCAGCTTGTTGGACCGGCAATACATCGAGGGGTATACCCTGGAGAGGTACTGATACCATTTCCTGCCGTCTGCGGGGAAAGGATAGGAAAACAAACATTGTTTGATACCTGAAATTGTGTATTCGGGTGTCTGCCGGCCGTCTACCGGAGCCTGCCCAGCTCATCCGAAACTGGACCAGTCGCTGTCATTTCGTCATCGGCGTCGAACCCTGATGGACTTGACGTGTCCGCCTCCTTTACCTGCAGTCTCAGACGAACTGCTGTATAATGCACCTGGATATTCTGAGACACAGGTTCAGACTCCACAGAAAACAGACATCATCAGTATTGTAACATGGAAGGTTAGCAAGGTTCCTTTAGAAACCTGGAGAGGTGAAATGACGTACAAGGTCTCTGGCTAACAGTGACTGAAAGGATCTGCCCTTATATTCTTTAACCCTCGATGTGATGGCCTCTCAGACGTCTGGGAGTGTAAACCTTTACGCTATCAGTTACATGCACAACACAAGCAGTAAAAATTCACACTGTTTATTTAATAAATTACAGAGTACTATATAGAAAAGAAACATGGGTGTATACAATATGTGCAAGCATATGATTGGATAAATAGAAGTAGCATACGACATTACATGCAGGATATTTTAGTAACACACAGAAGTAACAGTTTTGATCTGGTATGTAATTGTCCTTGAAGATAAGACACACACAAGCCTTATATTATATGAACAGACAAAGGCATCTTGTAGAGAGTGCGTACGTGTCTATTCAAACACATAACAATTCATATAGCATGTTTAACCCTTCATTAGGGAGGTAGAAATATTCACTTTTACACTATACTTATTATAAGGAAATTGATCATATAAAAAGTAATATTTACAAAGACAGAAGAGCTAACCCTTCAATCCCCTCTTAGAATCATGATTATTATATGACATGATTCTTGAGTGAGGCTCCTTTCTTGTTCCTCCAGTTCTTGAGATATTGGACATAATCGTCGGGTCCCTTACTATCAGAGGAGGTGACAGGACTGGTGGTTATATCATAGTACATCAGGGCCTTATCAATGCCTTTGGAGGTAAGTTTCTTTCCACAGGGGATTACACAATAAACTATAATGCCTACAAGAATTAAAGTTACAAGTATGAATATGCTTATTTGCACAAGAGCCTGTTTCCAATTTTCAAACCATCCAAAATATTGGCTCCATGGGTTATCAATACCTGAATTTTTCTTAAGTTCTATGGATAAGGTTTCTAACTCGTTTATGGCTAAAGTAACCTTACCATTGGGACCAGTGTTGTCAGGAATATATGTACAACAGCCTTCCACCTTACTAATGTAAACACATGTACCGCCTTTTTCTGCTAGGATCATGTCAAGGGCCATTCTATTTTGAAATGTCATTTGGGAAGTGGCTTCTAGCTGTTCAGCTATACCTTTAAGAGCATCTTTGGTATCATTAACAAATCTTTGTTGATTATAATATATATAATTAATCCAGGCTACGTTTTTATTTACAGTTACTATAGGAAATAATGACTCAAAACCCGCAGCCACCTCATCTCTAGCTTTGAACTCATTTGGAACACCTCTTGGGACCCCTATAGCATCAATGTATACGTGGGGGTCAAAGCTACCTCCTGGGAGTGCTCTTTTCTTTCGATTAACAGGAGTATTAGAGGGAGGAGTGGGGTCATCGGTGATCATTAAAAAGGCTGAAAAAACAATTTTCCTGTTCTAGGGGTATATTAAGGGGCACTGTACCTAGGTGGGGCCTAGATTTGCCACAGACATAACAGTTGCTTTTATTGTGTTTGTTAGCACTATACTTCATCCATTCCAACCAAAAATTAATGTCAGGGAAACCAGTTTCAATAGCTAGGGTGTCTTCAAAGGTAGGGTTAGTAATAGCCACCATATCTTTAGAAGTGGCAATATGGGGCTTTAAAGGTTTGTTTTGGGGAGCAATTTTAGGCTGGTATTTTGGGTTTTTATACATGTCCCACAAATAAAACATTTGTCTTGCACTATAGTACCATTCGTCAGTAACACAAATATATACTGTCTCAGACATTCCTGATTTCCTCCTTTGTTGTATATAATATTTGTCATCAGCAATTTTGGGGAACATAAAATAATCAAGGATGTATGTGGCTACGTGTGTATTGGAGGAATTGTACCACAAGGTGGGGACCCCATCTGTTTGTGTGATGTCAACCTCACATATTGTGTGGTGAGTGAGGGCCAGTAGGGCTATCAAGGTAGTCCCCAGGATAAAGATAGGGGACAGGTTCCTCATCTTCTTCTGTTCTTCTTTCTTCGCTAGGTGGGAGGTCAGGGCTGTCTGCCCCGGTTCGTACCTCACTGGAATCACTTGCTTCCCTCTCTAGGTCTGGTCTAGGAACCTTTTTTACTCGGGATGCATGGATCCAGGTAGGACTTTCCTCTGTCAGGACTGCTGTCCGGGTAACTGCTACGACCTCTGTCTCTGGACCATAGGTGAAGTCTCCTGGGCTCTTGTTCCTGGGGAGCACCTTCACCACGACTCTGTCTCCGACTTTAAAGGGGTGTGTAGGTTCCTGTGGATTCAAAGGGTTTTTACAAACAACCTCATGTTCAATTTCATTCAGTTTTGTTATCAGGGACCTGACATACTCTTCCCTGATGAGCTCTAGATCTCCTTCCTGTACCACTAGTGGTTTCTTAGCCCAGGGTGTAGGAAAAGGGTCTGCCCATTAGTATTTCAAATGGGGAGTAACCTAGAGTCTTTTGTGGGGTATTCAAGATGCTGGTGTTTAGCTTTATTAGGGTTGTTCCTGAGGCAAGTGATGCATCTGCTAACATACTGGTCCACAAGTGATTTGGCATTAGTAACATAAAAATCATTGGTTAGTAGGAGGAGTGTTGTGGCTTCACCACGGTGACCAACACCACGGCACTGGGCAACGAGCAAAGGGGCACTGGACTGGGGTATACAGGGTTTCCCCTCTTTGCAGATTAATCCTGATTTAGGATTTTTTCTGCAGAATTGGGTAAGTTCAGTCGGAGAGATCAGCATTAGTCGCAGCAGCTTGAAGTTGAGTGAGCAGATGGACGTTGTCAAGGGAGGGACATGCTCTAGTGAGTGCAATGAGTTCTGCAGCTTGCGCGGACTGATAAGGTATTGGTAGGGTTTCCAACACAGTATCAGGGAGGGTGACAATGGCATAGCCAGCCTGGTATGTATTGTCATTGGGCCTACTACATGAGCCGTCAACAAAAACTACGTCTGCGCCTGGTATGGGAACGGGAGACATGTCAAGTCTGGGAGAAGTTTCAGCTTCAATGGAAGCAGCACAGTCATGTAGGTCGGGTGGTTCATCCTCGGGACCTTTCAAGCCTAAAAGGGCATTGAGAATGGGTGCAGGGCCAGAAGAACTAGCAGTGTACTTAATGGTAAGGGTAGGGTTACTCAAAAGGAGTACTTCATATCCACTAAGGCGTTGTGCTGACATGTACTGTGTGTGTAAGCCTTTAAGTATTGCCAGGACATCATGTGTGGTGTGGAGTACTGTGATGTGGCCTAAAGTGAGGGTAGTGGCCATTTCTGCAACCATTGCACAGGCTGCAAAAGCCCTGAGGCAGGCAGGCATACCTTGCACAGACACTGGCATGACTTTGGAAAAAAAATGCACGGGGCGCAACTTCCCTCCATGAAACTGTGTGAGCACCCCCGCCATGGTTTTACAATTGTCCCTTGCATATAGATGGAAAGGTAGCACATAACTGGGGAGGCCAAGTGCCGGACTTTTTATCAACATACATTTTAAACTTTCATATGCAGTTAACATTTCTTGTGACCATTGTACAGTTTTAGGCTTGTCCTTCAGTGTGGCTTGTCTCAAAATGTTATCATAATAAGAGCAATCAGATATCCACTGTCTGCAGTAATTTACCATACCCAGGAAGGACAGTAGTTCCTTCTGGGTAGTTGGGGTGACCAGGCCCAATACAGACTGTATGCGTTGTGGACTGACTTTCCTCTCTCCCTGAGTGAGCACAAAACCCAAGTAATCAACATGCTTTTTACACCATTGCATTTTTATTTTGGACACCTTGTGTCCACATTCACAAAGCCAGTTTAGTAATGAAACACCATCCTCTCGGCAGGCCTCCTCAGTTTTACTACAGAGCAGCAGATCATCTGCATACTGTAGCAGGACTGAACCATGGTGAGGTTGCCAGGGCCTCAATGTGGCCTGGAGACAACAGGTGCGTCAATAATCTGCACCAGGTAAGTTGTTTACCCTCAAAAGAAAAGGCAAAAAGTAATTGTGTCTGTGAATCTACAGGTATGCTGAAAAAAAAGGCATTCTTCAAATCAAATACAGAGAAGAACGCAGCATCTGCAGGGATTGCAGAAATGAGTGAGTTTACATCTGGAACAATTGGTGCAATTGGGACAATTGGCTGATTGATCGCTCTGAGATTCTGTACAAATCTTATACTGCCATCAGCTTTGGCAACAGGGTTCACAGGAGTACAGTATGGTGATACAATATGTCTGAGAATACCCTGTTGTAAGAATTGCTGTATCACGGGGCGGAGACCTTCTATCTTTTCTGGTGAGAGGGGATACTGCATAAGTCAGAACACAAAACACTGGTTGTTGCACCGCTGTCCACTAAAAAGGGAATTTTACTTCCATTTATAATAAGTGGCAGCAGAGGTGAATCTTTACTATGACGGGAGAGTTGAATAAAGGCTGGGATACCCTCCTCCGGGCCCCGTCAGTGCGCGGGGTCTTTGGAATCTTCCCTGACTGCGGGGTTGGTTCTGTCTGTCAAAGCGTCCGGAGCTCTGATAGGCATGAGTGGGTGGGGAAATGAGTAAGCTTTCTGAGTTAAGCAAAGGTATACAGCGTCATCTGTCCAGCAGTCCTTAAACCTTTTCCAAAACGCAGTAACAGACTATGAAGGTTTCTGTTTACAAGCTACAGCGACAGGCAAAAAAGCACAGGCAAAGGAGCACGGGTTTTAAAGACCTCCTTCATATGTGTATAGCTGCGTCCTTTGCAAGCTTTGCGCAAATAAGATATACAGCCATCGAGGGTAATGGTGGGCTTGGGACAGTGTTTTACTATTATCTAAACTCTGGGTTATTGGTGCTAGGGATAGAGCTAGTGGACGCACCCTCCAGCAGTGAAGTTGGAGGCGATCCCATCTAGTGTGAAAGGGTTACTGCTGCCAAGAGATTTGTGTCTCTGAGCGCAGGATACATTGGAATGCAAAGGGGGGAGGCGAGAGGGATTTTCAAAGATTTACAGTTCTCTGCAGCTTCGCTTCTGTGCTATTGGGAACTGACATTTTTTCTTAAATCTCCATATAGAAAGGGTAATTACTGCCTTCCCGTAGGAATGGGTCCTGTCCTGCTTTCTCTGTCCATCCCGCCAAACCATCCACCCATGGGTCAACCAAGCAACACTCTGAGGTAGAGTTGCGGGCGACACACATCTTGCATGTCTCACCAGGGAGGGGCGGGGGACAAATGACTGTCTTACTCTGACCCCCTCCCATAGTAAATGCAATCTACACCAGCTTTCTACGCAATTTCACAACAAAAAATGCAATTTACAAAAACTTTCTATGCATGCATTAGCTAACACCAGTTAATTAGTCATTGGCAATATCACAATATTATCTGTATAATGAGAACATGAAATCTTTTGACGGGTACGCTTACCATTCGTACAAGATGTCAGAAAAATACAGCGTTTTAAACAGGAAGCAAGAAAAGTGTTTGAGTAAAGATATCTGGCAGACGAAAACTTACCAGCCGTCTGAACCAAATATAAGAACTTATCTCACTACAACATACAAGAATATATATATAGACGATCAGATCGAGGTATAATCTACGTTACGTATAGACCCCAGGTCTATGTTTAAGTATCCCAGATACTAACGTCTTTGGAGAATTGCGCTTGGACTCCTGGTCCTTTCTCAGACGTATCTTTAAGTCCCAGACATTAAAGATTCTATGGTATCCCTGATACCTGTTTTATGCTTTTACATAAAACTTCGTAATATTAAGTCCCGGACTTAAATATTACCTTGTCACGTGTTCCCGGAACACTGACACGGATTCAGCTTCAGTGTATGACCGCAATCCTGTATGGCAAAGACAGACAATAAATTCTCTATTTTTACCATTCAGGGACGATCACTGAATTCCGGACATAGCCCCCAGCTGAAAGGATCTGCCCTTATATTCTTTAACCCTCGATGTGATGGCCTCTCAGACGTCTGGGAGTGTAAACCTTTACGCTATCAGTTACATGCACAACACAAGCAGTAAAAATTCACACTGTTTATTTAATAAATTACAGAGTACTATATAGAAAAGAAACATGGGTGTATACAATATGTGCAAGCATATGATTGGATAAATAGAAGTAGCATACGACATTACATGCAGGATATTTTAGTAACACACAGAAGTAACAGTTTTGATCTGGTATGTAATTGTCCTTGAAGATAAGACACACACAAGCCTTATATTATATGAACAGACAAAGGCATCTTGTAGAGAGTGCGTACGTGTCTATTCAAACACATAACAATTCATATAGCATGTTTAACCCTTCATTAGGGAGGTAGAAATATTCACTTTTACACTATACTTATTATAAGGAAATTGATCATATAAAAAGTAATATTTACAAAGACAGAAGAGCTAACCCTTCAGTGACATTACCTGCATAATCTGAGCTGTTCAAACCGGAGTGTCCTGCAGGTGCGTGGAGGGCTAAGCAGATGGCTCCACCGCATACTTCACACCTAAGAGGGAATTCTTTGACTATCCCAGGTGAGACCAACGAAAGGAGAAAAGGTGGGTTAAATAAACACAGCCCTATGTAAGGTCTGCACTATAACGTGTAGTGACCGACACGATTCAAATAAACTTTCTGGAGCAGCGGAGACCTGAACCAGTAGCGCTGCGCTCTGGGACAGGAGTCTTAGCCCTAGGCTATAGGAGCTCCCCTTAAAGTTTTGTTTGGATTCAAACCCCTGTACAGATACCCGATACTAGCGTACTGAGCCGCAGCGCTATTTGTCTGATGCCTTACACTCATTCCCCAAATTACAAATAGCATTAGTAACTAGTGACACCAAGGAATAATAAAGGGAAGGCAACACCCCGCCCTGTATGTAGTGTACCGCTAATTAAGGTGCACCCGATGTTTCTCGGAGGTTCCGCTGGCTTTTCAAAATGGTGACCAGCCTGCGAGAAAAGATTGGTGAAAATGTTATGTGGCAAGGTGGGGTATTCTGTTTCTAGAAAACATTGCGGAAGTGTTTGTTTTATCCCCTATATATGGTATTGTATGGATATATCTATATACATACCCACACACACTTAAATATATATATACAAACATATCTATATATATCTATATACACACACCACAGTGAACCCATGCACCTAATAGGGCAGATAAATACTGTGCACCTAATAGGGTAGATAATTACTGTGCACCTAATAGGGTAGATAAATACTGTGTATTTGTAGGGTAAAGAAATACTGCACAGTAGATTTTTAATTATCAATGAGCTGAGTCCCAGCTCCTGTAATAGAGCAGATTCCCTGATCTAAATGTCTGAAATGGGGCAGAGGACTCCCCTGCAGGAGGAATGTAGCCAAAGCAAGATGTAACAATATTTCTGCAGCACACTGCACAGAAAAGCTACAAACTCCAGAGACAGGTGTGTTGCCTAGAGACAATGAGAGCTGGGAGCCTCCGCCGGGGGGAATAAGCTTCACCCCCCTCATACCTTATACATGTAAAGAATCCTCCCTGCACAGCTAGGAGAGGAAAGGAGCTTTCAGTGGCCCGGGGAGCAGGGGACTGTGGAGCGGCGTCTCGTCATGCTGCAGCGGCTGGGGAGCGGAGAAAGCCCGCCGTACAGAGCGGGAGTTAGCTCCGCCCCCTACGCTTCAGCGCCAAATTCAAATCTGCTGTATAGTAAGCGGAAAGCGCCCATGCATCCCCCGGCCGCCTGTATGCTGCGGCCGGGGAGCGGAAAGCCTGAGCCCGCCGAACGGAGCGGGAGTTAGCTCCGCCCCCCTGCTCCGGTCACTTTCAAATTAAAACCGCACTATCATCCGGCTGCCTGTAAGTGTGTAAGCTGCGGCCGGGGAGAGTGTGTCCTTTGCTGGAATCGAACCCTAGCTCGTGGGCATCGTAACCATAGGTGTTACCACTCTGCCATGAGAGCTATGCTAATTATTACACAGATATATGATATATGTAAATTTATCACCCGGCTGCCTGTATGCTGCAGCCGGGGAGTGAAGAGCGCTGAGCCCGCTTACAGAGCGGGCTGAAGCTCCGCCCCCCACATAATGGCGCCAATTTCAAATTAGTAAGCCTTATATGCACTCCAGCCTGTCTGACTGGAGAGTATAGGGGAGCCTGTCCATCCATGTATTAAAACACTGAAACTGAAAAATGTAAAAACATACATCAGTCTGGAGGGGGAGGGGGGGAGATTGTACTCACCGCTTCCTTCCGTCAGGCGTTTCGACCCAGCGGCCCCGACACGCGCCGCACGCAGCGGTGTCCGGCCATTTTTGATACTCACCGCTGCCATGCTGCCGGAATCTTCTGCTGGATGGAGTGGCCCCGACACGCGCCGCACGCAGCGGTGTCCGGCCAACTCAGGAGAGCTCAGTGTCTCCCTCAGCCGGGGCCCATCCCGAGCCGCACGCAGCTGCGATGGGACCCCGCCGGCAGCTCCCGCGGTGCAGACTGGCAGTGGCAGAGCTGCCAGTCTGTGAGTGTGTGAAAGAAAAATAAAATAATAAAGAAAAAAGAAAAAATTCTTCAGCTAAACCCAAGTGAACCAGCTACCTCGGGCACTAAACTAAGACTGGCTTGGAGGGGAGATAGTAGGGGAGGAGCTAGCCACAGTGTGAGAATTTTAAAGTGCCAGCTCCCAACTACTGCCTACTATTTCCCCATTGTAACTACGCTCCAGTGGCCCCTAGTGGCTGAAGGAGAAAGGGCCCAGTTGGAATAATCTGGGTCGAATGACCTGGTATTCCAACTCGGGTAGCTTGCAGGGTTGAACACAGGTTCAACCCGGCAAGCTGCGCTGTGTAAACGGTAGCCGGATCGCATTGACCCGACTCCCATTCATAGTGTATGGACGGGCGGTGCTTGGAGATCTTGCGATCTCCAAGCGCCGCCCCTGCCGCGTCATCAGCAACGTCAACAACTCGGCAATATGCCGGGTTGGAAAGTGTGGTGGGAAAGGGGCTGAGGCTCCTTGGTGTGATCCGCCATTTGCGGTATAAAAGAGGTATTACCTGGGTTCAACCCTGGGAGCTACCAGGGTCAGATTCACTGATCACTCGACCTGGGTAATTTTTTAAGGACCCTTTTACACCAAGCTGTGACCTGGGTAGACCTAGCAATAACCTGTTTCAAAAGCTTGGTGTAAAGGTATTAGATGCATTATCAGCAAAAAAGTTGGGAACTGATGGCTCACTCACGCCAGGCATCTCGCGCTGAATAGCGTATTGAGGCTAGCTTTATGGGGAATCATCTGTACCCTGAGTATACTGTTCATTTAACTAATACTTTATCCCTCTGTATCTTTTTTTCAAGGCGTTCGCTTATCTTCCCTGCCAAATGTCACTGTGTGCAAATACGGGGGAAGAGACAGATTTAGCAGCATTCTAGTGTAAACTATCTGTGAAAGTGTAGGAAGACAGGAAAAAAAATTCTTTCTGTTTTAACTCACATGCAATTATTTTATGTTTTAAAGACATGAAAGTTTTTTTTATGGGGTACAGGAGATTGTCTACAGCAGTATGTCCCCCCAATCAACGGACTGCCTAAAGAATTATAGTTTTTTCTTTAGAAGGGAGGTGGATGATAGATAAACAGTTGCAAGGTCAAGAGTCAATAGGTCAACACCATAGATTCGACAGTCAAGGGATTGACAGGGTCAAAAGGTCGACAGCCAAAAGATCAACAAGGTCAAACGGTCTACATGAAAAATTGCCTATCTTTTGTATCACACCCCTTTAGAAGAAATAAATAATATGGCTCATTTAATAGTTCTGCCATACATTTAAATGTGGATCAACTTACTGAAATAATGGGCCTCATTCAGATACGGTCGCAATGCTGCTATTGTAAGTAAATCAGCCGTTGTTTTCTTAATTCACATGTGTCTAAACTGCAGTGCGTACGCACAGCGATTGAATTGCTGTAGCGGTCACACCAAGTTATTAGTCACAAAGTGAGTGACAGGAAGACAGCCTCTGGGGTTTGTAACGGGGAGTGGTTGGGGTAAACACAGGCATGTCATGGCCATTCAGATGGCATTTTCCGGGCGTGCATAAAAAAGCAGTTGCGATCTTACTTGCTACTGGAGAGTCCTCTGTGTCCCGGGAGAGCAGCTCAGCTAGTGCATCTTCACAGCCACTCAGATTCTGCGACATGTTTCGATTTGTGACGATGGTCCTGATCTATCAGTAATTATATGATTATGGACGGAAGTGATGTGACAGCAGCTCAGGTTAGCTTCTGCCCATATTAGCAAATAATCATAATTGCGTACGGCAAAAGATAGCAGCAGCAGCAAGAACAGCCACATCTGAATGAGGCCCAATGTGCGAAGGCCAGTCAATGGATTTTTTGGTCCCCATACAACCTGCTAAGCAGGGAGCACATCTTTACAACTTCTAATTCCTGTGATTAAAATAAAATCCTCAATGGTGGCAAGTAAACAAGCAGACCTTAATCTGAGGGCTAGTGCATGGCAGGCCTGCATATCTGTTTGCTAATGTACGCTCATCTGCCAGGTAGTTGCTTGCTAGTCACTTAGTGGGTAGAACACTGGGTGCTGTAAGCAACATCTAGCCAGCAATAGCTGGCAGTGTGCGGTCAAGCAGTTCGTTATTTGTAGAGGACCCAGTCACAAGCTGGTCAAACAGACCATGTGCTCCATAAACTATATAATCTAGCGTTTGCGTTTTACTCCCAGTTAAACCATATGGGGAGGGGGTAATTCAGATCTGATCACCGGGCTGTGTTTTTTTGCTGGACTGCGATCAGATAGTCGCTGCCTATAGTGGGAGTGTATATTCACTGTGCAAGTGTGCAATGCTATGTGTACGCCGTACTGCTAAAATTCTGTGTGTGCAGTCTCTGCGCAGCCCAGGACTTACTCTTCCAGTGTGATGAGAACAGGCTGATCGGAGCCGGAGCTGATGTCAGACACCCTCTCTGAAAATGCTTGGGCATGCCTGCGTTCTTCCGGACACTCCCAGTAAATGCTCACTTGCCACCCACAAACGGCCTCTTCCTGTGAATCACTTTGCGAATGACCGTGCAAACTGATTTTTCGCCCCATCCAATCTCTGAACGGTGATCCTCGTTGATGTTGTCCGGCGCGCGTGCGCATTGCAGTGCATACGCATGCACTGTTATGACCTGATCGCCCGCTGTGCAAAAATGCACAGCAGCTATCAGGTGCGTACACACTGAACGATATGGCAAACGATATTCGTTCAGTGACGTCACCTTGCCACTGGCCTGAACATGCAGTTTTGGACTATATAGTCCAAAATTAACTGCATGTACAGACGACAGAGGGGGCATCGTTATCGTGTATATTGTTAAAAAATCACATCTAATGTGTACCCAGATTAACACTATTACCAAATTAGAGTAATCACGGCTACAATGTACAAGCAAGAGACAAATTATGCCCTTAGAGATTGCCACTGGAGTGAGAGTCCATTGCTGCCAAAGTGTATACCACTGGATCCACCTACTGAACCAACACCAATGTTTTGCCCATATAGATATTTATATAAAGACAGTACATATACAGTATATATTACAGTAAAGCATCAATACTGATGATTATGATTACCTTGAAGACAAACATCTCGCCTCTAAAAAGAGCAACAGTGTTAAAATTTCCATCACATATATTTGGCCTGCTGCCTGGATGGGCCGGTTTCTCCCCTGATGGAGCACGGGGCCTTGGCTGTCTTTCATGCTTTCTTTCAGAAGTGGATTGAATTCTACGCGGGGGAAGTGTGGGCAAAGGTCTTGTAGGCTCCAATGTTTCGGTAGGGGGACCTTGAAATCAACAAAAAATATTTTGGAATTTAAGAACAGTATATGAGAACCATGTATAAAAATACTGTAATTACATTTTAAACAAATTGCCTCAGGGTCACTTGTAACTACTATTTACCATATTCTAATTTTCTATCTCAGCAACCTATATGACAATTGTTAGTCTCTACTATAATATTTATAAAAGAAATGTTCATTTTTAAGGATTTGTATTTAAAAAAACCTCTTATTTGTAAAGCAACAATATGTTAATAACAGATACATTTTATAATCACTATTATAGTGGGGTTTTCTGTTTGTGAAAAATTCCTGTTGAAAAGATACAGTATTTGACTTGTTTATTATTAAATTATTATGGCCTAAGATCCCTATCTGCAGATGATGACAATGCCTCTCCTTAATGTTTGAAATTGAACAGAATATTGGCCCTCATTCCGAGTTGTTCGCTCGCTAGCTGCTTTTAGCAGCATTGCACACGCTAAGCCGCCGCCCTCTGGGAGTGTATCTTAGCATAGCAGAATTGCGAACGACAGATTAGCAGAATTGCGAATAGAAAATTCTTAGCAGTTTCTGAGTAGCTCGAGACTTACTCCTACATTGCGATCAGTTCAGTCAGTTTCGTTCCTGGTTTGACGTCACAAACACACCCAGCGTTCGGCCAGACACTCCCCCGTTTCTCCAGCCACTCCCGCGTTTTTCCCTGAAATGCCTGCGTTTTTCTGCACACTCCCAGAAAACGGCCAGTTTCCGACCAGAAACACCCACTTCCTGTCAATCACACTACGATCAGCACAGCGATGAAAAGGCTTAGTTATGCCGTGAGTAAAATACCTAACTTTTGTGTAAAATAACTAAGCGCATGCGCTCTGCGAACCTTGCGCATGCGCAGTAAGCGACTAATCGCAGTATAGCTAAAATCGGCAACAAGCGAACAACTCGGAATGACCCCCTTTGTTCTCTTTTATTCCTCTCTTGTTTTCCCTCCACCATTTCCTCCTGATGCGACTCAGAGTGTCATAGGCTGATCATAGGCTGATAATATGTTACACACATGGGGATCAATGTCAATTAGTCTTTGTTTTCTGTATAATGTGTGGGTCACCTTTGGCTCTGGCCTACTGTACACATTACTTAGGTATCTGCAATCTCTGATATACTGCAACTTTTCTGCCAGCACTTCTGGGTTATGTGCGACTTGTGTTTTACTGTAATGTTTTGAAAATAAGAATTTACTTACCGATAATTCTATTTCTCGGAGTCCGTAGTGGATGCTGGGGTTCCTGAAAGGACCATGGGGAACAGCGGCTCCGCAGGAGACAGGGCACAAAAGCAAAGCTTTTACAGGTCAGGTGGTGTGTACTGGCTCCTCCCCCTATGACCCTCCTCCAGACTCCAGTTAGGTACTGTGCCCGGACGAGCGTACACAATAAGGGAGGATTTTGAATCCCGGGTAAGACTCATACCAGCCACACCAATCACACCGTACAACTTGTGATCTAAACCCAGTTAACAGTATGATAACAGAGGAGCCTCTGAAAGATGGCTTCCTAAACAATAACCCGAATTAGTTAACAATAACTATGTACAAGTATTGCAGATAATCCGCACTTGGGATGGGCGCCCAGCATCCACTACGGACTCCGAGAAATAGAATTATCGGTAAGTAAATTCTTATTTTCTCTATCGTCCTAAGTGGATGCTGGGGTTCCTGAAAGGACCATGGGGATTATACCAAAGCTCCCAAACGGGCGGGAGAGTGCGGATGACTCTGCAGCACCGAATGAGAGAACTCCAGGTCCTCCTTTGCCAGGGTATCAAATTTGTAAAAATTTACAAACGTGTTCTCCCCTGACCACGTAGCTGCTCGGCAGAGTTGTAATGCCGAGACCCCTCGGGCAGCCGCCCAAGATGAGCCCACCTTCCTTGCGGAATGGGCCTTAACAGATTTAGGCTGTGGCAGGCCTGCCACAGAATGTACAAGTTGAATTTTGTTACAAAACCAACGAGCAATCGACTGCTTAGAAGCAGGTGCACCCAACTTGTTGGGTGCATACAGTATAAACAGCGAGTCAGATTTTCTGACTCCAGCCGTCCTTTAAATGTATATTTTTAAGGCTCTGACAACGTCCAACAACTTGGAGTCCTTCAAGTCGTCTGTAGCCGCAGGCACTACAATAGGCTGGTTCAGGTGAAACGCTGATACCACCTTAGGGAGAAAATGCGGACGTGTCCGCAGCTCTGCCCTATGTCGAATGGAAAATTAAATAAGGGCTTTTATAAGACAAAGCCGCCAGTTCAGATACTCTCCCGGCCGAAGCCAGGGCCAGTAACATAGTCACTTTCCATGTGAGATATTTCAAATCCACATTCTTTAGTGGTTCAAACCAATTGGATTTGAGGAAATCTAAAACTACATTTAGATCCCACGGTGCCACCTTAGGCACCACAGGAGGCTGTATATGCAGTACTCCTTTGATAAAAATCTGGACCTCAGGGACTGAGGCCAATTCTTTGTGGAAGAATATTGATAGGGCCGAAATTTGAACCTTAATAGATCCCAATTTGAGACCCATAGACAATCCTGATTGCAGGAAATGTAGGAAAACGACCCAGTTGAAATTCCTCCATCGGAGCACTCCGCTGCTCGCACCACGCAACATATTTTCGCCAAATACGGCGATAATGCTTCGCGGTGACTTCCTTCCTTGCCTTTATCAAGGTAGGAATGACTTCTTCTGGAATGCCTTTTCCTTTTAGGATCTGGCATTCAACGCCATGCCGTCAAACGCAGCCGCGGTAAGTCTTGAAAAAGACAAGGACCCTGCTGAAGCAGGTCCCTTCTCAGAAGTAGAGGCCACGGATCGTCCGTGACCATCTCTTGAAGTTCCGGGTACCAAGTCCTTCTTGGCCAATCCGGAGCCACTAGTCTTACTCCTCTTTGCCGTATAATCCTCAATACCTTTGGTATGAGAGGCAGAGGAGGAAACACATATACCGACTGGTACACCCAAGGTGTTACCAGCGCGTCCACAGCTATTGCCTGCGGATCTCTTGACCTGGCGCAATACCTGTCCAGTGTTTTGTTGAGGCGAGACGCCATCATGTCCACCATTGGTTTTACCCAACGGTTTAATAGCATGTGGAAAACTTCTGGATGAAGTCCCCACTCTCCCGGGTGAAGGTCGTGTCTGCTGAGGAAGTCTGCTGCCCAGTTGTCCACGCCCGGGATGAATACTGCTGACAGTGCTATCACGTGATTCTCCGCCCAGCGAAGGATCCTGGCAGCTTCTGCCATTGCCCTCCTGCTTCTTGTGCCGCCCTGTCTGTTTACATGGGCGACTGCCGTGATGTTGTCCGACTGGATCAACACCGGTCTTCCTTGAAGCAGAGGTTCCGCCTGGCTTAGAGCATTGTAGATTGCTCTTAGTTCCAGAATGCTTATGTGAAGAGACTTTTTCAGGCTCGACCACACTCCCTGGAAATTTCTTCCCTGTGTGACTGCTCCCCAGCCTCTCAGGCTGGCATCCGTGGTCACCAGGATCCAATCCTGTATGCCGAATCTGCGGCCCTCCAATAGATGAGCCTCCTGCAACCACCACAGAAGTGATACCCTTGTCCTCGGCGACAGGGTTATCCGCAGGTGCATCTGAAGATGCGACCCTGACCATTTGTCCAACAGATCCCTTTGCATGGAATCTGCCGAAAGGGATTGCTTCGTAAGAAGCTACCATTTTTTTTTTTTTTTTCCCAGGACTCTTGTGCATTGATGTACAGACACCTTTCCTGGTTTTAGGAGGTTCCTGACCAGGTCAGATAACTCCTTGGCTTTTTCTTCGGGAAGAAAAACCTTTTTTCTGAACTGTGTCCAGAATCATCCCCAGGAACAGCAGACGAGTTGTCGGCATTAATTGGGATTTTGGAATATTCAGAATCCATCCGTGCTGCTTTAGCACCTCTTGAGATAGTGCTAAACCCATCTCTAGCTGTTCTCTGGACCTTGCCCTTATTAGGAGATCGTCCAAGTATGGGATAATTAATACGCCTTTTCTTCGAAGAAGAAATATTATCTCGGCCATTACCTTTGTAAAGACCCGAGGTGCCGTGGACAAACCAAACGGCAGCGTCTGAAACTGATAGTGACAGTTTTGTACAACGAACCTGAGGTACCCCTGGTGTGAGGGGTAATTGGAACGTGGAGATACGCATCCTTGATGTCCAAGGATACCATAAAGTCCCCTTCTTCCAGGTTCGCTATCACTGCTCTGAGTGACTCCATCTTGAACTTGAACTTCTTTATGTATAGGTTCAAGGACTTCAGATTTAGAATAGGCCTTACCGAGCCATCCGGCTTCGGTACCACAAATAGAGTGGAATAATACCCCTTCCCTTGTTGTAGAAGAGGTACCTTGACTATCACCTGCTGAGAATACAGCTTGTGAATGGCTTCCGAAACCGTCTCCCTTTCTGAGGGGGACGTTGGTAAAGCAGACTTCAGGAAACGGCGAGGTGGCTCTGTCTCTAATTTCAACCTGTACCCCTGAGATATTATCTGCAGGATCCAGGGATTTACCTGCGAGTGAGCCCACTGCGCGCTGTAATTTTTGAGACGACCGCCTACCGCCCCCGAGTCCGTTTGCGAAGCCCCAGCGTCATGCTGAGGCTTTTGTAGAAGCCGGGGAGGGCTTCTGTTCCTGGGAAGGAGCTGCCTGTTGCTGTCTCTTCCCTCGTCCTCTGCCTCGTGGCAGATATGAATAGCCCTTTGCTCTCTTATTTTTAAAGGAACGAAAGGGCTGCGGTTGAAAGGTCGGTGCCTTTTTCTGTTGGGGAGTGACTTGAGGTAGAAAGGTGGATTTCCCGGCCGTAGCCGTGGCCACCAAATCCGATAGACCGACCTCAAATAACTCCTCTACGCATCGCCTGTCCACTGTCGTGTCCATAAAGCTCTTCTGGCCGAAATGGACATAGCACTTACCCGTGATGCCAGTGTGCAGATATCTCTCTGTGCATCACGCATATAAAGAAATGCATCCTTTATTTGTTCTAACGACAGTAAAATATTGTCCCTGTCCAGGGTATCAATATTTTCGATCAGGGACTCTGACCAAACTACCCCAGCACTGCACATCCAGGCAGTCGCAATAGCTGGTCGTAGTATAACACCTGCATGTGTGTATATACCTTTTTGGATATTTTCCATCCTCCTATCTGATGGATCTTTAAGTGCGTCCGTCTCAGGAGAGGGTAACGCCACTTGTTTTGATAAGCGTGTTAGCGCTTTGTCCACCCTAGGAGGTGTTTCCCAGCGCTCCCTAACCTCTGGCGGGAAAGGGTATAAAGCCAATAACTTCTTTGAAATTAGCAGTTTTTTTTCGGGGCACCCCACGCTTCATCACACACGTCATTTAATTCTTCTGATTCGGTAAAAACTACTGGTAGTTTTTTCACACCCCACATAATACCCTGTTTAGTGGTACCTGTAGTATCAGCTAAATGTAACATCTCCTTTATTGCCAAAATCATATAACGTGTGGCCCTACTGGAAAATACGGTTGATTCGTCACCTTCACCACCGGAATCAGTGCCTGTGTCTGGGTCTGTGTCGACCGACTGAGGCAAGGGACGTTTTACAGCCCCTGACGGTGTTTGAGGCGCCTGGACAGACACTAATTGAGTGTCCGGCCGCCTCATGTCGGCAAACGACTGCTTAAGTGAGTTGACGCTATCCCGTAATTCCACAAATAAAGGCATCCATTCTGGTGTCGACCCCCTAGGAGGTGACATCCTCATATTTGGCAATTGCTCCGCCTCCACACCAATAACGTCCTCATACATGTCGACACACACGTACCGACACACAGCAGACACACAGGGAATGCTCTATACGAAGACAGGACCCACTAGCCCTTTGGGGAGACAGAGGGAGAGTCTGCCAGCACACACCAAAAAGCGCTATATATGACAGGGATAGCCTTATGATTAAGTGCTCCCTTATAGCTGCTTTTATATTAATATATTGCCATTTATTCTGCCCCCCCTCTCTGTTATACCCTGTTTCTGTAGTGCAGTGCAGGGGAGAGACCTGGGAGCCTTCCTGACCAGCGGAGCTGTGACAGAAAATGGCGCCGTGTGCTGAGGAGATAGGCCCCGCCCCTTTTTCGGCGGGCTCGTCTCCCGCTATTTAGTACATTTAGGCAGGGGTAAATATCTCCATATAGCCTCTGGGGCTA
Source organism: Pseudophryne corroboree (assembly GCF_028390025.1). Lineage (NCBI taxonomy): Eukaryota > Metazoa > Chordata > Amphibia > Anura > Myobatrachidae > Pseudophryne > Pseudophryne corroboree. Next base: position 401,664,468 of record NC_086446.1, read on the forward strand.
TATGTGAGGTATTTTTAGCCTTTTTAAAGGTTTTCATTTGCCTCCCAGGGCGCCCCCCCCCAGCGCCCTGCACCCTCAGTGACTGCCGTGTGAAGTGTGCTGAGAGGAAAATGGCGCACAGCTGCAGTGCTGTGCGCTACCTTAAGAAGACTGCAGGAGTCTTCAGCCGCCGATTCTGGACCTCTTCTTGCTTCAGCATCTGTGAGGGGGCCGGCGGCGTGGCTCCGGTGACCATCCAGGCTGTACCTGTGATCGTCCCTCTGGAGCTTCATGTCCAGTAGCCAAGAAGCCAATCCATCCTGCACGCAGGTGAGTTCACTTCTTCTCCCCTCTGTCCCTCGTTGCAGTGATCCTGTTGCCAGCAGGAATCACTGTAAAATAAAAAACCTAAGCTAAACTCTCTAAGCAGCTCTTTATGAGAGCCACCTAGAATTGCACCCTTCTCGGCCGGGCACAAAAATCTAACTGGAGTCTGGAGGAGGGTCATAGGGGGAGGAGCCAGTACACACCACCTGACCTGTAAAAGCTTTGCTTTTGTGCCCTGTCTCCTGCGGAGCCGCTGTTCCCCATGGTCCTTTCAGGAACCCCAGCATCCACTTAGGACGATAGAGAAAATGTCAATAAAAAACACTTAATAAAAAAAAAAAAGAGGGCATCTTTCTGACACTGAGAGGATTGGGTATAGCTGAATTGTGCTCTCACATGATGCTTTGGCTTCTGGCACTTCCCAGCATTCTCCTGTTATTAGCCCTGTTCCCAGAGAAGGAGCTCATGATTGTCATGTCCGAAGTCCACTCTCTGCCGTTATGAAGTTTTACAGGGAGGAAACATGTGGCCTCACCCTCCCCCCCCCCCCCCCTCACCCCCTTGAGGCATTATCGCCTCACAGCACTGAGGTCATGAATTTGTTCAGCACTCAATCATACACATGTTTGCTATTCATCTGGGAGTAGAAATCAAAGTAAATGTATGTGGGTTTGACGAATTTCTGTGATGTTTACAGTGCAAGACCTCTATTACCCCTATTCCCACGTTGCTTGTAATCCCCCTTTTACTGCTGATGGGTTAGAAGCTGGCTTACATTCTGAATTCCATTTTCCTTATTTTGGCCTAATAGTTTAATTATTTAAAATGTAACTGTTGTCAAGGGATCATCTTGACTGGGACAGAAAACCTGTTATGATGACCTGTTTATGATGTAGTTTGCCTCTTGCCTCCACAACCTGACTAAGGGCTACATATGCGTGTGGCATACTGAAATGTTAACAGATATTGGAAAGTTCCAAAAGCCATTTGATTCTTATCAGTGAGTGGGGGATTTTTTGGTCCCAAAACCAGTTAAACCAGTTCTGGCAGACCCTGCCACATGGAGGGGGGTTTTAGGACAAGGAACAAAAGACAGGCTACAGTGGAGTGTGAGCTTAAAACTGGGATGGAAGGCACAGGCTAAGTGACCAGGGATGAGAGCCCATGCTAGAGCTGTGGGACAGGCATGGCATCCCACAGCCCCTGGCATTATGGAGAGAAGAGCAGGGTGTGGGTGTTGCTATGAAGATAGGGAGAGCCGATATCTGCAGTGTAACAGAAGAGCCAGCAGCTTCAGTGAGAGATGGAGAGTGCAGTGTGAGAGCCACAGTATGCAGAGTACAGTCAAGGAACCAGGAACAAAGGGGATCCCCACCTTCATGGGTACCCAAGAAGCAGGACGGGAGGTGTGAGTCTTCGGGAAAGGACTGTCTGGGTAAGTGGTAGGAAACCACGTGTGGTAGAAGGCCCCCAGTGACGAGTCCATGAGAGATTCCGTTTATATACACTGCACATAACCCCAAGCGAATTGGGGAAGAACGCACCGAAATGAATATCAGTTTGCGGCCGCCGCACTACTGATTCCCAGAGACTGCGCTGGTATGTAATGTAATGCTGTCCCATCATTGTTTATGCTGTTATTGCCTTTGAAGCGAATGGAAGGAAATGCTAACCTCATGTAACCCATATGAATATTGTGCTGGAGAGAGGAGAACAAGAAATTACATGTGATTGTTGTGTCTGAACTGTGAATAAACTGCTTGCTTATGTGATGAGACGGCCTGGCATCCAATGCTTTATAATCAGTGACGGACCTGGCGCTGCCCGGCTATCACATGCATACTTGCCCTAAATATTTAAGATGAGTTGCCACTGCACTTTAGAAAAGGATAGTGCTAAGATGGTAACTTGCAACCTCAGAAAAGCCATAATACTCCAGCAGTGGGGTTCATGAAAGATTTTCCGGATTGCTTTACAAATAAAGCAGTTCCCATGTGCGGTGCTTTAATGCTAAGAGAGCAGTGTGCTTATTGGATGTCTAGTTCGGTGACATCTTGCCGGGGAAGGAAAAGAAAGACTAGACTCTTCTCTTCGGCAGCTACATCATAAGCATAATGCTAGCTGAGAAGGTGTTGTGAAACTGTGATAGGCTAAGCTTGTCATAGTTCTATGAATTTGATGTAATTATGCAATCCCCTTTACTATCTATTGGAGACGCAGTAAGCTCTGATAATCGCGGGACCGCAGGAGAGATCAATGATAAACCATGTTATAAATTAAAATGGGTAGTGGCGGCTCCTTTATGGGCAGAAAATCATGGAAGGATGGGTTACAGCTGCTCTGTAAATATACCCCAGAGAGCTTTATGACTGCCAAGGTTCTAAAGACTTGGGCTGGGTCGGCTCTGACTCCTAAAGACAGGAGGCACTCGACCTGAAATTAATCTACTGCCTCCGTTACTGGCAGCGGTTTCTAATGTTGCAAAAGCAGGGTACAGTATGACGTTCTTTTTCTTTTAGAATTTTAGTGTCTTAAACAGCAGTGGCAACTTTCATTTGTTCAGAAGTTCACATTGGTGAGAGTTCAGTGTTGTATAAGATAAGCTGTTGCAAAATTGATCAACTGGGTAAGGGCTGCTGGGTTTCCGTGGCTGTCTGTAGTGAGAATTTGCCCTGTGACTCTGACAGCGGGCTGTTCAGAGGAGAGGTCATAGGCCACGCCTATGTTTTTGGGCAGCTCGGTCTAAGACTGCACCTAGATTATCTGTCTTTCCAGGATCAAGTAGAGTGCGCTGGATTGGTGTTAGGTGTTTCCTATGGGATTCAATTAAAATGCTATTGTGGGAGGCTGTCAGCAAATTTGGACTACCTTGAGTGTTGGTTATTCATTTAGTGGCAATGGTCATGGAAAGATAAAGTCTTTGGCCCTGTGGTGCTCTATTGTATAGAATCCTGGGAGTTATTTTGGCTGCTTAGCCCTCATTTAAACTTGTATGGTGGTCCATTGTTTGGTGAGATGTCAGGAATTGGCCCATAAAAAAGTTAAGCAACAGTGGCTACAGTATGTTGTTTAACACCTGTTAATCTGTTTTCGCTATAATTATTTATACTGGTCTAATGGTGTTCACTTAATTGAGGACAGGTTATGATTATTTGTGGAGATCAGTTAGGAGTCACTGGTCGGTGGGGGTAGCATATGGTGGAGGTAGGGCAGTTCTCTAGTCAGAACCTTGCTGTGACAGAAGATCACATTGCGTGTCCGGATACAAGTATGTTTTTGGGGTGCATTCACCTTCATTGACTGGATTTGTAGGCTCCATAACCCTTATGGGGTAAGCCACACCACTCTACCAGGTGAGACAGTCATGGTTGAAGAGTTGGAGTTTGATAAAGGCACTAAGGGCAGTCTCCACCTGCAATGCATGTTTTTTTGTTGTTTAGTGGTGCATTTATAGGCTACACTTATTCCTGGCTGTCCTTTCCTACAGTTTTATTGGTCATTATTTCTTTATCAGTAAATATCTGACCTTTATTTGCCAATTCTTGTGTTTAAATCTTTATTATCACTGTTACATCTTGATAGATGAAACACACATCCTTCCGCTGTTAGGAGTTTAAAGCATATTTTTCTTTACATCCATGACTGCATGGGACGCATTTGTTGAATATGCCCTCCATGAGTTTTACTTACTCGAGAACACCCCATCACTCCTCTATTCTGTATATCTGACACATGTGGAGGTGCAATCAAAACGCATACAATCCTGATTAGCCCATACTTGTGCATTATTGGCACATGCACAGTATAATTATATGCAAGAAAGAGGCAACCCTACATCAGCCCCTATGAAGTTAAAGGCTACTACTCAATATTTGCCCTTTAACACCTAAAACACATATGGAAAACTATATATTAAATTATAGATGAAAAGGAGATTTATGGTAGACTTACCATGGTTAAATCTCTTTTTGCGAGGTACACTGGGTTTCACAGGGAAAACATTGGGGTGTAGAGATGGCTCTTGATTCAGAGGCACCAACAGGCTAAAGCTTTAGACTGTCCCAGAATGCATTGTGGGGCCTCCTCTATAACCCCGCCTCCAGGCACTGTGAGCTCAGTTTTGTTAACCAGTCCAATGCAGAAGCAGGAAAAAGAGAAGGCAGATGTTAGTCACATAGAACCACGTTCTCACGACAGAAGAAGGGACTAGCGGCTAATGCTATACAAACCCAAAGAAGTTAAGTATGTCAGGGTAGGCGTCCTGTGGAACCCAGTGTACCTCGCAGAAAGAGATTTGACCATGGTAAGTCTACCATAAATCTCCTTTTCTGCACCGGGGTACACTGTGTTCCACAGGGAAAACATCGGGGATGTCCTAAAGCAGTTCCTCAAGGGAGGGGATGCACCTTAATGGGTATGAGAACCCGGCGTCCAAAGGAAGCATCATGGGAGGTGGAAGTATCAAAGGCATAGAACCTAATGAACGTGTTCGCGGAGGACCACGTAGCCGCCTTGCACAATTGTTCTGCGGACGCGCCACGGCGGGCCACCCAAGAAGGTCCAACAGACCAAGTAGAATGGGCCTTAATAGCAGCAGGAGCCGGGAGCCCAGCCTGCGCATAAGCTTGTGCAATCACCATTCTAATCCATTTGGCCAAGGTTTGCTTATTCGCAGGCCAGCCATGTTTTTGGAAACCAAATAGAACGAAAAGGGCATCTGACCACCTAATAGAGGCAGTCCTCTCCACATATATACGGAGAGCCCTTTCCACATCCAAAGACCGCTCTTTGGAGGACAAGTCAGAAGAGATGAATGCCGGAACCACAATCTCTTGGTTAAGGTGAAAAGATGACACCACCTTAGATAAATAACCAGGACGAGTTCGGAGAACTGCTCGGTCATGATGAAAAATCAAAAAGGGTGGATGACAGGATAAAGCGCCTAAGTCCGATACTCTTCTGGCAGAGGCAATAGCCAATAAGAAAAGGACCTTAGTTGTAAGCTATTTAAGGTCCACTGACTGAAGAGGTTCAAATGGAGACTCTTGCAGGGCATTCAGGACAACAGACAAATCCCATGGAGCCACAGGAGGGACATAGGGAGGCTGAATCCGCAGTACGCCCCGAGTGAATGTATGAACGCAAGGCATAGACGCAATTTTTCTCTGAAACCACACCGACAAGGCAGATATGTGAACCTTGAGGGAGGCCAGATGAAGTCCTAAATCCAGGCCTTGTTGCAAAATAGTCAGAAGTCTGGAAGTAGTAAACTTGTAAGCATCGTAATTCTTAGCAGCACACCAGGTGAAGTAAGAATTCCAGACCCTATAATAAATCCATGCAGAGGCTGGCTTGCGGGCCTTTAGCATAGTTTGGATAACCGCCTCAGAGAATCCTTTGGGCTTCAGGAGTGAAGCTTCAAGAGCCACGCCGTAAAAGCCAGTCTGGCCAGGTCCAGGTAGAGACAAGGGCCCTGAACGAGGAGGTCTTGGCGTTGAGGAAGTAGAAGAGGACGCTCTATCGATAGACCCTGCAGGTCTGAGAACCAATGCCGTCTGGGCCACGCTGGAGCAACTAGAAGTAGTATTCCTCCTTCTTGTTTGAACTTCCCTAGTATCCTGGGCAGAAGTGACATGTAGGGCACGTAGGGCAGCCAAAAGTTCCATGGAATTGCCAGTGCGTCCACGAATGCTGCTTGAGGATCCCTTGTTCTTGATCCGAAGACCGAAACACTGTGATTGTGTCGAGACACTATCACGTCTATGTCTGGTAGACTCCACTTGTCCATTAGGAGTTGAAAGGCATCTTGATGAAGACTCCACTCTCTGGCGTGCATGTTGATGATATTGCTGGCAGATGGTGTTCCGCCCAATGAAGGATTTTTGACACTTCCATCATTGCCATGCGTCTTCAAGTGCTGCCTTGATGATTTATGTAAGCCACTGTGGTGGCGCTGTCTGACTGTACTTGAACAAGCCTGTTCTGCATCAGAGGCAGGGCAAGAGTCAAAGCATTGAACACTGCCCGCAATTCCAGAATGTTTATCGGGAGGAGAGATTCCTCCTTGGTCCACCGACCCTGGAGAGAGTGTTGCTCCAGCAACGCGCCCCAACCCCTCAGACTGGCGTCCGTAGTCCATAGGACCCAGTTGGGGATCCAGAAGGGACAGCCCCTGCTCAACTGCTGGTCCTGTAGCCACCAGCTTAGTGACAGACGAACCTCCGAAGTCAAGGAGATCATTTGAGACCTGATCCGATGAGGTAGGCCATTCCACTTGGAAAGGATTAACCTCTGTAGAGGGCGGGAATGAAACTGAGCGTACTCTACCATGTCAAAAGCCGACACCATGAGGCCTAGTACTTGCATCGCTGAGTTTATCGACACTCTTGGGCGAGAGAGTATCTGATCCTGTCCTGAAGTTTCAGGACTTCCTCTGGAGACAGAAACAGTCTTTGGCTGTGTGTGTCCAGCAGTGCCCCAAGGTGCACCATGCGCCAAGCAGGGACCAGCGAGGACTTCTTCCAGTTGACGAGCCACCCGTGGGCTTGTAGGAAGTTGCAGAAGACTGAGGAGGACATATTGGGAGTTCGCCAGGATCAGCAAGTCGTCCAGATACGGCAGGATCCTGATTCCATGATGACGGAGATGAGCCGTCCTCACGGCCATAACCTTGGTGAAGATCTGAGGGGCCGTGGCCACTCCAAACAGCAGAGCCTGGAACTGATAGTGAATGTTGCCAATAGCAAACCGCAGATATTGTTGAAGCGATATGGCAATAGGTATATGCAGATAAGCATCTTGTATATCCAGGGATACCATATAATCTCCGGGTTCCATGGCCAGTACAATCGAGCGCAATGTTTCCATATGGAACTTGGACACCCTCACAAATTTGTTCAGTGATTTGAGGTTGAGTATAGGCCGGAAAGACCCATTGGGTTTTGGGGACTAGAAGCAGGGTCGAGTAATATCCTCCATCTCTCTGGGACAGGGGTACCGGCAATACCACTCCTGTATCCAGGAGGGAACGCACAACCAGGTGTAGAGCTTGCGCCTTCAACGGATCCGAAGGAATAACCGTTGTGCAGAAATGGCGAAGGGGGTGTCTCTTGAAAGAGACTGCGTACCCATGAGAGACGACTTCTCGCACCCATGCATCTGAAGTGGTCTTTAACCAGACCTGGGTGAACTGCAGAAGTCGGCCTCCCACCCTAGGATCCTCCAGGGGGAGGCCCGCCCCGTCATGCAGCAGGCTTGTCTTGTTTAGAAGCAGGCTGACGGGCAACCCAGGTGTGTTTTGCTTTGGGCTTAGTGGTTCTGGGAGCACAAGCTTGTCTCGGGTATGCTTGACCTTTTGCTTTCCCTTGAGGTCGAAAGGAACGAAAAGTGGTACTCTTTGCCTTCTGTGCAGAAGGATTAGTATTTGATAGAAAAGCAGTCTTAGCAGCCGCTAAGTCAGTCACAATCTTATTCAGATCTTCCCCAAATAGAATGTCTCCCTTAAAAGGGAGTACCTCCAAGGTCTTTTTGGAGTCCAGGTCCACCTTCCATGACCTCAACCACAGAATTCGGCGAGCCAGGATGGCTATTACTCCTGCCTCAGAGGACGCCTCCTGAACATAATGGGAAGCGGTGGTAATATGATACAGATATTGTCTGGCAGTGTCAGATATATTCTGAGGCAGCTCTTCCTCTAGTGCCTGAACCCATGCTTCAATTCCTTTTGCAGCCCGGGAGGCTGCTCTAGTGGGTCTATGTACAGCACCTGTAAGGGACTAAATAGACTTCAGGCACCCCTCCAAACGCTTATCTGTCGGTTCCTACAGTGAGGTGACCATGGTGACAGGTAGAGTAGATGACACCACAATACGGGTGACATGGGAATCCCCCGGCGGTGAATTTTCCCACTTGTTACACAACTCAGCAGGGAGAGGATAATGAGCTAGCATCTTTTTAGACAGAGAGAATTTCTTCCATGGAGAAGACCAGGGTTCCTGACGTATGTCTACTAAATGGTCAGAATGCGGTAATACCACTTTAGCTACCCTCTGACATTTAAACTTATCAGGTTTCTTAGACGCAGTAGTGGGATCCACATTATCATCGATTTTTAGGATCAGCTTAATAGCCTCCACTAAGTCAGGGAGTTGTAGGTTCCTCGTCATAAGCAACTGTATCAGTGTCTTACGGATCAGTATACTCCGCATCCTCATCAGAAGTATCATCTGAGATATTAGTGGATTGTGAGGAGGAAGTGACCCCGCTTAGATGACACCCAGAGGGACGAGGGGTAGGCTTTGGTCTAACTAAGGATTGATTTAATTGTTGTATCTGGGTAGACAGAGTATCCACCCAGAGCGGATTTACCACAGGGACAATATGTGGCTGCAATGGCACAGGAGGCCCCATAGGGGGCGTAAGGCGTGTCATAAGCGTATTAAGCATAGTTGAGAACGCCGCCCAAGGTGGCTCCTGATTGGCTACAGGAGCAGCGGGCTGACTGGGAGATGTATGGCACATACTACACAGACCATCCTTCAAAACTTCCCCCTCAGGCAAATCCTTGTCGCATGCTCTGCATGATGCAGGAGTGTCTGCGGAATTCCCGCCCTTTGTGGTAGACATTATAGTGAATGTAACCGTAGAGCATAAGAGTACGATACAGCCACACAAATACAATACCTGCAAATAAAACCCCTATTTACGCGACAGTATATACTGGACACAAACAGAAAATAAATGCAGTATGAGGAGGTGACTGTAATACACAGTAGAATACACTTAACTGTAAATTAAGGAGGCCAATTCCGGGATCAGTATCGGCAGCATCCCGGGATTTTGGCCCAAAAGGAGGCTCCAATCCCGGGATTCGCAGGATTAGATTGCACTGAGCACTGAGCACTCGGCTGAAACACTGCCCGGCTGTGTGGCTCGGTGGCTGTGGGGTATATGGAGCTGTCATGGACACACTGCAGGCAGCAATGGACACACTGACCTGACGGCGCCGGCTGCATTTCATATGTAGTGCCTGCCGCCAGCCAATCGGAGCTGACGGACTGGCAGCCAATCAGGATAACAGCTTCAGCTGCGGCTCCGATTAGCTGGCGGCCGGGGCACTTCGTTTGAAATGTTGCCAGAACTTTCTGTGACGTGTATCTACGGCTGTCCATCCCGATACTCAGGTGGTGACATGCACTGACTGTGACCCGAATAGGCTTCAGTTTGCGCTGCTGTCGGAATGCCCACCTTTAACCTAATAGAAGAAGGGCTGATCCTCATGCAAGAGAATGCTGGCTTTAAAACGGAGATCCACGAGCCTGCAACCAAAACCTCTCCATATTGGGACACACGTGGAAAGGGGACAGGAGACTCCAAAGCAGGTACAAAATATGCTCCCTACACTGCTCCCTACTCCCACCCTCCCTCACTGCTCCCTACGCCCACCCTCCCTCACTGCTCCCTAAGGCCAGCCTCCCACACTGCTCCCTACCCCCACCCTCCCTGCTCCCTACGCCCACCCTCCCGGCTCCCTACTCCCATCCTCCCTCACTGCTCCCTACTCCCTTCCTCCCTCACTGCTCCCTACACTCACCCTCACTTGCTGTTCCTTACACCCTTCCTCACTGCCCTCCACACCCACTCTCCTTGCTTCATACACCAATCCATACTGCAATCCCGGGATCCCAGGAATCCCGGGATTGAGCGTTTTTAAAAAAAATGGCCCAGGATTGGCCTCCCTACTGTAAATACTGCGCAGCACTAAATATTAGACCCTGACGCACCTAGTCCTTTAGGGTACAGAATACAGTGATAGCTATAGCTGGGATACACTGAAAGTGAAATCCACACAGCAGATACAGGTACACACAGTCCCTGTGACAATGCAGATAATTATTTTAGTAAGACAATAAAACTGCACTGGACTAGTATAGGAATATATATAACAATGCGCGGTTCGAGACCGGATGTTTATATCAGAATACTCGTACAATATATTCTAGCACAGGTACATTTGTTCTTAACTAACACTGTCTTAAAATGACATGTAGAATACTTAAGTGTCTGTAAAATCACAGCGCTGATGAATCAGGTGGATTTACAGAGAGATCTTGCCCTGCAGTCCTGGAGACCAGTTGCAGCTACTGTGAGAAGATGGCACCCATAGTCTCAGTCAGGGAGTGAGGGAGAGTGTGAGGCAGCTCCAGGGCGGGAACACCAGCAGTAGATGGCGCCCGGAGCAGGGAGAGGGGCTACAGGTCAAGCGCCTTATCCCGTATGCTGGTCCCCACCACCGGATACTATGGAGCCTTATTAAAGTGGATATTTCACTATCCAACCTACGCTCCCATGCCCTGGTGGATATAGTGGGGTCCCTACTCTGTCACAGTGTCCACGCCAGCGTCGCGGTTCATCTCATTAAACCGCGACTGGAACATGATTTAATGGCGGGTCCCATCTGGGGGACCCTCTTAGCTCCTCCCTTAGTAGCAGCCACGCGATCCAGGAGAGAATCTGCAGTGGTGTACCTAGGAACCGGAGCGCCTCCGCTTCAAGTACCCGGGAATAGAGCCAGCGGGAGTATGCAACGACACTGGGGAGGTGATGGAGCCGCAGCACAGTATGTCACACTGACATATGAAATGCTGCAGCCCTTGAAGTCTTCTAAAAAGCTTTTTCAGGGCTGCCTGCGCAGCCCCCCTGTTAAGTGACCTGCTTCATGCAGGTACCAACTCTAAAACTGAGCTCACAGTGCCTGGAGGCGGGGTTATAGAGGAGGCCCCGCAATGCATCCAGGGACAGTCTAAAGCAGGCATTCCCAACCACGGTCCTCAAGGCACACCAACAGTGCAGGTTTTAGTAATATCCAGGCTTCAGCACAGGTGACTTAATTAGTAGCTCAGTTATTTTGATTTAACCATCTGTGCTGCAGCCTGGATATCACTAAAACCTGCACTGTTGGTGTGCCTTGAGGACCGTGGTTGGGAATGCTTGGTCTAAAGCTTTAGCCTGTTGGTGCCTCTGGATCAAGATCCATCTCTACACCCCGATGTTTTTCCTGTGGAACACAGTGTACCCTGCTGCAGAAATTATTATTACAAGGAAAACTGTGACCAAATGGGCTATAAAACAGGCCAAGAATATAGGACAAGGATTTGTGACTTTGAATATCCTGCAATGGTTTGTCATTCACCAGTCACTAATTATACATGTAATAATACACCCACTACTGTGTACCAAGTTCCAAGTCTATAAAAAGCCATAATGTCAGAGAAGCAGATAAAGGACATCTGACACTGAGCTGCACTGGGAAACATTTCTGTTTCTCTCACAGTTCCTGCATTGGGGCTGGCGCAGGAGTTGTTATTATTCTTGTTAGGATAACTCCTGGGTGTACTGTGCGTGGTGTAATCTCAGCTGTAATGGAGATGAATGAGTGAGGAATGAAACACAGACACAGTATATATTGTGTAAAACAGAATGTATAAACATTTGTGAAATATATTATTTTTGTCACTTGCTGAAAACAAGCAACCAAGTTTACAATGCTGACCATTGATAAACAAAAAAAAGGAAAAAAGCTGGTTGCATAAGTATTAACACCACACGTGAATAATTAATAACTCGTTTACTGGAGGTAACGTTAATTTAAGTATTATCTGTCTACTATTTTTTTTTTTTTATAACTACTTAGAATGCCAAAGACTCACCATAAATTTTCTGAATTCCCTGTAAATCATCTTGGGGAAGCTTGAAATTATGTGTTTCCATATACTGGTAGAAAGGTGCCATGATGGCACTTGGGTCATTTGAATGCTCCAGACCCAAAGCATGACCAAGTTCATGAACAGCAACTAGGAAGAGGTCGTTACCTGCAGAGATGGGTTAAAAATACATTGTAAACACAGAGAATGTGACATGTGTATAAGTTCATCTCCTCAACCAGCAAAATGTAGCTTGTCCTGGCCGCCCAATATTCTCAACTGTCACCTCTAAACTTTCCATTTTCCAGACAAAGGGGTAGCTGTATTAACCTGGAGACGGCATAAGGAAGTGATAAACCAGTGATATGTACAAGGTGATAAACGCACCAGCCAATCAGTTCCAATATGTAAATTAACAGTTAGGAGCTGATTGGCTGGTGTGTTTATCACCTTGCACATATCACTGGTTTATCACTTCCTTATGCCGTCTCCAGGTTAATACATCTGCCCCACAGTGCTTTAAAAAACTTTAATGCAGTGGTTCTGAAACTCAGTCTTCAGGACCCCAAACAGTTCATGTTTTCCAGGTCACCTGGCAGGTGCACTGTGCGTCACACACTGTCACATTTTAAAAATCCACAGGTGACCTGGAAAACATGAACTGTGTGGGGTAATGAGGACCGAGTTTGAGAACCTGTGCTTTATTGTATTGAAAAGTTTAAACCATCCTTAAAAAAATAAGGTTCCACCCCTTAGGAACATACATCATGCTGTTAGCATAGCTCTTTCCAATACCCTTGGTTAGTTGGTGTTGGAGTAATTAGTCAATAGATAGTATTATGATGTGTGCATTACTGGTCACAGTAAGCCCTGTCAGATATAAACTGCTTCGGTATACTGGTGTCTGTAGAACTGTAAGTGCCAGCACAAACATTGCTGCCAAAGCATACTGTAAAACTCTAAGCACCATCGTGCTCTGACATCTCGCTAAAGGCGGGTACACACTACCTGACGGCGGAACGATGGACGACTATATCGTTGAATGATATAGCGTCCAACGATATAGTGCATACACACTGAACATTATCGTTCAATGATAACGTTCAGTGACATCATCGCCGCCATTCCCGAACATGCAGTTCAGCCCGACATTGACGGGTTAAGCTGCATGTCAGCTCAATATTGATGAACGCTGAGCGACATGCGGGAGCGAGCATTGTTCATCAATCTGACCCCCATACACACTGGCCGATTTCAAGCTAAAAATAAATGATAACGACATAAATTACATAATATCCACACTGACATAATATCCACCCTGTTGTTTCTGGATTACAGCAGGCAGACAGATTCTCCTGGCTTCAGTAGCATGTAAATCGTTTTCTACTTCCTAGAGGGGTCCTATAAAGTAACCACGCCTACCATCTGATAGGCCACTCCCAACATGTTTTGTCACTACCAAGGACTTTGTCAGGGAGCACATAGTGGGTACGACACAGTGGGTACACACTAGAGGATGTGCTCGATCCAATCTGCCGAATCAGACAACATATCGTCCCCATTTATGTTGTTATTGTTTATTTTTTATGCAGAAATCGGCAAGTGTGTAGGCCCATTAAGACCTGTTGTGCCACATAGTAAAATATTTTTAGGTTATTTGTGATTATGTTTTTTATTTATTTATTTATGTATTTATTTATTTAGATTTTTTTCAACACTGCAAAGGTCTGGGTAAACATCCCCTTGAGACATGTTTACAGATATAGGTATCTGTGAGGGTGTACACCTCTCAATATATAACTATTACATTAACAACCCCTTGCTGTACATGGCCAACACTTGCCTGCTGCTTCCCTCCCCTGTTATGCATCTGTAAGCTTAAGGAGTAGCAAGATGCAACAGAATCTGCAAATGCATCTTCAGTGAACATGCACTGAATGGGAATGTTTATCAGTCCAACTGTATAAGGGGAACATGTAGTAAACAGTGATAAAAGTGGAGACACAAGCCAGTAGAGAAGTTGTCCATGGCAACCAATCAGCATTGATGTAACATTTATAATTTGCATACTATAAACATATTCAGAGCAGCTGATTGGTTGTCATGGGCAACGTCTCCGCTGGCTCACTTCTCCACTTTTATCACTGCTTAGTACATGTCCCCCTTTGTCTTATATGGTCCCATATGCTCAATTTTGATTATCACTCATGCTTTGTAAGCTATACTTATTTGGCATCACAGTTTAAGAATTAATCTGTTTATCAAACGTAGGGGTCAATCATATTAGGTACAAGTTGGATCCTGTAAGCCATTCTCATGGGAAACATGGACTGCATTCTAGATAAAATTCTACATTTCTTTTGTGTGTATGTTATTTTGTTGGCATGAATTCTGACCCTCTCACCAGTGCCAGTGATGCTAATTCCAGAGATTTCCATCACAACACACATCTAACACCATCACCACTCGTATATGTACTAAGCCTTGGCGAGTGACAATGTGGAGAGAGATGTTACAGGCTGGGGGGCAGATTTATTAAGCTGGGTGAAGTGATAAAGTGGAAAGTGATAACGCACCAGCCAATCAGCTACTAACCCAGTGGTTTCCAAACTTTTTTGAATCACGGCGCCCTAGAATATCTGAATTTTTTTCACGGCACCCCTAGGCCAAAAATTTCTTATTGAAAATTTAGAAAGAAATATTACATTAAGTAGATTGCGTTTATATGTCATCCTTAAGGTCAGTTGTGTGGTGACGGACAAGATTTGCTTCTGTTTGGCCACATATTTTATGACTGGCAGCCACCAGCATTGGTTTTGCCTATTATATTGACCATGAATAATTTGAATTGGTCCTGGACCACCAACCCAGGGCACCCCTGCAAGTGTCCCGAGGCACCCCAGGGAGACACGGCACACAGTTTGGGAACCTCTGTACTAACCTCTATGTTACAGGCTGGGGGGGGTGGATGTATTAACCTGGAGAAGGCATAAGGAAGTGATAAACCAGTGATATGTGCAAGGTGATAAAGGCACCAGCCAATCAGATCCTAACTGTTCATTTACATATTGGAACTGATTGGCTGGTATGTTTATCACCTTGCACATATCACTGGTTTATCACTTCCTTATGCCTTCTCCAGGTTAATACATCTGCCCCAGTGTTTGAAAAATGACAGTTAGGAGCTGACTGGCTGATGCATTATCACCTTCCACTTTATCACTTCACCAGGCTTAATAAATCTGCCCCTGTGTTTGAAAAATAGCAGTTAGGAGCTGGCTGGTACTTTATCTCTCTCCAAGGCTTAGTACATCAGCCACTTTTTCTCTTCCTCGCTCCTGCTTCCCAGCGGGTTGAAGGTAAGAATTTTAAACAGCACTCACAGTCAGTGGAGAGAATCTTATCTGTCTATTTCTTTTATCAACACTTGATTTTATTATTATTATTATTATTATTATTATACATATAGATTATCTTTAGCATTACCTTTCTGATTTTCAACTTTACCATTGTACTTTTTGGGATAGCCTCTCCTATTTTCCTCTACATAGTGTGTTTTACTCTATATGTGCTTCCCTGTCTGCTTTTCTTTTATACTGTTATTCAATATTGTTTGTGGGTAATGTTGTGATGTTCCTATTGGTTGGGTTTCTTGAGAGTTTATGGTATGTGATGAGAATTATCTAGTTATAAAATCACTGATACAGGTGGGAGGGGATCAGATTTTATACCAACAGTGATTAAATGCCAACATGTTGACATCATTTTTATAATAAGAATTTACTTACCGATAATTCTATTTCTCGTAGTCCGTAGTGGATGCTGGGGACTCCGTAAGGACCATGGGGAATAGCGGCTCCGCAGGAGACAGGGCACAAAAGTAAAAGCTTTAGGATCAGGTGGTGTGCACTGGCTCCTCCCCCTATGACCCTCCTCCAAGCCTCAGTTAGGATACTGTGCCCGGACGAGCGTACACAATAAGGAAGGATTTTGAATCCCGGGTAAGACTCATACCAGCCACACCAATCACACTGTACAACCTGTGATCTGAACCCAGTTAACAGCATGATAACAGCGGAGCCTCTGAAAAGATGGCTCACAACAATAATAACCCGTTTTAGTTAACAATAACTATGTACAAGTATTGCAGACAATCCGCACTTGGGATGGGCGCCCAGCATCCACTACGGACTACGAGAAATAGAATTATCGGTAAGTAAATTCTTATTTTCTCTGACGTCCTAAGTGGATGCTGGGGACTCCGTAAGGACCATGGGGATTATACCAAAGCTCCCAAACGGGCGGGAGAGTGCGGATGACTCTGCAGCACCGAATGAGAGAACTCCAGGTCCTCCTCAGACAGGGTATCAAATTTGTAGAATTTTGCAAACGTGTTTGCCCCTGACCAAGTAGCAGCTCGGCAAAGTTGTAAAGCCGAGACCCCTCGGGCAGCCGCCCAAGATGAGCCCACCTTCCTTGTGGAATGGGCATTTACATATTTTGGCTGTGGCAGGCCTGCCACAGAATGTGCAAGCTGAATTGTACTACACATCCAACTAACAATCGTCTGCTTAGAAGCAAGAGCACCCAGTTTGTTGGGTGCATACAGGATAACAGCAAGTCAGTTTTCCTGACTCCAGCCGTCCTGGAAACATATATTTTCAGGGCCCTGACAACATCTAGCAACTTGGAGTCCTCCAAGTCCCTAGTAGCCGCAGGTACCACAATAAGCTGGTTCAGGTGAAACGCTGACACCACCTTAGGGAGAAACTGGGGACGAGTCCGCAGCTCTGCCCTGTCCGAATGGACAATCAGATATGGGCTTTTGTGAGACAAAGCCGCCAATTCTGACACTCGCCTGGCCGAGGCCAGGGCCAACAGCATGGTCACTTTCCATGTGAGATATTTCAAATCCACAGATTTGAGCGGTTTAAACCAATGTGATTTGAGGAATCCCAGAACTACGTTGAGATCCCACAGTGCCACTGGAGGCACAAAAGGGGGTTGTATATGCAGTACTCCCCTGACAAACTTCTGGACTTCAGGAACTGAAGCCAATTCTTTCTGGAAGAAAATCGACAGGGCCGAAATTTGAACCTTAATGGACCCCAATTTGAGGCCCATAGACACTCCTGTTTGCAGGAAATGCAGGAATCGACCGAGTTGAAATTCCTCCGTGGGGCCTTCCTGGCCTCACACCATGCAACATATTTTCGCCAAATGTGGTGATAATGTTGTGCGGTCACCTCCTTCCTGGCTCTGACCAGGGTAGGGATGACCTCTTCCGGAATGCCTTTTTCCCTTAGGATCCGGCGTTCAACCGCCATGCCGTCAAACGCAGCCGCGGTAAGACTTGGAACAGACATGATCCTTGCTGAAGCAAGTCCCTTCTTAGTATCTCTTGAAGTTCCGGGTACCAAGTCCTTCTTGGCCAATCCGGAGCCACGAGTATAGTTCTTACTCCTCTCCGTCTTATAATTCTCAGTACCTTGGGTATGAGAGGCAGAGGAGGGAACACATACACCGACTGGTACACCCACGGTGTTACCAGAGCGTCCCTGCTATTGCCTGACGCAATACCTGTCCAGTTTTTTGTTCAGACGGGACGCCATCATGTCCACCTTTGGTCTTTCCCAACGGTTCACAATCATGTGGAAAACTTCCAGATGAAGTCCCCACTCTCCCGGGTGGAGGTCGTGCCTGCTGAGGAAGTCTGCTTCCCAGTTGTCCACTCCCGGAATGAACACCGCTGACAGTGTTATCACATGATTTTTCGCCCAGCGAAGAATCCTTGCTGCCATTGCCCTCCTGCTTCTTGTGCCGCCCTGTCTGTTTACGTGGGCGACTGCCGTGATGTTGTCCGACTGGATCAGCACCGGTTGACTTTGAAGCAGAGGTCTTCCTAGGCTCAGAGCATTGTAAATTGCCCTTAGCTCCAGTATATTTATGTGGAGAGAAGTCTCCAGACTTGACCACACTCCTTGGAAATTTCTTCCCTGTGTGACTGCTCCCCAGCCTCTCAGGCTGGCATCCGTGGTCACCAGGACCCAGTCCTGAATGCCGAATCTGCTGCCCTCTAGTAGATGAGCAATCTGCAGCCACCACAGAAGAGACACCCTTGTCCTTGGAGACAGGATTATCCGCTGATGCATCTGAAGATGCGATCCGGACCATTCGTCCAGCAGATCCCACTGAAAAATTCTTGCGTGAAATCTGGCGAATGGAATCGCTTCGTAAGAAGCCACCATTTTTCCCAGGACTCTTGTGCATTGATGCACTGACACTTGGCCTGGTTCTAGGAGGTTCCTAACTAGCTCGGATAACTCCCTGGCTTTCTCCTCCGGGAGAAACACCTTTTTCTGGACTGTGTCCAGAATCATCCCTAGGAACAGCAGACGTGTCGTCGGAATCAGCTGCGATTTTGGAATATTTAGAATCCACCCGTGCTGTCGTAGAACTACTTGAGATAGTGCTACTCCGACCTCCAACTGTTCTCTGGACCTTGCCCTTATCAGGAGATCGTCCAAGTAAGGGATAATTAAGACGCCTTTTCTTTGAAGAAGAATCATCATTTCGGCCATTACCTTGGTAAAGACCCGGGGTGCCGTGGACAATCCAAACGGCAGCGTCTGAAACTGATAGTGATAGTTCTGTACCACGAACCTGAGGTACCCTTGGTGAGAAGGGCAAATTGGGACATGGAGGTAAGCATCCTTGATGTCCAGGGACACCATATAGTCCCCTTCTTCCTGGTTCGCTATCACTGCTCTGAGTGACTCCATCTTGATTTGAACCTTTGTATGTAAGTGTTCAAAGATTTCAGATTTAGAATAGGTCTCACCGAGCCGTCTGGCTTCAGTACCACAAATAGTGTGGAATAATACCCCTTTCCTTGTTGTAGGAGGGGTACTTTGATTATCACCTGCTGGGAATACAGCTTGTGAATTGTTTCCAATACTGCCTCCCTGTCGGAGGGAGACGTTGGTAAAGCAGACTTCAGGAACCTGCGAGGGGGAGACGTCTCGAACTTCCAATCTGTACCCCTGGGATACTACTTGTAGGATCCAGGGGTCCACTTGCGAGTGAGCCCACTGCGCGCTGAAACTCTTGAGACGACCCCCCACCGCACCTGAGTCCGCTTGTACGGCCCCAGCGTCATGCTGAGGACTTGGCAGAAGCGGTGGAGGGCTTCTGTTCCTGGGAAGGAGCTGCCTGCTGCAGTCTTCTTCCCTTTCCTCTACCCCTGGGCAGATATGACTGGCCTTTTGCCCGCTTGCCCTTATGGGGACGAAAGGACTGAGGCTGAAAAGACGGTGTCTTTTTCTGCTGAGATGTGACTTGGGGTAAAAAAGGTGGATTTTCCAGCTGTTGCCGTGGCCACCAGGTCCGATGGACCGACCCCAAATAACTCCTCCCCTTTATACGGCAATACTTCCATGTGCCATTTGGAATCTGCATCACCTGACCACTGTCGTGTCCATAAACATCTTCTGGCAGACATGGACATCGCACTTACTCTTGATGCAAGAGTGCAAATATCCCTCTGTGCATCTCGCATATATAGAAATGCATCTTTTAAATGCTCTATAGTCAATAAAATACTGTCCCTGTCAAGGGTATCAATATTTTCAGTCAGTGAATCCGACCAAGCCACCCCAGCGCTGCACATCCAGGCTGAGGCGATCGCTGGTCGCAGTATAACACCAGTATGTGTGTATATACTTTTTAGGATATTTTCCAGCCTCCTATCAGCTGGCTCCTTGAGGGCGGCCGTATCTGGAGACGGTAACGCCACTTGTTTTGATAAGCGTGTGAGCGCCTTATCCACCCTAGGGGGTGTTTCCCAACGCGCCCTAACTTCTGGCGGGAAAGGGTATAACGCCAATAATTTTCTATCGGGGGAAACCCACGCATCATCACACACTTCATTTAATTTATCTGATTCAGGAAAAACTACAGGTAGTTTTTTCACACCCCACATAATACCCTTTTTTGTGGTACTTGTAGTATCAGAAATATGTAACACCTCCTTCATTGCCCTTAACATGTAACGTGTGGCCCTAATGGAAAATACGTTTGTTTCTTCACCGTCGACACTGGAGTCAGTGTCCGTGTCTGTGTCTGTGTCGACTGACTGAGGTAATGGGCGTTTTAAAGCCCCTGACGGTGTTTGAGACGCCTGGACAGGTACTAATTGGTTTGCCGGCCGTCTCATGTCGTCAACCGACCTTGCAGCGTGTTGACATTATCACGTAATTCCCTAAATAAGCCATCCATTCCGGTGTCGACTCCCTAGAGAGTGACATCACCATTACAGGCAATTGCTCCGCCTCCTCACCAACATCGTCCTCATACATGTCGACACACACGTACCGACACACAGCACACACACAGGGAATGCTCTGATAGAGGACAGGACCCCACTAGCCCTTTGGGGAGACAGAGGGAGAGTTTGCCAGCACACACCAAAACGCTATAATTATACAGGGACAACCTTATATAAGTGTTTTCCCTTATAGCATCTTAATATATTATAATATCGCCACACAAAATGCCCCCCCTCTCTGTTTTAACCCTGTTTCTGTAGTGCAGTGCAGGGGAGAGCCTGGGAGCCTTCCTAGCAGCGGAGCTGTGTAGGAAAATGGCGCTGTGTGCTGAGGAGAATAGGCCCCGCCCCCTTTTCGGCGGGCTTCTTCTCCCGTTTTTCTGACAACCTGGCAGGGGTTAAATACATCCATATAGCCCAGAGGCTATATGTGATGTATTTTTAGCCAGCATAGGTACTTTCATTGCTGCCCAGGGCGCCCCCCCCCAGCGCCCTGCACCATCAGTGACCGTTGGTGTGAAGTGTGCTGAGAGCAATGGCGCACAGCTGCCGTGCTGTGCGCTACCTTAAGAAGACTGGGAAGTCTTCAGCCGCCGATTTCTGGACCTCTTCTCTCTTCAGCATCTGCAAGGGGGTCGGCGGCGCGGCTCCGGTGACCCATCCAGGCTGTACCTGTGATCGTCCCTCTGGAGCTAGTGTCCAGTAGCCTAAGAAGCCAATCCATCCTGCACGCAGGTGAGTTCACTTCTTCTCCCCTAAGTCCCTCGTTGCAGTGAGCCTGTTGCCAGCAGGACTCACTGAAAATAAAAAACCTAACAAAATTTTTACTCTAAGCAGCTCTTTAGGAGAGCCACCTAGATTGCACCCTTCTCGGCCGGGCACAAAAACCTAACTGAGGCTTGGAGGAGGGTCATAGGGGGAGGAGCCAGTGCACACCACCTGATCCTAAAGCTTTTACTTTTGTGCCCTGTCTCCTGCGGAGCCGCTATTCCCCATGGTCCTTACGGAGTCCCCAGCATCCACTTAGGACGTCAGAGAAAATTACTTATTTGATGTAATTATTTGCTATGGTCTGTCTATTCTTCAGTATGCATGTGCAGTGGGAGCCTAGGGTGCATGCCGGCCCTTCAATGGCATCCACTGTTAAGCTGGGTACACACTAGACGATATGTTGTCTGATTTGGCAGACTGGATCTAGTGTGTATCCACTATGTCGCAGACGAACCGCGCTCCCTGACAAAGGGGGCCATTCCGTACGCTAGCTATTTTTTTCAGCGCTGCAATCAGGTCAAAACTCTGCAAAACTGCGCATGCGTATGCACTGCAATGCGCAGGCGCGTCATACGGGTACAAAGCGGATCGTTGCTGGGCGATGGATATAACGAAGAATCCATTCACACAGCTGATCGCAAGAAGATTGACAGGAAGAAGGCATTTGTGGGTGGCAACTGACCGTTTTCAGGGAGTGGTTGGAAAAACGCAGGCGTGTCCAAGCGTTTGCAGGGCGGGTGTCTGACGTCAATTCCGCGACTGGACAGGCTGCAGTGATCACAGCGGCTGAGTAAGTTCAATGGCTCCCACTGTTAAGCTGGGTACACACTAGACGATATGTTGTCTGATTCGGCAGATTGGATCGAGCACATCCTCTAGTGTATACCCACTATGTCGCACCCACCATGTGCCCCCTGACAAAGTCCTTGGTAGTGACAAAACATGTTGGGAGTGGCCTATCAGATGGTGGGGGTGGTTAAATTATAGGACCCCTCCAGGAAGTAACAAACGATTTACATGCTACTGAAGCCAGGAGACTCTGCCTGCCTGCTGTAATCCAGAAACAACAGTGTGGATATCCTGAGAATGAGCTATCTGATGCTGTTTATTGCTTTATTCGGATATATGTGAGCATTGATACAAGTAAAAATAATTTTGATTTTGATTCTAAAATGTACTTGTGTGCCCACCATTTGTTTATATATATATATATATATATATATATATATATATATATATACACACACACACACACACACACACACACTAATATGAAGATGAAGATTTGGAGAACGTGTGCTGCCAAGGGCTATCCTTTGCATAGAATTTTAACCTGAAAGGCTGTGGGAGGCCGTATGAATCGCTCTTGGCTGAAAGAAAGGAATTCTGTCATATTGCCTAATATATCACTTAAATTGGGGTCTAAGTGTAAATCTATAGGGGGAATGTAATAAAGTCAGGAAGTAAGAGATTTTGTAAGAAGTCTCCTGGTTTTATTAAAGTGGCAATCATTTACATGACGAAAGCAGGTTGATTTTGCCATGTAAATGATTGCCACTTAAAAAACAAACCAGGAGAACACTCACAAAATCTTTCACTTCCTGATTCTCACACCTTATTACATTCCCCCCTATCAATAGTTGCTTGAGAGAAGTATACTTCTTTCAGGTAATGTGTTTACTGAACAAAGATTAGGGTAATCAACTTTGAAAATAAATACACTTAATATGAATTGTGTGACTGCAGACACACAATATCAGTTTGTTTAAATGTCAGCATATGATCACAGCTATGAGATGCAGCTATAATATCATGGAGTGTCTGCCACTTGCTCTTTTCAGCGTGTCTTGTGAATCTGCTTTGTCTCTATGCTTTATGTTCCCAGTAAAAGCAAAAGAAGTAGCAATGAGTTTTTTCTCATTACAATTCATTTTGGTGCGCGCATTTTGCAGTATACAAGCAGAGCCGTACTATTAATGTCATTGTTACTAATTAAAGTTCCCCAAAGACAAATACATAACAAAACAGTACAGAATGGAAAACACAATAGAATAAATTACACACAGGCTCCAAGGTTCATTTTAGCAGAGCAATAATGTCTTAATAAGGTATTTGGCAGCAGACATATTAACTAGTGGTTAATCACAATATGGAACTTTATATGTACAGATGTAACAAAAGTCATTTATGTGCATATATCACATACGCATTTTATAGCTGAGACTCTGATCTACAGCTGCAGCTTTTTGCAACATTGTCTAACAAGGCAATATTATTATAGCACTAGTACAGTAATATATGTGAATATTAGTTACATTTCGTAACAAAAATTACCCGCTATGATATTGTTAATGACATAACTAATTGTGATGTCTTGGTGATTTCACCCATTATAGTCACAATATAGTCATGTGAGAAGAAACATGTATTCCAGTCACTAAATAACTCCAACTTGTGACTAAATGAATGGTTATGTCAGTTGTAATGATGTCTTCTGTGATAATACCCTTTGCCATTCCAACAACTGAGATCCATTAATGACATCCATTATAATGTGAATATTCATGTAATTCATTTTGATCTTATCATTTGTAGCTTTATTTGTTATCTCACCAACAAATTTGATATAATTGTTAATGTCATGTGTGATGTCATGTACTGTGCCATCAGCCCATCACGACCTAATACACTGAGGGATTTCCAGGCAGGGAAATCTCGCTTGATTACATTTGCACCTCATACAGGTTCAAGCAAAAGTGAGATTTCTGCACCAAATTACTGGACATCTGGGCAGCTACAGATCACCTGCACTGACCTAAATCAGCCCCTTTAGGGGGAATGTAATTAGCATGCAACTTGCAGGCACTGGCGAGATCTCTTAAAGAAACAACCATTTAAAAGGCAAAAACAACCTGGTTTACTCATACCTCCCAACATTACCCTCTCCAGGAGGGACACAATGCTCTGCTTCTGGACTTTTCTCTTAATTTATGATTTCCAGCACCTGTGTTGAACATGTTAATGGATAAGAAAGGTGTTTCAGCACAGGTGATGGCAATCATAGATTAAGAGGGAAGTCCAGGAGCAGAGCATTCTGTCCCTCATGGAGAGGGTCATGTTAGGAGGTATGGTTTACTATGACCCTGTTTATGCATTACAGTATAATGTTAGCCCCTTGTTGTTACTGGTGATGTGAGCCCTTGTGATATTATCAATGATGCCATCCCTGGGTTTATCTTGGTACATGAAATTGCAGTTTCATAAATAATCACCTATACAACTCAATTTTTAGTGGTCATTTGAAGAATGGTGCTAGGTTATCAAACCATCATGATCCCACCGGATACATTGTAATGTTATCAGCAGTCATACTTTACCCATTATAACATCACCCATTGTGGTTTTCAAAGATATTGGCATTGAGAATATTAGTCATTATATCTGTGATGGTTAAATTATACATTATGTTACGATCTGAGATGCGCTGTTTTGTGATTTCAACAATGACATTGAAGATTTCATTGTGATGTCAATGACTATGTCATAACTGTGATGTCTTAAGCAAAGCTTGTAGTAGACACCTATACTATAATCTCAACTTTAAACACCTTTTTTTTTATAAAATATTATCAGAAATACATATTATTATACAAATATATAAAGAAGCACTCAAATTTTATTCCAGTTTTTGGTTGATAGTCTCTAGGAAATAAAGTATGTCAAATAGGACAGGAGAAAATTAGTGTTTGGCAAACCTTGGTGGAATTAAGCTATGCATTAGAAATAAATGGGTATGGGAATATTCTGGTGCTACCCAGAAATCATTAAAGTACAATTCCACTCAAAAGTGAAAATTTAATTTTGGCTTGACTATGTGTCCATGAGATAAATAAAACACACACTTTCCTGGGCACCACACAACAACACAGGAAATAGTTTGATAACACAGGAAGTAGTTTGAAAAACTACTGCTCAGAACAGAATTTTTTTTAATTTTTTTGAAAGGATAATTATCTGCAATCTATAATGGGTCCGTGCAATAAATATAACTTATTGCAAAGACCCTTTGCAGATTGCAGATAATCATCCTTTTTTTTCATGATACTACTGTATTAATGGGATTTTACCTACAATAGGTGAAATGCAAGATAAAAATCTATTGGACAACTATCTGACACAAACTAGTGCAAGACGCCATTACCTCTTTATTGACTGATTTTCAAATAGAGATTTTTCAGTACGATAATAAAGTGCTTCATTTCCTGAGTGTTCGTGAGATGAGGTTTCATTTATTTGATTGCAGACTAAATTAAAATAGCTGGAGCCTTGGTATGCTCCAACATATCTACTCAGTAACCATCATTTACAAATGTTTAACCAAAATGTCCTATGTTTATTGATTTCAACCATGTATGTATATGTTTATTGGGGGTAATTCCAAGTTGATCGCAGCAGGATTTTTGTTAGCAGTTGGGCAAAACCATGTGCACTGCAGGGGGGGCAGATATAACATGTGCAGAGAGAGTTAGATTTGGGTGTGGTGTGTTCAATCTGCAATCTAAATTGCAGTGTAAAAATAAAGCAGCCAGTATTTACCCTGCACAGAAACAAAATAACCCACCCAAATCTAACTCTCTCTGCAAATGTTATATCTGCCCCCCCTGCAGTGCACATGGTTTTGCCCAACAGCTAAAAAATTTCCTGCTGCGATCAACTCAGAATTACCCCCATTATAACCTGTTTTGAGAGCAAATATGTACTAAGCACCCTTGTACACACTTTTACAGAGTCAGGAACAAAAGGAAGAGGCCCACATCTTAAAATAAAATGTGCCCCATACAAAATATGATACCATATTACATCATCCAAAAATAGCATTTGACTTATACTATAAACAGTAGCTGCAGTAATCATTCTCATTGTCAGTGTTTGTCAAACAATATCGTGATAATGCACTTGGTAAGAGTAATTGGATGAGCTCACCATCATGATTGGAATTCCCCAGGGTCCAAGGCTCATCCGAATCAAAGTGAGTGTCACCCCCTATTCCAGGGCCAGGGAAATAGGCATGTGCTAAGAATCCACCCTCCCCATCAAACGGAGAGCTGTCTCCATGAAAACCAGAAGCAAAAAATATCATAATGTCTGCTTCTTTGCGCTCATTTTTTATTTCATGGTAAGGAACTTCTTCAAATGTCAGTGGAGTCACCTTCTGCCACACATCAAAGGCCTGACGAATGGCTTTCCTAGTGTCCAGCTCTCCTACTTTAGGCGTATAGTTATGTATGCTAAAAAAAAGACAAAAACAGAAGAGTGGCATAAATAAAATAACAGGCCCAATGCTAGAAAACACATTCATATGACAATAGTTTTAAGTAAGCTGTAATATCAATTTCTGTCAATAAAAAACAGTTCACGACAAAAAATGAACATTACAACGCCAATTTAAAGGTACTTTACTCACTTCTCTCTGTACAGGCTGTAATTAAACTACAAATGCATTTTTGTTTTTGGACTCCTGTACTTTATCACGTCAATTTTGTCTTTCTATGCATCAAATTATTTTGAGCAAAGCCCCAAGATGTTATATATTTTATTGTGTGATTATAATACATAAGTAAATGATGATAGAGGGTTTTTGGAGAGGATTATGGGTACAAAAAGGATAAGGACTCTCTAGGCGGGATGTAGTTGGGATCCCGGGGCTTAGGATCCCGACAGTCAGAATACCAACGCCGGAATCCATACCTACCTCTGTTAGAATGCCGATGCCACCACCCTGACAGCCGGGATCTCGAATGTAAGTATCACAGGGAGTTTAGGTTATGCTGAGGAGGGAGGGTTAGGCTGCGGGGGAAGGTTAGGGTTATGCTGCGGGGGGAGGATTAGGCTGCGGGAGGAAGGGTTAGGGTCAGGCTGCAGGCAGGGGAGCTTAGGGTTTGGCTGTGGGGACAGAGGCTTAGGCTACAGGAAGGAGGGGTTAGGGTCAGGCTGCGGGCAGGGGAGGTTAGGGTTAGGCTGTAGGGAGGGAGGGTTAGGTTTAGGCTACGGGAAGGGGGGTTAGGATCAGGCTGCGGACAGGGGAGGTTAGGGTTAGGCTGTGGTGAGAGAGGGTTAGGGGGAAGTAGAGGGTTATGGTTAGCTGCCTCCTGCATCCCTGTCGGGATTTCAAACAGTCGGGATACCGGTGTCAGTATTCTGACTGCCGGCATCCAGACTGCCAGTATCCTATACCCAACCCCTGGGAGAGGGTGGGATATTTTACAAAAAGGGGTCTGACTGGTGGGAGAAAATGCTGCCATCATGTGATTAAGCAGCTGTTAGCTCTACATATAGAAACAATCATTCTTATTATTCTAAAAAGAAAATACCTGTATGTAATGTGCTTCTGTCTCCACTTCTGTCCCGTTAATGCATATCTCTTGTTCCTTCTTCTATGGCTTAAATTAGGAAGGTCAGGCACCCCACAGCGAGGCTTTTTCATCCACCTACATCATCATTATGGCAGAAATAAAGAGCAAACATTAAGAATGGCAATCAGTGGTGCAACCTGGGGAGAAGCAATTGTAGCAGTAGGAAGCTGCTTGCCACACACTACAAAGCTGTGTTTGGTGGCCGAGGAATAGACAGATATACAGCATATTCATACAGCATGTGACTGAAATAACACACTTATTGGTGGATGGCACTAGTCATCCACCAATCAGAGTACAGTGTAGGGTTGAGCTGTGCTGGCTTGCCACAGTACCCTCCTCAATAAATTATTTAGCAAATCTCCTCACAGTGGGGGTCATTCCGAGTTGTTCGCTCGTTATTTTTTTCTCGCAACGGAGCGATTAGTCGCTAATGCGCATGCGCAATGTCCGCAGTGCGACTGCGCCAAGTAAATTTGCTATGCAGTTAGGTATTTTACTCACGGCATTACAAGGTTTTTTCTTCGTTCTGGTGATCGTAATGTGATTGACAGGAAGTGGGTGTTTCTGGGCGGAAACTGGCCGTTTTATGGGTGTGTGCGAAAAAACGCTACCGTTTCTGGGAAAAACGCGGGAGTGGCTGGAGAAACGGGGGAGTGTCTGGGCGAACGCTGGGTGTGTTTGTGACGTCAAACCAGGAACGAAACTGACTGAACTGATCGCAGATGTCTAGTAAGTCTGGAGCTACTCAGAAACTGCTAAGAAGTGTCTATTTGCAATTCTGCTAATCTTTCGTTCGCAATTTTGATAAGCTAAGATTCACTCCCAGTAGGCGGCGGCTTAGCGTGTGCAAAGTTGCTAAAAGCAGCTAGCGAGCGAAGAACTCGGAATGACCCCCCAGTGACTAGAGAAGGCAGCACTTGGTGAATGGTCTATGATAAATGGTCTATGATATTATCCATGGGAAGCAGCAGAAAAAAAATATATATTTTCTGCTTTCAGAACTTTGTATAATTGTAAGCTTGCGAGAAGGGCACTCTTTCTTGTTTTATTACGGTTTTGTTCCCAATTGTAAAGAGCAATGGAATATGTTGGCGCTATATACGTAAGTGTTAATAAACAAATTCCAGTATAAACTCTAGAGCCAAATCTATTATCAATAATAATGTTTATTATATAGGTTTGCAGAGCCTGACAGACCTACAGTTTCTTGGAATTAGGTTCTCTGCATGAAGTTTTTTTTATGCAAATCTGCATTTTAGTAAACAACCTTTAACAAGTAAGTAACAAGACATTTGTCTGCCCCATATGTTCCAATAGCAAAAACTTTAAATATATGCATGGGGTTGTAACAGTGAATTCAGACCCCTCAGCTACCTCTGTACCCATGGTAGTTATGCCTTTGTCTTTTAGTGTAATCTGCTTACCCTGACTAACCACCTTGCTTTACCATGGACAGGTTTTAGTTTAAAAACACATAAAGGCAGTTCATAATTCTGTTACATTATGATGTAAACATATATGTGAAACTGGTGAGTATATAAGAGGACGTAAAAGGAACAAAGAGGAGAAAGTGGAGAAAGGCAACAGCATTGTGAAGAAGTGCAAAGTATTACTGTAAAGAGGCCTAGGCCAACTGGAGCAAGGAAAGAATAATGCAAGAGGAGCTAGAAGGGAGGCAGGGTTCACTGAAGACAGAAAATGTACCGGAAAGAAGAGAGAAATGTGGACATAGTGAATTTTTAGCGTTCTATAAAATTGCTTTTAAGTTCTTAATGACCCAGGCCCAGCCCCACTATTTAAGCTTCTGGAAGTCAGGAGCAGAAAAGTAAAGGGTAGAAAAACATGTAAGAGTTGTATTCTAATCTTAAATGCACATAATGACAAGATGAATGGTGTGAACAGTAGCATTATGTTCCACTCCAACTATTTCCATTGTACAGTATGTACTCTGTTATCAATAGAGTAGAATACACAAGACTGTCTCTGACAATGTAAAAAGACAGGCTAATTGCTTTAACAGAGCATATTTTTAGCAATCTAACTTATTGTTTTAATTATTTTATTGATGTCAACTGAAATAGACTACTTGAGATTTTCCAGTCCATTGACAGTACGACTTTAAGCATACCTCCAAACTTTAGAACATAGAAGTGCGGGACCTGGAGCGTCAGAAGCATGCCCGCAATCGAAAAGTGTGTGGATTTTCGGATGTAGGGGCGGAGCTTTGGATGGATGGGTGGGGTTTTGCTGTCCAACCCCGTAATAGTCTTTTTTGGGGCGCGCCTAGCGCTCCCTGAGCAGCCCCCCGCTCGCCTTCCTGCATTGTTAGATGTGCACGGCATCTATTTAGTGCTCACCGGCTGCTTTGCAGAGCAGAGTATCGGTGATCACACTGGCTCACCTAACTGCCACCTCGCCCACAGGACACTACGGCACGCGGGAGGGACAGCGGGACAGTGTCCAAATAGCGGGATTGTCCCGCTGGAATCTGGAAAGTTGGGAGGTATGCTTTAAGAGAGCTTTAGGGGAAGCTCCATACATACATGTTTGTAGCAGATCTTAGCCTGGCTCCCAGGAGCTCTGGAAGGGATACATTAGGTAAGAGTGCTCTGTTAAGCAGACCTGTACAGTTTTGGAGCTGCTTAATTTGGAGGTTATCAACCCCCTGCCTTAAAACAATACAGAAAAAGTTCAATTAAAGCACTAACTCTAATGTGAAAATAGTGACTATACAAAACTAATGAAAATAATGGTATACAAATGTAGCAGTGTAAACTGTAATATAATCACTCATTAAGGCTGATTTGCCCCACCAAGCAGATCTAACAATCACAAATAACATTATTACAGGTTGAGTATCCCATATCCAAATATTCCGAAATACGGAATATTCCGAAATACGGACTTTTTTGAGTGAGAGTGAGAGAGTGAAACCTTTGTTTTTTGATGGCTCAATGTACACAAACTTTGTTTAATACACAAAGTTATTAATAATATTGTATTAAATGACCTTCAGGCTGTGTATATAAGGTGTATATGAAACATAAATGAATTGTGTGAATGTAGACACACTTTGTTTAATGTACAAAGTTATAAAAAATATTGGCTAAAATGACCTTCAGGCTGTGTGTATAAGGTGTATATGTAACATAAATGCATTCTGTGCTTAGATTTAGGTCCCATCATCATAAGATCTCATCATGGTATGCAATTATTCCAAAATACGGAAAAATCCAATATCCAAAATACCTTCGGTCCCAAGCATTTTGGATACGGGATACTCAACCTGTATTATTATTAGTAGTAGTAGTAGTAGTAGTAGTAGTAGCAGTAGCAGTAGTAGTAGGGATGGCCATCGACCATCGATGATTCCAAATCATTGATGGTCTACTCTATGACCAATGTAGCATACTTTTACCATCAATGGGGGAGAACCAGATGGTTTCCCTCCATCGATGGCTAGGCCTAAACGAATAGTTTTTTTTTTTTTTTACAAATGCGGGTAAATGGAGCATAGCTCACCCCCAACATCCACGAAGCCCCGCCCCTTGGCCGTGACTGACCTGCGGCTCTTTCACAGAAATAACAGGGATGGCCATCGATGAGAGAAACCATCGATGGTCTCCTATAGCATACTTAGTGACCATCAATAGCCACTCACAGTTTCGCCATCGATGGCAACCATTGATGGCGAACACACCGATGGCCATCCCTAAGTAGTAGTAGTAGTTAAACAGTAAAGGGGAAATGTATATATTCTATTGTGAATGTGATACAATAAACATAAAGGCCCTGGCAGCTAATGACATTTGAACCAACCCTTACGCAGTTAACCAACTTATCTGTACATAAAGACACAGACAAAGATGTGGTGTTTAAAAGCTGGTTGGCCTTTTGGAATACATACGATATCCGCTGCAGACGGGATGTCGGCTGTCACTATACCAACAGAGGCATCCGTCTGCCGGAATCCAGGCAAGGAGGCAGCAAGTACCCCCACGAGAGCCTATTTTTAGGAAGACCAGAGCTTTATTAGAGATGAGCGGGTTCGGTTTCTCTGAATCCGAACCCGCCAGAACTTCATGTTTTTTTTCACGGGTCCGAGCGACTCGGATCTTCCCGCCTTGCTCGGTTAACCCGAGCGCGCCCGAACGTCATCATGACGCTGTCGGATTCTCGCGAGACTCGGATTCTATATAAGGAGCCGCGCGTCGCCGCCATTTTCACACGTGCATTGAGATTGATAGGGAGAGGACGTGGCTGGCGTCCTCTCCATTTAGATTAGATTTAGAAGAGAGAGAGAGAGAGAGATTGCTGTGATACTGTAGATTAGAAGAGAGTGCAGAGTGCAGACAGAGTTTAGTGACTGACGACCACAGTGACCAGTGACCACCAGAGACAGTGCAGTTGTTTGTTTTATTTAATATATCCGTTCTCTGCCTGAAAAAAACGATACACAGTCACACAGTGACTCAGTCTGTGTGCACTGCTCAGCCCAGTGTGCTGCACATCAATGTATTGTATATAAAGCTTATAATTGTGGGGGAGACTGGGGAGCACTGCAGGTTGTTATAGCAGGAGCCAGGAGTACATGATAAATAATATTATATTAAAATTAAACAGTGCACACTTTTGCTGCAGGAGTGCCACTGCCAGTGTGACTAGTGGTGACCAGTGCCTGACCACCAGTATATTAGTAGTATTGTATACTATCTCTTTATCAACCAGTCTATATTAGCAGCAGACACAGTACAGTGCGGTAGTTCACGGCTGTGGCTACCTCTGTGTCGGCACTCGGCAGGCAGTCCGTCCATCCATAATTGTATTATATACCACCTAACCGTGGTTTTTTTTTTCTTTCTTTATACCGTCGTCCTAGTCATACTAGTTGTTACGAGTATACTACTATCTCTTTATCAACCAGTGTACAGTGCGGTAGTTCACGGCTGTGGCTACCTCTGTGTCGGAACTCGGCAGGCAGTCCGTCCATCCATAATTGTATTATAATATATACCACCTAACCGTGGTTTTTTTTTCGTTCTTTATACCGTCGTCATACTAGTTGTTACGAGTATACTACTATCTCTTTATCAACCAGTGTACAGTGCGGTAGTTCACGGCTGTGGCTACCTCTGTGTCGGCACTCGGCAGGCAGTCCGTCCAACCATAATTGTATTATATACCACCTAACCGTGGTTTTTTTTTCATTCTTTATACCGTCGTCATACTAGTTGTTACGAGTATACTACTATCTCTTTATCAACCAGTGTACAGTGCGGTAGTTCACGGCTGTGGCTACCTCTGTGTCGGCACTCGGCAGGCAGTCCGTCCAACCATAATTGTATTATATACCACCTAACCGTGGTTTTTTTTTCATTCTTTATACCGTCGTCATACTAGTTGTTACGAGTATACTACTATCTCTTTATCAACCAGTGTACAGTGCGGTAGTTCACGGCTGTGGCTACCTCTGTGTCGGCACTCGGCAGCCCGTCCATAATTGTATATACCAGTGACCTAACCGTGTTTTTTTTTTCTTTCTTTATACATACATACTAGTTACGAGTATACTATCTCTTTATCAACCAGTCTATATATTAGCAGCAGACACAGTACAGTGCGGTAGTTCACGGCTGTGGCTACCTCTGTGTCGGCACTCGGCAGCCCGTCCATAATTGTATATACCACCTAACCGTGTTTTTTTTTTCTTTCTTTATACATACATACTAGTTACGAGTATACTATCTCTTTATCAACCAGTCTATATATTAGCAGCAGACACAGTACAGTGCGGTAGTTCACGGCTGTGGCTACCTCTGTGTCGGCACTCCGCAGCCCGTCCATAATTGTATATACCAGTGACCTAACCGTGGTTTTTTTTTCTTTCTTTATACATACATACTAGTTACGAGTATACTATCTCTTTATCAACCAGTCTATATATTAGCAGCAGACACAGTACAGTGCGGTAGTTCACGGCTGTGGCTACCTCTGTGTCGGCACTCGGCAGCCCGTCCATAATTGTATATACCAGTGACCTAACCGTGGTTTTTTTTTCTTTCTTTATACATACATACTAGTTACGAGTATACTATCTCTTTATCAACCAGTCTATATATTAGCAGCAGACACAGTACAGTGCGGTAGTTCACGGCTGTGGCTACCTCTGTGTCGGCACTCGGCAGCCCGTCCATAATTGTATATACCAGTGACCTAACCGTGTTTTTTTTTTCTTTCTTTATACATACATACTAGTTACGAGTATACTATCTCTTTATCAACCAGTCTATATATTAGCAGCAGACACAGTACAGTGCGGTAGTTCACGGCTGTGGCTACCTCTGTGTCGGCACTCGGCAGCCCGTCCATAATTGTATACTAGTATCCAATCCATCCATCTGCATTGTTTACCTGAGTTGCCTTTTAGTTGTGCCTATTAAAATATGGAGAACAAAAATGTTGAGGTTCCAAAATTAGGGAAAGATCAAGATCCACTTCCACCTCGTGCTGAAGCTGCTGCCACTAGTCATGGCCGAGACGATGAAATGCCAGCAACGTCGTCTGCCAAGGCCGATGCCCAATGGCATAGTACAGAGCATGTCAAAACCAAAACACCAAATATCAGTAAAAAAAGGACTCCAAAACCTAAAATAAAATTGTCGGAGGAGAAGCGTAAACTTGCCAATATGCCATTTACCACACGGAGTGGCAAGGAACGGCTGAGGCCCTGGCCTATGTTCATGGCTAGTGGTTCAGCTTCACATGAGGATGGAAGCACTCAGCCTCTCGCTAGAAAACTGAAAAGACTCAAGCTGGCAAAAGCACCGCAAAGAACTGTGCGTTCTTTGAAATCCCAAATCCACAAGGAGAGTCCAATTGTGTCGGTTGCGATGCCTGACCTTCCCAACACTGGACGTGAAGAGCATGCGCCTTCCACCATTTGCACGCCCCCTGCAAGTGCTGGAAGGAGCACCCGCAGTCCAGTTCCTGATAGTCAGATTGAAGATGTCAGTGTTGAAGTACACCAGGATGAGGAGGATATGGGTGTTGCTGGCGCTGGGGAGGAAATTGACCAGGAGGATTCTGATGGTGAGGTGGTTTGTTTAAGTCAGGCACCCGGGGAGACACCTGTTGTCCGTGGGAGGAATATGGCCGTTGACATGCCAGGTGAAAATACCAAAAAAATCAGCTCTTCGGTGTGGAGGTATTTCACCAGAAATGCGGACAACAGGTGTCAAGCCGTGTGTTCCCTTTGTCAAGCTGTAATAAGTAGGGGTAAGGACGTTAACCACCTCGGAACATCCTCCCTTATACGTCACCTGCAGCGCATTCATAATAAGTCAGTGACAAGTTCAAAAACTTTGGGTGACAGCGGAAGCAGTCCACTGACCAGTAAATCCCTTCCTCTTGTAACCAAGCTCACGCAAACCACCCCACCAACTCCCTCAGTGTCAATTTCCTCCTTCCCCAGGAATGCCAATAGTCCTGCAGGCCATGTCACTGGCAAGTCTGACGAGTCCTCTCCTGCCTGGGATTCCTCCGATGCATCCTTGCGTGTAACGCCTACTGCTGCTGGCGCTGCTGTTGTTGCCGCTGGGAGTCGATGGTCATCCCAGAGGGGAAGTCGTAAGCCCACTTGTACTACTTCCAGTAAGCAATTGACTGTTCAACAGTCCTTTGCGAGGAAGATGAAATATCACAGCAGTCATCCTACTGCAAAGCGGATAACTGAGTCCTTGACAACTATGTTGGTGTTAGACGTGCGTCCGGTATCCGCCGTTAGTTCACAGGGAACTAGACAATTTATTGAGGCAGTGTGCCCCCGTTACCAAATACCATCTAGGTTCCACTTCTCTAGGCAGGCGATACCGAGAATGTACACGGACGTCAGAAAAAGACTCACCAGTCTCCTAAAAAATGCAGTTGTACCCAATGTCCACTTAACCACGGACATGTGGACAAGTGGAGCAGGGCAGGGTCAGGACTATATGACTGTGACAGCCCACTGGGTAGATGTATGGACTCCCGCCGCAAGAACAGCAGCGGCGGCACCAGTAGCAGCATCTCGCAAACGCCAACTCTTTCCTAGGCAGGCTACGCTTTGTATCACCGCTTTCCAGAATACGCACACAGCTGAAAACCTCTTACGGCAACTGAGGAAGATCATCGCGGAATGGCTTACCCCAATTGGACTCTCCTGTGGATTTGTGGCATCGGACAACGCCAGCAATATTGTGTGTGCATTAAATATGGGCAAATTCCAGCACGTCCCATGTTTTGCACATACCTTGAATTTGGTGGTGCAGAATTTTTTAAAAAACGACAGGGGCGTGCAAGAGATGCTGTCGGTGGCCAGAAAAATTGCGGGACACTTTCGGCGTACAGGCACCACGTACAGAAGACTGGAGCACCACCAAAAACTACTGAACCTGCCCTGCCATCATCTGAAGCAAGAAGTGGTAACGAGGTGGAATTCAACCCTCTATATGCTTCAGATGTTGGAGGAGCAGCAAAAGGCCATTCAAGCCTATACAATTGAGCACGATATAGGAGATGGAATGCACCTGTCTCAAGTGCAGTGGAGAATGATTTCAACGTTGTGCAAGGTTCTGATGCCCTTTGAACTTGCCACACGTGAAGTCAGTTCAGACACTGCCAGCCTGAGTCAGGTCATTCCCCTCATCAGGCTTTTGCAGAAGAAGCTGGAGGCATTGAAGAAGGAGCTAAAAGGGAGCGATTCCGCTAGGCATGTGGGACTTGTGGATGCAGCCCTTAATTCGCTTAACAAGGATTCACGGGTGGTCAATCTGTTGAAATCAGAGCACTACATTTTGGCCACCGTGCTCGATCCTAGATTTAAAGCCTACCTTGGATCTCTCTTTCCGGCAGACACAGGTCTGCTGGGGTTGAAAGACCTGCTGGTGACAAAATTGTCAAGTCAAGCGGAACGCGACCTGTCAACATCTCCTCCTTCACATTCTCCCGCAACTGGGGGTGCGAGGAAAAGGCTCAGAATTCCGAGCCCACCCGCTGGCGGTGATGCAGGGCAGTCTGGAGCGACTGCTGATGCTGACATCTGGTCCGGACTGAAGGACCTGACAACGATTACGGACATGTCGTCTACTGTCACTGCATATGATTCTCTCAACATTGATAGAATGGTGGAGGATTATATGAGTGACCGCATCCAAGTAGGCACGTCACACAGTCCGTACTTATACTGGCAGGAAAAAGAGGCAATTTGGAGGCCCTTGCACAAACTGGCTTTATTCTACCTAAGTTGCCCTCCCACAAGTGTGTACTCCGAAAGAGTGTTTAGTGCCGCCGCTCACCTTGTCAGCAATCGGCGTACGAGGTTACATCCAGAAAATGTGGAGAAGATGATGTTCATTAAAATGAATTATAATCAATTCCTCCGCGGAGACATTGACCAGCAGCAATTGCCTCCACAAAGTACACAGGGAGCTGAGATGGTGGATTCCAGTGGGGACGAATTGATAATCTGTGAGGAGGGGGATGTACACGGTGATATATCGGAGGGTGAAGATGAGGTGGACATCTTGCCTCTGTAGAGCCAGTTTGTGCAAGGAGAGATTAATTGCTTCTTTTTTGGGGGGGGTCCAAACCAACCCGTCATATCAGTCACAGTCGTGTGGCAGACCCTGTCACTGAAATGATGGGTTGGTTAAAGTGTGCATGTCCTGTTTTGTTTATACAACATAAGGGTGGGTGGGAGGGCCCAAGGATAATTCCATCTTGCACCTCTTTTTTCTTTTCTTTTTCTTTGCATCATGTGCTGATTGGGGAGGGTTTTTTGGAAGGGACATCCTGCGTGACACTGCAGTGCCACTCCTAAATGGGCCCGGTGTTTGTGTCGGCCACTAGGGTCGCTAATCTTACTCACACAGTCAGCTACCTCATTGCGCCTCTTTTTTTCTTTGCGTCATGTGCTGTTTGGGGAGGGTTTTTTGGAAGGGACATCCTGCGTGACACTGCAGTGCCACTCCTAGATGGGCCCGGTGTTTGTGTCGGCCACTAGGGTCGCTAATCTTACTCACACAGCTACCTCATTGCGCCTCTTTTTTTCTTTGCGTCATGTGCTGTTTGGGGAGGGTTTTTTGGAAGGGACATCCTGCGTGACACTGCAGTGCCACTCCTAGATGGGCCCGGTGTTTGTGTCGGCCACTAGGGTCGCTAATCTTACTCACACAGTCAGCTACCTCATTGCGCCTCTTTTTTTCTTTGCGTCATGTGCTGTTTGGGGAGGGTTTTTTGGAAGGGCCATCCTGCGTGACACTGCAGTGCCACTCCTAGATGGGCCCGGTGTTTGTGTCGGCCACTAGGGTCGCTAATCTTACTCACACAGTCAGCTACCTCATTGCGCCTCTTTTTTTCTTTGCGTCATGTGCTGTTTGGGGAGGGTTTTTTGGAAGGGCCATCCTGCGTGACACTGCAGTGCCACTCCTAGATGGGCCCGGTGTTTGTGTCGGCCACTAGGGTCGCTAATCTTACTCACACAGCTACCTCATTGCGCCTCTTTTTTTCTTTGCGTCATGTGCTGTTTGGGGAGGGTTTTTTGGAAGGGACATCCTGCGTGACACTGCAGTGCCACTCCTAGATGGGCCCGGTGTTTGTGTCGGCCACTAGGGTCGCTTATCTTACTCACACAGCGACCTCGGTGCAAATTTTAGGACTAAAAATAATATTGTGAGGTGTGAGGTATTCAGAATAGACTGAAAATGAGTGTAAATTATGGTTTTTGAGGTTAATAATACTTTGGGATCAAAATGACCCCCAAATTCTATGATTTAAGCTGTTTTTTAGTGTTTTTGGAAAAAAACACCCGAATCCAAAACACACCCGAATCCGACAAAAATAATTCGGTGAGGTTTTGCCAAAACGCGTTCGAACCCAAAACACGGCCGCGGAACCGAACCCAAAACCAAAACACAAAACCCGAAAAATTTCAGGCGCTCATCTCTAAGCTTTATATGAATTTATGTATAAATGTTGTGTTTTACCATTTTGGTGTTCTAACGGTGTAGCTAAAACGGGATATTGATGTGAGTTTATCGTCAATGATGGCATCACTACTCATAGTATTAAAAATATAAAACTTTTATTTGTATATTACTTACTCTATTGTCATTTGATCCAGCACGCCAGTCACTGGAATTCCGTAGAACTGTTGCATTGTTGCAACTGCAGACTGCATAGCTTTTCCTGAATGTAAAGCTGATATTCTGATGTCGTATGGGAGCAAATAGCCATATGTCTTTAACCAGCTCTGCAAAGAAAACAGATGTACAACTATGAATCACAATGTTGTCTTATAAAATCCATCTCTCCTAACTGACCACGTTGCTAGAAACACTGCATAAAAGGGCTTTTTTAAAAGGTGAAAAATTAAGCAATGTCATATAACTGACTCAATAATAATTACATTTTCATTCCACCATTCATTTTCTAGAACTATTGGCCTGAAAGAGGAAACGGCTTGCCTCATAAAACGTTTTACAACAATAATTAAATGTCATACATTGGTGCAATACTTTTATAGTCTTCAAAGGCTATTTGTTGGTTTAACAATGTGCAAAAAAGGGATAATATTCAACAGATATTAGGACATACAGATGTGTCCACATACACCTTTCTCAATTTAAGCTATATGGCCAAATTAGCGATACAATAGAATCTGCGACTTATACCCTTTTCAGACAGAAATGCATTTCAGTGCCGCGTAGTTTTGCTGGTCCCTGCCTGACCCTCCTTTTACACAGACAAGCAAACTACCGGGTCAAGAATTTCTACCCGGTAATTTGCGGATCAACACAGGTATTTTGTCTGTGTGCAAGGGTCCACCCGGGTCAAAATTCCCGGGAATTTCAACCTGGGCTGACCGTTTCACACAGAAAAAGAACACGGCAAATTACCGGCAGAGGCAGAACTCAGGAGGCAATGGAGTCAGCTGCCGCCGGGCTCCTGCTTTGAAAGGGGGCACCTCTCCTCCTGTTCCGTGTGTTCAGCGACATTAATCAATTAAGTTAATTGACAGCAGCCAGTATCTCTTCCGTAGCCGACTTCCCCACTAGTCACTGCACCTTACAAATTACACTCTCTTTTTTATAGATATACTGGAAGCAGGCACCTTACTGATGAAGCTATTTGCTCCTATAAAGGAAGCATGAGAATTCTAACTATATGAAGTTATTTCTCTGACAATTACAAGTAACTTCATATAGTTAGAATCACACTTCCAGTTCCTATGCAATAGCAGATATCTCCACCAGTAAGGTGCATGCTTCCAGTGTAAAAGGTTGTGGGTTCTAATCCTGGATATGACACTTGCAAATTAATTGTCAGAGAAATAATCAGCATTGTGAGTGACTGAGCAGATCTATGTAGTGTGTGGTTGGACCCATACATAGATATGCCTAGTTGCAACAGGTTTTGTAGTAGCTTCATATAGTTAGAATTAGAGATGAGCAGGTTCGGTTTTACTTGAATCTCAAAACGGCATCTTATTGGCTCACGGATGATATATAGGTCGGGGGGGGGCACCAATGTTTTTCTTGTCTCCGGGCAACTGGGACAAACTTACGCCACTGATTACTGGGTAGAACTTCTTCACCTGGGAAATTGCCTTTCTGTGTGAAAGGGGTATTAGCCACACCTTGTGATTTTTCTTAAGATATGCAACTTTAATTTGCTACTTTATACAAATTCTTTTCCATCAAAAATCCATTGGGAATCCATCCAACCACTACTCGCTAGCCATACTAAGCATTTTGTGCCAAATGAAGCAGAACGGGAAAGGTGTATGAGGACACCTCTGTATATGAGCAACAAAATCTGTCCTTGTGCCATGCTCTTTAGTACTGATTCTGAGCTAGAGGCTTCTCTTTTTCACAGATGCAAATAACGAGTATTAG
Source organism: Pseudophryne corroboree (assembly GCF_028390025.1). Classification (NCBI taxonomy): domain Eukaryota; kingdom Metazoa; phylum Chordata; class Amphibia; order Anura; family Myobatrachidae; genus Pseudophryne; species Pseudophryne corroboree. Next base: position 401,704,921 of record NC_086446.1, read on the forward strand.
CAAACATGCGCAGAAGAGAATTTACACATTTTTGTGTCAGTGTCCGATTCTGAGTCAGACAGATCTTGGCTGGATCTGTCGCTGTGTAAAACGGAGGGAACTGAGTGACGGCACTGCGATCACATGGACTGTTCTGTGTGTGGGAGTGTTGTGATGTGTAGTTTGAGTTCCTTGCTAGTCTGAGTCATGCATACGGAGAAGGGATGTCTGTTTCAGACAGATCTCTTGTACCAAGCATGGGTGCTGGTACCACAGATGTTACTAAAGATGACTGTTGCAGCGCTGTATGAAAAAACAGTGGGTGTAGCAGCTTCTGGCTCGAAGATGCACGTATACTCACATTAGCGCTACATGAACCCGCATTAGCATAGGGTAGTAGTAATTCATGCTTACGCAGCTTCCACTAAACACAGCCATTTTGTGTCTGACTGAGAACTAATGTGCACAAGTGCAGCTACTGCCTACAGCATTACACTGCCCTGGTAAACGCATTCAGAGTCAACATTTCCTAAGAGGCTCTGGACAATTTTTGGATTGCAGACTGCAAAAAAAGTCACATCAAAATCACACCGACTACAACTTTAGGACTACATACTTTACTCACTTCAATCATAATTTTTTTTTCATCTAAACTACTGCTCTGCCTGGTATCATTTTTTAATTAGACTGATTTACAGGTGTCACATTTACATATACAGCTCACCCACCGCCAGGAACAGCAGTGATACTTATGAAGTGAGAAGTCTGTCACCTTCTCAGTTCTGTCGCTGATGTAAGCCTTTGGGCAGGTGAACATCTATACATGTGTGCGTTTGTATACATAGCAGACAAAATAAAAAAATATTTAAAAAAAGAGAGAGAAACTGCACTCCTGGGGTAAATAAGGTAAATGCTTCTTGATAAAGGACATTATCGGGGAGGCAACCAACCAGCTGCTCTGTATACTTTTATAGTATGTAAATTATAAATGTTACGTCAATGCTGATTGGTTGTATTCTAATCCAATCTTTATTTTGCAGAATATCATCCGAAAAATGACATGTAATCTTTGGCCAGATTAATGTAATTAAAAACTCCTAAATTCTGTATTAGTCAAGGGTGTGTGAGTGTGTGAGTGTGAATGTGTGTGTGTGTGGGGGGGGGGGGGGGGGGGGGGGGGGGCAAGGGTTGGAGGGATCCCAGGGGTTCTGAACCATACTTGCCTACTCTCCCGGAATGGCCGGGAGGCTCACGAAAATCGTGTGACCCTCCCGGCCCCCCGGAAGAGCAGGCAAGTCTCCCGATTCGCGGGGTCCCCCTGCCCGTCCGCCCACTTAGTGTGTAAAGTGGGCGGTCCGGGCAGTTGATGACGCGAACTTGCTGAATCGCGTCATCATAGCCACGCCCCCTGCAGTGTAATGCCGGTGATCGCGGCATTACAGAGCGGGGGCGTGGCTTACAGGCAGTGTCATCGTGACTCCGCCCCCCCGCCCGCCTCCGGTCCACCCCTTCATCCACGTCACAGCCTCCCCTGCCCGCCCTCTGAGACGACCTGGCTGCTCTCTCCCGCAGAGAGCAGCCAGAATGTAGGTAAGTATGTTCTGAACCCAACCTTTTTCCTTTATATAAGGATTTTCCCAAACTTTCCACCTGCTCAGGGACTGTGAAGAAAAATCTGCGTTAAATTCTATGAAGAGTTAGTGCGGATAACCAAATTTCCCCCCTGATGTGTGGTATACTGTAGCTGTGATAACTAATGGTAATTTAAAACTGGTGCTCTTGGCTTTTAAACCAATTCTAATTGACACCAGTAAAAATGTTTTAATGTCTTCCTTTTCTTTCCCCCTGCGCTGCTGCAATCCTAGCAATATTTCTCTGCCAGTCAGATACTCCTATGTCAGTGGAATAGATCTGCATATTCATGTAAAATCTAGTCTGTAGGCCACCCACCCAGAGGCTTTTCACATGCAGCAATGTGAAAGGTGAAGAGTGCAGAGAAATTGCAATGTCTTTTTCTATTCATGTAAACAATTATATAACCACCTGCTGTTCAAAAATACAGCTACCAAATACATAGCATAGGAATACAATAGGACATTTACAGGTGCGGCTAAACAGATGGGGCTAATGGCTTAATTACAAACTTACTGTATGTGGTTTAATGATATGGCAATCACTAGAATTTCAATTACGCCTTTTACAGCAAATTATAGATAATCCATAATGATCTTTATGAGAAGTGCCATTAGTAAATATAATCAAGCTAACAGCACATAGTTGCAAAAAATACAATTACACTAAAACCATGGTTAGTCATCTGATCAAGAAATGTAGTGGGAATTGTTTATTACACTAAAACATACATTTATTTAATATCATTAATGTCATTTTTATCTAGGACTGCAAGTGTGCAGACTTCTAATTGCTTGTACCATGCGTAAACAATGTTATATGGCAGCACTGTAGCGCAGTTGTTAGCATTGGTACCTCAAAGCATTGTAGTATGGGTTCTATCTCAATCAGGGACAAATGTGTGTGAAGATTTTATATTCTCTCCACAGTGGCGTTGAACGATACTCTGTAGCCTACAGTCACTGACTGAACCTCTGGCCTGAGCCGCACTGGGCTCATCTTCTGGCTCAGACGTGGCCAAGGATTCCCCCCGCAGCAGGGACACGCCACTAATGAACATCTGGGAATCCAAGCGCACTGTGCCGGTGACGTCACTGACAGTACAGTATGTCACCGGACGCCTCCTCTGAATTGCATGCTGCAGGCAGGTTCCTTGTACACCAACACCACCACCACATAGAACAATACTCGGATGCAGTGTGTGTGTGTGTGTGTGTGTGTGTGTGTGTGTGTGTGTGTGTGTGTGTGTGTGTGTGTGTGTGTGTGTGTGTGTTTTGTATGTGTGTGTGTGTGGGGGAGGAGGGGGAAGGCAGGGTCAAAGATAATTTTTTCCCTGAGTTCCACTTGGTTTAGAACCAGCCCTATCAGAACTGGTGTTAATGACTAAAATAAGAATTTACTTACCGATAATTCTATTTCTCGGAGTCCGTAGTGGATGCTGGGGTTCCTGAAAGGACCATGGGGAATAGCGGCTCCGCAGGAGACAGGGCACAAAAGTAAAGCTTTTACAGGTCAGGTGGTGTGTACTGGCTCCTCCCCCTATGACCCTCCTCCAGACTCCAGTTAGGTACTGTGCCCGGACGAGCGTACACAATAAGGGAGGATTTTGAATCCCGGGTAAGACTCATACCAGCCACACCAATCACACCGTACAACTTGTGATCTAAACCCAGTTAACAGTATGATAACAGAGGAGCCTCTGAAAGATGGCTTCCTAAACAATAACCCGAATTAGTTAACAATAACTATGTACAAGTATTGCAGATAATCCGCACTTGGGATGGGCGCCCAGCATCCACTACGGACTCCGAGAAATAGAATTATCGGTAAGTAAATTCTTATTTTCTCTATCGTCCTAAGTGGATGCTGGGGTTCCTGAAAGGACCATGGGGATTATACCAAAGCTCCCAAACGGGCGGGAGAGTGCGGATGACTCTGCAGCACCGAATGAGAGAACTCCAGGTCCTCCTTTGCCAGGGTATCAAATTTGTAAAAATTTACAAACGTGTTCTCCCCTGACCACGTAGCTGCTCGGCAGAGTTGTAATGCCGAGACCCCTCGGGCAGCCGCCCAAGATGAGCCCACCTTCCTTGCGGAATGGGCCTTAACAGATTTAGGCTGTGGCAGGCCTGCCACAGAATGTACAAGTTGAATTTTGTTACAAAACCAACGAGCAATCGACTGCTTAGAAGCAGGTGCACCCAACTTGTTGGGTGCATACAGTATAAACAGCGAGTCAGATTTTCTGACTCCAGCCGTCCTTTAAATGTATATTTTTAAGGCTCTGACAACGTCCAACAACTTGGAGTCCTTCAAGTCGTCTGTAGCCGCAGGCACTACAATAGGCTGGTTCAGGTGAAACGCTGATACCACCTTAGGGAGAAAATGCGGACGCGTCCGCAGCTCTGCCCTATGTCGAATGGAAAATTAAATAAGGGCTTTTATAAGACAAAGCCGCCAGTTCAGATACTCTCCCGGCCGAAGCCAGGGCCAGTAACATAGTCACTTTCCATGTGAGATATTTCAAATCCACATTCTTTAGTGGTTCAAACCAATTGGATTTGAGTAAATCTAAAACTACATTTAGATCCCACGGTGCCACCTTAGGCACCACAGGAGGCTGTATATGCAGTACTCCTTTGATAAAAATCTGGACCTCAGGGACTGAGGCCAATTCTTTGTGGAAGAATATTGATAGGGCCGAAATTTGAACCTTAATAGATCCCAATTTGAGACCCATAGACAATCCTGATTGCAGGAAATGTAGGAAAACGACCCAGTTGAAATTCCTCCATCGGAGCACTCCGCTGCTCGCACCACGCAACATATTTTCGCCAAATACGGCGATAATGCTTCGCGGTGACTTCCTTCCTTGCCTTTATCAAGGTAGGAATGACTTCTTCTGGAATGCCTTTTCCTTTTAGGATCTGGCATTCAACGCCATGCCGTCAAACGCAGCCGCGGTAAGTCTTGAAAAAGACAAGGACCCTGCAGAAGCAGGTCCCTTCTCAGAAGTAGAGGCCCCGGATCGTCCGTGACCATCTCTTGAAGTTCCGGGTACCAAGTCCTTCTTGGCCAATCCGGAGCCACTAGTCTTACTCCTCTTTGCCGTATAATCCTCAATACCTTTGGTATGAGAGGCAGAGGAGGAAACACATATACCGACTGGTACACCCAAGGTGTTACCAGCGCGTCCACAGCTATTGCCTGCGGATCTCTTGACCTGGCGCAATACCTGTCCAGTGTTTTGTTGAGGCGAGACGCCATCATGTCCACCATTGGTTTTACCCAACGGTTTAATAGCATGTGGAAAACTTCTGGATGAAGTCCCCACTCTCCCGGGTGAAGGTCGTGTCTGCTGAGGAAGTCTGCTTCCCAGTTGTCCACGCCCGGGATGAATACTGCTGACAGTGCTATCACGTGATTCTCCGCCCAGCGAAGGATCCTGGCAGCTTCTGCCATTGCCCTCCTGCTTCTTGTGCCGCCCTGTCTGTTTACATGGGCGACTGCCGTGATGTTGTCCGACTGGATCAACACCGGTCTTCCTTGAAGCAGAGGTTCCGCCTGGCTTAGAGCATTGTAGATTGCTCTTAGTTCCAGAATGCTTATGTGAAGAGACTTTTTCAGGCTCGACCACACTCCCTGGAAATTTCTTCCCTGTGTGACTGCTCCCCAGCCTCTCAGGCTGGCATCCGTGGTCACCAGGATCCAATCCTGCATGCCGAATCTGCGGCCCTCCAATAGATGAGCCTCCTGCAACCACCACAGAAGGGATACCCTTGTCCTCGGCGACAGGGTTATCCGCAGGTGCATCTGAAGATGCGACCCTGACCATTTGTCCAACAGATCCCTTTGCATGGAATCTGCCGAAAGGGATTGCTTCGTAAGAAGCTACCATTTTTTCCCAGGACTCTTGTGCATTGATGTACAGACACCTTTCCTGGTTTTAGGAGGTTCCTGACCAGGTCAGATAACTCCTTGGCTTTTTCTTCGGGAAGAAAAACCTTTTTCTGAACTGTGTCCAGAATCATCCCCAGGAACAGCAGACGAGTTGTCGGCATTAATTGGGATTTTGGAATATTCAGAATCCATCCGTGCTGCTTTAGCACCTCTTGAGATAGTGCTAAACCCATCTCTAGCTGTTCTCTGGACCTTGCCCTTATTAGGAGATCGTCCAAGTATGGGATAATTAATACGCCTTTTCTTCGAAGAAGAAATATTATCTCGGCCATTACCTTTGTAAAGACCCGAGGTGCCGTGGACAAACCAAACGGCAGCGTCTGAAACTGATAGTGACAGTTTTGTACAACGAACCTGAGGTACCCCTGGTGTGAGGGGTAATTGGAACGTGGAGATACGCATCCTTGATGTCCAAGGATACCATAAAGTCCCCTTCTTCCAGGTTCGCTATCACTGCTCTGAGTGACTCCATCTTGAACTTGAACTTCTTTATGTATAGGTTCAAGGACTTCAGATTTAGAATAGGCCTTACCGAGCCATCCGGCTTCGGTACCACAAATAGAGTGGAATAATACCCCTTCCCTTGTTGTAGAAGAGGTACCTTGACTATCACCTGCTGAGAATACAGCTTGTGAATGGCTTCCAAAACCGTCTCCCTTTCTGAGGGGGACGTTGGTAAAGCAGACTTCAGGAAACGGCGAGGTGGCTCTGTCTCTAATTTCAACCTGTACCCCTGAGATATTATCTGCAGGATCCAGGGATTTACCTGCGAGTGAGCCCACTGCGCGCTGTAATTTTTGAGACGACCGCCTACCGCCCCCGAGTCCGCTTGCGAAGCCCCAGCGTCATGCTGAGGCTTTTGTAGAAGCCGGGGAGGGCTTCTGTTCCTGGGAAGGAGCTGCCTGTTGCTGTCTCTTCCCTCGTCCTCTGCCTCATGGCAGATATGAATAGCCCTTTGCTCTCTTATTTTTAAAGGAACGAAAGGGCTGCGGTTGAAAGGTCGGTGCCTTTTTCTGTTGGGGAGTGACTTGAGGTAGAAAGGTGGATTTCCCGGCCGTAGCCGTGGCCACCAAATCCGATAGACCGACCTCAAATAACTCCTCTACGCATCGCCTGTCCACTGTCGTGTCCATAAAGCTCTTCTGGCCGAAATGGACATAGCACTTACCCGTGATGCCAGTGTGCAGATATCTCTCTGTGCATCACGCATATAAAGAAATGCATCCTTTATTTGTTCTAACGACAGTAAAATATTGTCCCTGTCCAGGGTATCAATATTTTCGATCAGGGACTCTGACCAAACTACCCCAGCACTGCACATCCAGGCAGTCGCAATAGCTGGTCGTAGTATAACACCTGCATGTGTGTATATACCTTTTTGGATATTTTCCATCCTCCTATCTGATGGATCTTTAAGTGCGTCCGTCTCAGGAGAGGGTAACGCCACTTGTTTTGATAAGCGTGTTAGCGCTTTGTCCACCCTAGGAGGTGTTTCCCAGCGCTCCCTAACCTCTGGCGGGAAAGGGTATAAAGCCAATAACTTCTTTGAAATTAGCAGTTTTTTATCGGGGCACCCCACGCTTCATCACACACGTCATTTAATTCTTCTGATTCGGTAAAAACTACTGGTAGTTTTTTCACACCCCACATAATACCCTGTTTAGTGGTACCTGTAGTATCAGCTAAATGTAACATCTCCTTTATTGCCAAAATCATATAACGTGTGGCCCTACTGGAAAATACGGTTGATTCGTCACCTTCACCACCGGAATCAGTGCCTGTGTCTGGGTCTGTGTCGACCGACTGAGGCAAGGGACGTTTTACAGCCCCTGACGGTGTTTGAGGCGCCTGGACAGACACTAATTGAGTGTCCGGCCGCCTCATGTCGGCAAACGACTGCTTAAGCGAGTTGACGCTATCCCGTAATTCCACAAATAAAGGCATCCATTCTGGTGTCGACCCCCTAGGAGGTGACATCCTCATATTTGGCAATTGCTCCGCCTCCACACCAATAACGTCCTCATACATGTCGACACACACGTACCGACACACAGCAGACACACAGGGAATGCTCTATACGAAGACAGGACCCACTAGCCCTTTGGGGAGACAGAGGGAGAGTCTGCCAGCACACACCAAAAAGCGCTATATATGACAGGGATAGCCTTATGATTAAGTGCTCCCTTATAGCTGCTTTTATATTAATATATTGCCATTTATTCTGCCCCCCCTCTCTGTTATACCCTGTTTCTGTAGTGCAGTGCAGGGGAGAGACCTGGGAGCCTTCCTGACCAGCGGAGCTGTGACAGAAAATGGCGCCGTGTGCTGAGGAGATAGGCCCCGCCCCTTTTTCGGCGGGCTCGTCTCCCGCTATTTAGTACATTTAGGCAGGGGTAAATATCTCCATATAGCCTCTGGGGCTATATGTGAGGTATTTTTAGCCTTTTTAAAGGTTTTCATTTGCCTCCCAGGGCGCCCCCCCCCAGCGCCCTGCACCCTCAGTGACTGCCGTGTGAAGTGTGCTGAGAGGAAAATGGCGCACAGCTGCAGTGCTGTGCGCTACCTTAAGAAGACTGCAGGAGTCTTCAGCCGCCGATTCTGGACCTCTTCTTGCTTCAGCATCTGTGAGGGGGCCGGCGGCGTGGCTCCGGTGACCATCCAGGCTGTACCTGTGATCGTCCCTCTGGAGCTTCATGTCCAGTAGCCAAGAAGCCAATCCATCCTGCACGCAGGTGAGTTCACTTCTTCTCCCCTCTGTCCCTCGTTGCAGTGATCCTGTTGCCAGCAGGAATCACTGTAAAATAAAAAACCTAAGCTAAACTCTCTAAGCAGCTCTTTATGAGAGCCACCTAGAATTGCACCCTTCTCGGCCGGGCACAAAAATCTAACTGGAGTCTGGAGGAGGGTCATAGGGGGAGGAGCCAGTACACACCACCTGACCTGTAAAAGCTTTACTTTTGTGCCCTGTCTCCTGCGGAGCCGCTATTCCCCATGGTCCTTTCAGGAACCCCAGCATCCACTTAGGACGATAGAGAAAGCTGAGTACACACTAGACTATAGTGTGTACCCAGCAATATAGCTTGCAGCATATCCTAGTGGGCTGGTGGCTTCGGTGAATGCATACACGCTTGCCGATGCTGCGAACGATGGCGGAGGGGGGACTTGGGAGCGGGGGCCATGCTGCATTTGGCAGCATGGTATAGTCAATGACATCCCCAGATTTATCTACATGTACAAACGACAGGGGATGCCGTTGACGATCTGCGGCAATATCGTGCGTACACACTGGACGATATGAACGATATGTCGTTATGAAATGTCGGAATCGGACATATCGTTCAGAATATCATCTAGTGTGTACCCAGCATAACTATTCTCTGCAAAGCACTACATGATATATATGTGCTATATAAATAAACGGCTACTTATTAATAAATGCGGTTAAAAAATACTTCTGCATCTGAGAGATGAGTTTTCAATCTTCAAATCACAGAGTTTTACATCCAGCAGTTTTGACGAACAAATGACAGGAAATTTGCAGCGACTTTAAAGTCAGCTCAAAACGTGTACGCCGTTACATTCCTCACCCAATATTTTTTATTACACATTTATAGTAATGAGATGGAATCACAGCCTATATATAACTAGGGTAAAATAAATAGATGCACTTACAGTATGTGTCTGTTACAGTCTTCACCTACCAATGTCTGTTACTTGCTCCATATAGACAGACTGAATTCTGCAGCTAGATGTAAGTTATATATTGTTTGTCAAATCCTTTTACATATTATTATTTTTTTAAATTATGTAATATCTAATTTCTATCTGCTTTAATTTTCTACTAGATCCAACAGAGCTGGCACATCCATAAAAAAAAACAGGGGAGTAACACTTATAGTTTTACACAGAATTTTAATTGGCTGTGCCGCCATATTGGCCAGGTCCAGGATCACCAGGAGCATTCGCTGTGAAGGCACGTTTGGGATATTAGTTCTGAAAATTGCAAAAGGGGCTTCTACTAACTATAGACTGCATTCTTTTCTATAGCTCATTACGTGACAATAAAATCTCATCCTACTACAGGTCACACTGTATTAATGCATATACTGGAGCCAAGATTTCAATTGTTATTACTGGGTAGTGTTAGATCTACAATAGGTTTGCCTAGGTGCTCAGAATGCATATACTGTAAAGTGTCTTTGGGGAATATTTATTAATAGATGTGTCCAGCCCCTCATAGTAAGGATTCCTTATCAATATTAAATACTTTATTAATGCCTTTATTTACACAATAAAAAAAAACCTGGCACCCATGGCAAATTATTTCAAATCTGAAACTTCTCTGAAACCTAGAATATTTTGAAATCAATATCGTTAATACATTGATTTAGCAGGAACATATAAATTACATTATAATAATATTAAACCTTAAATAATACATTCTTTTCAGAGGGTAGTATACAATCTATTTGCAAAAAGAGTATTATGAAGACCCATCATAACTGACATGCCATTTTATAATTGGGGTCTCTACCCATGATTTAGATTATGAAGATTATAACTAATTGCACATGATAAATATATCTAGTGTTGTAATCACTACTTTTCTTGCACATCAAAATGCTCAGCAGCAAACAATAAGATAAAATAAGAATTTACTTACCGATAATTCTATTTCTCGGAGTCCGTAGTGGATGCTGGGGTTCCTGAAAGGACCATGGGGAATAGCGGCTCCGCAGGAGACAGGGCACAAAAAAGTAAAGCTTTTACCAGATCAGGTGGTGTGCACTGGCTCCTCCCCCTATGACCCTCCTCCAGACTCCAGTTAGGTACTGTGCCCGGACGAGCGTACACAATAAGGGAGGCAATTTGAATCCCGGGTAAGACTCATACCAGCCACACCAATCACACCGTACAACTTGTGATCTAAACCCAGTTAACAGTATGATAACAGAAAGAGCCTCTTAAAGATGGCTCCTTAACAATATAACCCGAATTTGTTAACAATAACTATGTACAGTATTGCAGATAATCCGCACTTGGGATGGGCGCCCAGCATCCACTACGGACTCCGAGAAATAGAATTATCGGTAAGTAAATTCTTATTTTCTCTATCGTCCTAAGTGGATGCTGGGGTTCCTGAAAGGACCATGGGGATTATACCAAAGCTCCCAAACGGGCGGGAGAGTGCGGATGACTCTGCAGCACCGAATGAGAGAATTCCAAGTCCTCTTTTGCCAGGGTATCAAATTTGTAGAATTTTACAAACGTGTTTTCCCCCGACCACGTAGCTGCTCGGCAGAATTGTAATGCCGAGACCCCTCGGGCAGCCGCCCAAGATGAGCCCGCCTTCCTTGTGGAATGGGCCTTAACAGATTTAGGCTGTTGCAGGCCTGCCACAGAATGAGCAAGTTGAATTGTGTTACAAATCCAACGAGCAATCGTCTGCTTAGAAGCAGGGGCACCCAACTTGTTGGGTGCATATAGTATCAACAGCGAGTCAGATTTTCTGACTTCAGCCGTCCTTGAAATGTATATTTTTAAGGCTCTGACAACGTCCAACAACTTGGAGTCCTCCAAGTCGCCAGTGGCCGCAGGCACCACAATAGGTTGGTTCAGGTGAAACGCTGATACCACCTTAGGGAGAAAATGCGGACGAGTCCTCAGTTCTGCCCTATCCGAATGGAAGATTAGATAAGGGCTTTTATAAGATAAAGCCGCCAATTCAGATACTCTCCTGGCGGAAGCCAGGGCCAGTAACATAGTCACTTTCCATGTGAGATATTTAAAATCCACCTTTTTCAATGGTTCAAACCAATGGGATTTGAGGAAATCTAAAACTACATTTAGATCCCACGGTGCCACCGGAGGCACCACAGGAGGCTGTATATGCAGTACTCCTTTAACAAAAGTCTGTACCTCAGGAACTGAGGCCAATTCTTTTTGGAAGAATATTGACAGGGCCGAAATTTGAACCTTAATAGATCTCAATTTGAGACCCATAGACAATCCTGATTGTAGGAAATGTAGGAAACGACCCAGTTGAAATTCCTCCGTCGGAACACTCCGATCCTCGCACCACGCGACATATTTTCGCCAAATGCGGTGATAATGTTTCGCGGTGACTTCCTTCCTTGCCTTAATCAAGGTAGGAATGACTTCTTCTGGAATGCCTTTCCCTTTTAGGATCTGGCGTTCAACCGCCATGCCGTCAAACGCAGCCGCGGTAAGTCTTGAAAGAGACAGGGACCCTGTTGTAGCAGGTCCCTTCTCAGAAGTAGAGGGCACGGGTCGTCCGTGACCAACTCTTGAAGTTCCGGGTACCAAGTCCTTCTTGGCCACTCCGGAGCCACTAGTATTGTTCTTACTCCTCCTCACCGTATAATCTTCAATACCTTTGGTATGAGAGGCAGAGGAGGAAACACATATACTGATTTGTATACCCAAGGTGTTACCAGTGCGTCCACAGCTATTGCCTGTGGATCTCTTGACCTGGCGCAATACTTGTCCAGTTTCTTGTTGAGGCGAGACGCCATCATGTCTACCATTGGTCTTTCCCAACAGTTTATTAGCATGTGGAAGACTTCTGGATGAAAACCCCCCTCTCCCGGGTGAATATCGTGTCTGCTGAGGAAGTCTGCTTCCCAGTTGTCCACGCCCGGGAAGAACACTGCTGACAGTGCTATTACGTGATTCTCCGCCCAGCGAAGAATCTTGGCAGCTTCTGCCATTGCACTCCTGCTTCTTGTGCCGCCCTGTCTGTTTACATGGGCGACCGCCGTGATGTTGTCCGACTGAATCAACACCGGTTTTCCTTGCAGGAGTGGTTCCGCCTGGCTTAGAGCATTTTAGATTGCTCTTAGTACCAGAATGTTTATGTGAAGAGACTTTTCCAGGTTCGTCCATACCCCCTGGAAGTTTCTTCCTTGTGTGACTGCTCCCCAACCTCTCAGGCTGGCGTCCGTGGTCACCAGGATCAAATCCTGTATGCCGAATCTGCGGCCCTCCAATAGATGAGCCTTTTGCAACCACCACAGAAGATATACCCTTGTCCTTGGCGACAGGGTTATTCGCAGGTGCATCTGAGGATGCGACCCTGACCATTTGTCCAACAGATCCCTTTGGAAAATTCTTGCATGGAATCTGCCGAATGGAATTGCTTCGTAAAAAGCCACCATTTTTCCCAGGACTCTTGTGCATTGATGTACAGACACCTTTCCTGGTTTTAGGAGGTTCCTGACAGGTCGGATAACTCCTTGGCTTTTTCCTCGGGAAGAAAAACCTTTTTCTGAACCGTGTCCAGAATCATCCCTAGGAACAGCAGACGTATCGTCGGAAAACAGCTGCGATTCTTGGAATATTTAGAATCCAGTCGTGCCGTCGAAGAACTACTTTAGATAGTGCTCTTCCGACCACCAACTGTTCTCTGGAACTTGCCCTTTTTAGGTCGTGCAAGTAAGGGATAATTTAGATGCCTTTTTTCTTTGAAGAAACATCTTTTCGGCCATTACCTTGGTAAAAAGGCCCGGGGTGCCGTGGATAATTCAAACGGCATCGTCTGAAACTGATATTGACAGTTCTGTACCACGAACCAGAGGTACCCTTGATGAGAAGGACAAAATTTGGACATGGAGGTAATCCTTGATGTCCAGGGACACCATATAGTCCCCTTTTTTCCGGTTCGCTATCACTGCTCTGAGTGACTTTATCTCTTTATCTCGATTTGAACCTTTTATGTAAGTGTTCAAAACATTTTAGATTTAGACTATGTGTCACCAAGCCGTCTGGCTTCAGTACCACAATATAGTGTGGAAAAATAATACCCTTTTCCTTGTCGTAGGAGGGGTACTTTGATTATCACCTGCTGGATATACAGCTTGTGAATTGTTTCCAATGCTGCCTCCCTGTCGGAGGGAGCCGTTGGTAAAGCAGACTTCAGGAACCTGCGAGGAGAAGATGTCTCGACTCTCCAATCTTTACCCCTGGGATAATACTCGTACGATCTAGGGGTCAACTTGCGAGTGATCCCACTGCGCCCTGAGACTCTTGAGACTACCCCCCCACCTTGAGTCCGCTTGCACGGCCCCAGCGTCATGCTGAGGACTTGGCAGACGCGGTGGAGGGCTTCTTTTCCTGGGAAAGGGCTGCCTGCTGCAGTCTACTTCCCTTACCTCTATGTCTGGGCAGATATGACTGGCCTTTTGCCTGCATGCCCTCATGGGAAAGGAAAGATTGAGGCTGAAAAGACGGTGTCTTTTTTAGCTGAGATGTAACTTGGGGTAAAAAAGGTTGGATTTCCCAGCTGTTGCTGTGGTCCCCAGGTCCGATGGACCGACCCCCAAATAACTCCTTCCCTTTATACAGCAATACTTCCATCTGCCGTATGGGATCTGTATCACCTGACCACTGTCGTGTCCCTGACATCTTCTGGGAGATATGGACAACGCACTTATCTTGATGCCAGAGAGCAAATATCCCTCTGTGCATCTCACATACATATATATAGAATGCATCCTATTAAATGCTCTACATGAATAAAATATTTTCAGTCAGGGAATCCGACCAAGCCAACCCAGCACTGCATCTCCAGGCTGATGGCGATCGCTGGTCGCAGTATAACCACCGTATGTGTGTATATACTTTTTAGGATATTTTTCCAGCTTCCTATCAGCTGGCTCCTTGAGGGCGGCCGTATCTGGAGACGGTAACGCCACTTGATAAGCGTGTGAGCGCCTTATCACCCTAAGGGGTGTTTCCCAACGTACCCTAATTTCTGGCGGGAAAGGGTATAACGCCAATATTTGCTATCGGGGTAACCCTACGCATCATCACACACTTCATTTTATTTTATCTGATTCAGGAAAAACTACAGGTAGTTTTTTCACTCCCACATAATACCCTTTCTTGTGGTACTTGTAGTATCAGAAACACGTAACACCTCCTTCATTGCCCTTAACGTGTGGCCCTAATGAGAAATACGTTTGTTTATTCACCGTCGACACTGTATTCAGTGTCCGTGTCTGTGTCTGTGTCGACCGACTGAGGTAAATGGGCGTTTTTAAAACCCCTGACGGTGTTTCTGAGACGCCTGGACCGGTCCTAATAGATTGTCGGCCGTCTCATGTCGTCAACCGACCTTGCAGCGTGTTGACATTCTCACGTAATTCTCTAAATAAGCCATCCATTCCGGCGTCGACTCCCTAGAGAGTGACATCACCATTACAGGCAATTTCTCCGCCTCCTCACCAACATCGTCCTCATACATGTCGACACACACGTACCGACACACAGCACACACACCGGGAATGCTCTGACAGAGGACAGGACCCACTAGCCCTTTGGGGAGACAGAGGGAGAGTCTGCCAGCACACACCAAAAACGCTATAATTATATAGGGACAACCTTATATAAGTGTTTCTCCCTTATAGCATCTTTTATATATATACAATATCGCCAAAATCAGTGCCCCCCCTCTCTGTTTTAACCCTGTTTCTGTAGTGCAGTGCAGGGGAGAGCCTGGGAGCCTTCTCTCCAGCTTTTCTGTGAGAGAAAATGGCGCTGTGTGCTGAGGAGATAGGCCCCGCCCCTTTTTCGGCGGGCTCGTCTCCCGCTATTTTTGAAGTTAGGCAGGGGTTAAATATCTCCATATAGCCTCTGTGGGCTATATGTGAGGTATTTTTTGCCTCTAATAAGGTTTTTATTTGCCTCTCAGAGCGCCCCCCCCAGCGCTCTGCACCCTCAGTGACTGTTGTGTGAAGTGTGCTGAGAGGAAAATGGCGCACAGCTGCAGTGCTGTGCGCTACCTTTATGAAGACTCAGGAGTCTTCAGCCGCCGATTTTGGACCTCTTCTCTCTTCAGCGTCTGCAAGGGGGCCGGCGGCGCGGCTCCGGTGACCATCCAGGCTGTACCTGTGATCGTCCCTCTGGAGCTAGTGTCCAGTAGCCAAGCAGCAAATCCACTCTGCACGCAGGTGAGTTCACTACTTCTCCCCTAAGTCCCTCGTTGCAGTGATCCTGTTGCCAGCAGGACTCACTGTAAAGTAAAAAACCTAAGCTAAACTTTCTCTAAGCAGCTCTTTAGGAGAGCCACCTAGATTGCACCCTTCTCGTTCGGGCACAAAATCTAACTGGAGGAGGGTCATAGGGGGAGGAGCCAGTGCACACCACCTGATCTGGTAAAAGCTTTACTTTTTTGTGCCCTGTCTCCTGCGGAGCCGCTATTCCCCATGGTCCTTTCAGGAACCCCAGCATCCACTTAGGACGATAGAGAAATTAGGTATGGGTCTTTTACTTAACATAAATCAATGCAGCAGGCTATGAGGACACTTTTTCTTTGGCTTGCTTCTTCTGCAGAGGTTCCACAGTGTTATGATACTAACATGGCAACCACAGTCTTATAGCTCATAACGTAGCGAGCATAGGGGCTTTGGAACACCCCTCTGAGCTCTGTCTGCACAGTGTACTATAAAATCCTTCAAGTCCTACTCCCCCTCTAAAATAACAAGACAAACTGAGAGAGAGAGAGAGAGAGAGAGAGAGAAGGTAAGCATACCATACTTGTCTACTCTCAAGGGAGGTTTTAAAAAGGAGATACAGGTTGAGTATCCCTTATCCAAAATGCTTGGGACCAGAAGTATTTTGGATATGGGATTTTTCCGTATTTTGGAATAATTGCATACCATAATGAGATATCATGGCGATGGGACCTAAATCTAAGCACAGAATGCATTTATGTTTCATATACACCTTATACTCACAGCCTGAAGGTCATTTTAGCCAATATTTTTCATAACTTTCTGCATTAAACAAAGTGTGTGAACATTCACACAATTCATTTATGTTTCATATACACCTTATACACATTGCCTGAAGGTCATTTAATACAATATTTTTAATAACTCTGTGCATTAAACAAAGTTTGTGTATAGTGAGCCATCAGAAAACAAAGGTTTCACTATCTCACTCAAAAAAGTCCGTATTTCGGAATATTCCGTATTTCGGAATATTTGGATATGGGATACTCAACCTGTAATGATTTGTAGGAGGACAGCTAAAAAACAAAACTATCAAGTGCATGCTTAAAAGGCACTTGTTATTAAAAGGAGAAAAAGATCAGTTAATCTATAGCATGGACAGTTAAATCTGTAGCATGCAAAGCAACGTGTTAGCTCTTAATAAGCTATTATGTGTTAGTAGTACAGCGCCTGCACTGATGCTAAGTACCGTGCCAATAAAATGGCATGTGTATTAACTACATAGATAAAAGTTTTTCTCATTAGTGATCCTTGTAAGCACCACATACTGGTAACCTATGTTGAAGGATCATCAATTAGTGCAAATATATTTCTTAAAGTCTTAATCCACAGTGATTAGAATGAATCCTTATGCAATTAATTAGCAATGTGTATTGTATACTGCTTGCAATTGTTTAATCACAAGGGGAATGGTGGCAAGTGAATTTTCCACACTGCTATAACACATCTTCATTCTGGTTTTCGGAACTGCTCTGACAAGGGTACAGGGGGATATCTCTGATGGGCCTCTCTTCCTGAGGGCTTACTCCCTCCTATAGGGGTCAGGTTCCTGACTATGCACTCCGAATCTATATTGTTACTATGCTGATTAAATATGTTCTTGGTTCGCTTTAATAGAAACTACACTAAGATTTGTCCTACTGAGTGATTAGCAGGAGGGCAAATCATAACACAACCCTGTCATGTCCCATACTAGCCTACCCTCCCAGAACGGGCGGAAGGCTCCCGGAAAAGTAGGCAAGTCTCCCGCAACTTACTCGCAGCCCCCACTTACTCCCGCAGCTGCCCACACCGAGAGTAACATTGGGCGGTATGATGACACGATTTGTGGCGAATTGCGTCATCATAGCCTCGCCCCCAGCTTTGCAATGCCAGTAATGTGTGCATTGCATAGCTGGGGTAGGGCCACAATGTGGTGATCGCGTCTAATTGCCTCTGGACCGCCCCCATTTGCAGAACCAACCTGACTGCCACCTCCCGCAGAGAGCAGACAGACAGTTGGTATGTATGCCCTGTTCCCTTTTCTTGCTAGCTTTAAGCTTTCACATAATGAACACAATTCCTGCAAGTGACTGGAATGGCTTTGTACTGTAGCTCTGCTTTCATTACTAATCTACAATTAGGTCACCGCAGTGGTAAGAACTTTAATAGTAATTTTATTTTTATTATTATTATTTTTTTTGCAATGGCATGTATTTTGCATTTACCAGACCTAATGCAGTTCTCACTTCAGATACTCATTTCAGAGTTTAAGCCACTGGCCGCTCAGTATACCCATCACTTGTACAGTGCATTAATGTAGTATATAGGTAGGATCAACATCAAATGGATCACCTTGTCTCTCCTATTCTTAAAAAACCTACCCATGAATCATAACACTCTCCAACTATCGACCTACAGCATCTCTCTACTCCCTTTTGCTTCCAAACTCCTTGATCATATTGTCTACAACTGCCAAACTGTCTTTCTTTCTTTCCTCCCACTCCTTGCTTGACCAATTTCAGTTTGGCGTCTGGCGTCTTCACTACACTGAAACTGCCCTCACGAAAGTCTGCAATGACCTCCATGATAGCAAATCTGCTGCTTTTGACACTGTGGACCACCCTCTCCACCTGCAAATCCTTCACTCCATTGGTCTCCATGATACTGCCCTCTCCTAGCTGACCGCCAACCTCTGTTACTGCTCCTTCTCTGTCTCCTCTCATGACTCCACCTCCCCCATACCTCCCCAAGGTTCTGTACTTGGAATTCACCTTTTCTCTCTCTGAACGTCCTCTTTAGGTGAGCTCATTCGCTCTTTCAACTTCCAATATCATCTCTAAGTTGATTATGCTCAAATCAACTTTTCCTCCCCTGACCTGAAGTGTGCTGTCTTGGAGTAATTCTGATTCCACCCTCTCCTTCAAACCACACATTCTATACCTCAGTCCTGTCTGTTCATCTCAAAACTTTTTTTCCAAGATCGAACCCTTTTTCACACTAGATGCTACATCCACTCACTGGTCATCTCCAGATTATGGGCCTAATTCAGGTTGGATCACAGTGTGCGATCCAACCACGTAAAATGGAGAAAAAAGATGTGGGCGCATGTGCAGCGTCCGTCCTGCACATGTGCCCGCATTTTCTGTAGGGGGGGTGCAGAAAATGCGATTGCCTCTCCCTGTCAACGCTCCGTTTCCGGGGTGGTGACGGAGCGTTGCGGGGGCGGCCAAATGGGGGGGGCAGTGTGGTGCGAATGTGGATGTGATCTCGGCGGCTGCATGATGTCACACACAGCTGCCATGATTGGGAACATGGCGGCGGGCCTCCTGCGGGCGCAACTAAGCTGCGCCGGCAGGAGGCATCCTCTATTTCTGCTACCATGCAGAAAAGCAGAAATTGCAATGCGTTCGCAATTTCTGCTTGGTGAAAGGGGGAGGCGGCTGTCAGCATGCTGGGCGGCCTTGCCTTGCGATGGGGGCCCCCGGCATGCTAGCAAAAGGACTGCAAATTCTGCAGTAAATTCCTTACTGAATTAGGCCCCATACTCATCACCACCTCCTACTTATTTCAAACACCTATATCACCCTGTGTTTGTTTTTATTTATGTAGCATTTTTCACATATCTTTTACACTTGTAACACTGATCAGCTAACCTCACTTTCTTATACTCTGACACCTTACTGCTGTCCTCTTTCTAACACTCAGCAGCTTCCCTCACTTGCTTAACACTGATTTTTCACTTCTATCTCTCATTTGTGTGATGCCCTGGGGTGGTATGCTGGGGTGATTTAGGGGTGCTCTGCGCCCCAGAGGCGAACCCCTATAATGTTAGGGATCTGTCTGACGAGGTCACCGTGAAGCAGGTGGGCAGGCTCATATATTGCCAATATATGCCAAGAACCTTGGATATGATGGTTGTTATAATTATAATTATAATGGTGTATGGTGTACCTGCACCCTTGTTCCTATATTGTAGTAGCAAATCCCAGCAAGGTAGCACATACCATTATAAGAAGCTAGGGTGTGCAGTCCAGGCCCCCTCTCCACAATATCATCTCCAGATTGGACTACTGTTATCTCCTCCTATCTGGCTTTCCTGACAAACTCCTCTCTATACTCCAATCTATCCTCAATGCTGCTGCTCAGCTCATCTTCCTCTCCAAATGTACTACGTCCACCTCCCCTCTCTTACAAGTCCTAGACTGGCTCCCCTTCCGAATCCAATTCAAGGTCTTACACTAACTTACAAAGCCCTCACCAAGCCCTCACCCATTTACAGTACACATCGTTCAGATGTTAACTCCTTTTACATTCCCACCTGCCCTCTTCGCTCCACAAATAGATACCGCCTCTCCTGTCAACAAATTATTTCCTCCCATTCCTGCCTTCAAGATTTTGGAAGTGGTGCTCCCTACCTCTGGAATTCTCTACCTCTCCCTGTCAGACTCTCCACCTCTTTACAAAACTTCAAACGGGCTCTCAAGACCCACTTCTTCATCAAAACTAGCCATCTCTCATCCTAACCCTCTGTTCCATGCTCACTTCTACTCCATGTGTGTCACCCCTGTCTGTCTGCTTGTACCCCTAGAAGAATGTAAGCTCTCATGAGCAGGGCCCTCTCCCCCATGTGTCTTTCCTTCTATCAAACTATTTTTTACTACATACTCACGTAACCCCCAGTTTCTGCCAAATGAGGATTATTTCAGGGTCATGTCCCCTGATAAAGAAATGTTTATATACAATGTACTTGTCCTACATTATCTTGTGCTGTAAGTCATTTTTAATGTTTGGCTAATTTATTTATGTACTTTGTTAGGTGCTGCGGAACCCTTGTGGCGCCATATAAAGAAATGATACACTATGGTGTATTCACTACAGTGTATTGCTGTCTATAAAGGGCCTAGACAATGTACTCTCTAATGATCTGTGGTGGCTGGCTACACTTTCTCTGATGGCTGACCTTCCCCCTTGACCACTTGCCTGACGTGGTTGCAACAGATGTGACCACACCAGGCTGGGCTTTCCCTGACATGGTCGCATCTGATGTGACCAGTCAGAAATGCCCACTGTGCGGCTGCTGGAAGAGAATCATTCAGCAGCTGCTGTTCATAGAGGGACCTCTGAGTCCCTCTGCTTCCTGGTTCCCTCCCCCAGTGCCTGCCATGCAGCCGATCACTGCTAATACAAAGATTAGCAGCCGCTGAGGAAATGTGAAAAAGCAGCACTCACCTTCGCAGAGGGCACCCAACGGCTGCAGAGAGGAGCAGCTGCCGAGAAAATGTTAAGTCGCAATGGTTTGATCATAACTGGTCCAATATTACCGACCATCAATGTTTGCAGCAATATTAATTTTAAAAAAGTTAAACATTTTTACTTTTCTTTTTTTTTATAAAAATGTGTTGGATATGTCTTAAATAAATGTTCTTAACATAATTCAATGACATAAAATCGTCAATTTCTGAGCAGATTTTTTGAAAAAATATTAGACAGTTAAGTGGTAAAGCATGGGCCCATACCACTACATTCCTCCACTTGTTCATTCATGCCTCAGTCTTACAATGTGATCTGAAAAATCTCACTGTGAGACCTTATATGGGTCCAGCTGGAAATGTGCACAGCAGAGCCAGTAAGAACATTTATTCAATGTTTATCCTACTGCCAGCTTTCATTATTTAGGACTTTTCAGTTTATCTCCTAAACCAGTGGTTCCCAAACTCAGTAATCAAGGACCACTAATGGTCCAGGTGATGTAACCATCTGTGCTGAGCCATGGATATCTTTAAAACCTGGAACGTTAGTGCTCCTTGAGGACCAAGTATGGGAATCACCGTCCTAAAGTGTTGCTCAGTTCAGCCTTACTTATGTTATGTTGTGATTAATCTTGAGAGTGACAGGACATTGAGAAAGTTTTAGTCACATTTGCTGATGAAAACGTTCTTGTGTTCATTGGTCATGTGTCCTTATTATATGAAGCGCACCAGGAAGATGCAAAAGACCGTTGCCTAGTTCCCCCACATTTCTGAGCTCATGTAAGAAAGAAGATCTGAAAATATCACTCGCCACGCTGATGAATAGGTTGTGATTCCTAATTGTGCCTTCTCCATCAGGTTTGAAACTCATTTAATTAATCTCACACAAAATAAAACAACTAGAAGCACTGCTGCGCTCAGTATGAAACTTGGCCACACGTTGAAGACCTGTGGTGCATTACTCTGACCGGCATCCAGAACACAGCCACAGTATCTATTCTATGGGCTCTACTGATCCCTGCAGTGCCATACACAGAATTTAACAACCAACCGTCAGCTCATGGACATGATTTCATCCATACAGTATATCAAATATGTTTAAAAGAATATGTCATCAATTTGAAGATTAAGGCAACAAAAATCAGCATTTTTTAAAATAAATTCATACATTTAGAAATACATACATTATAAAACATAGAGTTAACAAAAGGAAGAGAAAAAAATCTGTAATGGCCGCAACTACTCGGTGTGCTGCTGTTTCTAAATTAATAGTAACTACCTGCAATATATCTAGCAGGCTAAAAATAGCTTGTAGTTGCCACACATTTTCAGTCTCCTGTGCATTTTCATCTGTCTAGTGAGATCAGAGCAATATCCAACTGTTTTCCTATGGCTGTGTCACAGAACTTAATATTATGGTTTTATCATTCTTGTATTTCCCAATTTTTATTCAGCTTATTTTGCAGTGTATCATATTTTGTACTATCCAATATAAAATGTTTATGATTGCTTTTTTAAGTAATAACCTATATAGACAATATTTATCTGCAATCTATTGTATTTTCAGGTTATGTTAAAATTAATGTGTGATGTACAGTAGGCAGTGACTAAGAGCTTTAGGCATATTCAAAAATTCTATTTTTAGTAAAATGTGTGCTTTAAACCTCCTTCCCCCCAATTAGTAAGTTCCTCCCACCAGCATTTCGGTAAAGGCCATCAGAAGGGAACTTTGAATGGGTAGCTGTCCAGTCATCTGTTCTCAACACAAGTGCCAGAAGAGTAGGCGTTCACAATTGTACTGTTAGCAGGAGATTGCCAGCTAAAGGCCAGTACTGTCCCATCAGGGATCACAAAGAGTAATACAATTATTAGGAACCAACCGCTTAAACCCACATTTACATCTAATGTACATCTTTAATGTTTCACATCATTGGACAGTCCAGACATTCACAGATTGTTAGCAGAGATTACAGTGGTGTGAAAAAGTTTCAGCCCCCTTCCCGATTTCTTATATTTTTGCTAATATGTCACATTTCATTGTTTCAGATGGTCAAAAAAAATTAAATATAATATAAAGACCACCTAAGTAAATTAAATGATTGTTTCATTATTGAAGTAAAAAGGTTATCTAATACCAACTGGCTCTGTATGAAATAGTAAGTTAGTTATAGTTAGTTAGTTAGTTAGTTAGTTAGTTAGTTAGTTAGTTAGGGCCCCCATAAATCTGAGAAATATTGGGGCAATGTCCCAAAATACTGTCTGTTGGGTCAGAGAATCGGGAATATCAAACACAATTAAAAAATATTGATTCCCTGAGCTCGACTGGAAAAAGTCAGGATCTGCCAATCAAGCACCTTTAACATGGTTAATTTCCTCAATTCCCCGATGGCTGGCTAATCATCGATGGGCAGCATTTATGGCAGAGTCAGGGAATCGGGTAATCGCCTCACAGATGTATGGGGGCCTTTTACTCATCCAATTAACAAAATTGAACAGAATTGTGTTCAGGTACACTAGACACAATAAGGCTTGATTACTGCCAGCCTAGTTGAATCTAAACATCACTAAAATAGAAGAAACAAATAATTCCAGCGCGTCACGACCACCTAATTTATACAATATGGGTCATATGTGTTGAACTAAGCGGCTCTCAACTGGACAGTACTGACCTATCCACACAAAAAAATAGTACAGAGGATAATAATTAATTATCAGAGAGCGCATATAGCTATTTAGCTCAAATTTATTGCATATATAGAATAATAAACATAAATAATGATGGATACAAATAAATATAAAAGTAAACACATGTACATAAAAAATATACAATCAATAAAAATGCCCCCTGCTGCAGCGGATACCTGGACGCTAATCTTATGTCCAGATTTGTAGTACTTGGTATAATCTTGTTAACAATTAGAGAGTCCCGAACGGTA
This sequence comes from Pseudophryne corroboree, assembly GCF_028390025.1. Taxonomy (NCBI): domain Eukaryota; kingdom Metazoa; phylum Chordata; class Amphibia; order Anura; family Myobatrachidae; genus Pseudophryne; species Pseudophryne corroboree. Next base: position 401,728,693 of record NC_086446.1, read on the forward strand.
TACCGTCCAATTTAAGAACACTTTGATGCCTGTTGTTTAAAATCAGCTGTAGATGTTTTTCACTTGTTAATAAAGGTCTCCTTGTGTATCTAATAGCAACAGGCTTCCCACTCCGTTAATTATTGCAGCTGAACGGCCAAGAACTTTAAATGCTTATGCTCCGGTATCTGTGTCAAAGTGACCTTTTCCATTCATTCTCACTGTGCTAATGGGCCATAATAGCAAATGTCCACTTTATACTCACAGCCAGGAGTATATCCTTTAATTGTCCGTGGACGGCCCCCGTTGTAGGTCTCAGTCACAGTTGCAGGGAAAGCACCTTTAGCGAGGTGCACCGGAGAGTCTCCACAGCCGATCAGCATGCAAACGGAAACGGCACCAAGAGGTATTGCTTAACCATAAGCCGCTGGTAGCAGGAGGGACACCGATCTGAAGTAAGGACCGGGGCTTACTTCAGATCGGTGTCCCTCCTGCTACCAGCGGCTTATGGTTAAGCAATACCTCTTGGTGCCGTTTCCGTTTGCATGCTGATCGGCTGTGGAGACTCTCCGGTGCACCTCGCTAAAGGTGCTTTCCCTGCAACTGTGACTGAGACCTACAATGGGGGCCGTCCACGGACAATTAAAGGATATACTCCTGGCTGTGAGTATAAAGTGGACATTTGCTATTATGGCCCATTAGCACAGTGAGAATGAATGGAAAAGGTCACTTTGACACAGATACCGGAGCATAAGCATTTAAAGTTCTTGGCCGTTCAGCTGCAATAATTAACGGAGTGGGAAGCCTGTTGCTATTAGATACACAAGGAGACCTTTATTAACAAGTGAAAAACATCTACAGCTGATTTTAAACAACAGGCATCAAAGTGTTCTTAAATTGGACGGTATACCGTTCGGGACTCTCTAATTGTTAACAAGATTATACCAAGTACTACAAATCTGGACATAAGATTAGCGTCCAGGTATACGCTGCAGCAGGGGGCATTTTTATTGATTGTATATTTTTTATGTACATGTGTTTACTTTTATATTTATTTGTATCCATCATTATTTATGTTTATTATTCTATATATGCAAAAAATTTGAGCTAAATAGCTATATGCGCTCTCTGATAATTAATTATTATCCTCTGTACTATTACTAAAATAGAACCTTTCCAGCAATATGAAGTTGGTTACAAGGTCTCAACAAGCAGAACTGTACAGATGTGTCCTCCTACAACTAGCCTCAATACGCCACGCAGCAGGAGATACCTGGTGTCTAATTTGCTAAAAATGGATCTTAGTAAAATCATAATATGACTAGGAAGCACCAGGAGACTGTGCTGATTAATCTATTAGGCAACACTTGTATATCTGTGTGGCACTTTACATTAGGCCCCACCTCCTCCCATTACCTGGGCCCGGCTATGCTGTCTACGGGCAACTATATATATATATATATATATATATATATATATATATATATACTGTATGTGTATGTATTGTGATAAAATGTGATAAAAGCACTGATAAAGTTATTAACAGGTGATACAGTACTGTGGTGTTTGAAAGTTTGTGATCCCTTCAGAGTTTTCTATATTTCTGCAAAAATTTTGCCTAATACTACCTTGGATTTTCTCACAAGTCCTAAAAGTAGATAAGAGAACCAAATCAAACAAATGAGAGCAAGCACACAAGTCATTCGACCAAAGAAAGAAAGAAGAATAAATTAAAAGTTTTGGAATGGCCAATTCAAAGTCCAAAGTCTTGACTTTAATCTAATTGAAATGTTGCGAAAGGACCTGAAGCAAGCAGTTCATGGGAGGAAACCCAACAACATAACATAGATGAAGCTGATTTGTATGGAGGAATGGGGTAAAATTTCTCCAAGCCAATGTTCAGTACTAATCAACAATTACCAAAAAGTTTACATGCAGTTATTGCTTCACAATCAGGTCATACCAGATCCCGAAAACAAAAGTTCACTTACTTTTGCCACTCACAGATATGTGATGTTGGATCATTTTCTCCACTAAAAACAGGAGCACGTCTATTTTTTTTAGTCTCATTTGTTTGATTTGGTTCTCTTTATCTACTGTTGTGTGAAAATCTGAGGTATTTTTTGGCAATTTTCAGCAGAAATATAGAAAATTCTGAAGGGTTCACAAACTTTCAAGCACCACTGTATGTTTGTCCCAGGTTTCTGATCTATATGATTGAAACCCCAGGAAAATGTCTGTTACTGCAAAACAAACTTGGTTAGAGTTTGGACTTTAGTTAAAGCCAGTTAGAGGTTCCTGGGGGTAGACTGCATGAAACCCTGGACTTGTGTACTGTTTCCTGGCTGCTGTGTGTTTGGAAATTGTCTGTCTACCACAGGAGAGAGCACTCCTACCTTGATCTCCTCAAAATTGGTAGAGAACGCGAGCAACATACGAAAAAAATTGCAGCAATAGGAAAAAAATCTGTTATGGACACCAATTTGTTCATTTGAACATTATATACTGGGAAATACATGGTGGTGGCATCGAGGTGGTACAGCAGTTAGCAGCTCGCTCTGGAGATGCTTTCACATACGTTCCAACTAACGCTTGCTCCATACGGGCCAGTCATTTTCTGCAAAAGATGACCTTGAATAATGAAGTTGAAGCTTATCTAACCACTCCAGTGACCACTGGTAAGGCTGCTCCAAGGAAGAAGGGTGCTGGTTGGTGGAATGAGCCTACATGGGTTTGGAACCTGGAAGTAGGCTTGCAGTGCTGGGAAGGTTCCTACCCCTTAAAAGACTTGATAATAGTATGGTCCAATGTTTTTGATGTGGTGATTTTGGCCATATTGCTGCTAATTGTTTGCTTACCTTTGACCCTACGCAATGTGGTACTGTAATTGTCAATCACAAAGTTTCTCTCTTTGCTCAGCTAGCCTGCACTGCAGACAGGCTGTCAGATAAACAAATGTGTATAGTAACAATAGAAGGCAAATGGGTAGAAGCTCTTTTAGAATCTGGTAGCAGGTTACTCTTATCAAAGCTGAATTAAACAGTAAAGGGCAAACTGTGTGATTTGCATACATGGGGATACCCTGTATTATGTTACTGCGGATGTGAACATAGAAACAGTGTGGTTCCACCAAAGTAACTGTGAGTTAGTTAAGGGGCAGACTAGATGGGCCAAGTGGTTCTTATCTGCCGTCAAATTCTATGTTTCTATGTTTCATGATTTGATGTATGATGCAATATTGGGGAATTGCTGGGCTGGGGGAAAGTCGATTTGTTACAGAAGTAAATAACCCAGACCCAATCGAGAATGTTACTGATACAGTGGCAATGGGAGTGTCTTCCAAGTCTAGAGTGTTCCCTTTTTCAAGCATGATTGTGGAGCCAGAGAATGATGAGAGAAGTAGTGGGGCTCATCGAATGCACTTCGCCAATATAAGGAACACTGGCCATCGCTGTCCCTTCCCTATACCCAAACAGATGCAGTATGTCAATCATAATGTGTCTTAGGGGGCACTGTGACTGTCGTCATAGACACAGATCTGTAAATATGCACTAGAGATTACAATGGTTTTCATACATCTCCAAATCTGGGCCATCGTACCATACTTGGACTCCTCATGCAGCGTTTAAACCTGAATAAATAAAACTTGTTCAAGTTAGGTGTAAAATCTGACTAAATATTGCTCCAGATAGTTACATATGTCAGGTCAGGTCATATAATCCAGAAATGCATACATACATGAAGATTGGCACTAACAAGAGGAGGGAAGGCCAAAGGAGTCGGGGTGGGTCCCCCTGTCTTAAAAGCCCAGGCCCCTCGAAAGCTTAATCCTGCTCTGACTAAAGAGTTATTTGGGACAAAGTACATTTTTATGTTTTATGGTTTTTGTCAGGACATAGAAACAGTGCACTGATATACTGGATATGGGTGGTTTAGTGAGAACCTTAAATCAGCTCTGCTGGGGACTGACACAGACCTGGTAGAGCATTACAAAGATCTTGATTAGATACAGGAAGTAAAAGAACAAAGTTTACATTTGCTTATCTGTCCACTGGGCTCAAAACTGAAGATTAGGCAGACAGACATGCAGCTCGGGCCTCTGGCAACAGCACAGAGTCTGTAAATGTACAACTATGTATTTATTTTTTTAAAACAAAGCAAAAAAAACCCAATGTGTTGTCCCAGGAAGGAATAGTAATTCAATAAACTACCAGTGAGACAAGTGACTTAAGGCAGAGTGAGATGTAAATGTGATATTTTTTTTTATCATCAATAGTTTTTATTGAAATGTTTGTTTCCCTTAACCAAGGAAGGGGGGGGGGGGTAGATACAGGAGAAAGAAAAGTGGAGGGAGGGGAAGGGGATCAAGGAGTCATCTGACATAGTCACGTAAAATGTTGTATAAGCAAACATGGTAACTTTCCACATATCTGAAGTGAACTAAATAAATAAATTAACACCACTGAGGATAAGCTAACAGCAATTTGAAGTAAAGCCGTTACTGAACACTGAGGCTGATGGAGAGCCATATAATGATAATATGGATAATAATGATAAAATGGATTATAGGATTGCTCCGTTTAGGCCCGCCTTCAGCATTATCTTTTTAGGAAATCCTCAAGCAAACAGTCGAATGCTTTCTCAGCATCTAAAGAGAGAAAGATGGCCTCTCCTCCCCCTCTTGCAAGATATTCCGCCAATACAAACACCATTCTCGTATTATCCAAAGATTGTCTACCTCGCACAAAGCCTACTTGATCTGTGTAAATGAGATGAGGAATAAGAGGTGACAATCTATTCGCTATGAGTTTGGAAAATATTTTTAAATCTGTATTAAGGAGTGCTATGGGCCTTTAGTTTGGCACATGGAGGGGTCTTTTCCCTGTTTATGGATGGTAATAATCCGTGCCTGTAGCATTTCCTTGGGTAAAGACTCATGTTCAGTGGCATATCTATAAAGGGTGGTAAGAGAGGATACAAGATTTGGAGCTAATTTTTTATAGAACTGGTAAATCCGTCTGGACCTGGGGCCTCTTCTATAAGTAGGGAACCAATAACTGCTGTTCTTTCCTCATTTGTCCAGTAAGAATTTAAAGAATCTAATTCTTCAGAGGACTGTCTAGAAAGATGTATGTCTTTTACGAAAGAAGATATTATTTAAGAATTAGGTTGGAATATAGAAGGGTCAGAATTCAAGATATATAAATTATATAATAGTGCGCAAAAGTCTCAGCAATTTCTGTTGGATTGTGTATTGTTTTTTCTCTTGGAGGACTGTATAGCTTGGATTCTATTTCTGCATATGATTTAAAAATAATTTCTGAAGTTGATTTCAAAATTACATTAATTCACGTTTCAAAAGACGTGAGGGCTGGGCTCTATTTAAGGACTCTACCTGAAGTAGTCTCTCTAGATCAGACTGTTGCTTGAGATATTGCCTACGCAATCTGGCTCCTACTTGGATAACTACGCCTCTCAGGACATCTTTCCGGGGCGTACCAATGAGTTGGAATTTGAGTATCAATAGGAGAGTTTGTTGCTAAATAAGTAGTTAAAGCATCAGAGATATCTGTAATCGCTTCAGGAGAAGTTAATATATATTCTGGAAACCTCCACGGTGTATATGTGATTTTTAAAGTCATATGACTACATACTCCATGCAGTTTTGGGTAAAGGGAGCGAGGCAGGAATGGGCAACATTATGCGTGCAGTTGCAGTCAAAGAGCAAGTGGTGCGGCGGTGTAGACGTAACTAAAATGGCTATCAAAAATTTGCAGACATAGCCTCTGGAGGGACTAATTAGCGGGTGTACTGATTGTGGTGTAAGGGTAACATTGATGATGATGATGATGATGATGACTTCCAGGCAAGTCAAGAAGGATGATCCACAGCCAAAGGGACAAAGCCATAGCTTCAGACCAACATTAAATGTGTCGCAAAGATGCCACTTTCTTTTGGATGTATTTTGACATTCTGTTTATTTATAAAAAGGACTATGTATAGATAAAGACATATTTATGAACATTAAATAGAGAGGACAAGCCTTCCTGAGGACTAGGGAGTTAGGAAGTCTCACTAGAAATTGGAGGAAGAGTCTCTCTGAAGCAAGAAGGTAGTGTTTCAAAGAATTATATAGGGAACAGTCTTTCTGGAAACTACCTAGGCAGCAAGAATCCGTTTGAAAGGGTTCACTACGGCTGGCCGGCGGTCGGGCTCCCGGCGACCAGCATCCCGGCGCCGGGAGCCCGACCGCCGGCTTACCGACAGCTTGGCGAGCGCAAATGAGCCCCTTGCGGGCTCGCTGCGCTCGCCACGCTACGGGCACGGTGGCGCGCTACGCGCGCCACACTATTTTATTCTCCCTCTATGGGGGTCGTGGACCCCCACGAGGGAAAATAATTGTCGGTATTCCGGCTGTCGGGCTCCCGGCGCCGGTATACTGAGCGCCGGGAGCCCGACCGCCGGCAAACAGAAGACCACCCGTTTGAAACCTATATTGCACAGAAGGTGAATCTTTATGATGTCATGCAGGAAGATAAAGGAGTAAATCTCTAGTTAGCGGTCAGCATCTAGAAGTAAATATGCTTGTGATATCAGCAGACACCATAAAACACTCAGCCACCAAGTACTGCAGATGGAAAATATATGCCAGTTAACCACAGACAAATTCCTTCACCAAACATTAGCACCAAGAACAAATTTATTAATGAACTTGCTTTACAGTGTATACTTTGCTTTTGATATTTTTTAAATAAGGAAGTATTGGAGCAGGTTGACTATTGTCACAACACTTGTGCACATTTCTTAATATATTTATATACTCTGTTTAACCAACTTCGACATATACTGTGCTAGGATAATTGTCTATTTAAAAAATATATTTTCATTGACAGCAGCAGTTTATCGGTAAGAGATTAAATCTGCAGCAAGCATAATGTTCCTTTTATAGTGTTTGACTTTTAAATGGCAAACTATTGAATTACAAATTTACTATAGTGAAATGTTCCTTTAAAGAAAGATCATAAATCAGGGAGCATGCTCTACTTTAAGTCTTTCAATAATTAAAAGAACATTATGAATGCAGGAACAATAAATCATCTAATTGCACTTCTTGGGAGTAAAAAAAAATAAAGCTACACCAAAAAGAAAGAAAGGCAGCTGACGTTTTTCACAATGTTCATCTAAAATATTAAATGATAGCATAGCAATCTTTAAACTAAGGGCGGTATCTCGAAGCTCTTTCGGGCGGTAAATACAGCCGGATATTGCGATGTTTGACCAATGGTCATTATCGCGGTATTCAATAAGAGGCCGTTTTTATGGGCGAAATTTGACCTGCGATCGTGTGATAACACATGGGATCGGGGATAAGTCCAAGATCTCATGTGTTTTTGCGGCTCCCGCGGCCCATTATCGCAGATTATGCTTCGGGTGCCTCATAATCACTGATAATTGCTGACATCGGGAGAAAACAATGCTGGCATTGGGGCTAATAGGATTGCCGCAGGAAAGTACCGATGCTGATAGGATACCGCCCTAACTCTTCTACACAATTACAGTGATATATTGCTACGCCAAACAGTTCCTGCACACACTGTAAAATATTGTATAACAGAAGTGCAAGACACGGAGTAAATTAATCCCCAAGGAATTGCAAGGAGCTCATTTAAGCACACAGGGAGAAATTCAGGCAACCAGTTTGGTTATTTTAGGCCAAACAAAGTCAGAGGAGCTGTGTAAGAGACCAGAAATACACAATATCACATCCAGTGCCGCATGGTCGGCACTATCTAAATATGCTTATGACAACAAGATGCCAATACATGTATGATTAAACACCCCAAATAATTTGGGCCCCATACAATCCACCTGCTGATGGAAATCTGGATCCACCCAATTTGGTCATTATTTATTATGATTAAGTAATAGTTTCTTATATAGTGCAGTAAATTCCATTGCGCTTTACCATTGGAAACAACGGTGATAAAACAAAACTAGGTAATAATAGACAGACATAGAGATAGGAAGGCCCTGTACACAAGCTTACAATTAATGGGGAAATAGGCATTGATACACAAGGACAAATGTTATCTATTAAACCACCAGATTGCTAACGTTCTTGATGGGCTGTATGATATGGTCACACAGCAATGATGGCCTGGGGTCAGGAGGATGGTAAAGTGAAGAAATATGTGAGGATATGTGTGGACTGTATTACAGTAATTATTTCTAAAGCACTACACTATATTTGGCTTAAATGTACCTTTTACCTTCTTTTTCTAAAATACATTATGTCAGGAACTGTCAGTTTCTTTCATCTGCTGGAAGGGTTGTGCCAAGATATTGTGCAACATTGTACAGCTTATTATAGAATTTTAGAAACTCTCCTGTGATTTGTTTTGAGGGCCTTGGCCACTGTGTCAGAGATTAATTTTATAGCTCAAATGTTGCTCTTTGATACTTTGGCCCTTCAGTTGTGTGCCAGTGTCCTGTCTGCTTTGTTATCTTTTTTGTAGAAACTTTGGTGAAGCCCTTTTTCTGCTTTAATGATCAACAGGAAATTCAGTTTCCCCTTTCCTGTCAACTGAATCCTCCTTAAACTGAGGTTTTATGGACACAATGTATGACTTTGGTTTGCTCAGAGAGATAAAAGATATCATGGAATCTATATTTTTTTGCATATCCAGCAACCCCAATAAGGCTGCCCGCAAGTGCTGGCTTATGGGCTTCCTACAATAACATAGGACAGATTGCTGATTGAGCAATAGATATAAAATAGTTCCATAACTTTAGATTTAGTCATATTTTGAATAGGGGGTTGAAGAGGTTTCTAGCATTTAGCCACCCCATTTCGTATTGCATTACTTTTTAAGGCGCCACTACATCTCATGTCACTAGTTCATAATCTGACCATGTGCATAGAGATATAGATGCATCAATACTATTTTGAGCACTCAGGAAGATCATGTCCAGTCTGCTATGAACAATGCAGGGAAGAGAAGAACGTGTAATCCCTAGATAAAGGTTCAACTCACCTGTGAAATAAAAGGCATTGGGTAATAAGAAATTCTATGACAAATTTGTAGAGGCTGTTTTCAACAATGATGGTTTCGTAATGTTGTATTGAAGTATCCTGCTCAAAACACACTGTTCTCCCCCTGGTACATACCAGGCAGATGTAGGTGGATGGCCCTTAAAGTATACTTGAGTCAGCACCTAGACTTCTGGGCTCACTGCTAAGTTGCAGGTTTTTTCAATTAAATATTTATTATTTTTAACGAATGACATGCAAGATAGCTGTGGTTTCAGTTATCCTACATATCACAAAAGCTTATTTTTATTGGATGTTACGTCACTTCCTGACCCGTCACCAGGTACCAGGTCCTCTACCGGGTTGTAGAAAACTCCAGTTTTAACACATTTCTATTTCTGAGCTCCAGAGATGGTATGAGAAATACCTGTACGTGCTCATAGCCAAGCCATGCTTCAGACACTTCTATAAACTATTAGAATACTACTGAATCTGTCTAATTTGTATAGAATGATGGGAAATTAAGGAGATCAAAAAAAATCTATTCAAGATGGGATGTTGCCCATAGCATCCAATCAGGTTCCAGTTATTATCTTCTAGAAGGTGCTAGATAAATTAGAAGTAGAATCTGATTGGTGGCTATGTGCAACATCCCATCTTAATTAGAACTCCCATCAAAGTCAATTTACCCCATAGTCCTGCCTGAGGTATGGCCACTGGCATTCTGGTGATTCTGCCTCAGCCCCACCTGGGCTGTACCCTGAAAGCAGCAGATAGTTACAGTATGGTCACACCCTTTTTTTAATCTTGTGTGGGAGGATCCATCTATCAAAGCATAGATTCAGTGGTGTACCAATGCAATCTGGCCCCACTCTTCCACAATACAGAGCATACTTTTTTTGAAAGTTGGTGCTGTGATGATTTAAAAAAAAAAAAAAAAAAAATATATATATATATATATATATATATACACACACACGCGCATACACACACACACACAAACACAGATATTTTTTCTATATATTTTATTTTTAAGTTAGTGGATCATTATTTACAAATCACAATTGACATGTATGCCTATATGGCCCACCCAAAACTCTTTAACGCTTCTGCTATTCTCAAGATATTTGCAAATTAGAATTGTATCTAGGTTTGTGAAACGTGTAAAGTGTAAACGTCCCATCAAAATCTACACATTTATCTCTTTAAGAGCACTACTTTTATTAAATCAATCTTTTCTGTCTCCAAAAATACTGATTTACTTTGTTATATTTATGCAGTAGCTTACATTATCTTGAGATTGAGGGAACATGAGCTGCTTTTATTACATATAACACTGTTGTATGTTTCATTAGTTTTTGGACAAAGAGATCTAAAAAGTTTCTTTGAAATGCATCTGAATGGTGGAAAATTCATCCCATTAAAATGTAATATGAAATCCAATCTCAGACCCCACCATTTGCAGAGAAGCGGTGGCTGTGGGCTCTTAGGCATAGAAAGGAATACCCTGTAAAACTGTTTTACTTCCATCTAATTTCACTGCTCGCTAACCAAAAATGAAATCCTATACTTGCACTGATCCCCTACAGTATGCCCAGGTACAACTACTCTGTTCTTCGCAAGAAATGCCCTCACTGTGAGGGTAATTCCAAGTTGATCGCAGCAGGATTTTTTTTAGCAGTTGGGCAAAACCATGTGCACTGCAGGGGGGGCAGATATAACATTTGCAGAGAGAGTTAGATTTGGGTGGGTTATTTTGTTTCTGTGCAGGGTAAATACTGGCTGCTTTATTTTTACACTGCAATTTAGATTGCAGATTGAACTCACCACACCCAAATCTATCTCTCTCTGCACATGTTATAGCTGCCTCCCCTGCAGTGCAAATGGTTTTGCCCAACTGCTAAAAAATTTCCTGCTGCGATCAACTTGGAATTACCCCGTGTTCACATGTTCCCATAACATAGCTTTGCTCCACAAAATAAACTACACAGGAAGCTGAGAAAATGAAACTTTACATAAATGTAGTTTTGGCACAACGTTTTATAACTTGTGCTATGGATCGCCATAGAATAAAAGATAAATAATTATCCTCACTAATAAGCATTCTAGTTTACAATACAATCTTTTTGTAGTCACAATACTTTTTGTTGAATTTCATAGCCTTAATTTTTATATTCACTTGCAGTAATTTCCATGCAATATATCATAAATGACCTTTACTACTGTATAAGGATTCTGTATTTTTCATATGGATCATCATTCTTTCCTATTACAAGTTGCAAAAAGGACTAATGAAGTCTCTAAAGGTGCATACACACGGAGAGATTTTGACTATGAGAGATTTTGACTAACTTTTCCCTTGAACTGGCAGTAGGAGATTTTGACTAACTTTACCAGAGATTTTGTCTAACTATGCAAGAGATTTTGGCTATGGGAGATTTTGGCTATGGGAGATTTTGACTATCTCATTTAAATAAGGGGATGAGTGTCATATATAGGACGATTTTACAGGGTGGCTGGTATTTAAATAGCTAAAAGTTAAAAAAATAATTTGCGTGGGGTCCCCCCTCCTATGTAAAACCAGCCTCGGGCTCTTTGAGCCAGTCCTGGTTGTTAAAATACAGAGGAAAAAATGAGTAGGGTTCCCCCATATTTAGACAACCAGCACCGGGCTCTGCGTCCGGTCCTGGTTTAAAAAATACGGGGGACAAAAGACATAGGGGTCCCCCGTATTTTTAAAACCAGCACCGGGCTCCACTAGCCAGGGAGATAATGCCACAGCCGGGGGACACTTTTATATTGGTCCCTGCGGCCGTGCCATTACCCCCCCAACTAGTCACCCCTGGCCGGGGTACACTGGAGTGAGGACCCCTTAAATCAAGGGGTCCCCCCCTCCAGCCACCCAAGGGCCAGGGGTGAAGCCCGAGGCTGTCCCCCCCATCCGTGGGCCGGTGGATGGGAGGCTGATAGCCTTTCAATAGTAATATTGTTCTTTACAGGAGGCCTATAGGTCCCAGCAAGCCTGCCCCAGCATGCTGGCACTTGGAGAACCACAAGTGCCAGCATGCCCGGACATAAAGGGCCCGCTGGCACCTGTAGTCCACCTGTAAAGAAAATATAAAAAAAAAAACACAACACATTCTTTTAAAAATCCTTTATTAAACTGGGTCTTCACCTGGGGGCGGCGGCCTTTAAGCTCTTTTGCATGGCCGCCGCCTTCCCAGGGCTTCCGGCGTCTTCACCTGGGGGGGCGCCACCTCCCCAGGGCTTCTGGGGTCTTGCACCGGCGTCTTCACCTGGGAGGCGGCGGCCTTTAAGCTCTTTTGCATGGCCGCCGCCTTCCCAGGACTTCCAGCATCTTCACCTGGTGGGCGGCGGCTGCTAAGCTCTTTTGCATAGCCGCCGCCCATCCAGGACTTCCACGGCGTCTTCAGGATTCAGGAGCTCTTCTCCGCTCCTCCTCCGCCGTCGGACTGAAAGCCGCTGCCTCGCGCTGACTTATATAAGTCAGCGGGAGGGGGCGGGGCGATGACGCGGCGAGCCGTGATTGGCTCGCGGTGGCCATCTTGAATTTCAAAAATGACGCTGAGGCGCCATTTTTGAAACTGGTACCGCTCCGCTGCCAAACTCTGCAAGATAAAGATAAAGGTAAATTTCCCCCGCCCGCACCGCTGCCGCAACCCGCCGCCGCCCGCACCGCCGCCCACACCACCACCGCAACCCACTGCCGCCCACACCGCAACCCGACGCCGCCCGCACCGCCGCCGCAACCCGCCGTCGCCCACACCGCCACCGCAACCCGCCGCCGCCCGCACCGCCGCCACAACCCGCCGCCGCCCGCACCACCGCAGCCTGCAAAATCGCTATCGCTGGGAAAAATCGCTGGCCTCTTAAAGTATAGCGATTTTGACTAACTTTAGCAGCGACATAGCCAAAATTGACTTGCCTGCACTGACTATTTTTCCCAGCGATAGCGACCTAGCGGGGACGCGCATCGCTATCGCTGCCTGTATACACACGGAGCGATCTGCACTAACTTTCTGAGCGATTTTGACTATATAGTCAAAATCGCTCAGTTATATCGCTCCGTGTGTATGCACCTTTAAGGTGCATACACACGGAGAGATTTTGGCTATGAGAGATTTTGACTAACTTTTCCCTTGAACTGGCAGTAGGAGATTTTGACTAACTTTACCAGAGATTTTGTCTAACTATGCAAGAGATTTTGGCTATGGGAGATTTTGACTATCTCATTTAAATAAGGGGATGAGTGTCATATATAGGATGAATTTACAGGGTGGCTGGTATTTAAATAGCTAAAAGTAAAAAAAAAAAATTTGCGTGGGGTCCCCCCTCCTATGTAAAACCAGCCTCGGGCTCTTTGAGCCAGTCCTGGTTGTTAAAATACCGAGGAAAAAATGAGTAGGGTTCCCCCATATTTAGACAACCAGCACCGGGCTCTGCGTCCGGTCCTGGTTTAAAAAATAGGGGGGACAAAAGACATAGGGGTCCCCCGTATCTTTAAAACCAGCACCGGGCTCCACTAGCCAGGGAGATAATGCCACAGCCGGGGGACACTTTTATATTGGTCCCTGCGGCCGTGCCATTACCCCCCCAACTAGTCACCCCTGGCCGGGGTACACTGGAGTGAGGACCCCTTAAATCAAGGGGTCCCCCCCTCCAGCCACCCAAGGGCCAGGGGTGAAGCCCGAGGCTGCCCCCCCATCCGTGGGCCGGTGGATGGGAGGCTGATAGCCTTTCAATAGTAATATTGTTCTTTACAGGAGGCCTATAGGTCCCAGCAAGCCTGCCCCAGCATGCTGGCACTTGGAGAACCACAAGTGCCAGCATGCCCGGACATAAAGGGCCCGCTGGCACCTGTAGTCCACCTGGAAAGAAAATATAAAAAAAAAAACCACAACACATTCTTTTAAAAATCCTTTATTAAACTGGGTCTTCACCTGGGGGCGGCGGCCTTTAAGCTCTTTTGCATGGCCGCCGCCTTCCCAGGGCTTCCGGCGTCTTCACCTGGGGGGGCGCCACCTCCCCAGGGCTTCTGGGGTCTTGCTCCGGCGTCTTCACCTGGTGGGCGGCGGGTGCTAAGCTCTTTTGCATAGCCGCCGCCCATCCAGGACTTCCACGGCGTCTTCAGGAGCTCTTCTCCGCTCCTCCTCCGCCGTCGGACTGAAAGCCGCTGCCTCGCGCTGACTTATATAAGTCAGCGGGAGGGGGCGGGGCGATGACGCGGCGAGCCGTGATTGGCTCGCGGCGGCCATCTTGAATTTCAAAAATGACGCTGAGGCGCCATTTTTGAAACTGGTACCGCTCCGCTGCCAAACTCTGCAAGAGAAAGGTAAATTTCCGCCGCCCGCACCGCTGCCGCAACCCGCCGCCGCCCGCACCGCCGCCGCCCACACCGCCACCCGCACCGCCGCCGCCCACACCGCCGCCCGCACCGCCGCCGCAACCCGCCACCGCCCACACCGCCACCGCAACCCGCCGCCGCCCGCACCGCCGCCACAACCCGCCGCCGCCCGCACCACCGCCGCCTGCAACATCGCTATCGCTGGGAAAAATCGCTGGCCTCTAGCGATTTTAACTAACTTTACCAGCGACATAGCCAAAATTGACTTGCCGGCACTATTTTTCCCAGCGATAGCGACTTAGCGGGGACGCGCATCGCTATCGCTGCCTGTATACACACGGAGCGATCTGCACTAACTTTCTGAGCGATTTTGACTATATAGTCAAAATCGCTCAGTTATATCGCTCCGTGTGTATGCACCTTAAGCTCCATTTTGTTCCTATAGATTAATTTTAAAGAAAATATTCTGGCCCACTATATTTCTTAACTGTACATTAAATAATAGTGAATATATACCTCCCAACATTTTATATTTGTAGATCGGACCTCTCCGAAAAAGGGGGCTTGGCCATGGTCCTGTTAGGTCACGCCTAAAATTATGACAATTAGGGACATGTCACGCCCCTGTTTTCACATCATGCCGGAAGCGAGCACAGCACTCCAGCAGCTGTTGGGGCAATGACTAAAGAAAGATTGGGAACGCCTGGTATAGAAGGCTTCTGTGTTAAACGGGGCATATGCGCCCAATGGGGGAGAACAACGGAATAGCTCCGGTGAGCGCCAATTACATTTGGCACCCACAAACAACTGAACCACCCCCATATTGTATGCTGATGACTTCCGCTGTTTTGTCCAGCTGCTCATCTGAATTGTGTTGTGTCTCAATGTTGCATGCTTGTAAATATAATCCTGGTGTTGATTCTTTGGTGAATATTTTACAAGCAGTTACATGTGGTCAAACTATTGTTGCTTAGCAACTGTGTCAGTTTCAGAGATGAGGCTGCAGCGCAGACTAAAATTAAAATAGGGGAGCCACACTGGCTTCACTGTCACTGGCACCAACTTCCTATTGGTAGTCCTACCTGTCAGAAAACACACAAGGCAGTTCCATTGGGACTGCAAGACCAGGTTGAGATAAGCAGAGAGCTGTCACCCTGTAGAAAGCCACTCCCTGCCTTTCGCACAGCCCAATCCAGCTTTTATGGGCTGCAGCCGATGCAGTCTATAGAAGCCTGCGGTTTGCGCATGTACAGTCGCACCATGGCATCTGTGCAAGTCCTGGTACCTGCCGAATCCATTGCACAGGTGCCGGGACCTGGGGCTGGCTGTCTCCTCTCTTCCTTTCTTTCTTTCTCTCTCTCTCTCTCTCTCTCTCTCTCTCTCTCTCTCTCTCTCTCTATCTATATATATATATACAGTACTAGCACAGCTTTAATTGGGTATGGGTCGTTGGATAGACACAACTTAGGTCGACAGGGACAATAGGTAGACATGGTCATTATGTCGACTTGTACTAGGTCGACAGGTCAAAAGGTCAACATGAGGTTTTTGACTGTTTTTGGTGCCGTTTTCTTCGTAAAGTGACAGGGAACCCAAATTAGTGCACCGTGCCTCGCTCCGCTACCAATTTGCTCGGCCCAGATTACCGTTCCAATCGTAGTCCACGTGGATCGTTAAGTATAAAAAAATCCAAAAAATAAAAAAGTGAAAAACTCATGTCGACCTTTTGACCTGTCGACCTAGTACAAGTCGACCTAACGGCCATGTCGACCTAATGCATGTCGACCTAATGGCATTGTCAACCTTCAGTGGTTGACCTAATGAGTGTCGACCTAAGTTGTGTCGACCTAATGACCGTAACCCCTTTAAGTAGAGTTTTGTCCATTTTAGCACTTTAGTTTTGGTAAACTTTGAGTTATATTTTATCATAGTGGCCCTTCAGAACTTCAGCCACTAGAAGAATCCTAGAATCTAACCAACTTATGAAATCAGCAGAGGAAATACATGTGCAAAGATGTGTTAGACTATACTATCTTGGTAATCATGAAGAAAGTACGTAAGCAGAGATTTAACTGAATGACTTTCTAAAAATACCGAACGACACAATGAATTTAGTTGTTTCAACTGCTGTGTAACATAGCAGTAAAACTCCTACATGAGAAATTGCACAGTCTTTTTCCATGCAATTTCGCTGTGAAGGAAAAACAGACTATGCCATCTGGTGCAATATCATCATTATATAAACTATTACGGATCATCGTATCTCTGAAATCGCCCAGGTGTTAGAGAGAAATTATCTCAGAGTACTTATTTTACATGCGCTATCTGTGCACTATGAAGAATGTTATGCATTCTCACGTAACTGCAATAAACGCATTTATGTTTCTTTCACAGTTCTGGACATATAGGCCCTCATTCCGAGTTGTTCGCTCGGTATTTTTCATCGCATCGCAGTGAAAATCCGCTTAGTACGCATGCGCAATGTTCGCACTGCGACTGCGCCAAGTAACTTTACTATGAAGATAGTATTTTTACTCACGGCTTTTTCTTCGCTCCGGCGATCGTAATGTGATTGACAGGAAATGGGTGTTACTGGGCGGAAACACGGCGTTTCAGGGGCGTGTGGCTGAAAACGCTACCGTTTCCGGAAAAAACGCAGGAGTGGCCGGGGAAACGGTGGGAGTGCCTGGGCGAACGCTGGGTGTGTTTGTGACGTCAACCAGGAACGACAAGCACTGAACTGATCGCACAGGCAGAGTAAGTCTGGAGCTACTCTGAAACTGCTAAGTAGTTAGTAATCGCAATATTGCGAATACATCGGTCGCAATTTTAAGAAGCTAAGATTCACTCCCAGTAGGCGGCGGCTTAGCGTGTGTAACTCTGCTAAATTCGCCTTGCGACCGATCAACTCGGAATGAGGGCCATATTTCTCTACTGTAGATACGTTTTGTTTATAAAATGTCCAATCTCACTCTTCACGTCTCAGAAAAAGCCTGAAATATGCTTTAATATTGTTTTTGTTGTGTTTTCCATAACAAGGAACATGACTAGGAGAGCACAGTTCTGGGGCAAAATGAGGATATGGAATTTATAGTCAATTTAATACTTTATTTTGTTTTATTTTTTGCTATATGGAGTTCATGAACCATATGTTTTTTCGAGTAAACATTTATTAATAAGTTAAGGGGATCAAGCTTGAAAACATAAGCACATGGAGTGTATAACTGCTAATTTAGTGCACAGCCCACGATGACTAGGATTTATAGCTATAGGCCTATTATATTACTACATTAAAGCATAAATGCATAGTTACAAAATTGGTGAATTATAATGTAATAAATAACAGGATAAAGCTAATGTTTGTCTTGCTCAATTGAAATGCACCAAACATCTGCTAGGACCAGGGTTTGCTGGTTTAAACCACTTTGGTTTAAAGTTAAACCATGGTTTAGACCATGGTCTGAACCATACTTGCCTACCCTCTCGCATTAAGTGGGAGCCTGCCACTACAAGCTGGGAGCTCCCGCTACCCTGGAAAGCCGGGACAAATCCCTGGTTTCACCACTGCCCCTTCGAAACTCCAGAATGTGCATGCGTGAGTCCGGCAGGGACGGGGCCTGGGATTGAGGATGTCACGAAGCATATATTATGCTTAATATATTATAGGCCTTGCCCCAGCACACAGTCACACACACCATTACTCCACCTCTCACCCCAGCCTAGTATGCTCCTTCTAGCCCCCACCCAGGCTTCCTGTGTACTCAGTGCTGGCTGCGAGTAGGGCTCCAGGAAGTGCCGGGCGCTTGGTTTCCAACTTGATTTGCATATGTAGTGTACTGTGTGCTTCCATCGCCTCCCACCTGGGGCCGGGAGGGTAAGGTGAGGGGGACTCTCCTGCTATTGTTACATCCCAGACTGCTAGCCCTGTGGAAAGTTCCTCCTGAAGACTCACTCCACCATCTTCCCTCTGATCCATTGTCTGTGCGCACACACATGCCTGCCTGTGGCCACTCACGATGGTGCTGCCTGTTGTGTACTTCCCCAGATACAGTAAGAGGATCCATGGCTAGTCTCACTGCACGCTTCTCGGGTGGGCGCATGCATGGTCAGTAATAGTGCCTGGCTATTCTTTCAGTAGCTTACAATGGCAATCACCTCTGTCTGATGTAGGTTATGGCATATGCAGAACTTGTTCTGGCCTGGACTATAATCCTGTTAGAAATTGCACTTATTTTCGACCTTTGTGCTTTTCAATTTTCTACAGTATTTGAAGTGTGAAAATGCTGTGGCTGGCTCACTATAGGCCTAGCACAGCCCCAGCCCGCAGTCACACTAACTTCCCTGGAGTCTGATGCCGGCGACTGGCGGTGGCAGCAGCGGCTCTCCCCTCCGGCGGCTGGCCCAAGTGACCTATGCGCTATCTATCCATAGTAAAAAATAAATGTATGTAGCGACTCTGGATTACTTATTTTTCATTAAATCATGTCTTCATGACAGACTCAGAGCTTACTTGATTTTTTTTCTCTGGCGCAGATGATTTCTCTTAGGACCTGGGTGCAATGCTTTTGAGATGAGGAAGGATTGCTTTGGCTTAACTTGCAAGGTTAGAATCTCAGTGAACAGCTCTCTGAAATAACAGGCAGTCCGCAGGTCCCCAGTTAGTCCTCACAGCCCCAACCTCACACTGAACCAACCCCTCACCCTTAACCCCTTCCCCTCACACTTAACCCCCTCTCTCCCCTACATTCCACTATCTGAAGGCCCACCCTTTTACAAGAGCCTACCATACTCCCACATACTGTCCCTTTATACCCCTTTCACATTGCCATAAATATCCCAGGTTATTGCACCTGAACGCACAGCAACCCAGGATATTGTGCAGTGTAAAAGCACCCTTTTGAAATTACCCAGGTTGAGCGATCTAGCATTTCAACACGGGTCGATGCAACCCGGGACCTGTTCTTACAACAAGGAGGAGCAGGCGCTTAGAGATTATCTCCAAGCGTCTGCTCAGGACACGCCGGCGGTGACGTCACCAACCCAGCAACAAGCCAGGTCGCATCCAGTAAGAACCACTGCAGGACACACCCCTAAGTGGCAATAGATATGCCCATAGATGGAGCTATACTACCTTTGGGCGGAGCTGGTCACACCCCCTCAACGGCATGCGGTGCATTTTGCTGCCATCTATAAACTCTCTGATACTAGTTTTCAAGTATGGTGTGAACCAAATGTTTTTTGAACAAAAAACACTGCTGGTTATTTTAATATGCTGTAACTACAGGCACTAGTATACAAAAAAACTGGTATTTTAATTCAAAATGGTTAATGCCAGTGGCATGCCCAGTGCTAATGCTTAACTCTTCTATTTTGTGTGTGCATGTCCATTTTGTATTACTACTCAGATATATTTAATTATAAGTTATAAGTAGGACTAATGCTTAACATTAACTTATTATTACTTTCAATTTCATCTATCCATGAGTGTACTTGGTATGTTTTAATATGTTTACTGTACATATATTCAGACTAGTTACCAGCCTGTCAAAACAACATAAGAGTAATATCACTAACTGCTCCACCGGGGACCATCTAGTGGTGACCGGCATACAGAACACTTAAATTCCCCCCATAGAGGTAAGGAGCTGTGTCAGCCTTTTATTATATATACGATGTAATAAGAATAATAATCAGAAAAAATGGTTTAATTGAAAGATGTAAAACAAATCATAACTTTGGATTGTTAATGTTAGAAAGCATTAAAACATGGTTGATCAAGGTTTTAAATAATAATAATAATAATAATAATAATAATAATAATAATTTTATTTATATAGTGCTCTTTCTCCAATAGGACCCAAGGCGCTTAACAGATACATAGCATAATATAGTACAGAAAATAATGAAGTACATTTTCATAAAATACAGAAGCATGAAGATACTAAAAGGGACATTATGGAAATGCTTGAGTAAACAGAAAAGTCTTGAGTCTACTTATGAAAGATTCTATAGTTGGGGCCTCTCGCATAGTAATGTTTAACAGTATTAATATAATAAGCAAGATTCCATTTTTTTTCCAGTAAAACATTAATGCAAAAAACTGTCTTAAACCAAAAACCCTAGTTTAAACAAAAAAAAAGTGATTTTTTTTTTTTTTGTTTTGTTTTTAAAAACTGTTTTTTTCCTACCCTGGCTAGGACTGAACCATGCATATCATGGTGATTTAAGTGTCCTGAAAATTACGCAATATTTCGGCAACTATGCTAACATTCTACACAGAACATACCATACACATATCATACACAAAAACTTACTTCCTCATTTAAACTTGCATCAATGGATTTTTATAACCCAAGCTAATTTTTCCTTGTTGATTTTTATTATCTTTTATTATTAAGGCACCACATAGTGTACCACAGCATCGTACAGGGAATATACAAGGTAGGATGTGGACAAGTGCCTTGACAGGCAAGTGATGGTGAGTCACAGGGATGGGAAGGCAGTTCAGTACCAAACAGGGGAGAAAACACACAAAGTTGCTAAAGAGGACTAAGAGATAGGAATGACCATCAGTGTATTTACCATTGATGGTTGAATGGCAAGAAACCATTGATGGTTGTGACTATGCAATGGATGCCCACTGATGGTTTCACCAAACGATGGTCATCCCTGTTCTTTCACTGACTGGCCCATGGGCCAATAAGAACCTGGGACAAGCCCCATGGGTGTTTGGGGGCGGAGCTATGCTCTGTGTCTCGTCACCTTGTAGAAAAAAATAAGATTTTACTTACCGGTAAATCTATTTCTCGTAGTCCGTAGTGGATGCTGGGGACTCCGTAAGGACAATGGGGAATAGACGGGCTCCGCAGGAGACAGGGCACTTTAAGAAAGAATTAGGATACTGGTGTGCACTGGCTCCTCCCTCTATGTCCCTCCTCCAGACCTCAGTTAAGGAAACTGTGCCCGGAAGAGCTGACAGTACAAGGAAAGGATTTTGGAATCCAGGGTAAGACTCATACCAGCCACACCAATCACACCGTATAACTCGTGATAAACTTACCCAGTTAACAGTATGAACAACAACAGAGCATCAGATAACCCTGATGCAACCATAACAAAGTATTGCAGAAGAAGTCCGCACTTGGGACGGGCGCCCAGCATCCACTACGGACTACGAGAAATAGATTTACCGGTAAGTAAAATCTTATTTTCTCTAACGTCCTAGTGGATGCTGGGGACTCCGTAAGGACCATGGGGATTATACCAAAGCTCCCAAACGGGCGGGAGAGTGCGGATGACTCTGCAGCACCGAATGAGCAAACACAAGGTCCTCCTCAGCCAGGGTATCAAACTTGTAGAACTTTGCAAAAGTGTTTGAACCTGACCAAGTAGCCGCTCGGCAAAGCTGTAATGCAGAGACCCCTCGGGCAGCCGCCTAAGCAGAGCCCACCTTCCTTGTGGAGTGGGCTTTTACTGATTTTGGAAGCGGCAATCCAGCCGCAGAATGAGCCTGCTGAATCGTGTTACAGATCCAGCGAGCAATAGTCTGCTTTGAAGCAGGAGCACCCAGCTTGTTGGATGCATACAGGATAAACAGCGACTCAGTTTTCCTAGCCGTTCTGGCTACATAAATCTTCAAAGCCCTGACTACATCCAGTAACTCGGAATCCTCCAAGTCACGAGTAGCCACAGGCACCACAATAGGTTGGTTCTTATGAAAAGATGACACCACTTTTGGCAGAAATTGCGGACGAGTCCGCAATTCTGCCCTGTCCATATGGAAAACCAGATAGGGGCTTTTATGTGACAAAGCCGCCAATTCTGACACACGCCTAGCCGAAGCCAAGGCTAATAGCATGACCACCTTCCACGTGAGATATTTTAACTCCACGGTTTTAAGTGGCTCAAACCAGTGTGATTTCAGGAAACTCAACACCATGTTAAGATCCCAAGGTGCCACTGGAGGCACAAACGGGGGCTGAATATGCAGCACTCCCTTTACAAATGTCTGAACTTCAGGAAAAGAAGCCAGTTCTTTTTGAAAGAAAATGGATAGGGCCGAAATCTGGACCTTAATGGACCCCAATTTAAGGCCCAAGGTCACTCCCGACTGCAGGAAGTGAAGGAAACGGCCCAGCTGGAATTCCTCTGTAGGGGCATTCCTGGCCTCACACCAAGCAACATATTTTCGCCATATACGGTGATAATGTTAGCCGTCACGTCCTTCCTAGCCTTTATCAGCGTAGGAATAACATCATCCGGAATGCCTTTTTCTGCTAGGATCCGGCGTTCAACCGCCATGCCGTCAAACGCAGCCGCGGTAAGTCTTGGAACAGACAGGGCCCCTGTTGTGACAGATCCTGTCTTAGAGGTAGAGGCCATGGGTCCTCTGTGAGCATTTCTTGTAGCTCTGGATACCAAGTCCTTCTTGGCCAATCCGGAACAATGAGTATTGTTCTCACTCCTCATTTTCTTATGATTCTCAGCACCTTGGGTATGAGAGGAAGAGGAGGAAACACATAAACCGACTGGAACACCCACGGTGTCACTAGTGCGTCTACAGCTATCGCCTGAGGGTCTCTTGACCTGGCGCAATACCTCTGTAGCTTTTTGTTGAGGCGGGATGCCATCATGTCCACCTGTGGCAGTTCCCATTGACTTGCAATCTGCATGAAGACTTCTTGATGAAGTCCCCACTCTCCCGGGTGGAGGTCGTGTCTGCTGAGGAAGTCTGCTTCCCAGTTGTCCACTCCCGGAATGAACACTGCTGACAGTGCCCGTACGTGATTCTCCGCCCATCGAAGAATTCTGTTGGCTTCCGTCATCGCCACCCTGCTCCTTGTGCCGCCTTGGCGGTTTACATGAGCCACTGCGGTGATGTTGTCTGATTGAATCAGCACCGATTGGTTGCGAAGCAGGGTCTCTGCTTGACTTAGGGCGTTGTATATGGCCCTTATTTCCAGGATATTGATGTATGTGAAGGCAAGTCTCCTGACTTGACCACAGACCCTGGAAATTTCTTCCCTGTGTGACTGCCCCCCACCCTCGGAGGCTTGCATCCGTGGTCACCAGGACCCAGTCCTGAATGCCGAATCTGCGGCCCTCGAGAAGGTGAGCACTCTGCAGCCACCACAGAAGAGACACCCTGGCCCTGGGGGATAGGGTGATCAGCCGATGCATCTGTAGATGCGATCCGGACCACTTGTCCAACAGATCCCATTGAAAGGTCCTCGCATGGAACCTGCCGAAGGGAATGGCCTCGTATGATGCCACCATCTTCCCCAGGACTCGCGTGCAGTGATGCACCGACACCTGTTTTGGTTTTAAGAGGTCTCTGACCAGTGTCATGAGTTCCTGAGCCTTCTCCGTCGGGAGAAAAACCTTCTTCTGGTCTGTGTCCAGAATCATGCCCAGGAAGGGCAAACGCGTCGTAGGAATCAGCTGCGACTTTGGAGTATTCAGAATCCAGCCGTGCTGTTGTAACACTTCCCGAGAGCGTGCTACGCTGATCAGCAACTGCTCTCTGGACCTCGTCTTTATGAGGAGATCGTCCAAGTATGGGATAATTGTGACTACCTGCTTTCGCAGGAGCACCATCATTTCTGCCATTACCTTGGTTAATATTCTCGGTGCCGTGGACAGACCAAACGGCAACGTCTGGAATTGGTAATGACAATCCTGTACCACAAATCTGAGGTACTCCTGATGAGGTGGATAAATGGGGACATGAAGGTAAGCATCCTTTATGTCCAGAGACACCATAAAATCCCCTTCCTTCAGACTTGCGATGACCGCTCTGAGCGATTCCATCTTGAACTTGAACGTTTTCAGGTATATGTTCAGGGATTTTAAATTCAATATGGGTCTGACCGAACCGTCCGGTTTCGGTACCACAAACATTGTCGAATAGTAACCCCTTCCCCGTTGAAGGAGGAGAACCTTTACCGCCACCTGCTGGAGTTACAATTTGTGAATTGCTGCTAACACTATTTCCCTCTCTATGGGGGAAGCTGGCAGGGCCGATTTGAGGTAACGGTGAGGGGGCATCACTTCGAATTCCAGCCTGTATCCCTGAGACACAATCTCTATAGCCCAGGGATCCACCTGTGAGTGAACCCACTTGTGGCTGAAATTTCGGAGACGCGCCCCCACCGGGCCTGGCTCCGCCTGTGGAGCCCCAGCGTCATGCGGCGGATTTAGAGGAAGCCGGGGAGGACTTCTGTTCTTGGGAACTAGCTGTATTGTGCAGCTTCTTTCCTCTAACCCTGCCTCTGGCAAGAAAGGACGCACCTCGGACTTTCTTGCCTCTATGTTATCGAAAGGACTGCATTTGGTAATACGGTGCTTTCTTAGGTTGTGAGGGAATATATGGCAAAAAATTTGACTTTCCAGCCGTAGCTGTGGAGACCAGGTCCGAGAGACCGTCCCCAAACAACTCCTCACCCCTGTAAGGTAAAAACCTCCATGTGCCTTTTTGAGTCGGCATCGCCTGTCCATTGCCGAGTCCACAGGACCCTTCTGGCGGAAATCGACATTGCATTTATTCTAGAGCCCAGTAGGCTAATGTCTCTTTGGGCATCTCTCATATATAGGACAGCGTCTTTTATATGCCCCAGGGTCAGTACTATAGTATCCTTGTCCAAGGTATCAAGTTCCTCAGATAAGGTATCTGTCCATGCTGCTACAGCACTACACATCCAGGCCAACGCAATCGCCGGCCTTAGTAGGGTACCTGAATGTGTATAAATGGACTTCAGGATACCCTCCTGCTTTCTATCCGCAGCATCTTTTAGGGTGGCCGTATCCTGTGACGGCAGGGCTACCCTCTTGGATAAGCGTGTTAAAGCTTTGTCTACCCTAGGGGAGGATTCCCAGCGCAACCTGTCCGTTGGCGGGAAAGGATACGTCATAAGCATCCGTTTGGAAATCTGCAGTTTTCTATCTGGAGATTCCCAAGCTTTTTCACATAACTCATTTAACTCATGTGAAGGGGGAAAGGTCACCTCTTGCCTTTTCTCCCCATACATATAAACCCTCTTGTCAGGGACTGGGGTTTCCTCTGTGATGTGTAACATATCTTTCATTGCTATAATCATGTAGCGGATGGCTTTAGCCATTTTAGGCTGCAACTTTGCATCATCGCCATCGACACTGGAGTCGGAATCTGTGTCGATATCTGTGTCAACAACTTGGGATAGTGGGCGCTTCTGAGACCCCGACGGCCTCTGCGCTGTAGGATCAGGCATGGGTTGAGACCCTGACTGTCCCAAGGCTTCAGCTTTATCCAACCTTTTATGCAAGGAATTAACATTATCATTTAAAACCTTCCACATATCCATCCAATCGGGTGTCGGCGCCGTCGGCGACGACCCCACATTCATTTGTACCCGCTCTGTTTCCACATAGCCTTCCTCGTCAAACATGCCGACACAAGCGTACCGACACACCACACACACAGGGGATGCTCTATTTGAAGACAGTTCCCCCACAAGGCCTTTTGGAGAGACAGGGAGAGAGTATGCCAGCACACACCCCAGCGCTATATTACCCAGGAGTCACACAGTAACTTAGTGTTAACCCAGTAGCTGCTGTATATATTGTTTTTGCGCCAAATTTATGTGACCCCCTCTCTTTTTACCCTCTTTCTACCGTGATTCTGCAGGGGAGAGCCTGGGGAGCTTCCTCTCAGCGGAGCTGTGGAGAGAAAATGGCGCTGGTGAGTGCTGAGGAAGAAGCCCCGCCCCCTCAGCGGCGGGTTTCTGTCCCGCGTTTTGTGTAAAAATAATGGCGGGGGCTCATGCATATATACAGTGCCCAACTGTATATATGCTGCTTTTGCCAAGAGGTACCTAATTGCTGCCCAGGGCGCCCCCACCTGCGCCCTGCACCCTACAGTGACCGGAGTGTGTGGGTTTAGTGTGGGAGCAATGGCGCACAGCTGCAGTGCTGTGCGCTACCTCATATGAAGACTGGAGTCTTCTGCCGCCGATTTCGAAGTCTTCTTGCTTCTCACGCCGGCTTCTGTCTTCTGGCTCTGCGAGGGGGACGGCGGCGCGGCTCCGGGATCGGACGACCAAGGGTGCGTTCCTGTGTACGATCCCTCTGGAGCTAATGGTGTCCAGTAGCCTAAGAAGCAGGACCTATCTTCTAGTGAGTAGGGCTGCTTCTCTCCCCTCAGTCCCACGTAGCAGAGAGTCTGTTGCCAGCAGATCTCTCTGAAAATAAAAAATCCTAACAAAATACTTTCTTTCTTTAGCAAGTTCAGGAGAGCTCACTAAGGTGCACCCAGCTCGTCCGGGCACAGATTCAAACTGAGGTCTGGAGGAGGGACATAGAGGGAGGAGCCAGTGCACACTAGAGATGAGCGCCGGAAATTTTTCGGGTTTTGTGTTTTGGTTTTGGGTTCGGTTCCGCGGCCGTGTTTTGGGTTCGACCGCGTTTTGGCAAAACCTCACAGAATTTTTTTTGTCGGATTCGGGTGTGTTTTGGATTCGGGTGTTTTTTTCAAAAAACACTAAAAAACAGCTTAAATCATAGAATTTGGGGGTCATTTTGATCCCAAAGTATTATTAACCTCAAAAACCATAATTTCCACTCATTTTCAGTCTATTCTGAATACCTCACACCTCACAATATTATTTTTAGTCCTAAAATTTGCACCGAGGTCGCTGTGTGAGTAAGATAAGCGACCCTAGTGGCCGACACAAACACCGGGCCCATCTAGGAGTGGCACTGCAGTGTCACGCAGGATGTCCCTTCCAAAAAACCCTCCCCAAACAGCACATGACGCAAAGAAAAAAAGAGGCGCAATGAGGTAGCTGTGTGAGTAAGATAAGCGACCCTAGTGGCCGACACAAACACCGGGCCCATCTAGGAGTGGCACTGCAGTGTCACGCAGGATGTCCCTTCCAAAAAACCCTCCCCAAACAGCACATGACGCAAAGAAAAAAAGAGGCGCAATGAGGTAGCTGACTGTGTGAGTAAGATAAGCGACCCTAGTGGCCGACACAAACACCGGGCCCATCTAGGAGTGGCACTGCAGTGTCACGCAGGATGTCCCTTCCAAAAAACCCTCCCCAAACAGCACATGACGCAAAGAAAAAAAGAGGCGCAATGAGGTAGCTGACTGTGTGAGTAAGATAAGCGACCCTAGTGGCCGACACAAACACCGGGCCCATCTAGGAGTGGCACTGCAGTGTCACGCAGGATGTCCCTTCCAAAAAACCCTCCCCAAACAGCACATGACGCAAAGAAAAAAAGAGGCGCAATGAGGTAGCTGTGTGAGTAAGATAAGCGACCCTAGTGGCCGACACAAACACCTGGCCCATCTAGGAGTGGCACTGCAGTGTCACGCAGGATGTCCCTTCCAAAAAACCCTCCCCAAACAGCACATGACGCAAAGAAAAAAAGAGGAGCAATGAGGTAGCTGACTGTGTGAGTAAGATAAGCGACCCTAGTGGCCGACACAAACACCGGGCCCATCTAGGAGTGGCACTGCAGTGTCACGCAGGATGTCCCTTCCAAAAAACCCTCCCCAAACAGCACATGACGCAAAGAAAAAAAGAGGCGCAATGAGGTA
This sequence comes from Pseudophryne corroboree, assembly GCF_028390025.1. NCBI lineage: Eukaryota > Metazoa > Chordata > Amphibia > Anura > Myobatrachidae > Pseudophryne > Pseudophryne corroboree. The sequence goes on from NC_086446.1 coordinate 401,756,647, forward strand.
GCTGACTGTGTGAGTAAGATAAGCGACCCTAGTGGCCGACACAAACACCGGGCCCATCTAGGAGTGGCACTGCAGTGTCACGCAGGATGGCCCTTCCAAAAAACCCTCCCCAAACAGCACATGACGCAAAGAAAAATAAAAGAAAAAAGAGGTGCAAGATGGAATTGTCCTTGGGCCCTCCCACCCACCCTTATGTTGTATAAACAAAACAGGACATGCACACTTTAACCAACCCATCATTTCAGTGACAGGGTCTGCCACACGACTGTGACTGATATGACGGGTTGGTTTGGACCCCCACCAAAAAAGAAGCAATTAATCTCTCCTTGCACAAACTGGCTCTACAGAGGCAAGATGTCCACCTCATCATCATCCTCTGATATATCACCGTGTACATCCCCCTCCTCACAGATTATCAATTCGTCCCCACTGGAATCCACCATCTCAGCTCCCTGTGTACTTTGTGGAGGCAATTGCTGCTGGTCAATGTCTCCGCGGAGGAATTGATTATAATTCATTTTAATGAACATCATCTTCTCCACATTTTCTGGATGTAACCTCGTACGCCGATTGCTGACAAGGTGAGCGGCGGCACTAAACACTCTTTCGGAGTACACACTTGTGGGAGGGCAACTTAGGTAGAATAAAGCCAGTTTGTGCAAGGGCCTCCAAATTGCCTCTTTTTCCTGCCAGTATAAGTACGGACTGTGTGACGTGCCTACTTGGATGCGGTCACTCATATAATCCTCCACCATTCTATCAATGTTGAGAGAATCATATGCAGTGACAGTAGACGACATGTCCGTAATCGTTGTCAGGTCCTTCAGTCCGGACCAGATGTCAGCATCAGCAGTCGCTCCAGACTGCCCTGCATCACCGCCAGCGGGTGGGCTCGGAATTCTGAGCCTTTTCCTCGCACCCCCAGTTGCGGGAGAATGTGAAGGAGGAGATGTTGACAGGTCGCGTTCCGCTTGACTTGACAATTTTCTCACCAGCAGGTCTTTCAACACCAGCAGACTTGTGTCTGCCGGAAAGAGAGATCCAAGGTAGGCTTTAAATCTAGGATCGAGCATGGTGGCCAAAATGTAGTGCTCTGATTTCAACAGATTGACCACCCGTGAATCCTTGTTAAGCGAATTAAGGGCTCCATCCACAAGTCCCACATGCCTAGCGGAATCGCTCCGTGTTAGCTCCTCCTTCAATGTCTCCAGCTTCTTCTGCAAAAGCCTGATGAGGGGAATGACCTGACTCAGGCTGGCAGTGTCTGAACTGACTTCACGTGTGGCAAGTTCAAAGGGCATCAGAACCTTGCACAACGTTGAAATCATTCTCCACTGCGCTTGAGACAGGTGCATTCCACCTCCTATATCGTGCTCAATTGTATAGGCTTGAATGGCCTTTTGCTGCTCCTCCAACCTCTGAAGCATATAGAGGGTTGAATTCCACCTCGTTACCACTTCTTGCTTCAGATGATGGCAGGGCAGGTTCAGTAGTTTTTGGTGGTGCTCCAGTCTTCTGTACGTGGTGCCTGTACGCCGAAAGTGTCCCGCAATTCTTCTGGCCACCGACAGCATCTCTTGCACGCCCCTGTCGTTTTTTAAAAAATTCTGCACCACCAAATTCAAGGTATGTGCAAAACATGGGACGTGCTGGAATTTGCCCATATTTAATGCACACACAATATTGCTGGCGTTGTCCGATGCCACAAATCCACAGGAGAGTCCAATTGGGGTAAGCCATTCCGCGATGATCTTCCTCAGTTGCCGTAAGAGGTTTTCAGCTGTGTGCGTATTCTGGAAACCGGTGATACAAAGCGTAGCCTGCCTAGGAAAGAGTTGGCGTTTGCGAGATGCTGCTACTGGTGCCGCCGCTGCTGTTCTTGCGGCGGGAGTCCATACATCTACCCAGTGGGCTGTCACAGTCATATAGTCCTGACCCTGCCCTGCTCCACTTGTCCACATGTCCGTGGTTAAGTGGACATTGGGTACAGCTGCATTTTTTAGGACACTGGTGACTCTTTTTCTGAGGTCTGTGTACATTTTCGGTATCGCCTGCCTAGAGAAATGGAACCTAGATGGTATTTGGTACCGGGGACACAGTACCTCCAACAAGTCTCTAGTTGGCTCTGCAGTAATGATGGATACCGGAACCACGTTTCTCACCACCCAGGATGCCAAGGCCTCAGTTATCCGCTTTGCAGTAGGATGACTGCTGTGATATTTCATCTTCCTCGCAAAGGACTGTTGGACAGTCAATTGCTTGGTGGAAGTAGTAAAAGTGGTCTTACGACTTCCCCTCTGGGATGACCATCGACTCCCAGCAGCAACAACAGCAGCACCAGCAGCAGTAGGCGTTACACGCAAGGATGCATCGGAGGAATCCCAGGCAGGAGAGGAATCATCAGAATTGCCAGTGACATGGCCTGCAGGACTATTGGCATTCCTGGGGAAGGAGGAAATTGACACTGAGGGAGTTGGTGGGGTGGTTTGCGTGAGCTTGGTTACAAGAGGAAGGGATTTACTGGTCAGTGGACTGCTTCCGCTGTCGGCCAAAGTTTTTGAACTTGTCACTGACTTATTATGAATGCGCTGCAGGTGACGTATAAGGGAGGATGTTCCGAGGTGGTTAACGTCCTTACCCCTACTTATTACAGCTTGACAAAGGGAACACACGGCTTGACAAATGTTGTCCGCATTTCTGGTGAAATACTTCCACACCGAAGAGCTGATTTTTTTGGTATTTTCACCTGGCATGTCAACGGCCATATTCCTCCCACGGACAACAGGTGTCTCCCCGGGTGCCTGACTTAAACAAACCACCTCACCATCAGAATCCTCCTGGTCAATTTCCTCCCCAGCGCCAGCAACACCCATATCCTCCTCATCCTGGTGTACTTCAACACTGACATCTTCAATCTGACTATCAGGAACTGGACTGCGGGTGCTCCTTCCAGCACTTGCAGGGGGCGTGCAAATGGTGGAAGGCGCATGCTCTTCACGTCCAGTGTTGGGAAGGTCAGGCATCGCAACCGACACAATTGGACTCTCCTTGTGGATTTGGGATTTCGAAGAACGCACAGTTCTTTGCGGTGCTTTTGCCAGCTTGAGTCTTTTCATTTTTCTAGCGAGAGGCTGAGTGCTTCCATCCTCATGTGAAGCTGAACCACTAGCCATGAACATAGGCCAGGGCCTCAGCCGTTCCTTGCCACTCCGTGTGGTAAATGGCATATTGGCAAGTTTACGCTTCTCCTCCGACAATTTTATTTTAGGTTTTGGAGTCCTTTTTTTACTGATATTTGGTGTTTTGGATTTGACATGCTCTGTACTATGACATTGGGCATCGGCCTTGGCAGACGACGTTGCTGGCATTTCATCGTCTCGGCCATGACTAGTGGCAGCAGCTTCAGCACGAGGTGGAAGTGGATCTTGATCTTTCCCTAATTTTGGAACCTCAACATTTTTGTTCTCCATATTTTAATAGGCACAACTAAAAGGCACCTCAGGTAAACAATGGAGATGGATGGATGCTAGTATACAATTATGGATGGACTGCCGAGTGCCGACACAGAGGTAGCTACAGCCGTGGACTACCGTACTGTACTGTGTCTGCTGCTAATATAGACTGGTTTATAAAGAGATGTAGTATGTATGTATAAAGAAGAAAGAAAAAAAAACCACGGGTAGGTGGTATACAATTATGGACGGACTGCCGAGTGCCGACACAGAGGTAGCTACAGCCGTGGACTACCATACTGTGTCTGCTGCTAATATAGACTGGTTGATAAAGAGATGTAGTATGTATGTATAAAGAAGAAAGAAAAAAAAACCACGGGTAGGTGGTATACAATTATGGATGGACTGCCGAGTGCCGACACAGAGGTAGCTACAGCCGTGGACTACCGTACTGTACTGTGTCTGCTGCTAATATAGACTGGATGATAATGAGATGTAGTATGTATAAAGAAGAAAAAAAAAACACGGGTAGGTGGTATACAATTATGGATGGACTGCCGAGTGCCGACACAGAGGTAGCTACAGCCGTGGACTACCGTACTGTACTGTGTCTGCTGCTAATATAGACTGGTTGATAATGAGATGTAGTATGTATGTATAAAGAAGAAAGAAAAAAAAACCACGGGTAGGTGGTATACAATTATGGACGGACTGCCGAGTGCCGACACAGAGGTAGTTACAGCCGTGGACTACCGTACTGTGTCTGCTGCTAATATAGACTGGTTGATAAAGAGATGTAGTATGTATGTATAAAGAAGAAAGAAAAAAAAAACACGGGTAGGTGGTATACAATTATGGATGGACTGCCGAGTGCCGACACAGAGGTAGCTACAGCCGTGGACTACCGTACTGTACTGTGTCTGCTGCTAATATAGACTGGATGATAATGAGATGTAGTATGTATAAAGAAGGAAAAAAAAACCACGGGTAGGTGGTATACAATTATGGATGGACTGCCGAGTGCCGACACAGAGGTAGCTACAGCCGTGGACTACCGTACTGTACTGTGTCTGCTGCTAATATAGACTGGTTGATAATGAGATGTAGTATGTATGTATAAAGAAGAAAGAAAAAAAACCACGGGTAGGTGGTATACAATTATGGACGGACTGCCGAGTGCCGACACAGAGGTAGCTACAGCCGTGGACTACCGTACTGTGTCTGCTGCTAATATAGACTGGTTGATAAAGAGATGTAGTATGTATGTATAAAGAAGAAAGAAAAAAAAACCACGGGTAGGTGGTATACAATTATGGATGGACTGTCGAGTGCCGACACAGAGGTAGCTACAGCCGTGGACTACCGTACTGTACTGTGTCTGCTGCTAATATAGACTGGATGATAATGAGATGTAGTATGTATAAAGAAGAAAAAAAAACCACGGGTAGGTGGTATACAATTATGGATGGACTGCCGAGTGCCGACACAGAGGTAGCTACAGCCGTGGACTACCGTACTGTACTGTGTCTGCTGCTAATATAGACTGGTTGATAATGAGATGTAGTATGTATGTATAAAGAAGAAAGAAAAAAAACCACGGGAAGGTGGTATACAATTATGGACGGACTGCCGAGTGCCGACACAGAGGTAGCTACAGCCGTGGACTACCGTACTGTACTGTGTCTGCTGCTAATATAGACTGGATGATAATGAGATGTAGTATGTATAAAGAAGAAAGAAAAAAAAACCACGGGTAGGTGGTATACAATTATGGATGGACTGCCGAGTGCCGACACAGAGGTAGCTACAGCCGTGGACTACCGTACTGTACTGTGTCTGCTGCTAATATAGACTGGTTGATAATGAGATGTAGTATGTATAAAGAAGAAAGAAAAAAAAACCACGGGTAGGTGGTATACAATTATGGATGGACTGCCGAGTGCCGACACAGAGGTAGCTACAGCCGTGGACTACCGTACTGTACTGTGTCTGCTGCTAATATAGACTGGATGATAATGAGATGTAGTATGTATAAAGAAGAAAAAAAAAACCACGGGTAGGTGGTATACAATTATGGATGGACTGCCGAGTGCCGACACAGAGGTAGCTACAGCCGTGGACTACCGTACTGTACTGTGTCTGCTGCTAATATAGACTGGATGATAATGAGATGTAGTATGTATAAAGAAGAAAGAAAAAAAAAACCACGGGTAGGTGGTATACAATTATGGATGGACTGCCGAGTGCCGACACAGAGGTAGCTACAGCCGTGAACTACCGTACTGTGTCTGCTGCGACTGGATGATAAATAATGATATAAAAAATATATATATATCACTACTGCAGCCGGACAGGTATATATTATATAATGACGGACCTGCTGGACACTGTCTGTCAGCAGAATGAGTTTTTTATAGAATAAAAAAACACCACACAAGTCACACGACGAGTGTTTAACTTTTTCAGGCAATCACAATATAGTATACTATACTGGTGGTCAGTGTGGTCAGGTCACTGGTCAGTCACACTGGCAGTGGCACTCCTGCAGCAAAAGTGTGCACTGTTTAATTTTAATAAAATGTACTCCTGGCTCCTGCTATAACCTATAACTGCTCCCCAGTCTCCCCCACAATTAAGCTGTGTGAGCACAGTCAGATATTATACATAGATGATGCAGCACACTGGGCTGAGCACAGATATGGTATGTGACTGAGTCACTGTGTATCGTTTTTTTCAGGCAGAGAACGGATTATATTAAATAAAACTGCACTGGTGGTCACTGGTCAGTGGTCAGTCACTAGTAAACTCTGCACTCTCTAGTACTCCTAAGCTCCAGTAAATCAAGTGTCTCTGTCTCAATCTCACTCTCTCTCTTCTAATCTAAATGGAGAGGACGCCAGCCACGTCCTCTCCCTATCAATCTCAATGCACGTGTGAAAATGGCGGCGACGCGCGGCTCCTTATATAGAATCCGAGTCTCGCGATAGAATCCGAGCCTCGCGAGAATCCGACAGCGTCATGATGACGTTCGGGCGCGCTCGGGTTAACCGAGCAAGGCGGGAAGATCCGAGTCGCTCGGATCCGTGTAAAAAAAGCTGAAGTTCGGGCGGGTTCGGATTCCGAGGAACCGAACCCGCTCATCTCTAGTGCACACCAGTATCCTAATTCTTTCTTAAAGTGCCCTGTCTCCTGCGGAGCCCGTCTATTCCCTATGGTCCTTACGGAGTCCCCAGCATCCACTAGGACGTTAGAGAAGAAAGAACCATTGGGAGGTACTGTACCATCGATGGCTGGAAACTATCTGGCTCTCCCCCATCGTTGGCAAAAGTATTCACCGTGGACCATAAACCATCAATGATGTGGAATTGATGGTCAAGGGCCATCTCTACTAAGAGACAAGGAGCACTGTATGCAGGGATGAGAAATAAATGTAGGTAGATAAAATAACTGTTGAGCATTACAGGAAATACTTTAATGGTTTAAATATCTATTGTAAAGTAGTGTTCCCACTAGGATGCAGGCATGGTGCCGAGGTACATGCATGGGTTCAAGGGGGCATAGCCGAACGGGAAGGGGGCCGCGGCCCTGTCATTAGCACTCTTGGGGGCATGCCCAGCATTTACAGACATATTGTGCTGTCCCATAGAGTTCACCTCACAGTGAATAGATGCATGGCATCTATTCACCCGGTGGTGATTAGCAACCTCACTGTTTCCCACCCACGGAATACTGCGACCCGCGGGTGGGGAAGGCACAGGGCACCGCTAAAATAGCAGGGCGCATTTTGCAGTTTTTAAGAGTGAACACTACTAACGTAGTCCTAATCCAGTAGCATATGCAATTTTATCATAAAAGTATGTTGCTGATCTTACGGCAGAAAAAGGCCAGCTGATGCAGTTATGTTGTTGCTGATCAAATATGATGTGACAGGTAGACTACAACCAATGTAATTCAGTTCCCCAGATGCAATGTAACCAAATCACCCAGTAAAAAGTTATATTTAACAGTGTTCTTTAATGCAGTAAAAAAAATACATGTTCATACAGCATTCTATTGAGTTTTTCGATAGTTGGGACTGCTGTCTCCATTTTGGGTTCCTAGTGGAACCTCTCAATTATCTTAAGCTGATTTGTGGAGACAAAAAGTGAATGAATTCATCCCTTCATGCATAGCACTTACATATCACTATATATAACAAACCATGGCCCTCATTCCGAGTTGTTCGCTCGGTATTTTTCATCGCATCGCAGTGAAAATCCGCCTAGTACGCATGCGCAATGTTCGCACTGCGACTGCGCCAAGTAACTTTACTATGAAGAAAGTATTTTTACTCACGGCTTTTTCTTCGCTCCGGCGATCGTAATGTGATTGACAGGAAATGGGTGTTACTGGGCGGAAACACGGCGTTTCAGGGGCGTGTGGCTGAAAACGCTACCGTTTCCGGAAAAAACGCAGGAGTGGCCGGAGAAACGGTGGGAGTGCCTGGGCGAACGCTGGGTGTGTTTGTGACGTCAACCAGGAACGACAAGCACTGAAATGATCGCACAGGCAGAGTAAGTCTGGAGCTACTCTGAAACTGCTAAGTAGTTAGTAATCGCAATATTGCGAATACATCGGTCGCAATTTTAAGAAGCTAAGATTCACTCCCAGTAGGCGGCGGCTTAGCGTGTGTAACTCTGCTAAATTCGCCTTGCGACCGATCAACTCGGAATGAGGGCCCATGTTTTTGAACTTGGAATGCAAAGGATGAAAAAAAGTCTTATGCTACATAATCTTTGAATTACTTATGGTGCACAAACCACCCAAATACAAATAACAGGAAAAAAATGTACAATGCTCTGAAGCCGTGCTCAGGAAAGTACACTGGGACAAAAATCAAACAAACGTAACCACTTAACTGACGATTTTTCCCTTTAACACCATTCATATAGTTGTTGTTTTTTTTACATTTTAATTTAATATAGTTTTAAAAGTATGTTTTAAAATAATAAATATTATATTATGCACATCTGCAGAACGGATCTCCTCGTCAAAAACTGGGAGACACAGTGGTGCGGTCGCATGTGATCTGACCATGCCAGTTAAGTGATTAAGGGGGTAGATCGTCAGTTTTGCCTTGTAAATGATTACCGCTTTAAAAATAAGGCATTCTCACCCGAAGTCCCGCACTACACCCTATTACATTTACCCCAAGATGTTCATATAATTATATAGGTTGGTTGCAAATGCAGAATTCTTGATTGATTTTTCTCTTTCAAGTTCTCCCACAATCAAGTTACATTCCTGTTTCTCATAAATGTATTCTATGCCACTTTATACTGCTATTTTTCTAAAGCAGTAGATAATTTGTAGAATACAGCATGCAGAATTCTATAACCACAGTGCTTTGGCAGGCCACTGATCTGAAGGTAAATTCATGTCCATTCCATGGAATACGCTATAGCCCTGATAGGACTATCAGGTTATAGAAATTATTCTGGAGAAATTAGCTCTGCGGGAAGCCAAGAAACAGCTGAGGCAGAGACCATCTGCATATAAAAGGATCATTTATACTGAAAATGCCTCTCGTATGCATTATTGAAAATATATTATTTTTTCAATTCTATACACATATATCAATTTTATGGCTTGTTATAGCAAAGTAAATTGAGTTTTTCCCATATAAAAGTTGTCCACATGCAAAACTTTTTGTAGAATAAATATGGTGGATTTTTTATGCTTATCCACTCTAGATTGCGCCTTTTCCTATTTAGAATGTTCAATATAATCAATATGGCTTCAGTATGTTCAATGAGGAACATATATCACGGTACACGGAAAACAGTGTTGTAACCTAAGGTTCTAACAATATACTTTACATAGTGCAGTATAAAATAAGAAAGCAAACACATAATTGTTGTAATGTAATGTAATGTGTCTTGTCAATGAGCCTATAAGCATATGTCAATCATTCAAGGTTATCTATTCTACATGAAGGACATTGGGGGGGTTATTCAGAGATGGACACAGATCTTGCTTCTGCAGCAAGATCTGCGTCCATGTACTCACATGCTGGGGGCCGCCCAGCACAGGGTAAGTCCGCCCAGCATGTGTGACGCACATCGCAATTTAATTGTAAATGCATCAATTAGAGGACGACCCCTGCCTGCGGAGCCTGGCTGCACTGGCAGAAGGAACCTGCGCTATTTTTATTCTCAGATGTTTTTGCGTGTGACACCAAAAACAGTCTAGATATGCCTGCGCTGTCTGGACCACGCCAACTATACGCCACGCTGCTGCCCCCCGACACCTGTGGCTGTCAATCAATAAACGATCGTATCCTCCTGGGATGCAATCGCATTGCGACGGGTTGCACACTAGTGCCAGTGCGCGTGTGCAGACCCGATGGATGCGGCCACTGAATGCGAACACAATGGCTGCATCCATCTCTGAATAAGGCCCATAATCACAGTGTTCCTATAAACTGCACCTGCTGCATACTGCTAATATATATATATATATATATATATATATATATATATATACATATATATGTAAACTAATGGTGGGACCATGGACTGATACAGAGGCGGACAATATGCTAGGTTTTCAAATATGGACAATGTTCTGACTGGCGTGCATCGGAGTTGCACTTAGTATGTGCCGCAATGGTCTTGCAACTTAGGTGCATGTGCAGACTGCTGATAATCGCTCAACTGCAAAAAAAAATCAGGTTTGTATTAGAGATTAGCGGGTTCGGTTTCTCTGAATCCGAACCCGCACGAACTTCATGTTTTTTTTCACGGGTCCGAGCGACTCGGATCTTCCCGCCTTGCTCGGTTAACCCGAGCGCGCCCGAACGTCATCATGACGCTGTCGGATTCTCGCGAGACTCGGATTCTATATAAGGAGCCGCGCGTCGCCGCCATTTTTACACGTGCATTGAGATTGATAGTGAGAGGACGTGGCTGGCGTCCTCTCCATTTAGATTATAAGAGAGAGAGATTTACTGGAGCTTAGGACTAGGAGGAGTACTGTAGAAGTGTAGAGAGTGCAGAGAGTTTACTAGTGAGTGACCACCAGACAGTGCAGTTTATTTAATATATCCGTTCTCTGCCTGAAAAAAGCGATACACACAGTGACTCAGTCACATACCATATCTGTGTGCACTGCTCAGGCTCAGCCCAGTGTGCTGCATCATCTATATATATTATATATCTGTCTGACTGCTCAGCTCACACAGCTTATAATTGTGGGGGAGACTGGGGAGCACTGCAGTGCCAGTTATAGGTTATAGCAGGAGCCAGGAGTACATAATATTATATAGTGAGTGACCACCAGACAGTGCAGTTTATTTAATATATCCGTTCTCTGCCTGAAAAAAGCGATACACACAGTGACTCAGTCACATACCATATCTGTGTGCACTGCTCAGGCTCAGCCCAGTGTGCTGCATCATCTATATATATTATATATCTGTCTGACTGCTCAGCTCACACAGCTTATAATTGTGGGGGAGACTGGGGAGCACTGCAGTGCTAGTTATAGGTTATAGCAGGAGCCAGGAGTACATAATATTATATTAAAATTAAACAGTGCACACTTTTGCTGCAGGAGTGCCACTGCCAGTGTGACTGACCAGTGACCTGACCACACTGACCACCAGTATAGTTAGTAGTATACTTATATTGTGATTGCCTGAAAAAGTTAAACACTCGTCGTGTGACTTCACTTGTGTGTTGTTGTTTTTTTTATTCTATAAAAATAAAACTCATTCTGCTGACAGACAGTGTCCAGCAGGTCCGTCATTATATAATATATAATATATACCTGTCCGGCTGCAGTAGTGATATATATATATTTTTTATATCATTTATCATCCAGTCGCAGCAGACACAGTACGGTAGTTCACGGCTGTGGCTACCTCTGTGTCTGCACTCGGCAGGCAGTCCGTCCATAATTGTATACCACCTAACCGTGGGTTTTTTTTCTTTCTTCTTTATACATACATACTACTACGACATCTCTTTATCAACCAGTCTATATTATTAGCAGCAGACACAGTACAGTACGGTAGTTCACGGCTGTGGCTACCTCTGTGTCTGCACTCGGCAGGCAGTCCGTCCATAATTGTATACCACCTAACCGTGGTTTTTTTTTCTTTCTTCTTTATACATACATAGTTACATAGACATCTCTTTATCAACCAGTCTATATTAGCAGCAGACACAGTACAGTACGGTAGTTCACGGCTGTGGCTACCTCTGTGTCTGCACTCGGCAGGCAGTCCGTCCATAATTGTATACCACCTAACCGTGGTTTTTTTTTCTTTCTTCTTTATACATACATAGTTACATAGACATCTCTTTATCAACCAGTCTATATTAGCAGCAGACACAGTACAGTACGGTAGTTCATGGCTGTGGCTACCTCTGTGTCTGCACTCGGCAGGCAGTCCGTCCATAATTGTATACCACCTAACCGTGTTTTTTTTTTCTTTCTTCTTTATACATACATAGTTACATAGACATCTCTTTATCAACCAGTCTATATTAGCAGCAGACACAGTACAGTACGGTAGTTCACGGCTGTGGCTACCTCTGTGTCTGCACTCGGCAGGCAGTCCGTCCATAATTGTATACCACCTAACCGTGGTTTTTTTTTCTTTCTTCTTTATACATACATACTACTACGACATCTCTTTATCAACCAGTCTATATTATTAGCAGCAGACACAGTACAGTACGGTAGTTCACGGCTGTGGCTACCTCTGTGTCTGCACTCGGCAGGCAGTCCGTCCATAATTGTATACCACCTAACCATGGTTTTTTTTTCTTTCTTCTTTATACATACATAGTTACATAGACATCTCTTTATCAACCAGTCTATATTAGCAGCAGACACAGTACAGTACGGTAGTTCACGGCTGTGGCTACCTCTGTGTCTGCACTCGGCAGGCAGTCCATAATTGTATACTAGTATTCATCTCCATTGTTTACCTGAGGTGCCTTTTAGTTGTGCCTATTAAAATATGGAGAACAAAAATGTTGAGGTTCCAAAATTAGGGAAAGATCAAGATCCACTTCCACCTCGTGCTGAAGCTGCTGCCACTAGTCATGGCCGAGACGATGAAATGCCAGCAACGTCGTCTGCCAAGGCCGATGCCCAATGTCATAGTACAGAGCATGTCAAATCCAAAACACCAAATATCAGAAAAAAAAGGACTCCAAAACCTAAAATAAAATTGTCAGAGGAGAAGCGTAAACTTGCCAATATGCCATTTACGACACGGAGTGGCAAGGAACGGCTGAGGCCCTGGCCTATGTTCATGGCTAGTGGTTCAGCTTCACATGAGGATGGAAGCACTCAGCCTCTCGCTAGAAAAATGAAAAGACTCAAGCTGGCAAAAGCAGCACAGCAAAGAACTGTGCATTCTTCGAAATCCCAAATCCACAAGGAGAGTCCAATTGTGTCGGTTGCGATGCCTGACCTTCCCAACACTGGACGTGAAGAGCATGCGCCTTCCACCATTTGCACGCCCCCTGCAAGTGCTGGAAGGAGCACCCGCAGTCCAGTTCCTGATAGTCAGATTGAAGATGTCAGTGTTGAAGTACACCAGGATGAGGAGGATATGGGTGTTGCTGGCGCTGGGGAGGAAATTGACCAGGAGGATTCTGATGGTGAGGTGGTTTGTTTAAGTCAGGCACCCGGGGAGACACCTGTTGTCCGTGGGAGGAATATGGCCGTTGACATGCCAGGTGAAAATACCAAAAAAATCAGCTCTTCGGTGTGGAGGTATTTCACCAGAAATGCGGACAACAGGTGTCAAGCCGTGTGTTCCCTTTGTCAAGCTGTAATAAGTAGGGGTAAGGACGTTAACCACCTCGGAACATCCTCCCTTATACGTCACCTGCAGCGCATTCATAATAAGTCAGTGACAAGTTCAAAAACGTTGGGTGACAGCGGAAGCAGTCCACTGACCAGTAAATCCCTTCCTCTTGTAACCAAGCTCACGCAAACCACCCCACCAACTCCCTCAGTGTCAATTTCCTCCTTCCCCAGGAATGCCAATAGTCCTGCAGGCCATGTCACTGGCAATTCTGACGATTCCTCTCCTGCCTGGGATTCCTCCGATGCATCCTTGCGTGTAACGCCTACTGCTGCTGGCGCTGCTGTTGTTGCTGCTGGGAGTCGATGGTCATCCCAGAGGGGAAGTCGTAAGCCCACTTGTACTACTTCCAGTAAGCAATTGACTGTTCAACAGTCCTTTGCGAGGAAGATGAAATATCACAGCAGTCATCCTGCTGCAAAGCGGATAACTGAGGCCTTGACAACTATGTTGGTGTTAGACGTGCGTCCGGTATCCGCCGTTAGTTCACAGGGAACTAGACAATTTATTGAGGCAGTGTGCCCCCGTTACCAAATACCATCTAGGTTCCACTTCTCTAGGCAGGCGATACCGAGAATGTACACGGACGTCAGAAAAAGACTCACCAGTGTCCTAAAAAATGCAGTTGTACCCAATGTCCACTTAACCACGGACATGTGGACAAGTGGAGCAGGGCAGGGTCAGGACTATATGACTGTGACAGCCCACTGGGTAGATGTATGGACTCCCGCCGCAAGAACAGCAGCGGCGGCACCAGTAGCAGCATCTCGCAAACGCCAACTCTTTCCTAGGCAGGCTACGCTTTGTATCACCGCTTTCCAGAATACGCACACAGCTGAAAACCTCTTACGGCAACTGAGGAAGATCATCGCGGAATGGCTTACCCCAATTGGACTCTCCTGTGGATTTGTGGCATCGGACAACGCCAGCAATATTGTGTGTGCATTAAATATGGGCAAATTCCAGCACGTCCCATGTTTTGCACATACCTTGAATTTGGTGGTGCAGAATTTTTTAAAAAACGACAGGGGCGTGCAAGAGATGCTGTCGGTGGCCAGAAGAATTGCGGGACACTTTCGGCGTACAGGCACCACGTACAGAAGACTGGAGCACCACCAAAAACTACTGAACCTGCCCTGCCATCATCTGAAGCAAGAAGTGGTAACGAGGTGGAATTCAACCCTCTATATGCTTCAGAGGTTGGAGGAGCAGCAAACGGCCATTCAAGCCTATACAATTGAGCACGATATAGTAGGTGGAATGCACCTGTCTCAAGCGCAGTGGAGAATGATTTCAACGTTGTGCAAGGTTCTGATGCCCTTTGAACTTGCCACACGTGAAGTCAGTTCAGACACTGCCAGCCTGAGTCAGGTCATTCCCCTCATCAGGCTTTTGCAGAAGAAGCTGGAGACATTGAAGGAGGAGCTAACACGGAGCGATTCCGCTAGGCATGTGGGACTTGTGGATGGAGCCCTTAATTAGCTTAACAAGGATTCACGGGTGGTCAATCTGTTGAAATCAGAGCACTACATTTTGGCCACCGTGCTCGATCCTAGATTTAAAGCCTACCTTGGATCTCTCTTTCCGGCAGACACAAGTCTGCTGGGGTTGAAAGACCTGCTGGTGACAAAATTGTCAAGTCAAGCGGAACGCGACCTGTCAACATCTCCTCCTTCACATTCTCCCGCAACTGGGGGTGCGAGGAAAAGGCTCAGAATTCCGAGCCCACCCGCTGGCGGTGATGCAGGGCAGTCTGGAGCGACTGCTGATGCTGACATCTGGTCCGGACTGAAGGACCTGACAACGATTACGGACATGTCGTCTACTGTCACTGCATATGATTCTCTCAACATTGATAGAATGGTGGAGGATTATATGAGTGACCGCATCCAAGTAGGCACGTCACACAGTCCGTACTTATACTGGCAGGAAAAAGAGGCAATTTGGAGGCCCTTGCACAAACTGGCTTTATTCTACCTAAGTTGCCCTCCCACAAGTGTGTACTCCGAAAGAGTGTTTAGTGCCGCCGCTCACCTTGTCAGCAATCGGCGTACGAGGTTACATCCAGAAAATGTGGAGAAGATGATGTTCATTAAAATGAATTATAATCAATTCCTCCGCGGAGACATTGACCAGCAGCAATTGCCTCCACAAAGTACACAGGGAGCTGAGATGGTGGATTCCAGTGGGGACGAATTGATAATCTGTGAGGAGGGGGATGTACACGGTGATATATCGGAGGGTGATGATGAGGTGGACATCTTGCCTCTGTAGAGCCAGTTTGTGCAAGGAGAGATTAATTGCTTCTTTTTTGGGGGGGGTCCAAACCAACCCGTCATATCAGTCACAGTCGTGTGGCAGACCCTGTCACTGAAATGATGGGTTGGTTAAAGTGTGCATGTCCTGTTTTGTTTATACAACATAAGGGTGGGTGGGAGGGCCCAAGGACAATTCCATCTTGCACCTCTTTTTTCTTTTCTTTTTCTTTGCATCATGTGCTGATTGGGGAGGGTTTTTTGGAAGGGACATCCTGCGTGACACTGCAGTGCCACTCCTAAATGGGCCCGGTGTTTGTGTCGGCCACTAGGGTCGCTAATCTTACTCACACAGTCAGCTACCTCATTGCGCCTCTTTTTTTCTTTGCGTCATGTGCTGTTTGGGGAGGGTTTTTTGGAAGGGACATCCTGCGTGACACTGCAGTGCCACTCCTAGATGGGCCCGGTGTTTGTGTCGGCCACTAGGGTCGCTAATCTTACTCACACAGCTACCTCATTGCGCCTCTTTTTTTCTTTGCGTCATGTGCTGTTTGGGGAGGGTTTTTTGGAAGGGACATCCTGCGTGACACTGCAGTGCCACTCCTAGATGGGCCCGGTGTTTGTGTCGGCCACTAGGGTCGCTAATCTTACTCACACAGCTACCTCATTGCGCCTCTTTTTTTCTTTGCGTCATGTGCTGTTTGGGGAGGGTTTTTTGGAAGGGCCATCCTGCGTGACACTGCAGTGCCACTCCTAGATGGGCCCGGTGTTTGTGTCGGCCACTAGGGTCGCTAATCTTACTCACACAGCTACCTCATTGCGCCTCTTTTTTTCTTTGCGTCATGTGCTGTTTGGGGAGGGTTTTTTGGAAGGGACATCCTGCGTGACACTGCAGTGCCACTCCTAGATGGGCCCGGTGTTTGTGTCGGCCACTAGGGTCGCTTATCTTACTCACACAGCGACCTCGGTGCAAATTTTAGGACTAAAAATAATATTGTGAGGTGTGAGGTATTCAGAATAGACTGAAAATGAGTGGAAATTATGGTTTTTGAGGTTAATAATACTTTGGGATCAAAATGACCCCCAAATTCTATGATTTAAGCTGTTTTTTAGTGTTTTTTGAAAAAAACACCCGAATCCAAAACACACCCGAATCCGACAAAAAAAATTCGGTGAGGTTTTGCCAAAACGCGTTCGAACCCAAAACACGGCCGCGGAACCGAACCCAAAACCAAAACACAAAACCCGAAAAATTTCAGGCGCTCATCTCTAGTTTGTATACATCTCTGAATCAGGCCCAGAGTGAACGTGTACTGTAACTGGATGAGATGCAGAGCCAGGCAGAGAAGTAGAGGGTGGCACTGCATACAGAAACTGTAGTAGATGAAAAACCCTCAATCCCTTAAACAAGGCTGCAATCTCAAACAGATAGCTGTACTTTTAAAATAGAATGCTGTCAACATTACAGAGAAGGCTGCAGGTCTAGTCCAAAGAGCTGTCAGTTTATCAGGATGAGATGCTAGATTGCTAGAGGTTGTTGACAGACTAAAGAACTGCCAATCCAAGAGGTGAATCACTACTTGAGTGTAAGATGCCAATTGCTCTGTAAACCCACAGGAACAGATGGAGCCCAGGTATAACCCAAAGGCACAGAAGGAATCCAGATCCAGTCCAGAGATCCAGGAAGCATTCTGGAGTTTCTCTAGTTGTCTGCTTCTTGATCTGTTTCCCTGTAATTGTTTCAGCAGCTGATAATGGTAATATGGCAGCCATACGGCCACTCAGAAAGGAGAGTCACTGGAGATCCCTTCAGGTCCTTATTATGCATTTAAAGAGCCTGTTTGAAAAGTTAGAAGTCCAACATTAAAAGAACCCTAAGGACAGTAATCTAACTGCCTTAGATGAAGCCAGAAAGCTGCCAAATGGTCTTATACTCCTTCACGTACACCGCGCTATTACTACATTGAATACATTTTTTTATACTTTTGGTATCAGAGCGAGCACGTAAATTAAGGGGAAAAACACAATAAATAGAACTAAATGCCTTTCTAGTTCCAGAGGGAATTTACTACCTAATCCTTGTGATATTGCAGACCATTTTGTAGCATACTACGAGAATCTATAGAGACTTAAAAATGACCCATCTAGTCTATCTTCAGCCCTCATCTTTTCCTACTACTTAACGGGTATGGCTAACAAGCTTGCCCCTTCCTCTCTCATCCCTTTCTTCCCTTTTCCAATTATTCCTTTCTCCTTCATATTGTCAATGTTTTGTTTCCTCATCTTACATTATGTCCCTTATTTGCTTATGTTGTATCATTCCCATCCTTCCACTCGTTTGTATTTTACATTTGTTGACTACACCAACATACAGCCTACTTTGGTTCCTAACACTTATATTTTTTGCAATTACTTTTGATCTCTATTTCAATGACGTTATATATTTATTTATATATTTTTCCGACGGTATTGCTGTTGGTTTCAATATAAACAGACTGCATTAAAAAAAAGACCCATCTATCCCTCAGCCAACTGAAGCCTCCATTATCTTATTTCTAGATTGCTTAAACTTGCCATGTATCACTCCTGACGATGCTGCAGCTTTATTCACTGAGTGGCATTGCAAAGAGGTCATCACTACCATTAAATTTAAAAAAAAAGGATAATAACCTAGGACCTGATGACTTCTACCAAACCTTCCAATCCACCCTCACTATGGGGCTAATTCAGACCTGATCGCTGCTGTGCGTGTTCACACAACAGCGATCAGGTCTGAACTGCGCATGCGCCGGTGCCACAGTGCACCGGCGCATGCCAGACAGCCGACAGCTGTCTTAGCCCTGCGATCGCCTCTGCTTGATTGACAGGCAGAGGCAGTCACAGGGCTGGTGGGGGCAGGCCGGCGGCGTTTGGCCGCCGTTTAGGGGGCGTGGTCCGGGCAACGCAGGGATGTCCGTACCGTTGGGGGGGCGGGCCGTGGCAGCTGCGTGACGTCACAGGAAGCCGCTGCGACCCGAGAAGCGACGAGTTACTCCCTGCCAGCGCGCAGGAGCTGCGCTGGTGGGGAGCTACTCTACCAGTACAAAAGCATCACCACTGTGCAATGCTTTTGTACTTGTGCAACAGGGCAGGGCCTGACATGCGGGGCAGACTAGCCCTGTGCTGGGCGTCCCCCTGCATGTCAGGGAAGCTGATCGCAGATGTGCTAAATTTAGCACATCTACGATCAGGTCTGAATCACCCCCTATGTCACTGATAATTCTGTATCTAAGGAAATGCTGGAAGCACAAATCATCACGATACCCAAACCTGGCAAGTATCCGACCCTATGTCAGAATTACAGGATCAATAACCCTTTTAAGTAGTGATGTTAAATTATATTCAAAACTGATAGCCAACAGATTAAATACCATTCTCCCCCGCTCAGTTTCTTAAGACCAAGTTGACTTTATTGTAGGCAGACAAGCCCCAGATAACACAAGAAGAGTATTTACCATACTTGAAAATCATGCAGATTACCTTGTCCCCATGTTACATCTCTCAACTGATTCAGAGAAGGCATTTAACAGAATGCACAGGCTATGCATATCTAAGGTCCTTGTTAAAGTTGGTTTTAACAGACTATTCTTGAACTTTTGAAATCTCCAATGGGACTCGACAAGGTGCCCTCTATCTCCCTTTACATTCGCTCTAGCTATGGAACCATTGGCAAAAAAAAATCATATCTTCTATCTCCTTCACAGGCATCCCTGTTGGTGCCCATTACCATAAGATGTTTGTTTACTGATGATGAACTCTTGTTCATAACCAATACCAAAATCTCTATACCTACCCTTTGTAACATCCTGCAGGAATATTCAGTAGTCTTGTACTATACACTATATACCAATAACTTGAAAGCCTTAGCACAAAGTACCAAGCAGCCTTCACTACTTTCCCTCCAATCCTGACATCCATATTGTTGGCAAATCACCTCTCTCAAATATCTAGGAATACAAATTTTGCTACTCTTACAGGACTCCATAACTAGCAACTACCAACCGTTACTCCATCTGTTCATTAATTTAACCAATGCTGGATTAACTATGAGATCTTCTGAATGGAACAAATGGCTACAGTTAAAATGATGCTACTCCCCAAAATCCTATACCTTTTCCGAGCTATACCCTATATAACACCCATAAGAGGGAATTTAATTAGCCACGGTAATTAACTTATTAAATTAGCCCTAAAGCCGGCAATCAGGCAAAAAAAAACCCTGATAAACAGCCCTGTTTTCGCGATCGCAGATGCAAAAACAAATAGGTCTTGAACTTCTCACGGATATGTTTTCACACAAAAATAGATCGTTTTTTGGGTGAACAAAGCAGGGTTTAATTGAATAGCCTTAATCGAATCATCAGGAAAAAGAACGCACTGAAACCCTGTTTATTTCTCCCAAAAAATTATCGGGACTAACTGACTTCCCCCCTCTTGTTTGGAAAGGGAAATGTCCTAGATTGTCTAGAGTGGCTTAGCTGTCCCTAAACTAGAAACATATCAACATGCCTGTTGATTAGATCAATTGAAGGATTGGCTTACCCCTTCCCCTCCAAAACCATGGGTAGACTCAGATAGGACTACATGCAATCCCTTCCCTTTACAGGATCTTTTATGGATTGACCCTAAGCACA
Source organism: Pseudophryne corroboree (assembly GCF_028390025.1). Taxonomy (NCBI): domain Eukaryota; kingdom Metazoa; phylum Chordata; class Amphibia; order Anura; family Myobatrachidae; genus Pseudophryne; species Pseudophryne corroboree. The sequence goes on from NC_086446.1 coordinate 401,776,895, forward strand.
GGCCTCCTAATGTCCTTAGACTAAAAAGCATATCAAACTCCCTAATTGTTTGGGATAAACTGATCATATATGATCTTATATGATGACTTTTCACTCATATCTTCTAATATCAAATATTAATTTAAGCAATTGGTTTATCCAGGGAATCATAATGGTTCAGGACCTATATGATAACCGACAATGTAAATTGTTCCGTCAGATCCAGGAGCAATATTTTATTCCTACAAATGAGTTTTACAAATACTTGCAAATCCGTCATTAGGCCTCTTCCAATACTACACAGTCACCCCCTACACAATGTATCATCCAAATTCACTTCACTGTGTCACAAAGGAGGTATAACCATGTGGTACTGTACCAAACGCTTTTATCTTCCACAGAAGACAATAGGTTAACTATTCAAACTAAATCGGAAGATCATCAGATCTCTATAATTGAGGCACATATGCTGGGCATATATACTACGACTATCTGGCCAATCTGCCTGATATCAGCGGATTGCCCAGATAATTGTAGCATGTACAGATGTGTACTCTTAAATCCTTGCGGCAGTCTTGCTAACCAGCCCTTCAAGTCACGCCATGCTGTGGCAGTACTCGGTAGCGCTGAGCTTCTTTTTGAAAAAAAATGTCAGCGAAAGTGTGTCTTAGACGCAACGTAATTTAATAGGTTGCACAAGCTTCTGCTGATTAAAATGATATGCAGCGTGCCTATATTCTGTGAGTAATTGCGGCTGTATCTGCATTTGAAACGCAATGTTAACATAGTAGCATAGCATTTTGTATGCAAATACTGTCGCAGTCACACACATAATTTAGGCATGCTGCATATCATTTTCATCAGCAGAAGCTGCTTGTGTGTCCTATTGCATTGCATTGCGTTTAAAACACAATTTTGCAGGAAAGATGCAGAAAAAGACGTTCGGTGATACAGAGTGGCATAGCACTCACGCGTTATGTGTAACACCACTTATAGCGTACAGAATAAAGATGTAAGAGGACACATCTGTATGCGGCCAACCAATCCAAAAATAAGAGTCCGTACAGCCATTGGGCAGTGTATGCCCTACCCCGGCTGACCGATGTACATTTCCCCAGTTCGTTCACATGGGACGGAACGGGAAAATGTCTCCACAACCAGGGTCGGAGCACCGATATCATTTGACATACACTGTGAGAGATCATACAGTGTATGCATACCTTCCAACTTCTCAGTAGCTGGTGTAGGGATGGTCGCACGGCATAGCCGCATGACTCGGAAAAGGGGTGTGCCCTCTGGTAAAGTGCGTATGGCCTCACCAGTGGGCATGGCCTTGCGCCGCTAACCCGTAGTCCAGCATTTAGGGGGCGTGCCCAGCGCTCCCCGAGCTGCTGGGCAGCCCCCTGCTCTTCCCTCAGCACTGAATAGATGCGGTGTGTGTGCGCACCGCATCTATTCAGAGATCACTCGCTGCTTTGCGGAGCAGATCAGCGGATGATCAAAGGCTCCCCAACTGCCCCCGACCCGTGGGACACTGCTGCCCGCGGGAGGGACAGCGGGACAGTGTCCGATTAGCGGGACTGTCCCGCTGGATTCGGGACAGTTGGAGGTATGATGTATGTCCCAGATATCTAAAGTGGTACTGACAAGCATTTTATCTGCCGTATATGCCCAGCATTACAAACATTTTTAAAATGTCTAAGTGTATTAACCACAATGAAATGATGTTCAAACTCGTTCATAGATATGACACTCCAGACTACCTACACACAACATGGCCTGAATCTTCGTAGTACTGTTGTAGGAATTGTGGTAAAGTGGGCTCCTTGATACACACATTTTGGTCATGACCAGCCTTTCAGCCCCTGTGGATCGACGTCTTTAAGCTACAGTAATTTTTCAGGTTTTACTACAGTGTTTCCCCCTCCCTTTCCTGAAATAGCTCTTTTGCATTATTTTCCCACCTTAGTTCAATCATGCAACAAATATGTAATCAGTCAACTCCTCATAGCTACAAGATCGGCATTTGCTCAATATTGGAAGAGACCCAACACTCTCCTCTGACCTAATTTCCAATATTCAGCGTACCTACAAGATGGAGACTCTTGGGGGTAAATTTACTAAAGGTCGATTTTGATATATTTGAAAAATTGTTCTAAAGTGATCTAAATTGTTTTGTTTCAGGCACTAAAACGCACATTTACTGATTGTTTTACAGCAATTGTTAATATCAATCTTTAAATGTTAGTATATGTGCAGTTAAAAACAGCTTTTAGTATATACAGTATGCCTCTTGGTTTCAGATACTCAACCTCAGCTTCTTCTCCTATAGAAATGGAGACAATGGTATGATTTCTATGCTGATTATCTCACTTTGACGGGTTCCTCCTCTAATTTGTATACTGTGAAACTTGCCTGTATTAGTTTGTTGAATACTGTATCATCCCCCTGAACTGTGGGGGTAATTAAGACCTGATCGCTAGGGTGCGTTTTTTGCATCCCTGCAATCAGGTAGTCGCCGGCTACAGGGGGAGGGTATTTGCTGTGTGCAGGTGTGCGATCGCATTTGTTGGAGAGCTGCACAAACATGAGTTTGTGCAGTCTCTGCGCAGCCCAGGACTTAGTCTGTTGCTGCGATGATCGGGGCTGGAGCTGACGTCAGAAACCCTCCCTCCAAACGCCTGGTCCCTCCTGCGTTTTCCCGAATATCCTACAAAAAGGTCAGTTGCCATCCACAAACGCCCTCTTCCTGTCAGTCATCTTGTGACTGCCTGTGCGATCGCTTTTTTCGCACCATCTCGTTGCTATGCATTGATGCCCGGTGCAGTCGTCCGACGCGCCGGCGCATATGCATGCGCAGTACAGACCTGATCGCCCGCTGTGCAAAAATGCACAGCAGGGATCAGGTCTGAATTACCCCGTTTGTATTAACCTTTTCTAAATTACATATGAACCAATTTGTTCCTCACAACTCTTTCCATTCTATCGCTTGTTTTGTTCCCTTTCCTTTTCCCAAGTTTTCTTGCAACCTGAAAACTTTACAAGTGATTGTTAACTCTGTTCAGTTTGCTCTTCAATAAGATAGTATTGACTTTAAAAAAAAAAATAGGGCGGGATGTAATATCGCCCGAGTTTGGCGGGCGTGCATCAATTATAAGGCAAAACCATGATTGCCCCTTTAAAAAAAATCCCGCATGACCGCCGAACTCGGGGGCATTACAACCCGCCCATAGAGTCTGTTTGAGGCAGAGGTTCTGCTTTGCGTTGCCTTATACTGCCAGGACTACTCTTCCCCATCCGTAAGATTTAAAAGTGCTTAGTATCCAAGGGACTATGGGGGAGATTTACTAAGCAGTGATAAAAGTGGAGAAGTGAGCCAATGGAGAAGTTGTCCATGGCAACCAATCAACATTGACACAACATTTATAATTTGCATACTATTAAATGTATACAGAGCAGCTGATTGGTTGCCATGGGCACTTCTGCACTGGCTCACTTTTCCACTTTTATCATTGTTTAGTACATGTCCCCCTATGCTACTCTTTCCATTTCTGTGCCCACTCAAGTGAGTATTTATTGGTGTGCGATAAATGCCCACAACTGGACATACTACATTAATTTATTATTAATTTATTACCAGTTATTTATATAGCGCACACATATTCCGCAGTGCTTTACAGAGAATATTTGCCCATTCACATCAGTCCCTGCCCCAGTGGAGCTTACAATCTATATTCACTATCACATGTAGACAAAGGCACATTCACAATAGGGTTAATTTTGTTGGGAGCCAATTAACCTGCCAGTATATTTTTGGATTGTGGGAGGAAACCTGAGTACCCTGGGGAAACCCATGCAAGTACGGGGAGAATATACAAACTCCACACAGTTAGGGCCATCGTGGGAATCAAACCCATGACCTCAGTGCTGTGAGGCAGTAATGCTAATCATTACACCATCCGTACCAACCGATTACATGCCCCATTATCGTCTTCATTAATACTAATATTGCTGCTACAACCCCCACCATCAATGTGTTCTTTAAATTGCAAGTTGTTCAAATTTGTTATTCTTCATTACCATTTTCAGTATTCATATTAAGGTTGCTTACAGTATGCTATCTTTTGTTACCTCAAGTTGCTATTTATGGTCCAGAGTATACACCTGTCTGGAGTAGTTGTTTGGACATTTAAAACAAATTTAAAGTTAACAATTTATCCTGACTATATGCCTTTTTATTATATAAATGTGACTCTTCAACAATTAAAGAAACATTTTTAAAAACTAGCATGATGATGTAGATGATGATATTCCCTCACTCATTTTGGTTTTGAGAGTGGAAGTATTTGCATGAATCATGGATTTGTTGCAGCAATTGACGGGTGCAAAAAAACTGTTCAACATCGCTGAAGTTAAAGAAGCCTAAGATGCAAGTTTGTGTTTCTTTGATTTAAAATGCTCCGCAATGTCAGACCTCCCACCTTAGCCAATTCATAACACACCCCTGTACATTGAGCATAACAGTTTCATTGTCATTCTTAATAAAAGGAAAGTAATTACGCAATTTATCAGTTAACTGACAAATTATACATTAGAACTATGAGCTTAAACGCAAAATAGAATTTTATATAAATGATGGGAGACAATATTTTGAGTCAAAAGACCCAACTCTAAGTTAAAATAAAATTTTTTAATAATTATTCTTCCTTATTGCATTATAAGATTTCTCTAGTTTGCATTGCACTTAAAGGGCTAAATGTACTAAGCTTTGCATCCGGGATGCGATATATCCCCCCTCTTTTAGGGGACATAATGGACTTAACAACGTTGGTATGTTCGTAGAAATGCATTAAAATCAAAAAGGACAATGCTTTTGATAAGATCTAAAGATGACTTTATTCAGCGGATCCCAGCCTCGGAATGTATCGCTTTCAGGAACTTGGTACATACAGGAATGCAGCCAAAACTCAGAAAACCCACGTTTCAGCTTTAGTACAGTACATCCCACCCTAAGTCAGAAGAGAACAGTATTATAACGGCCAGAGGACATTATATTTGGTATGTATTTTTTAGCACTGTACTTAGTAGTTTGATAATTGCCAGACTCAGATTAAAATTTAGGGTCAAGTCCAAGTTGATACAATAATAAAAAAAACAGGTCTAACCAAGCCCGGCAGACTCAGAGGCTCTGATACCACAGCCTGTCTCTTTGGGTGCTGGCTCTTGCAAGAGTCATGATTGGCAGTGATGCAGTGGTTGTAGACCATGTCTCACTCTTAATAGGTTTCCAGTCCAACACCGACTCAAGGAGTGCCCGCACACCGCAGATTGGATGAAAGGCGGCCAGACGTCATTGATGTCATTACATGCAACTGGCCTGGATATTGTTAGTGGGAAAATAAGTGGACCACCAGACCGTGGAGGAGAAAACCTACTCTTTGCGTAGTTTTCAGGTGCCCATGGCTGCCTTCCCCACTGGAAGACTGACATTTGTGCAGCTCAAAATATGTTTTCAGGATGCCACATTGCCAATTCCACTATGATCGCGAATATTCCAGTATATAAAGCATCCCTAATTTAGTAAAATGATACAGATACTATATGCTGGATTCTTGTACTGACCCTGCTTGTAAGTCAATTTAAATGTCTATTTGAAATTGTGTATTTCACATTGATTATGGCTATTAACTTACTTATTCATCGTTTGCATTTTGTTTTCAAATATTGCTATATCTATTGACTTTCTGTATTGCATATTGCTTTTCAATTAATCTGTGCCTACCAATACATTATTGTTATTGTATATTTTTACCTTGCAGTTACACTAATTATACAGTTGTTTTGGGTTTGGGTTTTTTGCAAAACACACTGCGGACGTAACTGGATAGGATAGGCTTCCACATGCAGTCACAATTACTTTTAGCGTACAGAGGGTGGATTCTCACTTTAAGATATGGTAGTAGTACAGCAAGCAGAAATCCGCAGCAAGACTGAAAAGCATCTGCGGATGTGGCCAACTCAGAGTCAGCCACAAAATGTGCATTTGGAAATGATAATGCATTTTTATTTCTGTTTTATTATTATTATTTGGTTTTGGGGTTTTTTGCTATTTTTGCCATGTTTATTTAAACACAACGGTAGGAATAATATGGTCCTAACAAGGCCTACCAAAGGGAGCCCCTTTTTCTATTTGACCCAGTATGGAGGAGATTTGGGTTTTAGATCCCCTCAGTGCGTTCAACAGTTTAATTATAGTGTACAGTCTAAATGATAGACTATATTTGGTTATTACCAAACAATACCTATCAATGATAGCCAAACAATGCAGCCAGCCAACAGGCAGAGCCGGAATAAGGAAAGGGCACAGGGGGTGAGTACCCCTGCCCCTCTCCCTCAGGGCCGCCCCGGCAGTCAGGAGAGCTGCTGCTGCTAGCGGCAGAGGCTGGAGACAATGGCAGAGGCAGAGAATTGTCCCCTGACAGCATGGACAGCAGCACCAGAGTTGAGTCAGAGCAGCTAAATTATTTAACATCTCCAATCACTGAGGTGAAAAATGCAGGAAAAGCCCCATGACCCGATGGTGTCTCAGCACAGTTTTTTACCATATCCTTTCTAACAGAGTGTGCCCAACACTTACTATGATTACTAATCATATTATTGAATATGACCAAATGCCTAGCCATTTTAATTTAACCACTCTAAGAAGTCTACCAAAACCGGGTCATTCATATCTTAGTGACCCTGGTTCATATCACCCCATTTCTATGCTGTATAGATTATAACATCTTAACTAAAATAATGGCAGAGATATTAAAACAGACATTACTATCTGCTGTATAATTCATATTGATCTGACCAGATATATTGCTGGTAGTCACACACTGGTAAACATTAGCAGAGAATTGTCTGCAATCCAGTTGGTTGCACAGTCACATTTCCACTCAGATAATGCCATATGGTTATTGGATGTTGAAAGGCTTTAGTACTTTGGTCACATCTTATGATACTTGCCATGGTACTGCCCAGATGTGACCATAAGATATAATATTCCATGACATGTGAGCATGTTCAGTGTGTAACATGGTCCTGTGAAATGTATCAAAATGGATGCCAAGTACTGGGATAAACCTATGCCCTATAGATGACCTAGGTCTGTGCTGCAGAGGGGCTGATGGGTGGAATTAGGTTTTTGACCACTGAGTACTTTGAAGCTAACACAGACCAGGAAGGGCTCACTTCTGTGTGTACACATATTTTATGATTGGAACCCCAAATCACTAGTTTTGTCTATAATTTGAATTAGTCCCGGATCACTAACCTAGGGCACCCCTGCAAGTATACTGAGGCACAACAGGGTGCCTAGGCACACAGTTTGAGAACCACTGCTCTAGACAATGTTCTGCTGGTAAACCTTCTGTCTTGCCATTCATGTAAATGTTACCTTGACACGTACCACCTACTTAAACATTGTTGCAGTCCAAGTACACCATTTCACGGCAACAGTATTCCCTTATGGCAGTGTCCTCTATCTGCAGGATAATGCGCCCTGCCACACTGCAAAACTTGTTCAGGAATGGTTTGAGGAATATGACAAAGAGTTTAAAGATGTTGGCTCCAAATTCAGAGTCCAGGTTTAACTGTTGTTCTACAGTGGCATTTTTACTGATAGAATGTACCCATAGGAAAAACCTTCAGAGACCTCTGGAGTCGATGCCACGACTGGTCAGAGCTGTTTTGGTGGCACAAGGAAAGCCTACACAATATTAGACATATTACAGTATATTAGTTATAAAATCATGCAGTTAATTTTCTGTGGTGTACCTTGTGCGCCATACTATTTTACAGAATTACACTGACCTTTGTCATGTGTAACAAAGTTAACCTCACTATAAATAATATTTCAAGTATGTAGACCTCTACATATATCACAAGAGGCTCTTTACACCGTACATCGAATATAAATAGCATTTATTACACAGTCTATGATATTGCTAACTGCTGAACTTTGTTTACACAGCTACACAGGCATGGAAATGAAATATGGTAGCACAATATAGAAAATGCATGAGCAGTAATTAGGGTGTGGGTCAGAGATTCTAAAAAAAACACCCTCATGCAATATTTATTCACTGCCTTGAAATAGCTTCTCCATCACATTTGCCTGGAAAAGTGCACAGGGAAGAGCTCTGCATTATCATTAATTGTTAATTAGAGAAAAGGCATTTCTTTTGACAACGGTACAAATGCAGGGCAGGGAAGTGGATTGCATCGTAGCCGCTTAATGGTGCTGTATTGTTGTGTCAGTTCTGGTTTGATTACCGTGAATCTTAATAGCATTTGAAGTCAAAGGGCTATTCCGTTTAAACTACGGTTGTCAAACCTACAGCCACCGTAACAATAAAATCTAACCTAGTGACTACGCAGACAGTTTTTTATTCCTCTGTCCATCATTTTAAAACACACTCATCTTGTACAACATAGTTCCAGGAATGATTCTACCCTTCCTGTAGCCTGAGGGCAAGAGGGTATGTATACCCTACACCACTTACAGCATCAATGCCTTTTTTAAATAAGTGGAATAAAACACAGGTTTTCTGTATGCAATACATAACATCATACCCTGCAGTAATATAATGCCTACAAATATGCTCAGAGATTGATGAAAGCAGATGAGTGTTGTGTGACTTCTCTTTGACCATAGCTTTGATCAGGCCCATGCCCAGCTGATTGTGCCCATTACCAAGCCTGTCTGTACCCCATTGACCAAGTGCCTGCTTTAAGAAAAATGTTATTATTGATCTGTCAGCTCTGGATCAGAAAGTTGCATTACAGTGCACATATTATTACCAGACTAGGTGGGTCATTCAGATCTGATCGCTGGGCTGCGTTTTATGCTGTCCTGCATTCAGATAATCACTGCCTACAGGGGGAGTGTATTTTTGCTGTGCTAGTGTGCGTTCCCATGTGTTAGCAGAGCTGCTAAAAATACGTTTGTGCAGTCTCTGCGCAGCCCAGGACTTACTCTACCTGTGCGATGGAATCCTGCTGATCGGAGCCGGAGCTGACGTCAGACACCCTCTCTGAAAAAGCCTGAGCCCGCCTGCGTTTTTCCAGACACTCCCTGAAAACGGTCAGTTGCCACCCACAAACAGCCTCTTCCTGTCAATCACCATGCGTACGCCCGTGCAAATGTATCCTTCGCACCATCCCGTCGCTGACCGCCGATGCCCACTGTAGCTGTACGACACGCCTGCGCATTGCGGTGCATACGCATGCGCAGCTCTGATCTGATTGCCCGCTGTGAGAAAAACGCATTGCTGCGATCAGATCTGAATGACCCCCTAGAACAAATTAAGGCTGCGATGTTGCAAGGGCAATGTGTGCCACCTGGATCCTCCACAGCCCCATCTACAGAAGAGCAACCTAGGAGAGAAGGTAATACTGAGAGAAGGAGCTGCCCAATTTGGTTCATAGGTCTAATCAAAATCAAGGCAGATGCTTTGTAATGGCACTGACTGACACTCCACCAGCAATCTACCAGTGGCGTGCGGTGAGGTCAGAGGCTGGTGAGGCACTACAGCCATAATGTCCGCCGAATCCTGCCGATGACCCCTACCGCCGCCAAGCCAATGCCCACTACTGCCACTTAGCCGATGCCTGCTGCCACCGCCAATGGCTTACAAACTAGCCCACCATCAACTGACCCAGCCCTCCGCCACTAATTTGCACCTCAGTCCGATGCTGCCAATGCCCGTTGCCTGCCTGCTCATCATACTTGGGATATATTGTACATTTTTATAGAAAAAAATAAAAATTAGTGTTTGGGAAGGGAGTGGGAGGAGGACATGAATGCAATTTTGTTGTCCAGGGCTTCCATTAACTTAATGGAGAAGGATCTGAATGGGTTAAAAAATGTAAAAAAAAAATATGCGTGAGGTCCCCCTTCCTAAGTATAACCAGCCTCGGGCTCTTTGAGCCGGTCCTGGTTGTTTAAATACTGGGAAAAAATTGGACAGGGGTTCCCCGTATTTAGACAACCAGAACCGGGCTCTTAGACCGGTCATGGTTCCAAAAACACGGGGGACAAAAGATGTAGGGGTCCCCCGTATTTTTAAAACCAGCACCGGAATCCACTAGCCAGGGACATAATGCCACAGCCGGGGGACACATTTATGTAGGTCCCTGCGGCCGTGGCATTAACCCCCCAACTAGTCACCCCTGGCCGGGGTTCCCTGGAGGAGTGGGGACCCCTTAAATCTAGAGGTCCCCCCCTCCAGGCACCCAAGGGCCAGGGGTGAAGCCCGAGGCTGTCCCCAGCACCCCTGGGCGGTGGGTGCCGGGCTGATAGCCATAAGTGTGTATAAAAAAGAATTTTGTTTTTTGTTGTGGAACTACAAGGCCCAGCAAGCCTCCCCCGCTTGCTGGTACTTGGAGAACCTCAAGTGCCAGCATGCGGGGAAATAACGGGCCCGCTGGTACCTGTAGTTCTACAACAACAAAAAATACCCAAATAAAAACACAACACACACACCGTGAAAGTAAAAATTTATTAAAACACACTTACACACTCACACATACTTACCTACATCCCACGCCGGTCACGTCCACTTGTCCAGTAGAATCCAATAGGTGGTTCCTGTAAAAATGAGAGAGAGATCACTTACCTACATCCCACGCCGGTCACGTCCACTTGTCCAGTAGAATCCAAAAGGGGTACCTGTAGAAATGAAAATTATACTTACAAACAAAGTAATCCACAGGAGGAGAGAGAGAGAGGGAGAGAGAGAGAGCGAGAGAGAGAGAGAGAGAGAGAGAGAGAAATTAATGAATATTATGCCCTCGCTGACGCGGGAAGACGTTAGCACAGACAGGGGAGAGTGCTGCTGCTAACTGGGATGATGGAGCAGGCTCCCCCAATAGTTGTGAGCCTAGTAGCTGTACCCCTAGTAGCTTTGCCCCCTGTAGCAGTGCCCCGAGTAGTTGTGACCCCTGTAGTTGTGCCCCCAGTCGCTGTGCCCCTTGTAGCTGTGCCCCCTGTAGCTTTGCCCCTTGTGGCTGTGCCCCCCAGTTGCTGTGCCCCCTGTAGCTTTGCCCCTTGTGGCTGTGCCCCCCAGTTGCTGTGCCCCTTGTACTTGTGCCCCTTATAGCTGTGCCCCTTGTTGTTGTGCCCCCCAGTTGCTGTGCCCCTTGTTGATGTGCCCCCCAGTTGCTGTGCCCCTGTTGCTGTGCCCCTTGTTGTGCCCCCCAGTTGCTGTGCCCCTTGTTGTTGCGCCCCCCAGTTGCTGTGCCCCTGTTGCTGTGCCCCTTGTTGTTGTGCCCCCCAGTTGCTGTGCCCCTGCTGCTGTGCCCCTTGTTGTTGCGCCCCCCAGTTGCTGTGCCCCTTGTAGTTGTGCCCCCAGTCGCTGTGCCCCCAGTAGTTGTGACCCCAGTCGCTGTGCCCCTTGTAGCTTTGCCCCTAGCTGTGCCCAAAGTAGTTGTGCCCCCTGTCGCTGTGCCCCCAGTCGCTTTGTCCCCAGTAGCTGTGACCCCTGTAATTGTGCCCCCAGTTGCTGTGCCCCTTGTAGTTGAGCCCCCCAATTGCTGTGCCCCTTGTAGTTGTGCCCCCCAGTTGCTGTGCCCCCAGTTGCTGTGCCCTTGTAATTGTGCCCCCCAGTTGCTGTGCCCCTTGTACTTGTGCCCCTTATAGCTGTGCACCTTGTTGTTGTGCCCCCCTGTTGCTGTGCCCCTTGTTGTTGTGCCCCCCAGTTGCTGTGCCCCTGTTGCTGTGCCCCTTGTTGTTGTGCCCCCAGTTGCTGTGCCCCTTGTTGATGCGCCCCCCAGTTGCTGTGCCCATGTTGCTGTGCCCCTTGTTGTTGTGCCCCCCAGTTGCTGTGCCCCCCAGTTGCTGTGTCCCTCTTGCTGTGCCCCTTGTTGTTGTGCCCCCCATTTGCTGTGCCCCTGTTGCAGTGCCCCCCAGTTGCTGTGCCCCTTGTTGTTGTGCCCCCCAGTTGCTGTGCCCCTCTTGCTGTGCCCCTGTTGCTGTGCCCCTCTTGCTGTGCCAGCTGCTGTGCCCCCCAGTTGCTGTGCCCCCAGTTGTTGTGCCCCCCAGTTGTTGTGCCCCTCTTGCTGTGCCCCAACACAAACACATTAAAAAAAAAAAACACACACATACTTACCGCTCCTGCAGCGCTGTCCTCCGTCCGTCCTCCGCCGGCTCGTCTCTTCTGTACTATGGGAGAGACGTCATGACTCATGACGTCTCTCCCATAGTAGCGTCGCTGGCTGCAGCGGGCGCCCACACAGCCCACGGCGCCTGCTGCAGCCGGGAAGGGGGTGATTGGACAGCGGATCCAGCACTGGATCCGCTGGGCCAATCACATCTGGACACTGACAGGGGCGTGCATTCAGCCCCTGTCATTGCGGCACCAGTATAGGTGGCGCTTGTCCATTCATTTTCAATGGGCTTTCACAGCCCATTGCTGCGCCCCGCCCCCTGCCCGCCCCCCGCTGCCCGGAGTTTTAATGTTAGCAGCGGGAGGCACCTCTCCCGCTGCCTCCCACCCTCACAAGCAGCCACAGGGGGGGATTATTAAAATAAGGAAAAAAGATATTGATAACAGACTCTGTTATAAATATCTTCTTTTTATTATTTTAATCATTATGACAGGGGAGGCACTGCCTCCCCTGACTGCACGTACCTGCAATCTACAAATAGGCAGCTGTTCACTGAAAAAAGAACTTGGCTAAAAAAGTTAATATCTACCCATGGAGATCAAATGTGTGAGCCTAAAGTTCCTTCTGTCCTGAGCCTAATAACATAACAGGAGAGTTACATCTTCTACAACATTTATCAGTAATTAACTTTGCTTCTCAAAATGCAGAGAGCATCTGTCAGTGTAAAAGAAAAAGAAAAGAAAAAAGTTACCAGCTACTTCTCCCACCAGTAGCAAAAAGATCCCTCAGTAGTTAAGCCATTTTCTCCCTAGCCCAGTCTGGATTGAGAATGAGATACAGAAAAAGGCTTGGCCCTGCACACCAGGGTAGATATTCTAGGGGCACGCAGTAACATAGTAACTAAGGTTGAAAAAAGACAATTGTCCATCGAGTTTAACCTATTTGTGGTCTCCTATGCAGTCTTGTTATAGGACTAGTTATTTTTATGTTAGGACTAGTTATAATAACTATAATGCATGCCTACGCACCATAACCGTCTGCCAGAGCCCTGATAAAAGCACATACAGGTTGAGTATCCCATATCCATATATTCCGAAATACGGAATATTCTGAAATACGGACTTTTTTGAGTGAGAGTGAGATAGTGAAACCTTTGTTTTTTGATGGCTCAATGTACACAAACTTTGTTTAATACACAAAGTTATTAAAAATACTGTATTAAATGACCTTCAGGCTGTGTATATAAGGTGTATATGAAACATAAATGAATTGTGTGAATGTAGACACACTTTGTTTAATGCACAAAGTTATAAAAAATATTGGCTAAAATTACCTTCAGGCTGTGTGTATAAGGTGTATATGTAACATAAATGCATTCTGTGCTTAGATTTAGGTCCCATCACCATGATAGCTCATTATGTTATGCAATTATTCCAAAATACTGAAAAATCCGATATCCAAAATACCTCTGGTCCCAAGCATTTTGGATAAGGGATACTCAACCTGTATCATTATCTTTTCTTATCATAGCATATCATGGCTATAAGAACTTCCAGTGCAATGTATTAAATAATATATGCAGGGACATGGGCTCCAATAGTAGCCCACTCTATGAAATGTTGCTTATGCCGATCACTTTGCTCCAGGCATTCTTACTGCACATGTGTAATCATTGGAATGCGCATGTACCAGCTGATCCCTCTCCTGAAAAATCTGCAGAAGTATTGCCTATAGGCTATGCTGGCTAATGCCATCTAAATATTGCAAGGTTTTTTTGTTGGAACATTTCATAACATAGAAACCTAATGCGGGCTGTTTCTGCGATTTAAAACAGAGGAACATTGTGGGTACTGCTGCAAAGGATTGCAGTAAGCCCTTGGGGATATTTAAATCTTGAGTTTTACCTGTAAAACTGTGTTAATAAATATATTCCCTAGTTTACAAAGTTTCACCAAGGACTATTGCAATCCTGTGCAACAGAACTGCTTAACCACTTAACAATCCCCCCCCCCCCCAAAAAAAAAACGCTCAGAAATTGTCGAGGGTTTTTTATGAGTGAATTAGGGGAAGAGCATTCCCCTATATATATGATTTTAGTAAAAAAAAAATATATATATATATATATATACATATATATGGAAACAGGGGGAATGGGGATATGAGCGACCAATGGTGTTATACTGAAATAGACTAAAAATGGAAGGATACCCAATATATAAAAAATATATATACAATTTATTGTAACAACAGGATTGGACCAACGCGTTACATCAAGTCTGAGAGATGAAACACGTTGGTCCAATCTTTCTGATGACCTCTGATTGAGTTAAGACATATATATATATATATATATATATATATATATATATATATATATTTCCTCATACAATTTTTTTATCTATATATTTGCTCAGTTTTTATCTCATCTGTGTTCTTAAAAAATATTTTTTTATGTCAGATGTGATTCATTTTTTGTATAAATCGTATATATATTTTTTATATATTGGGAATCCTTCCATTTTTAGTCTATTTCAGTATAACACTATTGGTCGCTCATATCCCCATTCCCCCTTTTTCCATAATTTTTTTTTACAGGGACTTACCACCCCTGTGTACTTGGGGAGTATCTGACACCCATACAAATTGTGGAGTGTTTTTATACAGCATATTGATATATATGTTTACATGTAGTTTAAAAAAAATATTAACCAGATAATATTAATTTGGTTTACTCGCAAGTGGCGCAATATTATCTATTCTAGACAATATATATACATATATATATATATATATATATATATATATATATATATACAACTCCAATAGAATAAATGGCACTCAGGATACTTGTAAGCAACAAACCGTTGTATTAAACGTGGTACAAATGTCGAACATTTTCATGGTCTCAGTCCCTTCCTCAGGACCACACCAGCATAAAAGACAAAACACCTACCCCACCTAAATACCCTACACACACCATACTCACCTGACCCCGTGCAGGCAATCAGACGCACACCGCGACGCTGATCCCTCTGTTGCACTTCCGGAGACCATAGGATGCAGTGACCATAGGAACTGCACTGACTGCGTTCCATCAGGCACGACTTCTGCGTTCCACCGGGGTGCACCATGGAGACCAGACGCAGAGGGGCCTTTATAGCCACACGGGGAGAGGAGCATACCACATTAAACATATCGAAGTGTAAAAATCATACAATAGACGTGCAATTAAAACATAGAGTGGAATAAACAGGAGTACAAGCATTAAGCAACATATATCTCAATAATGAATAATGAATTACGGGCTGATATGATTGGGCGACCTAGGGGACTAGTGTTGTTTTTATGTAATTTAGGGAGTGTATATAGCACAGGAACTACCGGATGTGACACCATAAGGGCATCATAAACCTTTCTGGATATTAATTAATTCTCAAATGCAAGTTTCAAAACTTGGTTAAGCTCCCTTTGATAATTTACAGTAGAGTCACTACTCAATTTTTTATACACTTCAGGGTCCCTTAGTTGCGACATGATCTCAGCCCTATAAATCTCCAAGTCTTGAACTACAAACGAAATAGCGTAATGTTTGTATAGACTCAACAAACAAGGAGCGCTTATAAAATAACACATAATGCAATTTATTAAGAATACAGATAAAATAGCAATAATTACTGCATAAACATTTGCAACCAAAAATAAAAAACAATAAAATCAATCTAAGATGGCAGTGAATGAAGCATAGCAATTTAGATGTAATATAGAATGAAGCTTAAATGAAATTAGCAGAGTTGAGGCTTTTTATACCTCCTGAAGAAACTGCAGTTTGCTGTGGCAGAGAAATGCATGAGGGCTACGGAGTTTGAGCGTCTGCATTTGGGAATAAGCAGCAACTATCATTTGAAGTGGATACGTCCTCCCCCAGCCGCCCGCTGCGTTAGGAACATTTAACAACTGACTGTCGCTTTATATCAAGCCCCGTCAGTAGACTAGGTATCGTGGACTCACCATTTCCCCCCTTGCATACCTACAGAGGGGGAACCGATCAGCTGTCTGGAGCCCATACGTCTGCACTGCCATCGACTGGAAAGTACGGTCAATACCTGCAATGGGTGAGGACTAATCTTTGGTTAGGGGTGAGCATAACGTCTCCACTCCACTTTATTTACAGCTGTGGACTTCATGTTTTTAAGAAAAAATCCTTCCCACTGATTCTGGATTTACCAGCTTTAAACCATCAATATATGGACCTCAACTCTGCTAATTTCATTTAAGCTTCATTTTATATTACATCTAAATTGCTATGCTTCATTCACTGCCATCTTAGATTGTTTGTTTTTATTTTTGGTTACAAATGTTTATGCAGTAATTATTGCTATTTTATATGTATTCTTAATAAATTGCATATGTTATTTTATAAGCGCTCTTTGTTGAGTCTATACAAACATTACGCTATTTCTATGTTTAGGCATCCAGTTTGCCATATAGGAGCAGCTATAAAATAAAATAAACTATACAAAGGTGCTTTTTTAATTGCTAAATTATTTTTAAGTGTTTATAGCACCCGATTTCTCAGTGGAATCTATTTCCCTGTGATACTATTGTGCATTGAACTACTATAGCCCCGCCAGACGTGTGGACAATGATTATGAGGACAATCGTGTCTATAAGTGGTTGACGGGCACAGACACATCACGTCATGATTATAATTCAAACCGACGACGCAGACCATGGCAGAGAAAGGGTCAAGCATCTAAGTCTGATGTTCAGACATCAAACAGTGACAGTGACTTTGTTATATCTGAATCTGATGATCCATCTAAAATGTCTGGAGTCCCTTTAGGGAAAGCCAAACCAAAAAAGGCAATGCAGCATCCCAGGCAGAGCTCCCACCCACATGGCGGGTCAGAACCAGAGGAGGTCGCAAAGTGGTAGACAAGAAAAAAACCTAGTGTTTAATCTGTCAAAGAGGAAGTTGAAGACTCTTGAAGTAAAGGTTCTAAATAAAGGACTAAGTTTTGTGCCTACGAATTGGTATGATGAATTTAAGTGGACACGAGATTCTCATAATTTTGCGACAAAGCTCAGGCTGAAAGAATTTTTTCAGGATAAACAACAACAGACTGTACTTACTATGTTTGATGCTTTTTTATGGTCCTCGTCTAGGTCAAGTTTTGATCCAGTTTCCAGCCATGCATCTCTGAAAACGTTTAATAGGCTCCTAGATGAGTTGGTGAATGAATTCATTTCTGCACCAGGAAAAGTTAGTTACAATTTATCTAAAGCAGAGACCAAAGAATTACAGGACTTGTCATCTTACGAGGACACTGTAATTCGCCCAGCGGATAAGGGCAGGGCGATAGTAGTTCAAGACTTGGAGATTTATAGGGCTGAGATCATGTCGCAACTAAGAGACCCTGAAGTATATAAAAAATTGAGTAGTGACCCTACTGTAAATTATCAAAGGGAGCTTAACCAAGTTTTGAAACTAGCATTTGAGAATTAATTAATATCCAGAAAGGTTTATGATGCCCTTATGGTGTCACATCCGGTAGTTCCTGTGCTATATACACTAACTAAATTACATAAAAACAACACTAGTCCCCCAGGTCGCCAAATCATATCAGCCCGTAATTCATTATTCCAGCCTGTTTCCCAAATTCTTACTGTATTGTCCAACCGTTATTATCGAAGAAAAATACCTTCTTGAAGGATACGACTACTTTTTTGAAACAACTAATGGAACTAAAAGAAGTTCCTTCTAATACCCTCATGTGTTGTCTTGATGTATCAAGTTTGTATACATCTATACCTCACAATGGGGGTATGGCAGCAATGAAGGATTTCATGGAACAATGGGGGTCATTCCGAGTTGATCGCTCGCTAGCAGTTTTTAGCAGCTGTGCAAACGCTATGCCGCCGCCCTCTGGGAGTGTATTTTAGCTTAGCAGAAGTGCGAACGGATGGATCACAGAGTGCCTGCAAAAAAAATTTGTGTAGTTTCAGAGTAGCTCAAAACCTACTCAGCGCTTGCGCTCACTTTAGACTATTCAGTTCCGGATTTGACGTAACACACCTGTCCAGCATTCGCCCAGCCACGCCTGCGTTTTCCCTGGCACGCCTGCGTTTTTCCAAACACTCCCTGAAAACGGTCAGTTGCCACCCGGAAATGCCCACTTCATGTCAATCACTCTGCGGCAGCCAGTGCGACTGAAATGCATCGCTACACCCTGAGCAAAACTGCATCGTTTGTTGTTCCTGTACGTCGCACGTGCGCAGAATTGAAGTTTTTTTAGCCTGATTGCTGCGCTGCGAACAAATGCAGCTAGCGATCAACTCGGAATGACCCCCAATTTCTCCCCAAGTTATCATTTAGTCATGACTTGTTTCTTCATCTATTAGAGCTTACGTTATGCAGGAATTATTTCCTGTTTGACGGGCAGTTCTATTTACAGCTGCGAGGGTGTGCCATGGGGTCGTCCGTGGCCCCTCGTATGCTAATATATTCATGTTCTCACAGGAGGATAGAATGTTTCTTGAAAATTTGAATGTCAACTGCTATATATTCTGCTATACCAGATATATAGATGACATCTTCTTGCTTTGGACAGGAGGTGAGGAGAGGTTTGTGAAGCTTATAGATGTGATCAATTTATTGGACTCCCCCATAAAATTCACCTATAAATGTAGTGCCACTGAAGCGGTGTTTCTGGATGTTAATATTTTTTTGAAGGCTGGTATTTTTGAAACAACAGTTCATCATAAATTAACTGATATAAATACGTTCTTGACGGCCTCAAGTCATCACCCTGAGTCTCTGAAAAGAGGTTTACCCCGATCCCATATGATGCAACGTACACACATCACGGGTGACCCCCTAAAGGTGTCTGAACAATTAGATCTTTTGATTGAGAAATTTGTGATCAGGAGTTATGATTTGTGGACTTTAAGAAAACAAAAACATGAAGTTATATTACCCAGAAGTGAGCTATTACATGCATCTAAAAAACAAAATGAGAAAATTATCCCATGGGCATCTGATTTTACTACGGCTTTTCCTATCGTGAGACGAGCAACACAGGCCTTGTGGCCTATTGTGAAATCAGACCCTGATCTTCCATGTTTTAATGAGTTAAGACCAGTCACTGCCTTCAGGAGGGGCCGCAATTTGCGGGACAGACTGGTACAGGCCGACATTACAGTTAGGGGCAACTCTAGCCCCAGTAATGTATATGTTAAACTACCAGGCTGCTATAAGTGCAGCCAATGTACCACATGTAGTCACATGATTGCTTGCAAATCTTTCAAACATCCTCATGTATATAAAATATATGACATCTGCTATGTTCTCTCATGTAATTCAACATTTGTGGTTTACATTGTAGTTTTCCCATGTGGTTTTTACTATGCGGGTCAAACCACTCGAAAATTTAGCGAGAGGATGGCAGCCCATCGGTCTGCCATACATTTGATTATGTCAGGTCGTAAGATTAATCAACCTGTTGCCAAGCATTTTAAGGAATTTGGTTTTTCGTTGGTATCTCTGAAACATTTTATGATTGATCATGTCCCCCCCGTCGTTACGGGGGGGTCGGAGACAGAGCGAAAACGCTACTTATTAAAGAATCAAAATGGATTATGAGGCTGGGGACAATTTTCCCTAATGGTCTCAATGAGAAAATTAACTGGAACATGTTATAGCTATCCCTGTGATTGTTTAATAGATGTGAGATACATATGGTTCCTGAGATATATGTTGCTTAATGCTTGTACTCCTGTTTATTCCGCTCTATGTTTTAACTGCACGTCTATTGTATGTTTTTTAAACTTCGATATGTTTAATGTGGCATGCTCCTCTCCCCGTGTGGCTATAAAGGCCCCATGGCGTCTGGTCTCCATGGTGCGCCCCGGTGGATCGCGGGAGCCGTGCCTGGTGGAACGCAGTCAGTGCGGTTCCTATGGTCACCGTATCTGCGCAACCGGAAGTGCGACGGAGGGATCAGCGTCGCGGTGTGCGTCTGATTGCCTGCACGGGGTCAAGTGAGTATGGTGTGTGTAGGGTATTTAGGTGGGGTAGGTGTTTTGTCTTTTATGCTGGTGTGGTCCTGAGGAAGGGGCTGAGCCCCCGAAAACGTTCGACATTTGTACCACATTTAACACAACGGTTTGCTGCTTACAAGTCTCCTGAGTGCCGTTTATTCTATTGGAGTTGTATGCTGTTTAAAAAGTGTGCACCAGGAGCTGCTGTCTTACATTGAAGGAGTGCCGACTGTTGACGTGTGTGTGTGTGTGTGTGTGTGTGTGTGTGTGTGTGTGTGTGTGTGTGTGTGTATATATAACATTTTTATTTTTATGAAAAAATAATAATCTCAAACATCGGAACATCGTTCGGGAAGATATATAACATCAGAACATCACAGACAGCTGCCAGGTACATGCGGGGGGGTTGGGGGGGGGGGCTTGGTTTACACTTTCTCAGGGGCTGCTATTGTCTGCAGCCGCTGGGTGGGGGATCTTGCGGTGTGTGCTGACCGATCAACAGTGATCGGCAGCGAGACAAACACTGAGGGGAGGGTGCAGGGAGGCAGAGGTTTCTCTTCCCTGCTGCTGTTAACACTGTTTATCTGACTGGTCACATCCTGTGCGACCAAGTCAGATAAACACTTGCTGGTATGGTGGCATCTGATGCGACCATGCCAGGTAAGTGGTTAAAACGATCACTAACATCAAAACTGAAGAAACACCTTGGTACAAATTAACATTTCAAGAGTTCAAGCGATAAGAAAGAGAACAATTTACAGAACAAAAGCATCCTGATATACAGATGTTTCCTCATACATCTAGCCTCAATATGCCATGCAGTGTGAGATGCCTAGCATGAATGAGCTGCCACATCCCATGTAACTCTTCTATCATTAAGAGTCTTTTTTGCCAAAAATGCGTCTTAGTCGCAACTCAATGTGACTAGAAGCCCGAAAAGACTGTGCTGAATAATTTGATATATGACACTTGTATATTGTGTGTGACTGATTCTGTATATAGAGCAGAACAGAACTGGTATTGGAAACTAGCTGCCGCTGCTACATTGTAGCACTTAGGATACAGATTCAGACACTTAGTCACACATAAATATAAAAGAGTTATATATCAAATTAATGAGGACAGTCTCCTCATGCGTCCTAGCCGCATTGTGTTGCAACTAAAATGCATTTTCGGCAAAAAATAAGCCAATGCTAGAAGATTTTCACACGACCTGGTGTGCCAAGAGGGGCTGTTTGGCATAACTGCAGAAAAGATGTATGAGTACATACTGCATCTGCATAAATAAACTGACTTTATTACAATGACTATAAAATCATTTGATGTAATATATATGCCCAGACAGGAGAAGCAGGTGGGTGGGATGGGGCTTGGCTAAGTGTGTCATTAGGCCCTCCCCCTCTCATGGGAAATTATGCAATTTGTGCATATTTGCATAGGAGGTAGGGCCAAATTACATGATTGCCATATACAGTAAATGCATCATTAGGCCCCACCCCCTCCTCGAATTCCCGAATAAGTCTCCACATTCTGCCCACTTCTCTAGGAAGTTGGTGGGATGTGGGACGGGTGTCCACTCTTCCGCGGGTGCCAGGGACTACCCGAAAAATCATTGTCTCCAGCAGGAACCGGGAAAGTAGGCAAGTACAGATGTGTACACTTACACCATTTCTATTATGCTCAGTTTGGCACACCATGCATAGCACAGCTAAGCTTTTTTCTACAAGCAGCGAGTTGATGGATTTAAAAAAGTTTGTTTGCCATAATAGACTATGTATAAATTAGCATATTAAAGAAGCAAATTAAGAAAAATCACAAAGCATGGCTAAATCTCTGAGTCTGTAGCATGCCAAACTGTGCCATATGTGGCATGATATAGGAAAGGGATGCAGTTAGATTGCCAGTCGGGATCCCGGCAGTCAGGAATCTTGAAGGTTCTGTGCCATGAGACGCAAAGTACTGATGGCCGGTACTTTGCGCATATGCAGGACCTGTACTGCAGTGACGTACAGTGAGGTGAGGCAGAGTCTTTCCTGTCATACTCCAGTATACGTGAGAGTTTTGACTACATAAAGCATATGAAAAATACAAAGAATATATTCAAAGAATATATTATAAATATCTTCTTTGTATTAGTCTAAACATTTTTATAGTCTACAATTTTTTCTGCACATCCCTGATCAAAACTCACCAAAGTTCCAGCAGCATATACTGCTGCACCTGTGTATAATGCCCACATGTATATACTGCTGCGCCTGTGTATAATGCCCACATGTATATACTGCTGCGCCTGTGTATAATGCCCACATGAACCCTTGGGCTCATATATTGTGTTTAAATCTGGCTCTGGTACTGGCCAGTGCCTCCTCAGCCATTTACCTCACCGCACCTCCCTGCCGTACTGCACAGTAAGGGATATGCAACATCAAGAGATTGACAGTCTGCAGCCGCTTGGGGGTAAGGAGGACGCAGCGACGTAAGCCATTTACCAAAAGGAAGATGTGCCACCTCCGTTTTAGGGGTGTGCAGAGGACAGGATCTCCACCGGAAGATGGAGATTACCTGGCCACTTGGTACTAGCTGCAGCGGCCGGCTTGCATGACCTCATAGGTTATTCAGCTGGCCGACGGTGTCTCAAGTAATCTGATGCTGCATCCCAGGATGCAGCACTTTATCACAAATACATGCAGGAGGCGTCCACTTATAGCAAACACCTCCTGCTGTATTATCATATTCGAGCATTGCTGCTGCTTCCAAGTAAAGAACCCAAAGTCCTTAAGAGGATTTCGCCACACAATAGACTCCAGTTCATTCCAGATTACAATATTAAATGCCCATTTTTAGTGTTTAAATACAGTGTACCTACTGTAAGGCTGAAAAAAAATCCAAAAAATGAAAAAAATAAAAAATTATATATATATATATATATATATATATATATAAACAAAGACTCATGTCGACCTTTTAACCTGTCGGCCTAGAGCATGTCGACCTAATGACCATGTCGACATATAGGCCATGTCGACCTATTGCATGTTGACCTTCAGTGGTTGACCTAATGACTGTCGACCTAAGCTGTGTCGACCTAACGACCGTATCCCGTAGCAGAGAAGCTGGTGATTGTCCCATCTAATTAGAACCAGCTGGGACAACCTCAGTGACTAGCGACGGCCGGGTCCAGCATGCCAATCGGCTTCTGATGCTGGGTTCTGGAATCCCACTTTCTTAGTGACGGCCAGGACCAGGAAGAAGGTTGTGAGCAACTCGCAGCAGCTCCTAACAGCATGTCGATCAATTTCAATATTATGACTGCCGACATTTCATACTCAAACCCTTTCAAATTACTACTATATAAAAGATTGTTATATTTTGTTTCTGCTGGATCTTTTTATTGAACATTTTCTTAGGCAAGTAGCATAAAATAAATAATTGAACAATTAAACAATACAGAGAACATTAAACGTCTATGGGGGTAATTCAGACATAATCGGACGCTAGTTTTTTTTTTGCACTGCTGCTAACAGATAGTCGCCGCCCATAGGGGAGTGTATTTTTGCTTTGCAAGTGTGCGAACGCATGTGTAGCAGAGCTGTACAAACAGATCTTGTGCAGTCTCTGCGCAGCCCAGGAATTACTCAGCCGCTGCGATCACTTCAGCCTGTCCGGGACTGGAACTGATGTTAGGAACCCTCCCTGCAAACGCTTGGACACGCCTGCGTTTTTCCAACCACTCCCAGAAAACGGTCAATTGCCACCCACAAACGGCTTCTTCCTGTCAATCTCCTTGCGAACGCCCGTGCAAATGGATCCTTCGCACAAGCCCATTGCTGAGCGGCGATCCGCTTTGTACCTGTGCGATGCACCTGCGCATTGCGGTGCATACGCATGCACAGTTCTGACCTGATCGCAGCGCTGCAAAAAACGCTAGCGAGCGATCAGGTCTGAATTACCCCCTATATGTAGAACTGGGAACAGTGGGAGAGAGCAGAGAAGGAAAGAGAAAGAAAGTACCATGGTAATGGACACGAAATAAGAGTAGTCAAATCAGAATGACTATGATAAAAAGCAGCAATAATAAGAGAAATTGGAAATTAAAAGAAGCTGCTGACCTCTAGTAGGCATTTAGGAGATCTGAACAGAAGATTTAGATAGTATACAATGGGGGTTCTGACTCAATGGGGGTAATTCCAAGTTGATCGCAGCAGGACATTTTTTTAGCAGTTGGGTAAAACCATGTGCACTGCAGGAGAGGCAGATATAACATGCGCAGAGAGAGTTAGATTTGGGTGTGGTGTGTGTTTAATCTGCAATCTAATTTGCAGTGTAAAAATAAAGCAGCCAGTATTTACCCTGCACAGAAATAAAATAACCCACCCAAATCTAACTCTCTCTGCACATGTTATATCTGCCTCCCCACCAGTGCACATGGTTTTGCCCAACTGCTAAAAAATTTCCTGCTGCGATCAACTTGGAATTACCCCCAATATGCAGTAATGTGTTCCATAAGCCGTACAACCAGAATGCGTTAATAGTGGCAAAGATAGAGTGAGGCACAGACTCAGACTCCTATGCAAGGCAATTTTTACATTTGGCAGGGTCAGCATATGCTTGATAAGTTTATGAAATATGAGTGAGAGATGGACCAGGGTAGAATACAGAGGGGAATCGGCGACCTGGGTGTTAGTTACAGCTCTAATGAAGTCATGCATGATTATCCAGTAGACCTATGTTTTAGGTTAAGTCCACCATATGAGCAGCAGGGTGCCTCACTAGCCACAGTAGAACCAACCAGGGACGTGCAGTCAGGGGAGGCAGGGGAGGCAGAGCCTCACCTGTCATGCTCCCTGTCATTCTCCAGAGGTTTGACTATATAATGATTAGAATAATACAAAGAAGATGTTTATAACAAATAATCATCTTCTTTGTATTAAAGTGATCATTTGTATAGTAAAAATAAGATTTTACTTACCGATAAATCTATTTCTCGTAGTCCGTAGTGGATGCTGGGACTCCGTCAGGACCATGGGGATTAGCGGCTCCGCAGGAGACAGGGCACAAAAATAAAAGCTTTAGGACTAGGTGGTGTGCACTGGCTCCTCCCCCTATGACCCTCCTCCAAGCCTCAGTTAGGATACTGTGCCCGGACGAGCGTACACAATAAGGAAGGATTTTGAATCCCGGGTAAGACTCATACCAGCCACACCAATCACACCGTACAACCTGTGATCTGAACCCAGTTAACAGTATGACAAACGTAGGAGCCTCTGAACAGACGGCTCACAACAATAACAACCCGATTTTTTTGTAACAATAACTATGTACAAGTATTGCAGACAATCCACACTTGGGATGGGCGCCCAGCATCCACTACGGACTACGAGAAATAGATTTATCGGTAAGTAAAATCTTATTTTCTCTGACGTCCTAGTGGATGCTGGGACTCCGTCAGGACCATGGGGATTATACCAAAGCTCCCAAACGGGCGGGAGAGTGCGGATGACTCTGCAGCACCGAATGAGAGAACTCCAGGTCCTCTTTAGCCAGGGTATCAAATTTGTAGAATTTTACAAACGTGTTCTCCCCCGACCACGTAGCTGCTCGGCAGAGTTGTAATGCCGAGACCCCTCGGGCAGCCGCCCAAGATGAGCCCACCTTCCTTGTGGAATGGGCCTTGATAGATTTAGGCTGTGGCAGGCCTGCCACAGAATGTGCAAGTTGAATTGTGCTACAAATCCAACGAGCAATCGTCTGCTTAGAAGCAGGAGCACCCAGCTTGTTGGGTGCATACAGTATAAACAGCGAGTCAGATTTTCTGACTCCAGCCGTCCTTGAAATATATATATTTTCAATGCCCTGACAACGTCCAGCAACTTGGAATCCTCCAAATCGCTAGTAGCCGCAGGCACCACAATAGGCTGGTTCAGGTGAAACGCTGAAACCACCTTAGGCAGAAACTGAGGACGCATCCGCAGTTCTGCCCTGTCCGAATGGAAAATCAGATATGGGCTTTTATACGATAAAGCCGCCAATTCTGACACTCTCCTGGCTGAAGCCAGGGCCAGTAGCATGGTTACTTTCCATGTAAGATATTTCAAATCCACCGATTTGAGTGGCTCAAACCAATGGGATTTGAGAAAATCCAAAACTACATTAAGATCCCACGGAGCCACTGGGGGCACAACCGGGGGCTGTATATGTAGTACTCCTTTTACAAAAGTCTGGACTTCAGGAACTGAAGCCAATTCTTTCTGGAAGAAAATCGACAGGGCCGAAATTTGAACCTTAATGGACCCTAATTTGAGGCCCATAGACAATCCTGTTTGCAGGAAATGTAGGAATCGACCCAGTTGAAATTCCTCCGTCGGGGCCTTCCTGGCCTCACACCACGCAACATATTTTCTCCAAATGCGGTGATAATGTTGTGCAGTCACCTCCTTCCTGGCTTTTACCAGGGTAGGGATGACCTCTTCCGGAATGCCTTTTTCCCTTAGAATTCGGCGTTCAACCGCCATGCCGTCAAACGCAGCCGCGGTAAGTCTTGGAATAGACACGGTCCCTGCTGAAGCAGGTCCCGTCTTAGAGGTAGAGGCCACGGATCTTCCGTGAGCATCTCCTGAAGTTCCGGGTACCAAGTTCTTCTAGGCCAATCCGGAGCCACGAGTATCGTTCTTACTCCCCTTTGCCGTATAATTCTCAGTACTTTTGGTATGAGAGGCAGAGGAGGAAACACATACACTAACTGGAACACCCACGGTGTTACCAGAGCGTCCACAGCTATTGCCTGAGGGTCTCTTGACCTGGCGCAATACCTGTCCAGTTTTTTGTTGAGGCGGGACGCCATCATATCCACCTTTGGTTTTTCCCAACGGTTCACAATCATGTGGAAGACTTCTGGATGAAGTCCCCACTCTCCCGGGTGTAGATCGTGTCTGCTGAGGAAGTCCGCTTCCCAGTTGTCCACTCCCGGAATGAACACTGCTGACAGTGCTATCACATGATCTTCCGACCAGCGAAGAATCCTTGCAGCTTCTGCCATTGCCCTCCTGCTTCTTGTGCCGCCCTGTCTGTTTACGTGGGCGACTGCCGTGATGTTGTCCGACTGGATCAACACCGGCTGACCCTGAAGCAGGGGTTTTGCCAGGCTTAGAGCATTGTAAATCGCTCTTAGCTCCAGTATATTTATGTGAAGAGACATCTCCAGGCTTGACCACACTCCCTGGAAGTTTCTTCCCTGTGTGACCGCTCCCCAGCCTCTCAGACTGGCATCCGTGGTCACCAGGACCCAGTCCTGTATGCCGAATCTGCGGCCCTCTAACAGATGAGCACTCTGCAACCACCACAGAAGAGACACCCTTGTCCGTGGAGACAAAGTTATCCGCTGATGCATCTGCAGATGCGATCCGGACCATTTGTCCAGCAGATCCCACTGAAAAGTTCGTGCGTGGAATCTGCCGAATGGAATCGCTTCGTAAGAAGCCACCATTTTTCCCAGGACTCTTGTGCATTGATGCACAGACACTTTTCCTGGTTTTAGGAGGTTCCTGACAAGTTCGGATAACTCCCTGGCTTTCTCCTCCGGAAGAAACACCTTTTTCTGAACCGTGTCCAGAATCATTCCCAGGAACAGCAGACGTGTCGTCGGGGTCAATTGAGATTTTGGAAAATTCAGAATCCACCCGTGCTGTTGCAGCACTACTTGGGTTAGTGCTACTACGTCCTCCAGCTGTTCTCTGGACCTTGCCCTTATCAGGAGATCGTCCAAGTAAGGGATAATTAATACGCCTTTTCTTCGCAGAAGAAACATCATTTCGGCCATTACCTTGGTAAAGACCCGAGGTGCCGTGGACAATCCAAACGGCAGCGTCTGAAACTGATAATGACAGTTTTGCACCACGAACCTGAGGTACCCTTGATGTGAAGGGCAAATTGGGACATGCAGGTAAGCATCCTTGATGTCCAGGGACACCATAAAGTCCCCTTCTTCCAGATTCGCTATCACTGCTCTGAGTGACTCCATCTTGAACTTGAATTTTTGTATGTACAGGTTCAAAGATTTCAGATTTAGAATAGGTCTTACCGAGCCGTCCGGCTTCGGTACCACAATAGTGTGGAATAATACCCCTTTCCCTGTTGTAGGAGGGGTACCTTGACTATCACCTGCTGAGAATACAGCTTGTGAATGGCTTCCAATACCGTCGCCCTGTCTGAGGGAGACGTTGGCAGAGCAGACTTTAGGAACCGGCGAGGGGGAGACTTCTCGAATTCCAACCTGTAACCCTGAGATACTACCTGCAGGATCCAGGGGTCCACCTGTGAGTGAGCCCACTGTGCGCTGAAATTCTTGAGTCGACCCCCCACCGCCCCTGAGTCCGCTTGTAAAGCCCCAACGTCATGCTGAGGGCTTTGCAGAAGCCGGGGAGGGCTTCTGCTCCTGGGAGGGAGCTGCTTGGTGCACTCTCTTACCCTTTCCTTTGCCTCGGGGCAGATATGACTGTCCTTTTGCCCGCTTGTTCTTATAGGAACGAAAGGACTGCGGCTGAAAAGACGGTGTCTTTTTCTGTTGGGAGGGGACCTGAGGTAAAAAGGTGGATTTCCCGGCTGTTGCCGTGGCCACCAAATCCGATAGACCGACCCCAAATAATTCCTCCCCTTTATACGGCAATACTTCCATATGCCGTTTGGAATCCGCATCACCTGACCACTGTCGCGTCCATAAACTTCTTCTGGCAGATATGGACATCGCACTTACTCTCGATGCCAGAGTGCAAATATCCCTCTGAGCATCTCGCATATAAAGAAAAGCATCCTTTAATTGCTCTATAGTCAATAAAATACTGTCCCTATCCAGGGTATCAATATTTTCAGTCAGGGAATCCGACCAAACCACCCCAGCACTGCACATCCATGCTGAGGCGATGGCTGGTCGCAGTATAACACCAGTATGAGTGTATATACTTTTCAGGGTAGTTTCCAGCCTCCTATCAGCTGGATCCTTGAGGGCGGCCGTTTCAGGAGACGGTAACGCCACTTGTTTTGATAAGCGTGTGAGTGCCTTATCCACCCTAGGGGGTGTTTCCCAGCGCGCCCTAACCTCTGGCGGGAAAGGATATAATGCCAATAACTTCTTTGAAATTAGCAGTTTTCTATCGGGGTTAACCCACGCTTCATCACACACTTCATTCAATTCCTCTGATTCAGGAAAAACTACAGGTAGTTTTTTCAGACCCCACATAATACCCCTTTTTGTGGTACTTGCAGTATCAGAGATATGCAAAGCCTCCTTCATTGCCGTGATCATATAACGTGTGGCCCTACTGGAAAATACGTTTGTTTCTTCACCGTCGACACTAGATTCGGTGTCCGTGTCTGGGTCTGTGTCGACCGACTGAGGTAAAGGGCGTTTTACAGCCCCTGACGGTGTCTGAGACGCCTGGACAGGTACTAACTGGTTTGCCGGCCGTCTCATGTCGTCAACTGATTTTTGTAACGTGCTGACATTATCACGTAATTCCATAAACAAAGCCATCCATTCCGGTGTCGACTCCCTAGGGGGTGACATCACCATTACCGGCAATTGCTCCGCCTCCACACCAACATCGTCCTCATACATGTCGACACACACGTACCGACACACAGCAGACACACAGGGAATGCTCTTATCGAAGACAGGACCCCACTAGCCCTTTGGGGAGACAGAGGGAGAGTTTGCCAGCACACACCCAAGCGCTATAAATATATAGGAACAACCCTACAGAAGTGTTGTTTCCTTTATAGCAGCTTAATATATCAATATCGCCAAAAAAGTGCCCCCCCTCTCTGTTTTTTTACCCTGTTTCTGTAGTGCAGTGCAGGGGAGAGTCCTGGGAGCCTTCCTCGCAGCGGAGCTGTGCAGGAAAATGGCGCTGTGTGCTGAGGAGATAGGCCCCGCCCCCTATTTCGGCGGGCTCTTCTCCCGGTGTTTGTGAGACCTGGCAGGGGTTAAATACATCCATATAGCCCCAGGGGCTATATGTGATGTATTTTTAGCCAGAACAAGGTATTATCATTGCTGCCCAGGGCGCCCCCCCCCAGCGCCCTGCACCCTCAGTGACCGCTGGTGTGAAGTGTGCTGACAACAATGGCGCACAGCTGCAGTGCTGTGCGCTACCTCATGAAGACTGAAAAGTCTTCTGCCGCCGGTTTCTGGACCTCTTCACTTTTCGGCATCTGCAAGGGGGTCGGCGGCGCGGCTCCGGGACCGGACTCCATGGCTGGGCCTGTGTTCGATCCCTCTGGAGCTAATGGTGTCCAGTAGCCTAAGAAGCCAATCCATCCTGCACGCAGGTGAGTTCACTTCTTCTCCCCTAAGTCCCTCGTTGCAGTGAGCCTGTTGCCAGCAGGACTCACTGAAAATAAAAAACCTAATAACTTTTTCTAAGCAGCTCTTTAGGAGAGCCACCTAGATTGCACCCTGCTCGGACGGGCACAAAAACCTAACTGAGGCTTGGAGGAGGGTCATAGGGGGAGGAGCCAGTGCACACCACCTAGTCCTAAAGCTTTTATTTTTGTGCCCTGTCTCCTGCGGAGCCGCTAATCCCCATGGTCCTGACGGAGTCCCAGCATCCACTAGGACCGTAGGACGTCAGAGAAAACTCTTTAGGATTTAAGATCACTGTGGATCTGAAGGGAGAAATGAGACGTGAGGCATCAATAGCTCTGCCTCACGTCTCATAGTTGGGAACTGCTGCAGCGCTGCCTGTGGAGCGAGGAGGGGATACACAGCGGCCAATCACACCAGTCAAAACAGTTCCAAGTGAGGCATGCCTCACACTGGCTGGAGCTGTGATTGGGGACCTCGATCATGTGACCATCCAGGAAGAGACCGAGCCACCGCGTCAGGAAACATTAACGCTGGCTGGCCATCGTCTGCATCCCGCACCCGCGGTATAGTGACTGCACACCCACCCTCCTGAAACCTTCCCCTCCCCGGGCCCGCTGTTAAGAATGGCCGCATACCCCCCCGCACCAGCTTTTAAAGTAACGGCATCTCCTGATCACCCCGCCGCCCTGGCTGTCCCTGCTGTCACAATTTCAGCTCATTCAGTGTGCTACAATGTGAATTTCAGCTCATTCAATGTGCTATAATGTGAGTTTCGGCTCATTCAGTGTGCTATAATGTGAGTTTCGGCTCATTCAGTGTGCTACAAGGTGAATTTTGGCTCATTCAGTGTGCTATAATGTAAATTTCGGATCATTCAGTGTGCTAAAAATAAGAATTTACTTACCGATAATTCTATTTCTCATAGTCCGTAGTGGATGCTGGGGACTCCGTAAGGACCATGGGGAATAGCGGCTCCGCAGGAGACTGGGCACATCTAAAGAAAGCTTTAGGACTATCTGGTGTGCACTGGCTCCTCCCCCTATGACCCTCCTCCAAGCCTCAGTTAGGATACTGTGCCCGGACGAGCGTACACAATAAGGAAGGATTTTGAATCCCGGGTAAGACTCATACCAGCCACACCAATCACACCGTATAACCTGTGATCTGAACCCAGTTAACAGCATGATAACAGAGGAGCCTCTGAAAGATGGCTCACAACAATAATAACCCGATTTTTGTAACAATAACTATGTACAAGTATTGCAGACAATCCGCACTTGGGATGGGCGCCCAGCATCCACTACGGACTATGAGAAATAGAATTATCGGTAAGTAAATTCTTATTTTCTCTAACGTCCTAAGTGGATGCTGGGGACTCCGTAAGGACCATGGGGATTATACCAAAGCTCCCAAACGGGCGGGAGAGTGCGGATGACTCTGCAGCACCAAATGAGAGAACTCCAGGTCCTCCTCAGCCAGGATATCAATTTTGTAGAATTTTACAAACGTATTTGCTCCTGACCAAGTAGCTGCTCGGCAAAGTTGTAAAGCCGAGACCCCTCGGGCAGCCGCCCAAGATGAGCCCACCTTCCTTATGGAGTGGGCATTTACAGATTTTTGGCTGTGGCAGGCCTGCCACAGAATGTGCAAGCTGAATTGTACTACAAATCCAACGAGCAATAGTCTGCTTAGAAGCAGGACCACCCAGCTTGTTGGGTGCATACAGGATAAACAGCGAGTCAGATTTCCTGACTCCAGCCGTCCTGGAAACATATATTTTCAGGGCACTGACAACGTCTAGCAACTTGGAGGCCTCCAAGTCCCTAGTAGCCGCAGGCACCACAAATAGGTTGGTTCAGGTGAAACGCTGAAACCACCTTGGGGAGAAACTGAGGACGAGTCCTCAATTCCGCCCTGTCCGAATGGAAAATCAGATAAGGGCTTTTTCAGGATAAAGCCGCCAATTCTGACACGCGCCTGGCCCAGGCCAGGGCCAACAGCATGACCACTTTTCATGTGAGATATTTTAACTCTACAGATTTAAGTGGTTCAAACCAATGTGACTTTTGGAACCCAAAACTACATTGAGATCCCAAAGTGCCACTGGAGGCACAAAAGGAGGCTGTACATGCAGTACCCCTTTTACAAACGTCTGAACTTCAGGGACTGAAGCTAGTTCTTTTTGGAAGAAAATTGACAGGGCCGAAATTTGAACCTTAATGGACCCCAATTTCAGGCCCATAGACACTCCTGTTTGCAGGAAATGTAGGAATCGACCCAGTTGAATTTCCTCCGTCAGGCCTTATTGGCCTCGCACCACGCAACATATTTTCGCCAATTGCGGTGATAATGTTTTTGCGGTTACATCCTTCCTGGCTTTGATCAGGATAGGGATGACTTCATCCGGAATGCCTTTTTTCCTTCAGGATCCGGCGTTCAACCGCCATGCCGTCAAACGCAGCCGCGGTAAGTCTTGGAACAGACAGGGTCCTTGCTGGAGCAGGTCCCTTCTTAGAGGTAGAGGCCACGGATCCTCCGTGAGCATCTCTTGAAGTTCCGGTTACCAAGTCCTTCTTGGCCAATCCGGAACCACGAATATAGTGCTTACTCCTCTCCATCTTATCAATCTCAGTACCTTGGGTATGAGAGGCAGAGGAGGGAACACATACCCTGACTGGTACACCCACGGTGTTACCAGAGCGTCTACAGCTTATTGCCTGAGGGTCCCTGGACCTGGCGCAATACCTGTCGAGTTTTTAATCATGTGGAAGACTTCTGGGTGAAGTCCCCACTCTCCCGGGTGGAGGTCGTGCTGAGGAAGTCTGCTTCCCAGTTGTCCACTCCCGGAATGAATACTGCTGACAGTGCTATCACATGATTTTCCGCCCAGCGAAAAATCCTTGCAGCTTCTGTCATTGCCCTCCTGCTTCTTGTGCCACCCTGTCTGTTTACGTGGGTGACTGCCGTGATGTTGTCCGACTGGATCAACACCGGCTGACCTTGAAGCAGAGGTCTTGCTAAGCTTAGAGCATTGTAAATGTCCCTTAGCTTCAGGATATTTATGTGAAGTGATGTCTCCAGGCTTGACCATAAGCCCTGGATATTCCTTCCCTGTGTGACTGCTCCCCAGCCTCGCAGGCTGGCATCCGTGGTCACCAGGACCCAGTCCTGAATGCCTAATCTGCGGCCCTCTAGAAGATGAGCACTCTGCAACCACCACAGGAGGGACACCCTTGTCCTTGGTGACAGGGTTATCCGCTGATGCATCTGAAGATGCGACCCGGACCATTTGTCCAGCAGGTCCCACTGGAAAGTTCTTGCGTGGAATCTGCCGAATGGGATTGCTTCGTAGGAAGCCACCATTTTACCCAGAACCCTTGTGCATTGATGCACTGAGACTTGGCTCGGTTTTAGGAGGTTCCTGACTAGCTCGGATAACTCCCTGGCTTTCTCCTCCGGGAGAAACACCTTTTTCTGGACTGTGTCCAGGATCATCCCTAGGAACAGAAGACACGTCGTCGGAACCAGGTGCGATTTTGGAATATTGAGAATCCAATCGTGCTGCCGCAACACTACCTGAGATAGTGCTACACCGACCTCCAACTGTTCCCTGGATCTTACCCTTATCAGGGAATTGTCCAAGTAAGGGATAACTAAAATTCACTTCCTTCGAAGGAATATCATCATTTCGGCCATTACCTTGGTAAAGACCCGGGGTGCCGTGGACCATCCATACGGCAGCGTCTGAACTGATAGTGACAGTTCTGTACCATAAACCTGAGGTACCCTTGGTGAGA
The DNA here is from genome assembly GCF_028390025.1 of Pseudophryne corroboree. Lineage (NCBI taxonomy): Eukaryota > Metazoa > Chordata > Amphibia > Anura > Myobatrachidae > Pseudophryne > Pseudophryne corroboree. The sequence continues at coordinate 401,811,224 of NC_086446.1, forward strand.
AGGGTAAATTTTGACATGAAGGTAAGCATCCTTGATGTCCCGAGACATCATGTAGTCCCCTTCTTCCAGGTTCGCAATCACTGCTCTGAGTGACTCAATCTTGAATTTGAACCTCTGTATGTAAGTGTTCAAAGATTTTAGATTTAGAATCGGTCTCACCGAGCCGTCCGGCTTCGGTACCACAACAGTGTGGAATAATACCCCGTTCCCTGTTGCAGGAGGGGTATCTTGATTATCACCTGCTGGGAATACAGCTTGTGAATGGCTTCCAAAACTGTCTCCCTGTCAGAAGGAGACATCGGTAAAGCCGACTTTAGGAAACGGCGAGGGGGAGACGTCTCGAATTCTAATTTGTACCCCTGAGATATCACCTGAAGGATCCAGGGGTCTACTTGCGAGTGAGCCCACTGCGCGCTGAAATTCATTGAGACGGGCCCCCCACCGTGCCTGATTCTGCTTGTAAAGCCCCAGCGTATACTGAGGGCTTGGCAGAGGCGGGAGAGGGTTTCTGTTCCTGGGAACTGGCTGATTTCTTCAGCCTTTTTCCTCTCCCTCTGTCACGGGGCAGAAATGAGGAACCTTTTGCCCGCTTGTCCACGAAAAGACTGCGCCTGATAATACGGCGTCTTCTCATGTTGAGAGGCGACCTGGGGTACAAACGTGGAATTCCCAGCTGTTGCCGTGGCCACCAGGTCTGAAGGACCGACCCCAAATAACGCCTCCCCTTTATAAAGCAATACTTCCAAATGCCGTTTGGAATACGCATCACCTGACCACTGACGTGTCCATAACCCTCTACTGGTAGAAATGGACAACGCGCTTAGACTTGATGCCAGTCGGCAAATATTCCGCTGTGCATCACGCATATATAGAAATGCATCTTTTAAATGCTCTATAGGCAAAAATATACTGTCCCTATCTAGGGTATCAATATTTTCAGTCAGGGAATCCGACCACGCCAACCCAGCACTGCACATCCAGGCTGAGGCGATTGCTGGTCGCAGTATAACACCAGTATGTGTGTAAATACCTTTTAGGATACCCTCCTGCTTTCTATCAGCAGGATCCTTAAGGGCGGCCATCTCAGGCGAAGGTAGAGCCCTTACAAGCGTGTGAGCGCTTTATCCACCCTAGGGGGTGTTTCCCAACGCACCCTAACCTCTGGCGGGAAAGGATATAATGCCAATAACATTTTAGAAATTATCAGTTGTTATCGGGGGAAACCCACGCATCATCACACACCTCATTTAATTTCTCAGATTCAGGAAAACTACAGGTAGTTTTTCCTCACCGAACACAATACCCCTTTTTTGGTGGTACTCGTATTATCAGAAATGTGTAAAACATTTTTCATTGCCTCAATCATGTAACGTGTGGCCCTACTGGATGTCACATTCGTCTCTTCACCGTCGACACTGGAGTCAGTATCCGTGTCGGCGTCTATATCTGCCATCTGAGGTAACGGGCGCTTTAGAGCCCCTGACGGCCTATGAGACGTCTGGACAGGCACAAGCTGAGTAGCCGGCTGTCTCATGTCAACCACTGTCTTTTATACAGAGCTGACACTGTCACGTAATTCCTTCCAACAGTTCATCCACTCAGGTGTCGACCCCCTAGGGGGTGACATCACTATTACAGGCAATCTGCTCCGTCTCCACATCATTTTTCAACTCATACATGTCGACACAAAAGTACCGACATACAGCACACACACAGGGAATGCTCTGATAGAGGACAGGACCCCACTAGCCCTTTGGGGAGACAGAGGGAGAGTTTGCCAGCACACACCAGAGCGCTATATATATACAGGGATAACCTTATATAAGTGTTTTTCCCCTTATAGCTGCTGTATAGTTAATACTGCGCCTAATTAGTGCCCCCCTCTCTTTTTTAACCCTTTCTGTAGTGTAGTGACTGCAGGGGAGAGCCAGGGGAGCTTCCCTCCAACGGAGCTGTGAGGGAAAATGGCGCCAGTGTGCTGAGGAGATAGGCTCCGCCCCTTTTTCACGGACTTTTCTCCTGCTTTTTTATGGATTCTGGCAGGGGTTAAAATTCATCCATATAGCCCTGGGGGCTATATGTGATGTATTTTCGCCAGCCAAGGTGTTTTTATTGCGTCTCAGGGCGCCCCCCCCCAGCGCCCTGCACCCTCAGTGACCGAAGTGTGAAGTGTGCTGAGAGCAATGGCGCACAGCTGCAGTCTGTGCGCTACCTTGTTGAAGACAGGACGTCTTCTGCCGCCGATTTTCCGGACCTCTTCTGCCTTCTGGCTCTGTAAGGGGGCCGGCGGCGCGGCTCTGGGACCCATCCAAGCTGGGCCTGTGATCGTCCCTCTGGAGCTAATGCTCAGTAGCCTAAGAAGCCCAATCCACTCTGCACGCAGGTGAGTTCGCTTCTTCTCCCCTTAGTCCCTCGATGCAGTGAGCCTGTTGCCAGCAGGTCTCACTGAAAATAAAAAACCTAAACTAAAACTTTCACTAAGAAGCTCAGGAGAGCCCCTAGTGTGCACCCTTCTCGTTCGGGCACAGAGATCTAACTGAGGCTTGGAGGAGGGTCATAGGGGGAGGAGCCAGTGCACACCAGATAGTCCTAAAGCTTTCTTTAGATGTGCCCAGTCTCCTGCGGAGCCGCTATTCCCCATGGTCCTTACGGAGTCCCCAGCATCCACTTAGGACGTTAGAGAAATGTGAATTTCGGCTCATTCAGTGTGCTACAATGTGAATTTCGGCTCATTCATTGTGCTACAATGTGAATTTCAGCTCATTCATTGTGCTACAATGTGAATTTCGGCTCATTCATTGTGCTACAAGGTGAATTTTGGCTCATTCAGTGTGCTACAATGTGAATTTCGGCTCATTCAGTGTGCTACAATGTGAATTTCAGCTCATTCAGTGTGCTATAATGTGAGTTTCGGCTCATTCAGTGTGCTACAATGTGAGTTTCGTCTCATTCATTGTGCTACAATGTGAATTTCGGCTCATTCATTGTGCTACAAGGTGAATTTTGGCTCATTCAGTGTGCTACAATGTGAATTTCGGCTCATTCAGTGTGCTACAATGTGAATTTCGGCTCATTCAGTGTGCTACAATGTGAATTTCAGCTCATTCATTGTGCTACAATGTGAATTTCGGCTCATTCAGTGTGCTATAATGTGAATTTCGGCTCATTCATTGTGCTACAAGGTGAATTTTGGCTCATTCAGTGTGCTACAATGTGAATTTCGGCTCATTTAGTGTGCTACAATGTGAGTTTCGGCTCATTCAGTGTGCTACAATGTGAATTTCGGCTCATTCATTGTGCTACAAGGTGAATTTCGGCTCATTCTGTGTGCTACAATGTGAATTTCGTCTCGTACCGTGTGCTATAAGGTGAAAGGGGCACCAGTACTAGATAGTATAAGGGGTTCTACTACACTGGACACGCCCCTTTGGGTGACTACGCCCCATTTTGGGTGACCACGCCCCCTTTTCTGGAGCGCGCGCATAATTACGTCCTTGACTTTTGCATACCCCCACTTCAAAATTTCCACTTCGACCACTGTATGTGTATATATATATATATATATATATATATATATATATATATATACTGTGTGTGTGTATATATATATATATATATATATATATAATGTGTGTAAATCCGACTCTAATGATAGCTAGTGCCTCCCCAGTCATTAACCTCACCGCACGTCACTGGAACCAACATATATCAGAGTGCATCCCTACTTTAACGTATACTATGTATAATGTTTAAGACAAGCCCCAGATAACTAGGAAACATGTCCCAAGCCGATTCCTTCCCAGTTGATTTTATAAGATAGTGATCCCTCTAGATTTCATCTGGCACTAAGCTCAATACCATGAAATATTCTTGAGCCCATCAGTCATTATGGGCATGACTAAGTAAGTACTTCTCATGCACGATACATACTGGCACGTGGAAAATGAAACATAAGTGCAGAGTAAACATATTAGGGAAGCCTTAATTGTCTTAAACTACAGTATATTAAGATACTATCAAAACACAAGTAACAAGTAATAGTAGACTTTTGTCACTGAGGTAAAGCATAAGGAATATGCATTTATGATGACAACTGTTAATGCGTTCAGAGACAGGTTTCACTCTCTATAGGGGCAATTCAAATTGCAGATATAAAGTCCTAAACATTAATAAAGGACAAAACGCAGGTTGGCCTCCAGTTGGATGGTTATATTCACTTTGCAGCACTGGTCCTGATGTTCAGATACAGTAAGCGTTGCTACTTTATCCTAAATTTACGTTTTTGTGTGTACATATGTAATACCCTAATTTTAAATATATTACACTATATGCCATTATTTGCATTCCACATATCATTGGTGCCGCAATACCATATGACCATGGTATTTTTTTATTGTTATTTCCCCTCCCTAACTCTCCCTCAAGAATAATTTAAATTCTTCTTTTCAGTGATACAAGGTAAGATGAGTGTTGATGTGCTCCCATAGTTATCAATGATGTGCAAAGTCACACACAGTAAATAATTGTATTGCCGCTTATGTCTGCCATATACTGTATGTACTTGGTGATTTACATATAATTTTTTTTTTATTAAAAGCATATGTCTAGAGCAAGTACTTAAAGGTAATCTGTACTAGCATACTCTAGATTTCATTATGCAATATGTCTTTTTGTATTAGATGTAGCATATAAAATGAGCATAATTTAAATAATGTATGCAGGTTACATTGATCTTCTGCACTCACGTTAATGAGGTGTTTCAAGTTCATTTAACATTTCCCTAGTGTTTAGCACACATGACTTAAGCAATCATTTGTATATAACCTCACAATATCCTGCTCGATCACATTTTCTCTATATCCCAATCTGTCCTACATTATTCCAACCCATATGTTACTCAATTATTTATACCTAGGACAAAGGAACCCAAACAAAGGTATGGGTTATCAGTAACTGTATGTAGATATATGTGAATATTATGGCAAGATCAGGGTAAGGATAACATCTCCTAGAGTAAATGCAGTGGTAAAAATAAGATTTTAAACCTACCGGTAAATCTTTTTCTCGTAGTCCGTAGAGGATGCTGGGGACTCCGTAAGGACCATGGGGATAGACGGGCTCCGCAGGAGACATGGGCACTTTTAGAAAAACTTTAGGTCTGGGTGTGCACTAGCTCCTCCCTCTATGCCCCTCCTCTAGAACTCAGTCAGAGAAACTGTGCCCAGAGGAGACGGACAGTACGAGGAAAGGATTTTTGTTAATCCAAGGGCAAGATTCATACCAGCCACACCAATCACACCGTATAACTTGTGTATCTATTAAACAGTTAACAGTATGAAAAAACAACGTAGCATCAGTCCAACCTGATGAAACTATAACATAACCCTTATGTAAGCAAAACTATATACAAGTCTCACAGAAGTAGTCCGCACTTGGCACGGGCGCCCAGCATCCTCTACGGACTACGAGAAAAAGATTTACCGGTAGGTTTAAAATCTTATTTTCTCTAACGTCCTAGAGGATGCTGGGGACTCCGTAAGGACCATGGGGATTATACCAAAGCTCCCAAACGGGCGGGAGAGTGCGGATGACTCTGCAGCACCAAATGAGCAAACCTTAGGTCCTCCTCAGCCAGGGTATCAAACTTATAGAACTTTGCAAAGGTGTTTGAACCCAAGTAGCAGCTCGGCACAGTTGTAGCGCCGAGACCCCTCGGGCAGCCGCCCAAGACGAGCCCACCTTCCTAGTGGAATGGGCCTTGACCGATTTTGGTAACGGCAATCCAGCCGTAGAATGCGCCTGCTGAATCGTGTTACAGATCCAGCGAGCGATAGTCTGCTTCGAAGCAGGGGCGCCAACCTTGTTGGCTGCATATAGGACAAACAGTGCTTCTGTTTTCCTGACTCTAGCCGTTCTGGCCACATAAATTTTCAAAGCCCTGACTACATCAAGGGACTCGTAATCCTCCAAATCTCGTGTAGCTACAGGCACCACAATAGGTTGATTCATATGAAAAGATGACACCACCTTAGGCAAGAATTGAGAACGGGTCCGCAATTCCACCCTATCCATATGGAAAACCAGATAGGGGCTTTTATGAGACAAAGCCGCCAATTCCGACACTCGCCTAGCCGAAGCCAAGGCTAATAACATGACCACCTTCCAAGTGAGGTATTTTAACTCCACCGTTTGAAGTGGTTCAAACCAGTGCGACTTAAGGAAACTCAACACCACGTTAAGGTCCCAAGGCGCCACCGGAGGTATAAAAGGAGGCTGAAAATGCAGCACTCCCTTCACAAAAGTCTGTACATCTGGGAGAGAAGCCAATTCTTTTTGAAAGAAAATAGATAAGGCCGAAATCTGAACCTTAATGGAGCCTGATTTTAGGCCCAAATTCACTCCAGTCTGTAGGAAGTGAAGGAAACGGCCCAGATGGAATTCTTTCGTAGGAGCATTCCTGGCCTCACACCAAGAAACATATTTTCGCCATATCCGGTGATAATGTTTCGCTGTCACGTCTTTCCTAGCCTTTATCAGAGTAGGAATGACCTCATCCGGAATTCCCTTTTCCGCTAGGATCCGGCGTTCAACCGCCATGCCGTCAAACGCAGCCGCGGTAAGTCTTGGAACAGACATGGCCCCTGTTGTAACAGGTCCTGTCTTAGAGGAAGAGGCCACGGATCTTCTGTGAGCATTTCCAGCAGATCCGGATACCAGGTCCTTTGTGGCCAATCTGGAACAATGAGAATTGTTCTCACTCCTCTTTTTCTTATTATTCTCAACACCTTGGGTATGAGAGGAAGAGGAGGAAACACATAGACCGACTGGAACACCCACGGTGTCACTAGGGCATCTACTGCTACCACCTGAGGGTCTTTTGATTTGGCGCAATACCTCTATCTGGGGCAGTCCCCACTGACTTGCAATCTGTGCGAAGACTTCCCGATGAAGTCCCCACTCCCCTGGATGCAGGTCGTGTCTGCTGAGGAAGTCTGCTTCCCAGTTGTCCACTCCCGGAATGAACACTGCTGACAGTGCGCTTACATGATTTTCCACCCAGCGAAGAATCCTGGTGGCTTCCGCCATTGCCACTCTGCTCCTTGTGCCGCCTTGGTGGTTTACATGAGCCACTGCGGTGATGTTGTCTGACTGGATCAGAACTGGTTGGTCGCGAAGTAAGTTCTCCTCTTGACGTAGGGCGTTGTATATGGCCCTCAGTTCCAGGATGTTGATGTGAAGACAAGTCTCTTGACTTGACCAAAGTCCTTGGAAGTTTCTTCCCTGTGTGACTGCTCCCCACCCTCTGAGGCTCGCGTCCGTGGTCACCAGGATCCAATCCTGAATGCCGAACCTGCGGCCTTCCAAAAGGTGAGCACTCTGCAGCCACCACAGGAGAGATACCCTGGTCCTGGGGGACAGGGTGATCAGCTGATGAATTTGTAGATGTGACCCGGACCACTTGTCCAATAGGTCCCATTGGAAAGTCCTTGCATGGAACCTGCCGAAGGGAATGGCTTCGTAAGTTGCCACCATTTTTCCCAGGACTTGAGTGCAATGATGCACAGACACTTGTTTTGGCTTCAATAGGTTCTTGACTAGAGTCATGAGTTCCTGAGCTTTTTCTATTGGAAGAAAAACCCTTTTCTGGTCTGTGTCCAGAATCATGCCCAAGAAGGTCAGACGAGTCGTAGAAACCAGCTGTGACTTCGGGATATTGAGAATCCAGCCGTGTTGCTGAAACACCTTCAATGAAAGTGACACGCTGTTCAGTAACTTCTCTCGTGATCTCGATTTTATGAGGAGATCGTCCAAGTATGGGATAATTGTGACACCCTGCTTGCGCAGGAGCACCATCACTTCCGCCATTACCTTGGTGAAAATCCTTGGGGCCGTGGAAAGCCCAAACGGCAACGTCTGAAATTGGTAATGACAATCCTGTACCGCAAATCTCAGGTACACCTGGTGAGGTGGATAAATGGGGACATGAAGGTATGCATCCTTTATGTCCAGGGATACCATAAAATCCCCCCCCTTCCAGGCTGGCGATGACCGCTCTGAGCGATTCCATCTTGAACTTGAACCGTTTTAAGTATAGGTTCAGGGATTTTAAATTCAATATGGGTCTGACCGAACCGTCCGGTTTCGGAACTACAAACAGGGTTGAGTAGTATCCCTTCCCTCTCTGAATCAGGGGAACTTCGACCACCACTTGTTGAAGACACAATTTGTGAATAGCATTTAACACTATCTCCCTTTCTAGGGGAGAAGTCGGTAGAGCCGATTTGAAAAACCGGCGAGGAGGCACCTCTTCGAATTCCAGCTTGTATCCCTGAGAAACAATTTCTATTGCCCAGGGATCCACCTGTGAGTGAACCCAGATGTGGCTGAAAAGTCGAAGACGTGCCCCCACTCTGCGGTGGATTTTGCAGAGGCCGGGGAAGACTTCTGTTCCTGGGAACTAGCTGTGCTGTGCAGCTTTTTACCTCTGCCCTTCCCTCTGGCAAGAAAGGACGATCCACGTACTCTTTTGCTTTTATTTGAACGAAAGGACTGCATTTGATAATGTGGCGCTTTCTTAGGTTGTGAGGGAACATAAGGCAAAAAATTCGATTTACCTGCCGTAGCTGTGGAGACCAGGTCCGAGAGCCCTTCCCCAAACAATTCCTCACCCTTGTAAGGTAAGACCTCCATATTTCTTTTTGAGTCGGCATCACCTGTCCACTGCCGGGTCCAGAGGACTTGTCTAGCAGAAATTGACATAGCGTTTATTCTGGAACCCAGTAAACTAATGTCTCTTTGAGTATCTCTCATAAATAAGACAGCATCCTTTATATGGCCTAGGGTCAATAAAATGGTATCCTTATCTAGGGTCTCAATTTCCGCTGATAAGGAATCTGACCATGCTGCTACAGCGCTACAAACCCAGGCCGACGCAATTGCCGGTCTGAGTAATGTACCAGAATGTGTGTAAATGGATTTCAAGGTAACCTCCTGCTTGCGGTCAGCAGGATCCTTGAGGGTAGCCGTATCTTGGGATGGCAGCACTATCTTTTTTGACAAGCGTGTCAACGCTTTGTCCACCTTAGGGGTGGATTCCCACCGTATCCTGTCCGTTGGCGGGAAAGGATATGCCATAAGAATCCTTTTGGGAATCTGCAGTTTTTTGTCTGGAGATTCCCACGCTTTTTCACATAATTCGTTTAACTCAGGTGAGGAGGAAAAAGTTACCTCAGGCTTCTTTCCCTTATACATGTGTACCCTCGTCTCAGGGACAGGGGGTTCCTCTGTGATATGCAACACTTCTTTTATTGCAATAATCATATATCGAATACATTTAGCCACTTTTGGCTGTAACTTTGCATCATCGTAGTCGACACTGGAGTCCAAATCTGTGTCGGTATCTATGTCTCCTATCTGAGATAGTGGGCGCTTCTGAGACCCTGAAGGTCCCGGCGACACAGGGACAGACATGGGTTCACTCCCTGACTGTTCCTTAGCTTCAGCTTTGTCTAATCTTTTGTGCAATAAGTTCACACTAGCACTTAAAACATTCCACATATCCATCCAGTCAGGTGTCGGCACCGCCGACGGAGACCTCATATTCATACGCTCCCCCTCCTCCGTAGGTGAACCTTCTACCTCAGACATGTCGACACACGTGTACCGACACACCACACACACAGGGAACCTCTTATCTGAAGACAGTTTCCCCACCAGGCCCTTTGGAGAGACAGAGAGAGAGTATGTCAGCACACACCCCAGCGCTATATGACCCTGGAAAAAAAACACTAAATGTTTATCCAGTAGCGCTGTTTATACTTTATATCCGCCAAATTTGTGCCCCCCTTCCCCTCTTAAAACCCCTCTATCACCGTGTATTAGCAGGGGAGAGTCCGGGGAGCTTCCTCTCAGCGCTGTGCTGTGGAGAAAAATGGCGCTGGTGAGTGCTGAGGGAGAAGCCCCGCACCCTCGGCGGCGGGCTTCTGTCCCGCTCAAAATTCCTGAAACCTGGCGGGGGCTCTATTATATACATGTACAGTGCCCATCTGTACATATATATATTTATTTTGCCAATGGAGAGGTTTTATTGCTGCCCAGGGCGCCCCCCCTGCGCCCTGCACCCTTACAGTGACTGCGGTGTGTGAGGTGTATGGGAGCAATGGCGCACAGCTTTACTGCTGTGCGTTACCTCAGTGAAGATCATGAAGTCTTCTGCCGCCTCTGAAGTCTTCTTTTCTTCTCATACTCACCCGGCTTCTATCTTCCGGCTCTGCGAGGAGGACGGCGGCGCGGCTCTGGGACGGACGGCGAGGGTGAGACCTGCGTACTAATCCCTCTGGAGCTAATGGTGTCCAGTAGCCTAAGAAACAGAGCCTTGAAACTCACAGAAGTAGGTCTGTTTCTCTCTCCTCAGTCCCTCGATGCAGGGAGTCTGTTGCCAGCAGGCTCCCTGAAAATAAAAAACCTAACAAATATACTTTCTGACAGGAAGCTCAGGAGAGCTCCCTGTAGTGCAACCATCTCCTCTGGCCACAGTATCAAACTGAGGTCTAGAGGAGGGGCATAGAGGGAGGAGCCAGTGCACACCCAGACCTAAAGTCTTTCTTAAAGTGCCCATGTCTCCTGCGGAGCCCATCTATCCCCATGGTCCTTACGGAGTCCCCAGCATCCTCTAGGACGTTAGAGAAAATCCAGTAGCAATGGAGGCATTTACCTCCATGCCAGCCGTCAGGGGGGGGGGGGGGGGCACCAAGGAGCAGGCACAGTGACAGTAGGGTACAGGGGGCACAGTTGTACCAGGCCCCTGAGGGGCCAACAGATATATCTATCTATAACCCCTGCCTGTACCCTGTGTATCACTGCAGTGGCACAGGGAGTGGTCACAGTTTAATCTATCCGTAAGGTCTGGGAAGACACTTGATCTTGGCCTCTTGATCTTCCGGTGGCTAGTGCAATAAAGTTTTTTTGTTTATTGGGATGCAGCATGTGTGACCGACACCACTGAAGTTGTAGCAAAAGAGGAGCAGCCGGAAAACACAGAATAAGAAGGTGTCATTGGGCTGGTGGAGGGGTGCAGAGGCTAGATCTGGAGAGACACTATGGAGCTAAAGAGACACTGGGGAGCTGAAGTGACATTTTGGGGCTAAACAGACGGAAGGGACCTGTCTGGAGCTGGAGAGACAGAAGGGGGCTGGCAGAGGCAACACAGGGGGGCTGGAGAGACACTGCGAGGCTGGAGCTACAGAATCACCGGAGAATGAGGCTGAAGGGACTCAAGAGGAGATGAGGATAAAGAGAACTGGAGGGACGGGGGTAGAGTGGCTGGAGATTATCCACAACTGATACGATTAGTAGCACATTACTACCTCCTTTGCTGCCTCAGCTGTGCTACAGCATATGTGCTGACATTGGCACATGGGCAAGCTAAAGCCACTGGGGTGGGGGGCACCACTGTCTACTCTATCTCTGGATGCCTGGTATGAATTTAAACCCCTATGTAGATATGTGCACTTTCTTACAGCAGCCAAAAAGCGCACCAGTCCAGAGCCTTGGTATAAGTAGCTGTAGCTAGTTTTATTTGCAGCACAAAGATAGATAAAACATAAAAAGGATAGCCAAGCAAGCCCAGCTCTAACAAAACAAAATTATTTCCTCTCTCAAAGCATACATCCCAACTTTCCATGCTTTTGGAGGACAGTCCAATTTCCTGGACTGTCCCGCTGTCCCACCAGCAGTTGCAGTGTGCCGTGGGGGCATTTGGAAGAAAGAAACACTGGGGGTAATTCCAAGTTGATCGCAGCAGGAATTTTTTTAGCAGTTGGGCAAAACCATGTGCACTACAGGGGAGGCAGATAAAACATGTGCAGAGAGAGTTAGATTTGGGTGGGTTATTTTGTTTCTGTGCAGGGTAAATACTGGCTGCTTTACTTTTACACTGCAAATTAGATTGCAGATTGAACACACCCCACCCAAATCTATGGGGCCCTACACATTTGACGATGCGCCGCCGAGGTGCCCGACGGCCGAAACGGCCGACGAGCGACCCGGCGGCGGGGGGGCAGTGACGGGGGGAGTGAAGTTTCTTCACTCCCCCCGTCACGCGGCTGCATTGAAGTGCAGGCAAATATGGACGAGATCGTCCATATTGGCCTGCATGCACAGCCGACGGGAGACCAGCGATGAACGAGCGTGGGGCCGCGCATCGTTCATCGCTGGAGTCTCCACACTGAAAGATATGAACGAGTTCTCGTTCATTTATGAACGAGATCGTTCATATCTTTCAGAAAATCGGCCAGTGTGTAGGGCCTATATCTCTCTCTGCACATGTTATATCTGCCCCCCTGCAGTGTACATGGTTTTGCCCAACTGCTAAAAAAATTCCTGCTGCGATCAACTTGGAATTACCCCCATAGTCACACTGCTTTGCGTAGCAAATGCACAATACATCTATTCACAGTACCAGGAGATCCTGGGGGCAGCCCAGAATCTTAGAGAGTGCTGGGCACGCTCCCACAGTGACGAAAACAGGGGTGCCATGAGGTCCCACCCTCTTTCATGTGAGGATTCGCCCCTTCACCACAAAGCTCCACCCCTTTTTCGTCATGCAGTGTCCCAGTTCTAGGAACAGCTATGTTGCGAGGTATTCTGAAAGTAAACAGACCTAATGTCCCTTTCACAATACAGAATTATTAGCAGAGTACTTACAGTTAGTAATCACTGTGTCTCTCAACTGGCCTGCTGCCTGTTCCTTAGGTAGTGAGAGAATGACTAGCAAATTGCTAATTGACAATCAAGGTTGTCAATTAGCTCCTGCCCACCAGACAGAAGCCAGGAATCTGGGGCACACATAGCTCCCATTTACAACTTTTCCCAAGCTTTTATCACAGTACATTTAAAAACACTATGGCCCAAATGTAATAGCATTGATGTGATTCTGGCAAGATAGCTGCTAGAAATAAAACGGCAATTAGTTTTCAGACAAAACAACCTTGCAACTCTGTCCTCCTTCAAGCATGTATTACAAAGACCTCAATGGACCCTCATATGACCTTTACAAACTATCCTGCAGAGATCTACTCAGCTGCCTGAGCCCGACCTTTGTTCTATCCTGGGATGTTTTTACACATCTATTTATTTCCGCTGGGAAGGATCCCAGGCTCCACGGCTTGAACAAACAACTAGCACCACATGGCTATAACCACCACATCGTGCACATGTATGTGCTTCACAGGTGCCTATTGTCCTGTATCCTGCCGGAGACTCCTGGTTCAAGGTGCAGTCTCTGTTGCCATGGAAACGTAAGGCAGTCATATACTGGACGACATGCTCCATGAGCAATGACGTCAGTGTTTTCCCCTGAACTCCGGCCAGCTCCAGGGCAAACGATATAGTACAGCCACGCTGAACGATATCACTAAAGATATTGGGCCTAATTCAGACCTGATCGCTCGCTAGCAGTTTTTTGCAGTCCAGCGATCAGATAGTCGTCGCCTACAGGGGACTATATTTTAGCTTTGCAAGTGTGCGAACGCATGTGTACCCGAGCGGTACAAAAAAAACGTTGTGCAGTTTCTGAGTTGCCCAGGACTTACTCAGCCGCTGCGATCACTTCAGCCTGTCCGGGCCCGGAATTGAAGTCAGACACCCGCCCTGCAAACGCCTGAACATGCCTGCGTTTTTCCAACCACTCCCAGAAAATGGTCAGTTGCCACCCACAAACGCCCTCTTCCTGTCAATCACCTTGCGAACGGCTGTGCGAATGGATTCTTCGTAGAACCCATTGCACAGCAATTATCCGCTTTGTACCTTTGCGACGCGCCTGCGCATTGCGGTGCATATGCATGTGCAGTTCTGACCTAATCGCAGCGCTGCAAAAAACGCTAGCGAGCGATCAGGTCTGAATTACCCCCATTGTTCAGTGGAGTCATCCACCTCCTCCAGGAGGATGATGTCTTTCAGCATATAGCAAATTGAGCTGCAGGGACAGATGACGGAACACTACGTGGACGACTTGTGTGAGCGCGCATCGTTAATCGTATGCACTGGCCACACATGACAATATTTTAAACAATGTCGCTCAGAAGGCTGAAAATGAACGATATTGTTTAAAATATCGTCCAGTGTAGAACTGCCTTTACACAAAACCCCTGGACTCATCAAAGCCTCGTCGAAAATCTGGACTGCAACTGCGCCAATCGGATGTGACGGGGGCAGGGCCAGGCGCAGAATAGCAGCCAGGGGAGGGAAGGTATCCCAGGAAGACGTCACACACTGGGCTGAGGCTTCGGCTAGTGACGTAGGGCAGAGCGCAAGTATCTCCTGCTGCAGGTCACTGGATTCCTGGGAACGTGAAATGTGTGCAGCAGCAGCATGGGTAAGGGGCTGGGTGTATTGATGCCTGGTTCTATACTCCTATGCATTGGGTATGGGATCCCGGGCCACCAGTATGCCAGCAGCGGAGCGAGCGCTAGCACAAGTGGGAATAGCACCTGTTAGCTGTGATTCCGGCTGTCGGCAATGTAACTGTATTTCTACTCTATATATGTAATGTATGTGAAGGTGTCTATACCAGGTGCTAGGTATGATGGTGGCAGGGCTGGCAAGAGTAATCGGTTTGGCATGTAGGTCTGGGACTATATGTCCTATTGGTGACCATTAGACACTTTTTGGATGCTTACAATTAAGCTGTGACCCACCATGAGACTGAAGTTGATCTACCTGTGTTACTGTAACTTTGTGGTTTGTGCTATGTACTGTATTACTGTATCTGAGAGCTGTGTATTACTGTATCTGAGAGCTGTGTATTACTGTACCTGAGTGCTGTGTATTACTGTACCTGAGAGCTCTGTATTACTGTACCTGAGTGCTGTGTATTACTGTACCTGAGTGCTGTGTATTACTGTACCTGAGAGCTCTGTATTACTGTACCTGAGTGCTGTGTATTACTGTATCTGAGAGCTGTGTATTACTGTACCTGTGTGCTGTGTATTACTGTACCTGAGTGCTGTGTATTACTGTACCTGAGTGCTGTGTATTACTGTACCTGAGAGCTCTGTATTACTGTACCTGAGTGCTGTGTATTACTGTACCTGTGTGTTTATTATTGTACCTGAGAACTGTTTATTACTGTACCTGTGTGCTGCTTATTACTGTACCTGTGTGCATGTGTATTATTGTACCTATGTGCTGCATATTACTGTACCCGTGTGCTGCTTATTACTGTACCTGTGTGCTGTGTATTATTGTACCTATGTGCTGCATATTACTGTACCTGTGTGCTGCTTATTACTGTACCTGTGTGCTGTGTATTATTGTACCTATTTGCTGCATATTACTGTACCTGTGTGCTGCGTAATACTGTACCTGTGTGCTGTGTATTACTGTACCTGAGAGCTGTGTATTACTGTACCTGAGAGCTGTGTATTACTGTACCTGAGAGCTGTGCATTACTGTATCTCAGAACTGTGTATTACTGCACCTGAGTGCTGTGTATTACTGTATTACTGTACCTGAGGGCTGTGTATTACTGTACCTGTGTGCTGCTTATTACTGTACCTGTGTGCTGTGTATTACTGTACCTGTGTGCTGTGTATTACTGTACCTGAGAGCTGTGTATTACTGTACCTGAGGGCTGTGTATTACTGTACCTGTGTGCTGCTTATTACTGTACCTGTGTGCTGTGTATTACTGTACCTGTGTGCTGTGTATTACTGTACCTGAGAGCTGTGTATTACTGTACCTGAGAGCTGTGTATTACTGTACCTCAGAGCTGTGCATTACTGTACCTGAGTGCTGTGTATTACTGTACCTGAGAGCTGTGTATTACTGTACCTCAGAGCTGTGTATTACTGTACCTCAGAGCTGTGTATTACTGTGTCTATGTGCTGTGTATTATTGTACCTATGTGTTGTGTATTACTTTACCTGAGAACTGTTTATTACTGTACCTGTGTGCTGCTTATTACTGTACCTGTGTGCTGTGTATTATTGTACCTATGTGCTGTGTATTACTCTACCTGTGTGCTATGTATTACTGTATGTGAGAGCTGTGTATTTTTGTACCTGTGTGCTGTGTATTACTGTACATGTGTGCTGCGTATTACTGTACCTGTGTGCTGTGTATTACTATGCCATTGTGCTGTGTATTACTATACCTGAATGTTGTGTATTACAGTACCTGTGTGCTGTGTATGACTGTGACTGAGTGCTATGTATTACAATACCTGTGTGCTGTGCATTACTGTACCTGTGTGCTGTTCATTACTGTATCTGTGTGCTGTTCATTACTGTACCTGTGTGCTGTGTATTACTGTACCTGTGTGCTGCGTATTACTGTACCTGTGTGCTGTGTGTTACTGTGCCTGAGTGCTGTGTATTACTGTACCTGAGAGCTGTGTATTACTGTACCTCAGAGCTGTGTATTACTGTACCTGTGTGCTGTGTATTACTGTACCTGTGTGCTGCGTATTACTGTACCTGTGTGCTGTGTATTACTGTACCTGTGTGCTGTGTATTACTGTGCCTGAGTGCTGTGTATTACTGTACCTGAGAGCTGTGTACTACTGTACCTGAGAGCTGTGTACTACTGTACCTCAGAGCTGTGTATTACTGTACCTGTGTGCTGTTCATTACTGCACCTGAGTGCTGTGTATTACTGTACCTGTGTGCTGTGTATTACTGTGTCTGAATGCTGTATATTACTGTGCCTGAGTGCTGTGTATTACTGTGCCTGAGAGCTGTCAGGCTGTGCTGCTGCTAATGTGACACAGGTGACGGGCAGTACTTATTGTTATGTGCCATTCTTCTTGTTACTCATTTCTGTTTGTGAGTATTAATAAAACCTGTGGCCGCTGTACACACACGGTAGCAGGTGTTGTCACACTGTCATATTGGAGCCCTGATGAAATGCACTGGTTAACTTTTGCCATGTTTTACTAATTGCATTAAAATCAAAGCATCTGCTACCCAGTAATGTGCCAGGCAGACAAGCGGGAGTACTTGTGCCCACCATATTTGGGCTTTGTCAATTATTTTATATTTCACATGACTGATAGCATCAACTATTGCATGTCTGCATTCTCTTTTACTCAAGTGTATTTATTATAGTTGTTTTAGAATTGGGCATTCACCATTTGCTGACACGTGATTTTTAGCTCTAGATTTGCCATATTCACACATGTTTTATGTTTGCTAATGCAGGTTAATTAGGATCCCTAAATATTGAAATTACAGAAAGTGTAGAGTAAGCTTTATAGTAGTATAAGTTTTATACATGTGGCCTGTGATAGGAGCCAAGGCAGCTAGGATGGAATGGCTGCAGTGTATGCAGAGATGGATACACCCACTGCACAGTTTCAATGTCTGCAGCTACACCCTACCCATACAGAAATCCCCTCTGGCAGCATGCTGCACTAAGGCCCAAATGTATTAAGCCTTAAAAAGTGATGAAGACGGATAAAGAGTGATAAAGTACGAGCCAAACAGCTCCTGACTGTCATTTTTCAAACACAGCCTGTAACATGACAGTTAGGAGCTGGTTGGTTGGTTGGTTGGTTGGTTGGTTGGTTGGTTGGTTGGTTGGTTGGTTGGTAATTTATCACTCTGTATCCGTCTCCACTTTATCACCTTTTAAGTTTTAATACATTTGGGTCTATGGGGTAAATGTATGAAGCAGTTATAAGAGAGAAGTGAGCCAGTGGAGAAGCTGCCCATGACAACCAATCAGCAGCTCTGTATAATTTTATAGTATGCAAATTATAAATGTTACTTCAATGCTGATTGGTTGCCATGGGCAACTTCTCCACTGGCTCACTTCTCCTCTCTTATCACTGCTTCATACATTTACCTGTTAGTTCTTTAGATTTCACCCATAGATGGATCTAGAGACATACCCTTTGGGCAGTGCTAGACATGCCCCTCAATGGTGCGGGCTTGACATTCTAGTACTACCTATAATCTCCCGAATCTCCCTGAAGTTTTCAAAAGTAGGCAAGTACAGTATGAGGTGTTCTCTTTGTGGGCATATGCAGTGCAAATTTCTGAAAGTCCCTACATATAATTTTGTACTTTTTTCATGTAATAAATAATAATAATAATAATAATAATAATAAAAATGTTATTTATATAGCGCTCTTTCTCCAACAGGACTCAAGGCGCTTTACATACATCAAAAACAATGCACATAATACAGCGGATCTAAGCAATACAGCAATAGATAAGCAACACAGACATAAAAGAAAACCTTAAGCACACAGAAATCATAATGCATGATTTGTGAAGGCATTTTGGGTAATGACTTCCAAGGGTTGTGTATTCCACCCTCACAAGGTACCAAATGCGGCAGCCATCTTGGGCGCGCCGCGTAGGATTACCCAGAGTGAAATAGTCCACCCCTAGAAGAGATGACACAAAATATGGGTAATTTCAGAGTCCTAAAGTTTAGAGTAGGGTTCCAACAAAACCACCAGGTCCATGTATTTTTCATCCCATCCATAATAAATGCATAATATACCCATCCCATCCATAAGAAATAGATAATATACAGGTGTGTCCTCTTACATCCTTGCTGCAGCCACGCTAAACAGTCATTAAAGCTGCGCCACGACGTGACGGCACTCGGTATACCAAGCATTTTGCTGCTGTATCTGCATCCGAAATGCCACATTACAGTGGCGTAGCATAGCATTTTGTATGCAAATACAGTCGCCGTCACACACAGAATACAGGTGGGCAAAACCATGTGCACTGCAGGGGGGGGCAGATGTAACATGTGCAGAGAGTGTTAGATTTGAGTGGGTTATTTTGTTTTTGTGCAGGGTAAATACTGGCTGCTTTATTTTTACACTGCAGTTTAGAATTCAGTTTGAACACACCCCACCCAACTCTAACTCTCTCTGCACATGTTATATCTGCCACACCTGCACTGCACATGGGGGGTAATTCTGAGTTGATCGCAGCAGTAAGTTTTTTAGCAATTGGGCAAAACCATGTGCACTGCAGGAGGGGCAGATATAACATTTGCAGAGAGATTTAGATTTGGGTGGGTCATATTGTTTCTGTGCAGGGTAAATACTGGCTGCTTTATTTTTACACTGCAATTTAGATTTCAGTTTGAAGTTGAACACACCCCACCCAAATTTAACTCTCTCTGCACATGTTATATGTCCCCCCTGCAGTGCACATGGTTTTGCCCAACTGCTAACAAATTTGATGCTGCGATCAACTCAGAATTAGGCCCATAGGGGGTAATTCCAAGTTGATCGCAGCAGGAAATTTTTTTGCAGTTGGACAAAACCATGTGCACTGCAGGGAGGGGAGCAGATATAACATTTGCAGAGAGAGTTAGATTTGGGTGGGTTATTTTATTTCTGTGCAGGGTAAATACTGGCTGCTTTATTTTTACACTGCAAATTAGATTGCAGATTGAACACACCACACCCAAATCTAACTCTCTCTGCACATGTTATATCTGCCTCCCCTGCAGTGCACATGGTTTTGCCCAATTGCTAACAGAATTCCTGCTGCGATCAACTTGGAATTACCCCCTTGGTTTTTTCCCCATTAGCTAACAAATTTGCTACTGCGATCAGATCTGAATTAGGTTCCAAATACTATTACTAGTAACTTAAATTAGACCAGAGCAAAAGAAAATGTATACATTCCAGGCTGAACTGAAATGCAAAAACTACAAACGGTTCATTCAGGTCTCATGATAGTTTGTGAGGTCTATATATTGAATAGTAATAACTAATGGGCATGAAAGGAGGTGAAGAAGGCGTCAATAAATGATATTAAATAAACAACTAAAGGGTCTATTACTGTACATACAAAATGGGAAAAAAAGTAAGAATCACTTAATGATACATTTTAATATACGTAAGAAGTGGGCTCTGCATTGTATCATATTAATACTATATAATGGACAGGTGCAAGTAGGGGAGCTGGGTAGGGCGACACTTTTGGTTGCTGGAACTGCTTAGCGAGAACGTGGTTAAAGTTTAGCAGGGGCAGGTATGTATGCAGTCCAGTTGGGTATGTGGGATTGACAATAACTATGTCAACACTGATCATTTCGACCCCAGGATGCATATACCGGCATGTGGACTTACAGCTTGTTAACCGAATTAGCATGATATCTGCACAGATGCTACCAAAGCAGCATTTTGTTCAGTTGTGCCGCCAATCTGAGTAACATAGCACGTTAACCTTCTCGACGTGCCTGCACCTGGGATTGACATTGTTACTGTCGATATAGTGACTCTCTGGGTTCTTAGGTATCACTGCTGGAGCTGCTGTCCAGGCATGCAATTAGTGAAGGAGTCTCAATGCCCAGTACTCCACACTCCATAGGCTTTTCTATAATGGGTGCAGTGCGCATGGGCCCCTGGGTCCAGGGAGGCCCACACTGCACACCCTGCACCCATATGTTATACTTACTAGAGATGAGCGGGTTCGGTTTCTCTGAATCCGAACCCGCACGAACTTCATGTTTTTTTTCACGGGTCCGAGCGACTCGGATCTTCCCGCCTTGCTCGGTTAACCCGAGCGCGCCCGAACGTCATCATGACGCTGTCGGATTCTCGCGAGACTCGGATTCTATATAAGGAGCCGCGCGTCGCCGCCATTTTCACACGTGCATTGAGATTGATAGGGAGAGGACGTGGCTGGCGTCCTCTCCATTTAGATTAGAAGAGAGAGAGAGAGAGAGATTGACCTGATTTACTGGAGCTTAGGAGTACTGTAGAAGTGTAGAGAGTGCAGAGTTTACTAGTGACTGACCACAGTGACCACCAGACAGTGCCGTTTTATTTAATATATCCGTTCTCTGCCTGAAAAAAACGATACACACAGTGACTCAGTCACATACCATATCTGTGTGCACTGCTCAGCCCAGTGTGCTGCATCATCTATGTATATATATCTGACTGTGCTCAGCTCACACAGCTTATAATTGTGGGGGAGACTGGGGAGCACTGCAGTGCCAGTTAATAGTTATAGGTTATAGCAGGAGCCAGGAGTACATATTATATTAAAATTAAGCAGTGCACACTTTTGCTGCAGGAGTGCCACTGCCAGTGTGACTGACCAGTGACCTGACCACACTGACCACCAGTATAGTTAGTAGTATACTATATTGTGTGATTGCCTGAAAAAGTTAAACACTCGTCGTGTGACTTCACTTGTGTGGTGTTTTTTTTTTTATTCTATAAAAAACTCATTCTGCTGACAGACAGTGTCCAGCAGGTCCGTCATTATATAATATATACCTGTCCGGCTGCAGTAGTGATATATATATATTTTTTATATCATTATTTATCATCCAGTCGCAGCAGACACAGTACGGTAGTTCACGGCTGTAGCTACCTCTGTGTCGGCACTCGGCAGTCCGTCCATAATTGTATACCACCTACCCGAGGTTTTTTTTTCTTTCTTCTTTATACATACATACTACTACATCTCTTTATCAACCAGTCTATATTAGCAGCAGACACAGTACGGTAGTTCACGGCTGTAGCTACCTCTGTGTCGGCACTCGGCAGTCCGTCCATAATTGTATACCACCTACCCGTGGTTTTTTTTTCTTTCTTCTTTATACATACATACTACTACATCTCTTTATCAACCAGTCTATATTAGCAGCAGACACAGTACGGTAGTTCACGGCTGTAGCTACCTCTGTGTCGGCACTCGGCAGTCCGTCCATAATTGTATACCACCTACCCGTGGTTTTTTTTTCTTTCTTCTTTATACATACATACTACTACATCTCTTTATCAACCAGTCTATATTAGCAGCAGACACAGTACAGTACGGTAGTTCACGGCTGTAGCTACCTCTGTGTCGGCACTCGGCAGTCCGTCCATAATTGTATACCACCTACCCGTGGTTTTTTTTTCTTTCTTCTTTATACATACATACTACTACATCTCTTTATCAACCAGTCTATATTAGCAGCAGACACAGTACAGTACGGTAGTTCACGGCTGTAGCTACCTCTGTGTCGGCACTCGGCAGTCCGTCCATAATTGTATACCACCTACCCGTGGTTTTTTTTTCTTTCTTCTTTATACATACATACTACTACATCTCTTTATCAACCAGTCTATATTAGCAGCAGACACAGTACAGTACGGTAGTTCACGGCTGTAGCTACCTCTGTGTCGGCACTCGGCAGTCCGTCCATAATTGTATACCACCTACCCGTGGTTTTTTTTTCTTTCTTCTTTATACATACATACTACTACATCTCTTTATCAACCAGTCTATATTAGCAGCAGACACAGTACAGTACGGTAGTTCATGGCTGTAGCTACCTCTGTGTCGGCACTCGGCAGTCCGTCCATAATTGTATACCACCTACCCGTGGGTTTTTTTCTTTCTTCTTTATACATACATACTACTACATCTCTTTATCAACCAGTCTATATTAGCAGCAGACACAGTACAGTACGGTAGTTCACGGCTGTAGCTACCTCTGTGTCGGCACTCGGCAGTCCGTCCATAATTGTATACTAGTATCCATCCATCTCCATTGTTTACCTGAGGTGCCTTTTAGTTGTGCCTATTAAAATATGGAGAACAAAAATGTTGAGGTTCCAAAATTAGGGAAAGATCAAGATCCACTACCACCTCGTGCTGAAGCTGCTGCCACTAGTCATGGCCGAGACGATGAAATGCCAGCAACGTCGTCTGCCAAGGCCGATGCCCAATGTCATAGTACAGAGCATGTCAAATCCAAAACACCAAATATCAGTAAAAAAAGGACTCCAAAACCTAAAATAAAATTGTCGTCGGAGAAGCGTAAACTTGCCAATATGCCATTTACCACACGGAGTGGCAAGGAACGGCTGAGGCCCTGGCCTATGTTCATGGCTAGTGGTTCAGCTTCACATGAGGATGGAGGCACTCAGCCTCTCGCTAGAAAAATGAAAAGACTCAAGCTGGCAAAAGCAGTAGCACCGCAAAGAACTGTGCGTTCTTCGAAATCCCAAATCCACAAGGAGAGTCCAATTGTGTCGGTGGCGATGCCTGACCTTCCCAACACTGGACGTGAAGAGCATGCGCCTTCCACCATTTGCACGCCCCCTGCAAGTGCTGGAAGGAGCACCCGCAGTCCAGTTCCTGATAGTCAGATTGAAGATGTCAGTGTTGAAGTACACCAGGATGAGGAGGATATGGGTGTTG
Organism: Pseudophryne corroboree; assembly: GCF_028390025.1. Classification (NCBI taxonomy): domain Eukaryota; kingdom Metazoa; phylum Chordata; class Amphibia; order Anura; family Myobatrachidae; genus Pseudophryne; species Pseudophryne corroboree. Next base: position 401,834,407 of record NC_086446.1, read on the forward strand.
CTGGCGCTGGGGAGGAAATTGACCAGGAGGATTCTGATGGTGAGGTGGTTTGTTTAAGTCAGGCACCCGGGGAGACACCTGTTGTCCGTGGGAGGAATATGGCCGTTGACATGCCTGGTGAAAATACCAAAAAAATCAGCTCTTCGTTGTGGAACTATTTCAACAGAAATGCGGACAACAGGTGTCAAGCCGTGTGTTCCCTTTGTCAAGCTGTAATAAGTAGGGGTAAGGACGTTAACCACCTCGGAACATCCTCCCTTATACGTCACCTGCAGCGCATTCATAATAAGTCAGTGACAAGTTCAAAAACTTTGGGTGACAGCGGAAGCAGTCCACTGACCAGTAAATCCCTTCCTCTTGTAACCAAGCTCACGCAAACCACCCCACCAACTCCCTCAGTGTCAATTTCCTCCTTCCCCAGGAATGCCAATAGTCCTGCAGGCCATGTCACTGGCAATTCTGACGAGTCCTCTCCTGCCTGGGATTCCTCCGATGCATCCTTGCGTGTAACGCCTACTGCTGCTGGCGCTGCTGTTGTTGCTGCTGGGAGTCGATGGTCATCCCAGAGGGGAAGTCGTAAGACCACTTTTACTACTTCCACCAAGCAATTGACTGTCCAACAGTCCTTTGCGAGGAAGATGAAATATCACAGCAGTCATCCTACTGCAAAGCGGATAACTGAGGCCTTGGCATCCTGGGTGGTGAGAACCGTGGTTCCGGTATCCATCATTACTGCAGAGCCAACTAGAGACTTGTTGGAGGTACTGTGTCCCCGGTACCAAATACCATCTAGGTTCCATTTCTCTAGGCAGGCGATACCAAAAATTTACACAGACCTCAGAAAAAGAGTCACCAGTGTCCTAAAAAATGCAGCTGTACCCAATGTCCACTTAACCACGGACATGTGGACAAGTGGAGCAGGGCAGGGTCAGGACTATATGAGTGTGACAGCCCACTGGGTAGATGTATGGACTCCCGCCGCAAGAACAGCAGCGGCGGCACCAGTAGCAGCATCTCGCAAACGCCAACTCTTTCCTAGGCAGGCTACGCTTTGTATCACCGGTTTCCAGAATACGCACACAGCTGAAAACCTCTTACGGCAACTGAGGAAGATTATCGCGGAATGGCTTACCCCAATTGGACTCTCCTGTGGATTTGTGGCATCGGACAACACCAGCAATATTGTGTGTGCATTAAATATGGGCAAATTCCAGCACGTCCCATGTTTTGCACATACCTTGAATTTGGTGGTGCAGAATTATTTAAAAAACGACAGGGGCGTGCAAGAGATGCTGTCGGTGGCCAGAAGAATTGCGGGACACTTTCGGCGTACAGGCACCACGTACAGAAGACTGGAGCACCACCAAAAACTACTGAACCTGCCCTGCCATCATCTGAAGCAAGAAGTGGTAACGAGGTGGAATTCAACCCTCTATATGCTTCAGAGGTTGGAGGAGCAGCAAAAGGCCATTCAAGCCTATACAATTGAGCACGATATAGGAGGTGGAATGCACCTGTCTCAAGCGCAGTGGAGAATGATTTCAACGTTGTGCAAGGTTCTGCTGCCCTTTGAACTTGCCACACGTGAAGTCAGTTCAGACACTGCCAGCCTGAGTCAGGTCATTCCCCTCATCAGGCTTTTGCAGAAGAAGCTGGAGACATTGAAGGAGGAGCTAACACGGAGCGATTCCGCTAGGCATGTGGGACTTGTGGATGGAGCCCTTAATTCGCTTAACAAGGATTCACGGGTGGTCAATCTGTTGAAATCAGAGCACTACATTTTGGCCACCGTGCTCGATCCTAGATTTAAAGCCTACCTTGGATCTCTCTTTCCGGCAGACACAAGTCTGCTGGGGTTGAAAGACCTGCTGGTGAGAAAATTGTCAAGTCAAGCGGAACGCGACCTGTCAACATCTCCTCCTTCACATTCTCCCGCAACTGGGGGTGCGAGGAAAAGGCTCAGAATTCCGAGCCCACCCGCTGGCGGTGATGCAGGGCAGTCTGGAGCGACTGCTGATGCTGACATCTGGTCCGGACTGAAGGACCTGACAACGATTACGGACATGTCGTCTACTGTCACTGCATATGATTCTCTCACCATTGAAAGAATGGTGGAGGATTATATGAGTGACCGCATCCAAGTAGGCACGTCACACAGTCCATACTTATACTGGCAGGAAAAAGAGGCAATTTGTAGGCCATTGCACAAACTGGCTTTATTCTACCTAAGTTGCCCTCCCACAAGTGTGTACTCCGAAAGAGTGTTTAGTGCCGCCGCTCACCTTGTCAGCAATCGGCGTACGAGGTTACATCCAGAAAATGTGGAGAAGATGATGTTCATTAAAATGAATTATAATCAATTCCTCCGCGGAGACATTGACCAGCAGCAATTGCCTCCACAAAGTACACAGGGAGCTGAGATGGTGGATTCCAGTGGGGACGAATTGATAATCTGTGAGGAGGGGGATGTACACGGTGATATATCGGAGGATGATGATGAGGTGGACATCTTGCCTCTGTAGAGCCAGTTTGTGCAAGGAGAGATTAATTGCTTCTTTTTTGGGGGGGGTCCAAACCAACCCGTCATATCAGTCACAGTCGTGTGGCAGACCCTGTCACTGAAATGATGGGTTGGTTAAAGTGTGCATGTCCTGTTTTGTTTATACAACATAAGGGTGGGTGGGAGGGCCCAAGGACAATTCCATCTTGCACCTCTTTTTTCTTTTATTTTTCTTTGCGTCATGTGCTGTTTGGGGAGGGTTTTTTGGAAGGGACATCCTGCGTGACACTGCAGTGACACTCCTAAATGGGCCCGGTGTTTGTGTCGGCCACTAGGGTCGCTTATCTTACTCACACAGTCAGCTACCTCATTGCGCCTCTTTTTTTCTTTGCGTCATGTGCTGTTTGGGGAGGGTTTTTTGGAAGGGCCATCCTGCGTGACACTGCAGTGCCACTCCTAGATGGGCCCGGTGTTTGTGTCGGCCACTAGGGTCGCTTATCTTACTCACACAGTCAGCTACCTCATTGCGCCTCTTTTTTTCTTTGCGTCATGTGCTGTTTGGGGAGGGTTTTTTGGAAGGGACATCCTGCGTGACACTGCAGTGCCACTCCTAGATGGGCCAGGTGTTTGTGTCGGCCACTAGGGTCGCTTAGCTTAGTCATCCAGCGACCTCGGTGCAAATTTTAGGACTAAAAATAATATTGTGAGGTGTGAGGTATTCAGAATAGACTGAAAATGAGTGGAAATTATGGTTTTTGAGGTTAATAATAATATGGGATCAAAATGACCCCCAAATTCTATGATTTAAGCTGTTTTTTAGGGTTTTTTGAAAAAAACACCCGAATCCAAAACACACCCGAATCCGACAAAAAAAATTCGGTGAGGTTTTGCCAAAACGCGGTCGAACCCAAAACACGGCCGCGGAACCGAACCCAAAACCAAAACACAAAACCCGAAAAATTTCAGGCGCTCATCTCTAATACTTACCCCTCCAGAGTTCCGTGGCCTGCACTGCAGACACAAATTACTGAGTGTCTCGCACATACGTACTGTAGATGTCCCAGAGAGAGAAGGGGGCATCTGCCAGAGAGAAGGGGGCCTGCAATGGAGGCTGCACGCGAGTCCTCTTGACTCCTTAAATGCCCCTGACACACTCTCTTCTGAAATCAAGCATTATAAAAAAGTATAGACAGATAAATAGATTGTACTTCAAACTACATCACTCTGTACTGTATTCCCTGAAGCGTGATTAGGGAGAACACAAATGCTAATACTGTAGGTACCACTGTTTGAATGGACAATAAGGGCCACAAAGATTAGGCACACCATCATTATTGTCAATGGTTCCCATATAGTTTCTTTTTAACTTTAGTTGGGCAACCACTCTACTACAAATAGTGGCAAGGACAAATCTCAAATAATTTAATTTCAATTAAAAAAAAAGTAATTTGTTTCAAACTGTGGGGGTAATTCAGATCTGATCGTAGATGTGCTAAATTTAGCACATCTACGTTCATTTACAGGGCTAGTCTGCCCCGCATGTCAGGCCCCACCCCCCTCCCCACCCCCCACCAAAACCCCCGCACAGGTGCAAAAGCATCGCACAGCAGCAATAGAAACATAGAATTTGACGGCAGATAAGAACCACTTGGCCCATCTAGTCTGCCCCTTTTTTATCCTTTAGGCAATCTCAACCCTTTTTGAACCTTAGTTCTTTGTAAGGATATTCTTATGCCTATCTCAAGCATGTTTAAATTGCTCTACAGTCTTAGCCTCTACCACCTCTGATGGGAGGTTATTACACTTGTCCACTACCCTTTCTGTGAAGTAAGTTTTCCTTAAATTTCCCCTGAACCTGCCTCCCTCCAGTTTCAGTGTATGTCCTCGAGTTCTAATACTCCTCTTCCTTTGAAGAATGTTTCCCTCCTGAACTTTATTAAAACCCTGGGTATATTTGAAAGTTTCTATCATGTCCCCCCTTTCCCTTCTCTCCTCCAAACTATACATGTTAAGATCTTTTAGCCTTTCCGGGTAAGTTTTGTGATGTAGGCCATGCACCATTTTAGTTGTCCTTCTTTGTACACTCTCTAATGTATTTATATCCTTCTGGAGATATCTTCTCCAGAACTGGACACAGTATTCCAGATGGGGCCGCACCAATGACCTATACAGTGGCAAAATTACTTCTTTTTTCCTGCTACTGATTCCTCTGGCTATGCAACCAAGCATCTGACTTGCCTTTCTCATTGCTTTGTTGCATTGCCTTCCTGCCTTCAAGTCACTTGAAATAGTGACTCCTAGATCCCTTTCCTCCTCAGTAGTTTCCATTATAGTACCCTTGATACTATATTTAGCCTTTGGGTTTTTGAGACCCAAGTGCATGATTTTGCATACGACTTAGGGCCTAATTCAGATCTGATCGCAGCAGCAAATTTGTTAGCTAATGGGTAAAACCATGTGCCCTGCAGGTGGGGCAGACAGAGGTAGATTTGGGTGGGGCATGTTCAAACTGAAATCTAAATTGCAGTGTAAAAATAAAGCAGCCCGTATTTACCCTGCACAGCAACAATACAACCCACCCAAAACTAACTCTCTCTGCAAATATTATATCTGAGCCCCCTGCAGCATACCTCCCAACATGACCCTCTCCAGGAGGGACAGAATGCTCTGCTTCTGGACTTCCCACCTAATGTATGATTGCCCTCAGCTGTGGGAAAACACCTTTCTTATCTATTAACCTGATCAGTACAGGTGATGGCAATCATAACTTAAGAGAAAAGTCCAGGAGCAGAGCATTCTGTCCCTCCTGGAGAGGGTCATGTTGGGAGTTATGCTGCAGTGCACATGGTTTTTTGCCCATTAGTGAACAAATGTGCTGCTGCGATCAGGTCTGGATTAGGCCCTTAGTCATCAAGGCTGATTACTGTAATGAGACTTATACTGGAAGTTCCAAAAATATTTAAAATCTATAGCACTTTATTGCAGAGCATGTAAACAGATACGATCCTATTTGTATGCCATTTTGGCATGAGTTCATAATACGCTCAACAGCAGAAGGGTGGCCTTATGGGAGGATGACTTCATGTACTTACTCATATCAGCAACAACACATTTCTTTCCAACAACGAGCTATACAGCAGTTCAGGACCGTAGGTCCAAACAAATGTTGGTATTTTATTTTAGTCTTTTAATTGAAGTTATCAGTGACGTTTGTTTCCATAGATGATGCCAAGTTGCTATTATCATTTGGTCATCTAAGCCACTGATGCCAAATCTCATCTTATATGGTTAGTATATATAATAACTAGTAAAGAATATGGAAAATAAAGAGGTGTATTATATTTATAAATCAACCAGCGAACAGATAGAATATAGGATTTGGCAAGGCAAACAAAATTAAGTAGAAATGTAGGGGCAAAAACTGACAACTGTAATTGCCCTACAGGTAAGCTTTGGGCATGCAAGGATATTACAATGTAAAAGAGTGAGAGAGAGAGAAATAGAGACAGAAGGCGGTATTCTATCAGCAGTGGTACTTTACCACTGCTAATAGGATCGCCAGGGGATATCCTATTAGCCCCGATGCTGGCACCCGAAGCATAATCCCCTATAAGCACACGCTGGAGCTGCGATAACACATGGAATTGCAGGTCCAGTTCTGGGCGATCAAAACAGCCTGTAATTGGATACTGTGAAATTTACCATCGGTCATTCGTTGCGATATCCAGATGATTTAATTGGCTGAAACTGCATTGGGGCTAATTGAATACTGCCCAGAGAGAGAGGGCATGTGTGCATGTCAGAGAGAGTAGGGGCGTAAAACAATTGTTGTTATATTGGGGGGGGGGGGCATATACAATTAGGGGGTTTTAATGCGCACATCGCACCCAAACAGTCCGGGTTTAGCCGCTTTATACTAAACTAATGGGTGCAGCGTGAGAAGTGCTGTTTGGGCAGCAAGCCTAAATGCCAGCACCCACAGCTGTTTGCACCCGAATTGAGCAACAATTGAACTGCGCCCATACAGTGTGTCATAGATTAAGAATGTGAGAGAGAGAGAGAGAGAGTGAGGGGGTGAGACTGTGTGATAGAGTGAGAGTAGACATTACTAAGTACAAGTAATAAGACATACCCAGAGACTGGAGCAGAATCAGGGAATGGGGTGGAGGCATCGGGAGCCCATGTCCCTCTTGTCCTATCTATACAGGAGAGATTTAAACAGACAGAAATCCTGAAACTGTGACCTGTTCCAGCGTCTTTGCTCTCTTCTGTACATGTGCTAGGCCCTTTTAGGATCTACTATTGACAAAACGGAAAAGAGGAAAAATCTGTATTGTTGACCCACTTCAGACCACGCTGGTTGTATTCAATGTTGTGTCCGGGTTTGTCCTAATTTCACTTCTACAGTATAGCAATGTCATCAACCTACTACTCGCTAGTAAGTACCTTAAAAGGACATTACTAGTGAGTAGTAGGTTGATGACACTGCTGTACATATAGAAGTGAAATTAGGACAAACACGGACATATCATTTAATACATCCAGGGTGGTCTGAAGGGGGGTTTCTAAGCACAGATATTTGGATGAACTTGTAACTAACGAGATTGCACTACATACAAGGAACGAGTGGATGTGCAATTGACCATAATCATAATATACCATTTCATCAATAACAACACGTGGACACGATTTTAATATCTTCAATCCACAATCTTTATTTTTTTTCTCACTTATATGTTTGTTAGTCTTTTTTTATTTTAACCTCTATATTTCACTGTAGTCTCAGATTAATATGTAAACTAGATTTACATTATTTTAATAAGAAAATAATAAGTTATATTTTAATTGCTTGAAATTACTTTCATTTTCCTTGTGCATCAACAATACAGATTCTTCCTCTTTTCAATTTTGTCAGTTGCATTATGCACTGTAGTTGAGAGGGCTGGTATTCAGTATGCCGACTGACGGGATCCCGGCGCACAGTATACCGGCGCCGGGATCCCGACAGCCGGCATACCGACACTTATTCTCCCTCATGGGGGTCCACGACCCCCCTGGAGGGAGAATAAAATAGCGTGCCACCGTGCCCTTAGCGTGGCGAGCGCAGTGAGCCCGCAAGGGGCTCATTTGCGCTCACCACACTGTCGGTAAGCTGGCGATCGGGCTCCCGGCGCCGATATGCTGGTCGCCGGGAGCCTGACCGTCGGCAGATCGTAGTGAACCCAGTTGAGAGCACCCCCTTTATCAATACTGAATTATCTTTAATACTAAGAGGGGTTTAACAAGTGGATGTATGCTAAAGGTCTACATACAATTCACATCATATTTGATTTGAGTGTGAGGGTACTCAACCTTTACAGGATCCACCACTGGACAGAGGGAAGTGTGAGTGATGAAAGATAGAGAAGAACAAGTAAAGACAAAGACCTGACAGGAGAAGCTACAGGAGAGACAGAGACCAGCAGCCATCTTAAAATAGCCATGCACTGCACAATTCGTTCCAGTTTGCAAAAACAAAACCAGCAAGTTGGAACAATAAATCTACAGTATATGGTAGCATATGATAATCCGCTGTTTGGGGCATAACGCTTGAAGCTGGTAACAATAGTTTAAAACTCGGTTAAATCCAACATTTTGGAACTGACAGCCACATACTTGCCTACTCCCAGAATGGTCGTGAGGTTCCTGAAAAGAGCGAAATGTCTCCCTGACAGCCGCCACCTGCCTGTACAACAATGTAGAAGCACACAACCTCCTGCAGTCTGGGGGGGCTGATTACGCAATTTGCAGAGAATCGTGTCATCGTGGCCTTGCCTCCTGCCTCACAAAGCCTGTAATCTTGGCATTGTGTAGTGGGGGGCAGTTCCGCAACTACGCAATTTGCAGACACGCCACCACTACGCCCATATTCAGCACCACCCCCCTTCACCAAACCCCCAATATACCACGCCATGCCCCCTTCCCCCCTATGCCTCCCAGAGGGGGCAGCCAGGATATAAGCAAGTATGGACAACAATCCAATACCGTGCAAATTGTACCCGTGTATGGGAAAGTTTCCAACTTTTGCTCCAACTGTACAATTTGCATGTCACAGTCTGACTACCTCTGTATGTTACAAGAAAGAACAAAAGGAAATTATTACGAGAAAAAAAAACATTATGGGTTACAGAAATATACAGTACAAACAACCACCTTGGTTTTAAACAATACAAGATGAACAATAAAATGAAATGTCTGTTTGGTTGCTATGGCTAAATTACCTCCATTATCTTCAATGTGCTATCCACTGCAATTTAGCTTAAGAGCTCTTGACAGGAACTTTCTGTACATGAAATATGAAGTATACAGTGCTGGACACATAATAAAATATTATATGAAAACAAATAAAGAAAATATAATCTGAATCTATGTAGTGCTGCTCAAATGTGGCAAGTGAACAATGAAGGCATTGTGGCACCTGACTGATCAAAAGCTGCTGCTATTGTAGCTACTGCCTACTGTAGATATTACTTTGCAGTCTAACAGTTCCCAGAAGTTGGAGGACTGAACACTGTGGGGTTATAAAGCAGCAGTATAAATGTATCCTAAGAAAGGGGATCATCTCATTACTACCCTTAGCGAGAACCTAGTGTGAGTTCTCCCTCGGGGGTGGTATTTACTTTGCCGGCTGTTGGGATCCCGGCGCACAGTATACCTGCGCCGGATCCAGACACCCGGCATACCGACACCTTTTCTCCCACTTGGGGATCCACGACCCCCCTGGAGGGAGAATAGCGTGGCGCGCGTAGCGTGCCATCGTGCCTGCAGCGTGGCAAGCAAAGCGAGCATGCAAGGGGCTCATTTGCGCTCGCCCAGCTGTCGGTATGCCGGCGATCGGGATTCCGGCGCCAGTATGCTGGCCGCCGGGAGTCCAGCCGCCGGCATACCATACTACACCCCTCCCTGGGTAGCATTATTGTTTAATATATAGACAAGTTTGCATATTAATGATTTTAAGAGTAAATTTTAAGTATAGAGTTAATTACCAATTTTTTAGCCTTTTATCAAATAGGCCTGAAAAGTTAATATGGGCATACACTATTCAATTATATGTGGTTGGAATGAAAACCTGGTAATGGATGAGAGCAACTGGCAATTGACCATTTGCTACCAAACACTGGAAAATGGACAAAACCTGTCCGTGATTTAAACCAATTTGTATAAACGACAGGTTTTGTTCATTTTCCAGTGTTTGGGAGCAAATGGTCGATTGTCAGTTGCTCTCATCCACTACCAGGTTTTCATTCCAACCACAGATTATCTGCCAGATAATTGTATAGTGTATGAGATAGATAATGAGGACAGAGATAAAGAGCATAATTCAAAGCTGATCGTAGACGTGCGAAAACATGCACATTTACTATCAAAATCTCTGGGCTACTCCGCCCCGCATGCCGGACCCCCCCTTCCCCAGCACAGCGGCGATGCTTTCTCACCTGGCGAGTAGCTCCCTGCCTATGCAGCCTAGCTTTGGAGGCAGGCGGCTACCCGTCATGTTTTTGCTTGCAGCGGCTGCGTAGGAAGTCATGCAGCAACGGATCGCACCCCCCCCCCAACACCCCCTCCCGCCCCACGACCGCCTCTACTTGTCAATCAATCAGATGCTTTCGCATCTCACTGTGTGCACATGCGCAGAGCAGCCACCGCGCGTGCGCACATGACATAGGGCTTTAGCCTGAGATCGCTGCCGTTGCAGCGACCAGGTCTGAATTAGGCCCAAAGTACCAGTCAACCACTTCCTAACTCATTTTTTCAAACAAAACCTGAAACATGTCAGTTAGGAGCTGATTGGTTGGTACTTATCTCTGTCCACTTAACCTCACTACAAGGCTTATTAAATAGACCCAGGAGTGGATTGGCCCACTGGGACGCACAGGGCTAGTTCCTGTTGGGTCGGTCCCATTGTTCCCTCCAAGGCCGCACTCACCCTTACCTTGGCTGTCGCTATCGGAGCTCAGCTCCAATCAGGCAGTATTTGGAGACAGCTTCGGCGCATGTGCAGAAGCTCAGTGTGCAGTGAATTTAGAGAGGGTGCTACTTAGGACCAGCCCATTACGTGTGGTAAATTGCAGTGCATGGCACCACACTGAGGAGAGGTTCATCTCAGCCCGTCGTGACACTGCCCAACGCTGACACACTAATGATTCTTCACTCTGTCCCTTACAGCCTGCCGTTGTTCAGTGGCACTGCTCAAAGGAGAGGAATCTTGAGCATTGGTCCGCCTCCCGGAGGCCATCTTGCTGCCACATCCCTTCTGTCATTGGTGTGCCCACTCCCTTCCTGAATGGAGCACACTGCACTATGCATCCCTGGACTCTCTCTTGCAAGGGCCAGACGAGTGGGAGCTGGCCGGCCCTCAGAGTGGGGTAGACGAGGAATAGAGGCAGCCCAGAACAGTAATGAGGGCAGGCCGACGCGTAGTGAGGCAGGCAGCAGACTGGAAGAAGAGTAGGGGCAGGCTAGTAGAGTATTGGGGTGGGTGGGCAGGACAGGCAGATGGGACTCCTACTCATGAAAGATGCAGCAGCTTACAGGGGTGGCCTCATCAGCACACATTCCTGCACAAAAGCCAACTGCAGATGGTTAGCCCAATGTCAGCAGTTGTAGTTGGACTGTCACAGAGGCAGACTCAATCATTAGAAGCTAACAGACAAGCAGAGGCCAGTGAGATCATCTGCATTTTGAACTTGATCTTATTGGCAGGCACTCATCTGCAGGATATGATGATTCGCATACTGTCCTGGAGCTGGGGCTGCTGTGATTTGACTAAGCAGCTCTGTCACTTTGTTTAAAAGTACAGGGTAGGATGAAAATGTCATGAGGCTGAGGTGAGAAGTGGGGCAGCAGCAGGGAGGTTATGGGAGAACAGAGAGGAATCTGGGAAAGAACAGAAGGAGGAGAGTACACACGGCATGTGGAGAAACATGCAGCCGCTGGTGCTCAGGCGTGCCCAAAGAGAGTACGATGTGAGTAGACCAGGTTCGGCAGAACAATAATGAATTGGAACAGCTGACAGCACTGGAACATATGCAGCCAATAGTTAAATTGTGTTTGTGAGAATGTATACAGTTAGCTTATTTTTTTTAATTATTACATCTTTCACTGAATCTCTTTCTACAGTATCTATCTATCTAAATATATTAAACAATAGGGCCTCCCAGTTTTAAGTGCTCCCCGAAGACTTTATCTGCCTCTGACTGCATGTAAGCCGCGACTTGACGTCACGCTGCACATACAGGGAGGAGCAGTAGCGGACAGCACTGCTGTCCTCCACTGTCTGGGGATGCAGTCACTACGTGGATGCTGCAGAGGCATATGGCAGTGAGAATTTTGGGCAGCCCCCCACCACACACCTGGTGCCCCCACATTGATGGTTGCCATTGATGGCGGCGGTTTTCACGAGAAAACTATGTGGTCCCGCCAGCACAGTACTCTGCTGTGATTTAGGGATCTATTTACTAAGCCTTGGATGGAGATAACGTGGACGGAGATAAAGTACTAGCCAATCACTGTCTAACTGCCATGGTTGAAAAATGACAGATAGGAGCTGACTGGCTGATACTTTATCTCCATCCACTTTATCTCCATCCAAGGGCTCACTAAATAGACCCCTTAGTCACTGAAGCTGCAACCACTAGTAGCGTCTATGGCTGAGGGCAAGGGAGGGACTGGGAGTTCCTTTCTCTCTTCTCTTCTGCCACCGTAGACATTAAGGGGGTCATTCAGACCGGGCCGCTATTGAGACCTGCAGCGTACACAGCGATCTGTGTTCATCTCTGAATAACCCCCACATTAGAGCTGCTTTGAGAAATTTACCAGGCTGGTTTTCCATCCTAATCCGCCCCTGCATAGACCCCATTTTTTCTAGCAAATATTTTTCGGGCCTGGTTACCAGTTATCCAGGCTACAAAAAGCACACAGTAACTGCATCCCTGGACAATAAGGTTGCCTTCTACGCATGCGTTATCCAGAATTGCCAGGTTGGTTATACCTTAAAACAAATTGGCGCTTTCAATTTAGAGGCTACAGATGTGTCCTCTTACAACTTTGCTCCATGCACTACAAGTCGTGTCATACATAACACGCGAATGTCGTGTGACTCGGTAGCGCCGAGCGTCTTTTTTCTGGGGGTTTATCCACGCAAATGCGTCTAAGACGCAAAGTAATGTAATAGGATGCACAAGCATATTTGCATACAAAATGCTGTACTACAGTGTTTTCATGGAAACGTGGCATTTCGGATGCAGATAGAGACACAATTACACACAGAATATATGCATGCTGCATATGATTTTAATCAGCAGAAGGTGCTTGTGCATCCTATTACATTACATTGCATCTAAGATACATTTTTGCTGAAAAAACACAAGAAAAAGGCATGGTGCGACTTACAGTGCTGTTTACCATGACTGCAGCAAGGATGTAAGAGGACACATCTGTATATAGCCAAAATCATGCAAACTTCTGCTAAATGGAACCTATTACATATATCCCTACTTGCCAACTTTCCCTGTATGTCAGGGAGACTCCATGTAATATTTGTAATCTCCCTGACTCCCCGAAATCTAGCAATCTCCCTGAGGCCAGGCTGCGTGAACAAAACACAGTGATGATGACATCACTCTTCCCCCACCATGGAGGACATAGTGGGAAGAAAATACGGAAGGTGTGTGCTACAAGAAAATGTTTGCTGATCTCCAGCACACTGATGGCTACATATGTGGCTGTATTTATACTGATTTGTGGCTCATTTATAATTGGCCTTAATTAGTCAATTTTAGGGCATGCCTCTATGTGGGGAAAAGAACATGGACTCTTCACGCACCATGCACATAGGTGTTGAGTAGAGAAAGACCACCTTTCTGTCAAAGTGACAGGTACCACGCCCCTTTCTCCTGGGGTAAGCCCCCTTTAATACTAAATTATAGTGTTTGATATCGCTTGTATATAAAATTTAATATAAAATTTATAGAGTTCGATATTAAACTGTATTAAAAGATAATGGCTTTGAAAAGAGTGTCACGTAACACCAGTCGCAGAATACAACATAAAGCTGTATCACAAAACAGTTTGTGATGAAAAAATTCACTATTTTGACTTTACCAGCCTGTACCCTTTTGTTAACAAAACCAAAATTTTACAGCGTGTTATAGTTCTCACATTCCAGCAGATAAAACTTCATGCATGACACACATGGTACTATTTAAAAATCATACTATGTCACACATGGCACTGGTTTAAAAAGCATACTGATTTTAATGACTGTGTCCATTTTCTTAGATGCACGGAAGCATCACACCTGGTACTGATTTAAAAAGCGTATTGATTTTAATGGCCATGCATGATTAATGATGACAGCACAAATTTCAAAATGACATTCTCACACGTTATTTTTTGCAAACATATGTAGAAACAGCGTATTTGGTTTTAAATTGAAGAATATTTAAAAAGCTTAACTGTATATTACAACCTATATATCGTTGCATACATGACAGATGTTACTGTGTGTTAAATAGCACTAAAAAGTTTATCTTTATTGTGGCCGATCGCTGAACTTTGATTGCAAGCAGACATGACCAGACTTGTCGGTATTACAGCGTGACATGTCCAGACCTGTATATTAACGAAAAAAAAGATTTACACCAAATACCACATATTACTGTGTATTAAACCGTTTATATCGATGCATACAGACCACATATTACAGTGTATTACAGAGTGTATAGCACTGTATACAGACCACATATTACAGTGTATTACAACGTGTATAACGCTGCAAGCACACCACATATTACGGTGTATTAAACCGTTTATATCGCTGCATACAAGCCATATGTTACTGTGTATTAAACAGTGCGTATATCGCTGCATACATGCCATATGTTACTGTGTATTACAAAGAGTATAACGCTGCAAGCATACCACATATTACTGTGTATTAAACCGTTTATATCGCTGCATACAAGCCATATGTTACTGTGTATTAAACAGTGTGTATATCGCAGCATACAGACCATATATTACTGTGTATTACAGAGTGTATAGCACTGTATACAGACCACATATTACTGGGTATTACAACGTGTATAACGCTGCAAGCATACCACATATTACTGTGTATTAAACCATTTATATAGCTGAGCACCATATATTACTGTATATTACATCGTGACAGGTCCAGACCTCATACAGCTCGAGGACTGAGGGCTCACCTCCCCATGTTTTAACGATGATCTAAGAACTAATGACCACAATGAGCCATGAGGTACTACATGCCTCTGTGGCATAACTAGTTAAAAAATTGATGGGCGAATTGGAAATGATCTAGGAACTAATGACCACAATGAGCCATGAGGCACTACATGGCTCTGTGGCATAACTAGTTAACAAATTGATGGGCGAATATTAGAATTCTGCCTTTCCATTATCTAGGAACTAATGACATCAATGAGCCATGAGGCACTACATGCCTCTGTGGCATAACTAGTTAACAAATTGATGGGTGGCCGAATATTAGTTTCAGTTTATAACGATTAAAACATATCATTTAGAGGATTACTTATCTTTTGGTAAATTGGGCTGAACAGGGTTATCCCTGATTAGTGAATACATACCAAAATGCTTACACAACCAGTGAAGCAAAACTTTTTGGTCAACTGGGTTTGAACAGGGTTATCCCTGCTTAGTGAATACATGCCAAGATGCTTACACGAACAATGATGCAAAACTTCTGCAGGGCATAAATAAATAAATAAATAAATATATATATATATATATACACATATACTTGACCCTGAGAATCGGGAAAAATAGCAAAACTTTATAGATATTTTGATTTTATTACGAATTAAACAGCATTTAGAAAATTCTAATTTATATTATACAACAGCGGGGTAGCAAATATTTTAGTATATACTGTATCAGAACCCCATAGATTTTTAATTGTGCTTGAATTGACATACCTTGAGCTTTGTTGCTGTAAAATCACGAATGACATGTTTAAAATAAGGTCATTTTCAGGCCTGTTTCCTATATGTATACATATATATTTATAATTTCTTTATTATTAAAATGTACCTTTTGGACTTCCAGTTCCGGCTCCCATGTGATCGGGAGCCTGGCGTGAGAGCTCCGTTGCTACCCCGGCCAGCACAGCAAGCAGAGCCGCGTTCGCGGACACAAACCCGGCGGCTCCCGCAGCCTCAGTGAGGGTAAGGTCTCCTCCACCATATGGAGAAGTTTCTCACCTCTTCCATGCCGGCAAAGCAGCAAAGATCCCACTCTGAGCGGCGCCGGGCAGAATCCAATATGGCCGCCGCACCGGACACACAGGAGGGTCCGCAGCTGGATGATGGGTCTCGGCCTGCCTCTCCCGACCCTGCAGCCCCAGTCTCATATGAGGATGTCGTGAAAGCTATCAAGGTAACGATGGGGCCCCTCATGGACACACACGCTGCTAAGTTAACGCAGGTGGCACAGGACATTAAGTCTCAGATGAAACAGCTGTCCCAGAGGGTATTAGTCACGGAGCAGAGATTGGGGGAAGTGTACCAAGATGTAGCAGAATTGAAAACGAACGCTGACACTATGCAGAAATGTTATTACCAAGTTAGGAATAAATTAGACGACCTGGAGAACAGATCGAGGAGCAATAACCTCAGGGTCATGGGCCTAGCAGAATCTCTTAAAGGGCCAGACCTATACCTTTTCTACAGGAGTCTCTTCCGGAGTTGCTGGACATTAAGGATACATGTGCAGACATGGTAGTGGAGAGGGCCCATCGTCTCGGACCGCCCAGGACGGGTCAGAAAGCGAGGCCACGCGTGGTAATTTTTCGTTGTTTAAACTTTCTGCATAAAGAAGCTATTTGGTCTGCTTCCAGGAGACACAGAGCTCTGGCATGGGATGGTAGGGACATTCGTCTCTTTCAGGATTACTTTGCAGAAGTCTCCCGAGCCCGCAAGGATTTCTCCCAGATTTGTTCACGCCTGGTCCAGGAGGGCAAGAAATTTGCACTGCTGTACCCTGCACGACTACGGCTCTTTGAAGGGGATTCATTTCGTGACTTTTCTAATGCGGCTGACGCAGCTGGCTACCTGTCTGAAGGAAGAAAGTCGGGACACTCATCCTCTCCTGCTTCTCCACGTTCCGCATCATAGGCCCTGTGCTGTGAGGTTCACGCGTCACTTAATGAAAGGCCTGGAGGTTCTGGATGGGACTGCTTGCATGCCTGCTATGTGTATGGTATCCATATGCGGGGAAAAAATTGCTTAAGTGATACTTATCCAGTTTACAAGTACTAAACACCCTCTTTTCCTTAATCTCAGTTTAGTTTGCTCAGTTGGGCTGGGGGGAAGCTGGGAGTTTCATTTTTTCATTGAAGGTAGCTATTGACCGGGGTGTGCTAGGGGTAAGCACGCCATGTTTGAAGTTAATATCACGGATTTCTAAATGGCTGGAAGTCCTTATTTCTTGGATGATGGAGGCGAGTTGCAGCCTCCTGTCCTGCTCTGCTTTTTTGTTTCTATATGTTGTTACCCTCTCTGTGTCTTGTCTAGTCCCCCCTGTATGTTTGCTCAAGTAGCGTGGTGGGTGGAGCAGCGGTGGCTGGACCGCCATTGCATTTATGTGCTCGTCATTACTTCACTGGGTCTATTTAGATTGGCTGCATGTCGTCTTTAACAATTAGCACATGAAACGTGGGGGGTATTAACTCCCCGGCTAAGAGGAAAAAAATTCTTATATATATGAACAAGCTCCGTATGGATATAGCTTTCCTGCAGGAAACGCATCTCCTTCCTCTAGAGATAGCCAAACTTAACACACTTCGGTGGTCAGAGTTGGCCTCGGCCCCATACTCCTCTAAGGCACGGGGGGTAGCCATATTGATTAGACAGCCTCTTTCTTATACTGTTCATTCTGTAAAGGTGGACCCGCAGGGTCGGTATATTATTGCAGACGTCACAGTAGACTGCACACGCCTATTGCTATGTATCATATATGCTCCGAATAATCGCCCCAAAGGGTTTTTTCTAGAAATGCTGAACAAACTGTATGGTCATATAGATTCCAACATTGTGTTATGGGGGGATTTCAATGTGGTTTCGTCTCATGTTATGGATAGGAATGTGGCTTCCAGTCGAGGGCTTAGTAACCCTAAAGTGGGTGTTAACTATATAACCCGCCGGCTGCGGGTGGTGGATGTGTGGAGGGCGTGCTATCCGCTAGAACGGGATTATACTTGCCTGTAAGGTGCATATGGTACGCTCTCCCGCATTGATTACTTGCTGTTGTCAGAACATATGTTCCCTAAAGTTATGGATGCTGGGATCGAAGCTATAAGTATCTCGGATCATGCCTTATGTTGGATTAAGCTGGTGGTGCAGGTGGATAAGGGTCCGGTGCGGCAGTGGCGGTTCCCGGCACATCTGGCTATTTCATTGAAATTTCGTAACATGTTGGAGGCGGCGTGGCTGGATTATAAGAGTAACAACGCAAGTTATGAGTCCGAGAAGCCTCTGACATTCTGGCAGGCATCTAAACCCGTCATGAGAGGGGTAATTATATCTTACTGCGCATACAGATATAGGCAGTGCCGTTTCTAGCGGCGGGCGAGCCGTGCAACCGCACGGGGCGCCCGCCGCGGCACTTTGTGACTACTCCTCTCCTCCCTCTCTCTCCCCCCGAGCGCTCCTGCTCGGGGGGCGGAGCTTCGCGGAATGAAGCGTTTGCGTCGTGACGTCACAACGCAAACGCGTCATTCCGTGAAGCCCCGCCCCCCGGGCAGGAGCGCTTGGGGGGAAGAGAGAGGGAGGAGAGGACTTGAGATAACCATCGACGGAGGAGGCGGCCGGCGCGCGGGACCCGAAGAGCGGCAAGTTGTAAGTATTCTCTCTCTCTCTCTCTCTCCTCCCACTTGACACCTGCCGCACTGTGTAAAATGGGGATACCTGCCGCACTGTGTAAAATGGGGACACCTGCCGCACTGTGTAAAATGGGGGCACCTGCCGCACTGTGTAAAATGGGGACACCTGCCGCACTGTGTAAAATGGGGATACCTGCCGCACTGTGTAAAATGGGGACACCTGCCGCACTGTGTAAAATGGGGATACCTGCCGCACTGTGTAAAATGGGGATACCTGCCGCACTGTGTAAAATGGGGACACCTGCCTGAGTACTGTGTAAAATGGGGGCACGTGCCTGCGTACTGTGTAAAATGGGGACACCTGCCTGCGTACTGTGTAAAATGGGGACACCTGCCTGCGTACTGTGTAAAATGGGGATATCTGCCTGCGTACTGTGTAAAATGGGGATATCTGCCTGCCGCACTTTGTTAAATGGGGACACCTTCCTACCGTACTGTGTAAAATGGGGACACCTGCCTGCCGCACTTTGTAAAATGGGGACACCTGCCTGCCGCACTTTGTAAATGGGGACACCTGCCTGCCGCGCTGTGTAATATGGGGACACTTGCCTGGTGTAATGTGTAAAAAGGGGACTTTTTTATTTTTTCCCCCTGTGGTGGGTGTGATATCAGACGAGGCCACGCCCACTGTAATGAGACCACGCCCATTTTAATCAGGCCACACAGCCTTGTCGGGAGCGCGCGCGCCTTCGGCGTGCGCATGCTTTTTTTCTGGCTATATGGGGGGGCACGCATTTTTTTTTTTATAGCAATGGGGGGGGGGGGCGCATTTTGAAATCTCGCACTGGGAGCCAAATTGTCTAGAAACGGCCCTGGATATAGGCAATTAGACGGCTCATACTTGGAAGCCCAGGCAAACTTAACGACTTCCTTTCAGAGGTTTAAGCATTCACCTACTCCAACTAATAGGGCTGATTATAATAACAAAAAGGCCGTTTTTGATAATATTCTGAATCACTTAGAAGCAAAGCACACTTTCTATAGGTCTGCTTCTTTTCACAGATATGGTAATAAACCGGGGAAATTAATGTCCTTCTTCTTGAAAGGGCGCCATTCTTCCTCAGTAATTAAATCCCTCCGCACTAGCGACGGTACTAGGGTCAGGTCTAATGCCAAAATAACGGAGGTGCTGAGTTCTTTTTATGCCCAATTGTATTCTCAGCCTCCTAGTAATCTGCCCAATAAAGAGGCCTTTTGGGCTAATATGAGTTTACCTCAGATGTCTGACAGCCAGGCCTCATCCCTTATGACGCCCATCTCGGGGGAGGAGGTGGAGAGGGTGATTAAGGCACTGAAGACTGGAAAGGCACCGGGACCTGACGGCCTCTCCAATGATTATTATAAAATCCTAATGCCCCATATCTGGGACACATTGCAGGTATCTTTTAATGAATTACTCTCCGGTCGGGCCCTGCCTGGTTTCTTTAACTCGGCGTTCCTCAGGGTGTTGCCGCAGCCTGGCAAGGATCCGGAACTCCTGGAATCTTATAGGCCTATTTCCCTGCTTAACACGGACTATAAGCTGTTTACCAAGATATTGGCTGACAGGTTAAAACTTGTATTGCCCTCCATTGTCCACCCAGATCAGTCGGGATTCATTTGGGGCCGCCAGGCGGTGGTAAATATAAGAAAAGTCTTAACAGTAATGCAGAGGTTACAGTCTTCCTCAGATACGGGCACCAATGTAATTTTATCACTTGACGCCGAAAAGGCATTTCATATGGTGACTTGGGACCATTTATTTGATACCCTACATAGGTTCGGGGCCCCGTCAGCCTTTGTAGAAATGTTGGTCCGCCTATACACAGACCCGGCCACGCAAGTATTAGGCAATAGCTTTATTTCTTCCCCCTTCTACATCCAGAGAGGCACCTGTCAGGGCTGTCCTCTTTCCCCTCTACTATTCGCCCTGGCCCTGGAGCCACTGGCGATATCCCTCCATGGCTCGTCTTCCTTTAGAAGCATTTTGGTGGGCAGGCTGGAGGTTAAGATAGCGTTGTTTGCTGACGATATGCTGCTATTTATTGCTGACCCCAGCAGGTCGATAGGACCTATAGTCTCCATCATTGATAGCTTTGGATCCTTTGCGGGTTACAAGGTTAATCTTTCCAAATCAGAACTCATGCCTCTATCGGGAGATGCGTCCTTCTTTAATAGGCACCCGATATTGTCCCAGTTCCCTAGGACCCAGAGGGCTCTTAAGTATTTGGGGATAATGATACCCACATCACTGGAAATGTTGTATACAGTTAACGTTGCCCCGGTCCTGACGGCTGTCCGGGCTCTCCTAGACGGTTGGGTTAATTTGCCCTTGTCTTTGCTGGGAAGGGCCACGGTCCTCAAAAGTGTAGTGTTCCCGAAACTCTCATATATTTTGCAGATGCTGCCATTACGCCTTACAAAAAAAGACTGTAGGTCTGTAAACTCCATGTTCTCTAAATTCTTATGGGGGGGGAGGAAACCAAGGATTTCTTATGCTAAACTTCAGATGCCAAGGGCGGAGGGGGGGCTGGGGATTCCAGACTTGGAAGCGTTTAGCAGAGCGGTGATGTTCCGCTATGTCACAGACTGGTTATGGCAGCGTTCTTGTTTTACAAATTATACATTGGAGGAAGAACTGTTTGCCCCCTTCTCTCCCAGCGCCCTCCTTCACACCCCAAGGAACAAGCTGCCGGCATCACTCAAGGCGAATATTATCCTTTCAGATACTCATGGAGCCTGGCACTATTCCAATTCAAAATTAAATAGAAACCCGGCCTCCTCCCGTTACACAACTTTCTGGGGGAATCCTTGCTTCAGTCCTGGGCTGGAAAATGCTAACTTTAAGCAGTGGCGGGAGCGGGGAATTTCGTCTATTAGAGACGTATTTGACCCTGGGGGAAGGCATATGCTCTCCTTTGAGGAATTAAAGTCCAAATATGGTATAGCAAACTCAAATTTTTATATGTACCTGCAAGCCCGACATTTTGTCATTACTATGGCTGCCCCTATGTCCTCGCCAGACAAACAGGATCCGATAGCCACGCTCCTCACTCTCACGAATGCCTCGGCACTCTCACGAATGCCTCGGCTTATCGTCTATCTTATTATTATGACCATTTACGGGTGATACAGACGGAAAAGCTATGGAAACGTACGGTTTCTAATTGGGAAAGGGCTGTACCGGACTTCCCGGCGCATCCAATTCTACTGAAATCCTGTCAGTATACATTTAAATATCTACACTCGGCTCAGCTTCAGGAAGTGTACTTTAAGTTATTACACAGGGCTTATATAGCCCCGGCCCAAAGAGTGCATATGATCCCGGATGGGAGTAGTGAATGTTTAAAATGCCACATGTCAAGGGCCTCCTTTTTTCATTGTTTTTGGACATGTAGGAAGATTGCCACGTTTTGGAACAAAGTTATTGTATTTATTAATAGAACTCTCTCCCAGAGACCCCATAGCTTGTTTATGCAACTGTTTTGAGGGTTGGCCTCTTGGCCCGGATAGGAAGCGAGTTACGCCCATTCTCACGGTCATCCTCATGGTGGCTAATAAGGTTATTTTGAACCATTGGACGAAGAAGTCATCTCCCTCTTTGGGGGAATAAAAAAAATTTCTTTTACGGGTTCTCTATTTCGAGCGCCAAGCTATCTTGCCAGACATTGAGAGGGGAGTTGCTCGCTTTTACTCGAAATGGGAGCCTTACATTGACAGTCTAGACATTGATACACAGGGCCACATTAAAAGCTCTTTGAAAATACCTCCTGGGTTCTTCACAAACATGTAGATGCTAATTGATATGAGTTAATACCTTGCTATATTGAGGTTGATGGGCACATGGAATGGGGTAATGTATGTATGTATGCCACGCGACTAAGGAGTGAACTGTCTTGTCTTGTCTCCCCTCCCCCTTTTCCCTTCTTGTGTTCTCCCTTATTATTTTATGATGTTTATAAGTGGGTGATGACTGTTTACAGTGTATAAGTATAGGATATGCGAAATTAAGTGGTACGAGTTGCAAGGCACAGAGACACTCGCAGTAATGTTAATGCTGAAATGTCTGTATGTATCTTGGCCATTCCTATCTTTCTTCATTTTGACTCACCACTGTATGTAAAATTTTATATTATAAAAATGAGAAAATAAAAAGTTTTACAAAAAAAAATAATGTACCTTTTGGCTGCGCATGGCAGCTACCATTATCTCTGCTCTACCAATATAGATAAAGAACTAATGTCCTCAATAAGCCATGAGGCACTACTTTGATATAACAAAATGCTTACATCAACAATGAAGCAAAACAGTTGCAGGGCATGCAGGTATGTGTAGTTCAACAACAGCTCGAGGACTGAAGGTTCACCTCCCCATGTTTTAAAGATGATTTAGGAACTAATGACCACAATGAGCCATGAGGCACTACATGCCTCTGTGGCATAACTAGTTAACAAATTCATGGGCAAATTGGATATGATCTAGGAACTAATGGCCACAATGAGCCATGAGGCACCACATGGCTCTGTGGCATAACTAGTTAACAAATTGATGGTCGAATATTAGAATTCTGCCTATCTATTATCTAGGAACTAATGACCTCAATAAGCCATGAGGCACTACACGCCTCTGTGGCATAACTAGTTAACACATTGATATAGTAAAATCCTTACATCAACAATGTAGCAAAACTGTTGCAGGGCATGCTGGTATGCGTAGTTCAACAACAGCTCGAGGACTGAAGGTTCACTTCCCCACGTTTTAAGGCTGATCTAGGAACTAATGACCACAATGAGCTATGAGGCACTACATGCCTCTGTGGCATAACTAGTTAACAAATTGATGGGCGAAATCATTCATTTTTGGTCGACGCGGGCTGCGTTTGTTCGGGTTGATACAGCCGTGATGTATCCACATAGCCAATGGACTAACATTCTTCTTTAGGCTGTTATGTCTGATCGAGGGCGCTGCAAATTGTTCGTTCGCCGTTTCAGCGACGGTTGTGCGAATTGTTGATTTGCCCAATTATGCTAGGACAGTGCATTAGCGCATCTGTAACATTGCAACTTGGTAAGCTAATGGGATTGATATATATGAATGGTATTGAATGTGAATTAAAAAAACAAAACAAATCAACTCTAGGGAACAGACTATATAATAGGTAGCATGTATCACCATCCCAAGTTTGTGATAAACCACAGGGCAATTCCACTGGATATTTATCCTATAATTTTGGTATACTTTTTAAACAAATAATACTATGTGATCATGTGCAATCTGACTATCTGCACCAGTATTATGTGATCCAGAATCATAATATATATGATAAATATATAGCGTTTAAATAAGATACCGTATTCTCACACTGACATACATATGAAAACCGATAATAAGCAGTTCCGGCTACTGTAATCCTTTACATGATGATTTTGGTATATACACATATACTACAGGTCACTACAAAGGTATGAATCATGATATATAAGATCGCTAAACAAAACAAGAGATCTGTAATGATTTCTGACTAACTAGTTAACTCAGTATACAGTAATCATATAGGTCCCTGTGTCATATAGATATGTGCTTGGCATAAATATTTCCAAACGTTCCTAAATCTAAGATGTTTCATGCATGTTGTAACACTAAATATTGTAAATAGAATATCAACATGACAGATGATATAACTGAATTTATCATGATGAATCTTATATATTCCTATATTTTGCTAATGTAATACCCTTATGGGGGTATAATTTTTAAACAAATAATACTATGTGATCATGGGCAATCTTCCTATCTACACCAGTATTATGTGTTCCAGAATCATAATATATTTGATAAATATATATCGTTTAAATAGGACACAAGTGCGTTAAATTGAATAGTAACAATACTCGTATGTTATGTTGGTAATAATGTAACGGGCTATTTTAACATAACAGATCCTATTTAGGAAAATGATGACATGATATGCCTAGTGACCCAATAGTTATTAAAACTTTTTACTGTAAATATAATGTTTGTGCATGCATACACCATGAGATATGTACTTCTATTAAGCACAAACAAGCATATTGGCATTCTACTCTAACATTTAGGGTAAAAGATTAGAATGGATCAAGGTAGCATAGCGTAAGGACAGATATAGGTTCAGCGGCCTCTTTGACAATCCATGTTATGGATATGAAGTAAACCCACCATTAATAAGCATTAAAAAGGATACCAAGAATATGATTTTGACATATGGCCCCAGATTTTCAATAAAGGATGTGTAGCGTATCTCCTTATTTAATCCTAATGAAGTCATAGTATTCAACAGGCATATGTATCTAGATTTTTCTTTAGTGACTACTTAGTAATGTTACCACCACTTTATACCTAACTCAAACTGTTCTAGATCATAAATTTTCACCTTTTTGTGATTACTAGTGTGGAATCGTAGAAAGTGTCACGCCAAAACTTGTAATTTTCTTCATGTTGCTTATATCTCTTTGTGTATTTTTAATGATATACACATGATCCAATATTCGTTTTTAAAAAAGCATCTTAGTCATGCCGATATATTTATAAATGAAGGGCCTATTAAGCAGTAAATTACACCAAATGTGTGGAGCAGTTAATGAATCTTTTTTATTTCTGTTTTATTGTTATTCCTGTCAGAGAACTTCTGAGTGATATGAATATATTGGCATGCTTGACATGGTCCACAGGGATAACAGACAGATAATGATGGATTTTTCCTCTGATGCTTGGAAAAGTGACTTCTAAACAAATTATCCCGTAAATTTGTTGATATCTTCCAGATGATCTGTATGGTCTTATCAAATTGAGTATATATCGATATTTGTGTAATGACGCATTGATGTGTATCCACTCTTTACAGTCTGTAACGATGTATTTTATTTGGCACAAGATGCGTTCTCTTGTCTTGGATGTAAGTAAGGATATACTTGAAGTTTTATTGTTGGCATTATAAGATTTCTGCAGGTTCTGTTTTTCATAGACCATCATAGTGTATATCTTTAACTAATCTTGCTCTTTTTCTATAAATTTCAACATCCGATCAATTTCTTCTGGTTTGGATATATTCTCCTTTTGGAATTGATCTCAGAGTGATGGGATAATGGGAACTGATGAGGTGTAAAATGCTGTTGGCGGATGTGGTCTTACGGAAAACAGCGGCGATGATTTCTCCAACGGCTGTTTTGGAAATCTACAAGTCATGAATATTATTATTATTGTGACTTATATCCGATGTAAGTTTAAGTACTAAGTTGCTATTATTAAGAATTTTAATAATTTTTCTAGACGGGTTGATATTAACACTCTACGGGAGCGGGCAGAGGAAGGTGAGGAATCCACCTCAGATGTTATAGATTGGCTTCTATACAGCGATATAAACGGTTTAATACACAGTAATGTGTGGTATGCTTGCAGCGTTATACTCTTTGTAATACACAGTGACATATGGCATGTATGCAGCGATAATAAGAATTTACTTACCGATAATTCTATTTCTCATAGTCCGTAGTGGATGCTGGGGACTCCGTAAGGACCATGGGGAATAGCGGCTCCGCAGGAGACTGGGCACATCTAAAGAAAGCTTTAGGACTAACTGGTGTGCACTGGCTCCTCCCCCTATGACCCTCCTCCAAGCCTCAGTTAGGATACTGTGCCCGGACGAGCGTACACAATAAGGAAGGATTTTGAATCCCGGGTAAGACTCATACCAGCCACACCAATCACACCGTATAACTTGTGATCTGAACCCAGTTAACAGTATGATAACAGAGGAGCCTCTGAAAAGATGGCTCCCAACATTAATAACCCGATTTTTGTAACAATAACTATGTACAAGTATTGCAGACAATCCGCACTTGGGATGGGCGCCCAGCATCCACTACGGACTATGAGAAATAGAATTATCGGTAAGTAAATTCTTATTTTCTCTAACGTCCTAAGTGGATGCTGGGGACTCCATAAGGACCATGGGGATTATACCAAAGCTCCCAAACGGGCGGGAGAGTGCGGATGACTCTGCAGCACCGAATGAGAGAACTCCAGGTCCTCCTCAGCCAGGGTATCAAATTTGTAGAATTTAGCAAACGTGTTTGCCCCTGACCAAGTAGCTGCTCGGCAAAGTTGTAAAGCCGAGACCCCTCGGGCAGCCGCCCAAGATGAGCCCACTTTCCTTGTGGAACGGGCTTTTACAGATTTTAGCTGTGGCAGGCCTGCCACAGAATGTGCAAGCTGAATTGTACTACAAATCCAACGAGCAATAGTCTGCTTAGAAGCAGGAGCACCCAGCTTGTTGGGTGCATACAGGATAAACAGCGAGTCAGATTTCCTGACTCAAGCCGTCCTGGAATATTTTCAGGGCCCTGACAACATCCAGCAACTTGGATTCCTCCAAGTCCCTAGTAGCCGCAGGCACCACAATAGGTTGGTTCAGGTGAAAACGCTGGAACCACCTTAGGGAGAAACTGAGGACGAGTCCCCAATTCCGCCCTGTCCGAATGGAAAATCAGATAAGGGCTTTTACAGGATAAAGCCGCCAATTCTGACACGCGC
The DNA here is from genome assembly GCF_028390025.1 of Pseudophryne corroboree. Lineage (NCBI taxonomy): Eukaryota > Metazoa > Chordata > Amphibia > Anura > Myobatrachidae > Pseudophryne > Pseudophryne corroboree. The sequence continues at coordinate 401,861,418 of NC_086446.1, forward strand.
CTGGCCCAGGCCAGGGCCAACAGCATGACCACTTTCCATGTGAGATATTTTAACTCCACAGATTTAAGTGGTTCAAACCAATGTGACTTTTGGAACCCAAACTACATTGAGATCCCAAATTGCCACTGGAGGCACAAAAGGAGGCTGTATATGCAGTACCCCTTTTACAAACGTCTAAACTTCAGGGACTGAAGCTAGTTCTTTTTTGGAAGAAAATTGACAGGGCCGAAATCTGAACCTTAATGGACCCCAATTTCAGGCCCATAGACACTCCTGTTTGCAGGAAATGTAGGAATCGACCCAGTTGAATTTCCTCCGTCGGGCCTTACTGGCCTCGCACTACGCAACATATTTTCGCCAATTGTGGTGATAATGTTTTTGCGGTTACATCCTTCCTGGCTTTAGATCAGGATATGGATGACTTCATCCGGAATGCCTTTTTTCCTTCAGGATCCGGTGTTCAACCGGCATGCGTCAAACGCAGCCGCGGTAAGTCTTGGAACAGACAGGGTCCTTGCTGGAGCAGGTCCCTTCTTAGAGGTAGAGGCCACGGATCCTCCGTGAGCATCTCTTGAAGTTCCGGTTACCAAGTCCTTCTTGGCCAATCCGGAGCCACGAATATAGTGCTTTCTCCTCTCCATCTTATCAATCTCAGTACCTTGGGTATGAGAGGCAGAGGAGGGAACACATACACTGACAGGTACACCCACGGTGTTACCAGAGCGTCTACAACTATTGCCTGAGGGTCTCTTGACCTGGCGCAATACCTGTCGAGTTTTTTAATCATGTGGACGACTTCTGGGTGAAGTCCCCACTCTCCCGGGTGGAGGTCGTGCTGAGGAAGTCTGCTTCCCAGTTGTCCACTCCCGGAATGAATACTGTTGACAGAGCTATCACATGATTTTCCGCCCAGCGAAGAATCCCTGCAGCTTCTGCCATTGCCCTCCTGCTTCTTGTGCCACCCTGTCTGTTTACGTGGGTGACTGCCATGATGTTGTCCGACTGGATCAACACCGGCTGACCTTGAAGCAGAGGTCTTGCTAAGCTTAGAGCATTGTAAATGGCCCTTAGCTTCAGGATATTTATGTGAAGTGATGTATCCAGGCTTGACCCTAAGCCCTGGATATTCCTTCCCTGTGTGACTGCTCCCCAGCCTCGCAGGCTGGCATCCGTGGTCATCAGGACCCAGTCCTGAATGCCGAATCTGCGGCCCTCTAGAAGATGAGCACTCTGCAACCACCACAGGATGGATACCCTTGTCCTTGGTGACAGGGTTATCCGCTGATGCATCTGAAAATGCGACCCGGACCATTTGTCCAGTAGGTTCCACTGGAAAGTTCTTGCGTGGAATCTAGCGAATGGGATTGCTTCGTAGGAAGCCACCATTTTTACCCAGAACCCTTGTGCATTGATGCACTGAGCCTTGGTTCGGTTTTAGGAGGTTCCTGACTAGCTCGGATAACTCCCAGGCTTTCTCTTCCGGGAGAAACACCTTTTTTTTTCTGGACTGTGTCCAGGAACATCCCTAGGAAACAGAAGACAAGTCGTCGGAACCAGCTGCGATTTTGAAATATTGAGAATCCAATCGTGCTGCCGCAACACTACCTGAGATAGTGCTACACCGACTTCCAACTGTTCCCTGGATCTTACCCTTATCAGGGAATAGTCCAAGTAAGGGATAACTAAAATTTCCTTCCTTCGAAGGGATATCATTTCGGCCATTACCTTGGTAAAGACCCGGGGTGCCGTGGACCATCCCTACGGCAGCGTCTGAACTGATAGTGACAGTTCTGTACCATAACCTGAGGTACCCTTGGTGAGAAGGGTAAATTTTGACATGAAGGTAAGCATCCTTGATGTCCCGAGACATCATGTAGTCCCCTTCTTCCAGGTTCGCAATCACTGCTCTGAGTGACTCAATCTTGAATTTGAACCTCTGTATGTAAGTGTTCAAAGATTTTAGATTTTAGATTTAGATTTAGAATCGGTCTCACCGAGCCGTCTGGCTTCGGTACCACAATAGTGTGGAATAATACCCCGTTCCCTGTTGCAGGAGGGGTACCTTGATTATCACCTGCTGGGAATACAGCTTGTGAATGGCTTCCAAAACTGCCTCCCTGTCAGAGGGAGACGTCGGTAAAGCCGACTTTTGGAAACGGCGAGGGGGAGACGTCTCGAATTCCAATATGTACCCTTGAGATATTACCTGAAGGATCCAGGGGTCTACTTGCGAGTGAGCCCACTGCGCACTGAAATTCATTGAGAACGGGCCCCCACCGGGCCTGAGCTTGTAAGGCCCTAGCGTCATACTGAGGGCTTGGCAGAGGCGGGAAAGGGTTTCTTTTCCTGGGAACTGGCTAATCTCTTCAGCCTTTTTCCTCTCCCTCTGTCACGAGCAGAAAAGAGGAACCTTTTGTCCGCTTGCCAACAAAGGACTGCACCTGATAATACGGCGTCTTATTTTGAGAGGCGACCTGGGGTACAAACGTGGATTTCCCAGTTGTTGCCGTGGCCACCAGGTCTAAAAGACCGACCCCAAATGTCCCTTTTCAAAGGCAATACTTCCAAATGCCGTTTGGAATCCGCATCACCTGACCATTTTACTGGTAGAATTGGACAACGCACTTATACTTGATGCCAGTCGGCAAATATTCCGCTGTGCATCATGCATATATAGAAATGCATCTTTTAAATGCTCTATAGGCAATAATATACTATCCTTATCTAGGATATCAATATTTCCAGTCAGGGAATCCGACCATGCCAACCCAGCACTGCACCTCCAGGCTGAGGCGATTGCTGGTCGCAGTATAACACCAGTATGTGTGTAAATACCTTTTTGGATACCCTCCTGCTTTCTATCAGCAGGATCCTTAAGGGCGGCCATCTCATGAGAGGGTAGAGCCCTTGTTCTTACAAGCGTGTGAGCGCCTTATCCCCCCTAGGGGGTGTTTCCCAACGCACCCTAACCTCTGGCGGGAAAGGGTATGCAGCCAACACTTTTTAAGAAATTATCAATTGTTATCGGGGGGAAACCCACGCATCATCACACACCTCATTTTATTTCTCAGATTCAGGAAAACTACAGGTAGTTTTTCCCTCACCGAACATAATACCCCTTTTTGGTGGTACTCGTATTATCAGAAATGTATAAAAACATTTGCCATTGTCTCAATCATGTAACGTGTGGCCCTACTGGAAATCACGGTTGTCTCTTCACCGTCGACACAGGAGTCAGTATCCGTGTCGGCGTCTGTATCTGCCATCTGAGGTAACGGCCGCTTTAGAGCCCCTGACGGCCTATGAGACGTCTGGACAGGCACAAGCTGAGTAGCCGGCTGTCTCATGTCAACCACTGTTTTTTTTTTTTTTTATATATAGAGCTGACACTGTCACGTAATTTTCAACAGTACATCCACTCAGGTGTCGACCCCCTAGGGGGTGACATCACTGTTACAGACACTCTGCTCCGTCTCCACATCATTTTTCTCCTCATACATGTCGACACAAACGTACCGACACACAGCACACACACAGGGAATGCTCTGATAGAGGACAGGACCCCACTAGCCCTTTGGGGAGACAGAGGGAGAGTATGCCAGCACACACCAGAGCGCTATATATATACAGGGATAACCTTATATAAGTGTTTTTCCCCTTATAGCTGCTGTATATTTTAATACTGCGCCTAAATAGTGCCCCCCTCTCTTTTTTTTAACCCTTTCTGTAGTGCAGGGAAGAGTCAGGGAGCTTCCTTCCAACTGAGCTGTGAGGGAAAATGGCGCCAGTGTGCTGATGAGATAGGCTCCTCCCCCTTTTCGGCGGCCTTATCTCCCGGTTTTTTGTATATTCTGGCAGGGGTTAAATGCATCCATATAGCCCAGGAGCTATATGTGATGCATTTTTTTGCCATGTAAGGTATTTCTGTCATGTTTTATTGCGTCTCAGGGCGCCCCCCCCCAGCGCCCTGCACCCTCAGTGACCGGAGTGTGAAGTGTGCTGAGAGCAATGGTGCACAGCTGCAGTGCTGTGCGCTACCTTATTTGAAGACAGGAACGTCTTCTGCCGCCGCTTTCTCCGGACCTCTTCGCTCTTCTGGCTCTGTAAGGGGGCCGGCGGCGCGGCTCCGGGACCCATCCAGGCTGAACCTGTGATCGTCCCTCTGGAGCTAATGTCCAGTAGCCAAGAAGCCCAATCCACTCTGCACGCAGGTGAGTTCGCTTCTTCTCCCCTTAGTCCCTCGATGCAGTGAGCCTGTTGCCAGCAGGTCTCACTGAAAATAACAAACCTAAACTAAAACTTTCACTAAGAAGCTCAGGAGAGCCCCTAGTGTGCACCCTTCTCGTCGGGCACAGAAATCTAACTGAGGCTTGGAGGAGGGTCATAGGGGGAGGAGCCAGTGCACACCAGTTAGTCCTAAAGCTTTCTTTAGATGTGCCCAGTCTCCTGCGGAGCCGCTATTCCCCATGGTCCTTACGGAGTCCCCAGCATCCACTTAGGACGTTAGAGAAATACACACTGTTTAATACACAGTAACATATGGCTTGTATGCAGCGATATAAACGGTTTAATACACTGTAATATGTGGTATGCTTGCAGCGTTATACACGTTGTAATACACTGTAATATGTGGTCTGTATACAGTGCTATACACTCTGTAATACACTGTAATATGTGGTCTGTATGCATCGATATAAACGGTTTAATACACAGTAATATGTGGTATTTGGTGTAAATCTTTTTTCGTTAATATACAGGTCTGGACATGTCACGCTGTAATACAGACAAGTCTGGTCATGTCTGCTTGCAATCAAAGTTCAGCGATCGGCCACAATAAAGATACACTTTTTAGTGCTATTTAACACACAGTAACATATGTCATGTATGCAACGATATATAGGTTGTAATATACAGTTAAGCTTTTTAAATATTCTTCAATTTAAAACCAAATACGCTGTTTCTACATATGTTTGCAAAAAATAACGTGTGAGAATGTCATTTTGAAATTTGTGCTGTCATCATTAATCATGCATGGCCATTAAAATCAATACGCTTTTTAAATCAGTACCAGGTGTGATGCTTCCGTGCATCTAAGAAAATGGACACAGTCATTAAAATCAGTATGCTTTTTAAACCAGTGCCATGTGTGACATAGTATGATTTTTAAATAGTACCATATGTGTCATGCATGAAGTTTTATCTCCTGGAATGTGAGAACTATAACACGCTGTAAAATTTTGGTTTTGTTAACAAAAGGGTATAGGCTGGTAAAGTCAAAATAGTGAATTTTTTCATCACAAACTGTTTTGTGATACAGCTTTATGTTGTATTCTGCGACTGGTGTTACGTGACACTCTTTTCAAAGCCATTATCTTTTAATACAGTTTAATATCGAACTCTATAAATGTTATATTACATTTTATATAAAAGCGATATCAAACACTATAATTTAATATTAAAGGGGGCGTACCCCAGGAGAAAGGGGGCGTGGTACCTGTCACTTTGACAGAAAGGTGGTCTTTCTCTACTGTGTTGCTTTCACAATCTCCCTGAAATGCTTTTTCAAATGTAGACACGTAGCTTGCTGAGTGGTTATCTATCCAATTGGCAGCGGTAATTTACAGCTGCTAACGGATTCGCCCGGGGACTGTCCTACTAGCGCTGATGCCGGCACTTAGCAGGCTAATAAGAGTGACCTCCTGTCCCTGCTGTGCTGCTCCTGCTCTCTGCTTCACTGGCACCGCTGCCCGAGCTCGGTATCCATGGGACCTCAATGTCCTCAATGACCTATCAGTGTCCACCTGTGCTGCTGATCCCAGGCTGCCAGCAAGTAGCTAAGCTTCCCCCACCACTCCTGTGCAGACTGCTGAGAATACTGTAGCCGCAGCCGAAGTCCCACTGTCAGAGTCCTCAGGGATTATGCGGCAAGCAAAGTAAGATCCTAGATAAACAGCCCTAGGAAACACGTTTTGCCCCAATAATACGTGTCCGGAAACTTATCCCGGGTCCCATGTGCTATTGCCTAAAAACTGGAAATTTTTCTGCCAGATAAAAACAGGCTAAGGGTATAATTTAGACCTGATCGCTGTTGTGCGAGTTTACAAAGTGGCCGATTACAGATCAACTGCGCATGCATACGGATCATAGTGCGCACGCGCAAGGCCAAACTGCGAAAAAATCTAGCAACTGTTTTGATTGCTAGGCATACGAAAGATGATTGACAGAAGCCAGCTTTTGGGGGTGGTAACTGGACGTTTCCTGTGACTGTCAGGAAAAAAGCAGGTATGCCCAAGCATTTTCAGGGAGGGTGTGTGACGTCAGCTCTGGCCCCGAACAGCCTGATTGTATTGCACTGTCGGAGTAGGTCCTGGGCTACGCACAGACTGGAAAAATCATTAGATGGTGAGTGAGTTGCGAATGGATTTGCAGCTGACCGGCGTTCCCAAGGCGTACGCAGACTTGTACGGGGCGGGTTTTCACTCTGTCTGGGCGGCGACTATCTGATTGCAAACCTTTGCAAATTCACAGAGGAGTGATCAGGTCTGAATTAGGTCCTAAAATTGTATAGTCCTAAAATGACTATTGTTCAAAAATCATGCTAACAGCCCGTTTTTTCAGTCAAAAAACTAGCGCACCTAATTGGATACCTCCCTAAGTTATTGCCAATTGAATCATTCATACACACACACACACACACACACACACACCAGAAGAGACTAGCAGCATAATCACTATATAAATATTACATATTATGCTTTCCATTTATTTCAACTATGTCACAGATCACAGATACAAAGAGAAGTAATGTGCAATTTGTGCAGTAATAAGTGACAGATGTTTTGAATCCCTGATGAACAGAACAACCCATTTAAAAGTATTTCTTCTAAATTACAAGTTTACAGCTCTAGGACATAAAGTATGGTGTCAGCAGACTCTGTAAACAGAAATGCTGCAACTTTTGGCCAAAGGCTTGCATTGCTGCCAATCAGGGACGTAGACAGAACTTTGTGGGCCCCATAGTATAATTTTAAATGGCCCCTGTCCAAATGCTTCTAGAGAGAAACACCTCTCTGCGCAGTTGTTAATTTAATGCCCCTTTATAGTGCCCTAGTTCATGTTGTGCACCATAGTTTTGCCTTAGTTAATGCTATGCACCATAATAGTGCCCTAGTTTATTTTATAAACCAGCCTAGCTCACATTAATGCAGATTGTACGACTGCCAACACACATTATGCAACACAGTATCCCCAATTCACATTATGACATACAGTGGGGCAGATGTATTAACCTGGATAAGGCATAGTGAAGTGATAAACCAGTGATAAATGCAAGGTGATACACGCACCAGTCAATCAGCTCCTAACTGTTAATTTACATATTGGAGCCGATTGGCTGGTGCGTGTATCACCATGCATTCATCACTTGTTTATCACTTCCTTATGCCATCTTCAGGTTAATACATCTGCCCCAGAGTTCCCAGTTCATGTTATTGCCCAGATTTATCAAGCCTTGGAGAGTGATAAATTGCACGGTGATAAAGTACCAACCTAACAGCTTCCAATTGTCATGTTACAGACTGTGGGGCAGATGTATTAACCTGGAGAAGGCATAAGGAAGTGATAGACCAGTGATATGTGCAAGATGATAAAGGCACCAGCCAATCAGATCCTAACTGTTAATTTACATATTGGAGCTGATTGGCTATTGCCTTTATCACCTTGCACATATAATTTCTTTATGCCTTCTCCAGGTTAATACATCTGCCACTGTGTTTGAAAAATAACAGTTATGAGCTGATTGGTTTGTACTTTATCACCGTGCAATTTATCACTCTCCAAGGCTTGATCAATTTGGGCTCTGTAACATTATAACCCTCCAGTTCATTTTATACCACATTACAATGAGCAGGTCCACAGGGATGGGTACGGGAATCCCGGCAGGCTGGGATCCCGGTGGCCAGAATACAGACGCCAGGATCCCGACCACCAGAATGACGGTAGGGGGGCGAGCGCAACAAAGCCCCTTGCATGCTGTGGGTTAGGTGGCTCACTGCACTCGTCACAGGTTCTATTCCCAGGAGTGGGAATAGCTGTGGCAGCGCTGCTGGCATTCTGGCGGTCGGGATCCTGGCATGGGTAGTCTGACCGCCGGGATCCTGACTACATCCAAGTCCAGGGACATAGCTAAATATATTGCAGGTCCCAAAGTTTGTGATGGCTAAATGTAGCACCCACTGGTGAAAAATATATATAACACGTAACTGTGACACGGAATGTGGGCCCCACTCAGCTCTGGGCCCCATAGCAGCTGCACTCCCTGCACCTATGGTAGCTACGCCCTTGCTGCCAATTAATGGTCATTAAACTGATAACACAGAATGGATGCATTTGCAGTTGTAGCTGTGAGGCTACTGCATTTTTATGGTAATGCCGCAGCTGATGGGCATTCTTATTGAGACACCCATGTGCCATGGCACAAATTTACCAATGTGCACACATAGGCACACCATCAATCGGCCGCACCATCGTACTTTAGTACCACCCTATTGCTGCTCAGAATGTCCGTAGAAAAATGGCTGCCGGTGCCAGTGGAACTGTGTCTTTTGATGCAGTCCCTGACACCAACACACCCTTCTGATGCAGTTAGCCACCCCTCTAGTGCAGTGGTTCTCAAACTCGGTCCTCAGGACCCCACACAGTGCATGTTTTGCAGGTAACCCAGCAAGTGCACAGGTGTATTAATTACTCACTGACACATTTTAAAAGGTCCACAGGTGGAGCTAATTATGTCACTTATGATTCTGTGAGGAGACCTGGAAAACATGCACTGTGTGGGGTCCTGAGGACCGAGTTTGAGAACCTGTGCTCTAGTGGATCTCCATGCTATTCCAATATGTGTCTCCCTGTGGTAACCATCTCAGATGCATGCGCAAAATTAAAACATTGGGCAAGCATTGTAGCTTCTGCCAATCATGTAATAAGTTTATGAAAGACTATTGTTATATTTCAGGCCAAATCATCAATATAAAATACTCTTGGGTAGCTCAGCTCCCCTCAAAACACTTGATGACAGCTATAACAGTGCTTTTATGGCCGGTCAGGCCAGTGCAGGGAGCCTCTGCGTATGTATAATCTGCATTGCTTCCAGTTAACGTTTCAACAAACAACCCCAGAAAATATATATAGTTGTTATAAAAAATTAATGAGGATATGTTACTGAACTGTAATGAGCACCATGGCTGTTATTAGAAAGAGGTGGAGTGCTTGCTATTCGTTTGTTATATATATGTTAATATTATTATAATAATAATAATAATAAAGCATTTTTTCTTGTTTTGTTGATGTTGATGTTTTTGCAATCCTGAGTTGAGGAGAGATGGCAGTACATGTACTGGGATGCGTTTAATTTGCTGGCTGTCGGGATCCCGGCGGTCAGGATACCGACACCGGAATCCTAACAGCCGGCAATGCCACCAGCCAGAATCCCAGTGCAACAGGGATTCACAATACCCATAGAGTGGGAATAGATCTTGTGGCAAGCGCAGCTAGCCACCGAGCCTGCAGCATGGCGAGCACAGCGAGCCCGCAAGGGCACTCTGTGCTCACCCCGCTTCCGGCATTCTGGCTGGCGGGATGCAGCTATCAGTATATTGACAACCGGCATCCCGCCTGCTGGTAAATCATACTGATTCCCATGTACCAATTCTCTCCTTACACAATAACTAATGAGAAAGCTTTTCCAGGAGAACTGGCATGAATACACACAAAGAAAACAGACACTGGGGCAGATGTATTAACCCAGAGAAGGCATAAGGAAGTGATAAACCAGTGATAAGTACAAGGTGATAAATGCACCAGCCAGTGAGCTCCTAACTGTTAATTTACATATTGGAGCTGATTGGCTGGTTCGTTTATCACCTTGCACATATCACTGGTTTATCACTTCCTTATGCCTTCTCCAGGTTAATACATCTGCCCCATTATTTGGGTTGAACCAACATCCATCCTACAAATTCATTAGAAAACATAGGGTCTGTATCTCAGTAATGTAACTGATTTCTACAGAGTTCATTGGTGCAGCAATGTTTATTAACATGAAAGCTCTCTATGTTTGCAACAGCAATACACAAATTAGTTTATAAATGTGTTACTGTTTCTGTTTTATATATATATATATATATATATATATATATACACACACAGTGGAGGCCAAAATTGCGGACTCTTTTTGAAATTTGAAGGTTTTTCAACTTTGAATGCTTATAAAACTGTTTCACTTCACGCAGTGCGATGATTCATATATCAAATGAAAGGAAATGTAATGCTCAGCACAATAAACAGAGGTCAAATATTTGCATTACAAGGGAAGTTACGCTACTTTCAGTTAGACAAAGAAGCACAGATGCGTGAGGTTTAAGAAGAGTATTGTAGTAACAGCTACTACCAGCCAATCGGAATCGTCATTCTGAGGACCAATCAGCTGTCGTTTATGAGCAGGTGCAAGGTCATGTTCAAAGGTGGGAAAGGTCAGTTTGGCTGTTTCATTTTGCAGAATAAAGTTGGTTACTGAAGTGCAATTACGGTTGGATGTTTGTGTGTATTGTTTAGTGCTATTGACGGTGTAAAAAATAAATACAACAATGTCGTCCAGGCAAAGTGGTGACTGGTCACCCAGGAAGAGATCCAGGATTGTGGTGTTACATGAAAATGGTCTTTCGTATGCATCAACTGCGAGAGAAGTTGGTGGGAATGTGACAACATCAGGAGTACAAAAGTTTTGTTTACGCTATCAGGAAACACAATCTATACACAACAAAGAAGGAAAAGGCCGGAAAAAGTGCACAACAGCTGTTGACAGTGTCGGACTGTGGCATGTAGGGCCCACCGGGGGAATGCAGTGGTAGTGTCCCATGTTTAGGGGTGTGGCCAGTCTGCAGAGGGGGTGTTTCCTGCCACCTCATTGGTTTGACTAACCATTAGAGAGTGCAACTTCTGGGCCCCTTCATAAATATATACAGTAAATTAATCTGCTGCATGCATGATAATATACCAGATTAATAACAGATTAATAACAGCAATGCATTGTAGAAATATACCATAGTCCAGTATAAGGTATGTCGAAGTCAAAACAAATATTACATAAAGAGAACATACAAACTACACACATATAAGTCGCTATACTTGCAAATACGCGCAGCGAGCACAGCAATATATGGTAACACACGCATTTACACGGACATGCCACAGAGATGGATTCGACACTTATTTCATACAATACATAATTATAATAATATCAAGCGCCAGACATCATGATGATTTAGAATTGTATGGAGTGGTGTCATGTATGTGTATTATTTGAACGAAACCAGATAGACATGTCATGTTTACAATTGAAGCAACCAGATTGATGTGTAGATTCACTTGATGCTTGTTGTGAAGTTGTGGGACATTGCAGCAGATAATTATGATTACATGTATGAAAGCTAAAAATCACTCTTATTAGGACAGTGGACAGGAAACTCAGGCCAGCCCTTTGGATGTCTTCAAGGCTAAATCTGATTACCATATAAAAAGGAACTGGTGACTCATCGTGAATCCCTACCCCAGAAACTAGACAACACATTGATCACAAAGGAGCTCAGTGGCTTTTTGGTCTCAGAGGATGATGGACTTGCTGCCAGTTCAGTTCCTGTATTTATTTACAGAGAGAGGGAGACATTAGATGCATTGGAGGGAATGGTAATTGTATCGCTGGCCTGTAACTGAAACTGTATGTAATGGCATGTAACTGTATGTAACTTTATGTTTTAACTGCTTACTGTGTGAGTGTAACCATGTAACTACAGGTATACTGTACTTTGTAATATATATTGAATCCATATCCTTTTTAATAACAAATATATACATCAATGAGCTTTGGAACTCAGATAATGTGTGGGTGTATTGTTTCCTCTTATGGGATACAGTGTTTTGCGATGTACAGCGCACTTTTATCGTATATGGTAATAAGATGGGCCTGGCGTCTGCAATATATATTTAGAGCGGGCATTTTAAATAATTGTGAGAAATCAATTTGGCATTCTTAGGTAACATATGTATAATGTATAATTTAAGTACACAGTCTGGAACCTGATCCTTAGAGCAGGAGGTGGGCCCCCAGGCAGTAGGGCCCACCGGTGGTTTCCCCTGTACCCCTGTGGGCCAGTCAGGGACAGATGGATGTCATCTGCAGCCATTAGCAGTGAACCGAGTGCAACTGGTGTTTTTGTCAGTGCAAGAACGGTACGGAGAAGACTAACGTAGGTTGGCCTAAAAAGTAGAATTCCCCGAAAAAAGCCATTCCTGAATAAAAAGCAGCGGCAGAAACGAATACAGTGGGCAAAAGAACACATTGCATGGACAGAAGGCCAGTGGAAACAAGTGATATGGAGTGACGAAACATTGATATCGATATTTGGTAGTGATGGAAGAAAATGTGAGACGTCGCATCAGGGAAGAGGTACATCCAGATTGCATTCAAGCGACAGCAAAGAATCCTACAAGTGTTATGATCTGGGCATGTATGACAGCAGATGCTGTAGACCGCCTTCATGTCATAGATGGCACACTGAACAGCAGAAAGTACATTGACATCATCCTACAATGAAAACTTCTACCTTCTATCAGGGATCTTTTTCCAGATAATGCCCCATTTTTTTTCCTGTAGGGTCCAGCTCCCTGCCACACTGCACGGATATGCAAACAGTGGTTCACGGAGAATGACATACAGGTACTGGTATGGCCAGGAAACAGGCCAGACCAGAACCCCATAGAAAATTTGTGGTTCCGTTTGAAAAAAATGGTACATCTGCGGCGTCCATTCAATAAAAGAGAATTCAATGAGGCTATAATTGTTTCATGGCACCACATAATAAAGATGGAAGAGCTCCAAATATTGATTAGCTCAATGCCACATCGCTGTGCTGCTATCTTGAAAAATAAAGGCTACCCAACGAAATACCGATAGGACAGTGACATCATAAGTACACAGGGATTTTCACCTTAAGTGTTGTTTTCACTGCATAACTTCCCTTGTAATGCAAATATTTGACCTATGTTTATTGTTAAATTCAGCATTACATTTCCTTTCATTTGGTATATGAATCATTGCACTGCATGAAGTGTAACAGTTTTTATAAGCATTCGAAGTTGAAGAACATTCAAATTTCAAAAAGTGTCCGCAATTTTGGCCACCACTGTATATATATACCGCAACCATTATACTAAAAGCACTATGGTTTTCTTCTACCCCTTTCACACCGCACAATTTATCCAGTATATTACCGGGTCGAAGTGGGTCGATGTGCGGTGTGAAAGGAGTTAGTCCCGAATTCCCAGATCACCTGACCCGGTATTTCAACCTGGGAATAAAGCAGTGTTATCCCAGGTTATTACCGGGTCAGGTGCAGTGTTAACGGGTTACCGGGTCAATGAGACCCGGGACCCGTTCACAGTATAGGGTCTCCAGGCGCCTCCTCCGCACACGTCACCGCTGATGTCACCAACCCGGCAATTTTCTTGGTTGGTGCCGCCAGTCTGAACTGGGTCGCACCCTGGAAGGACCCGTGCACAAGTCCCGGGTGCGATCCGGTATAGCAATGTGAAAGCGGTATTAGGCTGATTGTCTAAGTGATAAAACCCTATTTACAGCTTTGTTTAATGTGTAATTACTAAAAGATACAACTGAGAGATATAAAGCTACTTCCTGAGTCAGGTTACTTTTCAGCTCTTACAAATAGCATATTAAACACTGGCAAATTATATGAAAAAGTAATTGTAACTTCTACCAATTAACACAATAAAAGCCATTCAGTTGTTGAATAAAGTCCTTAAATTACTGCACCTGAGTGAGTTTGTCTCTTGGTTGGTACACACGGTGGCTTTATGTATTCATAAGCTGCCACGTTTAACCTGCGGTTAGATGCATAGCGAACATATTGACATAATTTAAATTAGGGCTTACTGATCCCAACGCACACATACTGTATTTATAATGAATGCTGAAATGGATTGTGATGGCTATTTGTGTCACTTCCTCATCTGTGTTGCACATACTGCTAACAAGAGGACAAAGGATCAGTGATCATTTTTATAGTCAAAACTCTAGAGCAGTAATGGGGAACCTTTGACACTCCAGCCGTTGTTGAACTACACATCCCAGCATGCCTTGCTACAGATTTAGCTTGGCCAAATAACAAAACTGTAGCAGGGCATGCTGGTATGTGTAGTTCAACAACAGTTGGAGTGCCAAAGGTTCCCCATCACTGCTCTAGAGTATAGCCACACCTGACCGCACATCTCTGATCAAAACTCACCAAATTTCCAGCAATGTACACTGCTGCACCTGTGTATAATGCCCACATGAACCCTCGGGTTCATATATGTGTGTGTGAATCTGGCTCTGATACTAGCCAGTGCCTCCTGAGCCATTTACCTCACTGCACATCCCTGCAAAGGGATCTACCCAGGAATCAAGGGGGACTGTACATGCTATATCACTAACATTAAACATTTACATTGATGAGCTGGGATGTCATAATTTAACCTGTCATAAACCACTATTGAATTACAATGTACTGTAAGTAAATTCTGATCTGTGTTGTATGTCAAAACACACAACTTACTGTGTAGTCATTTTATATGGTCACAAAAGGAGTGCAATATCTTATACATATTATATGAATGTAACAATAACTTGCTAGCTTTAGAAAAAAAAATGAAACGTTAATCTGTATACAGGACTCCGGTTCTGAATTATTACACTACTATAGTCCTGTGAGTGCTGGCCAATTCGCTTGGCTCTATCTATTACTTCTGTGTGTATATATATATATATATACAGAGGCGGATTGGCCATAGGGCTCACAGGGAAGATTCCCGGTGGGCCGACGCACCCGCGGGGCCTGTTTTGTTTGAGGACATGTGGTCCTATTTATAGACATAATGAATAAGATGCAAAATAATTTGCTTATATGAAAATTTCTTTGCCACTTAGCCTATGATTGAAGATGATCTAGTGTATGCTCTGTCTGCCTGCTTGGCTGACATATAAGAATGAATGAATAGTGATTGGGATACGTAGTTGGTGTAATAAGCAAGAAAATATATCTTTCTAAAGAATTATATAGTTTCCTAAATTCTAAAGGTGTATCATATAATGTGCTCATAATATTTAATTTTATTTCCTTTTTAACTTCCCCCTTGATGCTGGACATGCCCACTATCTGGAAAGTCTTGGGGGGAGGGAGCTGCTGCCATGGCCCATGGCTAGACCTTACACCTCTGGTGCTGCCCATGTGGGGCCACTAGTACTAATTTTTCCAGGGCCGCTTTTTGTTCCCAATCCGCCCCTGTATATATATATATATATATATATATATATAGTGTTCCTTCTAGGCTGTTTCAGCAGGGTGCTGCACCCTGCCCATTTTTCAAATGTGAAGTAGCACCCTGCCCTTTTTCAGTGCACCCTGCAGGTTCAGAAATCACCCCCTTGTATACAGAATGCAACAGTCAGAGTGCATGTTACAATGCAGTGATCTACTCCTTGCGCATCTCTGAAATTGGAACACAATTTCTGTCCTCTGCGAATGGGATAGCAGAGGAGGAAATTACATCACTGCTGTGGCTCCTGTATAACACAGCATTCTGATAAAGAGGGAAAGAACAGGGTAAGCAGAGAGCATGTACTGCTTACACTATTTCCCTAGTACAGAGGTTCCCAAACTGTGTGCCGTGTCTCCCTGGGGTGCCTCGGGACACTTGCAGGGGTGCCCTGGGTTGGTGGTCCAGGACCAATTCAAATTATGCATGGTCAATATAATATGCAAAACAAGTGCTGGTGGCTGCCAGTCATAAAATATGTGGCCAAACAGAAGCAAATCTTGTCCCTCACTCCCTCACCACACAACTGACCCTAAGGATGACATATAACCGCGATCTACTTAATGTAATATTTCTTTCTAAATTTCTCAATAAGAAAGAAATTTTTGGCCTAGGGGTGCCGTGAAAAAAAATTCTGATGTTCTAGGATGCCGTGATTCAAAAAAGTTTGGAAACCACTGCCCTAGTAGAAGAACAAACTTATTTTGTACCTATATATTTTTAACCCTCTGCTTAACTTTTCATAAGGATTAGAACTACTTCAGTACTGGAAGAAACCTTCATTATCTACTTATTATTTATATGCCACAGCCGTTCTTTCATGAAGACTGGACATATACAGTATTTTTCTCAGTACAGATGTTGGGTATTACATGGGTCTCCTATATGTATGTATCGGATTCGGTATATGATACACTAAGGGGAAAATATATGTATAACAACTATAGACATATGCGCTATGCTTTGTGCGCAGAACGTCACACCAAAAATGTGCCCTTCAAAATGAAAATGTTCCCTCCTCAGTGATCAGCACCCTGCCCTAAAAAAAAATTATATATATATATATATATATATATATATATATATATATATATATTTATATTATATACAGTGCATTCGGAAAGTATTCACAGTGCTTCACTTTTTCGCCATTTTGTTATGTTACAGCCTTATTCCACAATGGAATATATTAATTTTTCGACTCAAAATTCTACTCACAATGCTCCATAATGACAACGTGAAAAAGTTTTTTGGGAGATTTTTGCAAATTTGTTAAAACTAAAAATATAAGAAATCACATGTACATAAGTATTCACAGCCTTTGACGTGAAGCTCAAAATTGAGCTCAGGTGCATCCTGTTTCCACTGATCATCCTTGAGATGTTCCTACAGCTTAATTGGAGTCCACCTGTAGTAAATTCAGTTGATTGGACATGATTTGGAAAGGCACACACCTGTCTATATAAGGTCCCACACATGACAGTGCATGTCTGAGCACAAACCAAGCATGAAGTCAAAGGAATTGTCTGTAGACCTACGATACAGGATTGTCTCGAGGCACAAATCTGGGGAATGGTACAGAAAAATATCTGCTGCTTTGAAGGTCCCAATGAGCACAGTGGCCTCCATCATCCGTAAATGGAAGACGTTCGGAACCAATAGGACTCTTCACAAAGCTGACCGGCCATCTAAACTAAGCGATCGGGGGAGAAAGGCCCTAGTCAAGGAGGTGACCAAGAACACGATGGTCACTCTGTCAGAGCTACAGCATTCCTCTGTGGAGAGAGGAGAACCACCCAGAAGGAAAACCATCTCTGCAGCAATCCACCAATCAGGCCTGTATTGTAGAGTGATCAGACGGAAGCCACTCCTTAGTAAAAAGCACATGGCAGCCCACCTGGAGTTTGCCAAAATGCACCTGAAGAACTCTCAGACCATGAGAAACAAAATTCTCTGGTCTGATGAGACAAAGACTGAACTCATTGGCGTGAATCCCAGGCATCATGTTTGGAGGAAACCAGGCACCGCTCATCACCAGGCCAATACCATTCCTACAGTGAAGCATGGTGGTGGCAGCATCATGCTGTGGGGAACTTGGAGACTAGTCAGGATACAGGGAAAGATGAATGCAGCAATGTACAGAGACAACCTGGATGAAAACCTGTTCATCTTTCAGCAGGACAACGACCCTAAGCACACAACCAAGATATCAAAGGAGTGGCGTCACGACAACTCTGCGAATGTCTTTGAGTGGCCCAGCCAGAGCCCAGACTTGAATCCGATTGAACATTTCTGGAGAGATCTGAAAAAATGGCTGTTTACCGATGCTTCCCATCCAACCTCATGGAGCTTGAAAGGTGCTGCAAAGAGGAATGGGCGTAACTGCCCAAAGATACAGTAGGTGTTCCAAGCTTGTGGCATTATATTCAAAAAGACTTGAGGCTGTAATTGCTGCCAAAGGTGCATCAACAAAGTATTGATCAAAGGCTGTGAATACTTATGTACATGTGAATTCTTTGTTTGTTTTTTGTATACATTTGCAAAAATCACAAAAAAAAAATTTCACGTCATTATGGGGTATTAGGGGTAATTCTGAGTTGATCGCAGCAGCAAGTTTGTTAGCAATTGGGCAAAACCATGTGCACTGCAGGGGGGGCAGATATAACATTTGCAGAGAGAGTTAGATTTGGGTGGGTTATATTGTTTCTGTGCAGGGTAAATACTGCCTGCTTTATTTTTACACTGCAATTTAGATTTCAGTTTGAACACACCCCACCCAAATCTAACTCTCTCTGCACTTGTTATATCTGTCCCCCTTGCAGTGCACATGGTTTTACCCAACTGCTAACAAATTTGCTGCTGCGATCAACTCAGAATTAGGCCCATGGGTGGTCATTCCGAGTTGTTCGCTCGTTGCCGATTTTTGCTATATTGCGATTAGTCGCTTACTGCGCATGCGCAAGGTTCGCAGAGCGCATGCACTTAGTTATGTTACACAAAAGTTTGGTATTTTACTCACGGCATAACGAGGATTTTTAATCGTTCTGGTGATCATACTGTGATTGACAGGAAGTGGGTGTTTCTGGGCGGAAACTGGCCGTTTTCTGGGCGTGTGCGAAAAAACGCTGGCGTTTCTGGGAAAAACGTGGGAGTGTCTGAAGAAACGGGGGAGTGTCTGGGCGAACGCTGGGTGTGTTTGTGATGTCAAACCAGGAACAAAACTGACTGAACTTATCGCAATGGCTGAGTAAGTCTCGAGCTACTCAGAAACTGCTAAGAAATTTCTATTCGCAATTCTGCTAATCTTTCGTTCGCAATTCTGCTATGCTAAGATACACTCCCAGAGGGCGGCGGCCTAGCGTGTGCAATGCTGCTAAAAGCAGCTAGCGAGCGAACAACTCGGAATGAGGGCCATTGTGTGTAGAATTGAGAGAAAAATGTCATTTATCCCATTTTGGAATAAGGGTGGTCATTCCAAGTTGTTCGCTCGATGCTATTTTTAGCAGAATTGCTAATAGGCTAAAGTCTGGCAGTTCTGCGCATGCGCTTAGCACGCGCTAAGCAATTTCACACAAAACTATGCTATTTTACTCATGGGCGAACAAAGCTTTTCAGTCGTTCTGTTGATCGGAAAATGATTGACAGGAAGTGGGTGTTTCTGGGTGGTAACTGAGCGATTTCCGGGAGTGTGCTAGAAAACGCAGGCGTGCCAGCAGAAAACGCAGGAGTGGCTGGAGAAACGGAGGAGTGGCTGGCCGGATGCTGGGCGTGTTTGTGACGTCAAACCAGGAACTAAACGGACTGAGGTGATCGCAATCTAGGAGTAGGTCTGGAGCTACTCAGAAACTGAAAGGAAATACTTAATAGCAGAATTGCTAATCTTTCGTTAGCAATTCTGCTATGCTGAGATACACTCCCAGAGGGCGGCGGCTTTGCGTTTGCATTGCTGCTAAAAGTAGCTAGCGAGCGAACAACTCGGAATGACCACCAAGGTTGTAACATAACAAAATGTGGAAAAAGTGAAGCGCTGTGAATACTTTCCGGATGCACTGTATGTATGTATTTATGTATGTATGTATATATATATATATATATATATATATCTATGTATATATTATATATTATATATATATATATATATATATATCCAAATAATGAGGCGGCACTCAGAGACTGGAACAAGTGATTTTTAGTGAGAAGACTGCATCACAGCATCAACGTTTCGGGGCCTGTCACCCCTTCGTCAGGATAAACACACAGTGCAATAAACAACAATTTATAGAGACTCACCCCTGGCGTCCTCCCCATGTCTGGCTCCCGCCGGCCGCGCCATTCCGGGCCCGTTCGTCCGCCCACTGAGAGTGACCACTTCCGCCGGAAGTGGCGTCATATGGTGACGTCCGGGTCCCGGGCCGCGTAACCACGGCAACCCTGTGAACACAATGACATTATATTTAAAAACAGCAATACCACTGTTTTAGTCAGAAAGTATAAATAATATATATTAGGCGCTAAGTTTGTACTATCAAATTTAAATAGTAATTGCAGCTCACACAAGGAGGATCTGGAAGTCCTCCTGAACAAAGGGAACTGTCCCTATACACAAATTTAAAACGTATGAGCGCACAAATATTCAAAAGTGGTTAATTAGGCTGCTGGTTTGGTAAATAAAATATATTTTTATTAAAAGAACAGCAAACTAAATAAACATTCATAGATATAAAAACATCATGCTGGAAATCGCAGAATAATTAGTATCATACTTATAATCACTGCATGAAATTCAATAGATACCCCCGCATTAGCCAATTGGACTTATAATTAATTTAAAGCATGCATGCTTAATTGGTTAGCTGGTTAGTTAGTTGGACCAGTAATCAGTCCCAGTATACAGTCCTGGTTGTTAGTAACTGTTAATCCCTCCAGGGATTTTATTATATTGATGTTAATAATTAGTTTGGTTAGATAGACAGAAATGTCCCTGGGTATATATGTCAACACAGTCCTTTTAAGATAGTGAAACTTTCTTCTGGTGATATTTCTGTGCCAGTTTATTCCATATAATGTAATATTGAGAGATTTACATAACCACTTAGTAACCCATCGTGGCACTCATAGGGGCACTGCTTACCCTCCACTCTGCGGCGGTATTGGTGTCCACGATTGGGTTGAGGCACTGTATAGCTGGAAAGTTTCCTATCTGGCTGAGGCGGTGACACGCTGCCTGCGTGTAGCTGGGAGCGCTTGGCCGCGTGTCGCGGCTTCCGGGTTGTGCAAAGCTTCCGGCTTACGATGCGCTCCAGCTGCGTTCCACTTGACGTCGTTAGGGTCACCTGACGCGTTTCTCCGCCTTTTGTGGGTGGCGGTTTCTTCAGAGGTTTTTACAAAAACCTCTGAAGAAACCGCCACCCACAAAAGGCGGAGAAACGCGTCAGGTGACCCTAACGACGTCAAGTGGAACGCAGCTGGAGCGCATCGTAAGCCGGAAGCTTTGCACAACCCGGAAGCCGCGACACGCGGCCAAGCGCTCCCAGCTACACGCAGGCAGCGTGTCACCGCCTCAGCCAGATAGGAAACTTTCCAGCTATACAGTGCCTCAACCCAATCGTGGACACCAATACCGCCGCAGAGTGGAGGGTAAGCAGTGCCCCTATGAGTGCCACGATGGGTTACTAAGTGGTTATGTAAATCTCTCAATATTACATTATATGGAATAAACTGGCACAGAAATATCACCAGAAGAAAGTTTCACTATCTTAAAAGGACTGTGTTGACATATATACCCAGGGACATTTCTGTCTATCTAACCAAACTAATTATTAACATCAATATAATAAAATCCCTGGAGGGATTAACAGTTACTAACAACCAGGACTGTATACTGGGACTGATTACTGGTCCAACTAACTAACCAGCTAACCAATTAAGCATGCATGCTTTAAATTAATTATAAGTCCAATTGGCTAATGCGGGGGTATCTATTGAATTTCATGCAGTGATTATAAGTATGATACTAATTATTCTGCGATTTCCAGCATGATGTTTTTATATCTATGAATGTTTATTTAGTTTGCTGTTCTTTTAATAAAAATATATTTTATTTACCAAACCAGCAGCCTAATTAACCACTTTTGAATATTTGTGCGCTCATACGTTTTAAATTTTAGTCAGAAAGTGCGATCGGTCGTGCTAGTATAAAATGACACCATATCGTGTCACTAATGTTACTATAAAAACTAGAATCTACTGATATAAAAAACATCAAACTCTGTGTGCACGCAGTGCAGACAATATCACACGTGAAAAAACACGCACTCGTGTGCGACTCTATAGTGTTATTTCATTATATATATGTTGGTCACAAAGGACCATAGTGTTATACCTAAAAAACATGGCCTTATATGGGCTACTAAATTAATAATATAAATATTTAAATATGTGCATATAGATCACACCTGCTAACCCCGCAGTGGTATTGACACATAACAATAACTACCCACCCTTCAAACATTTAAAAACATAACAAGTGCAGGGGTCCATCACCCCCTCTTACCCTATATGACCACAGGTACGTATTCATTACACCCCACAGTACAATTATTATGACAGCACATATAAACTCCACACAGAAGCAGAAAATTTCATATAATCTCTGAGCATTTTTCTCCCTATAATCCAACAGCCTTAAAGACTCTAATGCCATCTTGTCCCTCCCTTTCCAGGATGTTCTTTACCTATAGAAAATTATTAAGGCCTAATGATTCATTTAACCCTTTAGGTCGGATGGTATCCAACCTAAAAATCCATCTGGATTCTAGTTGGAGCAATTTGAGGGCTCTATTTCCTCCCCTAATTGACTCCGGTACATGGTCAATTACTCGGTACCTAAGAGTGGCCATGTTATGTTTGGATTCAGCAAAATGGCGAGCAACAGGTTGATCGCTTACTCCGGTATTGATGGCCGCCCTGATTGCCTGTCTGTGCTGTGCCATCCTGACCTTAAATTGACATTCCGTTTTGCCAACGTAATAGAGTCCACAAGGACATATAATTACATACACCACAAATTTTGAATGACATGACAGCGGCCAATTGATCGTAAACTTCTTGGCCGAGTGTGGATGTCCAATGACATCACTTGTGGACATATAGCTGCAAGTTGTGCAACCAATGCACTTATAGCAGCCGTTGGCTCTTGTCAAAAAATGTTGCGGGGCTTTCTTTTTAAATTTGCTGAGATCGGTTTTAACCACAAGATCCTTGATGTTTTTGCCCCTCCTATAGCTGGGCATGATTCTGGTGTTTCTAAAGCATTTTAAATCGGGATCTGAGGCTACCATTGGCCATAGTGTCTTAGCCTTTTTACTAGTGTGCCGGCTATTGGTGTTGTATGTATTGACCCACGGGAGTCTATCTTTCTTATCTGTGGGATTCACATTAGTAAGTAACATAACTCTGTCTTGTGCTGCCGCCTTAGCACGTGCTGCTTTTACTAGAGGTAAAGGATATCCCCTCTGTAAAAATTTTTGTTCCATGAGATTCAATTGATTCTCAACATCCTCGGCTCGGCTGGTGATTCTGCACACCCTTAAAAACTGTGAATAAGGTAACCCACAGATGGACGGGGTGGGATGAAAACTATTAAAGCTCAAGATGGTGTTCCTGTCAGTAGGTTTAGTAAAGAGATTAGTAATAATCTCCCCGTTGGATATGGTAATTGAGATGTCTAAAAACTCAATATGTGTGTGGCTGCATTTTAGGGTTAATTTGATGGGACTGAGGGACCTGTTCTGTTCCATGATAATGTCCTGGAGTGACTGTTCACTTCCAGTCCAGAACATAAGTAAATCATCTATGTACCGGTAATATAGGAAAATATCCCTGGAGATTACCGGATTTTCATAGAATAAACTTTTTTCAACATCCCACATATAGGTGTTGGCGAACGCTGGCGCCACAGCCGATCCCATTGCGCACCCTGTTCTTCAGACAGACAACAGGGTGCGCAATGGGATCGGCTGTGGCGCCAGCGTTCGCCAACACCTATATGTGGGATGTTGAAAAAAGTTTATTCTATGAAAATCCGGTAATCTCCAGGGATATTTTCCTATATTACCGGTACATAGATGATTTACTTATGTTCTGGACTGGAAGTGAACAGTCACTCCAGGACATTATCATGGAACAGAACAGGTCCCTCAGTCCCATCAAATTAACCCTAAAATGCAGCCACACACATATTGAGTTTTTAGACATCTCAATTACCATATCCAACGGGGAGATTATTACTAATCTCTTTACTAAACCTACTGACAGGAACACCATCTTGAGCTTTAATAGTTTTCATCCCACCCCGTCCATCTGTGGGTTACCTTATTCACAGTTTTAAAGGGTGTGCAGAATCACCAGCCGAGCCGAGGATGTTGAGAATCAATTGAATCTCATGGAACAAAAATTTTTACAGAGGGGATATCCTTTACCTCTAGTAAAAGCAGCACGTGCTAAGGCGGCAGCACAAGACAGAGTTATGTTACTTACTAATGTGAATCCCACAGATAAGAAAGATAGACTCCCGTGGGTCAATACATACAACACCAATAGCCGGCACACTAGTAAAAAGGCTAAGACACTATGGCCAATGGTAGCCTCAGATCCCGATTTAAAATGCTTTAGAAACACCAGAATCATGCCCAGCTATAGGAGGGGCAAAAACATCAAGGATCTTGTGGTTAAAACCGATCTCAGCAAATTTAAAAAGAAAGCCCCGCAACATTTTTTGACAAGAGCCAACGGCTGCTATAAGTGCATTGGTTGCACAACTTGCAGCTATATGTCCACAAGTGATGTCATTGGACATCCACACTCGGCCAAGAAGTTTACGATCAATTGGCCGCTGTCATGTCATTCAAAATTTGTGGTGTATGTAATTATATGTCCTTGTGGACTCTATTACGTTGGCAAAACGGAATGTCAATTTAAGGTCAGGATGGCACAGCACAGACAGGCAATCAGGGCGGCCATCAATACCGGAGTAAGCGATCAACCTGTTGCTCGCCATTTTGCTGAATCCAAACATAACATGGCCACTCTTAGGTACCGAGTAATTGACCATGTACCGGAGTCAATTAGGGGAGGAAATAGAGCCCTCAAATTGCTCCAACTAGAATCCAGATGGATTTTTAGGTTGGATACCATCCGACCTAAAGGGTTAAATGAATCATTAGGCCTTAATAATTTTCTATAGGTAAAGAACATCCTGGAAAGGGAGGGACAAGATGGCATTAGAGTCTTTAAGGCTGTTGGATTATAGGGAGAAAAATGCTCAGAGATTATATGAAATTTTCTGCT
The DNA here is from genome assembly GCF_028390025.1 of Pseudophryne corroboree. Taxonomy (NCBI): domain Eukaryota; kingdom Metazoa; phylum Chordata; class Amphibia; order Anura; family Myobatrachidae; genus Pseudophryne; species Pseudophryne corroboree. The sequence goes on from NC_086446.1 coordinate 401,886,189, forward strand.
TCTGTGTGGAGTTTATATGTGCTGTCATAATAATTGTACTGTGGGGTGTAATGAATACGTACCTGTGGTCATATAGGGTAAGAGGGGGTGATGGACCCCTGCACTTGTTATGTTTTTAAATGTTTGAAGGGTGGGTAGTTATTGTTATGTGTCAATACCACTGCGGGGTTAGCAGGTGTGATCTATATGCACATATTTAAATATTTATATTATTAATTTAGTAGCCCATATAAGGCCATGTTTTTTAGGTATAACACTATGGTCCTTTGTGACCAACATATATATAATGAAATAACACTATAGAGTCGCACACGAGTGCGTGTTTTTTCACGTGTGATATTGTCTGCACTGCGTGCACACAGAGTTTGATGTTTTTTATATCAGTAGATTCTAGTTTTTATAGTAACATTAGTGACACGATATGGTGTCATTTTATACTAGCACGACCGATCGCACTTTCTGACTAAAACAGTGGTATTGCTGTTTTTAAATATAATGTCATTGTGTTCACAGGGTTGCCGTGGTTACGCGGCCCGGGACCCGGACGTCACCATATGACGCCACTTCCGGCGGAAGTGGTCACTCTCAGTGGGCGGACGAACGGGCCCGGAATGGCGCGGCCGGCGGGAGCCAGACATGGGGAGGACGCCAGGGGTGAGTCTCTATAAATTGTTGTTTATTGCACTGTGTGTTTATCCTGACGAAGGGGTGACAGGCCCCGAAACGTTGATGCTGTGATGCAGTCTTCTCACTAAAAATCACTTGTTCCAGTCTCTGAGTGCCGCCTCATTATTTGGATATAGATACAGGGGATTGCTACCCCAGTGGAGGGCACCAGAGCAAGAGAGCCCAGTGGGCGAACCGAGTGCCGGCGAATGGTGTGGATATATATATATATATATATATATATATATACAGTTGTGCTCATAAGTTTACATACCCTAGCAGAATTTGTGGTTTTTGGCCATTTGTCAGAGAATATGAATGATAACTCACAAACATTTCTTTCACTCATGGTTAGTGGTTGGGTGAAGCCATTTATTGTCAAACAACTGTGTTTACTCTTTTGAAATCATAATGACAACAGAAACTACCCAAATGACCCTGATCAAAAGTTTACATACCCCAGTTCTTAATACCGTGTATTGCCCCCTTTAACATCAATGACAGCTTGAAGTCTTTTGTGGTAGTTGTGGATGAGGCTCTTTATTTTCTCAGATGGTAAAGCTGCCCTCTTCTTGGCAAAAAGCCTCCAGTCCCTGTAAATTTTTGGGCTGTCTTGCATGAACTGCACGTTTGAGATCTCCCCAGAGAGGCTCAATGATATTGAGGTCAGGAGACTGAGATGGCCACTCCAGAACCTTCACTTTATTCTGCTTTAGCCAATGACGGGTCGACTTGGCCTTGTGTTTTGGATCATTGTCATGTTGGAACGTCCAAGTACGTCCCATGCGCAGCTTCCGGGCTGATGAGTGCAAATTTTCCTCCAGTATTTTCTGATAACATGCTGCATTCATCTTGCCATCAATTTTGACCAAGTTTCCAGTGCCTTTGTAGCTCACACATCCCCAAAACATCATCGATCCACCTCCGTGTTTCACAGTAGGAATGGTGTACCTTTCATCATAGGCCTTGTTGACTCCTCTCCAAATGTAACGTTTATGGTTGTGGCCAAAAAGTTAAATTTTGGTCTCATCATTCCAAATGACTTTGTTCCAGAAGTTTTGAGGCTTGTCTCTGTGCTGTTTGGAGTATTGTAAGCGGGATGCTTTGTGGCATTTGCGTAGTAATGGCTTTCTTCTGGCGACTCGAACATGCAGCCCATTTTTCTTCAAATGCCTCCTTATTGTGCATCTTGAAACAACCACACCACTTTTTTTCAGAGAGTCCTGTATTTCAGCTGAAGTTATTTGTGGATTTTTCTTTGCATCCCGAACAATTTTCCTGGCAGTTGTGGCTGAAATTTTTGTTGGTCTACCTGACCGTGATTTGGTTTTCACAGAATCCCTCATTTTCCACTTCTTATTTGGAGTTTGAACACTGCTGATTGGCATTCTCAATTGCTTGGATATCTTTTATATCCCTTTCCTGTTTTATACAGTTCAATAACCTTTTCCCGCAGATCCTTTGACAATTCTTTTGCTTTCTCCATGACTCAGAATCCAGACATGTCAGTGCAGCACTGGATGAAAGATGCAAGAGTCTTTCAGGAGTCCAGAAACTCACTGACCTTTTATACACACACACTGATTACAAGCAAACAGATCACAGGTGAGGATGGTTACCTTTAGTAGCCATTCAAACCCGTTTGTGTCAACTTGTGTGCATGTTATCAGGCCAAAATCTCCAGGGTATATAAACTTTTGATTAGGGCCATTTGGGTAGTTTCTGTTGTCATTATGATTTAAAAAGAGTAAACACAGTTGTTTGACAATAAATGTCTTCACCCAACCACTAACCATGAGTGAAAGAAAAGTTTGTGAGTTATCATTCATATTCTCTGACAAATGGCCAGAAATCACAAATTCTGCTGGGGTAAACTTATGAGCACAACTGTATGTATGTATATATATATATATATATATATATATAATATATACATATATATATATATATATATATATATATATACAGAGAGAGAGAGAGACACACACAGACACACACACACACACACATATATATATATACACAGGGAGGGTTGCATATAGAGACACACTAGGCCATCTTAACAGCATTGTAGGCCCTGGGCAAAGCAATGCACTTTGGCTCTTAACCACCCATTCATGGGAAAAAATTTTTTTATAACTTACAGTATAACCACTCATTGGGTCGACCACTACTGGTCGACAGGCACTATGTCAACACAAGGAAAATGTTGACATGGTTGTCGGGTCGACTTGGAAAAGGTCGACATGGAAAAAGGTCGGCATGAGCTTTTTATGTTTTTATGGTGTAGTTTTCTTCGTAAAGTGACTGGGAACCCCATTTAGTCCACCGTGTCCCCTCGTATGGCTTGCTTTGCTCGCCATGCTTCGGGTAAGGTGCCTCGCTGCACTCGGCACAGCTTACTATTCCCAATCGTAGTCCATGTGGATCGTAAAGTATGAAAGAGTTCAAATAAATGTAAAAAAAGTTAAAAACTCATGTCGACCTTTTCCATGTCGGCCTAATAACAATGTCGACCTTTTATAGGTGTCAACCTGTGTTTCATCCAATAGTGGTCGACCTATTGAGTGTCGACCTAAGGACCGTATACCCTTTCCACATGCTTCCATATAGTGAATGGCTGTCAGCATTCCATCCATCCACTAATCAGCATGCTGACAGCCATTTACTGCCTGGTTGCAGGCTGGGAGGCATCCACCATTCTTTCAATGGTGACAGAATCATATGCAGTGACAGTATACGACAGTAGACGACATGTCAGTAATCGTTGGCAGGTCCTTCAGTCCGGACAAGATGTCAGCACTTGCTCCTGACTGCCCTTCATCACCGCCAGCGGGTGGTTTTGGAAATGTTATCCTTTTCCTGGCAGCTCCAGTGGCGGCAGAAAATGAAGGAGGAGCTGTTGGCGGGTCACGTTCCGCTTGACTTGACAATTGTATCACCAGCAGGTCTTTGAACGTCTGCAGACTTGTGTCTGCCGGAAGCGGTGATACAAAGCGTAGCCTGCCTAGGAACGAGTTGGTGTTTGCGAGATGCTGCTACTGGTGCCGCCGCTGTTGTTGCTGCGGGAGGCAATACCTCTACCCAGTGGGATGTCACAGTCATATAGTCCTTAGTCTGCCCTGCTCCGCTTGTCCACATGTCTGTGGTTAAGTGGACAGTGGGTACAACTGCATTTTTTAGGACACTGAGAACACTTTTTCTGACGTCTGTGTACAGTCTCGGTATCGCCTGCCTAGAGAAGTGGAACCTAGATGGGATTTGGTACCGGGGGCACACTACCTCAAGCAATTCTCTAAGTCCCTGTGAACTAACGGAGGATACCGGACGCACGTCTAACACCAACATAGTTGTCAAGGCCTGAGTTATCTGCTTTGCAACAGAATGACTGCTGTGATATTTCATCTTCCTCGCAAAGGACTGTTGGACAGTCAATTGCTTACTGGAAGTAGTACAAGTGGTCTTCCGACTTCCCCTCTGGGATGACGATCGACTCCCGGCAGCAACATCAGCAGCGCCAGCAGCAACAGCAGCAGTAGGCGTTACACTTAAGGATCCATCGGAGGAATCCCAGTTAGGAGAGGGCTCGTCAGACTTGCCAGTAACATGGCCTGCAGGACTATTGGTGTTCCTGTCTAAGGAGGAAATTGACATTGAGGGAGTTGGTGGTGTGGTTTGCAGGAGCTTGGGTACAAGAGGAAGAAGGGATTTAGTTGTCAGTGGACTGCTTCCGCTGTCACCCAAAGTTTTTGAACTTGTCACTGACTTCTGATGAATGCGCTCCAGGTGACGTATAAGGGAGGATGTTCCTAGGTGGTTAACGTCCTTACCCCTACTTATTACAGCTTGACAAAGGCAACACATGGCTTGACACCTGTTGTCCGCATTTCTGTTGAAATAATTCCACACCAAAGAGGTGATTTTTTTTTTGTATTTTGACCAAGCATGTCAATAGCCTTATTCATCCCACGGACAACAGGTGTCTCCCCGGGGTGCCTGACTTAAACAAACCACCTCACCATCAGAATCCTCCTCGTCAATTTCCTCCTCAGCGCCAGCAACACCCATATCCTCATCCTGGTGTACTTCAACAGTGACATCTTCAATTTGAATATCAGGAACTGGACTGTGGGTGCTCCTTCCAGCACTTGCAGGGGGCGTGCAAATGGTGGAAGGAGCCACCTCTTCCCGTCCAGTATTGGGAAGGTCAGGCATCGCAACCGACACAATTGGACTCTCCTTGGGGATTTGTGATTTAGAAGAACGCAGTTCTTTGCTGTGCTTTTGCCAGCTTAACTCTTTTCATTTTTCTAGCAGGAGGATGAGTGCTTCCATCGTCATGTGAAGCTGAACCACTAGTCATGAGGAACATAGGAGAGGTCCTTAGCCGTTGCTTGCCACCCCGTGTCGTAAAAATGGCATATTGGCAAGTTTACGCTTCTCCTCAGACGATTTTAATTTAGATTTTTGGGTCATTTTACTGAACTTTTGCTTTTTGGATTTTCCATGCTCTCTACTATGACATTGGGCATCGGCCTTGGCAGACAACGTTGATGGCATTGAATCGTCTCTGCCATGACTAGTGGCAGCAGCTTCAGCACTAGGCGGAAGTGGATCTTGATCTTTCCCTATTTTACCCTCCAAATTTTTGTTCTCCATTTTTTAATGTGTGGAATTATATGGCAGTAATGTATCTGGAATTAGACGGCAGTAATGTCTGGAATTAGATACCACTAGATAGATACCAGATACCACTGTGACTGGAATGATGATGACCTATGCACAGTGACAGGACACTACCACAGCACCCTACAGCACCAAGATGCAGCACAAGACACTGTACTAGTATTAGTAATGTAGTATTACTGAGCACCACAAGACACTGAGCACTGATTATACTGAACACTGATACTGAGCACTGATGATACTGAGCACTGATACTGAGCACTGATGATACTGAGCACTGATACTGAGCACTGATGATACTGAGCACTGATTATACTGAGCACTGATGATACTGAGCACTGATGATACTGAGCACTGATACTGAGCACTGATGATACTGAGCACTGATGACACTGAGCACTGATGATACTGAGCACTGATGATACTGAGCACTGATTATACTGAGCACTGATGATACTGAGCACTGAAACTGAGCACTGATGATACTGAGCACTGATACTGAGCACTGATGATACTGAGCACTGATGATACTGAGCACTGATAATATTGAGCACTGATGATACTATGGAGAACTGACACTGAGCAGCACAATGCAGCACAAGACACTGTATTAGTATTACTGAGCAGCACAAAAGCACTCTGGAATTGTCACCCCACAGATACCACTGTGACTGGAATGATGATGAACGATACACAGTCACAGGACACTACTACTACAGCACCCTACAGCAGCAAGAAGCTGCACAAGAGAGACACTGTACTAGTAACTATTACTGAGCAGCACAAAAGCACTCTGGAATTGTCACCCCCCAGATACCACTGTGACTGGAATGATGATGACCGATGCACAGTCACAGGACACTACTACCACAGCACCCTACAGCAGCAAGATGCAGCACAAGAGAGACACTGTACTAGTATTACTGAGCAGCACAAAAGCACTCTGGAATTGTCACCCCCCAGATACCACTGTGACTGGAATGATGATGACCGATACACAGTCACAGGACACTACTACCACAGCACCCTACAGCAGCACGATGCAGCACAAGAGAGACACTGTACTAGTATTTCTGAGCAGCAATAAGCACTGATACTGAGCACTTATATTGAGATTTGACACTGAGAGAACGTAGCCACGTCCTGTCTGTACCCTCTACAATGCACGAGTGAAAATGGCGGCGAAGTGCGGCTCTTTATATGGAATACGAATCTCGCGAGAATCCGACAGCGGGATGATGACGTTTTGCCTCGTTCAGGTTTTCCGAGTCAGGCGGGAACAACCGAGCCTGCCTTGGACCCGTGTAAAACACGTGGAGTTCGGGGGGGGAGGGGGGGTTCGGTTCTCGGAGAACCGAACCCGCTCATCTCTAGTAAAATCCATAGTTTTCGGGGTCGCTGAGATGAATAGTGACACTCCCGATGCCGTTTCAGTCCAAGTTCAGCCCCCATCAGTATGGGGGGTGAGAAGGGGTAGTGAACTTAAACTTGATGATGATCGCAATGTCAATAGTCTTACTGCGTTAAAATTTCCACGGGCAGAGCTTGGCCTGTCATCCCAGCATTCACAGCACTGAGCAGGGCAGCATCAGAGGCGAAACGGGGCAGAGAAGGAGGCAGATTATTCTCCTCAGCAGCAGCATTTTTACAGCATCAATCCGGAGAAGCCCAGAGGTGCGGCCTGCACAGATTGGCATTATTCTTTAAATTCTGTTGCAAAGCACGGGTATTCAGCTAGTTATTTATATAGCGCACACATATTCTCCAGCGCTTTACAGAGAATATTTCGTCATTCACATCAGTCCCTGCAACAGTGGAGCTTACAATCTATATTCCCTGCCACACGCACACACACATGAGGCTTCATGTTTGTCAACCTACCATTCCTAAGCACATTTTTGTACAGCTTGTGTTTCTTCTAAATCCATGTTACTACTCATTAGCATGTTATGCAGGTTAGTATATCTAAAATATGTAAAAACTATGGGGGTATCCTATTAGCCACAGTCATTTTTCATGTCTTTTTAGCAATGGTCAAAGTGCAAAAAAATAGGATTTTAATTACCTACCGGTAAAACTTTTTCTCGTAGTCCGTAGAGGATGCTGGGGTACATTTTAGTACCATGGGGTATAGACAGATCCGCAGGAGACTTCGACACTTTAAGACTTTTCAACAGTGTGAACTGGCTCCTCCCTCTATGCCCCTCCTCCAGACCTCAGTATAGGAACTGTGCCCAAGGAGACGGACAACTTCGAGAGAAGAATTTATATTAAACTAGTGGCGAGATTCACACCAGCTCACACCATACAAAACATGCCGCCTAACATGGCTTTCAACATAACCCATGCTAACGTGCATGCATAACGCAACAGCTGTGAACATCTTAACACATGAGAACCTGTGTAAAAAGATAAAACTTAATTCTGCAGGAAAAATGAGCACTGGGCGGGCGCCCAGCATCCTCTACAGACTACGAGAAAAGGATTTACCGGTAGGTAATTAAAATCCTATTTTCTCTTACGTCCTAGAGGATGCTGGGGTCCATTTTAGTACCATGAGGATGTACCAAAGCTCCCAGTACGGACGGAATAGTGCTAATGTTCCTGTAGAACTGACTGACCAAACTGAAGGTCGTCAGCAGCCAAGGTGTCAAACCTGTAAAACTTAGCAAACGTGTTTGCCCCTGACCAAGTAGCTGCTCTGCAAATATGCAACGCCGAGACACTCCGGGCAGCCGCCCAGGAGGAACCCACTTTCCTTGTAGAGTGGGCCTTTACCGAACTCGGTAACAGCAATCCTGCCATGGAATAAGCATGCTGAATCGTACCTCTGATCCAACGCGCAATAGTCTGCTTAGAAGCAGAACCCCCAATCTTGTTGGGGTCATAGAGGACAAACAAAGATTCTGTTTTCCTTATCCGAGCCGTTCTTGCAACATAAGTCCTCAACGCTCTGACGACATCCAAGGACTTTTGAAACGGCTGAGGTGTCAGAAGCCACTGGCACCACCACAGGTTGGTTGATATGGAAATAAGACACAACCTTTGGAAGAAAATGCTAACGCGACCGCAGTTCAGCTCTACAGTATCTTCATGAAAAATCAAATAAGGACTCTTGTGTGACAGAGCCCCTAATTCAGACACTAGCCTGCCTGAGGCCAAGGCCAACAGCATGACCACTTTCCAAGTGAGAAACTTCAACTCTACCTCTTGTAGAGGCTCAAACCAGTCCGATTTAAGGAACTGCAACACCACATTAAGATCCCATGGCGCCGCAGGAGGCACAAAGGGAGGTTGGATGCGCAGAACCCCCTTCACGAACGTCTGGACCTCCGGAAGGGAAGCCAACTGTTTCTGAAAGAAAATGGACAAGGCCGAAATTTGGACCTTGATAGACCCTAATCTCAAGCCAGCATCCACACCGGCCTGTAGAAATAGGAGAGGCATCCTAATTTAAACTCCACCCCAGGAGACTTCTTGGATTCACACCAAGATACATATTTTCTTCAAATACGATGGTAATGTTTGGACGTTACCCCTTTCCTGGCCAGAATAAGTGTGGGAATGACTTCATTGGGAATACCCTTACGGGTTAGGATCTGGCGCTCAACAGCCATGCCATCAAACGCAGCCGCGGTAAGTCTTGATAAACAAAAGGCCCCTGCTGAAGCAGGTCCTCACGAAGAGGAAGAGGCTGAGGATCTTCCAGTAATAACTCTTGAAGATCTGGATACCAAGCCCTCCTTGGACAGTCTGGAGCAATGAGAATTGCTCGTACCCTTGTTCTTCTGATGATCTTGAGAACGTTTGGTATTAGTGGAAGTGGAGGGAACAGATACACCGACTGAAACACCCACTGGGTCACCAGTGCATCCACTTCTATTGCTTGTGGGTCTCTTGACCTGGAACAATATTTCTGAAGCTTCTTGTTGAGACGTGATGCCATCTACTTGAGGAACACCCCAACGATCTGCTACCTCTGCAAAGACTTCTGGGTGGAGGCCCCATTCTCCTTGATGGAGATCGTGTCTGCTGAGGAAGTCTGCTTCCCAGTTGTCCACTCCCGGAATGAAAATTGCCGACAGAGCTTTTGCATGTCTTTCTGCTCAGAGGAGTATCTTTGTCATCTCTGCCATTGCCGCTCCGCTTTTTGTTCCGCCCTGGCGGTTTATGTAAGCTACTGGTGTTACATTGTCTGACTGGATCTGTATGGGACGACCTTGAAGAAGGTGTACCGCTTGATGGAGGCTGTTGTACACAGCTCTCAATTCCAGAATGTTTATGTGAAGGAGTACTTCTTGACTTGACCATCGTCCTTGGAAGCTTTCCCCTTGCGTGACTGCTCCCCAACCTCGGAGGCTTGCATCTGTGGTCACCAGGATCCAAGTCTGAATCCCGAACCTGCGTCCCTCCAGGAGGTGAGAACTTTGAAGCCACCACAAGAGTGAAATTCTGGCTTTTGTTGACAGGATTATCCTCCGGTGCATGTGTAGGTGCAATCCGGACCACTTGTCCAGTAGGTCCCATTGGAACACCCTGGCGTGAAATCAGCCAAATTGTAGAGCCTCGTAGGCCGCTACCATCTTCCCCAGCAGGCGGATGCACTGATGAATCGATACGCGTGCTGGTTTTAAAACTTGTTTGACCATCCTCTGGATCTCCAGAGCCTTTTCCACCGGTAGGAATACTTTCTGTACTTCCATGTCCAATATCATTCCCAGAAATGAAAACCTCATTGTGGGTTCCAATTGTGATTTTGGAAGGTTTATGATCCAACCAAGCTGTTGAAGCACCGTCAGGGAAAGTGCAATGTTCTGCACTAGTTTCTCAACAAGTATGGGATGACTTTGACTCCTTTCTTACGAAGAAGAACCATCATCTCCGCCATCACCTTGGTGAATATTCTCGGAGCCATGGAGAGCCCGAAAGGCAATGTTTGGAACTGGTAGTGGCAGTCCTGCACCGCAAACCTCAGGTATGCCTGATGCGGCGGGTAGATGGGAACATGTAAATAAGCATCTTTGATGTCCATCGATACCAGAAATTACTTTTCCTCCAAGCTGGAGATCACCGCTCTCAGGGATTCCATCTTGAATTTGAACCTTTTCAAATAAAGGTTCAGAGTCTTTAGGTTTAAAATCGGTCTGACCGAACCATCCGGTTTCGGCACTACAAACAGGCTTGAATAAAACCCTTTTTCCTGTTGTGACACAGGAACTAAGGAAATTACGTTGTCTTGACATAATTTCTGTATTGTGTTCAGCACTTTTGCTCTGTCCTGAACAGAAGCTGGTAAGGCTGATTTGAAAAATCGGCATGGGGGAAGGTCCTGAAATTCCAATTTGTACCCTTGGGATACTATCTGCAATACCCAAGGATCCAGATCTGAGTGAACCCAGACCTGGCTGAAAGACAGTAGACGTGCCCCCACCCGATCATACTCCCGCAGGGGATACCCAGCGTCATGCTGAGGTTTTAGCAGAAGTAGCTGTTGAGTTCTGCTCCTGTGAGCCTGATGGTGTTGTAGATTTTTTTACCCCTTCCTCGCCCTCTTCCTGCAAAGAAGGAGGTACCCTTTGCCTTTTTGGACTTGTTGGGCCGAAAGGATTGCATCGTATGAGAATGAAATCCTTTCCTAGGTGGAGCAACTGCGGAAGGCAGAAATGCTGACTTGCCTGATGTAGTTGTTGAAATCATGGCATCCAGCTTGTCTCCAAAGAGGGCTTCTCCATTGTAAGGAAGCGCCTCAATGTTCTTTTTTGATTCCGCATCAGCATTCCATTGGTGGATCCACAGCGCCCTGCGGGCTGAAATCGCCATAGCGGAGGATCTTGAACTCAGCAACCCAATATCCTTCATACTGTAGCTTCAACTAAGTAACCTGCAGCATCTTTGATATGGCAGAGAGTTAGGACTATTTCATCCCTGTCAACTGTGTCTATGTTAACAAGCAAGTTGTCAGACCATTTTTCCACAGCGTTACCCACCCACGCACAAGCAATGGTGGGCCTGAGCACCGTTCCGTTAGCCGTATATATGGATTTCAGGGTTGTTTCTAAATTACGGTCAGCTGGATCTTTTAAAGAGGCTGAACCAGGGGCAGGCAAGCTTCCAAATTCATCGACAACTTTGCTTCCTGGCTTCCTCACTTCCTCTCTTCTGACATTCCCACCATTATCCTAGGCGATTTCAACATCCCTATTGACATCCCCACACAATCCCCTGCCTCTAAACTCCTTAACCTCACCTCCTCACTTGGTCTCTCCCAGTGGACCTCCTCACCCTCCCATGTGAATGGGAGCTCACTGGATCTGGTCTTCACTCACCGCTGTGATATCTCTGATTTTTCCAACTCCCCATTTCCCCTCTCTGACCACCACCTGCTCTCCTTTAACCTATCTCTCTCGACTTCCCCATCTCTACCTCCTAAGGCTACCATCACTAAGCGTAACATTGAAGCTATTGACACCACATTCCTTTCCTCCCTGTTTGACTCACTTCTCTCTCCTATTCTCTCTCTCTCATGCCCTGAACAAGCCACTTCAACATACAATGCTTCCCTTACTTCTGCTCTTGACTCTGTTGCTCCACCAACCACTATTCACCCTCGCAAATTAACACCTCAACCCTGGCACACCAAATGCACCAGATATCTGCAAAAATGCTCACGTACTGCTGAGCGACACTGGAGGAAATCACGCTCTAAGGCAGATTTCCTCCATTTCAAACTTATGCTCTCATCCTTCAGTGCTGCCCTTTCTCTTGCTAAACAGTCATACTTCAAGAACCTCATCTCCTCCCAGTCTTCCAACCCCCGGCGCCTCTTTGCCACTCTCAACTCACTCCTCTGCCCACCTCCACCTCGTCTCCCTTCCTCACTCTCTGCTCTTGACTTTGCCACTTACTTCACATCCAAAATTTACTCCATACGTCAGGACATCACATCACACCAGACCATCAGTAACCAGCCTTCTCCCATCCCTTACCAACCCTCCCCATCCCTCGCACCAACTCTGTCATCTTTCTCCCATGCATCTGGAGAGGAAGTCATGGCCCTCATTCGTTCCTGTCCCCTCACCACCTCCCCACTTGACCCTATCCCCTCCTGCCTCCTCCGCTACCTCTCTTCTTCTGCTTGTTTCCATCTTTCCCACCTTCTCAATCTCTCCCTCTCATCAGGCACTGTCCCCTCTGCCTTCAAGCACGCACTCATCTCTCCTATTCTTAAAAAACCTACCCTTGATCCAAACACTCTCTCCAACTACCAACCCATCTCTCTCCTCCCTTTTGCCTCCAAACTCCTTGAGCGTATTGTCTACAACCGCCTTACTTCCTTTCTTTCCTCACACTCACTGCTTGACCCATTCCAATCTGGCTTCCGTCCTCTCCACTCCACTGAAACTGCCCTTACAAAAGTATGCAATGACCTCCATGCTGCTAAATCTAAGGGACACTACTCTCTACTTATTCTACTTGATCTCTCTGCTGCTTTTGACACTGTGGACCATCCTCTCCTACTGCAAATCCTTCACTCCATTGGTCTGCGTGACACTGCCCTCTCTTGGTTGTCGTCCTACCTTTCTGACCGTTCATTCTCTGTCTCCTCTCATGACTCCACCTCCCCCTCACTTCCACTAACTGTAGGGGTACCCCAAGGTTCTGTCCTTGGTCCTCTTCTCTCTCTATACGTCCTCACTAGGTAAGCTCATTAGTTCTTTTGGTTTCCAATATCATCTCTATGCTGATGACACTCAAATCTATCTTTCCTCTCCAGACCTCTCCCCTACTCTCCTCACTCGTATCTCCAACTGTCTCTCTGCTATCTCTTCCTGGATGTCCCAGCGCTTTCTTAAACTTAACATGTCTAAGACCGAGCTGATCATCTTCCCTCCCTCCCGCATAACCTCACCTCCTACAATCTCATTATCTATTGATGGCACTACTATCTCCTCTACCCCCCAAGTGCGCTCTTGGAGTAATCCTTGACTTCTCCCTCTCCTTCAAACCACACATTCAGCACCTCTCACAAACCTGCCGTTTTCATCTAAAAAATATTTCTAGGATCAGACCCTTTCTGACCCAGGATGCTACTAAGACTCTTATCCACTCACTGGTCATCTCCAGACTGGACTACTGTAATCTCCTCCTGACTGGCATTCCTGATAAATACCTCTCTCCACTCCAATCTATCCTCAATGCTGCTGCCCGGCTCATTTTCCTCACCAAACGCACTACGTCCACCTCTCCTCTCTTACTATACCTTCACTGGCTCCCCTTCCCTTTCAGAATCCATTTCAAGCTTCTCACACTTGCTTACAAAGCCCTCACCCACTCCTCTCCCATCTACATCTCTGATCTTATCTCGCTTTACACTCCCACCCGTCCTCTTCGCTCTACTAATGCTCGCCGACTCTCCTGCCTACGGATTACTTCCTCCCACTCCTACCTCCAAGATTTTTCACGTGCTGCACCACTTCTCTGGAATTCCCTACCTTTCCCCCTCAGACTCTCCACCTCTCTACAAAACTTCAAACGGGCTCTCAAAACCCACTTCTTCACCAAACCCAGCCAAATCTCATCCTAAACCTCTGTTCCACGCTCTCTATGTACCCCATCTGTCTCACCCCTGTCTGTCTACCCCTCCCCTTTTAGAATGTAAGCTCTCACGAGCAGGGCCCTCTTCCCTCATGTGCTTACCCTTTTCTTACTTTAATAATCTTCAACTGCACCAAATCCAGCAGTCTTCTGCCACCTGATACTTATTCCAGTGTCATCTGCTGATGTAGCTATGTTTATTTACCCTGTACTTGTCCTATATTGTAGTCAACTGTAAGTTGCTGTTTTCCTGGTTGATTATTTGTTTATGTACTCTGTAATTGGGCGCTACGGAACCCTTGTGGCGCCATATAAATAAAGGATAATAATAATAATAACTGAGGTGTCTATCATTGGGGGAGTCTCCCATTTGTTCCTGTCTTCCTCAGGGAAAGGGTACGCTACACGTATCCTTCTGGGAAGGGTAAATTTCTTCTCAGGGTTAGCCCAGGATTCTTCAAAGAACGCATTCAAATCCTTTGAAGGAGGAAAAGTCACAACCTGCTTTTTATTTAATTTAAAATAATCCTTTTCCTCAGGGACCAGTGTTGTTTCAGGAAACTCCAACACTTCCTTTATAGCAACTATCATACATTGTATGCTTTTGGCTAATTTGGGGTTTACCCCTCTCAAATCCCCAGTGTCGACGTCAGAGTCGGAATCTGTGTCTGTGTACCCTTGCATTATCTGGGCCAGAGACCTTTTCTGGGAACTGGATGGGACCCGAGTGGATGATGTGGAGGGGTCAGTAAACAGTGCATCCTCCACAGACTGCCTCCAATATTTAGTCTGTTGTTCAGACTCAGAGAATTTCTTTGCAAGAATTGACATATTCTTTTGCAACATTCTCACCCACTCCGGCTCCTTCTGAGAGGGAAGGGCCACCATATTACCCTCTTGTGTATCTAAAATGGGTTCTTCCTGGGAAGAACCCTCCCCAATGTCTGACATGTTACACACTTGTACACACACACACATGCATGCACACACACACACACACACACACACACACACACACACACACACCCTATCACACAGGGGAGCTATTGGGGACAGACCCACACTAAAGTCTGTCAGAGAGACACAGAGGGATTTGCCAGTCCACACACTGCGCCTTATTGTGAATTGTGGAAATATTACCCACTTACAGCGCATATACCAATAATAGGCCCACAGACCTAATTATAATGAACACTCTTTGACCCTTCTATAACACCCTGTACTTGTATCAGCGTTGTCATGAGGAGAAATAGCGTTCAGGAGCTTCACACTGGAGTTTCTGCAGGAGAAAATGGCACCCAGTGAGTGTTCTGGCAAGTCTGAGGAGAAGCCCCGCCCTTCAGCCTCAGCAATGTAATATTTATACTGGCTGGGGATGGCACATCAGCGGCTGTACATGTATATACCCTTTTTGCCAGTGAGAGTAAGGTTTTAAAACATGCCCTCAGAGCGTGCCCCCCCGCGCACTGCACCTTTGTGCTGAGAGACATGGCGGGCAGCGTCCCGCCGCTGCGCGTGTACCTGTATGCCGCCAACGATGACCGGAGGATCCCCTCTCTGCAGGACTCCGGTAATATACTCACCAGCCTTCTGACTTCTGGCTCTGTTAGGGGGTGGCGGCAGTGCTGTGGGAGTGAACGCTGGTCAGGCTTGGGCTGTGTTCAGTACCCTTCAGGAGCTAATGGTGTCCTGTCAGCGGAAGCAGAACCATTAACTAATTGAGAAGTTGGTTCCTACTCTCCCCCCCCCCCCCCCCCCTCTGTCCCACGAAGCAGGGAAGCTGTTGACAGCAGCTTCCCTGTAAAATAAAAAAACCTAACAAAGTCTTTTTCCAGCAAAGCTCTGTAGGGCTCCACTAGTGTGCATCCAGTCTCCTGGGCACATTTTCTACACTGAGGTCTGGAGGAGGGACATAGAGGGAGGAGCCAGTTCACACTGTTGAAAAGTCTTAAAGTGCCGAAGGCTCCTGCGGAACCGTCTATACCCCATGGTACTAAAATGGAACCCAGCATCCTCTAGGACGTAAGAGAAATTAGTGTGTTTTCGCATGAAGACACATAGGGGGTAATTCCAAGTTGATCGCAGCAGGAATTCTGTTAGCAATTGGGCAAAATCATGTGCACTGCAGGGGAGGCAGATATAACGTGCAGAGAGAGTTAGATTTGGGTGTGGTGTGTTCAATCTGCAATCTAATTTGCAGTGTAAAATTAAAGCAGCCAGTATTTACCCTGCACAGAAACAAAATAACCCACCCAAATCTAACTCTCTCTGCAAATGTTATATCTGCTCCCCCTGCAGTGCACATGGTTTTGCCCAACTGCTAAAAAATTTCCTGCTGCGATCAACTTGGAATTACCCCCATAGGGTGCCGACATTGGGACTAATAGGATAGCCCCGGGCGAGTCAATTACCCGCAGTAAATTACCTTGGCTAATTGGATACTGCCCTATGTATAAGATTCTGAAACATGTTATCATTTTATATATATACTGTATATATATATATATATATATATATATATATATATAGCACAATAGAAGAATGGGCGCCAATTCTTCTATTGTGCTATATATTCCTATTATCAATTCCTTCTAACAGGGAATTTAGAGGATTTAGGCTGCCACTCCTACTTTTACAACAATAATTACATCAAATACACTACACTTATCAGTGCAGAGGGAGAGTATTGTTTTGATAGATAGAGATATATATATATATATATATATATATATAAATATAAAATACAAAAGAAATGTCCTTAATCTGCGCACTTCTCTCAGCAGCACCACAGGAGGAACTAATAACGTGATAGCAATATGTGATGTTTTTCCTTGGTGCGCTATATCCAGTTCCGAAATGTACAGAAACAGTATTGGCAGACTTTGTCTCTGAGGTATGGAATAAAGGTACCTATAATGACATACCCTTACACCAAAAAATCACCCAACAAATAGAAGCCCAAAGGCTGAACTAGTGGTTAACAATATCTGAACATTTATTAAAAATACATAACATGGGGCGTGGCCTGGCGTACTGAGTGGGCAGACGTGTGGGGGAAGAGCTCCTCCATCTACTGGGCTATTACACCCCTTTTTACCTATATTTGGGGTACCCCACTGGATCCCTGGACTGGCCGACAGTGCCCTGCAATCCGCCTACCTGTTTTCCCCAGTCACGGGGCCGGGAGACGGAAGCGCGGACACTCGCGACTTCCGGCCTAGTCGAGCTCCGGAAGCCGGGACCTTTAGTTTGAGCCGCGGCCGGGTTGTGAGCTCCGGGGCGCGCGCTCCGCAAAAGACAGCTGCGGCCGCCCGCGGTGACCCCCCGCCGGCTTGACAACACCCTGGGCCCTTCCAACATCCGCCGAGGGCTCTCCCCACGGCTGTGTCCTGCTGAGAGCGGCTGGCTGAGGCTCACTGAATAAGCTGCCTCCCCTGCTGCACCACGGCGGCCATCTTCCTGGCAGCTTCCAGTGACAGCACAATCTCCTCACTTGGGCTGTGTGATTACCAGCTGGGGGGGCATAATCAACCTACCTCCTTTATATGAAGCCCTGCTGATGACTCCTGTGCCCACAGATAACTACCTGATGTATATTCTACTATAATGTGAACAAGCCGCGCAGAGGGGGTAGCGTGTTGCAATATCTACTGGGATATGTGCTAACAATCCTTTCCGCGAGGCACTGTTCTGGACTCTGTACTCTCCGCTCTGACAAATGAGAAGACGGCGCCATCCTGGTAAATCATCAAAAGCTAAATCCGCAACCTCGCAAGCTACAGCCTTTCGTACTTTATTTGGCACTCCTGTATCCGACACCACCACCTCTACCCCCCCTTTGAATCCTTGACGTCAAACATCATGGAGGATAATAGGGTCCCGACTTCTTACCCAAAACGCCAATCTGGGTCTGCCAGTAAAGAATCCGCCAACATGGCGGCAGTCCTAATACAGCTACGCTCTCTTCCGACTCGCCAAGACATTCAGCAGGATTTATCCAACATGTAAAAATGGATTCATGATTCCCTACAAGCGAGTCTCTCCACCATCCAATCTGATCTCACGCAAGTAGCGAATAGAGTGGTCGACCTGGAAGAACACAGAGATGAGACGGATTCCAAACTCACTGACTTACATGATCTTATATCTCGATACTCGCGTACCACCACTGAAATGTGGAGTAGATTGGATGATATTGATAATAGAGGTAATCGCAATAACTTGAGGGTCAAAGGTCTACCGGAAGATGTGCCTCCTCACGACTTAGTTGCTGCGTTAACTAAAATATTTAGCGAACTTCTCGGTGCCGACCCCGGTTCTCAAATAATGTTTGACAGAGCACATCGGGCACTCCGACCGAAAGGAGCGCCCACAGAAAGACCTAGAGACGTCGTCTGCCGTCTACATTATTTTCAAGTGAAAGAGACTATCCTACAGAAATCCAGACAGGCCTCGAATATTGACTTTAATGGCCATCACATACAGATTTTTCAAGACCTTTCATGGGCAACTCTGCAGCAGAGACGTCTTCTCCACCCTCTCACGGAGGCACTTCGGAAGAAAGATATTAGGTTCCGCTGGGGGTTTCCTCTAAGTATCCAAGTGACCCGTGATGGGACCCGTTATACCCTCGAAGATTATGAAGATGTTCCATCATTCTGCTCTGCACTGGGACTACCGTTAATATCTCTGCCAAATTGGATGGACCCCCTACAGCTTCCCACTGCATCACTCTCACGCAGGGAGCCTTGGAATAGAGTGAGCAACCCCAGATGACGCAATCGTGCTGGCAGGACTGATGATACCTCCGAAGTCCCGTGACTGCACTCGTCACTCTAATTTGTGATATCCCTTTTCTCTGCATTATTTCTCTAAATGCTCACATTAATTCTCTCACTGTTTACTTATTGTATGGGCATACGCTGCTTTGGGAATGTTTACTGTTTTCTCACTAGTAGAGGTTCTGTTTGTACCTTACCTGGGAAGTTTCGTGTGTGCTATGTGGGATTGAGCGGAGGGATGGGAGACGGTGGTTGTTTTCTTTTTCTCCGCTCCTCTCCTTCCTGCCCATGACGTATCCCTCTGAAATACTCATTTAATCAATTATCAAGAATTATTGCAACCGTTATCACCCTTTGGACCCCCGTCTCTGCTGTACATTTTCTAGACCATGGGATGTTTAGTTTTCCCCCATGGCTTTCAATGCAGAGGTTGCTATTGTTCGTTGTTTCCTATGTCTTTGTCTTTTTTTTTAATGTTAAGTTTTCCGTGTCCTCCTTTCTTCCCTCATGTGTTCCCCTACCCACACCTTCCCTCCCATGCCACCTCCAGTTCCAGGTAACTATCGGTGCTAGGATATGCTGGGGTTATAGCTATGGTACATCGTTTAGAAGGCTGATTTCTGCATTCCTTCCATTATTGCTAACTTAAAAATTATTTCTTACAATGTGAAGGGTTTAAATATCCCTGAAAAGAGATCAGGCTTGCTACACACCTTACATACTGATGGGGCAGAGGTTGTTTTCTTACAGGAAACACATTTCAAGAGGGGGGCTTCCCCAGGTCTTCGCTCTCGCCACTTCCTAAATGGTTACTTTAATGATTACTCCGGAGCGAAGGCTAGGGGTGTCGCCATTCTTTTTGCCAAACATCTGAGACTGACAGATGTCTCGGAAATGTTAAAAGGTGATGGAAGAGGGATTCTGGTTAGAGCTACCATAGCTCATCAGACATTCACTTTTGTTAATCTCTACCTTCCTAATCAGGGCCAAACCCGATTTCTTAGAGATTCATTAGAACTGGTAGAGCAAAACCTGGTGGTGGAAGGTGGGAGGGGATTTTAACTGGGTCCTTGAACCCCGCTTGGATTCTTCTTCTGGGTCTCTGAGAACTACTCTTAGAGAATCCAGACGATTTAGAGCTGTTTTGCACGATTTTCAATTGGTTGACACTTGGCGTCTTCTACACCCTTCAGATAGGGATTTTACCTTTTATTCACCCCCGCATAACTCATACTCCCGTATAGATTACCTCTGCGTGAGCCATGCCCATCTGAATCTACTGGTTGATGCAACCATCGGCCAAATTGCACTATCAGACCATGCCCCAGTCACACTCACAGTTTCTCTCCGTCATACACCCCCTAAACACTGGCGTTGGCGATTCAATGAACAATTTCTTTGGGATCCTGTTTGCCGAACCCAGATTGAGAAGGCAATAGAGGATTAAATCTCTTTAAATGCGACTGGTTATGTCTCCCCGGTAACATTATGGGAGGCACATAAGTGTGTGATAAGAGGCAAGTGCATACAACTGGGCACGTACCTGAAAAAACAAAAGGTTGAGTGTAGAAATGCCCTTTTGGAGAAAATAAAAAAATTAGAATTAACACATAAATCCACGTTAGCTTCAGATACACTTGTCGAACTCCAAAAGGCGAGACAAGCTCTTAATACTTTGCTCAGCGATGGTACTCGCAAGGCATTTCGCAAATGTCGACATAAATACCATAGATGGGGAAATAAACCTGGTAAACTCTTGGCACGTGCCCTTAGGGCGCAGAGATCCTTGACATATATATCTAAACTCACGGATACTGACGGGTTGTCACATGCCTCTGATACAGGGATAGCTGGGATTTTCCATACTTATTACTCAGCCTTATATAACCTGACCTACACGCGTACATTATCTGCACGCATAGATCACAAGCATAACATACAGAAATTCTTAGATGACATTACTTTTCCGACTCTTCCAACAGAGGTTGCTCAGGCCCTAGATGATCCTTTCAGTGGGGAAGAACTACTGGCCGCTCTAGGGTCATCACCTAATGGCAATAGCCCAGGGCCGGATGGTTTCCCAGTCACCTATTATAAAGCCTTTCAAAATAAGCTCAACCCCCTTCTCCTGCAGGCCTGCAATGCCATATCATCAGCGGTCCCTCTGTCGGGCCAGTCCCTGAGGCAAGAGATAACACTATCAGAGTCATTGATTTGATAGCACACGCACAGGCAACTGACACCCCCTTCATGCTTCTCTCCACAGACGCAGAGAAGGCCTTTGATCGGGTGGACTGGGATTTTATGGAAGCGGTGCTCAGACGACTGGGTCTGGGAGATGTTTTTTTACAGAAGATTCTCTCACTGTATAGAGCTCCATGTGCTCAGGTTAGGGTGAATGGCGTTCTCTCTGAACCAATACAAATTTCCACTGGCATGCGCCAGGGCTTCCCGTTGTCACCTTTAATCTTTGTCCTGTGTATGGAGGCTCTGGCCCGTGCGATCAGATGCAACCCTAGCATTGCGGGCCTGCAGGTAGGCAACATTAACCATCGCTTGGCCCTTTTCGCAGATGACTTACTGGAGGTCATAACTAATCCTTTGATTTCTCTACCTAAACTTATGAAAGAATTCACACGATTCGGAAACCTATCAAATTTTAAAATGAACTATTCCAAATCTATGGCAATGAATGTTACGCTCCCACCTACAACGGCCTCCCTCTTATCGCAGTCATTTCAATTCACATGGCAAAAATCCCATATTACATATTTAGGGATTCAAATCCCTTCGGCACTTGACACTATAGTTACCATTAACCACACCCCTCTTCTTCGCAAACTGCGACAGGAGATGACGCATTGGCTCACGCAGAGGTTTTCATGGCTAGGCCGTATAAATATAGTGAAAATGAATATTCTCCCCAGGCTGTTATATCTTTTTCAAACCATCCCTTTGAAACTTCCCCCTCAATTTTTAGCTTAAGCGCACAAGGCGATAAGACACTTCATTTGGGGTGGACGGAAACCTAGGTTCAAGCATTGCCATTTGTCTAGACTGAAATATCAAGGCGGACAACTACCTATGATTTCTGCATACTTCCATGCCACGATACTGCATAGGATTGTAGACTGGTCCCGCCCCAGTCCATATAGGAAACAGTGGGTCGACCTGGAGACTTCTTCCACTACTCTTAATTTACAAGCAGTTCTCTGGTCTCCCAAATTTATCCGCTCACTACATCCCACTGTGGGACCCACTTTAGCTTTATGGCGGACGCTTCGTTATAGGTTGGGAGTCTCGTCTAGACGAACATCCCTTATGCCTATTTTTGATAACCCGACATTCCCCCCGGGAATGTCCAATAAGATTGCTTCTAGATGGGAGAGGGCAGGTGTGACTAGGGTGATTCACTTGCTTGCACATGGTAAGCTCAAAACGTTCTCAGAGATACAGAAAACTGGCGATATACCTGCTAAGGATTATTGGTTCTATCTTCAAGTACACCACTTCATTACCTCACATAAACGTGCAATTGACCTTTATAAGGATCTTACTCCCTTTGAATCCATGTGCAATCAGGCGATGACCCACTCACATATAATGTCAGGTACTTCCAAAATCCTTCTGCAGGGCTACTTCCCTGCTGCCCCTTCTTTCTGTGATGCTTGGGATAAAGACTTGACGCACCGGGGAATTAAGATCCACTGGGACACACATTGCACGGTTATAGCACAATGCTCCATTAGTTTGAAAGTTGTGGAAACACAATACAAACTACTGACGAGATGGTACAGGTGCCCGTTTCTTTTGCATAAATTTTACCCCTCAGTTTCTCCTCTATGCTGGCGCTGTGGTAGGGATACTGGCACATTGATCCACATTTGGTGGGACTGCCCGTCTATTGCCCCCTTCTGGAACACAATTATTGAACTATCAATAGAGATTTTGGGAGGCCCAGTGCCAACGGGTCCGGATTTTTGGCTTTTGTCACACTCAAATATCCCCCTGTCTCACTACAAAAAGTCCCTCCTGAAGCACTTAAATAACGCGGCAAGAGCTGTACTCCCAGTGCACTGGCGGTCCGTTAACCCGCCGACAATATGGAAATGGTTCCAATGCATTGATTTTTATATGCATATGGAGGATGTTTTCTCTGCCGCTTTATAAAAATATTCAGACTATATAGCTACTTGGCTTCACTGGATAGAATTTAAGACCACTAAGACCTATGCTGATTATACACCCTGAATATAAACTGAGGATGGAGGTTGCTAATGCCTCCTCTCTGGTTAGCAAACGATCTATACCTGTGACCCTTTCCACTCCCCCCCCCCCCTTTTCCCCTTGTCCTTCTCTTTCTAATTGTTTCTAAATGTTTGATGCCTCATACTTTTTATAGTTACTGAGTTAATAAGTAATATTGTTACGAGGTAGTTCTTTCCTTCAAATAGTATGTTTCATTTTGTATGATATACAGCATATGATGGAATATCCATATTCTTTTTTCTTTGTTGCCATCTTTATGACTACAGTCACCATGCTATGAGACTACTGTCAAAGTTTTTTATACTGAAACATATGGATATTGTTTTAATTTGTAAAATGAAAATAAAGAATTAAAAAAAAAAAAATAATACATAACATAGTATACACTGGTTCGATTACAATTGGCTAAAACATAGACACATCAACGGTCCCTACAACAGTGGTCTTGGTAGTAAACAATACCCTACCTCACCTCAAAAAGGTGTGAGCTCTTGGGAGGGTGACAATGCCACTATGTGAGGGCCCGTACTAGATGAACCTACGCGTTTCGTCAGAATCTACTTCTTCAGGGGTTCAAAAATTCAGTAAGGAGCACCCTTTTTGTTTGCTTTAAAACAATTTCAACTTATTTAAAAGTAATACATCTTCGAGTCTTATAGCCTTATTAGATTTAGAGCCAGATGGTACCTGCCTGTAATTTTATTGGTTGCTTTAAACTGGTCCTTATGACACTTCAAATTATGGCCAAATGTGGCTTAGGAATTACTTCTACCAATACGGAACCTTTATCCGTTGACTGGGAGCAATATACTAAAATGGCCGTAGTAGACCTGGTGGCAAATTGATATCTAAAATCAAGTAATCAGAAAGTCTTGTGTTGACAATAGTGGAGGAGACAAGTCATCTTAGTAGAGACAAATCGAACATTATGTTTGCTTTATTAGGTCGTATTCTACTAATATAAATAATTTGTCCGAGCTGACAAAAAAAATTTGCCCTCAGTATCTCAGAGGGGTTAAAAGACAATTTTTAGGTAAGCTGTCCTCCGTATCTCAGAGCTATCGAAGACGAGTCTAGAGTCCTGTATTGTCTCTGTGTGTCTCTCTCCAAATTGGAATATATATATTTTTTATTATTATTATTTATGTTCTTTTTTTTTTTATATTATTTTTTTAGACAGACTGGTTTCTATTCAGGAGCATTTTTATTATGTACATCAGACATCCTGTTCGGAGAAACAGTAAGTCCAATTGGAATAGTAAATCTATTAAAGAACCCAATTGGCATTAACTAACTAAAAAGAGCTGATACAATTTCAAATAACAATCTTATATAACATTTACACTGTATGCATGTCATAAATACCTTTATCACATTGGACTTGCAGACATTTACAGCGATTCGAATTGTTGATGTGAATAAAAACAAGAGCACCTGCCACAGTGCAGTGCATGGCCACTGTATGTCTGTATAGCATGAGCAGGAGCCTGCCTACATCAGCAGTTTTCTATGACATCACAAGGGAAGATGTAACAGGAGACCAGATAAAGTGCACAATAGGTCAGCTGCAAATACAAGCTGTACATAAGCACTGTATGAGAGCTGCTGCAAGACTTAAAGGTAAGATTATACTAGGAGCACAATTCATTTTATAATATGAGAGGCACAGAAATATAAATGAAGCAATATGGAGCAGACAAGAAAAGGAGATTAATAATTCAAGTAGAGGGCAAAATACAAAGTCCTCTAGAGATGTGGTAGATATTGTAAATGCACAAAAGCTAGTTACATGAAAAAAATGATAAATTCTACCAGAAGAGAATTTAGGAGTCTCGTAGATTAATCAGGAAATGTGCGGAATTTTTTTTTTTTTAAATGAAAAAACTAACACTTATTAATATCAGTACAATGGGGGTCATTCCGAGTTGTTCGCTCGCAAGTGGATTTTAGCAGATTTGCTCATGCTAAGCCGCCGCCTACTGGGAGTGAATCTTAGCATCTTAAAATTGCGAACGAAGTATTCGCAATATTGCGATTACACACCTCGTAGCAGTTTCTGAGTAGCTCCAGACTTACTCGGCTTCTGCGATCAGTTCAGTGCTTGTCGTTCCTGGTTTGACGTCACAAACACACCCAGCGTTCGCCCAGACACTCCTCCGTTTCTCCGGCCACTCCTGCGTTTTTTCCGGAAACGGTAGCGTTTTTTCCCACACGCCCATAAAACGGCCTGTTTCCGCCCAGTAACACCCATTTCCTGTCAATCACATTACGATCGCCAGAACGAAGAAAAAGCCGTGAGTAAAAATCCTAACTGCATAGCAAATTTACTTGGCGCAGTCGCAGTGCGGACATTGCGCATGCCATTAAGCGGAAAATCGCTGCGATGCGAAGATTTTTACCGAGCGAACAACTCGGAATGACCCCCAATGTCCATTACTGACACCAGTAAGTCAGCTACAATAGTCAGACTGGTCATTGTCTTCACCTATGGCAGTCACTTCTTCCTCCGAACTACTGTAGATACATTCACCGAAACTCGTGAATGTTCATACATTTCTAGTTGCTTACTAATACCCCTTTCACACCGCACAAATAACCTGGTATCGACCTGGGTCAGCGTGCGGTGTGAAAGCGCCATGTCGGAAATCCCAGGTTGCCTGACCCGGCAATTCAACCCAGGAATAAAGCAGTGTTATACCCGGGTTGATGGCAGCGTAAATGGGCTCCCGGGTCGATGCGACCCGGGACCTGTTTACTACAACAGGAAGAGGCAGCGCGGAGATGATCTCATCTCCCAGCACCGCCTCCGCCCCCCTCTGCTATGGCAACCCGCCCGGCATGTTGCCGGGTTGGGGAAGCCAGCAGCAGCGTCCAATGCCAGATACCACCCAGGAAGGACCCGTTTCAAATTCCCGGGTGGGATCCGGCATTGGCGGTGTGAAAGGGGTATAATATGACTTCAACTAATGGCCAGCACTAGGACATGAAAAGTCAAACAAGTAGGGTAAAAGTGGTACCAAATCAGTAGACATATATATACAAAACAGGACAAAGGTATAGGCAGGCAGCAAGGTTCAATGGTCAAGAGATAAAATAAGAATTTACTTACTGATAGTTCTATTTCTCGTAGTCCGTAGTGGATGCTGGGAACTCCGTAAGGACCATGGGGAATAGCGGCTCCGCAGGAGACAGGGCACATCTAAAGAAAGCTTTAGGATCACCTGGTGTGCACTGGCTCCTCCCCCTATGACCCTCCTCCAAGCCTCAGTTAGGATACTGTGCCCGGACGAGCGTACACAATAAGGAAGGATTTTGAATCCCGGGTAAGACTCATACCAGCCACACCAATCACACTGTACAACTTGTGATCTGAACCCAGTTAACAGCATGATAATAGAGAAGCCTCTATAAAAGATGGCTCACTACAACAATAACCCGAATTTTTTGGTAACAATAATTATGTACCAGTATTGCAGACAATCCGCACTTGGGATGGGCGCCCAGCATCCACTACGGACTACGAGAAATAGAATTATCGGTAAGTAAATTCTTATTTTCTCTGACGTCCTAGTGGATGCTGGGAACTCCGTAAGGACCATGGGGATTATACCAAAGCTCCCAAACGGGCGGGAGAGTGCGGATGACTCTGCAGCACCGAATGAGAGAACTCCAGGTCCTCCTCAGCCAGAGTATCAAATTTGTAGAATTTTACAAACGTATTTGCTCCTGACCAAGTAACTGCTCGACAAAGTTGTAAAGCTGAGACCCCTCGGGCAGCTGCCCAAGATGAGCCCACCTTCCTTGTGGAGTGGGCATTTTAAGATTTTTGGCTGTGGCAGGCCTGCCACAGAAATGTGCAAGCTGAATTGTACTACAAATCCAACGAGCAATCGTCTGCTTAGAAGCAGGAGCACCCAGTTTGTTGGGTGCATACAGGATAAACAGCGAGTCAGATTTTCTGACTCCAGCCGTCCTGGAAACATATATTTACAGGGCCCTGACCACGTCAAGCAACTTGGAATCCTCCAAGTCCTTAGTAGCCGCAGGTACCACAATAGGTTGCTTCATGTGAAATGCAGAAACCACCTTAGGTAGAAATTGAGGACAAGTCCTCAATTCTGCCCTGTCAGAATGAAATATTAAATAAGGGCTTTTATATGATAAAGCCGCCAATTCTGACACACGCCTGGCTGAAGCCAGGGCTAACAGCATCGTCACCTTCCATGTGAGATATTTTAAGTCCACAGTGGTGAGTGGTTCAAACCAATGTGACTTTAGGAAACTCAACACAACATTGAGATCCCAAGGTGCCACTGGAGGCACAAAAGGAGGCTGTATATGCAGTACCCCTTTTACAAATGTCTGAACTTCAGGCACTGAAGCCAGTTCCTTTTGGAAGAAAATCGACAGGGCCGAAAATTGAACCTTAATGGACCCTAATTTTAGGCCCATAGACAGTCCTGTTTGCAGGAAATGGAGGAAACGACCCAGTTGAAATTCCTCTGTAGGGGCCTTCTTGGCCTCCCACCACGCAACATATTTTCGCCAAATGCGGTGATAATGTTTTGCGGTTACGTCCTTCCTGGCCTTGACCAGGGTAGGGATGACTTCATCTGGAATGCCTTTTTCCTTCAGGATCCGGCGTTCAACCACCAAGCCGTCAAACGCAGCCGCGGTAAGTCTTGGAACAAACAAGGCCCCTGCTGGAGCAGGTCCTTTCTTAGAGGTAGAGGCCACGGTTCGTCCGTGAGCATCTCTTGAAGTTCCGGATACCAAGTTCTTCTTGGCCAATCCGGAGCCACGAGTATCGTTCTTACTCCCCTTTGCCGTATAATTCTCAGTACTTTTGGTATGAGAGGCAGAGGAGGGAACACATACACTGACTGGAACACCCACGGTGTTACCAGAGCGTCCACAGCTATTGCCTGGGGGTCTCTTGACCTGGCGCAATACCTGTCCAGTTTTTTGTTGAGGCGGGACGCCATCATATCCACCTTTGGTTTTTCCCAACGGTTCACAATCATGTGGAAGACTTCTGGATGAAGTCCCCACTCTCCCGGGTGTAGATCGTGTCTGCTGAGGAAGTCTGCTTCCCAGTTGTCCACTCCCGGAATGAACACTGCTGACAGTGCTATCACATGATCTTCCGCCCAGCGAAGAATCCTTGCAGCTTCTGCCATTGCCCCCCTGCTTCCCGTGCCGCCCTGTCTGTTTACGTGGGCGACTGACGTGATGTTGTCCGATTGGATCAATACAGCCTGACCCTGAAGCAGGGGTTTCGCTTGACTTAGGGCATTGTAAATGGCCCTTAGTTCCAGAATGTTTATATGAAGAGATGTCTCCAGGCTTGACCATAAGCCCTGGAAATTCCTTCCCTGTGTGACTGCTCCCCAGCCTCGCAGGCTGGCATCCGTGGCCACCAGGACCCAGTCCCGAATGCCGAATCTGCGGCCCTCTAGAAGATGAGCACTCTGCAACCACCACAGGAGGGATACCCTTGTCCCCGGTGACAGGGTTATCCGCTGAAGCATCTGAAGATGCGACCCGGACCATTTGTCCAGTAGGTTCCACTGGAAAGTCTTGCGTGGAATCTGCCGAATGGGATTGCTTCGTAGGAAGCCACCATTTTTACCCAGAACCCTTGTGCATTGATGCACTGAGACTTGGTTCGGTTTTAGGAGGTTCCTGACTAGCTCGGATAACTCCCTGGCTTTCTCCTCCGGGAGAAACACCTTCTTTCTGGACTGTGTCCAGGATCATCCCTAGGAACAGAAGACAAGTCGTCGGAACCAGCTGCGATTTTGGAATATTGAGAATCCAATCGTGCTGCCGCAACACTACCTGAGATAGTGCTACACCGACTTCCAAGTGTTCCCTGGATCTTACCCTTATCAGGGAATCGTCCAAGTAAGGGATAACTAAAATTTCCTTCCTTCGAAGGGATATCATTTCGGCCATTACCTTGGTAAAGACCCGGGGTGCCGTGGACCATCCCTACGGCAGCGTCCGAACTGATAGTGACAGTTCTGTACCATAACCTGAAATACCCTTGGTGAGAAGGGTAAATTTTGACATGAAGGTAAGCATCCTTGATGTCCCGAGACATCATGTAGTCCCCTTCTTCCAGGTTTGCAATCACTGCTCTGAGTGACTCAATTTTGAATTTGAACCTCTGTATGCAAGTGTTCAAAGATTTTAGATTTTAAAATCGGTCTCACCGAGCCGTCTGGCTTCGGTACCACAATAGTGTGGAATAATACCCCGTTCCCTGTTGCAGGAGGGGTATCTTGATTATCACCTGCTGGGAATACAGCTTGTGAATGGTTTCCAAAACTGCCTCCCTGTCAGCGGGAGACGTCGGTAAAACAGACCTTTGGAAACGGCGAGGGGGATACGTCTCGAATTCCAATTTGTACCCCTGAAATATTACCTGAAGGATCCAGGGGTCTACTTGCGAGTGAGCCCACTGCGCACTGAAATTCATTGAGAACGGGACCCCACCGTGCCTGAACTTGTAAAGCCCTAGCGTCATACTGAGGGCTTGGCAGAGGCGGAAAAGAGTTTCTGTTCCTTGGAACTGGTTGATCTCTGCAGCCATTTTCCTCTCCCTCTGTCACGAGCAGAAAAGAGGAACCCTTTTGTCCGCTTGCCAACCAGGACTGCGCCTGATAATACGGCGTCTTATTTTGAGAGGCGACCTGGGGTACATCCCCTTTTTTGTTAAGGCAATACTTCCAAATGCCGTTTGGAATCCGCATCACCTGACCACTTTACTGGTATAATTGGACAACGCACTTATACTTGATGCCAGTCGGCAAATATTCCGCTGTGAATCATGCATATATAGAAATGCATCTTTTAATTGCTCTATAGGCAATAATATACTGTCCTTATCTAGGATATCAAATTTCCAGTCAGGGAATCCGACCACGCCAACCCAGCACTGCACATCCAGGCTGAGGCGATTGCTGGTCGCAGTATAACACCAGTATGTGTGTAAATACATTTTAGGATACCCTCCTGCTTTCTATCAGCAGGATCCCTAAGGGCGGCCATCTCCAGAGAGGGTAGAGCCCTTGTTCTTACAAGCGTGTGAGCGCCTTATCCCCCCTAGGGGGTGTTTCCCAACGCACCCTAACCTCTGACGGGAAAAGGTATACTGCCAATAACTTTTTAGAAATTATCAATTGTTATCGGGGGGAAACCCACGCATCATCACACACCTCATTTTATTTCTCAGATTCAGGAAAACTACAGGAAGTTTTTCCTCACCAAACATAATACCCCTTTTTTTGGTGGTATTTATATTATCAGAAGAGTGTAAACTTTTTCCATTGCCTCAATCATGCAATGTGTGGCCCTATTGGAAATCACGGTTGTCTCTTCACCGTCGACACAGGAGTCAGTATCCGTGTCGGCGTCTGTATCTGAGGTAACGGGCGCTTTAGAGCCCCTGTATGAGACGTCTGGACATGCACAAGCTGAGTAGCCGGCTGTCTCATGTCAACCACTGTCTTTTATACAAAGCTGACACTGTCACGCAATTTCAACAGTACATCCACTCAGGTGTCGACCCCCCAGGGGGTGACAACACTATTACAGACACTCTACTCCGTCTCCTCATCATTTTTCTCCTCATACATGTCGACACAAACGTACCGACACACAGCACACACACAGGGAATGCTCTGATAGAGGACAGGACCCCACTAGCCCTTTGGGGAGACAGAGGGAGAGTTTGCCAGCACACACCAGAGCGCTATATATATACAGGGATAACCTTATATAAGTGTTTTTCCCTTTATAGCTGCTGTATTGTTTATACTGCGCCTAATTTGTGCCCCCCTCTCTTTTTTAACCCCTTTCTGTAGTGTAGTGACTGCAGGGGAGAGCCAGGGAGCTTCCCTCCAACTGAGCTGTGAGGGAAAATGGCGCCAGTGTGCTGAGGAGATAGGCTCCGCCCCTTTCTCTGCATCCTTATCATCCGTTTTCTTGTATGTTTTGGCAGGGGTTAAATGCATCCATATAGCCCAGGAGTTATATGTGATGCATTTATTTTAGCCATAAAAGGTTTTCTATCGATTTATTGCGTCTCAGGGCGCTGCCCCCCCAGCGCCCTGCACCCTCAGTGACCGGAGTGTGAAGTGTGCTGAGAGCAATGGCGCACAGCTGCGGTGCTGTGCGCCTACCTTTATCTGAAGACAGGAAAGTCTTCTGCCGCCGATTTTTCCAGACCTCTTCGCTCTTCTGGCTCTGTAAGGGGGCCGGCGGCGCGGCTCCGGTGACCCATCCAGGCTGAACCTGTGATCGTCCCTCTGGAGCTAATGTCCAGTAGCCTAAGAAGCCCAATCCACTCTGCACGCAGGTGAGTTCGCTTCTTCTCCCCTTAGTCCCTCGATGCAGTGAGCCTGTTGCCAGCAGGTCTCACTGAAAATAATAAACCTAAACTAAAACTTTCACAAAGAGCTCAGGAGAGCCCCTAGTGTGCACCCTTCTCGTCGGGCACAGAAAATCTAACTGAGGCTTGGAGGAGGGTCATAGGGGGAGGAGCCAGTGCACACCAGGTGATCCTAAAGCTTTCTTTAGATGTGCCCTGTCTCCTGCGGAGCCGCTATTCCCCATGGTCCTTACGGAGTTCCCAGCATCCACTAGGACGTCAGAGAAAGCAAGATTAGGAAATTATAATTTCCATTCAAACAATAAGAATTCAAAACCTATTATGGGTGTTAATTACTGCCAGGCCTGAGCTATGCTTGATACAGGATTCAGTAAGAAGTCCCGACTGTCGGGATCCCGGCGGACGAAATACTGACACCGAAATTCCAGACAAGTGCTCGCCACGCTTCGGACTCTGTTCCCCTCGGGTGGTGGCATGGGAATACCGGGCGGCGGTTGGGATTTATACCATCGGCATTTTCCCTGCTGTCGGTATTTCGACCACCGGGATCCCATCGTTCGGGAAATTAAATGCGTCCCTTGATACATAGCTATAATTGAACTGTGATTTCAATGTAACAGTAATCCCATGTTACCCTACTCAGACAGTTCACTCCTTTCTCCAACTAAGTATGGTACAGTATATATAATTAGACTGAGTGACTGTCACCGCCTCACATAAACATGTTTAAATCAGCGCTAGCAGAAGAGTGGAGTGCAGTGCTGGACCACTGGATCCTGGCAATGCAATGTAGGATCATTGTATCATTGCACATAAGACAAGGATAACTTTGTGTTTTATAATATCTTACTGATAATCCATTTATTTTCGGTGGAATACTTCATTAAAGTCTCCATCCAGCAAACTAGCATGACGGCAGGGGTTTTATACCTGAGATACTGTCTGGAAGATACACACTCCTGAGCACCTCAATGACTGACCAGGAAAATTTTGAGCCAAACCCTTATAACACTTTATTATCAGCAACAGCTGAGAGGATGACGGCTATAGGGATCAGACAAGCTGGCATAGCCTTTGCAGCCACGGGTGATATTTAATAGGGTCAGAGATTGCCAGAGGTGCGGTATGGGGGCCGAACTCAGATGTTTTTTACAAGGGGCAATCACTTACAAGACATGGTTTTGTCTTGTAAGTGATTGCACCTTTAATAAATACTATAACATCTAGCCACGTAAATTCTAATATTTCTGGCAAACATCAAGATCCAATCTCAAACTTCTGAAGCCCATTGATCCGGCAAAAATGGTCCAGATTAAAAACCGATAGAAATAATCTATAATTCAGTCTGTTGTTAATGTGCCCTGAAAATTTATATCTGCTGTCTAACTTGAAACAATGCGCATTATAACATTTAATTTGGTATGGGTGATCACATGGATTACAATTAATATAGTAGAGAAATCAAAGGATATTTTCCAGTCCTGAAGGAGTTAACATAGAACTACAATTTATAAACGGTATCTACAGATACCCTGAAATGGCAATAACATATTACCATAAAAATGTAATAATAATCTCTTCTGGGAAACACTTGCAGCTGATACTAAGCTTTTCAGTGTTTACCTTTTTGATTAATGAAGGAGCCATAATTACTTTGTAAAATGAAATGCATACAGCTCAAATAACTGTTGAGAAGCAAAATAATGTCTTCATTTCAAAATTGCTAGTCGCAACATCTGGAGGATATTTATTATGACAGTTACACCTTGGATGTCCCATGTACTGCAGGGTTCCCAGCACAGCCCTGTGTGCATAGGCGCCGATTCTGTGGGTGCTCCTGGGTCCGAGCACCCACGGACAATCAGGAGCACCCACGGAACCAGCCGCTGCCCCATTTACCACTAGCCACCGCTGCCCCCGCAGTGGATTTAGACTGCTGGGGTTTGCGGAAGCGCTTCCGTACAGTGTAGTGTAAAAAGTCCCACCAAAAATGGCCACCGCCAAGGAGGAGACAGACGCTAGAGGTCGCATTTGACCTCTAGTGCATGTCTCCCCGGTGGCGGGCATTTTAAGGTTATTTTTACACTACACTGTACGGAAGCACTTTCGCAGCCCTCAGCGCGTCTAAATCCACTGCGGGGTCTAGCAGCAGCAGCAGCGACCATCAGTAACAGTGAGTAGTGTCACTCACTGTGTACTATGCTGCTCACAACCCCCGCTGCCCGCAGCAACAGTGGCTCTCTCTTTTGGCTTTTACCCTCTCTCCTGGGCCTGCTGGCAGAAACTGCGGGGAGGGGGTTCCCAGCGCTCACTCTCCACTGTAGGCTCCTTCCGGCGGCCAGAGACATTCAGAAGCAGTGAAATTGGTTTCAGCCACTGCCTGCTGGGGTCGTGCATGCCGTGCAGATCAGGGCACAGGGGCAAACAGGGGCATCTGGCAGCCAGGGAGGGAGCAGGGCCTGCGTTGCTTACCGGCCGGCAACAAGATGATGAAAACCCAGCGGAACGCCTAGAAGGGATCGTACGTCTAATTCACTCCGGCCATAGACGGCTGTCTGGGAGAGGCCAAGTGGTGAAGGTGAGGCCGGGCAGGTTGAACAGCATTTTTATTTCTCTCTCTCTCTCTCTCTCTCTCTCTCTCTCTCTCTCTCTCTCTCTCTCATTGGCTTGCAGCCGTTCATGGACTGATCTATAACACCACTCATTATCATTTTATTTTCCCCTGTAAAGAATGTGTAATATTTATATCTATCATATATATGTATTGATATATAGGACCTAATTCAGAGTTGATCGCAGCACCAAATGTGGTAGCTAATGGGCAAAACCATGTGCACTGCAGGGGGGGGGCAGATATAACATGTGCAGAGAGAGTTAGATTTGGGTGGGGTGTGTTCAAACTGAAATCTAAATTGCAGTGTAAAAATAAAGCAGCCAGTATTTACCCTGCACAGAAACAATATAACCCACCCAACTCTAACTCTCTCTGCACATGTTATATCTGCCACACCTGCAGTGCACATGGTTTTACCCAACTGCTAACAAATTTGCTGCTGCGATCAACACTGAATTACCCCCATAGTGTGTTGTATAATGTGTAATGGGCATTACGGTGTGTTGCATAATGTTTAATGGGCATTAGTCACTGCCGCAGCTGCCCGTTCATTCCCGCACCCGCTGAGCACCCACCAGCAAAAACACAAATCGGCACCTATGCCTCTGTGTTGTAAGGTTACCACTTGGTATTGGGACTCCCTTGCCAGTAACATGCCACTGCAGGCAATAACCGACTGCCATCAATCTATGGTACAGAAGTACAAGACGGTACACACATTAAATACAGTTTCTACACCCAAGCTGACACGAGTCTCTCTCTGAAAATAGTAGTAACTAAAATACACTTTGTACATTTTACGTCAAGCTTGTCTAAGTGATATAAAGTGTCACATGTGGACTGAAGGGAAAAAAAGATCAGAGGAGAGTATTAGTAGGAGTAAGAATACTGGAAGGAGGGGAGATGAGTATAAAGTGATCAGAACACACAATGCCACGACTCCGTGGGTCAATTTAAAGACTACAATTATATGGAATTAAGAAATGTGAACAACAGCCCCATGATTCGGAAGCCAGGGAAACCATGTGATCTGAGAATTGACCAGGTGATCATCAAAGATACTCAAGATACGTATGTTCAAGACTTGAGCACAGCAGTCAGAGCAGGGGGTTCTGTATTCTTCCATTTGAAGGTGGAACTCCAGAGGGTGCAAACAGTAATCTGTGTTAAGTGCTGCCTCTGGGCTAGTCATGGGCCTACCATGGGCAGCTAATTGAATATCTCCGGGCACTTACCTGGGAGCTGAAGTCGCACAGTAAAGGCCGTGGCTAATTGTACATGTTCTGTTGCATTGTTTTCTTTATAAATACCACAACATTACTTTCTATTTTTTGTTCATCAGCCATACATTTATACCTCTGAGTAGAGCTATTTATCTCCAACGCCGTAGGATTAGACACAACACTTTTGTCTGAATACAGTTGTAGCCAACAGGGAGCGCACAGCAGCACTGTGACGTATCTTAGGGCAAGGAAAAGAAATATGAATATATAAGGTAAAAGAGCAGAGTGATGCCAGAAAGAATAAAGCATTGCATTAGGTATGGCTGCAGCAAAGCATGTGAAAGCAAATAAACAAATGTTCTCATTAACTTGGTTCTTTTTTGATAGGTGAAAAGTGATGTAAAAATCAAATCAGTTTGACAATTAGAAAATTACCTGCCTCAATTCATGAGTTTGCTGTGCCTTATAGTAAGTGTGTACCTAATTACATAACATTTCCTATCAACAGGGGAGTCACTAAGCTACGTGACACTAGGTGCGGCCGGTGCAAAGGGGTATGGCCTCATAGTAATGGACAAGACCTCGCTGCCCAACCGCCATTTCCATAATTTCAGGGGTCCCGGAGATGTTGGGCTGCCCCCGGAGATTGTCTACATTGCTAGCTCCTACACTGTGACAGGAGCCGAGTGTTGCACATAATGTTATAGTGCCGCGTCCGGCACCTGTCACTGAAGAGGAGTTACATTTTGGTGTAAACCCTTGGTGGGTGACACACTGGTGTGGCCCGCAGCCCCGTAGGGACACCACTGTTTATCAACACACAGAATTGCTTGCACAGGTGTATGGAACAACCTTAGCATCTGTTTTGACAAGCTCTGTCCCTCTTCTGAAAAGCTGCAATTTATGGTCTGAATAGCCCCCATTAATTATATTTGTAAGAGCACAGACAAAAAATGAAGAGGAGTCAGAAATAGTAAGGTGAAGAGTATATGCTAGGAGGCAGATACTGACGCAGAGGTGGGTCTGTGTGCTTTAAATGCTAGGGCCTATTTAGAGTACCAGTTTGGCCGGGCCTTGGCGCAGCTGTCGGCATTCTGGCGGCTGGGATCTCTGGGTAGTTATCCTGACCTCTGGGATCCCGACCGCAGGGATTCCACTCCCAACCCGTTTGGCCCTAGTTTGCGGGACTATGGACAATCATTTGAAGGTTTTAATGGCAATCATGTGATAAGGGTACAATCTGTGCTAGTAATGGATAAAGTTTATTTTATCCAATGATTTTTAAAATGTTATGAGGCATCTGATTAATATTGCATAACTTATTGATGATTCTTTTGAATAAGATATTCATAGCTGCTGTATGATTATATGTTTAATTACTCCTGCAGAATAATCTATCAAATAGAATGTGATAATA
This sequence comes from Pseudophryne corroboree, assembly GCF_028390025.1. NCBI lineage: Eukaryota > Metazoa > Chordata > Amphibia > Anura > Myobatrachidae > Pseudophryne > Pseudophryne corroboree. The sequence continues at coordinate 401,922,838 of NC_086446.1, forward strand.
TTTGAAAACCTTGATGGCACAAAAATGTAACTTCTCTTAATAGTCATTAGACAGTGACTACAGAGTTACGTTAGAAATGTATGGCATCAATTTAATTAAATATCCATGTCCTTAACAGGGTCAAAAACACAAATTGCAACCTGTAACACCTATTGTAGGATCACAAGTATCTGGCACCATAATACATGACCTGTCTGAGAACCGTTTGAATGCGTATGAGAAAAACAGAATGTTCAAGCACTTCACTCTATACTCTGCTTTATCCCTTAATCAGAGACAATCCTTGAACATTTTGTTCTTTCTCTACAATACTGTAGGCCTCACACTGGGTTGCAACTGCTTTATATATGATCTATGTATTCTTTAGGGTTTTCTGTAAAGCCTATAAAATTTTCCCAGTACCACTATGAAAATGTTTTTACTACCCATTATACAAAGTGATGTTCTTTAAAATGCTTTTTATATATATATATATATATATATATATATATATATATATATACAGGTTGAGTATCCCTTATCCAAAATGCTTGGGACCAGAAGTATTTTGGATATCTGATTTTTCCGTATTTTGGAATAATTGCATACCATAATGAGATATCATGGCGATAGGACCTAAGTCTAAGCACAGAATGCATTTATGTTTCATATACACCTTATACACTGTGACAAGAACACTGGAATAGTGTTTGAGGGCAGGTATGTTTGTCCCAGGTTCTTGTCTTACATGTATTAGGAAAATGTTTTATTTTGTCAGAACCTTTTCAGTTTATTGGAAAAGCTGGATAAGGACCCTGAAAGAGAGATAGGGCAAGTTCCAGACATTGGGCCCAGTTTGGGTCTTTGTCCTCACAGAGGGCTAATAAGGGTTTCAGCTGTGTAAGTGGGTTATAGGGCTGCTAGCCTGATTAGTGTGTGCAGACTGCCTGGGAAGACTGCAGGATCTCTGTGAGAGAAATACGCTTCCTTACACAAGTGAGCCATACAGTGTTGGTTGGAAAACTCTGTGTTTTTGTTTAGAGACAGTTAGGAACGTCTTATGTTTAGTTAGTGCTGGACAGGCAAGGTATTTTCTTTTGATGTTTGTTTTGTTTTCTGTTTAATAAAACTGGTCGTGGCCAGTTGCACCATAAAAACTGGATTTGTATGACTTCTCAGCTGCTGCCGGCTGCTATCTACCCCAAGAAACGGGGTCCGGTTCCCCTACAGTGTTACAACTTGGTGGAGAATGCGAGCATGCCGTTCTGCGCATAAGTGAAAGCCGCAGCTTTATGAGGCCTGCAGAAAACGGTGGTTTATGCAGATACAGCCCAGTGTGAAGTTGCTGAGACTCACCCCTTAGTGTTTGATATATGTCCTGGGTGAAAGCAGCTACAAAGCCGCCTGAAAAATCTGTCGACATGGAGGAACTGCTCAAAGCCTTGCTGCAAGCTACAGCGGCTCAGCAGGAGGCCATCAGACAGCAGCAGGTGGCAATGGAGGAAAATTGGAGACAACAGCGTCAGGATAGAGAGGCCTTAGCAGAAGTGGTGCAGAGCCTTGCAGCCCGGATTGGTGATGTGGCCGTCAGTGCTCCGACCAGCTCTAGCTCTATACGGGCCAGTCACTTCCTGCAGAAAATGACAGAGGCTGATGATGTGGAGGCCTACCTGACCACGTTTGAAAGGACTGCTGAGCGTGAGAACTGGCCGAAAGCACAGTGGGCCAGTCTGCTGGCACCTTTTCTGTCAGGTGAGCCCCAAAAAGCGTACTTTGATTTAAGCCCTGCTGAGGCTCGGGACTATGATAAACTAAAGACTGAGATCCTGACCTGCCTGGGAGTCACGCTGTCAGTACGAGCACAACGGGTGCACCGTTGGGTGTACGCCATGGAGAGGCCTCCTCGCTCCCAGATGCACGACCTTATTCAGCTAACAAAAAAATGGTTACAGCCAGAGACATTAACTGGTCCCCAGATGGTTGAAAGAGTCGTCATGGACCGCTATTTAAGATCTTTGCCCGTGGTCCTGAGCAAGTGGGTGACCCATGGAAACCTGGATACTGCTGACCAATTAGTGGACATGGTAGAGAGGTACTTGGCGGCAGAGGAACTACTGATGACCACCCAGCAACCCATAGATCCTCGACAACGCCCTTCCGTAAAGACTGGTAAGACTGTTCCGTGGGAAAACGTTGCTGGGCGGATAAGAGAACGCAAGGCTGGAGAGACTGTAAACAGTGGCCCTGGAGACAGGCCAATGGGGCTAGAAAGGTCTATGCTGCCCAAACGGGTTGATAATCGTGTGGTTAAATGTTTTAGGTGTGGTATGCCAGGTCATGTTATTGCCAATTGCCCAGTCACGCAAGAACCCATGCAATGTGATGCTGCCTTTGAATGTCGCAGAATGTCTTTCTTTGCTAGGTTAGCCTGTACTGTGGTATCTTCACTTGAGCTGGAAATACAAATGTGTGATGTGTTCTTAGAGGGTAACCGGGTAGAGGCCTTGCTAGATTCAGGAAGTTTAGTTACCCTCGTGAAAGCTGGGTTAGAGAACCCCTTAAAGGTCCAGCAAATACCTATTGGGGTAACTTGCATACATGGGGATACCCAACATTATGTCACTGCTGAAGTGAATATAGAAACTTGTTGTGGGTCAGCAATTGTTAAAGTAGGACTGGTCCCCACCTTGGTGCATGAGGCCATAATAGGGAGGGATTTTCCTCATTTTTGGAAACTGTGGGAAGCACGTTTATCAACAGATATGAGAAGTAAAGAGCCAGTTGATAATCACGGTGATTTTATGGATGTACGTGTGTCTTCGGAACTTTCTGACCCTTTGCCTTTTGCTAGCTTGGCTGGGGAAGTGACAGATGGGGAGTCCAGTGAAGACCCTCTTGCTGGGAACAGAGACATAGTAGTTAGAACTGAAAGCGTGCCTGACCTGGAGGTAAAGAAGGATATGTTTGCATCTGAACAGTTAAAGGATCCTACCTTAGTAAAGGCTAGAGAGAATGTTAAGATTGTTAATGGGGAACCTGTGGTACCAGGTGACAGGGTTACGTATCCCCACATGGCCATCTGTAATGAGCTCTTGTACCACATTGTCAAAAGGGGTGAGGATGTGGTGGAACAGCTGGTAGTTCCCCAGCCTTATCGGAGAACGGTACTAGATTTAGCTCATAGTCACGTTACAGCAGGACATTTAGGGGCAGAAAAAACCACTGAAAGAATTTTACAAAGGTTCTTTTGGCCAGGGGTTTATAAAGAAGTGTCTGAATATTGTTCTTCCTGTCCTGAATGCCAGTATCATGCCCCTAGACCCCATTTCAGAAGCCCACTAGTTCCCATGCCTATTATAGATGTCCAGTTTGACAGAATAGCCATGGATCTCGTGGGGCCATCAGTATATCCTGGTAATAATGGACTATGCCACTCGATATCCTGAGGCTGTCCCTTTACGCACTATCACAACCAAGGTGATAGCTAGGGAGCTGGTGCAGGTTTTTAGTAGAGTGGGAATACCAAAAGAAATTTTAACTGACCAAGGTACTCCATTTATGTCAAGGATCATGAAAGAATTGTGCAAATTATTTAAGGTCACTCACCTCAGGACGTCCATTTACCATCCCCAAACTGATGGGTTGGTGGAAAGGTTTAATAAAACATTAAAAAGTATGTTAAAAAAGGTTGTTGATAAAGATGGGAAAAACTGGGATTGTTTGTTGCCCTACTTGTTAATGGCCATCAGAGAAGTTCCTCAGTCCTCTACAGGGTTTTCTCCATTTGATTTGTTGTATGGTAGACACCCCAGAGGGCTGTTGGACATTGCCAAAGAGACGTGGGAAGGACAGCCCACTCCTTATAGAAGCGTTGTTGAACATGTAACACAAATGCAGGATAGGATTGCAGCCGTTGTACCTATTGTCAGAGAGCACATGGAACAGGCCCAAAGTGCTCAACAGAAGGTATATAACCGGAGTGCCAAGATACGGGAATTTGCTCTTGGAGATAGAGTTCTTGTTTTGGTACCCACTGTAGAAAGCAAGTTCTTAGCTAAATGGCAGGGTCCATTTGAGATTAGGGAAAAAGTGAATGAGGTTAATTACAAAGTATACCAACCGGGAAAGAGAAAACCCGAACAAATCTACCATGTTAACTTAATCAAACCCTGGAAAGATAGGTTGTCTCTGTCAGTGGAGCCTTGCCCTTCGGTGTCTTCACCTCGGTTGCTTCCCGCAGTAAAGGTGTCAGAGACATTATCAGCTGATTAGAACAATCAGGTTAAAGAATTTCTCATCCAAAATAGGGAGATATTTTCAGAGCTGCTTGGCCGAACGACCATAATAAAACATGACATTGTCACAGAACCAGGGGTCAGGGTCCATTTAAAGCCATATAGGATTCCTGAAGCTCAGCGAGAAGCTGTTTCTAAAGAAGTTAAAACCATATTAGAACTTGGAGTCATAGAGGAATCTAACAGTGAGTGGTCCAGTCCCATAGTTCTCATCCCGAAGCCAGACAGTAGCATACGCTTCTGTAATGACTTCCGTAAGTTAAATGAGGTGTCCAAATTTGACGCATACCCCATGCCCCGTGTGGATGAGCTTATAGAAAGGCAAGGCAAGAAAGGTAACTGGCAAATACCTTTATCTGATAGCGCAAAAGAAAAAACAGCCTTTTCGGTTCCGGAGGGGCTGTACCAGTATAAGATGTTACCCTTTGGGTTGCATGGGGCTCCAGCAACCTTTCAACGGGCGATGGATAAAATTTTGAGGCCCCATAGAAAATATGCAGCTGCCTATTTGGATGATGTGGTAAGTCACAGTACAGACTGGGGGTCCCATTTGGTTAAAGTACAAGCAGTACTGGACTCATCAGAGAGGCAGGGTTAACTGCTAACCCAAAGAAGTGCTGCCTCGCAATGGAGGAGGTCAAATACTTGGGCTTCACCATAGGCAGAGGTCTGATTAGGCCCCAATTGAATAAAATTGATGCTATTTAAACCTGGCCTCGTCCAGTGAATAAAAAACAGGTAAGGGCTTTTTTTGGGAATAACTGGGTACTATAAACGATTTATTCCCAATTTTGCGACCACAGCAGTGCCGTTGTCAGACCTTACCAAAGGGAAGCAGTCAAATATGGTGAAATGGAACCCTGATGCAGAAAAAGCGTTCCAAGCGTTAAAAGTGGCTTTGTGTTCACAACCTGTATTGATAACACCATATTTTTCAAAAGAATTTGTGGTACAGACAGATGCCTCAGAGGTAGGGATAGGGGCTGTGCTGTCCCAAACCAGAGATGGGGACGAACACCCTATCATTTATTTGAGTAGGAAACTCAATGAGCATGAAAAAAGGTATGCCATTGTGGAAAAGGAGGCTTTGGCCATTAAGTGGGCACTAGATACCTTGAGATATTACCTCTTGGGTAGACAATTCAGACTAGTGACAGATCATGCCCCTTTAAAATGGATGTATATAAATAGAGGCAAGAATGCTCGTGTAACTAGATGGTTTCTAGCATTGCAGGATTTTAAGTTTACTGTCGAACATAGACCGGGTACACAATTGACCAACGCAGATGCATTGTCCCGCATCTTCTGTTTGGGGGCTACAAGTGTTCCGGCCCCTAGGTCGAAACAGGGGAGAGGGATATGTGACAAGAACACTGGAATAGTGTTTGAGGGCAGGTATGTTTGTCCCAGGTTCTTGTCTTACATGTATTAGGAAAATGTTTTATTTTGTCAGAACCTTTTCAGTTTATTGGAAAAGCTGGATAAGGGCCCTGAAAGAGAGATAGGGCAAGTTCCAGACATTGGGCCCAGTTTGGGTCTTTGTCCTCACAGAGGGCTAATCAGAGTTTCAGCTGTGTAAGTGGGTTATAGGGCTGCTAGCCTGATTAGTGTGTGCAGACTGCCTGGGAAGACTGCAGGATCTCTGTGAGAGAAATACGCTTCCTTACACAAGTGAGCCATACAGTGTTGGTTGGAAAACTCTGTGTTTTTGTTTAGAGACAGTTAGGAACGTCTTATGTTTAGTTAGTGTCGGACAGGCAAGGTATTTTCTTTTGATGTTTGTTTTGTTTTCTGTTTAATAAAACTGATCGTGGCCAGTTGCACCATAAAAACTGGACTTGTATGACTTCTCAGCTGCTGCCGGCTGCCATCTACCCCAAGAAACGGGGTCCGGTTCCCCTACAGTGTTACAACACACAGCCTGAAGGTCATTTTAGCCAATATTTTTAATAACTTTGTGCATTAAACAAAGTGTGTGCACATTCACACAATTTATTTATGTTTCATATACACCTTATATATACATCCTGAAGGTGATTTTAATGCAATATTTTTAATAACTTTGTGTATTAAACAAAGTTTGTGTATATTGAGCCATCAGAAAACAAAAGTTTCACTATCTCAGTCTCACTCAAAAAATTCTGTATTTCGGAATATGCCGTATTTCGGAATATTTGGATATGGGATACTCAACCTGCATATATATATATATATATATATGTGTATATATACACACACATACACAGAGAGGGAGAGTGCAAGCAAAAAACAGACAGCACGCTGGATCCGTTGCACTAAACTAGGTGCGTTTATGGTGCAAGTCAGCTGATTTGCACAATGGGGGTAATTCCAAGTTGATCGCAGCAGGAATTTTGTTAGCAGTTGGGCAAAACCATGTGCACTGCAGGGGAGGCAGATATAACGTGCAGAGAGAGTAAGATTTGGGTGGATTATTTTGTTTCTGTGCAGGGTAAATACTGGCTGCTTTATTTTTACACTGCAATTTAGATTGCAGATTGAACACACCACACCCAAATCTAACTCTCTCTGCACATGTTATATTTGCCTCCCCTGCAGTGCACATGGTTTTGCCCAACTGCTAAAAAATTCCTGCTGCGATCAATTTGGAATTACTCCCAATGAACACACCTTGTTTATTGCCATCTGTTTTTTGTTCTCTCTACATTACACCAGGACCTCAATTTTTTAAGATCTATTTATATGGCATACCGACTAGGGAGGCCAATTCCGGGATCGGGATTGGCAGGATCCCGGGATTTTGGCCCAAGATTGTCCGGATTTCTATCACAGGATTTGAGCTTCTAATCCTGGGATTTTGGGATTAATTTGCGAATGCGCTGTTTAGTTATTTATGCACTTGCAGAACTCAGCTCCAATGCTGCCTGGCTATCAAGCTCTGCAGCATGATGTTAGAGTTCACGCTGTGCAGTCCTTTCAGCCGTGCCCACCCACTTAAGTTCCCAGCCAATTGACCATGTAGAGTGGCACCTGGAGTGTCAATCCCGGGATTGATAGTTTTTCAATCCCGAATCCTGGGATTGGAGAGATGGCCCACATCACAAAACATCACAAAATTTACCCGGAAAGGCTAAAAGATCTTAACATGTATAGTATGGAGGAGAGAAGTGAAAGGGGGGACATGATAGAAACTTTCAAATATACCAAAGGTTTTAACAAAGTTCAGGAGGGAAACATTCTTCAAAGGAAGAGAAGTATTAGAACTCGAGGACATACACTGAAACTGGAGGGAGGCAGGTGCAGGGGAAATTTAAGGAAAAATTACTTCACAGAAAGGGTAGTGGATAAGTGGAATAGCCTCCCATCAGAGGTGGTAGAGGCTAAGACTGTAGAGCAATTTAAACATGCTTGGGATAGGCATATGAATATCCTTACAAAGAATTAAGGTTCAAAAAGGGTTGAGATTACCTAAAGGATAAAAAAAAAGGGGCAGACTAGATGGGCCAAGTGGTTCTAATCTGCCGTCAAATTCTATGTTTCTATGTTTATTGGCATCCCTAGAACGGACAACTAGTAAATGAATACAAATCTGTATGTAAAGCTCTTTTGTTGGTGCCTTGGTGGATTTCCACCTGGTTTTTGGGTCCTAATTTGTCTGCACAGCTCTGTGTCTTCTTGCTTGATTGCCCTCCTGTCTGCTTCATAATTACCTTTTGCAGCAGAGTACAAGTGGGCTACAGTGTGGTGATCCAATGTATATTTTGCCACCTTTTTGGGGTTCTTCCACTCCTTCTACATCCCACAATACAATGATGGGGTATATAAGTGATGTCATATATTTTGTTGACATTCATCATGCCGATGTTGACATGGTTGTAAAGTCCAAATTCATCATGTCAACACAATAAAATGTCGACAAAATGTTCCTGGTGGTGTAGGTGACCTATGTAGTTTGGCAAGTCCAGCAGCAATATCCTGATGGCTTCTGGCTCATCATGCAATACTTCCGGCAGTGAGCATACCCCTAACCCCTAACTCTCCCCGTAGTGCCTAATCCTAACCTCCCCCCACATGCTAACCCTATCCCTTGTGCCTAACTCTCTGCTCTCGTAGCCTAACCCTAACCCTCCAGTCCCTACAGAATTCAATATTTTGCATGTCGACATTGTGAACATATCAACATTCTGCAGATGCCAACATGTTCAATTTTGACATTTTAACAATGTCGACATCATGACTTGCAACACTGTGTTTAAATTACAACTGTATCCCTATGTAAGTGGGAGATCCAATCACAAGTCACAATTATACTCTCCTCAGCTGCCATTGCAACATGGTTAGCTTTATTGATTTACCAACTTTAGTATTATGGAACCGACAGAGCTCAGAGAACTGCACATAGTAGTTTTGCCGAGTGGGGAGGGGCATGACAGTAGAATATTTTAAGAGGGAGCATTGAAGATTTAAGACAGAGAACCTGAATGTAAGTCTTTTTAAATTATTTTAATAAGTGCAATGTGGATTATTTTAAAGATGTAATTGCTATAAAGAAGAGGGCATTTAAACACATACACTTAGAAGACACAAACTTCATACAGTATATGAGCTACACAGACTGCAACAAGGGCTGCAAAATTATATTTAGACTAGCTAAAACAAAAAGTGAAACAAAATGTGAGAGCAATGCAAAAAAAACAAAAAACATTGGGGCTAATTCAGTAAGGATCGTAAAAAGTATAAATTTGCAAAAACTGTGACCAATCGCAAAATTTCAAAAGCACGCCCAAACGGAAAATTTGCAACATTAATTTAATGTTATAAAAAAAGTGGACTTGTCAAATTTGCAAATTTTGCGATGAGATGTAAAAATCTGCATTTTGCGAAAAACTTAGTTGCATTATTTGTGTAAAGGTTTCTGATGTCACAATTTAACATCAGCCACACATAACATTGAGCCAACCATGCCTACTAAAAGGATGCATCGAACAACAAGACGAGCTACTTCTGCTGGTGAATCCACAAACGCAGACGGAAAAAGGGAAAAAAAGGTGTTTTTTTATGTTGAAAGTTTACATACATGACATATTAATGTTTCTTTGTTATCATTAACATTCCTTATGTTATTGTTTAATGTGAAAATATAAAAAAAAAGTGGTGCATAATTAAAATGTCCACAAAATCACAATTATTGTGGTGATGTTATTGGACATATGTTTCTTTGTCAAGGGAAAAAAACAACCTTACACTTGTATGTGGGTATGATTTTTGAAGATAATAATTGTTTGTTGCTTTAAATCATAAATAACTCAGCTTTTAAACAGAAAGCCATTAATAAAAAAGTAAAATAAAAAAAACTTGCTTGTAAATGTTATTGTTTTGTAGGAAAACAAGTATGTTCTTGACAAACCTGCATTGTTATTAACTTAAAGAATTATTAGGTAACTGACATATATTTTAGAGTAATAGTAATACATGTGTTAAATAGTTTAATGCTCCCTTACATGTTGTTAAATTTCAATGCAGCTGAATAAACTGAATTATGGGCAGCAGTGTGAGCTGCTTCAGCTGGGTGTAATGAAGCAATGATTGCAGTATACATGCAGTCTACAACTGAGGTCAGCTTGTGCAGATTTTAAGGTAGACCTGTAGTCACTCAGAAACTAGACACCATAAATGTGCGTTCAGTTGCAAAAAATGCGTAGGCACCCCCCCTCAAAAATCCACAAACACCCAGAACACGCCCCTGCTCATAGTTTATGCAAGACCAGCCCTTTGGTACGCCCCCTACACGCCTACTTTTCAGAGTGTATACGCAGTTTTTGCTACATCTGTGAAGCTGTAATTTTAGACGTAGATTTTACTTTTGCGCATGACCGTTGCGTTCCGTGCGCATGCGCACTATGCGGATTTTCGCAATTTTTACGTTTTTAGCAATTATGCGTTCCCTACTGAATTATCCCCTTTGTATAAATAGTAAAAAGAAAAGGACTGAACAAATTGGTTCCCTAAAAAAAAAAATGGTGATTAGGTTTTGAGTAATAATGAGATAGCAGTGTTATTCATTTTCTCTGCACACAAAGGATCAAACTGGTGCGGATATGTTGTATATTAATGCTACTGACCCCATACTAAGTATACTGTTGTAGCTGATACCCTTTTCAGACCGCCTGAGGCAGGTCGCACCCAGGAGCCTGACCCGGGAGCTCCCAGAGTGTGACCCGCATATTGCCGGGTTGGTGACGTCAGCAGTGATGCGGTGGTGCTTGGAGACGCCCGTCAACACACAGTGAACAGGAAATGGGTCGCACAGTGAACAGGAAATGGATCGCATCGACCAGGCAAGCCAACCATGCTCGCTACCCGACCCGGTATTTAAACCCTGGCACCTTTCAGACCATACATGAACGCGGGTTATGCGCGTTCATGTGCCAATAACCCGTGTTCATAGCTGGCGGTCTGAAAGGGGTATGATAGAGGGTTTGGTCCAAAAAAAAAATAAGAATTTACTTACCGATAATTCTATTTCTCGGAGTCCGTAGTGGATGCTGGGGTTCCTGAAAGGACCATGGGGAATAGCGGCTCCGCAGGAGACAGGGCACAAAAAAGTAAAGCTTTACTAGGTCAGGTGGTGTGCACTGGCTCCTCCCCCCATGACCCTCCTCCAGACTCCAGTTAGGTACTGTGCCCGGACGAGCATACACAATAAGGGAGGCATTTTGAATCCCGGGTAAGACTCATACCAGCCACACCAATCACACCGTACAACTTGTGATCTAAACCCAGTTAACAGTATGACAACAGAAAGGGCCTCTTAGAGATGGCTCCTTAACAATAACCCGAATTAGTTAACAATAACTATGTACAAGTATTGCAGATAATCCGCACTTGGGATGGGCGCCCAGCATCCACTACGGACTCCGAGAAATAGAATTATCGGTAAGTAAATTCTTATTTTCTCTATCGTCCTAAGTGGATGCTGGGGTTCCTGAAAGGACCATGGGGATTATACCAAAGCTCCCAAACGGGCGGGAGAGTGCGGATGACTCTGCAGCACCGAATGAGAGAACTCCAGGTCCTCCTTTGCCAGGGTATCAAATTTGTAAAATTTTACAAACGTGTTCTCCCCCGACCACGTAGCTGCTCGGCAGAGTTGTAATGCCGAGACCCCTCGGGCAGCCGCCCAAGATGAGCCCACCTTCCTTGTGGAGTGGGCTTTTACAGTTTTAGGCTGTGGCAGGCCTGCCACAGAATGTGCAAGTTGATTTGTGTTACAAATCCAACGAGCAATCGACTGCTTAGAAGCAGGTGCGCCCAACTTGTTGGGTGCATACAATATAAACAGCGAGTCAGATTTTCTGACTCCAGCCGTCCTTGCAATGTATATTTTTAAGGCTCTGACAACGTCCAACAACTTGGAGTCCTCCAAGTCGCTAGTGGCCGCAGGCACCACAATAGGTTGGTTCAGATGAAATGCTGATACCACTTTAGGGAGAAAATGCGGACGAGTCCGCAGTTCTGCCCTATCCGAATGGAAGATTAGATAAGGACTTTTATAAGATAAAGCCGCCAATTCAGATACTCTCCTGGCAGAGGCCAGGGCTAGTAACATAGTCACTTTCAATGTGAGATATTTCAAATCCACCTTTTTCAATGGTTCAAACCAATGGGATTTGAGGAAATCTAAAACTACATTTAGATCCCACGGTGCCACCGGAGGCACCACAGGAGGCTGTATATGCAGTACTCCCTTGACAAAAGTCTGGACCTCAGGGACAGAGGCCAATTCTTTTTGGAAGAATATTGACAGGGCCGAAATTTGAACCTTAATGGATCCCAATTTGAGACCCATAGATAATCCTGATTGCAGGAAATGTAGGAAACGACCCAGTTGGAATTCCTCCGTCGGAACCCTCCGATCCTCGCACCACGCTACATATTTTCGCCAAATGCGGTGATAATGTTTCACGGTGACTTCCTTCCGTGCCTTAATCAAGGTAGGAAAGACTTCTTCTGGAATGCCTTTCCCTTTTAGGATCTGGCGTTCAACCGCCATGCCGTCAAACGCAGCCGCGGTAAGTCTTGAAAAAGACAGGGACCCTGCTGTAGCAGGTCCCTTCTCAGAGGTAGAGGCCACGGTTCGTCCGTGAGCATCTCTTGAAGTTCCGGATACCAAGTCCTTCTCGGCCAATCCGGAACCACTAGTATTGTTCTTACTCTTCTTTGCCGTATGATCTTCAATACCTTTGGTATGAGCGGCAGAGGAGGAAACACATACACTGACTGGTACACCCAAGGAGTTACCAGTGCGTCCACAGCTATTGCCTGTGGATCTCTTGACCTGGCGCAATATTTGTCCAGTTTCTTGTTGAGGCGAGACGCCATCATGTCTACAATTGGTCTTTCCCAACGGTCTATTAACATGTTGAAGACTTCTGGATGTAGACCCCACTCTCCCGGATGAAGATCGTGTCTGCTGAGGAAGTCTGCTTCCCAGTTGTCCACGCCCGGGATGAACACTGCTGACAGTGCTATCACGTGATTCTCCGCCCAGCGAAGAATCTTGGCAGCTTCTGCCATTGCACTCCTGCTTCTTGTGCCGCCCTGCCTGTTTACATGGGCGACCGCCGTGATGTTGTCCGACTGAATCAACACCGGCTTTCCTTGCAGGAGAAGTTCCGCCTGGCTTAGAGCATTGTAGATTGCTCTTAGTTCCAGAATGTTTATGTGAAGAGACTTTTCCAGACTCGTCCATACTCCCTGGAAGTTTCTTCCTTGTGTGACTGCTCCCCAGCCTCTCAGGCTGGCGTCCGTGGTCACCAGGATCCAATCCTGAATGCCGAATCTGCGGCCTTCTAATAGGTGAGCCTTCTGCAACCACCACAGAAGTGACACCCTTGTCTTTGGTGACAGGGTTATTCGCAGGTGCATCTGCAGATGCGACCCTGACCATTTGTCCAACAGATCCCTTTGGAATATTCTTGCATGGAATCTGCCGAATGGAATTGCTTCGTAAGAAGCCACCATTTTTCCCAGGACTCTTGTGCATTGATGTACTGACACTTTTCCTGGTTTTAGGAGGTTCCTGACCAGATCGGATAACTCCTTGGCTTTTTCCTCTGGAAGGAAAACCTTTTTCTGAACCGTGTCCAGAATCATTCCTAGGAACAGCAGACGAGTTGTCGGGATTAAATGGGATTTTGGAATATTCAGAATCCACCCGTGTTGTCTTAGCACCTCTTGAGATAGTGCTAAAGCTGTCTCCAGCTGTTCTCTGGACCTTGCCCTTATTAGGAGATCGTCCAAGTATGGGATAACTAATACGCCTTTTCTTCGAAGAAGAATCATCATCTCGGCCATTACCTTGGTAAAGACCCGAGGCGCCGTGGACAATCCGAACGGCAGCGTCTGAAACTGATAGTGACAGTTTTGAACAATGAACCTGAGGTACCCCTGGTGTGCGGGGTAAATCGGAACGTGTAGATACGCATCCTTGATGTCCAAGGATACCATAAAGTCCCCTTCTTCCAGGTTCGCTATCACTGCTCTGAGTGACTCCATCTTGAACTTGAACTTTTTTATGTAGAGGTTCAAGGACTTCAGATTTAGAATAGGCCTTACCGAGCCATCCGGCTTCGGTACCACAAATAGAGTGGAATAATACCCCTTTCCTTGTTGTAATAGGGGTACTTTGACTATCACCTGCTGAGCGTACAGCTTGTGAATGGCTTCCAACACCCTCTCCCTTTCGGAAGAGACGGTTGGTAAGGCAGACTTCAGGAAACGATGAGGAGGATCCGTCTCTAATTCCAACCTGTACCCCTGAGATATTATCTGCAGGATCCAGGGGTCTACCTGCGAGTGAGCCCACTGCGCGCTGTAATTTTTGAGACGGCCCCCCACTGTCCCCGAGTCCGCTTGAGAGGCCCCAGCGTCATGCTGAGGTTTTTGCAGGAGCCGGGGAGGGCTTCTGTTCCTGGGAAGGAGCTGCCTGTTGGTGTCTCTTCCCTCTTCCTCTGCCTCGTGGCAGGTACGACAAGCCCTTTGCTCTCTTATTTTTGTAGGAGCGAAAAGGCTGCGGTTGAAAGGTCGGTGCCTTTCTCTGTTGGGGAGTGACTTGAGGTAAAAAAGTGGATTTCCCGGCAGTAGCCGTGGCCACCAAGTCTGATAGACCAACTCCAAATAACTCCTCCCCTTTATACGGCAAAACCTCCATGTGACGTTTTGAATCCGCATCGCCTGTCCACTGTCGTGTCCATAAGGCTCTTCTGGCTGAAATGGACATAGCACTCACCCGAGATGCCAGTGTGCAAATATCCCTCTGTGCATCACGCATATAGATAAATGCATCCTTTATTTGTTCTAACGACAGTAAAACATTGTCCCTATCTAGGGTATCAATATTTTCAATCAGGGATTCTGACCAAACTACTCCAGCACTGCACATCCAGGCAGTTGCTATAGCTGGTCGTAGTATAACACCTGCATGTGTGTATATATTCTTTTGAATAACTTCCATCTTTCTATCTGATGGATCCTTAAGTGCGGCCGTCTCAGGAGAGGGTAACGCCACTTGTTTGGATAAGCGTGTGAGCGCCTTGTCCACCTTAGGGGGTGTTTCCCAGCGCGCCCTAACCTCTGGCGGGAAAGGGTATAATGCCAATAACTTTTTTGAAATTATCAACTTTTTATCAGGAGCAACCCACGCTTCATCACACACGTCATTTAATTCTTCTGATTCAGGAAAAACTGTTTGTAGTTTTTTCACACCATACATAATACCCTGTTTTACGGTATCTGTAGTATCAGCTAAATGTAACGTCTCCTTCATTGCCAAAATCATATAACGTGTGGCCCTACTGGAAAATACGTTTGAATTTCTACCGTCGTCACTGGAATCAGTGCCCGTGTCTGGGTCTGTGTCGACCGACTGAGGCAAAGGGCGTTTTACAGCCCCTGACGGTGTTTGAGGCGCCTGGACAGGCATTAATTGATTGTCCGGCCGCCTCATGTCCTCAACTGACTGTTTAAGGGAAGATAAACCATCACGTAATTCCACAAATAAAGGCATCCATTCTGGTGTCGACCCCCTGGGGGGTGACATCTGCATATTTGGCAATTGCTCCGCCTCCACACCAATATCGTCCTCATACATGTCGACACCACGTACCGACACACACCGCAAACTCACAGGGAATGCTCTAATGAAGACAGGACCCACTAGCCCTTTTGGGGAGACAGAGGGAGAGTCTGCCAGCACACACCACAAAGCGCTATATATACAAGGGATATCCTTATATTAAGTGCTCCCTTATAGCTGCTTTAATATATATATATATAGCCATTAATGTGCCCCCCCTCTCTGTTTTACCCTGTTTCTGTAGTGCAGTGCAGGGGAGAGACCTGGGAGCCGTTCTGACCAGCGGAGCTGTGACAGAAAATGGCGCCGTGTGCTGAGGAGATAGGCCCCGCCCCTTTTTCGGCGGGTTCTTCTCCCGCTATTTTTCCAGTCAGGCAGGGGTTAAATATCTCCATATAGCCCCTATGGGCTATATGTGAGGTATTTTTAGCCTTGTATAAGGTTTATATTTGCCTCTCAGAGCGCCCCCCCCCAGCGCTCTGCACCCTCAGTGACTGCCCAGTGAAGTGTGCTGAGAGGAAAATGGCGCACAGCTGCAGTGCTGTGCGCTACCTTATGAAGACTGAGGAGTCTTCAGCCGCCGGTTTCCGGACCTCTTCACGCTTCAGCATCTGCAAGGGGGTCGGCGGCGCGGCTCCGGGACCGGACTCCACGGCTGGGCCTGTGTTCGATCCCTCTGGAGCTAATGGTGTCCAGTAGCCAAGCAGCAAATCCACTCTGCATGCAGGTGAGTTTACTACTTTCCCCCTAAGTCCCACGTTGCAGTGATCCTGTTGCCAGCAGGACTCACTGTAAAGAAAAAAAACCTAAACTAAACTTTCTCTAAGCAGCTCTTTAGGAGAGCCACCTAGATTGCACCCTTCTCGTTCGGGCACAAAATCTAACTGGAGTCTGGAGGAGGGTCATGGGGGGAGGAGCCAGTGCACACCACCTGACCTAGTAAAGCTTTACTTTTTTGTGCCCTGTCTCCTGCGGAGCCGCTATTCCCCATGGTCCTTTCAGGAACCCCAGCATCCACTTAGGACGATAGAGAAATACATTTATTATTAATAAACCAGCTGGGTAAGATGGCTGTGTATAGGTCAGAATTATTATTTACATATTTAATAGTCTCATTTAAACTGGTGATTGGTTAAAAGCAAAAAGTTGATACCTTCAAGAGGTATTGAGGTATCTGCCTAGTAACTAGACCAAAAATGGAAAGGTTTCAGTCGTGCGCTCCCTAAGTATCTCTAGAGCAGCTGGTAATCTGTAAAGGAACCACACCTGTTCCTAGCAATATACACAAGAGAAAAATACAAACACTTGCGCTAAGACAAAATTTTCTTAAACTACAATTTTTTATAAAAACTGTGCTCAGTAAAATAATCAGACAAGATCTTGACAAAGGAGAGCGTCGTCTCTGAAACGCATTGATCAACCCCATCCAGCGCCAGAGGACTGTAGAGAGGAGAAGCGGCAACAGGAGTTCCATCTGCTGCCGGCACCCGCTGACTGCAGAGGCGGACACTACGGCGGCTACCGCTGATCCTTGATACACACAGAGTCCGGTCTGGTCTGGCTAAGCATCTGTTTGTGAACTTTTATCATTATGTTTCTGGATGAAGTTTTTATAATCCTGGTGGATATATTAAAAGACGTTTTTATTGAAATCCAGGAGTGGAAAGATACCTTTACGTGCATGCGAGGAAGAATTAGAATGTAAGTTACACGATCAAGAGTTACGTGAAAGTGGATGACGTGTTTCAGTTCTAAAGATACCTTTTAGTGCATGCGTGAGTGAATTAATATGTAAGTTAATTTTACTTGTTAACACTTGAAAAAGTGAACAAAACTTAAGAAGCTTTCCAGCAAGAATCTTTCCTGGAGAGGTGGTTCAGATGTGAATGAAATTAAGATAGCAAAGATTACTACAAATTGTCTGATTATTTTACTGAGCACGGTTTTTATAAATATTTGTGGTTTAAGAACATTTTCTCTTAGCGCAGGTGTTTGTATTTTTCTCTTTAGTAACTAGACTAGTAGGTTTAACATCAACAGGCAGAAAGCTATTTCAAGAGATGTTACAGGACTGCATTCAGAATCTATTCTAGAAAGCAATAACAGCATGGACTTAGGAAAAACTGACTTTGCCTACAAATCTATTTGCATTTGATAAAGAACATACCCTCCAACTGCACCTCTTGAACAGGTACAGTACCTTTTTTTTTATGGTCTGTACAGATTTTTGGCTCTCCAAACTTCCATTGAAAGTATAGGAAAAGGGGCACTCGTGGCCACGCCCCTTTTTCAAATTTGTACCGATTTTTATGTGTAAAATGTTGGAGGGTATAAAAGAAGTGTGCAGGAAACTGGCCCGCAGGCATTTTCTGGGTTAAGACAATTGGAGTATAAACATTATGTAACTGTATAGATGTCTAAAAGACTGTGTACACATAGTAGTTACCAATGGCTTATAGGGGGTAATTCAGAGTTGATTGCAGCAGCAAATTTGTTAGCAGTTGGGCAAAACCATGTGCACTGCAGGGGGGGGGGGGGGCAGATATAACATTTGCAGAGAAAGTTAGATTTGGGTGGGGTGTGTTCAAACTGAAATCTAAATTGCAGTGTAAAAATAAAGCAGCCAGTATTTACCCTGCACAGAAACAATATAACCCACCCAACTCTAACTCTCTCTGCACATGTTATATCTGCCACACCTGCAGTGCACATGGTTTTACCCAACTGGGTTATTTTGTTACTGTGCAGGGTAAATACTGGATGCTTTATTTTTACACTGCAATTTAGATTCCAGTTTGAACACATCACACCCAAAGCTAACTCTCTGCACATGTTATATATCCCCCCCACCCCCCTGCAGTGCACATGGTTTCGCCCAACTGCTAACAAATTGGCTGCCGCGATCAACTCTGAATCATGACCCTAATCTTAACTGTGGTGCACCCCAGGGTCATATATTGGGTATGTACTCATATTGTCAACAAGAACATTGAGGCATATGTAAGCCTGGAGAAGGGATAAAGAAGTGATAAAGCAGTGATAAGTGCAAGGTGATAACGCAACAGCCAGTCAGCACCTGTCATTCTTCAAATTCGTAATGATTGGCTGGTGCGTTATCACCTTGCACTTAGCACTGCTTTATCACTTCTTTATCCTTTCTCCAGGCTTAATACATCTGCCCCATTGTTCTTATTGGCCCCAATATGCCTCCACCATGATCTCGAACCAGTTAAAATGCTAATTAAACCATTTTAACTGTGTTGACAGTATTAGTGTAATCATGTGGAGTCGACATCGTGGTGCAGGGATAGTGGTACCAACAATAACATTGTCTACAATGTTCTTGTCAACACAAAGTCCTCATATATTGAGATAGCTCCAGTTTAATTTGTTTATAAAAGATGTTGAATATGGAATGGTAGATTAATAAGAGGTATGGAAGAGCTCTACTATGAACAAATATTGTCTGAGTTACATTATAGGGGAGTTTATGGGGACGGACACAGGCGTCACAAGGGTGGTGCGAAACACACCCAGGTGTCACCCTTCCAGGGGTGACATTACAATGCTGGCTCCTCCGCAGTGACAGGGAGCTTGGTGCTGCACATTACAGTGCAGGCAATGTCTCCAGGGGTAGACCAGCACCTCTGGGAATGAGTTATGTAAACCGACGCTTCCCAAAAGGCCACACACCCTTTTCAACTGCGCATGTATTGGGGCTATTAGCCGCCCTAGGTGTCACCAACCCCTGGTGCCACCACTGGGGTGAGTATGATCAATGTGTATAAATACACCAGTATACTATACTGATAATTTTGTGACAACTAGCTTGGTTTATTATAAACACAGGGAAAACAATGTCTTCTCTTGTGGCTGGAAGAAGAGGCATTTAGGGTCCGATGCAAAGTGGAGTGTAGGCCGGTGTTTCAGAGTGCATTTTGGGGCTAATTAAGGATAGCATATTCTGCTAATCAGCAGAATTTGCTATCCTTTGGATTGCATGCTGGAGGCCGCACATCGCTGCGCAAGGCCGCCCAGCATGCTGACCGGCGCCTCCCCCCCATGATGAAGCAGAAATTGCGATCGCCTCGCAATTTATGCTTCATCGTAAAATTATTGATGCCTCCTACCAGCGCAGCTTAGCTGCGGCTGCAGGAGACCCGGAGCCATCTTTCCCAATGCGGCGGCTGCGTGTGACGTCACGCAACCGCCGCGATCACGCCCCCGACACGCCCCACACCGCCCACCATTTGCGTCGCTTCACCCCTGTAACGCTCCATCTCCTCCCTGGAAATGGAGCGTTGCCCGCCCCGCGACTGCCTCCGCCTGATTGACAGGCAGAGGCGATCGCATTTTCTGCAGCCCCCCTGCGGGCGCATGTGCAGTACGGACGCTGTGCATGCACCCACGGGCCGACTGCAAAAATTTCGGTTGGATCGCGATTTGCGATCCAACCTGAATTGGCCCCAATGTGTGTATTTGCACTGCACATGTCAGACACAAGTATGGGAGTTGTACATATTTCAGACGTATCTCCTCTTGTAACTGAAGCTGCGTAACTGGGCTGCAACGTGGTGATCTCACATAGGCAGACTCTGGAGAGGTCATGATGATGGAATTGCAGGCTATACAGAGTTGGATGAAACAGTAAATATACCAGTTTCCAGATGTATAGTTTGCCTTAGTGATGATGACTTTTTTTTTTACATATTTAGGGAGACTTGTTCTAAGCCTTGGGGAGAGATAAAGTGGAGAGAGATAAAGTGCCCACCAATCAGCTCCTAACTGCAATATTACAGGCTGTGTTTGAAAAATGACAGGAGCTGATTGGTTTGTACTTTATCACTCTCCAAAGATTAGTACATTATCTCCTTGCATCAGCTTCTTAGGAAGTCGCAAATCCCGTCACCTGCCTTTGGACAAAGACGCCCTGCTGTCGGTTGAAACGCGTTAAGGACACAGGATTTATTCACATTTCTCCCTTGGCAGAACTTCATCCTATACCCAGCACAAGCGGATTGGGTTTCTGCACTCCACAGCGCAATACCTGGAGCTCTCCTGCCACAGCTGACACTACTGCACCCCATGGTAAGAGAGGCAGCGCTCGGACATAGGGGGTAATTCCAAGTTGATCGCAGCAGGAATTTTGTTAGCAGTTGGGCAAAACCATGTGCACTGCAGGGGAGGCAGATATAACATGTGCAGAGAGAGTTAGATTTGGGTGGGTTATTTTGTTTCTGTGCAGGGTAAAAACTGGCTGCTTTATTTTTACACTGCAACTTAGATTGCAGATTGAACACACCCAACCCAAATCTAACGCTCTCTGCACATGTTATATCTGCCCACCCTGCAGTGCACATGGTTTTGCCCAACTGCTAACAAAATTCCTGCTGCGATCAACTTGGAATTACCCCCATACACCGCTACCCACTCTAACACCAGGTCCAGCTGAATATTAACAGAGCCAGCTATTTCCATCATAGCGCTCCTTGCACGGGGAACAGCGCTGCCAGCAGCACTGAAGATCTACACGGGCTTCCCCAGCAGCGGTGATCATCTATTGCCTCCGCTGCCGGACCGGAGGCACACCACTGGGGCGCCCACTACCAGACCCACTAAGTGACTGCCGCAACAATACGGCACACCCCGGTCCTGCCGATTGCGTGACACGGCGTCCCAGATATCTTGCTATACATTAGTGTCTGGTTTTCATTACCATCTATCCAAGGTGGTTTACATACTGTGCTGCAACTACCATCCGGTACCTAAGGATTCTTGGAATATCCATTTGTGCAAATCCCGTCACACCTGCAATTTATTATGCTGGCACAGCCTTTACAACTGTATACGGAGACACAGTCACATCATGCTGAAACAGGACCTGACACGCTTGCGTTTGACTCTCCACCTCCTGTCACCACCCACAAACACTCCCTGTCTGTGACTTACTCTGCGTCCAAGCCCTCACTATGACCGCCGCTAGTAATCTAAGTTGGCACATGCGCAGTACAACAATAATCGCTCAAAACTGTAAACATCGGCACCGTGTCCACCTCTGAATCAGGCCCTTAATCTAAAGGTGTTTTGTATTAAAATAGCTTTAAAAAGTAAAAAAAAAAACGGGTGAAGGGAACAGGGTGGAAGGAAGTGATCCCAATGTTTCTATGTGAAAGCTGCACTGAGCCCTCATATTTACAGTGAGTGGGGTGATGTTTGTTTGCACGACTTAGAAATGGCTGCTCTAGCTGCTATTGAGATATGACCCAGTAAATGTATCTGTGCTATGCAGGAAAAGGGGATTGCTTACTGCTAGAACTGGGATAATAGAAGGAAAGACTAGACATTTCTCTAACAAAGCACTATGTAACACTAAACAGTACACAATTCGGTTTGTGGTTAAAGAATATTATTACCCAGTGCATTATATGAGTGTTCTCCCCTTGCACATTTTCTATGTATTTACTTTTAATATATTTATTTTGCAATGGAGCTTAATAACTCCTGTAACACGTTTTCAGTGAATATAACATATGATATTAACTACCATGTTTTCAGTAGTCCCAAAGTGCTGGACTGGTTGTAGCCATAGGGGAACTTTTATCATAATTGGTGGACCTGTGCTAAGATTTCTTTATTTTGGGGCAAAATCCCCACACTCTGTGACTCCATGATGGAAGCTCCGATCCCTAAAGACTCATTGGGTATTTCTCCTGTCTTATCTCCCCAAAAACGTTCAAGGCATGCCACAAAATTGGTTTTGCATATACTAACAGCAGCTAAATCTATGATAGCGTCCAACTTAAACAAACAGAACCTAAACCCTTTCAGCAATCAGAAACCGCATCCAGCATGTCGCATGCATAAAAAGATTACCTATCACCACCATGACATGCCAGACCTTTGCACTCTCGTTTGGACACCCTAGCTGTATATAGTCTTGCTGTAACTGCCCTTTGTCTACATCCAATTATCTTATGCACACCCATCCCTCAACCTCCTCGCCTTGACCACCTCTCTGGATTTACTTTACTGGGCAGCTCTTGCCTCCTTAGTATTATTTCCCGTTGTGTATATTCTTTGCTCCCGTCCCCTCTGTCCCCTTCTCCCTCTCCAACACCTCTTCTGCACCAGGGTGCTATGTTGGCACTATTTGATTTACATCCTGTACCATGCTCTTTCTTTGTTTATAAAAACTTAGACACATTGAACATAGTTTTTTAAATTCTGCATATATTTTGAATCTAACATTGTGTCTTTACTAATGCTGGGCATACACGCACAATGGCCGATCCGCCCGATATGGGTGGATCGGCCAGATAATTGCAGCTTGTATGCGGGCGACTGATCCAAAAATATACTGCATGAAAGTACTCTGCTATTATAAAACATACATTATTTTTTATTATTTTTCTACAGTAATATAAAAAAAATGATTAAGAATTTGTTAAAATAGAAACTTTTTCTTTCCTTTTTCCAAAGCTACAGTGGCTTTACTACTCTGCTACAATGTTACTTTAAAAGGTCTCTTCCCTCTCATTTGCATATTAAAGTCAATGGCAATAAGGCTACCCTGATAATAGGAAAGCAAAGTACAGAATAAAAAAGAATACCATCAAATACTAAAAAAGTGTTTTATGTTAACAAATAACTACCTATGAATTTGCTGGATATTTAATCTGCTGGTATATCTAGTGGTCCTGCACTGCACTTCCCCCTACTCTTATGGGCCCTACACATTGGGCGATGTTAGCGATTTTATCGACCAACGATATAATCGATGGTCGATTTTTTTCGCCAACAATTTGCCTACACACAAGACGATATCGATGGGCAATTTTGACTAAATCAGAGTCCATACATCTGTATCGTCCAAATTGACTTGCATGTATAAACGAGGATAGATCAATGATGAACGATCGCGGGGCCGTACATCATTCATCGTTGATGTATACACACTGACCGATATGAACGATTTATTGTTCATTTTTTAACTATATCATTCATAACGATCATCGTTATCGGCAAGTGTGTAGGGCTTTGGGAATTCATTGGGAAGTTCACAGAAAACTACCACCTACTTGGCCTACTGCGAAGAGGCTGACTTGTAAAAAGAGCGAGTGAGAGGTCTGGAACTGTTACAGTTCATGGGAACTACAGCAGATCGAAGGAAGGTGCTTACACAAAAACTACAACTTTTTCTATATTTCACTAAAACCCTCAAAATGTGATAAACAGGTAACTCTGTTCACTCTGAGAAGCATAAGAATTATTTTTTTATTGATCTCTAGTAAACTGTGTGTTGTAGTGAAATTCACACCCTCATACTCAGGGCCGTTTCTTGGGGCAGACGAGCGGTAATCGCCTCTGTAAGTATTCTCTCTCTCTCTCTCTCAATGTGTAAAATGGGGAGACCTGCCGTAATGTGTGAAATGGGGACTTTTGCCTGCCGTAGTGTGGGGATTTAATGTATCAAGGGCATTGCGGTGTGTGGCATAATATGGTGCAGGGGGCATTACTGTGTGGGGCTTAACATGGTAGAAATTTTTTTTTCCTGTGGTGGTCGTGATCTGTTGTAGCAGGGTCAAAAACTGGATTGTGAGGTAGTCTTTTCAGACGAGCCCATGCCCATTTAAATGAGGCCACACCCATTTAGATGAGGCCACGCCCCCTTGCCGTGTGCGGGCGCAAGGTTTTTTTTTATCTAGGTGTGTGTGTGTGGGGGGGCACATTTTTTATGTCATGGGGGGGCGCATTTTTAAATCTCGCACTGGGAGCCAAATTGGCTAGAAACAGCCCTGCTCATACTGCAAGTCTACTATTTTATAGCCTTTGTATTTTGTTATATAGATTTACCGTTTTTTGTTGAAATTTCATGTAGCTGGATTTTATGGATTTTTATCCATCCTGGATAAATATGTAAAATTGTGCAAAAATATACTTTTCAAGAAGAAACCCATATCCATATCAGTCTACTAGTTTAATGTCAAGGATCATATATCATTTGAAGTTCAAACACTCCAGGCCTCACACAATATGTTAAATTATGTATAAAATGTAAGATAAAATACATAAATATATCTTGTGAGGCAAGTACACACCAGTTTTCCAACCACAGTGTGTGTGTATGTATGTATGTATGTATGTATGTATGTATGTATGTATGTATGTGTGTATAAATAAAATTAAATAATGTTTTTTTTGTTATCTTCAAAGGGTGTGTACATGGTAGTGTTGTATATAATAACAGCTATATGAAGGTATAATAAAATGAAGGAAAAGGATTAATCCTTTAGTAATATAAGAGAGTCCTAAAATATTTACAAATCATCACTTCATTCCCACTTCATTCCCAATCAACAAAACTGCTTTAATATGACTGCAGCCACACAAAAAATACCTTTCCTAGTTCCGCTTTAGGAGCCTATGTGGAAAATTCAATTATCCTAATTCAATCCCATGGGGCTATACAATTAGCCCCAAAGGGTGGCCACCGGCCAGTGGTGCAAGTAGAAATGTTTTTGTAGTGGTACTGTGTGCACGTGCCGAAGGCATGATACACATATGTGGGTGCGTGATAAAACATAGGTGGGGCTAGATACACATTTGCTTCAACAGTGCCAGATATACTCCCGCAGTGCCAGATACAAATAAGCCCCCACAGTGCCAGATACACATATGCCCCACAGTGCCAGATACACATATGCCCCACAGTGCCAGATACACAAATAACCCCACAGTGCCAGATTCACAAATGCCCCACAGTGCCAAATTCACAAATACCCCACAGTGCCAGATGCACATATGCCCACAGTGCCAGATACACATAAGCCTCACAGTGGCAGATACACATATGCCCCACAGTGCCAGATACACATAAGTCTCACAGTGGCAGATACAGAAATTCCCCACAGTGCATATCCCCCTCCCCCCCCCCCCCCACGTGCTGCTCACCGCTGCTGTTGTTGCTTCAGCTGCTGTGTGAGGAGAAGAGAACGCAGCACGCACCTCTCCTGCCCCTCAATGCTCAGTGAATTCTGGTATCCGGCGGCGTATATCTCAAATGAGGGGCCAGTTCGTTAGCCAATCAGAGCTCATGGACTGGCAGCCAATCAGGAGCCGCGCCTGCCGGTCCGCGAGCTCTGATTGGCTATCGAACCGGTGAATCATTTGAGATTCATGCTGCCACTGGAGACTGGACTTCCCTGAGCATTTAAGGGCAGAAGAGGCGCACGCTGCGCTCTCCTCCCCTCACACAGCAGCGGCTGCAAGCATGGCGGTCGGACCAGCTGGCAATTTCTTACGGGTACGCAGTACCGCCCCGTACCGCCATACTTGCAGCACTGCCACTGGCAGCTATAATCTGAGACTTTATTTCAGAACCTGTGCAGGCTCTGAAAGAAATCCCCGACAAATAGAAGGCTTTTGTGAAGCCGGCAGCAAAAACAAACGTAGGTCCGTGGATTTATAACATATTTTATAGACGGTACCCAAGCCGAGAGAATTACCCACAGTCACTTAAGGCGGCTAATTGGATACTACTGTATTTGTTTTTGGCCAGTGATAGATATTTTTTCAGGTGCAAGTACCGGGGACTAACTGAATAGCATGAAAAAAATTGCAAAAACTTTTTTTGGGTGCCCACCAAAAATTTTGGGACTAATTGATTTCCCCCTAACTATTAATAATCCTCCGTTGTTGCTCTAATAAGGGCCAGAAATAGTTTAAGAAACAAAAACATACAGTCCCCTAGTCTGTAAACTCTCACAGACTACGCTCTCCAGTCTTCTTGTCTCCAGTGCTACCCACAGTCAGCAGCTCTGATCCTTTCTGTCTGCCCTTCCGGGGCGCTGAGTCTCCGACTGCTCTCGTTATTATCTATCACTCCCTTACTGTAGGGTCTGATTCAGAGGTGGATGCAAAGTGTACACAATGCACATATTTGTGTAGTTGAGCGATTATTGTAATGCTGCACATCCATCTGAGTCGCAATGCGCATGAGTCCAGACGGTCTTGCAACGGCTGTTGCAATACAAATGTGTACATAGATTAATAGCAGGGGCTGGCTGGCAACTTTAAGCCTGGGGGGCAGACTCAAGCAAGTGGCCCAGCTTTTTACAGGGAATGCAATGCAATAATGGCCCTGGAACACTTAAATTGCACTGGCCCGGGGGGCAGATGGCACCCTGCCCCCCTGGCCAGCCAGACCCTGATTAACAGTCAGGGAGCATTTGTGAGAGGTAACGGGGGGTGGGGAGTCAAACACAGACATATCACAATCATTTCGGGGAAGGAGGAGAGGGATCTCAGCCAGACAATCAGGGACAATAGGGTTGACCAGAGGACCAATTTGCAACCAATATTGGGCTTTTGTATGCAAGTGGCGGATCAGAGATGCCATCAGTGCGCGTTACTGTACAAGTCCCAGCGGCTGCATAATTAGCTGCATCCAAAAACACAGCTGCATATGCACCTGCGCCCAGAGGTGGATTTAGACCTCATGGGGCCCTAAGCAAGACACTGATTTGGGGACCTGTTTCCTTAAACAATCCTCAGTGTGCCCCACCCACCAATTGTAGCAGACAGGCCCCCGCTAATTGTGCTACCTCCAGTCAGTGTATGCTCCCAGTCTGTCCCCAGCCCAATTATAGCATGCGGATGGTACAAGTAGTTGTACTAGTGTACTTAAAATCATACTGTAGGCACTGCGCACAGGCAAGTTCAGGCAGCTGGCAGCTATCTATCACTAACAGCCTGCCGGGAGTATTCAGCCAGCCCAGCACTCGGACAATTTCAGTGTAAATCACAAACGCCCTCCCGACTCCATGATCTATCAGCGAGCCCCCCTGCACCTGCAACACCAATGGTAGTTCCGCCACTAAACACCACAATTCTCAGTACACAATACAGCTGAAATGTAAGGAAGCAAAGGAGTAGTAATCATACTTCTAGAGGCAGGCAGCCATTGGAAGAGATAAACAGTAACGACCGAGAGGAGATGTGGGTATAGACAGTCGCTGAGTAGGACATAGCTGTAATTGATAATATTATACTATGTAAAAATACTAGATCAGCTTAGCTACACAAGGTTTATCACCACAATATAATATGGTAATATGCTGAGCTGGCCCTAACCAATATGATGCCCTAGGCAAGATTTTGGCTGGTGCCCCCTAGCACCGCTGCTAGTTCCTTCTCTGACCCTGCACCACTGTCCCAGCACCATCACCCCTCACCCATAGCAGTCCTCATTTTGGTGCTCCTACCCCCTATATTTTAAATAGGAACAGTGCGCACATTTGGTGCGCAGCCCAAAATGGGGCATGTTCTTGCTGCGAAGGGGCATGGCCACACAATAGTACCTCCAATTCAAATTATGCCACACAGTAGTGCAACTTTATTCACATTATATCATGCAATAGTGTCCCTTCTTCATGTTATATCACACAGAAGTACCTCTTTACCTTATATACGTTATTCCTCACAGTAGTGCCCCTTATTCACATTACATCACACTAAATTGCTCCTTATTCACATTACACCACTCCATATTGCTCCTTATTCACATTACACCCCACCATATTGCTCCTTATTCACATTACACCACACCATATTGCTCCTTATTCACAATACACCACACCATATTGCTCTTTATTCACATTAGACCACACAGTAGTGCCCTTTCTATACGTTATGCCACACAGCAGAGCACCTTATACACATAATGCCATACATTAGTAATGTCTTTATACACCTAATACTACACAGTAATGTCCCTCACACATGTTACACATATTATTAATGTCCTTATAAAGATAATGCACCTTACACATTATTCCAACCTTTATTATTGCCTTTATACACATAATGTCCCTTACACATGTGTCGCACATTATTAATGCCCTTATACACACACAATGGCACACATAATGCTCTTTACACATATCCCAAACACTATTGCATAACTAACCCATCCGCACACAGCACTAGGCTGCGTCCACCTCTGATTCAAGTCCTTAGTTGTATAGAGAACACATTGTTTGATTTTTCCCCTGTACTGTCTGTTTGAATAAATATATATATATATATATAAATACTGAATATTACATACATATACATTACCATGTACATCAAGTGATTGTTTACTTTTTTATATGAGGCAGTTAAAATTTGCTGTGGGTTGTGTCTAACGGTCTCCAGTTAAAGTGCCTGGATCTCTTTTAGAGTCTCAGAGGCTTACAAGTAGTCACAATTTTAATCTTTATTCCTGATTACACCTTCCAGAGGTACTATATGAGCAGATATCAGCTTGCTGACTCAGGGATGTTCTCAGGTTGATCACAGGTCTCTAACTGATCAGACCATTGTCTCTAAGAAGTCATCTTCCAATGAAAAAGACCCCTTGTTTTATTATTTGGCAAAGACCAAAAGACTTCACCCGCTACACATTAGGACCTTGTTGAGTACTTTGCATACTGGGTAATTGATTGCACTAAACCTTTAAAATAAAGGAAAAAGGAAAAAAACTCTTGGCCCTCATTCCGAGTTGTTCGCTCGGTATTTTTCATCGCATCGCAGTGAAAATCCGCTTAGTACGCATGCGCAATGTTCGCACTGCGACTGCGCCAAGTAACTTTACTATGAAGAAAGTATTTTTACTCACGGCTTTTTCTTCGCTCCGGCGATCGTAATGTGATTGACAGGAAATGGGTGTTACTGGGCGGAAACACGGCGTTTCAGGGGCGTGTGGCTGAAAACGCTACCGTTTCCGGAAAAAACGCAGGAGTGGCCGGAGAAACGGTGGGAGTGCCTGGGCGAACGCTGGGTGTGTTTGTGACGTCAACCAGGAACGACAAGCACTGAAATGATCGCACAGGCAGAGTAAGTCTGGAGCTACTCTGAAACTGCTAAGTAGTTAGTAATCGCATTATTGCGAATACATCGGTCGCAATTTTAAGAAGCTAAGATTCACTCCCAGTAGGCGGCGGCTTAGCGTGTGTAACTCTGCTAAATTCGCCTTGCGACCGATCAACTCGGAATGAGGGCCCTTGTTCTTGTGAGTTGATAAAAATGTGCAGTAGAACCCAGCAACCAATCAAACTTACACTGCTTAATGTAAACTAAGGGGATCATTCAGACCTGATCGCACGCTAGATTTTTTTTTGCTGCGCTGCGATCAGGTCAGAACTGCGAATGCGCAGGTGCGTTGTACGGATGCAAAGCGGAACATTGCTGTGCGATGGATTTTACGAAGAATCCATTCTCACAGCCGATCGCAAGGAGATTGACAGGAAGAAGGCGTTTATGGGTGGCAACTGACCGTTTTCTGGGAGTGTTTGGAAAAAGGCGGGCGTGTCCAAGCATTTGCAGGGCGGGTGTCTGACGTCAATTCCGGGACCTGACAGGCTGAAGTGATCGCAGCGGCTGAGTAAGTTCTGGGCAACTCTGAAACTGCACAAAACTTTTTTGTAGTGCTCGGCTGCACATGCATTCGCACACTTGCAAAGCAAAAATACACTCCCCTATAGGCGGCGACTATCTGATCGCAGCAGTGCAAAAAATAGCTAGCGAGCAATCAGGTCTGAATTAGGCTCTAAATGTACAGGTATCAATATTAGTAATAATTGGCTGCTATGGGTTTCAGTACATTTGCACTGTTTTACTTTGTGAGTAACCCCAAATGTTTGAAAAGACTATAGCAAAAGTAAAGTTTTAATTATATTGTAATGAGTATTACCAGGCAAATCCACAGAGGCCGTATAATGTTTGCATTAAATGTATCTAGTCCATTAGTCAACAGTCATTTCTTCTGGTAAATTATGTTACAATTTGATGATGGAGAAAGCACAGGCTGATGTCATTATTGATTGGTGATGTTATCTTATTAATGTTTGGAAATTTTATCTCCAGAACGAAAAAAAAGATACCGCTTGATTTTCATGTGATTACTAGTGAACTTTCCCTGACTGCTGTAGAAGATATGGTTACATGATTGAATCGATATGGTCTGAGTAGAAATTTGATGGTCGATATTGAATCACATGCTTGCTGCTGGTAAAATCAGGACAGTGGTAAAGAGGACAATGGGGCTCTGGAAGCAGAGGCGTAGCTAGGGTTTTTGGAGCCCAGGTCAAGATGTAAAATGGCGCCCCCCCAGAAGGGGTGTGGCCACTGAAAATGGACCACAGTGCCAGTTACTTTGCCCCACAGTGCCAGTTACATTGCCCCCCAGTGCCAGATACAATGCCCCACAGTGCCGGATACATGCCCCACAGTGCCAGTTACATTGCCCCACAGTGCCAGATACAATGCCCCACAGTGCCAGATACATGCCCCACAGTACCAGTTACATTGCCCCACATTGCCAGATACAATGCCCCACAGTGCCGGATACATGCTCCACAGTGCCAATTGCATTGCTCCCCAGTGCCAGATACAATGCCCCACAGTGTCGGATACATGCCCCACAGTGCCAGTTACATTGCCCCACAGTGCCAGATACAATGCCCCACAGTGCCAGTTGCATTGCCCCACAGTGCCAGATACAATGCCCCACAGTGCCAGTTACATTGCCCCCCAGTGCCAGATACAATGCCCCACAGTGCCGGATACATGCCCCACAGTGCCAGTTACATTGCCCCACAGTGCCGGATACATGCCCTACTGTGCCAGATACATGCCCCACTGTGCCAGTTACATACCTCACTGTGCCAGATACATGCCCCACTGTGCCAGTTACATGCCCCACTGTGCTCTCTCTCTGCCCCCCCCCCCTCCTCTCCCCTGGTCACTTACCGAGTCACCGGCGCCGCTTGTTCTATGTGAGGGGAGGAGAGCGCCTCTCCTTCCCCTCACCGCTCCAGGACAGGTCTCCGGCGGTTGTGTGGCGCCGGATCGCTAGCCAATCAGAGCTCGCGGACCGGCAGCCAATCAGGAGCCGGTCCGCAAGCTCTGATTGGCTAACGCTGCCGGAGGCCGGACACAGCAGCGCTGCTGGCAGTACTGCTAGGGCTTTCAGCGGCGGTGAGGGGAGGGAGAGACGGTGCGCTCTCCTCCCCTCACATTTCGGCTTTCGGCGTGACGGGGGCGAGTGGGGCATGATGCCCTGGCCGCCAACGGCGCCCCCCTTTCCTGGGCCTGCCAAGGCGCCCAGGGCACGTGCCCCACTCGCCCTACCCTAGATACGCCTCTGTCTGGGAGCATGGGTGCAAAGCAAAACAATGCAACTTTGCACCAGGATAAACCATGTTCCAATGCAAGGGGTGCAAATACATTTATTTTTGTTATTTTCATGCAGGGTAAATACTGGCTGCTTCTGCATGTAGCCCACAAATGCTTTATTTTTACACTGCAAATTATATTTGAGCTAGAACGCGCCGTCTCTGCACATTTTATATCTGGCCCACCTGCAGTGCAGCATGGTGCAAAGTTACTGTACTTGCTTTTTTTATTTTGCGCCCAAATCAGAATCATATGTACAGGTATGGGGGGTTTTAAGACAGAATATTTGTAAATTGTGGTTTTCTGGATGGGTGGATTTAACAGAATTTAGAATATAATTTCTAAGGGGATTACAGTGCATCCGAAAAGTATTCACACCTTTCAGCAGGACAAGGACCCTAAGCACACAGCCAAGATATCAAAGGAGTGGCTTCAGGACAACTCTGTGAATGTCCAAGACTTGAACATCTCTGGAGAGATCTGGAAATGGCTGTGCACAGACGCTTCCCATCCAACCTGATGGAGCTTGAGAGGTACTGCAAAGAGGAATGGCCAAAGATAGGTGTGCCAAGCTTGTGGGATCATATTAAAAAAGACTTGAGGCTGGAATTGCTGCCAAAGGTGCATCAACAAAGTATTGAGCAAAAGCTATGAATACTTATGTACATTCCTGTTTGATTATTTGTTTATGTACTCTGTAATTGGGCGCTGCGGAACCCTTGTGGCGCCATATAAAGGATAATAAAAAATAATAATAATACATGTGATTTCTTAGTTTTTTATTTTTATAAAAATTTGCAAAAATCTCAAAAAACTTTTTTCACGTGGTCATTATGAGGTATTGTGTGTGGAATTTTGAGGGAAAAAATTAATTTATTTCATTTTGGAATAAGGCTGTAACATAACAAAATGTGGAAAAAGTGAAGTGCTGTGAATACTTTCCGGATGAACTGTATTTATCAAAGCTCAAAGACAGATCAAATTGTGAGAGATAAAGTCTAGCAATCAGCTTCTGCGTTAAGGCCCATATAGACGGGCCGATGCAGGAGAGATGTGTGCTGAGCGAACCGCTCAGCACACATCTCTCCCGCCGCTCAGCACAGCGCGACGTGTGCTGAGTGTGCGGGGGGGCCGCTCACTTCACCGAGCGGGTGAAGTGAGCGACCCGCTAGATTGGCCTGCATGCAGGCCAATCTAGCAGCAGCGATAGCGATGCGCGGAGCTGCGCATCGCTATCGCTGTAGAGGGTACACACGGAGCGATAATGCTGAAATTCTAAGCAATCTAGTAAGATTGCTTAGAATATCGCTCCGTGAGTACCCCCCTTTAGAGTTTACAGCCTGTGTTTGAACAGTTAGTTGGTTGCTTGTTTGGTACTTTATATCTCACAATTGTATCTTTATCCAAGCTTTGATAAATGCCCCCCTTAAAATCTAGTAAAAACACCTTTAAAATAAACTCCTGACTCTTTACCCCATCCCTGTGTAGCAGTGCTCCTCTAAGTGGAGGTCTCTTGCAAAAGTGCCAAAAATGACAAATTACGTGTTTTTACATATGTGAGCACATTAGACAGTTTTGAATCACACACAGATATGTCCGTCAAGTTGGTGGTATCGTGTACGTGGATGAAAACTTTGCATGTTTTGATGGGAGGCCGGGGTGTTCCTTATATTAATTCCACATATAGTTTGTTTTCAGGTTTGAGATAATTGAAATAAGATTTAAGAGCTGCAAAAGGCTCTTTTTGGTGACATTTGTTTTGTATGGAGGATGAATTAAGGTTCTCAGTTCTCACTATACTTTAAATAAGACATTATTAATTCTTACATGTAGTAAAAACACTGATTGGACAATGGAACATGTAATAAATATGGTCCAAGTGTCGTCTCACTCTCATACCTTAAGAAATAAATAAGGCTCATGCAGGCACCATCAGCCATTTGCTCCAGCAACAGGATCCAAATAGTTACTATCAGCAAGGACCACTGCTGACTTTTCTAAGGATCTGTGAATGCCAGAGAACAGTGGCCGACAAACGGCTAGTGGCTATTCATTGCCAGTCCCAGACTGATTTTGTGCTACAGCCAATCTATCAGCAGATTGCTGTAACTTCTAGCCAAGTGGCAGTTCCTTTGATACACTCAGCATTACAGAAGGAGATCAGAGCAGGCTGGGTCTGCAGTGCTGCTCCGAACAAACAAGAGCAAGAACATAAACATAAATTCTATTGCTGAAGGAGTTTTTACTACCCAACACAGTAGGTGAAAAATCCCCTTTAAAGGGAAAGATTTAATAAAGAAGTGTTACACCTGCTTGCTTTTATCTCAAACTTCCAAACCATAATACATGGGATGTAGTTATAATGTCGTCAATGACCTTATCAACATTTGTAATGTCGACACCACATTTCCGACAGTTGTGATGTCAGCATTGTTAAAATGTTGACAGGCAACAAGTTGACATTGTCAAAATGGCAATAGGTGAAATGTCAACATTGTCAAAATGTCGACAATTGGGTTAGGCTGTGGACTGGGGTCCTGTTCTTTGCATGTCTTCTCCAATGGTTGGTGAAGTCCCTCTCTGGTGGCTGACACACCCTCTCTGGTGACTGACCACACCCTATCTGGTGGCTGGCCACGCCCTCTCTGGTGGCTGGCCACACCCTTTAAGCTTGGGCCACTATCAGTACATTCCCTGGTGAGCCCTTCATGCCTAAATCTGATACGGAACACCGGAGAATTGGAGGTCTAACCTGGAAGTGACGATCACATGACTGCCTGGACCTGGAAGACGTCACTGCAGCTGTCTGGAATAAGTAAGTTGCCGCTGGGCCACAAGAGACGATATGTCAACAATCTATTGTTAACATTTCATCACTGAATGTATACAGTATGACTGTCAACATATAATGCCACTCCCATATTACACCCATCGATGATGTTGCATTATAATGGCCTAGGTGCAAATGTGGCAAATAAGTAAATAATAAGCATGACCTCTCCATTTAATACACTGGGCAAGAATGAACAAAACAGAAAATTCTGTATCTCATTATGACATCCATAATACTGATATCTTTTAGTTACAGTACAATATTGGCTCACATCTTTTCATCTAATGCCTATTTCAGACAGGTACTCTCTGATGCTGCCGAACCTTCTAGCCAATTACTTTAAATAATCCAGTATATTTGAAGTGTGGAGTAAAACCAAAGCACCTGGAAGTAACCCACAAACATGGGGAAAGCATACAAACTCCACACAGATAGAGCCCTAGCCGGGAATGAACTCATAGCACCAATGCTGTGAGGCAGTAACTGATGACCATCATTTTGTTCACATTTTGAATGTATTACATGTTAAGGCACTGTAATATATATTTATTATTTATTAAAATGAATAATAGTTATTTATATAGGCGGGGCTTTACAGAGAGTCATTCATATCAAACCCTGAGCCAATAGAGCTTAAAATCTACATCCCCTTAAGGAAAAAGAAAAATGCAGGTGCACACTCTTAGCAGTACAAATACGAATACTGGCAAAATAACCACCATGATAATTGTAAGAGTTTATCAAAATTATTTTGACAATCAGTATTCTTAGTGCTTTTCTTTTTTTCTATATGGTACTAGAAGCCTCAGCATGGTAGCACCTCTTATTATGTTTAAAATTAGTCTTTTCTAATTTTCATCTCCTCCCTACCTAGTGTTCACTGTAGAGTGAACTACAGGCAGGGCACCACCAGTGGAAATTGGGCACAGAAGAGAGCAGGCTGTTCAAGCAGGGCACCACCATGCGGTCAGGGCGCTGCCTATACAGTATAAGTTTAGAGTGGCATCAAGAGTGGGGAGGAACGGGTAATAATTATCTGGGTCCAGACTTCTTAGAGGGGCACGGCGGGGGGCCGGGTCCAAGTGCACGACACCCTTCTTATCTGTCAGCCGTCCCCGCTTCCCAGCCCAGCACTTCCTGCTGTGTGCTGAGCTGCACTGGGTCTAGGGAGACTGCAGTTGCACTTATCACCCCCTCCACTGGATCTGACACAACTCCATGATAGAAGTCTTTATTTCATGGCCGAAACAGGGCTCTGTGCCGCCCCTGATCCCTAAATCAATGATGTCACAAATAAGGGGCGGGCCACTGGCTCTAGGAATTAGAGCACTGTCCGAAGCCACCCTCAGATGCTCCAGGTGGCTCTGCTGAAGTGCTACTGGCTGCAGGAGGCAATTTCAGGCACCCAGCATGCCATATGCAAGTGCTGTGGGGCAACAATGGTGATACCCCCATGACCCTGTGCCCTAGATGAAAGCACTGTTCACACACCCCTAGTTATGGCCCTGATTTATTCACAAAGATATGTG
This sequence comes from Pseudophryne corroboree, assembly GCF_028390025.1. Lineage (NCBI taxonomy): Eukaryota > Metazoa > Chordata > Amphibia > Anura > Myobatrachidae > Pseudophryne > Pseudophryne corroboree. The sequence goes on from NC_086446.1 coordinate 401,958,808, forward strand.
GCTATTCGTCCTTTATTGTCCCCCTTCAAAACCTTTCTAGCCACTGGTGGTGGTTTATATATTAGTCACAGCTACATATTTCATTTCTCCATATTCCATCCCCACCTCTGTGTTCAGAACACACATTAAAAAGTGTCATACTGTAATTTTATATGCATGTTTTAAATCAAGCCACTAGCTACAGAAATAAGGTATCATTCATATACTGACATTATATTTCAAACAGTTAAAGTTGCAGATTAATAATTATTTCCAGCGCTTTATTTTTTATTTTTTGCAGTGGTACACCGTGGTACACAGGATCAGCTTGCAGTGGTACACCGTGGTACACAGTATCAGCTTGTGGTGGTACTATGGGGTACACTGTATCAGCTTGTGGTGGTAATCTGGGATACACAGTATCAGTTTGTGGTGGTACTCTGGGGTACACAGTATCAGCTTGTGGTGGTACACCGGGGTACACAGTATCAGCTTGTGGTGGTACACCGGGATACACAGTATCAGCTTGTGGTGGTACTCTGGGGTACAAAGTATTAGCTTGTGGTGGTACACCAGGTACACAGTATCAGCTTGTGGTGGTACACCGGGATACACAGTATCAGCTTGTGGTGGTACTCTGGGGTACACAGTATTAGCTTGCAGTGGTACACCGGGGTACACAGTATCAGCTTGTGGTGGTACACCAGGGTACACAGTATTAGCTTGCGGTGGTACTCTGGGGTACACAGTATTAGCTTGCGGTGGTACACCAGGGTACACAGTATCAGCTCCTTCTTTTGGTCTCATTTCTAGTCTATAGGCAACAGAATGATACTAAAAATCACTATTATAGAGATACTTTATTACAAAATTATTTCCTCATGCATCAAGAAATATGATATATCATTATTTTTGCACCATTTTATTATTATCTATGGTTTTATATTAAAAAAATGCATATATATACACACACACAGACTTTGTAAAAAATGTTTTAAGAAGAATTAAAAACACAATTTATAAACAAAATGAAAATGTGTGATATAATCTCCATTTCTGTACAAATTTGATAAATACTTAAATACATTTTAACATTATTACCATTTTTTACATTTTATTATAAGGACATGTTAAACAGTTTGAGAAGATGAAATGTATATTGCCTAATAACAATGACTTGTTAGAACAGATCTCTCCACCAACACAGAATGCTTGTCTAGCAACAAAGGACGCTGATGTATGACTATTGCTGGCCCCAGCCAATCGGATCACCTCCTCCTTTCTTGGTCCTGCTCCTATCTATTTATACATCGTCTGTTGAAATATCTATTTTTGGAAAACCTGCCTCTGAATTCCATAGGTCTATCATGCAGTTTTTTAAACTGCAATCTGCCCTGAAATTACTCCAATATTTGTTATTACTCTAAAAAGATTAAGCCTTCCAAAATATAAGTGGGTTCTAGAAGGACACAAATACAGACCAATCTCTATCCCTTGTTTAATTAAGAAAAATATGACTCTGGATGAAACTACATGGGATCCAGTTCATGCAATTTTATTTTTCCAAATATGACTGTATGTCATAGAGATAGTGGTTTGACCAAAGATGACTTAAATATTACTAGTGCATGTGCACATACACATGCTACACTAAGTAACATTAACTAGCTATCTATGTGTTATTTTACAGTACATTGTATTAGACTAGGAACTGCAATAATCACAATAGAAAATATACAGTAGATCTGGTGTCAGACCATTTGTTAATGTATCATAGTAATTCACCCATTCTATAGAAAACACTCCTGTGCTGTTTTGACTAACGGTAATAATATGTGGGTTGCCAGGCTCCTACAATATAACTGATTCATGTGTTTACTTTTCACTAACGTCCTGCACTATCAACACTCTCTGGTTACAATAATGTTTATCAATTTAATAAAAAATATATACAAATTGAATGTAATACTCTGTTCTCTTGAAACACCCCAAACCTCTATTAGGTTATGCTATATTGATGTAACAAATATACTGTATACTACATAACACATTAACTGTGTTATTTTACAGTACATTGTATTAGACTAGGAACTGCAATAATCACAATAGAAAATATACAGTAGATCTGGTGTCAGACCATTTGTTAATGTATCATAGTAATTCACCCATTCTATAGAAAACACTCCTGTGCTGTTTTGACTAACGGTAATAATATGTGGGTTGCCAGGCTCCTACAATATAACTGATTCATGTGTTTACTTTTCACTAACGTCCTGCACTATCAACACTCTCTGGTTACAATAATGTTTATCAATTTAATAAAAAATATATACAAATTGAATGTAATACTCTGTTCTCTTGAAACACCCCAAACCTCTATTAGGTTATGCTATATTGATGTAACAAATATACTGTATACTACATAACACATTAACTGGTAAAAAAAAATGTTGAATAAAATGTTATTTTAAATTTTTTTACTGGAGGTTTGTTTTTGTGTTATGGTTTCATATCTGCTGCCTACACGCCATTAACTTCAAGCTCTATAGGCCAGAGATGCACAATATTTGCATAGTTAACTATATTCCTGCTCTACGCAAAAGTATAAGGTGCCCTATATACAGTACACACACAATACACTCTAGAAATGCTTAGCCAATCATTCTCTATGTAGCTAGAGAAAAAATACAGAGTGTACTGTATAACACACGCAGCAGGCCGGCTGAGCACTGGAGACAAAACATGTATTATATATACACATATTGAGATCTATCTATACACATATATACCAAGCACAGTAATTGGTGGTGTATGTATTATACATATATAAATACAGTATACCAAGCATAGCAATTGGTGATATATGCATTACATGTATACATATCCCAAGGATAACAATATGTGATGTATACAGCATAGACACACATACCGAGCATAGCCTGATGTACAGTGTATATTAATAATATGCATGTCCAAAGCTAATGCATGCAAAGCAGCCTGGTGTCATGCCTGTCAGGATGACCATGTTATGTGCCCACAACATGTACATGCAGCCCCCCACAATGCAGTGTGCTGGTGTGTGCTAGCCCCGGCTGCCCCTATCACAGCAGCAGCAGCAGCAGCACAATGCACTGTATATACTGTATGTGTAGGCGCAGAGAGGAGGCAGGGCAGGATGCACAGACACTCCGCCTGACCTACCTCCACAATGAAGGTCTTCTCTTCCCCAAACACCGAAACCACAAAAAACTGCAAGAAGCAGGTCTTGATACAAAATCCCAGCAGCTTCGGTTTCCGTCTCTGGACGCCAGTCTCAGCCATCACGGTGGCTCTGGGTGGGGGAGAGCTGCAGCAGCTACATGGGGATGACGCCGTCACATACACACCCGAAGGTACCAGTGTGGGGCCCCCCGCCAGTGCGGGGCTGCTGCTGCTGGCGGCGGGAGCGGGCTATTTTGGAGGCAGCATTACAGCCGGGCTGAGGAGCAGCAGAGCGGGTAGCCAGGGCCGCGCTGTGCGGGCAGGTGAGGCGCCCATCCCCGGGACAAGAACGGGGAGTCGGGGAGGGGCGGCGGGCTGACCTCGGCGCAGCTGCTCTCACATCACACGGCGGCGGCTTCTCCTCATAGTAGCGGGCAGGGGGAAGAGATGCTGCCTTAGTAACAGGCGCAGCGAGCAGAGGAGTCACACGGTGCCGGCCAATGGCAGAGAGGGGCCGGGCCGCAGGAGGATGCGGGGAGGATGCTGTGGATGCTGATGCTGAGGACGCTCAGCCCTCACTAGTGTTGTTATGTTGCTGTGCCACTCATTCATCTCTCTAGTTATCCTCTCTATTCCTATAGGTCTGTATATATTACCCCCCACCTTATCACCGGCACACATATAGGTACACGCTGGTATTTTTACTGTTTTGGACACTTCTCTAGCTACTGTATCTGTGAGATGTGTTTCATTTGGAACATCTTTTATACTAGAACTGGGAAAGAGGAGAGAGCTTCTTTATGGTATGACATTTGGTAAAAGGAAAATGTCTAGCACATGTGTGTCCTATGGGGGACATACAAGTAAAGGAAAATATTTTCCTCTGTTCTTCAGTTCCATTTAGTTTTTGAAAAAGAATAAAATAAATAAGACGGTAGGTCGACACTCGCTATGTCTACAGTAAGTATCTTGACACGACCATGCTGGTGCCGAGATCCTGACGCGGGTATAAAGCTACTTAGAGCATTTTAACGGTGCAGGTGTTCTAACTGTAAACATGCCAGTAGCATTACACCCGTGTAAGTGTCGACCTCCTGGCGCAAATACCGAATAAACAGCTACATCTATTCTGTATGTGGGACAGATGGCTAGAATTGGGGGAAAGTGGAGACTGTATGCAGCTCTTTGTCCTAAGTAAAGTCATACAGCACATATTACTATACATAGGGTCTGACACTGTTATAATGTCATTTTACGTTTTTACCCTCATACCAGCGGCATTTCTAGAGAGGAGGGGACCCGTGTGCAGACTCCGTGTGTGCCCCCCCCCCCCCCCCCTCTCCTGTAGCTGTCGCTGCTAGCGCTCTCAGCGCTGAGACTCTGGCACAGTGCCAGAGTCTACAGCGCATACGCAGGTCTCCGAAAAATGGCCGCTGCGCCATTTTTCCAGAGTCCTGCACATGCACTGTAGACTCTGGCACTGTGCCAGAGTCTCTACAGCTCACTGCGCTAGCAGCGGCGGTGACTGCTACGGGAGAGGAGGGGGCCCACACACAGTCACCGGAATGGTAAGTATAGAAGAAATGGGTGCAGTGTGTGCAGTGTGGGCCCAGGGGCCGTGTGCACTGCACACACTGCACCCATTATAGATACGCCAGTGCCTCATACTGTCTCTGCACAATGTGGGCCTGATTCAGAGGCGTATGCAAAGCCGATGTTCACGTAATTGAGCAATTGTTCTTGCAACTGCACATGTGTGAAAATTACTAAAAAGTCCTAAGGCGTCTGCGTTACACAGAGTGTATGCACAAAGACACTGCTGCGTTTGAGACAGACAATGGGATCTATTCATGTACAAAACAAAAAAATAATTGTTACTTATCACTATACATTGCATCATTTCGATGGGATATATAGCTTTGGTAGGTAGCAATTCAGGTATACTTACCTTTCAGGTGATGAGATCCGGTATCCAGGGCTCCAGCAGTGAAGTGCAGTGGTAGAGGCCCATTCTTGGTGGTGTGGCCAGTTACCGCAGAGGCTTGGCTAACCATTAGATAGTGCATGGTGTGGTCCCCTTGACTAATATATATATATATTTGGGCAGTACGGATGGTGTAATGGTTAGCATTACTGCCTCACAGCACTGAGGCCATGGTTCCAGTTCCCACCATGGCCCTAATTTGAGTTTGTATCTTCTACCCATGCTTGCGTGGGTTTCCTCCGGGTACTCCGGTTTCCTCCCACAATCCAAAAATATACTGGTAGGTTAATTGGATCCCAACAAAATTAACCCTAGAGAGAATGTGTGTGCGTGTACATGTGGTAGGGAATATAGATTGTAAGCCCCACTGGGGTAGGGACTTATATGAATGGCCAAATATTCTCTGTAAAGTGCTGCAGAATATGTGTGCGCTATATAAATAACTGGTAATAAATAAATATATATATATCTCCTATATATTAGCCCTGTGGCTCTGTGGCTGCACTTCTAACGCTGGGTGGAGTCACAGACCCTGCCCTGTCTGTGTCAGCACACCACATGACACACCATAGCAGAAGGGACCACCAGGCAGACACACCATTCTCACTGACGGCCCACACTGCCAGGTAAGCAAGGAGACCTACACACCCTCACCCCACTCTACCCCTCCCCTGCAAACACCCACCACGGCAACACACACACCCGCTAACAAGTCCGGTGCTAGCCCCCCCCCCCCCCCCCCTACCATCTGTTACACTGCAGCCACGCCGTTGATATACAGTCACGGCCGCACACATTGCTACACACACCGGACTTATGGACCACACCGCACAGCCAGCCTCCTTCACTTCCACCTCCCTTCAGCAGCCCCGTAACCCACACCTCACGGAGGTGCCGTACAGGACCCACCACCGCAAAATACACTCACGGCCGCACAACTGCACACACTGCACTTACGGAGCCGGAGCACTCCGCACAGTGACAGCCAGGCTCCCTCACTTCCACCGCCCTTCAGCAGCCCCCTCACCCACAGCTCACGGAGGTGCCGTACAACACCGCACAGAGCGCTCACACTGCCTGACGGAGGCGCCACACGCCGCAGCGTAACCCTCCCTCACAACCAAGCCAGCGGCACCTCCGTCACCCGCAGCGCTCTGCCTGCTACCTGCGCCTCCCGCATCGCTGTGCCTGCACCCACCATCTGACACTCCACCATCACCCAGCACTAATCCACCCCTGCACCCTCACCCCCAACCACTTGTAGCGGACCCCCTTACCACACCTTGGGAGTAAGGCTTATATTGTTGGGGGGGGGGGAGTTCAATTAATGCCTGTTATTGTGCTGGAAGGGGGGGAAGTGGAATGCTTTCACCCACCACAATCCACCCTCCCCATCCACCCCCCGCCCCCAATACCATCAGCCTATCTGCTGTATATAGGAGCCACACACTTACGGCTAATCACACACCGCTCCCCACTACCGCTGCACACACTGTCACGGAGGCGCCCGACAGCACACCGCCAGCCTCCCTCACTCCCAGCCCCGTCACCCGCACCTGTCTTCCTGTGCGCAATAGGGCCGCACACACCGCTTCCCCCCTCCCCACTACCGCTGCACACACTCTCGCACGGAGCTGCCCGACACCTGGCCGCCATCCTCCCTCACTACCAGTCCAGCTACCTCTGCCCTTCACCAGCCCCCTTACCTGCACCGGTTTTCCACCGCCCGACAGGCTGCACACACCGCTCCCCCCCTCCCCACTACCACTGTACACACTCTCTCACCAGCCTCCCTCACTAGCACGCCAGCTCCCTCTGCCCTTCACCAGGCCCGTCACCCGCACCTGTCTGCCTGTGCAAGACACTCCTGTTGCCACTCCAGCAACACCCACTGCAACCTACACCCAACACCCTCCCCATCCACCCGCAGCCCCCAACACCATCATCCACACAATAATCTATGTGGTTTATATACGAGGCAGCGCAGCGCGTCCCTCCCCCCTTCCCCACCTGGGAAGGAAGGCTGTTATGGGGACGACGACGACATAACGGAATGCCTGATATTATGGGCGAAGGGAGGGAGGGGCATGCCTTATAAAGGGGAGGAGATGACTGATATTGGGGGAGTGGGATGGCTCATGTTATGGGGGTGGGGGGGTGGTGGCCATCTATTCTTGTGTGCCTTTTTCCTTCTTGCCATGGTGGAGTGCTGCGATGGGAGAGGTTTTTTTTTACACCTGCCGCCATCAGCCCTGTCATCCCCACCCAGGCAGCTGCTGCTGACGCTACTGTGGACGTGCGCAGGGTTCGGACGTTGTGGTGATGCCCACTCCCGAAACAGTGTGGGACGGAGTCCCCTGTATTATACACTTTCTGCTGGGGTAGTGCGGAGGGCTGGAACCTTCACTGTAGCCCCCCTGTTTCCATCACTGTGTGACCCCAGCACACCTGTAAACCAACACATGTTGGGGGCCTTTGCAGACCTCTATGTTGCCCCTGTCTGCGCCGACGTGATGGGGAAGCTGGGTGTACTACGCTAACAACATACATCACTACCCAACACTTTTTACTTACACACACACACACACACACACACACACACACACAACCACTTACTGCAATTACTAACTGCAATTACACTGCAACACCTACATAACCTTCCAGACCCTCCACAATTCTGCACACCACCACACAACCCCTACTACACCCGCCACCCTCTCTATACAGCCAATGCATTCTGACAACACAATAACACAACCATATGCCCACAATGGAGCCCTCCCCCCCACACATGCAATAACATGCCAACTCATGTCCACCCCCCCCCCCCCCCCAACTTCCACACACTACAATACCATATACAAAGTTCCAAAAACATACAACACACAGCCATGCCACCTTCCGGTCCCATCCACATCTTCCCCGCACCTGCCACTCCCCCAACCACAGCACCTACTAGGTGATTCACCAGGCTCTGTGTGCGCTGTTCACGCCGTTGCAAAGGGCTTCGACCCCTTAACCATTGCACACCCTTTGTCCGTGTAATATTTAACCACTCACACAATTATGATTGGATGTAATACTCCATATAATAAAAATATTGCACGCCACAAGGGTGTGCAAGGGTTAAGGGGGCATAGCCCCTTACGACGGTGTGAAGAGCGCCCGTAGGGCGCGATGAATCACCTAGTATATATATATATATATATATATATATATATATAGTAAATACTGCTAGTGCATGAATGATAATGTACCAGATTAATAACAGGAATGCACTGTAGAAAATACACCATAGTCCTGTGCAGTATAATGTAACATATCTATAATGTATAATTAGTGCACAGTCTGGAACCCAAGGATTATAATAATAATAATGTCATTTATCTAGCACTTTTCCTCAAGGTGCATACACACGGTGCGATTCTGCCTAAAGGCCGATTTTGTCTTTGCGATTTCCCTTGAACTCCCCAGAGCCCAGAATCACCGATATTGACTATACACACGGTGCAATTTTGGCTATATACAATTTTGACTATATTAGAAACTAGATTGTACACTTTCTAGTCAAAATTTACCTCTCTGCACAGTCTATTTTATTTTTATTTTTTTTGCGACACCAGCCCCGCAGGAGTGTGCATTGGCATTGCAAGGTGTATACACACGGTGCAATATGTACTATGTTTTCTACTGATATTGACTATATAGTCCATATTGGCAGTTCAAATCTCACCGTGTGCATGCACCTTCAGAGTGCGTTACATTTGTCTTTACAGCACAAAATACAAAACAAGAACTGCTATGCATGCCCACTGTGGCACTTGGGGTACTTTCCCATGATGCATCATCACGCACCCCTATCACGTATAAAAAGGTGTACATGTATAAATGTCTACATATTGAGGAGGACAGTAGAGCAGAATTGTGTAAAGGTTTTGGACTTCAAAGTAAAATGCTTCACAGAATTTTCTTATGTCTTGTATAAACGTTTGTGAGAAAAAAGTCATACTTCAGGCAGAAACCATTTCTCAGGAAATTAGATGAACACTTCTAAATCATAAGCTTTGAATTTCATCCTCCTTCAAAATGAAGTGAAAAAGCTGAAATTCAATTTTTATTTCCATTGGACCCTGCATTTATCAACTGTAGGTTTACAGACCACTCATTTTGTTCCCTTTCTGTAATGAAAATGATACCCTGGTGCTCCAAGAACTGAACAGAGATGCGATTGAACAGGCTTAGCATTTATCTTGGCTATAGAGTTTCATCTTTATTGACATTTGCCTCATATGTTGTTTACTTGCCCTGAACTATGTATAAATCCCCCAAAGATACTAAATAAGTGATTTAATACACAGATTTAACCTGCAAAAAAAATATTTGTACTGTGTAGTAATATTTGTAGTTGCTTCCATATTCTATTGAAAGCCCTTGTGAGCCTGTGGGATGTGTGGAGGGTGTGGTGCTGGTGTAGTTGGCCACTAATCTGGCTCCACCCTCTCTCACCTGTAGGCCTCTGGGATGTTGCAGATGATCTGGGAAGACAGGCTGGACATCTTCTCTTTGGAAAGAAGCAACAGAAGTGAGGACTGGGCAAATATAAGAAGTTATATCATACTCAGACAGAGAAACTACACCTTTACATAGGGCTGGTGCAGGTGTTGATGGTGAACCGATGGTGGCATGTCTAGAATCACTGATGGTGTTACAGCATGCAGAGATACCGAAAGTGGGCGTTTCTGTGCTTGCACTTGCACCTGAGGGTTACTCAGATGCCTAATGTTCACGTACAAAGTCACATCAGTGGTGCTGAAACATGCTCCTCTGAATCAGCTCCAATATCTATTGCACCTCACAGCCTGTCCTCGTATCGGCCTCTGAAATGGCTTCTCTAACCCATCTTAGAACTGGTTCCTTATACTATCAAGGCTATAGACATTCCACTCTTTTGGCAGATATAGCTGCCAAAAATGTTACTTTGAGTGTGAGCATCTGAGTGTTATTTTATGTAGTGTCCACGGCCATAGAAAGAACAGTGCAGCAGATGTCCTTGTGCAATGGCAGACCATAGCCTGGTACCCACCTGCTCAGAGTGAGGGACAGTGGATGATATGTGCATATCTTTCCGCCTCCTCTTCCTTACATTGTGGGACATGCAACAGGTCGTCCATGAGCCGAGAGAAGAGGAGCCAAGAAGAGAAGCTAAGAATAGAACTGTGGGATATAACTTTTTGTGAGTGTTCTGGAGACTCATTAGTACACAGGAAAGAGCACTGGGTCATGTCCACACTGTGCAACTGAGCCCCAGCAGCAATGCTGACAATGGAGTAATTGTCCGCAGTGGCGGATCCGGGGGGGGGGGGGGCACTCGGGCCCGTACCCTCCCTGTCATTTGTGGCAGTCCTCCCTCCGTCCGTCCCCGCCGCACAGGGAGATGACAGGCGCACGCTGAGATTGTTTTACAAGCGGACGCCCGTCTCCCTGCACAGCGGCAGCCGGAGGCAGGAGCTCAGTACTGAGCTCCGGCTTTCGGCGCTGTCACTGTGCGGCGCGCGCTATGGGAGAGACGTCAGTCATGACGTCTCTCTCATAGTGCTGAGGAGAGGACGCCAGGAGGAAGTCTGGAAGCGGGAACGGGGCTCGGTAAGTATGAAGTTTTTTATCTTCCTTAGTGCAGCGGGGGCATCTACTGGGGGCAAATTACAGGGGGACATTACTACTGGGGGGCATCAACAAGGGGCATTACTGCTGGGGGGGCATTACTACTGGGGGCAAACTACTGGGGGCATTATTACTGGGGGCCATCTACTGGGGGCATTACTACTGGGGAGGTCATCTATTGGGGCATTACTACTGGGGGAAGCTACTGGGGGACATTTTTACTGGGGGGCATCTACTGGGGGCAAACTACTGGGGGGGGACATTATTACTGGGGGACATCTACTGGGGGCAAACTACTGGGGGACATTATTACTGGGGGGCATCTACTGGGGGCAAACTACTGGGAGACATTATGACTGGGGGCATTATTACTGGGGGCCAACTACAAGGGGGCAAACTACTGGGGGTAAGCTACAAGGGGACAAACTACAAAGGGCTAACTACTGGGGGCATACTACAGGAGGGCATTACTACTGGCGGCGTAACTACAGGGGCATTACTACTGGTGGCGTAACTACAGGGGCATTACTACTTGGGGGCTAAATTACAGGGAGGCCAAACTACTGGGGGCATAACTACAGGGGCCAAACTACTGGCGTATAACTACAGGGGCCAAACTACTGGAGGCATTACTAATGGGGGCTAAACTACAAGGGGGGCATAACTACAGGGGCTAAACTACAATGGGGCAAACTACAGGGGGGCATTACTACTGGTGGCTAAACTACAAGCAGGCAAACTACTGGGGGCATTACCACTTGGAGGCTAAACTAAAGGGGGGGGTAAACTACTGGGGTCATAACTGCAGGCGCATTACCACTGGGGGCATAACTACTAGGGCACTAAATGACTGGGGGTATTACTACAGGCAACATTACTACTGGGGGCAATACGGGCATTGCATAAGGGGCACCACTACTATGGGGTCTATATAAGGGGCACTACCAGTACAGTGGATATTGCATAATGAGCGCTACAACTGTGGTTATTGTATAAGAAGCGCTACTGTGGTGGGCATTATGTGTATTACGGGGTGCTACTACTGTGGGCATTATTATGCTGCCCCCTGCCCCTCACACACTGCCCCCTGTACCCAGCACCTCACACACTGCCCCCTGCACCTTGACCCTCACACGCTGCCCCCTGCCCCTCAAACGCTGCCCCCTGCACACTGCACCATGCACCGAAGCCGCACGCAAATGTACTTGCCCCTTCCATGGTGCCCCCCTATCATTTTCTTCTGGATCCGCCCCTGATTGTCAGGAAGATGGACTCTGGTATTAATTGGGTATCTTGCTCTGGATTCTGTGAGTTACTCCTGACTGATGATCACTGCATGGGTTAGCCGGTTAATCATACTATTTAAAGTGCCTTTTACAGTAATGTGTGTCTGTGAAAGAGATCTAATCCTACACCCTCTTAATGGGAAATGCTGTGGCACTGCTACCCTGATCACTTCTACTGCTCAGGTTTGAACACACGTGGGGGTCTTTTTATTTAGCCTTAGAGAAAGATTAAGTAGAGTGAGATGAAGTTCAAGCCAACCAACCAGCTCCTGTCATTTTCCTAACACAGCTTGTTTCCTGGCAGATAAGAGCTGCTTGGAAGGTAATTTATCTTTCTCCACTTTATCTCTCTCCAAGGCTTAGTAAATAGACCCCATGGTTTCTAACTGGCAACTTCAGGCTGTGACACTACAGGTTACCGTTAAACAATTGGCACATGCTGCACAGTGTCCTCTTGCCATGGACAGACAGTATCTCCAGGGAGATAAGCATTTCTGTGCTGGCAGAAACCAATTTACCTGTCAGAAGATCCTCACATATGAAGAGGATGGCAGCAAAACATACGGCAGCACAACATTCCAGCATTGCTTGGTGTGCTACCTGTGCATATTCTGGTAAGGTGAAGAATGGCACCAAGTCACGAATATCAAGATGGGATGGGAGGCCACTGGGGCTCATTTTCACCAGGGCATTAAAATGTCTTGTTGCCACTCTAGCAGTGGTCCAATATGTTCTAGCGTTAGAGCTAGTTCTAATACAATATCGATGTTGAGATCAAATGGTGCCACAAGAGATATTATGCAGGGTCAAACTCCTTAGGCTGTAAAAACTATTTTTTCCTGTAGCTAATCTGTAAATAATATTGTCTACAATAATTGTTGATATGTGCGTACTAGTTTGTGATGTACAAAGATGGTAAATAGTAGACACCAGCAGAAAGACATATTTGAAGGCACACTAGGTGGATAGACTTAAACAAGAACTTTTTTTTTTGTGGTACACAGAATTTGTACAGCCATACACAGACAGTTACACAGACAGATATAGAAACAAAGATGTAGGGGGTGGTTCAAACTGGCGCTGTGCAGCTCAGATGTAACAGATTTCGAATTAAATGTCACCACATTTAAATAAACAGACAAAACACAAGAAATTTGAAATACTGTCGTACACCACAAGCGCTAAGGTAAGTAGAATATCACCATAACATCCCTTTTGAGTTGCATGGAAGGTTCTTAGGTCGAAATTGTGTCTCCAGTTCTAATCAATTGTATGTAAGGTCTCCAAACATAGTTGACATGAAAGACAGGATAACAAAAAACAACCAATGTGTGGTAAATGTTGTCAACACTTAAGCAATAGAAAAAGAAATCAGACTCCTCTATAAAACTAAGGTGGATCCAAAGCGTACCCCACTCACACTTTAAAGAGGAGGCATTAATCGCATCACGGTTTCTTTATGTGGTTAACCTTTCAATTTCTTATAACACCCAGTGTGATGAATAGGGAATTCAGCCCAACACCTCAATCGTTTGTTGTGGATTCCCAATGGAGGCAGATGATACGTACCCCAACACTCACACTCAAACGGTTGATGTAAAACACATAAAGGTATCTTTCTCTCCTAGGGGATAATAGTAGTCTGTAATGGCGTACCACAACTCACAGTTTGGACTGCTGTACACCTCCTATCAAGGTATCTTTAGGTCCTGGACAGGGATTTCAGTTTGTGGTTTTAGCTTTGTTCATGGAAACTACCAATGTGCATCATATGAAAAAAGAAAACAAGCAAACCAATGTGTAGTAGGTTTTGCTAATCTTAAATGCAATGTGTAAATAAATCTCTGAGGCAGATAGGTTCAATGCGTACCCCACTCACATATAAAATGGGGGTTCTAAATATATAGTGGTATCTTTGGGGAAGTTCTATTTGATGGTGCAGTAAATACTGGACTCAATAAACCACAGATGTGTTTCCACTAGAAGGTAATTGTGTGCGTACCCCAACACTCACACTCGGGGAGCAGAAAAAAAGCCCATAAAGGTATCTTTAACTTCTCAAAGTGGGGGTGATCAATCAATATGGCGTACCCCAACTCACAATTCGATGTGCTGTGTATCTCCCATCAAGGTATCTTTAGGTTCCAGGTGGGAAATATGGCTTGTAGTTCGGACCATGTAGTTATCCGCAAACCCCAAAATTGAAAAAAATATTGGCACTCACAATGGAGTAAGAAGGAAGGTTTACAAATATTTATTTAACAATACACGGGGGGGAAAAATTTGAGGAAAGTGTATGAAAAAGATCATACAGCATTACATGGACCAAACCATAAAAGTGGCAAAGAGAAATAAAATCCTCCTTTTTAAATAAAACCAAAATTAAAAAAATAGATAAAATCCAGATGGTATGCTACTCACACTCCTTTTTGTCGACGCGTTTCAGCCCTAAACTGGGCCTTTATCAAGACGTCTTGATAAAGGCCCAGTTTAGGGCTGAAACGCGTCGACAAAAAGGAGTGTGAGTAGCATACCATCTGGATTTTATCTATTTTTTTAATTTTGGTTTTATTTAAAAAGGAGGATTTTATTTCTCTTTGCCACTTTTATGGTTTGGTCCATGTAATGCTGTATGATCTTTTTCATACACTTTCCTCAAATTTTTTTTCCCCGTGTATTGTTAAATAAATATTTGTAAACCTTCCTTCTTACTCCATTGTGAGTGCCAATATTTTTTTCAATTTTGGGGTTTGCGGATAACTACATGGTCCGAACTACAAGCCATATTTCCCACCTGGAACCTAAAGATACCTTGATGGGAGATACACAGCACATCGAATTGTGAGTTGGGGTACGCCATATTGATTGATCACCCCCACTTTGAGAAGTTAAAGATACCTTTATGGGCTTTTTTTCTGCTCCCCGAGTGTGAGTGTTGGGGTACGCACACAATTACCTTCTAGTGGAAACACATCTGTGGTTTATTGAGTCCAGTATTTACTGCACCATCAAATAGAACTTCCCCAAAGATACCACTATATATTTAGAACCCCCATTTTATATGTGAGTGGGGTACGCATTGAACCTATCTGCCTCAGAGATTTATTTACACATTGCATTTAAGATTAGCAAAACCTACTACACATTGGTTTGCTTGTTTTCTTTTTTCATATGATGCACATTGGTAGTTTCCATGAACAAAGCTAAAACCACAAACTGAAATCCCTGTCCAGGACCTAAAGATACCTTGATAGGAGGTGTACAGCAGTCCAAACTGTGAGTTGTGGTACGCCATTACAGACTACTATTATCCCCTAGGAGAGAAAGATACCTTTATGTGTTTTACATCAACCGTTTGAGTGTGAGTGTTGGGGTACGTATCATCTGCCTCCATTGGGAATCCACAACAAACGATTGAGGTGTTGGGCTGAATTCCCTATTCATCACACTGGGTGTTATAAGAAATTGAAAGGTTAACCACATAAAGAAACCGTGATGCGATTAATGCCTCCTCTTTAAAGTGTGAGTGGGGTACGCTTTGGATCCACCTTAGTTTTATAGAGGAGTCTGATTTCTTTTTCTATTGCTTAAGTGTTGACAACATTTACCACACATTGGTTGTTTTTTGTTATCCTGTCTTTCATGTCAACTATGTTTGGAGACCTTACATACAATTGATTAGAACTGGAGACACAATTTCGACCTAAGAACCTTCCATGCAACTCAAAAGGGATGTTATGGTGATATTCTACTTACCTTAGCGCTTGTGGTGTACGACAGTATTTCAAATTTCTTGTGTTTTGTCAGTTACACAGACAGGTAGTAGGGGATCAGTATGAAATGCCTACAATCAAAATCCTGACGGCCAAAATCCAGACAACAGTTGACCGACGGTCAAAATCCCGACAAGGTCAAAATCCCGACAAGATCAAAATCCCGACAAGGTCAAAATACCGACATTTAAAATACAGACTTGGTCAAAATACCGACATTTAAAATGTCGACAGATGAAAGAGTCGACACAAAAATTTAATTCCTTTTTGGTGTGTAAGTCGACATAGGTTGACATGGAAACCGTATAAGTGTACCACGTCACCTCGCAGGGTTCGCCCAGGGTTCCTCGCTGCGCTCGGCACACTATTATATTCCCCCTCCGGGTCCACTGGGATGGTAAAGTATTAACAAGTTGGTTTCAATAAAAAAAATCCTGAAAAACTCATGTCGACTTTTTGACCTGTCGACATTTTTAATGTCAGTATTTTGACCTTGTCTGTATTTTAAATATCGGTATTTTGACCACATTGGGATTTTGACCTTGTCGGTATTTTGAGCGTTGGTCAATGGTTGTCGGGGTTTTTACCGTCGGGATTTTGATTGTAGGTAAATTGACCACATCCCAGGTAGTAGTATCCATCTTGTGCATGTGCAGTCAGAGTCAGAGGGAGGTGCATGGTGCATGCCAAATTGCTGGACTCTACCTACCTGGAGAAACTGAGGGGGTTATTCAGGTTTGTTAGCAAACCAAAAAAGCACACTTATGGGCAAAACCATGTGCAGTGCAGGTGGGGCAGATGTAACATGTGCAGAGATATTTTGATTTGGATGGGTTTTATTGTTTCAGCGCAGGGTAAATACTGACTGCTTTATTATAGAGGTTGTGAGATAGTGATGGGAGGAAGAGAAGGAGAGAGAGATGGGAAGAATAGAGGGAAACAGATGGGAGGAAGAGTGGGAGAGATATAAATACTTTGCATTTATATTGTTTTTCTGTAAAAAAATAAAAAATACACTAGATTGTAGATGGTGTAACATGTATATGCATTTTTTACTTGATCTGTTTCATTTATTTTTCTACTATTTAGGGGTTAAATTCATCAATAGATACTTCTGGGGAAACCTCTTGCACATAATCTATATTTATGCACATCTGTGATCTAATCTTTTACCACCATAAGTTGCCAATGCATGTGGCATAGCAACGCAGTTTGTGTAATCATGGCCCATTCCCTGCTGTGCAATGCCATGATTCACAGCATCATGCAGTGACGGAGAGGCCCATAATGACACAACTAACAGCAAATAGCGTCATCCAGGAGGATTCCCTCCACTCCTAGACATTCCAGGAGAGTAGGCAAATATGCTATTGGAAGAAAAAAAAAGTAGATACTGTTGTGACTTCACTATTGCGCAGTTCACAATAGCCACCTCATACCTTTTGATATATGCTATTGGTGTAGAACAATAGGCACCAGTGGAATGTGAAATGGAGTTGAGGCCAAACAGTTTATACTTAAGCAGGTTCAGAGGTTTCTTCAGGATAATAGCGGTTGTCAGCGGTAACGGAGAAATCGGTTATGTTACCAGCGGCAGCGGTAATGTGGATAGTGTTGTCTGCATTAATACTAGCCATACATCAGGGCGATATCATTCCAACCAGCCAACTAGTTGGCTGGTTGGAATGATAATCTGGCAGTGTGTTGGAGCAAACGATGATCAGCCGTTTGTTCCCACACGCTAAAAAACGGCCAGAAATGGTTGGGAAAATGAAACCTGTTTGGTTTTCCCAACTAATCGTTCAGGTGTAGGGGGAACACCGCCACCAGCATACTCCCGGTACTGGCCGCCAGCCTCTGTCCCATGCTGGCCGCAGGTACCGGCCTCTGGTCACCTCACCACCGCCAGCATAATCCCCGCACTGGCCGCCAGCCTCTGTCCCACACCGGCTGCAGGTACTGGCCACCACACCGCTACCAGAATCCTTCCCACACCTGCTGCCAGCCTCTGTCCTGCGCCGGCCACAGGTACCGGCCACCTCACCACCGCCAGCATCCTTCCTACACTGGCTGCCAGCCTCTGTCCCACGCCGGCTGCAGGTACCGGCCACCTCACCGTTGCCAGCTTCCTTCCCGCTCCACACGCCAGCCTCTGTCCCACGCCGGCCGCAGGTACGGGCCACCTCACCGCTGCCAGCATCCTTCCCGCACCGGCCGCCAGCCTCTGTCTCATGCCGGCCACCGGTACCGACCACCTCACCGCTGCCAGCATCCTTCCCGTACCGGCTGCAAGCCTCCGGCCACAGGTACTAGCCACATCACCACTGTCAGCATCCTTCCCACAACGGCCACAGCTACCGTCCACCTCACCATTGCTAGCATCCTTCCCGCACCAGCCACCAGCCTCTGTCCCATGCCGTCCGCAGGTACGGGCCACATCACCGCCGCCAGCACCCTTCCCACACAGGCTGCCAGCCTCCTCCGGCCGCAGGTACCAGCCACCTCACCACTGCCAGCATCCTTCCCGCACCAGATGCCAGCCTCTGTCCCACACTGGCCGCAGGTACCAGCCACCTCACCGCCACCAGCATCCTCCCCGCACTGGCCGCCAGATTCTGTTCTGCGCTGGCCGCAGGTATTGGCCACGTCACCACTGCCAGCATCCTTCCCACACCGGCCGCCAGCCTCTGTCCCACGCCGGCTGCAGGTACCAGCCACCTCACCGCCGCCAGCATCCTTACCGAACTGGCCGCCAGCCTCTGTACCACGACGGCTGCAGGTACCGGCCACCTCACCGCTGCCAGCATCCTTCCTGCACCGGCCGCCAGCCTCTGTCCCGCGCCGGCCAAAGTTAGAGGCCACCTCACCACCACCAGCATCCTTTCCGCACCAGCCGCCAGGCTCTGTCCCGCGCCGGCCGCAGGTACCGTCCACCTCACCGCTGCCAGTGTACTTCCCGCACTGGCCGCCAGCCTCTGTCCTGCACCGGCCGCAAATACCGGCCACCTCACCGCTGCCAGCATCCTTCCCGCACCGGCCACCAGCCTCTGTCCCGCGCCGACCGCAGGTACCGGCCAACTCACTGCCACCAACATCCTTTCTGCACCGGGCGCCAGGCTCTGTCCTGCACCGGCCGCAGGTACCGTCCACCTCACCACTGCCAGCATCCTTTCTACACTGGCCGCCAGCTTCTGTCCTGCGCCGGCCACAGGTACCGGACACCTCAACGCCGCCAGCATCCTTCCCGCAATGGCCGCCAGCCTCTGTCCTGCAGCATCCACAGGTACCAGCCACCTCACTGCTGCAAGCATCCTTCCTGCACCGGCCACCGCCCTCTGTCCCGCACCAGAGGCAGGGGCCAGCCACCTCATCGCTGCCAAGTTCCATCCTGCCGCTGCCTTCAACATCGCAGGGACCGGCTCCAACTACAGGAGGGACCGGCCACCTCAGCGCCACCAGGCTCCATCCCTCACAGGCTGCAGAGACCGCTGCCTTCAACGCTGCAAGGACTGGGCACTCGCCGCCTCCTTCCCGCTCCAGCTACAGAAGCCAGGGACCACCTCACAACGCTGCAAGATCCAGTCGCAGGGCACATATGAAGCTGTGCAGCACACACGCACTGCTCCAGTAACATAGTTGCCTCCAGCCAGTCGGACAATCCACAGAGACCACTTAGGTGGTCAGCTATTGTCCCTCATACACTTAAGATATGTGGAGGGGTGAGAGAGCGAGAGAGATGTGATGGAAAGCGAGATGTGGGGTTGTGAGAGAGAAATGATGGAGAGCGAGATGTGGGGATGAGAGAGAAGTGATGAAGAGTGAGATGTGGGGGTGCGAGAGAGAAGTGATGGAGAGCGAGATGTGGGGGTGCAAGAGAGAAGTGATGGAGAGCAAGATGTGGGGATATTAGACAGATGTGATGGAGAGCAAGATGTGGGGGTGCGAGAGAGAAGTGATGAAGAGCAAGATGTGGGGGAGCGAGAAAGATGCAATGGAGAGCGTGGTGGGGTGTGGGAGAACAAGAGACATGAGGTTAAGTGGTCAGTTATTGCCCCCAACATACTTCATATGTGGGCAGTAAGCCCCCCACTCAGGTGCTCCTGCATCCCGGCACCCCAACTCCACGGCGCCATCCCCTCCTGGCACTTGCGAGCCCCGCCACAATAAGGGCCAATATAGCTTTGTATACTGTTATACTATACAGTATGTGTGAAGCTGGTGCAAACCATGAGTCCAAAATATGTAGATACTATTATTATTATTATTATTATTATTAATAATAATCTCCTATATAATAGCCCAGATCTGTGACTCTGCACCTCATTTCCGAATGCTGGGCGTGGCTAATGAGTCACAGATCTTAGGAAATGAGTCACAGATCTTAGCTATTATATAGGAGATGTGTATGTATGGTGTGCAGCAATGCAGTGTATGTATGTAATGTGTGCCGTGCATATATGTATAGTAACACAGTGTATGGGCGGGCAGGAGGTATGGGAGCAGTATTCGGGCTGTGTACAGTAGAAGGGGGATATTATCCCATGTACACCGGAACATGGAGGCTCTCACAGTCCGGATGGAGCTGGAGACAAAGGGGCAGCCGTGCAAGGTGGAGGCCGCTCCTGTGAGATACTCACTGTGCAGCTTCCCTGGACGTTCGCTCTGCGGCTCCTCTGCTGGTCTCTGTGTGGCTGGCTCCGGCCTGTGCGTGCTGATATCAGGCGGTCTCTCTCCGCCAGAGCCTGGGAGTCACCACCGGCCAGGGAGGGGAAGCTGAGTTGGGGAGGGGGAGCTGAGCCTGGGAGGGAAGGCGGGGGGGGGGGGGGGGGGGGAGATGGAGGAAGAGGTGAGAGAGAGAGAGAGCGGTGGTACATATACAGCTGTGGTGCTGAGTTACTGACTGAGGGGAGCCTTCCTCCTCCTCATCATCATCACCACCGGGGAAGCCAAATAATAACAACCGTCCATACATTATATATACTCTGTGTATACACTCTATATATAATATATAATCCTGCCTCCATATACTGTATATATACTATAACCCACCTGCCTCCATACACTGTATATATATCTCCTATATAATAGCCCAGATCTGTGACTTTGTGACTCATTTGCTAACGCTGGGCGGAGTCACAACACTGGGCGGAGTTAGTCAAATGAGTCACAGATCTGGGCAAATCTATAGGAGACTAGGAGCAGAAGCAGATAGTATGGGCATGGCACAGGCAGGGGTGCATACCTCCCAGCTTTCTTCAGGCAGACAGGGGTGCATACCTCCCAGCTTTCTGCAGGCAGAAGGAGGGCACACACACACACACACACACACACACACACACAGCGAAAAGGGGGCGTGGCCAACATAAGGGGGCGTGGCTTTACAGGAGGGCCCCCGTTTTCGTCAGTGAGGGGGCATGCCCAGCGCTCTGTGAGCTGCTGGCATGCCTCCAGGGGCGGATTATGAGTCCGGGGGGCCCAGGGCACTTGAGACAGGGGAGCCCTATCTCATGGCTGTGTCTGCTGTGGGGCTGGGGGCGTGGCCTAATCGCGCCCCATGTGGCCACGCTCCCTTATGCAAATTCCGGGTTGTTGTTTTTTATATGGAATTTTGGCCCCTCAGCTAGGGCTAAAGCCAGAGGAGGTGGTTGCTTCCCCGTACACACCCGCACAGGCAGAAGAAAGCAGGCAACACCACAGACCTGCCAACACGCAGCAGCGTGTTGACTGTAGCACAATGCTGCCGCTGTTGCTGGCAGGATGGGGGAGCTTCTGAGCTGGGACAGAGCTATTCCAGCCGGGGGGCCCCCTAAAACTGTGGGGCCCACGGTACGTACCCCCCTGCCCCCCCCCCCCTTAATCCGGCTCTGCTGCCGGAACCCCGGGACAGTTGGGAGGTATGGGGGTGTGTGAGGGGTATGCCGTACAGACAGACGGGCACTGGCTCACTGTGTGCTTGACCCCCCACATCAGCATACTCAGCAGGGTCTCTCTGGCGCGGAGGAGCATCACTTTCTAGCACACTCCACGCTTCTTAGCTGCAGTTTTGTGGGGCACCTGCTGCTGTGCAGGTTCCGTACTGCCTCTGTTATCTCCAGCCCCGGCAACCCCACCGCTAGCTGCAGTGCTGCCGCCCACAGTGAGGTGCGCCCAGCTCCTTCACACACTTTAGCCAGCGGGTAGCGCTGCAGAAGTCTGAGCTGCTTGCAGGCTCCGACCCCCTCCTCCCTCCAGCCGCAGCATCTCCTGGGAGCTAACCAGTCACTCCCAGTCTCCCCTTACCACAGTGCCCAGCAGCCGCGAGGTCCGCGCCGTGTGCATGCTATGACCCCCTCCTCCCTCCAGTCGCAGCATCTCCTGGGGGCTAACCAGTCACTCCCAGTCTCCCCTTACCACAGTGCCCGGCAGCTGCGCGAGGTCTGCGGTGTGTGACTGAGGAGGGGGGGAGGGATGCTGACGGGCAGAGGAAGCAGGACTCCAGCCTGCAGAAGTCTGAGCTGCTTGCAGGCTCCGACCCCCTCCTCCCTCCAGCCGCAGCATCTCCTGGGAGCTAACCAGTCACTCCCAGTCTCCCCTTACCACAGTGCCCGGCAGCTGCGCGAGGTCTGCGGTGTGTGACTGAGGAGGGGGGGAGGGATGCTGACGGGCAGAGGAAGCAGGACTCCAGCCTGAGAGAGTCAGCCATGCCAAGCCTCCACCAGCAGCAGATCCCAACAGGTTGGAGTGGAACAGCAGCAGCCGTGACTCCGGTAAGACACATCTGTCTGTCACCACTGTTTTGTCCCTAATACCAATCTCTCCCGTGCCCTGTGTTCTGTCATGTCCCTGTCACCCCTGGCCTTGCCCTGTCACCCTTATCCTGGCCCTTTCACCCTTATGCTGGCCCTGTTACCCCTATCCTGGCCCTGTCACCCGTGATCTGACCCTGTCATGCCTGTCCTGGCCGTGTTACTGCATGCCCTCCAACTACCTTTTTGGCACGTACAGTACCCGCAGCGCCTCCAGACCCCTCCTCAATGCACCACACCTCCGCACCTTCCCCTCCACCACATGCGGCACTCCACCCCTCCCCCACACGCTGTGCCTCCAGACCCCCTACACCACCCGTGGCTCCCACTCCTCCGCCCCTCCACCACCCACAGCACCTCCAGACCCCCTCCACCATCCACCCCCCATATATGTCTCCCCCCACACCTGCCCCCCTCCACCCGCAGCATCTGCAGACACCCTCCTCCATCTGCGGTCCCCCCCACCCACCCCTCCCCCACCCATGGCACCCCCGCACCTACCCCTCCACCACCTGCAGCACCTCCAGACCCCCTTCCTCATCCGCCGCACCACCCGTTCCTGCCCCTCCCCTACCCACGGCGCCTCCAGACCGTCGCAAGGGGCTTTGCCTCCTTCACCATCGCACGCCCTTTCATTGTGCAATATTTAACCACTGACAAAGGAATGCAGGTAATACTCCATATAATACAAATATTGAACCCCAGAAAGGCATGCAAGGGTTAAGGGGGCGTAGCCCCTTGCAACGGTGTGAAGAGCGCCCGTAGGGCGCGATGAAGCACCTAGTTATATAATAACCATGCCTACATATACTACAGTATAATATATAATCCACCTGCCTCCATATATTGTATATATAATATAACCCACCTGCCTCCATACACTGGTGGCTCAGGAATCCCTCCCTCACCCATGGCAACCCTGCACCCGCCCCTTCTCCACCCACGGCACCACTGCAACCGTCACTCCCCCACCCGCTGCACTCCCGCAACTGCCCCTCCCCCGCCCGCGGAACCCCCGGACACCCTCCCCCATCCGCGTCTACCCCGCACCCGCCACTCCCACAGCCACAGAACCTACTAGGAGATTCATCGTGCTGCGCAGTTCACGCCATCGCAAGGGGCTACGGCCCCTTACTCATTGCACGCCCTTTGTACCTGCAATATTCAACCACTCACAAAATTATGATTGGAGGTAATACTCCATATACAATAATACAATAATAATAAAAATATTGCATGCCCCAAGGGCATGCAAGGGTTAAGGTGGCGTAGCCCCTTGCGACGGTGTGAAGAGCACCCATAGGGCACGATGAATCACCTAGTAATAATAATAATATTATTTTTTATTTATATGGTGCCACAAGGGCTCTGCAGCGCCCATTACAGAGTACATGAACAAATGAGCAGAACAAGAACACAGCACATACAGTTCCAGACAATATAGGACAAGTACAAGGTATTTATTTAACCATAGCTGCATCAGCAAAACCTGACACTGGAACAGGTTACAGGGTGGCAGAAAACCGAGAGTATGGTGCCATCGAAGGGAGTATTGAGTATAGCATAGTGTAAGAGAAGGAAATGCACATGAGGGGTGAGGGCCCTGCTCATGAATGGTGTTTAGCTGCAGTCAGAATACCATTCTTAGGGGGGAATCCAATTTGGTGTGAACAGCTCACAAGTAGGTGGTTAGAAAAAAAATCTGTGAGTCCGATGGTACTGCGAGTGCCACTGATACCCCTTTCACATCGCACAAATAACCCGGTATCGACACGGCATATTGCCGTGTCGAAACGGGTCAGTGTGCGATGTGAAAGCGCCTTTGCCGAATTAGCGGGTCGCCTGACCCGGTAATTCAACCCGGTTAATAAGAAGGGTTATTACCGGGTTGAATACCGGGTCAGGTGCAGTGTGAATGGGAGCCGTTTCGATACGACACGGTTCCCATTCACAGCATAGGGAGAGGCGGCGCAGGAGATGAGCTCATCACCCAGCGCCGCCTCCACCCCTGCTGCGCCCCCCGCTGCTATGGCAACCGACCCGGTATATTGCCAGGTCGGAAAGTCAGCAGAGGAGAGCAAATGCCAGGTCCCACCCGGTAAGGACACGTTTCTCTTACCGGGTAGGATCCGGCATTTGCGATCTGAAAGCAGCAATACAGTCACACTTATTTGTGGGTGCGAGCTGTTTGCACTTATTTGTATTTCCCTCTACTATTTCACTCATGCGACCTGGGAATTTCCTGGGTCTGTCAAGCAGGAAATTCCCAGGTCTCAGTCTGACTTCTTCCCAGCTAGTTTCCTTTCAAACATACCAAAAACCCAGGTTGATGCACATTCACGTGCAAAAACCCAGGTTTTTGCTGCATGTGTGAAAGAGGTATTAAGCTGCTCATAATTGAGCAGTGAGAATTCCATTCCTAACTGAACATAACTGAAACTATTTGTTTTTCCAATTGTTACATTGTAAGACTAGAATTAAAAATGTATCCACAATGATATACAATATTCAGCTATAGTGGAGCTGACACCTGCATAATTAACAGGAAAAATGTTTAACCCTTGGATGCCTACATGGACTGAAGAGGACTGGTCTTCACTGGAAATAGTTTTGTTTTTTTTTTTACATGTACCCTAATGGATTCTACTGGACAAGGGGACATGAATGGCGGCGTGGGATGTAGGGTATACGTAAGTGTGTAAATAAACTTATACTTTCAAGGTATGTGTGTGTTTATTTCTATATTTCTTTTACTGTTGAGCTACAAGTACCAGCGGGCCCATTAATGCCTCTCATGCTGGTACATGTGGTTCTCCAAGTTCCAACTTGCCCTGGCAGCCCAACCATGCTGGGATCCATAGTTCACTATAAAAAAAAAGCCAATTTAATAAATATATGGTGGTGAAAGAGAAGCCCAGTTTCACAGAAATAAAGACACTTCTGCATGTTTTGAATTAAAAAAAAAATTGAAGTACTGTAGGCAGGCATTGTCCGCCTACTTCGGTGACATTACAAGTTGGACAGAATTTGGCAGGTTGGTTGGTCTGATGAAAAGTTGGTTAGATGTGTGGAGCACTGATGAAAAGTTGGTTAGATATGTGGAGCACTGTTTTAGTTGAACAGACAAGTTGGATGGTTGGAAGTTTGGAGTATTGGAGAAAACTTGGTCTGAAGTTGGTTTGATGTATGGCTAGCATAAGTCTTCCCTGGAAGAGATATCTGCTGCACTCCGTGCAGTACATCACAGTCACACATCTAAAATAGTGCAGGGTCACGCACGTGATGTGAGGTTGGGGCAGCCATCTTGGTAAAGGTGGTGGTTGGTTTTACATTACAGGAGCAGAAGACAGTGCTGGAGCACACTCCTCTCTATCAATAATTTCATTCTGCTCACTCTACAAAGATGATTTATAATTTGTTAAAGCTTGACTCTGTGTTTGTAGATAAACCAAATACTGTGGGTCACAGCCGGGAGCCTGACTTGGGTGCTATCCGGCGGCAACCTGCATTAGGCCCTTTTCCTGATGCATTTACTAACCCGGCGGCGCTTGGAGATTACATGATTTCCAAGCGCCGCTCGTACATTCACTGTAAACAGCATAGTTTGCCGGGATTATTCAACCCGCATTATTCCAACTCTGGCCTTTTACACCAACCAGCAACATGGATTATGCATATTCATGTGCAATAACCCGTGTTATATGCTGGCGGTGTAAAAGGGGTATTATTTATAGTTTATAACCAAAAACACTTAATTGCCTATGCTTCTAGGGGCTACAGCACTGTTTAAGCGAATACTAGTAAACACCAATAAAATTCCAAAAAAAGTTGCACTGTCACTTCTCAAAAAGAAAATAAATATGGAAGTAGTTACATAGTCAGTGAGGTTGAAAAGAGGCAAAATGCCCATCGGGTTCAACCTGTATCCTGTGTTAATCTGTTCATATTATAATGCGCCTGCTGGAGTAATGGTTTAGTACCAATTGACAGCTATGAATCTTACCACTCCCAGATAATTTAATGTCAATATGTTAAATGCTATAGCCCTGGATACATTTTCCAGTTAGAAATTTGTCCATTCCTTTTTTAAATGCATTTACAGAGTCTGCCATTAATACCTTCTCTGGCAGGGAGTTCCAAATCTTAATTGCCCTTAGCGTGAAGAAACCTTTCCTACGTTGTGTATGGAATTTCCTCTCCTCTAGCCTCAGCGAGTGCCCATGCATCCTATACAGAGTTATTTTAATAAACAAATCGGCTGCTAGCTCCTTGTAATGACCCTTTACATATTTGAAGATATTAATAATGTCTCCTCTTAGTCGCCTCTTTTCTAGTGTATACATATTTAACCTAGAAAGCCTTTCCTCGTTCTCCAGTGTTTCAAACTCTTTAATCAATTTAGTAGCTCTTCTTTGAACTCTTTCTAGTTCCCCGATATCTTTTTTATAATACGGTGCCCAGAACTGAACACAATATTCCAGGTGTGGACGAACCAATGATTTGTACAGCGGCAGGATTACATCCTCGTCCCTTGTCTCAATGGTGGTCATTCCGAGTTGTTCGCTCGCTAGCAGTTTTTTGCAGCTGTGCAAACGCTATGCCGCCTCTCACTGGGAGTGTATTTTAGCTTAGCAGAAGTGCGAACGAATGGATCGCAGAGCGGCGGTAAACTTTTTTTGTGCAGTTTTAGAGTAGCTCAATACCTACTCAACACTTGCGATCAGTTCAGACTATTTAGTTCCTGTTTTGACATCACGAACACGCCCTGCGTTCGCCCAGCCGCATACGCAGAAGTGCCATTTTTTTGCCTCATTGCTGCAGAGCGAACGAAAGCAGCTAGCGATCAACTCGTAATGACCACCAATGTCCCATTTAATGCAAGCAAGCCCTTTACTTGCCATCTTTGCTGCAATTTGACATTGTGTACTGTTATTAAGCCTATTATCTATGAGCACCCCCAAATCTTTTTCCGCCATAGTTACCCCTATATTTTCCCCATCTAGAGTGTAGGATGCAAGTGTGTTTTTTGTCCCAAAATGCATAACTTTGCATTTTTCTATATTGAACCTCATTCTCCAATGTAGTGTTGCAATTAATCAAACACATACAGACAAATATGAAACCAAGTCACAGGCCAGTAAAGTCCACAAAATAATTGCAAATCATGTTGGTCGAAATCTTCCCTTGTCCCATGTTGAACAGTGAAAAGGAAAGAAACCATATAAAGTGTAGTACAGTTATAAAATACAAATAGTATGCTTATTGAATTTGCACTAATTTGTAGTTTGATTTATTTGTAAAATGAGTTTTTGTCATTTTAGGGGCATATTTAATTTTTGTAGTTATTCTAAAATGTGACCTTTGGTACTGATGAAGTTTGATAACTCATATTTGTTGGAATATGTGTGCTATTGGCGGTGGTATGGCAGAGTGATGGTACACGCCAGCAGATGCCCTGGATCAGTGAACAGCCCAGTACTTAACCAGTGGGGTAGTTTATTCAGCAGTAATGTGATTTGTAAAGCTGTACTCAGAGTACATGGAGCTGAGCATACAGGTCACCAGCTGGTGACATTGGAGGTCATTCCGAGTTGATCGTAGCTGTGCTAAGTGGGTGATGTATTCTTCATTACTGTGGTAATGGCACAGTGAAGCGCTGGACTATGCATAGTATCCAAACAAACGAGATCAGAGGTGCACAACCTCTTTTGGTTATAAGGGCCAAAAGTAAAGCCCCCCCCCCCCAATTTCCCACTGGTCATGCTTCAGATTGCCAGTGAGTTAACAAGCTCTTTCTCAATGGCTATGGTCCACAGGGGTTATCGTTCAAATGTTTGCTTTTGGATCCAGGTCTACTTCCCATTCTAATAAAAATTTTAAGTAAATTGCATATTGCTACTGGTTCAGACAATGCTGTCCCTTTCGTCATCTATTTGTATTATATGATATACCACCTTGTTTGCAATGTACTTTCTATTTGTACAAATCAACAATGGTTGATGGCCAATGTCAAATAGTGTGTTACCAATGTAGATGTAGAGTGTGCAGACATTAATAGAATTTTGTTGCCCAGGGCTTCCATGCTGTAACTTAATAGCATTGCGGGTGCGGCGCTATTAAGTTACTGAAAGACCTGGACAACAATATAGGCAATTGTATTGTAGTGTGACAGTGTATTGTAACTAAACACTTACATGCACTGACACACTGCAGCAGACATTGGCTGGCAGACACTATATCTCTCTCACCAGGGGCGTTTCTACAGAGGAGGGGGCCTGTGTGCACCTCCGGGTGGGCCCCTTCCTCAGTACGGCGCTGTAGACTCCGGCATTGTGCCGGAGTCTACTGCGCATGCGCAGGTCTCCGGAAACATGGCGCCCGCCATGATCCGGAGACCAATTTGGCTACCGTGCTTGCACAGCGGCCATTTTGGGGGCGATTTCCACCGCGATCGCAGCTCCCGGCGCTGGACTCCGGAAAGGTAAGTATTAAAATGGGTGGGGGCCCCCTCCCTGAACCCAGAGGCCTGGCCCCCCTGGACCCAGGGGCCTGTGTGCACCGCACCCATTGCACCCATTATAGAAACGCCAATGTCTCTCACTCTCTGTACAGCACTGACAGTGATAGCCGGATGCAGTCACTGTCAGTGCTGTATCTGCTGCCCAAGTGCCCAATCACAGTGACAGGGGCGTGCTTTCATGTCCCTGCTGCTCTGAGGCACTTGTATAGGTGCCGCTTTCAGTGCTTTTTTAATGGGCTTTTGCAGCCCTCTGCTTTGCCCCGCCCCCCGCCCACCCTCTGCTTCCGGACGTTTTAATGGGCACCAGGAGGCACCTCTCAGTGCCGCAGAAATCAATTTAAAGAGGTATTAGACTGCAAAATGATCACCTTAATATATAGAAGATAATTATGACACAGAATCTGTGTCATAAGTATCTTCTTTGTATTATTTTAATCATTAATGATAGGGGAGGTACTGCCTTCCTGGACCCTGCCTCCCCTGACTGCACGTCCCTGCTTATCGTGCAGTTACAAGGATCTGAATCATGAGTCTATGTGGCCTATTTATCAAATAATATTTGTGGCATATCACCCGAAAACACCCATAACGGCAAACATTTGGAATGTATGAAGAAGGGACTGCAGCTGTTTTCTCCATATCTGCCGTGTTCCCTCCATTTCTGACAGCAGCCTCAGCGCCTATGAGTGCTGCAGAGCTGTCAGATTTACCATTTTTCATCCCGGCAGTGAACGTCGTCTGCAGATGGCGTTGTGCCACAGTAACTTATAGGCTACAGGTTGGAGAAATCGCCAGGAGAGGGTTCCTCCAGTGCATGCATAGAGCAGCCCCAGCTCCTGTGAAAGTGAAATGATAGCTTTTGCAATCATCTGAAACCAATTCATCTGAAACTCAATAATTGCTAAATATGCCTCATAATATAACACTATACTCTTGCATATTTTTTTTAGGTTTTGTAACGGATGGGGAGTGGATATCAAACCTTGCAGAGAGATAAAGTGGAGAAATATAAAGTAACAACCAGTCAGCATCTGTTATTTGTTTCAAACACAGCCTATAAAATGACAGAAGCTGATAGCTGGTACTTTATCTCTCTCCACTTTATCCCTCTCCAAGGCTTGATACATCTCCCCTTGTGTTATAAGGTCCACTGTTTAGGATATTCAGTCCTCCCACCTGCCATTCAGGCTTGAGTATGGTTTGTAATGCACATATTAAGATAAAGTCATTATAGTTATTTACTGTTAGCAGTTGGTATAAAATTTGCAATCAAGGTCCATCATATGCACAGTGCTAGGCTTACAACAGTACATCAGCATACAATGGAGGGTATGTGGAACCAACCTATACAACTGGAAAAGTTGCCCGATAGGTCTGTGCAACTCCCAAATTAGGAGCACACGATTCTCCTCAATGCATTTACCTGATGCAAGGCCATGATGTGATATGCATCATCAAGGAAAGCCCTCCCCCCTAGTATACAGCTATTAGCAGGAACTTGATAAAGTGATTACCCAAACCACTGTTTGCGGCGAATTATGTCATCATGCCTGCTCACCTTTACTTTCCCAACCTTGTTTGCAGATTTTTCTACATTAAAGGTGAAATCATCTGCAAGTATGATTGCCGACTTTCTGTAGGGCAGCTCAGAGGGGGAAGGGGGTGCGGGGGCGGTGCGGGGGCATAATGAAAGAAAACTGTGCAGGGGGCATGGCAGGAAGGAAACTGTGCAAGGAGGCGTGGCTGCACAGGTTGTATTATTTTAGCCCCGCCCCGCTGTACAATGCCGAGATTACTGGTATCGCACAGTAGGAAAACCAAAACATTCAGGCGCTTATAGTACCTAATAAACCAGACTAATGTCCAAGATATTATCACCAGCAGCAATATTGGTCCAACTGTGTCTGTATGAACAGCTGGACTGTGAGCTGGTGTGAATCTCACCACTATCTATGTATTTCCTTCTCTCGAAGCATGTCCGTCTCCTCGGGCACAGTTTCTAGACTGAGTCTGGTAGGAGGGGCATAGAGGGAGGAGCCAGCCCACACTATTAAACTCTTAAAGTGCCCATGGCTCCCAAGGGACCTGTCTATAACCCATGGTACTAAATGGAACCCCAGCATCCTCTACGGACTACGAGAAAAGGATTTACCGGTAGGTAATTAAAATCCTATTTAAGCGCAAATCGTATCATCACTTGCCAGGTTCGCCCACTTCACTCAGCGAGAGCGCGGCTAAGTAGCAGGTGGAAGCCAGATGCAGGACACTTGCCCACTCTTCTGGGTGGCCTGGAGTGCAACACAATTTTCGGAAGCCTCTCGGCTATTACTTGAGAGTAAGTATGACTACAGTATTGATTCTCAATATTGTCTTCGTTAGGGAAAGCAACCTCATTTTCTACTGTGCTTCAGTGTCCATAATGTTATGGAAGGGTTGGCTTGAAAGTCCTGGTATGGTCTAGAGTAATATATACAGTATAAGAAATGCTGTAACATACCAAGGAAACCGCTAACAATGTTGGCCTTTTGCTGAAAACATCTCTTATTACAGGAATACAATGATTGTGAATTATTAAATATATGTGATATATTTTTTAAGCTGCTGTTATTCTTAATCATTTTCACATTATAAACTTACTTTCCATTTAAACATGAAAGGCTAGATGGATGCTAGAAAAGCATACTGGGTTTTGTAGTTTCGAAAACAGCAGGAGGGTTATCTTTGAAATAAGAAACACATTCTGTTTATCTGTGAGTATGAATACATATTTTTGTCCGTCAAAGCTGGCAACAAAATGCGAGATCAATTAGGAGGGTATGCAATTACCTGTAGTAGTGTCACAGGCGCAAAAAAGGGGTGCTTTTTGTGTTTTTTTAACACCTTATCCATTTAGGTCCAGCAAAAAACACCAGTTTTTCAGCGTGAAAATAGTCAACGTTCAATGAAAAAGCAATGTTTTAAAATGAATATCAAAGATTCAGTGATCTACTTAAAAAAAAAAAAAAAAAGTGTTGTTTCTGGTTCTACAGAATGACATGTACAATTTTCATCATTTTAAAATAAAAAATTGGGACAGATATGGGACATGAAGTTTATTTAAAAAATCCACCCTATACCTACCCAGGAACAAGGGTGGCGTCAATTAATTTATCTGTGCTCCTGTGTCCCTTCCAACCTCATGCCCCCTGTGTCCTTTCCAGCCCATTTCGTCTCTTCCAGCCTCATGCATCCTGTATCCCTTCCAGCCTCATGGCCCCTGCCTCACTTTTTGTCTCATGCCTCCTGCATCCTTTCCAGCCTCATACATCCTGCATACCTTCCAGCCTCATGCCTCATGCGTCCTTTCCAGCCTAATGATCCCTGCTAGCATCTCTTCCAGCCTCATGCCTCCCGAGTCCCTTCCAGCCTCATGTCTCCTACATCCCTTCCATCCTCACGCCCTCTGCGTACCATCCAGCCTCATGCGTCCTGCATCCTTTCCAGCCTCATGCCTCCTATGTTCCTTCCAGTCTCATGACTCCGGCATTCCTTCCAACTTCCTGTGTCACTTCTGCCTCATACCTTCCCGCATCCATCTCTTACCTTCTTGCCTTCTGGCTTCCTGTTTCTGCCTGCTTCTAATCGTGGCTGAGCAGCTCCTCTTCCCTTCAGTGGTGCAATGGGATGACATCAAGAGATGTTGTATGCAGTTCAGCACGCCAGAGATACTCAGTTCTGCATGGTACAGTCTGGCAGAGTGGTCCATGGGCCCTATGCACAGCAGCGACAACAGGCACTTTAACCTCTCTGTAGTGTCAGGGTCAGCTGGGCCGCAGCTTCCCTTTAGCTTTGGTGCTCCAGTTCGGCTGCACTGCTAGAACATACAGTACCTTGAGCTGGCCCTGATAGCATTTTTTTTTAAATAGGTTTCACATACTTCAACTTAGTGGTTACCTTGCAAGAGAAAGATTTAATGAATGCCTTTCATTAAATAGAAGTGATTTGGGATAGTAGTGTGATGAGACAGAATTCAGCAGTTTCCTCAGACAGCAGTATTTGCAGTGTATCAGCTCGTTATAAGCCGACTGCAAAGGGTCAATTTAAATAACAAAAATGTCCAGATACAAGGTTCTCTAAGTGATATTTTGCATATTTATGACAGATCTAGTCACAATGACAAGCGTTCCCATATTAGGCATTATATTACTGCTACTACACCCCCTGCCCTGCCTACTCTAGGATGAGTAATACTTGTTTTTGGCAGAGTGAATCAAAAAAACATAAAACCAAGAGTTTTAATTAAATCACATCAAACTGCTGATTATTCATTGCATTAGGATTTCAGAAATCCCTTATTTTAGTGGAAAATATCCCCCTAATATTAAGGTCAGTAATAATGGCAGCTTTCAAATATTATTATATTGCAAACAGAAGTACCTAATTATTTTCACTGTTTCTTCACTGAGAGATGTTACAGCTCATTATAAGCAGGGCCGGAGCAAAGTTTCTCGGCATCCTAGGCAAAAGTTCAGCCTGCTGCCCCCCACCCCAAACCACACACCGAGTGTCATACCTCCCAACTTTTAATCTTTCCAAGTCGGGACACTCGGCGCGTCGTAGCCGTGCGCGTCCTGAAAAGGGGGCGTGGCCTCGGGTGTGAGGGACGTGGCTACGGCTGAGTGGGCGTGGCTACGCACAGAGGGTCCATTTTCGCCATTTTGGGAGTGTGCCCAGCGCTCCCTGAGCAGCTGGGCAGCCCCCGGCTCACTCCCCGCACTGAATAGATGCTGTACACGTGCGCACAGCATCTATTTAGAGATCACACGCTGCTTTGCAGAGCAGAGCAGCGGGTGATCAAAGCCTGGTAGTACATCCCATCCAGCTGACTCTTCGTGGGAACTTCAGGACAGATTGCTGCTTAATGCTACAGGCGTTCTACCCAGGGTGTGCAAGAACTGCTAGACCAGGGCTGGATTAAGCCTTCAGGAGGCCCAGGGCACCTTAGATAGGGTATAGATAGATAGATAGATAGATAGATAGATAGATAGATAGATAGATAGACACACACATACACATACAGTGGTCGAAGTGGAAATTTTGAAGTGGGGGTATGGAAAAGTAAAGGTTGCAATTATGCACACGCCAAAGGTGCGCACGCTCCAGGAAAAGGGGGAGTGTCCACTTAAAGGGGGGGGGGGGTGTCCTTCAGTGTAGTAGGACCCCTTATACTATCTAGTACTGGTTCCCCTTTCACTTTATACCACACAGTATGAGCCGAAATTCACATTATAGCACATGGTATGAGACAAAATTCACATTATAGCACACGGAATGAGCCGAAATTCACATTATAGCACACAGAATGAGCCAAAATTCACATTACAGCACACAGTATGAGCTGAAATTCACATTACAGCACACGGTATGAGCCGAAATTCACATTACAGCACATGGTATGAACAGAAATTCACAATACAGCACACGGTATGAGCCGAAATTCACATTATAGCACACGGTATGGGCACAAATTCACATTATAGCACACGGAATGAGCCGAAATTCACATTATACCACACGGTATGAGCCGAAATTCACATTACAGCACAAGGTATGAGCCGAAATTTCCATTATAGCTCACGGTATGAGCCAAAACATGGGGGACAGGGTGTCACACACACAGGGGGTGTATAGAGCACCATAAGGGCACAGGGTGTCATCACACAGGGCAACAGGGGTAGGGGAGCACTGGGTGATACACACAAATAGGCAGCAGGGGGCAGGGGGGCACAAGGTGTCACGCACACAGAGGCAGGGTCCACACACATGGGGAATGGGGGGGCAGGAGGGCACAGGGCTCTCCAGCAGTCACTCACCGCCGCCATGTCCAGTCAACCTTAGCTTGAGCTGCAGGGTATCACTGTCAACAAGGGAATCCTGCGGCGCGAACCCAGCACAGCCCGAAGAGGAGGCCGGCAGCAGGAGGATCTGAGCGCCAGCGTCTATGCAGCCCCATGGTGATGCAGCGGCCCAGTTGAGTAATTGGAGGAATCAAGGCACTCTGCATGAGTGGCTTCTGGAGTAGGGAGGGTGAGTGTGTGTCTGCCGTAACTTCTGGGGAGTAGTGTGGCTCACAGCTCCGGCACCAACCGCCGTGACTGGGAGCAGCGGTGGGGGGAACATGAGCACGCTCGGCCATAGCAGGAGTGTGATTAAAAAAAAAAAAAAATCCCGTTCTGTGGAGAAGTGCCGGTATGCCATACCGCCGCATACCGGCCCACTTAGACCAATAATGTATATATATATATATATATATATATATATACACACACATATATACACACACACACAGCAGATGGATACGTACATACATACACAATAATATGTATATATGATGTTTCCATATATTTAAGACTGAAATACGTTATACAAATAAATCCCTTACATGGGAACAGCATGAGCAGCAGCAGCGTTGCACAGTGGACGAGGGATGGAGGGAGGCAGAGATCAACCTGCACAGCAAGGATGGATTCTCCCTCTGCACTGCAGTCTACACAACCTGCGATTCGCGGGTGTTTGAAGAGGGGGCGGAGCCAGTTCTCTGTTCTTGTGGTGCGGGGCGGGAGTATGACTGGCATTACCGCGGAGAGGAGCGGAAGAAAGTTGCTCTAGCAACTGTAACAATATCCGGCAGGACGCTGCTTAGTCTATGTACATAGAGCCACTGCCGACGGGTTGTACAGCCACTCACACTGTCCGTGCTAAAGGGATGCCGCGGGCTGTTATCAGCCAGCAGCACGGACAGTGTGAGTGTACCCCATCGGCAGTGGCTCTATGCATATAGAGTAAGTAGTGTCCTGCCGGATATTGTTACAGTTGCTATAGCAACTGTCTTCCGCTCCTCTCGGCGGTAACACCTGTCATATTCCTCTTAAGGAAGAAGCATTCATCGGCAGCGTGAGCTGCCGCCCACAAGTGGCCGGCGCCCATAGGCAGCTGCCTAGTGGTGGCGCCGGCCCTGATTATAAGAGAAACTGTAAAATAACATAGATATGTCAGTAAATGTACTGTATGTTTCACCTCCGTATGTGTGAGGGCAGGTCTCTCGTATAACATCGACCATGTGCAAGTCGGAACTGCCCTAAGGCTGGACTGCCAAGTGTCAGACATTTCATGGAATTTGATCCTATGTGCTTAGCTATGATATAATATTATTATTATTATTATTATTATTATTATTATTATTTTATTTATTTATTTTAGAAAGTTTTGTTTAAATACTATGTAGTAATTAGGAGTCTGGTCTGAAAATGTGGAAAGTGGAGTGTACTATGGCCCTCATTCCGAGTTGTTCGCTCGCAAGCTGCTTTTAGCAGCTTTGCACACGCTAAGCCGCCGCCTACTGGGAGTGAATCTTAGCTTATCAAAATTGCGAACGAAAGATTAGCAAAATAGCGAATAGACACTTCTTAGCAGTTTCTGAGTAGCTCCACACTTACTCGGCATCTGCGATCAGTTCAGTGCTTGTCGTTCCTGGTTTGACGTCACAAACACACCCAGCGTTCGCCCAGACACTCCTCCGTTTCTCCAGCCACTCCCGCGTTTTTCCCAGAAACGGTAGCGTTTTTTCGCACACACCCATAAAACGGCCTATTTCCGCCCAGAAACACCCACTTCCTGTCAATCACATTATGATCACCAGAACGAAGAAAAAACCTTGTAATGCCGTGAGTAAAATACCTAACTGCATAGCAAATTTACTTGGCGCAGTCGCACTGCGGACATTGCACATGCGCATAGCGACTAATCGCTCCGTTGCGAGAAAAAAATAACGAGCGAACAACTCGGAATGACCCCCTATGAGTAGACATCATGTTGCTACTCCTCAAGGGAAGCTTTATTCCCTGTACCAAGATGACCACCAAGCTTACTACTGCGCATGTGTAGAGCCATCTTGAGAATGTGTGAGAGTGCCACAATTACTGACAGTAGTCTTTCACTTAGCTCCAGTGAGACCTGTGATTACCTGTATTATTATATAACCTCTGTTCTAGCATCCTGCACTGCTTCCAGGTACCTACCAGAAGTGGATTTAGGCCCCCTTCCCTCAAACAATCCCTAGCACTATATTTTCATTCCTGATTTATGCCCAGGGCCAGATTAAGGCATAGGCGACAGGGGCGGCCGTCCCGGGGCCCCCAGACATTAGGGCCCCCAAAGAGTGTGTTTTTAGTCTCCCTCAGGTAGCTTAGCTGTTTGTTTATTTATTAACATGCTGTCTATCTGTAATGGGCAGACTATAATGATGCTAAATTATGTACACCAGTGCTCAGTGGCATAAATACAGAGGGTACAAGGGGTGCAGCTGCTATGGATACCGAGCTGCTTCCAGGGCCCGCTGCCTCCCTGTAACCCTGCCCACTGTGAGAACGGGCTCTGATAGCACCTCCCTCCCCCACAGGCTGCATCCATGCGGAGAATGTAGAGGTGGGTGAGGTGGCCCTCCCGACTGCGATTTGTGGTTATTTGGAGGTTGGTCCTGATTTTGTGCAGTACCTGCCCCCAACAGAAACTCCTGCTGTCATCAGCGCAGGTAATGTATCCTCTGCTCATCTACCCTCCAACTCCCCCCCCCCTCTTACCCTGAAACTCTCTTCCTTGTTCCTCTCTCTCTTTCTCTCTGATACTGCCCCCTCTCTCTCCCTGACACTACCTCTCTCTCCCAGTAATACTGTCACTATCTCCCTCTGACACTGTCTCCCGCTCTCTCTGTGACACTTTCTCTCTCCTTCCCTAATACTGTCTCTCTATTTCTCTCCCTGACACTCTCTCTCCGCCTGACACTATCTCTCTCTCTCCGACACTGTCTCTCTCTCTGACATTGTCTCTCTCTCCTTCTCTCTGACACTGTCTCCCTCTCTCCCTCCCTGATGCTCTCTGTCTTTCCCTCTTTCTCCCCTTGACACTCTCACTCTCTTTTGCTTCCCTCTCTTTCTCTCCCTCCCTCCCTGACAATCTCGCACTCTCGCTTGCTCTCATACATCTCTCTTCCTCCTCCCCATTCTCTCTCTCTCTCTCTCTCTCTCTCTCTCTCTCTCTGACATCGTCTCTCTAACCCTGATGCCCTCTCTCTTCCCCATCTCATCCCTTTGTCTCACTTTCTCCATGACACAATCTCTCTCACTCCTGTCTCTCTTTCTCTTATTCCTTCTTTTTCCATGAAACTGCCTCTCTCTTTCCCTGACCCGTCTATCTCTCTCTCCACCTCTTTCTTGCTTCTATCTCTCTCTCCACCTCTTTCTTGCTCCACTCTCTTTCTCTCTCACTCCCCCGGATGCCCCCTGTGTATCTCTCTCACTCCCCTCACTTTATCTCTCCTGCTTCCATAAAGGACATTGTAGTGACAATGGTGAGGGGGGGGGGGGGCTGTCAAGATCTTGCTATGGGACCCACAAGGTTCTGGTTATGCCCCTGCCAGTACTGGCACATGTGAGCTCATCAGTCTCTGCACAGCACCCGTCTGGAGGTAGAGGACACCAGTAGCCACCAGCAACTGTCCGGAGGGTCTGTGCATGGCCTGTGCAGGGTGTGGGAGGGGCCCCGACCCCTCTTCCTACCGGGCACCACACTGCTCACTGCACACAGGGTCTCACCACTTCCTGCTAATTCACCTACACCCCCCAACAGTAAGTGGCCACACAAGTCCCCGGTGCCTCCGCTCTGAGCACTTCACGACTCTGTAGTGGTTCCTGCTGCTACTCGTTGCCAACCCCGGGATGGCAAGTAACCTATATTGAAAAAAATCTGCATTTGACTCTCCACTGTCCCTATCTGCCCTTACCACTCCACTCACTCCCCAGTCCCTATATACCCCAACCTCTCCTCCTCTCTCTATCCCCCAGTTCCTATTTGCCCCAACCCTTCCGCCCTCTCTCTTTCTCCCCCAGTCCCTATCTGCCTCTACCCCTACTCCCTCTCTCCCCAGCCCCCTCTCTCCATATGCAGCAAGTGTGAAAGTCAGATCAGTATTATTAATATTAGTAGCAGCAGGGTAGGATGCTGCACCATCTCCCTGCAGTATAGCTTTCACCTATGAGTCATTTGGTCCATGTGGCCAGGGCCAGTGCTAGGGTGTTTGGCACCCCCTGCAAACTATAAATTTGCGCCCCTTCCATACTTTACAAAGGGACAGCGCACATAGGGGGTAATTCCAAGTTGATCGCAGCAGGAAATTTTTTAGCAGTTGGGCAAAACCATGTGCACTGCAGGGGGGGCAGATATAACATGTGCAGAGAGAGTTAGATTTGGGTGTGGTGAGTTCAATCTGCAATCTAAATTGCAGTGTAAAAATAAAGCAGCCAGTATTTACCCTGCACAGAAACAAAATAACCCACCCAAATCTTACTCTCTCTACACATGTTATATCTGCCTCCCCTGCAGTGCACATGGTTTTGCCCAATTGCTATCAAAAATCCTGCCGCGATCAACTTGGAATTCCCCCATAATGCTTTTACACATAACGCCCCCTGCAGTAGTGATGTTTACACACGTAACGCCCCGTGTACCAGTGACGCTTATACAAGACGCAGTGATGATTGCACATGTAATGCCCCCTGCAACAGTGATGCTTACACACGTAATGCCCCCTGCACCAGGGACGTGCAGTCAGGGGAGGCAGGGGAGGCAGTGCCTCCCCTGTCATTAATGATTAAAATAATATAAAGAAGATACTTATGACACATATTCTGTGTCATAAGTATCTCCTTTATATTAATGTAATCATTATCCCTGTCTTAATGGGGTTGGGAGGCACCGATCGTGGTGCCTCCCGGTCAGATAGGGAAAGGTATGGGGAGCGGGAGGCGGGAGCAGGCGGGGCCTAGCAATGGGCATTAAAAGCCCATTGAAATAACATAGGAAAGCGGCACCATTAGTGGTGCCGCTTTCACACAGGGACGTGCTTTCAACCTATGAAAGCACGTCCCCTGTCAGTCAGGCCACAGTGATTGGCCAGCGGATCAGTCACTGGATCCGCTGTCAATCACTGTTGTGGGCGCGGCGGAGGTGCGGGTGTCGGCGGAGGTGCGGGTGTCGGCGGAGGTGCTGGCGGCGGAGGTGCGGGCGGCGGCGGCGGTGTAGGCGGCGGAGGGCGGGTGACGGTAGGTGCGGGCGGCGGCGATGCAGAGTTTGGCAGCGGAGCGGTAACCCATTTCAAAAATGGCGCCTCAGCGTCATTTTTTAAATTGAAGATGGCCGCCGCAAGCCAATCACGGCTCGCCGCGTCATCGCTCCGCCCCCTCTGGCTGACTTATATAAGTCAGCGCGAGGGAGCGGCTGTCAGTCCGACGGTGGAGGAGGAGCGGAGAAGAGCTCCTGAAGGCTGAAGACGCCGGAAGTCCTGGATGTGCGGCGGCCATGCAAAAGAGCTTAATGGCCGCCACCTCCCAGGTGAAGACGCCGGAGGAAGACGCTGGAAGCCCTGGGGAGGTGGCGCCCCCCAGGTGAAGACGCCGGAAGCCCTGGGGAGGCGGCGGCCATGCAAAAAAGCTTAAAGGCCGCCGCCCCCAGGTGAAGACCCTGTCAAATAAACTATTTTTTTTTAAAGAGACTGGTGTTTTTATTTTAATATTTTCTTTACAGGTGGAGAACAGGTGCCAGCAGGCCATTTATGTCCGGGCATGCTGGCACTTGTGGTTCTCCATGTGCCAGCATGCTGGGGCAGGCTTGCTGGGACCTGTTGGCCACCTGTAAAGAACAATATTACTGTTCTTTACAGGTGGACCACAGGTGCCAGCGGGCCATTTATGTCCGGGCATGCTGGCACTTGTGGTTCTCCAAGTGCCGGCATGCTGGGGCAGGCTTGCTGGGACCTGTAGTGCACCTGTCAAGAACAATAT
Source organism: Pseudophryne corroboree (assembly GCF_028390025.1). NCBI lineage: Eukaryota > Metazoa > Chordata > Amphibia > Anura > Myobatrachidae > Pseudophryne > Pseudophryne corroboree. The sequence goes on from NC_086446.1 coordinate 401,999,870, forward strand.
TAACAATGAACCCCGCACCCACCGCCACCAGGGGTGCGGGGCATAGCACTGGGCTATCAGCCCAGTGCTAGTTGTTGCTCGGGAGAGGGACCCCATTTTCATTTTTTGGGGTCCCCACTTCCGAGGAATTCCAGCCCTGGGCTGACTGGTTTGGGGGGGGCAGATTAATGTTATGGCAGGGGGACCCCATACCGAGTGTCTCCCCTGCTATGGCATTAGACCCCCCTGGCTGGTTCTGCCCGGTGCTGGTTTCACGAATGTGGGGGGGGCTACACTTTTTTTTTTTTTTTTACCCCACTCTATGGGGGGGGGGGGGGGTTGGCTGCTTGTGCCTCTCCAACCACCGACCTCACCGCACGCCACTGGCTTACACACGTAACGCCCCCTGCATCGGTGACGCTTACACACGTAATGCCCCCTGTACCAGTGATGCTTATACAAGACGCAGTGTTGCTTACACATGTAACGCCCCCTGCAACAGTGATGCTTACACACATAATGCCCCCTGCAACAGTGACGCTTACACATGTACCGCCCCCTGCAGCAGTGATACTTACACACGTAACGCACCCTGTAGCATAGACGCTTACACGCATAAAGCTCACTGTACCAGTGATGCTTACACACTCAACGCCTCCTGTACCAATTATGCTTACACACACAACGCCCCCTGTACCAGTGATGCTTATACACGTAACACCCCCTGTACCAGTGATGCTTACACACATAACGCCCCCTGTACCAGTGACGCGTACACATGCAACGCCCCTTGTACCAGTGATGCTTACACAGGTAACGCCTCCTGTACCAGTGACGCTTACATGCGTAACGCCCCCTGTAGCAGTGACGCTTATACAAGACGCAACGCCCCCTGTAGCAGTGACGCTTACACATATTATGATACACAGTCACACATACACGACATACATACATACATATACACACATACCGTACATGCATTACACACATGCAGTACAATCACACATACACACACATACATATACACAGATACTGTATATACACACACAAACACACACACACACACACACATACTGTATACATATACACTCACACACACTCTCACTCACTCTTTCCATTCCAGCCACTTACATAAAGAAGTCTGTCAACTCGTCCTTCCGTGTTGCAGGCAGCAGCCTGGCCCTGTGTAGCTCACTGCACTGTGAGGTGAGTCTGTGATAGGGGAGGGGGAGAGGAGGCTTCATGATGCCGGCGCCGCTGCCGGTCATAGAGTGTGACAGGTGCAGCAGCCGGCATCAGCAGGGGAACTCAGGAGCAGGGATGCAGAGCAGGGAGAGCGTCTGCTTTGCATCCCTTTGCTGAGCGGTAAGCGCCGGGCCTGCATGTGGCAGCCTCTAGTGGACACTGGCGCACATAACAGAGGTGAGGAGCAGACTTAGGGGCTAATTCAGTTTGGATCGCGATCCAACTGGAATTTTTACGATCGCCCCACGGTTGTGGGGCGGGAGAGGGCGGGCAACGCTCCGTTTCCAGGGACGAGACGGAGCGTTGCGGGGGTGGTGTGGCGCAAATGGGGTCAGCCGAAGGGGGGCGTATCTGGGCGTGAACACGGTGGCTGCGTGACGTCACATGTAGCCGCCGTGATCAGGGAGAAGGCGGCGGGTCTCCTGCTGGTGCAGCCATGCTGTGCCCTCAGGAGGCTTCCAGCATTTCTCCTAACAAGCAGAAATTGCAATCACTCGCAGTTTCTGCTTGTTGAAGGGAGGGGAGAGGCTCTGGTCAGCATGCTGGGCAGCCTTGCCCAGCGATGGGCAGCCCACAGCATGCTAGGAAAATGATAGCAAATTCTGCTGATTAGCAGAATTTGCTATCCTTACTGAAGTAGCCCCTTAGTCTTTTATTATATAGAATGTCAAATGCAGTTCTAAGAAGACATCTCTACAATTCACATAGTAATTTACAAGGTATTACAATAATTTAGGAAGAATGATCAAGATTTAAATAATGATGGTTAAAAATTAATTTGTGTTTTACAATAATATACAGCTAACTTTGGGGATGATTCTGAGCTGGGAGTGTAGCAAAAATAGCAAGTAACTGTGCGCCTAATTCAGATCTGATCGTAGATGTGCTAAATCTGTCAATCAGGCATAGGCTTTTAGCATCTCACTGGGCTCCCGGTGTGCGCACTCCACATAGGAGTTCAGACTGCTGTCGCTGCCGCTGCAGCGTTCCAGTCTGAACTACCCCTTTTATCTGGTACAAACCATGTTGCAATGCAAGGGGTGCAAATACATTTATTGTTTTGCCTGCAGGGTAATACTGCTGCATCTGAACATAGCCCATAAATACTGGCCAACTTTATTTATACACTGCAACTTAGATTTCAAGATCTTAGTTTGGACCCCTCTAAAATCAAAATCTCTCTGCATATTTTAATTCTGCCTCATCTGCAGTGTTAGGGTAATTTAACCTCTTCTGGACTGGTCTATAAAATCTCTGCAGTCATCAGTCAGAATTCTGTTCCTTTAGCAACCGGTTGGAGGTCAGTGAATGAAAAGATGACACAGGATTATGTGTAACCTAAGCAGACCATAAGCTGACCTGCTAGGGACAGTCACAGGTTTATTTTTATAGCTTAAGAAAAAGAATCATGCTTGCCAATACATTTAGCCAATCAGAATACACCTTGTATGTCTCAGAACCTGAAATACGTCAATTGTCATACAATGTTCCAAGTGGCAACTAGAACAGCCTTGAAAATGGTTATTGTTTTGTTAATTATCAGTCTTTTGGACATAAACTCAAAACATTCTTCAACATTCTTCTCTATTAGCCTTGGATATATCTGGTGTTGTGGTGTTGCCTTGTCCTTGAACAATTCATGCTTTAAACAAGATATTCAGAGTATATAGTTTTCTGAATATCTGTGCAATATATTTAAGGATACATGAACACATTTTGTGATTAACAGTAAATATCTTAATAAATGCGAAAAAGCGTGAATCAATATATTTGCTATACTGCGGAAGCTCCTACACCATCATTTCCCCTCTTTTTGATTCCACTTTTTCTCCCTATTCTAACTACACTAGGCCTGAACTATCCCCTTTCAGTAAACCAGTCCCCTGGACTTATAGCCCAAACCTTGGGGATTACCCCTAACAACAACCAATGGATAAGCAACTTCATTCTTCTGGCTGGAGAGTCACTGTCAACTTCTTCGAGTGGGAGGCGTGTAATCAGGTATCACGACCTTTCACCTTAATTTGAGGTAGGCATGGTTAGCAGCACTTGATATGGACCATCATATCTTGGTTCAAAGGTCTTTATCACATGTCTCTTTAAATAGACCCAATCTCCTGGATTTAGCTTATGCGTAGCTGATCCTTCTGGGTCTGGAATAGAAGAAAACACTCGGCAATGGAGGTTAGTCAATGTTTTACAGACCTCCTGTACATAACCTGTTAAATCACCATGATTATGTTGTAACTGTTGTGGATAATAGCAACCTGTGCTTGGAGCTGACCCAAACAATATTTCATATGGAGTCAGTTTACTAGGTCTCATGGGTGTGGTCCTAATATTGAACAAGACTATAGGTAGGCATTCTTGCCAAGTTCTTTTGTTTCTGTCATCATTTTCTGTAGTTTTAGCTTAAGGTCAAAGTTCAGATGTTCCCCCCTCCCACTCGCCTGGGGACGGTAAGGCACGTGGAAGGCCTGCTGTACCCCCAAATCTTTCATTATATGCTGCATGACTTCTCCTGTGAAATGTGTACCTCTATCTGATTCTATAACCTCAGGTACCCCAAATCTACATACTACTTCTGCTATCAGTTTCTTTGCAGTGGTTTTTGCTGTGGCTTTGCTTACTGGCCAGGCTTCGGCCCAGTGACTAAACATGTCCGTTGCTACTAGTACATATTCATATGGACCGCTTCGTGGCAACTGTATATAGTCGATTTGTAGTCTTTGAAATGGGTAAGAGGCTTTGGGTATAGTTCCTAGAGGTGTCTTGGTTCAGTGTCCTGGATTGCTGATTCCACAGATCCAGCATCCTGCTACAAAGTTTGTTGCAGCTTTATTGAAGCCTGGAGCTATCCAATGCTCTTGTACTCTATTCACCATGGCTTCCTTTCAATTATGTACTTGTCCATGAGCTACTTGTAACATAGGTGGAAATAGAGCTGCTGGTAGACAGTACTTTAATTCTCTTGACTTCCAAAGTCCATGTTCATCTTCTTCTGCCCCCAATCGTGTCCATTTTTCCTTTTCTCCTTGTGATGCTTATTGTTGAATTTTGATCAACTCCTCTTCACTGGGCATTTGCTTCACATCTTGAGCTACTAAGACTTGCTCAGGTTCTTTTGATTGTAAGGCAATTCTCTTGGCTTCTGCATCTGCAAATGCATTTCCTTTAGCTTCCATGGTTTGGCTCTTAGTATGTGCTTGTACCTTGATTATGCCAATTCTTTAAGGCAGTTCCAATGCCCTGAAGAGTTCCATAATCAAACTGGCATGTTTGATGGGTTTTCCGTTTGCACCTTTGAAGTCCCTACTTTTCCAAATAACAGCGTAATCCTGGGACACTCCCCAAGCATAGCGTGAATCTGTGTAGATGTTAGCTGTCATGTTTTCAGCATGTATGCAGGCTTTGGTCATTGCTATGAGTTCTGCTTCTTGTGCTGACATGCTTGGTGTCAATGGTCCAGAGTCTATGACTTCAGTTTCAGTTGTTACTGCATATCCTGTCCTTGGGGATCCATTATCATAATATCTTGATCCATCGACGAACAGGTTCATGTCTGGATTGTCCAGTGGGGTATCTTGGACATTAGGAAGAGGTAAAGTCTCTAATTCCATGAGGGCTAGGCAATCATGTAGAGATGATTGTGTTGTATTTTCTGCGTCTGTAGCAGCATTTTCCTCCTCATCTGACGATTCACCATCATTACCATTTCCCCCTCTCCTCCCCTCTTTTGAATCGTTGATGGGAAGGAGTGTAGCTGGGTTTAGTACAGTGCATCTTGTGATGGTGACATGGGAGGCGCTTAATAGCGCTACTTCATATTTGGTAAGTCTGGCTGCAGAAAGATGCTTGGTTTTTTTCTTGACTTAGTATTTCTGTTACAGCGTGAGGTACTTGTATACATAGTGGATGATCAAGCACAATGTCTGCCACCTTTTCCTTGAGTATCGCTGCTGCTGCCACTGCTCGGACACAGGATGGTGCTCCTCTGATAATCGGATCCAGCTGGGCTGAATAATATGCCACTGGTCTTTGTTTTGGTCCGTATTTCTGGGTGAGCACCCCTAAAGAATGCTCCCTGTTTTCATGGCAGAATAGGTTAAAAGGCTGTTTGTAATCAGGCAATCCCAATGCTGGGGCTGTTATTATGGCTTGCTTTAGTTTTCTTACTGCTTCTTCAATGGTGTCCCTGTTTTCTGCTGACGCCTCCTTTTTTGTTAATTCATATAGGGGTTGCATCAGTAATGAGGCTGAGGGTATCCATTCTTTGCAGTATCCAATAAGGCCCAGGAAAGCTCTGATTTCTTTTAATGTTCTTGGGGGGGTTTTCTTGAGTTATTGCTTTTGTTCTTTCATCAGTAAGGTGCCTTGTTCCTTGGGATATGCAGTGTCCTAAAAAAAAACTAAAAAAAAAACAACTTTTTTCTGTACTAGCTGTAGTTTTGTCTTTTGACACTCTGCAATATTCTTCTGCCAAAAAGATGAGTAGTGATACTGTTTCCTTTTTGCACTTCTCTTCTGTCTCTGCAGCAATAAGCAGATCATCGACATTTTGAACTAACTGGGTGTCTGTAAAGTGCGGTGTTATGGCTTTTGATTGTGCTTCTGTAAGAGGATATTGTCTGATTGATACTGGTTGCGTTCCTGGTTTCAGCTGTAGCTGTACTGGCTGAACCCGCATGTGTCCAACATCATTCTTTCCTTTGGACCAGAGTTTTTCTGGTACTGCCTTTAACCAGTCAGGTACATCAGTCAAATCTTGTTTTGGTGCTGGGTTGGAATCTTGTCTTATATGATATATCTGTATGGCTGCTTCCATCTGTTGATGAACCTTCTCTGGTAATTTACTGGAAAATTTAATTCCTTTTGGTGTGTACTGTATGCAGGCTTGAATCAACTTTAGAACATCTGCTCCTAATAAGTTTACTGGACAAGTACTAGAGGTGAGGAATTGGACCGGAATGGGAGTTTCAAGTCTTCAATGGTTAATACCATAGGTTTAATTTCCTTTAATTTCACTGTAGTTCCTTCTAAACCAGTTGCTAGAAGTGTCTTAGTGGTCATTAATTCACTTGGTACCTCCTGTTGCTGTAAAATAGTTCGGCTTGCTCCAGAGTCTATAATGCATTGATATTGGTGACCTGTTGGCAGTACAAGGGTCACTTGATCATTTTCTTGTTCAGATGGTGTTTTGGCAGGGAGGTACCTCGGGAAGCCACTTTTTCATGCTTTAGGTTTTTCTTGCTGGTTTTCACACCATTCTTTGTATTTCCTGCAATTTTTTTTTTTTTTTTAAATGTCCTTCTTGCTTGCAGAAATAACACTTTCTGTCACCTTGCTTGGTTCCTTCTTTTGAGTTCCTTCTGGTGGCCCCTTATGATGGGCTTCTGGTCTTCCACCTGCTTTGTTTCTATACAACGTGTACTGTTACCTTCGGTATTACATTCTTTTCTTTGGCTTTTCTTATTTTTTCATTCTCCCTTTCCTCCATTCCTTCTAGCACCTGAACTATTGCGTTAAGTTCCATATAAGAAGTTTCTGGCCTAACCTGGAACAACTGAGTTCTATAGGCTTCTGACAACCCATTTAGGAATTTAGTCTTTAACAGTCTTTTGTGTTGAGGGTTATCTGTTGCATATCCATTTATCAGTGTGTCGTATAGTGACTTTATCATTGTAAGTTCTGATGGACTCAGTCTTCTCCTGTTTCAAGTCTGGGGCTGCTGGTGCCCTGAGTGTCTGTGCATGACACCATCTCTTAAGTCTTGTCATGTACATTTTTCCACTTTCGAACGTTGTTCTATTTTCCTCTGCCGGGGCGGCCTCTATGGCTGGGCAATCGTTTGCTGCAATTGCTACTGCCATGGTGCTCACTGCTTGAGCTGTTCCTGGTCCTAGTATAGCCTCACACAACTGGTGATAGTCGACCCATGCTGGTGTCCATATGGCTTGAATTCTTTCCATATAGACATAAAATGCTGCTGGGTTTTTTCTAGGATCTGGGGACTCTGCAACTATATTTGCGAGGTTGTTGCCATACCATGGTTTGTGGTGTTGGCTCTGTACGATGTATGGTTCATCCACCCTGGTTGCATCATTTGTGTTGCGTATTCTCTGCACTTGTACTGGATACAGAGAAATAGGCAATGATGACCGTCTTTCAGCATTTCTAGTTGCATAGTTATCTTGGCATGGCGGTTCATGGGGTGAAATCCAGTTTCCACAATTTGGGCAATGTTCATATCCTTCTGGAACGCAAAACTGACATACCGGACACAATCTTTCTGGAAAATATGTCACTTTATTCTGTACATTATGTACCTGGGCATGAAAAGCTGTAGAGGCTGTGTCTTGACCCCTTGCTTCTCCTCTCCGCCTGATTTGCACCCTTTCGCCTATAGGCCCTCATTCCGAGTTGATCGGTCGCAAGGCGAATTTAGCAGAGTTACACACGCTAAGCCGCCGCCTACTGGGAGTGAATCTTAGCTTCTTAAAATTGCGACCGATGTATTCGCAATATTGCGATTACTAACTACTTAGCAGTTTCTGAGTAGCTCCAGACTTACTCTGCCTGTGCGATCATTTCAGTGCTTGTCGTTCCTGGTTGACGTCACAAACACACCCAGCGTTCGCCCAGGCACTCCCACCGTTTCCCCGGCCACTCCTGCGTTTTTTCCGGAAACGGTAGCGTTTTCAGCCACACGCCCCTGAAACGCCGTGTTTCCGCCCAGTAACACCCATTTCCTGTCAATCACATTACGATCGCCGGAGCGAAGAAAAAGCCGTGAGTAAAAATACTTTCATCATAGTAAAGTTACTTGGCGCAGTCGCAGTGCGAACATTGCGCATGCGTACTAAGCGGATTTTCACTGCGATGCGATGAAAAATACCGAGCGAACAACTCGGAATGAGGGCCATAGTTCCTGATTGTGGACTATTGTTTACTGGACTCATAGCTTGATTCCAGGTGTCCACCACTCGTTTAAACATGAGGGGAGCTTTAGGTGGCCAGTTTCTTTGGTTTGATCTTGTTGGGGTTTCTTGTGATAAAGTATCAGGACACTGGGGCATACACATAGCTCAGGTAAATCATTCGGGTTTTCAACCACAGATCCTTTCAAGATAGGGCTGATTATTCGCCACTCTTTTCCTGGTTCATCTCTTTTCAATTTCACTGTTAGTGAGCTTGCAGATGATTCAATTCTGTTCATACTAGGGGTACCTGGGTGTGCATGCATGTCTGAGTATAGGGGTGGGGTATAGTGTGGAGGTGCTGTTGCTGGAATCACAGGCAGTGAGTTTAACGCTGGTTGTGGTGCTATTAGGTACTCTGGTACAATGGGGAAATCATTTTCCTCATCTCTTCTTCTATTTTCTGCTTCTAATTCTTTTGCTACAGTGATCCAGATGGATACTTGATCTCTACAATTATGCTTAATTATCCAACTCTTGTTACAGGAGGCAAATTTTTCCCATTTCTCTAAGTCTAGTGTCCCTTCTGACGGAAAACCTGCTCTTTTGAACATTTTTACTTATTCCTTTCAGAGCTTTCCTCCCCTCCCTGTTACTAACAATATCCACGGGTTTGTCGGGCCCTGACATCTTTACAGACTGCGCTCCCATGCCTGGGTGTGTGTGCGCAGAACCCCTCCTGATGTGGTATTTTAGTAACCCCTTATGAGGGACTTAAAATCTCCTTCCAGAGCTTTCCTCCCCTCCCTGTTACTAACAATATCCACGGGTTTGTCGGGCCCTGACATCTTTACAGACTGCGCTCCCATGCCTGGGTTTGTGTGCGCAGAACCCCTCCTGATGTGGTATTTTAGTAACCCCTTATGAGGGAATTAAAATCTCCTTGTGAGACGCTGACTCTGAAGAATCTCTTCTATCCTTGTACCTAAAGTGCTCCTTAAATCCGTCTGTGGACAAATGACTGGGGTTGTAGTGTTACTCCTTCCTCCCTGTATTAATGGAAAATCTATTAGTACTGCTCCCCAGGTGAGACCTACATAATAGATTATTTCTTCTGGATCACTGAGATGCGTCCCTAATATTATTGTTAAGTCACTCCAAGGGTCTATCCCCCTGCTTATATAGACTCCTGCTTGTACCAGTACCCCTGTTGTTCCTTGTGTTTCCTTTCAGACAGTAGTTGTTCTTTATTACTGACCCAATCCTACCCCTTAACTGTCTTGCATAGGGACATACAATATATACAGTACAATGTGTGCAGGAGAATCTAGTTGCTGACCCTGGTTTCATTATTTAGCAGACACCCGACTCCCCCCACCTTTTCAAAAGCATATTGACAGAGTACATACAACAGTGCAAGGATCCCAAAACAAGGATGACAATAAGTGCTATATCTGACACTCTCGACCACCTCTTATATCTGGTTTTTCTGTCTTCTGGATACCCTCTTACTGCTATGTCTGTTATCTGTGTGCACGGCAGCTGTTTGAGGCTGTACGGGCAAATGGGTCTTAGACCTGGGATTATGTGGTTTCTAGGCCAATAGGTTATGATGTTAGACCAATCATTCTCAATGTAATGTTCCAACAAATCCCTTTTTAAATGACAACCTATTGTACAATAAAATTCATCATCATTTTCCACATAACCAAATGAGACTTCAGTGCTTGTAATTGCCACCAATCTTGGTGCTACAGACCCTTTGTATTTTCTTAACACAACAACACAGGTACAAGATTTGCATACACCTCTTTGGTTATTTATCAATTCAAACTGTTTATCAGCATTAGAATACACCTTGGCCATACGCCACCTTTTAAAAATGTAAACGTTTCCTGGATATTTGATTAATTCCCCCTGTGCACTTGTGACAAATTAGCTGAAGATATTTACTCACAATTTAACAATATAACATACATGTATGGTACCTTAAAAAAAATTCTTCTGACTGACAATGGGCTCTTTAAGATATTCTCTGATCTTCCCAACTGGACTTCCCCAGATCCATTCAAGAAGCGCTGAGTCAAGTGAGCAGGTAGAAATCTACACATTAAATCTAACTTAATGGGGTTTTTTTATCAGCGGTTCCTGAAAGATCAGAGGATTTGTTGCCAGTGGAGGAGATGCTGGAATATCCCGGACAATGCTCCCAAAATGTTAGGGTAATTTAACCTCTTCTGGACTGGTCTATAAACTCTCTGCAGTCATCAGTCAGAATTCTGTTCCTTTAGCAACCGGTTGGAGGTCAGTGAATGAAAAGATGACACAGGATTATGTGTAACCTAAGCAGACCATAAGCTGACCTGCTAGGGACAGTCACAGGTTTATTTTTGTAGCTTAAGAAAAAGAATCATGCTTGCCAATACATTTAGCCAATCAGAATACACCTTGTATGTCTCAGAATCTGAAATACGTCAATTGTCATACAATGTTCCAAGTTGTTTTGTTAATTATCAGTCTTTTGGACATAAACTCAAAACATTCTTCAACATTCTTCTCTATTAGCCTTGGATATATCTGGTGTTGCCTTGTCCGCCTTGGATACATCTGGTGTTGCCTTGTCCTTGAACAATTCATGCTTTAAACAAGATATTCAGAGTATATAGTTTTCTGAATATCTGTGCAATATATTTAAGGATACATGAACACAGTTTGTGATTAACAGTAAATATCTTAATAAATGCGAAAAAGCGTGAATCAATATATTTGCTATACTGCGAAAGCTCCTACACCATCAGCAGTGTTACATGGTTTAACTGGTTTGGGATTGAAATGCCGGCGGTTGGGATGCCGGCGTTCAGAATACTGACCACAGCATCCCGATGATAAGACTCCCGACAAGGGACGGTAAATATGCTTACCTTCCCCCACTGGCCCCCTAACCCTCTCTTCTAGCAGCCTAACCCTAACCCTTCCTCCCCTGCAGCCTAACCCTAACCCTCCCAGATGGTGCCTAAATCTAACCTCCCTCCCCGCAGCCTAAACTTAACACCACCCCCCCCCACCCTGCAGCCTAACCCTCACTGGGGGGATGCCTAAACCTAACCTCCCCCCCTCCCTGCAGCCTAACCCTAACGCTCCCCCCGCAGCCTAAACCTAATCTTCCCCACCTAGTGGCCTACCCTCTCCGGCTGGTGACCCTATTTGGATGCCGGTGTTGGCATTCCGAGTAGTGTCGGAATTCCGGCGCCGGTATTCTGACTGCCGGTATACTGACCATATCGCGGTTTCACTAAGGTTTTTGCTCTGTTTTTGCTTAGCTCCCAAATCAGGATAATTATGTGTCATCCTTTCTTCATTTCCATCTTAATATAACATAAATTAAAACATGTCTATTCTGTACTTTCTATTTTTTTTATTGTTGTAGCAACAGTTTTTCTTGTTTGGGAGTATTCTATTAGCAGCTGTAATTTACCACTGCTAATAGGTTCGCCAGGGGCTATGCAATTAGCCCAGATGTGGCATACACTCCCCCCGATGCCGGCACTCATCGTGGATTATGCATCGGGTACCCCCAGACCCGCTAAGCATAATCCACGATAAATGGCGGCCGGAGCTGTGATTACGCATGGGATAGGAGAATTATTCTGGATCCTATATGTTATCGCACGGTTGCTGGTCATTGCATGACAAAAATATTGCGATATCAGGCCAATTTTTCTCAGCTGAAAATTGGATAACCCCCTTAGTTTGGCATGACACTAAGCATTGGATCCCCCACCCCCTTTAGAAAGCTAATGGGCATTGACCACGTATAATGTTGGGCCTTGAACGCCTTGCATAAACACTGAACCCCTTTTCTTTATAAATATTTATACAATTCTAAAAAGTGACACAAAAAAACATTATTGGACAGAAAGTGATTATTTGCCATTGCATGGTCCAAGATTGGACCTTGGGGAAATTAAGGGGAAAAAAATCTAGGACAAATACAGTGATCATTAATCTAATCATAAAATCCAATTTAGATTCATAGTTACTTGTGTCTCTGAGGATTACAATCAGGCAACTCATCGTCATTAGCACCTGTTCTAAATAACCCAGAATTTGAGTTCAGTCTTTAATGACAAAGAATATAATGACCTAGGAGCTCTGACCTAAAAAGGAAAAAAAAAATACATGAGATTAAGTAAATACTGAAAATGTTAAGTGGCAGCAGATTCATTGAATGTACACTATCATTGAAACCTTTTTGATTGTTCTGCTAAAAATAGAAGTCCTCACATTAATCAATGTCAAAATACTTCCTCCAAATTTAATTTCATTTAATTTCATCTAATTGGAGGTTCACAAATTGAGGCATTTAGATAAAAGGTGCACTGCAGAAAAATGAGTCTTTTTCTACTAAATATTGTGGTAAATCCTCAAAAAATGGAACTACTACAGTCATTTATAACATGGGAGCTATGTAACAAGGGGTTAACAGAGCAGCTATCAGCGATATCTTATGAATGTGGTCCTTCCGTTTTCATCTGCAAAAACAGTTCTATATCTTTTTAAGGAGACTGCAAAAACCAATTGATCACCAAAAGTTTGAGACATGGATTATCAAGAACGTGTAAAGTCAGGGCCAGATTAACAATGGGGCAGATGGAGCTCCAGCTCCAGGCCTTCACATAAAAATAGGCCCATCATCATGGCAGCATGACGATCATTAGCCAACAGCTGGCCACATGGTCTGCCATAAGCATAACTATTAAGATTGTATTTCTATTTTTCTCACATATTTATGCATTTTTTTTATATTTTTACATATTTAGGGAGATATTGGAGTTGATAGTGTAGGGGATGTACACACCCATATGGCTCTGGCCACACCCACACAGCACTGATCACACCTCCCCCATTTTTCACAATAGGCCCTTGAAAATTTTCAGCTCCAGGCCCATGTGGCCCTTAATCCGGCCCTGTGTAAAGTATTAGGCAGCCAAGTACAAAGAAACAATATAATAATAAAAAAGAAGCTAGTTTGATCTGTATATTTAAGTGGAGAGTCACATCTTGGGAAAGGGAACTGCTTGTAAATAATGTCTGTGAAAATCTGAAGCCTTAAGGGCCCTACACATTGAGCGATCCACCGCCGAGCTGCCCGACGGGGGATACGGCCGATGGGCGACCCGGTGGTGGGGGGGCAGTGACGGGGGGAGTGAAGTTTCTTCTCTCCCCCCATCACCCAGCTCCATAGAAGTGCAGGCAATTATGGACGAGATCGTCCATATTGGCCTGCATGCACAGGCGACGGAGCACCAGCGATGAACGAGCGAGGGGCCGCGCATCGTTCATCGCTGGTGCCTCCACACTCAAAGATTTGAACGGTATTTCGTTCATTAATGAACGAGATCGTTCATATCTTTGAGTATTATCGCCCAGTGTGTAGGGCCTATTAAAGTGAGCATCATCATTTATTTTCCAAATGCCTTGATGATTAAGGACAGATGTGTCAATCTTTGCACAGAATTAGGTATACACACATAGGGGGTAATTCAGACCTCAACGCGATCAGGTCTGTACTGTGCATGCATATGCACTGCAATGCGCCGGCACGTCAGACAACTGCACCGGGCATCGGTGCATAGTGACGGGATGGTGCAAAAAAAAGCTATCGCACGGGCGATCGCAAGGTGACTGACAGGAAGAGGCCGTTTGTGGGTGGCAACTGACCATTTTGTAGTAGTGTCCGGGAAAATGCAAGAGGGACCAGGCGTTTGGAGGGAGGGTTTCTGACGTCAGCTTCGGCCCCGATCATCGCAGCGGCTGAGTAAGTCCCGGGCTGAGCAGAGACTGCACAAACTGATGTTTGTGCATCTCTGCTACAAATGCGAATGCACACCTGCACACAGCAAATACCCTCCCCCTGTAGGCGGCGACTACCTGATCGCAGGGCTGCAAAAAATGCACCCTAGCGATCAAGTCTGAATTACCCCCATAGACAGAAGTCAATAGTGCTTCCAGATCGTTCTGCACATCGATGGAGTACACTACCTGGTTATGAGTCAATGAGTTGACAGTCAACAGGTCGAAACCATATGGTCGACATGCACAAGGTTGACATTGTGAAGATGTTGTCAGGGTCAAGAGGTCAACGGGATCAAAAAGTTGACACAGAAATGGTCGCCACATGAAAAGGTCAACATGCGTTTTTGTGTGTAAAATTTGACCTTTTAGCACGTGGAACCCCAATTAGCGTACCGCTTCCCTTTGCATGGCTCGCTTCACTCTCCATGCTTCATGCAGTTACTATTCTCAATCCTAGTCCATGTGGATGGTAAAGCATGAAAAAGTTTAATAAATGACAATGTCAATCTTTTCATGTGTTGACCATTGTCATGTTGACCATTTGAACCTGTCGACCTTTTGACCATGTCAATCAAATGCATGTTGACCATTCAATGTCGACATATTGACTGTCAACCTTTTGACTGTCGACCTATCAACCGGATACCTCCATGAAATGGGTGTTTCTGGGCAGTAACAGGGCAGTGACCATGCAAGTGCACAGAATGGTTCTGTCTTGTGGGAATGTCATGGGAATGTTGTGGGCATGTATGCCAGATTCTGTGCTTGATCTTGGCACATGTACTGATATTGGACTCCTGTCTAATGATGACAATCGCAGTTGGGGACAAAAAAAGATAAAGTGAACGGAGATAAAGCACCAGACAAATCAGCTCCTAACTGCTACGTCATACGCTGTGTGAATGACAGTGAGGAGCTGATTGGCTGGCACTTTCTCTCTGTTCACTTTATCTCTATCCAAGGCTTAATAAAAGTAGACCCCATAATAACAGTGGGTGGTATAGGCTTCCATGTGAAGATGCACAGATTTTAATTATACACAAGCAGGTTCTCGCATTACCATTAGAAAGTAAGTAGGCTACCATGGCCGAACAGAAGGTTGCAGTGAGTACGTATGACTCTGAATCAAGTACCATATGTGGAAATATGAATTTACACTTTTGGATGAGCACCACAGGAAAGAAAAGAAAAATACATTTAATACATAGGGGTATGTGCAATTGCGTTCGAATTCATGAAAATGTCGAAAAACGGGGCTTTTTCGACAAAAAAAACCTGTCGAATTGGATTCGACAATGCAATACAGTACTTTTCGTCAAAATACCTGCCGTTTCAGATTCGACTTTTTGCAAATCGACATTTTCAAAATTCGACATGTCTGCAATGGTCAAAATGCGGCTTTTCGACAAAAGTATATTCAATTGAAGAATGTCGATTCGACAACCGTGCTTATCGACAGTCATTTCGTCAATTTCAGTCCGCCTCACTTTGCTGGCGAGAGCTGATTAAAACATTTTTTAAAATGTATTTTTTTTGCTTTTTGGATTGCTAATAGCATATCTATTTATATTTGAAGGGATTACCTACTTGGTTTGTCTTTTTTTGACTCACAAGTATTTAATTGATTTTTAAAAATAATATTTTTTTCTTCACTCTGCTGAGGGAAATGTACCCATGATTCCACAGTTTTACCCAGGATACACTTCTCCAAAGCCACTCCTCTCTCCCGGTTTTGAGACTTCAGGGGGAAGGAGCCATTACAGTCAGCTCTCTTGTGGAATCGTTTTTTTAGGACAATCCCTGCATTTTAACACATTTATATCCTATTTTTGTACTGACTACAATAATGGAGCCTTTTTCTGACCAGATTGTGATGTTCATGCTGGCTGCAAGCATTGAGGAAGAAAGGGCTGGTGAACATCAGGATCAAAGTTAGCAAATGTCTGCATTGGGTGAGTCAGTATTGCGTGTTTCATTTCCACATCCGCGCCAGTATCGCACTAGGCGTGAACTGGAGGATCTCAGCGAGTTCGAGGTGATTCAAAATTATCGCTTATCGACTCGCGACATATATTCGCTGTACGCTCTGTTGGAGGCCGACCTGGAACCTCGGGCACGGACCAATCGCGCAGTCAGCAGTTTCCAGAAACTGCTGGCTACGTTACATTTTTTGGTGTCAGGCACATTCCAGCCTACTTTGTCTCAAACATGCGGTTTTTCACAGTCTACACTGTCGCGCTGTATAATTGACGATCCAGTTCATCAGATTTCCAGATATGGACAGCGGATGGCGAGAGATCAAATTAGGCTTTTTCACCAAACACAAATTTCCCAATGTTCTGGGCGCGATTGACTGTACCCACATGCAGATCAGACCGCCACGGAATTCGGAAGAATGTTTTCGGAACTGAAAACAATTCCATTCCATGAATATACAGGCGGTCTGTGATGTCAACATGAAATTTTAGAATATTTTTGTGGGATTCCCTGGATCGTCTCACGACTCCTTCATCCTAAGCCAGTCATTGCTGTTTGACGATTTCGAAACAGGAAAAATGCCGGGTGGCTGGCTGTTAGGTATTTATTTTTATTTTTTATATTACCCATAATTTTTCTTATTTCCATAGACGATGTGGGTTATCCCAACAAATCTTGGCTCTTGACCCCATTGTCTAATCCTGTTGGTGAAGCAGAAAAACGTTACCAAGAGACACACAAAGCATCGAGGTGAGTAATTGAGCGTGCCTTCGGTGTACTTAAAAGCCGGTTTAGATGTTTAGACACTTCCGGTGGTGCTCTTTTGTACTCACCGGCGAAGGTTTGTGGCATGGTAAATGCATGTTGTATTTTACACAACATATGTGTCGCAAACCGTTTGCCGGTGAC
The DNA here is from genome assembly GCF_028390025.1 of Pseudophryne corroboree. NCBI lineage: Eukaryota > Metazoa > Chordata > Amphibia > Anura > Myobatrachidae > Pseudophryne > Pseudophryne corroboree. The sequence goes on from NC_086446.1 coordinate 402,016,753, forward strand.
TCTTCGTCGCAGGGCTTTCCGGTGCGGGAACCGTTCTTCTGCTCCACCGGTGGGTATGGATGAAGGAGATGATTCTCGACGGACATTGATCCAAAGCTTTTTTTCCACTGCCTGTGAGTATACTTGTAATATTTGAATTATCGTGTAAACTGAGATTGTAATATTCTAAAAAAAAAAAAAAAAGTTTATTTATGTAGTTCAGAGTTTTACGTCCTGTTGACGCACCTTCCCAGCAATGTTTTCAATGTTTCGTCCTGTTGACGACCCGTTACCCCCTGTTTTTTCCTGTTGTTGGGTTGCCGCAAATATTGGACCCGTTTATCCCACTCTACCATGGGCAACCTACTTGTGATGTGGACCTGAACCTCCGCCATGTAGCAGACAACCCTCCTCAGGTGAGATGTATTGCCCAAAACTCCCTCTTGACCAAGTAACCCCGGCATGTCCAAAATGCAGCCCTCCGGCATTTGTAAAACTGCACATCCAATCATGCCCTGACACAGCAATGCTTACTCTGTGTCAGGGAATGTTTGGATGTCTAGTTTCTCAAGTGCCGGAGGGTTGCATTTGGGACAAAGGCCGATGTAACCTGCTTGTACCTTGTCTTTGGATGACACAAATACCTGGAACCTCATACTATTCTCTTCCACAGGTCTTGCGGAGTATCCTTCCCAAGGTACAGGAACCAGCGTGGATGTCAAGGGACAAGACAGTTCCCCTGCTGTACCATGGGTGACCTACCACAATACCACTGCATCTCTGAAATGCCATATTTTACATTTTATCAACTAATAATTTAAAGAAAAACCACACAAAAATTCTCATTTTAAAAATTTATTGAAGAATTAAAATCGTATTTTTTTTTGGATTAAAAAATAAATTGAAATAAAAACAAAAAAAGTAGTGTTTGTTCTTCTTTACATTCTTTTCTTGTGTAGAGATCTGTGGGAAAAAAAAAGAAAATTCCATATTAAGTAAAGACACTAATGATGTCATGTTCATTACTTTCCCAAGAACATTTGTGGAACCACACAGTCCAGCATGACCCATTGCTGGACTGTGTTGTTCCCCAAGGGCAGGCCGTCCAAAGTGGCAGAGTGGTATCAGTGGTCAGCACTTTGACACGCCTGCACTTGTGGAACCACACAGCCCAGCATGACCCATTGCTGGACTGTGTTGTTCCCCAAGGGCAGGCGGTCCAAAGTGGCAGAGTGGTGTCAGTGGTCAGCACTTTGACACGCCTGCCCTTGGGGAACCACGCAGTCCAGCATGACCCATTGCTGAACTGTGTTGTTCCCCAAGAGCAGGCGGTCCAATTTTTCTTGAATATATACATTGAAACATGGCTTTACTCACCTTGGTACGCACAACATGAACTACGCCGTCCACTTCAATTTTCCACCCAATCCTATGAAGAAGCCAAAAACAAACACTAGTGAAGAGTAAATTCACACAACAGTGAAAGCCTAATTTACACCAATACAAAAAGGAGTTTGTTTTTTAAAAAAAAAGTGGTATCAGAATAGCTCTTTGGCCCATCATATATGTAACCACAAGGAGCTTTCATCAGTTACCACACGCGCCCGCATACATGCCCGCGCATGTATTACTAGACATAAAGCTCCTTGGTAGTATCCGGTCAGGGGTGGGGGAGCCCAACACAAATATAAAACAATAGTAAGAAAAAAAAAACTAATGGGAGGGGGAGAAAGGGAAACATGAAAAACATAAAGAGTAAATAATAAAACAATACGACCGGGCTTATGGTGGTTGTCCGTCCGGATCCTCTTCTTTCTCCTGATGGGGCGTCGATGCCCTGAGCGGCTGTGGAGTGCATTGACTTGGCCTCGGTGGCCGTGCTGGTGTAGATGATGCGGCCGGTGTTGGTGGTGGAGGCATCTGGTAGGTGGGGTACATCCCTATATATCCTTGGTACAGCTGTGACCGTCCATACCAGGATGGTGGTGGAGGAAGGGAAGGAGGCGTCCGTGTGGCTTGTGATGGCGGATGTGGTGGTTCACCAGCGTGTTGATGAGCTGGGTCTAGGAGCTTATCGTACATCATCTGCAGTGTGGTTGCGATGATCTGGTGGCTGGCTGCCGAATGTCGTTGGCTCTCCGACATGTTGTCAATGCTGTGTGCCAGGCATGATGTGTTATCCACCAGCCGGTTGATGGATGTGGCCAGAACTTGAAGGATGTCCATAGTCTCCCTGTGATCTTCTTGTCTGGTCTGTTGCGTTTCTGCCGTGCTGTCGGCAAGAGCCTTTTGCATTTCAACCAGACCGTTTGCCATCTTCTCCATTGTCTTCTCAATGGCGTCCAGTCTGGTTTCAACGACATTCGTATAGTTATCCTGGCGGGCAGTCATCTCTGCTGCCAGGGTGTGTACCCTCTGAACATTTGAGGGATCCTGCCCTTCCTGTACGTCTGCCACCAATTGCATTTGTGCAGCTGAAAAGAAAATTAGAAATTAGTAACACATTCATACATTTGTTTGAAGGATCACAATTTGATAATTACTCACACAGGGATGTAGAAACGTTAACCCTGTTGACTCAAACAGTTTGGGTCATGGGTCCACAAGGGTAGTGTCTTGTTGAGGCTCTTCGGTCACAGTCCCAGAGCTCCTGGAGAGATGACGAGCTGGTGATGGCCTGCGCGCAGGCGATGTAGTTTGGCGCCAACCTGATGGTGTGGTCGCCGACGGTGTCTGGCGCGCAGGTGACGTTCTGCGCGCTGACGATGTGTGGCGCGCAGGTGATGATCTGCACGCTGCTGATGCTTGCTGCGCAGGTGATGGTCCGCGCGTTGCTGCTGATGCCTGCTGTGCAGGTGATGGTCCGCGCGCTGCCGATGTCCTGCGCGCAGGTGATGTCCTCTGGGCAGGCGTGTCTGGGGAAAAAGAACAAACACATTAGCAAATAAAAATATTTAAAAAAAAGATTTAGCACAGCTCATCTGAATGTATTCTTACCATCAGGCCTCCTTTTGTACTGCTTGTCTCCCGCCGTCTTCCGTCTTCTGGGCGGTTCTTCCTCCTCGGGAAAGCCAGCAGGACGGCTGGAGTTCACACCTCCGCGAACTCCTTGGACCATAACAGGGTTCATGCGCCTTTTAATAACGATCTCCCAGGGTAGCCACTTCAGATTGAGAGCCAGACCACCTCCCGTAGCTGTCTCATGTCGGCGCTGAATCCCCATCTTCTTCTTGGTCTGTCTGCGGCAATCACTGTACCGCTTCATGCAGTTTCTGGTGCTACGGCGGTTTCCAGATACTGCAGTGACTTGTCTCGCGATGGCATCCCAAATGTTTCACTTGGTCTTAGCTGCTGTGCTCTGTGCCTTTGGTCCATACAGAACATCGTAGGACCTGTCGACGCCATCCACTAGGGCACAGTTTTCCGCCTCAGTGTATCTGGGTCCACGCGGCTTCTTCTGTCCTGCGTCTTCACCAGTGGCTTCCTCCTCCGACTGATCCTCTGGCTGGCTTCTTGCCTTTAGGGATAAAAAAAAACCATGCATTTAATAAGATCGGTATGTACCTGTGAGTGTGTCAGTATCCCTGGCAGTGCGCAAAGATACCTGTAGGTGTGCATGGCAGTGCGCAAACTAGGGTGTGTCAAGTTGGATGCTATTGTGTCTGCAGGTGTTCACAGTATTTACCTTTCTATGCCTTTTCTTTTTCTATTGCTTCTCCCTTTGGTCCCTTGACGACCGCGGCTGGTCACTGCATGCCTGGTCGGTCGTATCCTCCTCCTGGGTCGGTTCCCACTCCTCATTGCTGTGCAGGGAAAATTCTTCTGAGGGGTGGGGGGAAGGGAGGGATCGGGGCCGCTTGTCCCTGGACATCTCTGTTGTAAAAAGAAAAAATATTTTTACAAGTTTAACACACATTACATAATTACATGCAACCACACGTCATGCTGTTGGGACCCCAGTGCTCAAGCAGGACCAAACACAACAACAACAAAAAATTTGAAAAATTGAAAAAACCTCAGCCAAACAAGCCAAAACCACCGTACAAGCATCCCTGCACATGCTGGAGGTCAACCAGTGCTAAAGTAGGAGCAAAAAAACATGTTTTGGAAACAAACGACAACACATGTCGGCCACATGGCTGATACCGACACACTCAAAGTCAGCCCAAACAAGCCAAAAAGTACCTCCAGCATGTGCAGGGATGCACCAGTGCTAAAATAGGAGCAAAAAAACATGTTTTTGAAACAAACGACAACACATGTCGGCCACATGGCAGATACCAACACACTCAAAAGTCACCACAAACAAGCCAAAAAGCATCCCTGCACATGCTGGAGGTCAACCAGTGCTAAAGTAGGAGCAAAAAAACATGTTTTGGAAACAAACGACAACACATGTCGGCCACATGGCAGATACCGACACACTCAAAAGCAGGGCCGAAACTAGGGGGGGGCTAGGGGGGCAGGCGACCTGGGCGCGGGATTGGAGGGGGCGCCGAGACCCCCTAACACCCGCCGCGGCAATTTTATAACTTTGAAACCCCCTTCTCCCCAGTGCCCAGCTCTGGGGGCGGGGTTTCGCGGAATGACGCGATTGCGTCGTGACGTCACGGCGCAAACGCGTCATTCCACGAAACCCCGCCGGAGGAGGGAGAAGGGGGAGCCGCGCAGACCGGACGAGGAGGGAGAGGCGGCTGAAGAGCGGCGAGAACCGCTTCAAATGTAAGTCAGCCCCTCTCCCTTCCTCTCTCTCTCTCTCTCTCTCCACCACCTGCCGCAATGTGTAAAATGGGGACCTGTGCCTGCCGCAATGTGTAAAATGGGGACCTGTGCCTGCCGCAATGTGTAAAATGGGGACCTGTGCCTGCCGCAATGTGTAAAATGGGGACACTTTTTCCTGCCGCAATGTGTAAAATGGGGACACTTGCCAGCGTACTGTGTAAAATGGGGACCTGTGCCTGCCGCAATGTGTAAAATGGGGACACTTGCCAGCGTACTGTGTAAAATGGGGACCTGTGCCTGCCGCAATGTGTAAAATGGGGACACTTTTTCCTGCCGCAATGTGTAAAATGGGGACACTTGCCAGCGTACTGTGTAAAATGGGGACACGTGCCTGCCGCAATGTGTAAAATGGGGACACTTTTTCCTGCCGCAATGTGTAAAATGGGGACACTTGCCAGCGTACTGTGTAAAATGGGGACACGTGCCTGCCGCAATGTGTAAAATGGGGACACTTTTTCCTGCCGCAATGTGTAAAATGGGGACACCTGTCTGCCGCAATGTGTAAAATGGGGTCACCTGTCTGCCGCAATGTGTAAAATGGGGACACTTTTTCCTGCCGCAATGTGTAAAATGGGGACACCTGTCTGCCGCAATGTGTAAAATGGGGTCACCTGTCTGCCGCAATGTGTAAAATGGGGAATGGGGACACTAGCCTGTCGTACTGTGTAAAATGGGGACACTTTTTCCTGGATATGAAATTTATGTTAGAAAAGGCAATTTTTCAGGTAAAAAAGTTCTGAAAGAGATATATATATAATATTTTTATTCATGTATTTATTTATTTTTATTTTTATTTTTTATTTTTATTTATTTATTGTAAAATATATATTTTTTTTTTTTTGCGGGGGGTGGGGTGTCAAATGACTACCTTGCCCCGGGTGACAAAAATCCTAGTTTCGGCCCTGTCAAAAGTCACCACAAACAAGCCAAAAAGCATCCCTGCAAGTGCTGGAGGTACAACAATGCAAAAGCATGACCCAAAAAAAAAACATTTTATGAAAAAAAAACGTGAAAAACTACCCCCAAACACAAAACTCCAAAAAAACATGCAGAGATACAAGCAGGACCTGCAGCAATCCAAACAGGACATATATACACATACCTGCACACATATACATACCCCAAACACCCCAAAGCAACGCCACATGTACACCTCATGGCACCCCCCCACTACACAAACACATACATGCAACACCAGACCACATGTGGTACTTACTGTACCTACAAATGTAGAAATCACTCCAAAAACGACTCTCCTCTGGGGTAACAGGTATCCTGTCCGTCCTGGATTAAAGCCTGCTGGGTGCACAAACGATGGGGGTAATTCCAAGTTTATCACAGCAGGATTTTGTTACCAGTTGGGCAAAACCATGTGCACTGCAGGGGAGGCAGAAAGAGTTAGATTTGGGTGGGTTATTTTATTTCTGTGCAGGTAAATACTGGCTGCTTTATTTTTACACTGCAAATTAGATTGCAGATTGAACACACCACACCCAAATCTAACTCTCTCTGCACATGTTAAATTTGCCTCCCCTGCAGTGCACATGGTTTTGCCCAACTGCTAAAAAAAATTCCTGCTGCGATCAACTTGGAATTACCCCCGATACCACAGCAAACAACAACCAATTTGCTAGCTCTGCACCTCCACACACCTCTCTGCAGGTTCACAAAATGGCTGAGCACGCAACAAACGAGCCCTATAAAGGGCTCCAAACGGCGGGAAGTCGAATCCAGGACGCCCACTACTCGACGATTGGTCCGTTATTCGACAAGGGGAGTGTCGAATGAGTTATGTATTGAATATGTCGAATTCATGGTCCCGGGTGGAGGGTTTCGGCTGTCAAGTATGTGCCGAATCTTAAAACGTCGAAAAAAAGGCGCAATTCGTCCGGAATTGCATATACCTTATAAACTTTTCAACATGATTGTGTACAATTTTGGTGCAGACTGTGGGGGTAATTCAGAGTTGGTTGATCACAGCAGCAAATTTGTTAGCAGTTGGGCAAAACCATGGGGGTCATTCAGAGTTGATCGCTCGCTAGCAGTTTTTAGCAGCCGTGCAAACGCATAGTCGCCGCCCACGGGGGAGTGTAATTTTGCTTTGCAGGAGTGCGAACGCCTGTGCAGCAGAGCGCCTGCAAACACATTTTGTGCAAAACAAGACCAGCCCTGTAGTTACTTATCCTGTGCGATAATTGCTGCGACGAGTGACACGGTAATGACGTCAGATACCCGCTTAGCAAACGCCCGGGCACGCCTATGTTTTTCCAAACACTCCCAGAAAATGGTCAGTTGACACCCAGTTGACCCCTTCCTGTCAATCTCCTTGCGTTCGGCTGTGCGATTGGAATCGTCGCTAGAACCAGTGCAAAACCACAAAGGACTTCATACCCATACGATGCGTGTGCACATTGTGGTGCATACACATGCACAGATTAGCCGTTTTTTTTCACTGATCGCTATGCAGCGAACAATGGCAGCTAGCGATCAACTCTGAATTAGCCCCCCATGTGCACTGCAGGTGTGGCAGATATAACATTTGCAGAGAGAGTAAAATTTGAGTGGGTGATATTGTTTCTGTGCAGGGTGAATACTGCCTGCTTTATTTTTACACTGCAATTTAGATTTCAGTTTGAACACCCCCCATCCAAATCTAACTCTCTCTCTGCACAAGTTATATCTGCCCCCATGCAGTGCACATGGGGGGCTAATTCAGAGTTGATTGCAGCAGAAAATTTGTTAGCAGTTGGGCAAAACCATGGGGGTGATTCCGAGTTGTTCGCTCGCTAGCTGCTTTTAGCAGCATTGCACAGGCTAAGCCGCCGCCCTCTGGGAGTGTATCTTAGTTTAGCAGAATTGCGAACGAAAGATTAGCAAAATTGCAAATAGAAATTCCTTAGCAGTTTCTGAGTAGCTCGAGACTTACTCACAGATTGCGATCAGCTCAGGCCGTTTCGTTCCTGGTTTAACGTCACGCACACGCCCAGCGTTCGGCTAGCCACTCCCCCGTTTCTCCAGACACTCCCTGACACGCCTGCGTTTTTCCGCACACTCCCAGAAAACGGCCAGTTTCCACCCAGAAACACCCACTTTCTGTCAATCACACTCCGATCACTTCAACGATGAAAATTCTTCGTTCGGACGTGAGTATGTCTACTAAGTTTTGTGCTAAAATACTTACCACATGCGCACTGCGAACCACGCGCATGCGCATTTTTGCCTTAATCGCTCTATTGCGAAAATCGTCAACGAGCGAACAATTCGGAATAATAATAATAATTTTATTTATATAGCGCTCTTTCTCCAACAGGACTCAAGGCGCTTTACAGATATCAAAAACAATGCACATGATACAGAGGATTTGAGTGATACAACAATAGATCAGCCACACAGACATAAAAGAAAACCTTAAGCACACAGAAAGCATAATGCAGGATTGGTGTAGGCATTTTGGGTAATAACTTCCAAGGGTTGTATATTCCACCCTCACAAGGTACCAGGTGCGGCAGCCATCTTGGGCGCTCAGCGTAGGATTACCCAGGGTGGAATAGTCCACCCCTAGAAGAGATGACACAAAATGGGGGTGATTTCAGAGTCCTACAGTTCAGAGAAGGGTTCCATCAAAACCATCAGGCCTATGTATTTTTCATCCCATCCACAAGTGTACCATATGGGGCAGCCATGTTGGGCGCACTTTGAAGGTTACACTGTGGGAGGTGAGCCATACAAGGGCCAAGTTCATATATGGGAAAACTGATGCTTATGATGCTTATGTAGTAGTATGATGTACCCTGCATGTAGGGCACAAAGGAAAGGTGTGCAATCAGTGGAGGTAAACATTACAGGAAAAACACATGGTGGGGTGGAAGCGAGCAATGGGGGGGGGGGGGGGGACACAATAGCAGGTAACTAGTGGCAGAAGTAGGATTGGGATAACATTTTGATCAGATCTTAGTAAGGGTGGGTAGGAGAATGTGGGGGGCATACTCAGAAGCAATGGGGATGTCCTTGCTGAGCCTGGTCCTGGTGCAGTGCCCCCACAGTTCCCTGTTCATCTTGATGGTTAGGCCCAGGGGCAGACTTGATGTTCTCAGCCAGAGAGGTGGTAAGCCTGGTCTTGGTGTTCTCATGTTTGAGATGAGGAGAAGCCACATAAAGGTCCAGAGTTTTTGGGCTGTATTGCAGTCCTTCTGTTATCTTGTTAGTTTGTTTGCCTTATTTTTTCCTTCGGTTTTACACAGGTATAACACTGCTGTTGATTTTCGCTGCCACTTGATAACTAGCCACTTCATATACTAGTCACTGCAGCGTCCTAATAGGCCTGGCGTCCTATGCTATACTGAGTAAATGAGTCTACAAACACATGTCCTTTCTGATTACAACCCCCTCCCCCACACAGCAACCCTCCCACCAAAAGGTGTTAATCAACTACCAAATGTGAGGTTTGTAAACCCCAGTCAATCACTATAAGTTTTTGCACACTACAGATATTAATCCACTTATAACAATTTTCTAAACAAGCAATGTAATGTGCAATGGTCTGCAATAATTACCAAATAGATCTTTACTAATAAAGTAGCAATGGTCTGCAATAATTACCTATTGACAAGAAGGTGTCAAAAAATAAAGCAGCCAGAATTTACCCTGCACAGAAACAATATAACCCACCCTAATCTAACTCTCTCTGAACATGTTATATCTGCCTCCCCCCCCCCCCTGCAGTGCACATGGGGGGTCCCCCCCATGACCCCCCATGTGCACTGCAGGGGAGGGGGCAGATATAACATGTTCAGAGAGAGTTAGATTTGGGTGGGTTATATTGTTTCTGTGCAGGGTAAATTCTGGCTGCTTTATTTTTACACTGCAATTTAGATTTCAGCCTGAACACACCCCACCCAAATCTAATTCTCTCTGCACATGTTACATCTGCCTCCCCTGCAGTGCACATGGTTTTGCCCAACTACTAACAACAGAGCCGGCCCTAACCAATATGATGCCCTAGGCAAGATTTTAGCTGGTGCCCCCTAGCACCACCGCTGGTTCTGCCTCTGACCTTGCACCTCTTTCCCAGCACCATCACCCCTCACCCATAGCAGTCCTTGTACCAGAGGCGGAACTACCGCCAGTGCAACCAGTGCATTGCACTGGGGCCCGCCTCTGTCCAGGGGCCCAAAGCATGTAATGAGTCAAACTGACTCATTACATGCCGCTGTGCGCTGCGGGCAACCGCTGCCCGCAGCGCACAGCCGCCCGGAGAGAGGAGAGGAGCAGCGGTAGTGTACGAGGGAGAAGGAGGAGGAGGGAGCCGAAGGAGGGAGCCGCAGCAGCGCTTTACTACTGGTGGAGGCGCTGCTGCTGCTGCCCCTCTGCTTCACTATAGGCTGTCTTCCGAGAACAGCCTATAGTGAAGCAGAGGGGCAGCAGCGCCTCCACCAATGACACAGCGCTGCTGCGGCTCCCTCCTCCACCTCCCTCCTCCTTCTCTCCAGCCCGGGAATCGTCTGACGCTGCACCGAGGAGCCTGAGCCAGCGGAGACGCCGGAGAGGGTAAGTATAATTCTTTCTTTCTGTCTCTTTCTTTCTGTCTTTCTTTCTTTCTTTGTTGGGACTGCCTTCCGCTATGTGCAAAAAGGGGGGACTGCCTGCCGCAATGTGTAAAAATGGGGGACTGCCTGCCACTATGTGTAAAAAGGGGGAATCTGACTGCCGCAATGTGTAAAAATGGGGAATCTGCCTGCCGCAATGTGTAAAAATGGGGGACTGCCTGCTGCAATGTGTAAAAACGGGGGACTGCCTGCCGCAATGTATAAAAAGGGGGAATCAGCCTGCCGCAATGTGTAAAAAGGGGGGACTGCCTGCCGCTATGTGTAAAAATGGGGAATCTGCCTGCCGCTATGTGTAAAAAGGGGGAATCTGCCTGCCATAATGTGTAAAAAGGGGGACTGCCTGCCGCAATGTGTAAAAAGGGGGAATCTGCCTGCCGCAATGTGTAAAAAGGGGGAATCTGCCTGCCGCAATGTGTAAAAACGGGGGACTGCCTGCCGCAATGTGTAAAAAGGGGGAATCTGCCTGCCGCAATGTGTAAAAAGGGGGGACTGCCTGCCGCTATGTGTAAAAATGGGGAATCTGCCTGCCGCTATGTGTAAAAAGGGGGAATCTGCCTGCCATAATGTGTAAAAAGGGGGACGCTGTCTGCCGTAATGTGTAACAAGGGCACGCTGTCTGCCGTAATGTGTAAAAAGGGGACGCTGTCTGCCGTTATGTGTAAAAAGTGCACGCTGTCTGCCGTAATGTGTAAAAAGGGGGGCGCTGTCTGCCATTATGTGTAAAAAGTGTACGCTGTCTGCCGCTATGTTTAACAAGAGCACGCTGTCTGCCGTTATGTGTAAAAAGTGTACGCTGTCTGCCGCTATGTGTAACAAGGGCACGCTGTCTGCCGTTATGTGTAAAAAGGGGACGCTGTCTGCCGTTATGTGTAAAAAGTGCACGTTGTCTGCCGTAATGTGTAAATAGGGGGACGCTGTCTGCCGTTATGTGTAAAAAGTGTACGCTGTCTGCCGCTATGTTTAACAAGGGCACGCTGTCTGCCGTTATGTGTAAAAAGTGTACGCTGTCTGCCGTTATGTGTAAAAAGTGTACACTGTCTGCCGCTATGTGTAACAAGGGCACGCTGTCTGCCGTAATGTGTAAAAAGGGGGACGCTGTCTGCCGTAATGTGTAAAAAGGGGGACGCTGTCTGCCGTAATGTGTAAAAAGGGGGACGCTGTCTGCCGTAATGTGTAAAAAGGGGACGCTGTCTGCCGTAATGTGTAAAAAGAGGAATCTGTCCGCTGTAAGGTGTAAAAGGGTCTCTACCTGGTGTAGTGGTGCTACTGTGCAGCGTAATTTGAAGAATGGAGACTACTGTGCACCGTTTTATGAATTGGTATTATTTTGTGGCCACACCCCTTCCCCACGAAGCCACGCCACTATGTATTTTTGCGCGCGCCTACGGCGCGCACTGCCCCTGTTTTGCATGAAGGGGTGGGGCTCCGATGCCGTTTCTTGCACACAGTGCTAAAATGTCTAGTTACGGCACTGTTGCTAGGTATCCATTTCTCTGGCCCTGAGCAGGTCCCCCTCACCAGATCCTCTCCAGGGGTGAGGGGGTGGACTTGGATGGGATGTGGGGGGGGGGGGCCCCAAAGCATTTTGTCGCACCTGGGCCCACCACTCGCTAGTTCCGCCACTGCCTTGTACCCTCTATATTTTAAATAGGAACAGTTCGCACATTTGACGAACAGCCCAAAAAGGGGCATCTTCTTGCTGGGAAGGGGCAAGGCCACACAATAGTAACCCCAATTCCAATTATGCCACACAGTACTGCAACTTTATTCACATTTTATCTTGCGATAGTGTCCATAATTCATATTACATCCCACAGTAGTATCACTTTACCTTATAAACGTTACTCCTCACAGTAGAGCCCCTTATTCACATTACATCACACTGAATTGCTCCTTATTCACATTACACCACACCATATTGCTCTTTATTCCTATTAGACGACACAGTAGTGCCCTTTCTATACGCAACGCCACATAGTAGAGTACCTTGGGGGTCATTCCGAGTTGTTCGCTCGTTATTTTTTTCTCGCAACGGATCGATTAGTCGCTAATGCGCATGCGCAATGTCCGCAGTGCGACTGCGCCAAGTAAATTTGCTATGCAGTTAGGAATTTTACTCACGGCATTACGAGGTTTTTTCTTCGCTCTGGTGATCTTAATGTGATTGACAGGAAGTGGGTGTTTCTGGGCGGAAACAGGCCGTTTTTTGGGTGTGTGTGAAAAAACGCTACCGTTTCTGGGAAAAACGCGGGAGTGGCTGGAGAAACGGAGGAGTGTCTGGGCGAACGCTGGGTGTGTTTGTGACGTCAAACCAGGAACGACAAGCACTGAACTGATCGCAGATGCCGAGTAAGTCTGGAGCTACTCAAAAACTGCTAAGAAGTGTTTATTCGCAATTCTGCTAATCTTTCGTTCGCAATTTTAATATGCTAAGATTCACTCCCAGTAGGCGGCGGCTTAGCGTGTGCAAAGCTGCTAAAAGCAGCTTGCGAGCGAACAACTCGGAATGACCACCCTTATACACATAATGCCACACATTAGTAATGCATTTATACAGAATTCCACACAGTAATGCCTCTTACACATATGAGACACAATAATGTCCTTATAAACATAATGCGCCTTACACATTATGACAACCTTTATTAATGCCCTTATACACATAATGACACACATAGTGCCCCCTACACATTTGCTGCACATTATTAGTGACCCTATACACATAATGACACACATACAGTAGTACCCTGTTACACATATGCCGCACATTATTAATGCCCTTATACACATAATGACACACATAGTGGCCCTTTACACATATGTTGCACATTATTAATGCATTTTTACATGACACACATAATGCTCCTTACACATATTCTGAACACTACTGCACAACCAACCCACTCACATGCACACAGCACTCACACTGCCACTAACACTGTGACCTCTGCCTCTGCTTGGATACAGATGTGTCCTCACAAATCTTGCATCAATGCTGTCGGGCACCTTTTTTATGAAAATGCATCTTATTTGCATTGCTATGTGGCTAGGATGAACAAGCAGCTTCTGCTGATTAAACTGAAATGCAGCATGTCTATATACTGTGCGAGACTGTGGCTGTATCTGCATATGAAATGCTACACACAGAATATAGGATTCCGCATATCATTTTAATCAGCAGAAGCTGCTGATGCCCCTAGGCATATCAAATGCCCTAGGCAATTGCGTAGTTTGCCTATGCCTATGGCCGGCTCTGAAACAAATTTGCTGCTGTGATCAACTCAGAATTAGGCCCAGTGTGCATATGTCCCCAATTGTCATGATATGCAGAAATCCATAAGGAGAAATTCAATTTAATATTTAATTTTTAAATGCTTAAAGAAAGCTCACGAAACGTTAGAAGCAAAATCAGACACAATGTGATGTTGTTAGTCATGGAGGTAAAAGACTACGAAGGTGAGTGAAATAATGGGGAAGCTGCAATTCAGTAACAAAGCTATATAAATATGAGTCTGGTTTTACTGAAATTGAAAACGGAAAAGCAGATCGTCTGAATCTAGGCACATACATGATTGGATGAGATTCATTCAAAGAAATCCATCTTCAAATTGGGCCAAAAAGTTTTTGGAGATCAATTCATGTATTTTCTCAAAAGCAGAAAGCTTTGATTAATATAAGTGTTGATGGATACAGTGGCATATGCAGGATTTCTACAGGGGTGGTTCCACAATCTCTCACTCTGCATAACATTGGAGCAAGTATGGGAGTCTGAGAGAGCAGTAGAAGAAACTAGTACCGACCCTGGAACATATATGTGCACATTAGTCTTTTTAAACACTAGATAGTGTTACTTATTAATACTTTATTCCAGGGGTGGCCGGACTTTTGGGACCTGGGATCTACTCTTTGTTCACTTACCTACCGGTGATCTACCGGTGTCAAATAACAACACCAATACTGACACACACATTTAAAAATAACATTAATAATGACACCATCAAATAATAACACCAATAATAATGCACACATTTAAAAATAGCATTAACAATGACGCCATCAAATAACACCACCAATAAGAACGTGTACATTTAGCATTAGTAATGACAACATTAAATAACAGCACCAATAGTAGTTCCCACATTACAATAAATAGGATTTTAATACATACCGGTAAATCCTTTTCTATTAGTCCGTAGAGGATGCTGGGGTCACCATAGAACCATGGGGTATAGACGGGATCCGCAGGAGACATGGGCACTTTAAGACTTTGAAAGGGTGTGAACTGGCTACTCCCTCTATGCCCCTCCTCCAGACTCCAGTTATAGGAACTGTGCCCAGGGAGACGGACATTTCGAGGAAAGGATTTATTGTTAAACTAAGGTGAGATTCATCCAGCTCACACCTCAAGCATGCTGCACAACGTGCCATTCAACAGAACACAAGCCAACGGCATGAACAATTGCAGCAACATGCTGACAATAAACGTAACACAACATGTGTGTAACCACAACTAATAACTGCAGATACAGTACGCACTAGGACGGGCGCCCAGCATCCTCTACGGAACCATAGAACCATAGGGTTATACCAAAGCTCTAGAACGGGCGGGAGAGTGCGGATGACTCTGCAGCACCGATTGACCGAACTTAAGGTCTTCATCGGCCAAGGTGTCAAACTTGTAGAACTTTGCAAATGTGTTTGACCCCGACCAAGTAGCTGCTCGGCAAAGTTGCAATACCGAGATCGCCCGGGCAGCCGCCCAGGATGAGCCCACCTTTCTAGTAGAATGGACCTTCACCGATTCCGGTAACGGCAATCCAGCCGTGGAATGAGCATGCTGAATCGTGTTACAGATCCAGCGTGCAATGGTCTGCTTGGAAGCAGGACACCCAACCTTGTTGGGAGCATACAGGACAAACAGAGCCTCTGTTTTCCTAATCTGAGCCATTCTGGCGATATAAATCTTCAAAGCTCTGACCACATCCAGAGATTTTGACTCAGCAAAGGCGTCAGTAGCCACAGGCACCACAATAGGTTGGTTCATGTGGAAAGAGGAAACCACCTTCAGTAGAAATTGTTGACGTGTCTTCAATTCAGCTCTATCTTCATGGAAGATCAAATAAGGGCTCTTGTGAGACAAGGCCGCTAACTCAGACACCCACCTTGCAGATGCCAAGGCCAACAGGATGAACACTTTCCAAGTGAGGAATTTCAACTCCACCTTCCGTAAAGGTTCAAACCAATGTGATTGAAGGAACTGCAACACCACATTAAGATCCCATGGTGCCACTGGAGGCACAAATGGAGGTTGGATGTGCAACACGCCTTTCACGAAAGTCTGAAATTCTGGAAGGGAGGCCAATTGTTTCTGAAAGAAAACCGATAAGGCTGAAATCTGTACCTTAATTGAGCCAATGTTTAGGCCCGCATCCACACCTGCTTGTAGAAAATGGAGAAAACGTCCTAGCCGAAACTCTTCCGTAGGAGCCCCCTTGTATTCACACCAAGAAACATATTTCCTCCAAATACGGTGGTAATATTTAGACGTTACCCCTTTTCTGGCCTGAATAAGTGTGGGAATTGCTTCACTGGGAATACCCTTATGGGCTAGGATTTTGCGCTCAACTGCCATGCCGTCAAACATAGCCGCAGTAAGTCCTGATACACGCATAGCCCCTGTTGTAACAGGTCCTCGTGCAGAGGAAGAGGCCAGGGATCTCCTATGAGCAATTCCTGAAGATCTGGATACCAAGCCCTCCTTGGTCAGTCTGGGACAATGAGGATCGCCTGAACCTTTGTTCTTCTTATGATCTTTAGAACTTTTGGAATGAGAGGAAGTGGAGGGAATACATACACTGACTGAAACACCCACGGTGTCACCAGAGCATCCACTGCAATTGCTTGAGGGTCCCTTGACCTGGAACAATATCTCTGAAGCTTCTTGTTGAGACGAGATGCCATCATGTCTACTTGAGGAACTCCCCAACGACCTGTCACCTCTGCGAAGACTTCTTGGTGGAGGCCCCATTCTCCTGGATGGAGATCGTGTCTGCTGAGGAAGTCTGCTTCCCAGTTGTTCACTCCTGGAATGAAGATAGCTGACAGAGCGCTTGTATACTTTTCCGCCCAACGGAAAATCCTTGTGGCTTCTGCCATTGCCGCTCTGCTTTTCGTTCCGCCCTGACGGTTTATGTATGCTACTGCTGTTACACTGTCCGACTGGATCAGTACAGGCAGATCTCAAAGAAGATGTTCCGCTTGCAGAAGGCCGTTGTAAATGGCCCTTAACTCCAGAACATTTATGTGGAGACAAGTTTCCTGACTTGACCATCTTCCTTGGAAGTTTTTTCCCATTGTGACTGCCCCCCCAGCCTCGGAGGCTTGCATCCGTGGTCACTAGGATCCAGTCCTGTATCTCGAACCTGCGCCCCCCTAGGAGGTGAGAGCTGTGCAGCCACCACAGGAGTGATACCCTGGTCTTAGAAGACAGGATTATCCTCCGGTGCATGTGTAGGTGGGACCCGGACCACTTGTCCAACAGGTCCCACTGGAACACTCTGGCATGGAACCTGCCAAACTGAATGGCTTCGTAGGCCGCAACCGTCTTCCCCAGCAACCGAATGCATTGATGGATTGACACTCTTGCTGGTTTCAGAATTTGTTTGACCAGACTCTGAAGTTCCAGAGCCTTTTCCATTGGAAGAAAGACTCTCTGTAGTTCTGTGTCCAATATCATTCCCAAAAACGACAACCAGTCGTCGGAATCAACTGTGATTTTGGCAAGTTTAGGAGCCAACCATGTTGCTGAAAAACTGTCAGGGAGATAGCAACGTTTTGCACCAACTGGTCCCTGGATCTCACTTTTATCAGGAGATCGTCTAAGTATGGGATAATCGTGACTCCTTGCTTGCGAAGGAGAACCATCATCTACGCCATCACTTTGGTGAAAATCCTCGGAGCCGTATACAGACCAAATGACAATCCTGAATTGCAAACCTCAGGTAAGCTTGATGCGGAGGATAAATGGGAACATGTAAGTAGGCATCCTTTATGTCCACCGACACCATAAAATCCCCTTCCTCCAGACTGAAGATCACTGCTCGGAGAGACTCCATCTTGAATTTGAATTTCTTTAGATAGAAATTTAGGGATTTCAGGTTTAGGATTGGTCTGACCGAGCCGTCCGGCTTCGGGACCACAAACAGGCTCAAATAAAAACCTTCTCCCTGTTGTGACTGGGGAACCCTGACGATAACTTGATTTTGACACAACTTTTGTATTGCATCGCAAACGACCTCCCTGTCCGGAAGAGAAGCTGGTAAGGCCGATTTGAAAAAATGGCGAGGGGGAATGTCTTGAAACTCCAGCTTGTACCCTTGGGATACTATTTGTAAAACCCATGGGTCTAGGTCCGAACGAACCCAAAACTGACTGAAGAGTTTGAGACGTGCCCCCACCGGTGCGGACTCCCGCATAGGAGCCCCAACGTCATGCGGGGGAATTGGCAGAAGCCTGGGATGACTTCTGCTCCTGGGAGCCTCACAAGGCTGGTGATCGTTTACCTCTTCCCCTTCCTCTAGTAGCAAGGAAGGAAGAACCTCGGCCCTTTCTGTATTTATTGGGCCGAAAGGACTGCATCTGATAGTGGTGCGTTTTCTTTTGTTGCAGAGGAACATAAGGCAAAAAGGATGACTTACCCGCGGTAGCTGTAGATACCAAATCATCAAGGCTGTCGCCAAATAAGGCCTTACCTTTATATGGTAGAGATTCCATACTTTTCTTGGAATCAGCATCAGCATTCCATTGGTGAATCCACAACGCTCGCCTAGCTGAGACTGCCATGGCATTGGCTTTTGATCCCAAAAGACCAATATCTCTCGCAGCTTCCTTAAGGTATGCTGCAGCGTCCTTGATATAACCCAGCGTCAAGAGGATGCTATCCCTATCTAGGGTATCTATTTCAGAAGACAAGTTGTCTGCCCACTTTTCGATAGCACTACTTACCCACGCAGACGCAATGACAGGTCTGAGTAGCGTACCTGTGGTCGCATACATGGACTTTAACGTAGTTTCTTGTTTACGATCCGCAGGATCCTTAAGGGCCGCCGTGTCAGGTGACGGGAAAGCCACCTTTTTAGACAAACTTGACAGGGCCTTGTCCACAGTGGGGGTGACTCCCACTTTTCCCTATCCGCCGAGGGAAACGGATAAGCTACCGTAATTCTTTTGGGAATCTGAAACTTTCTGTCAGGACCTTCCCAGACTTTTTCAAATAGCGTGTTCAGTTCATGAGAGGGAGGAAACGTTATCTCAGGTTTCCTTTCCTTATACATACAGGCCCTTTTATCAGGAACAGCCGGGTCCTCAGTGATATGTAATACCTCTCTAACCGCCACAATCATGTACTGAATGCTTTTTGCCAATTTTGGATCTAATCTGGAATCGCTATAGTCAACACTGGAATCAGAGTCCGTGTCGGTAGCAGTGTCTGCCAACTGGGCCAACGTACGTTTTTGTGACCCTGAGGGGACCTGACTTTGCAATAACATATCTTCCACAGATTTCTTCCATGCCTGGATCTGAGACTCAGACTTATCTATTCAAGGCGTTCAACACATTTACCCAATCAGGCATCGGCGGTGCCGACAGGGTCACCCCAGCAGCCATTTGTGTCCCTAATACAGCCTCCTCCTGGGAAGAGCCTTCAGCCTCAGACATGTCGACACACGAGCACCAAACACCCACAGACACACCGGGCATATAGGGGACAGACCCACAGTAAAGTCTGTCAGAGAGACACAGAGGGGATTTTCCAGCTCACAACCCAGCGCTAAATCAACGGGTCTGAAATCACCAAGAAATTGCCTCAGGCCTATAGCACTTTTACTATCACATATACTGCACCAATATACTTGGCTCCCCCCCCCCCCCCCCCCCCGTTTTCAGTGTGAGGAGGACCAGCGTCTCTGCAGCTTGCGGAGAGGAAATGGCGCCGTGAGCTGTGAGGAAGAAGCCCCGCCCCCTTAATGGCGCGCTTCTGTCACGCTTTTTCTAATATTTATACTGGCGGGGGTTAGGACAGTGCCGTGGCACTAATATCCCCTCTTGCCAGTGGAATAATGAGGATGTTTTTTAGCTGCCCTGGGCGCCCCTTCCCCCCCCCCTCGCGCCCTGCACCCTGTGGTGCTGTGTATGGGAGCTTAGCGCAGCGTCTGCCCGCTGTGCGGTACCTCAGAAAATGCCGTCACTGAAGAAGAAGTCTTCTTTTCTTCTGCTACTCACCTGTATTCTGACTTCTGGCTCTGTAAGGGGGTGACGGCCGGCTGCGGGAGTGAGCATCTAGGCGTACTCAGCGATCAGCACCCTCAGGAGCTTATGGTGTCCTGTAGCCAGAAGCAGAGCCCTTGAACTCACTGGAAGTGGGTCATACTCCTCTCCCCTAAGTCCCACGAAGCAGGGAGACTGTTGCCAGCAGCCTCCCTGAACATAAAAAACCTAACAAAAGTCTTTTTCAGAGAAACTCAGTAGAGCTCCCTGTAGTGCGTCCAGTCTCACTGGGCACAATTCTAAAACTGGAGTCTGGAGGAGGGGCATAGAGGGAGGAGCCAGTTCACACCCTTTCAAAGTCTTAAAGTGCCCATGTCTCCTGCGGATCCCGTCTATACCCCATGGTTCTATGGTGACCCCAGCATCCTCTAGGACGTATGAGAAAATACATTTATATTAATAAACACAATCTTGTCATGATTGAGTGCAGAACAGCCCCCTGTGCAATAACCTTTCCCCTGTGCAGAATACTCCATCCCCCTCCCTGTGCAGAACAGCTTGCTGTGCACCATCCCCCCTCCCTTGTGCAGATACACCCATGTGCAGAATACCCCCCTTCCCACTCCCATTGTAGAACAGCCCACTGTGCAACATACCCCCCATGTGCAGATGCCCCCTGTACAGACTCCCCTCCTCCTCCCAGTGCATAACAGACCCCTGTGAAGAACTCATGCTGGTCGGCTTCAGGGGCTCCCCTTTGGCTGGCTGGCTTGCTTCAGAGGCTCCCCACTGACTGGCTCGCTGGCTTGCTTCAGAGGCTCCTCGCTGGCTGGCATGCCTCAGACTTAGGCTCCCCGACTCCCCAGCTGTCACTGCTCCTGAGTCCGCTTCCTGCCGCCGCTGACTGGATCCAACTGGATCCAAAAGGCTCACAGGCTCCTCACATCACGGGACGCGGCTGCCGTCAAGACGTCAGCCGCGCACCCTTGCAATGCATCACTGGGAACGCTCAGAGCCGGCAAGTGGTCGCGATCTACCCATGGGAGCTCCGCAAGCTACCGGTAGATCGCGATCAACGCTTTGGCCACCACTGCTTTATTCCATACACTATCGATGGTCTATAGTATAAATTGTTTTCGTACCTAATATAAATAGCATAAGTGGTCAGTAAAAAGTTTAAACATCCCATAATAAATACACAAACATAATAAAACCAGTAGAGACAGAACTGCACTTTTTAAGCACACATTCTCCCACCTCATGGTAAAGTGCCTGCCTCTTCTTCCTGGCAGCTACTCTTTGAGCACTCAGATCCACACACACAGTAAACTTGGTAGAAGAAGTTGCTACCACTAGGCATGTGCAGCAGCTCTGCTCTGTCATTTAAACTTCATGTTGTGATAGCAGCTATAGTAGTCATATTATATGCTATTGGTGTTATCTTTTGAGCCACTGGTCAATAGGAGGGGGGTTTCTGGCAACTAGCCACCCCACCTGGTGTTTTACTATTGGCTATCCTTTCCTCCAGCTCCAGAGTCTCTCCAATGTCCCTCTGAAGGGTCAGATCATGAAGTTCCTTAGAGGATTCAATGTGGGCAATTGGAAGACCATAAAGAGTTGATATGAGACCTTTGGAATCAGACCTAAGGAGGCAAATGGTTTTTAAAGAAGTACAGTGCGACTTCCGGTTCTGGCTGCATGCGGAGTACAGCTTGAAAACGCTGCTCCGCTCCAGGACCCGCTCACCCATCACTAACTGGCTGTTTTCGGCCGTGCATACCAGTCCCCCGCCAGCACAACACCTGCGCCACTCACATGGAGAAGTACCTGGCTCCAGGGGCTTCTCAGAAACCACAGCCGCCGCGGCAAGAGAAGTGCAGTGCGGACCCCAATATGGCACAGGACGCAGACTCAGCTCCATCCACGCCGGCCTCCAAGAAAGCTGCTGCACCCCAGGAGCACTCAGATCTCCCTTAGGTACTCCGCAATCCCGACTCTCCGGTCAATTACGGCAATATAGTGGACAATATAAAGTCCAGTATGTCCCCCCTGCTCACAAAAGCGGTTGCTGACATATCCCAACAGCTGCAGCACTTAACTACCAGAGTCTCAGACTCAGAAAATAGAATTGGCGCACTTTGTCATGACATGCACAAAGCCCAGTGTGACATAGTTAAACTGCAGAAAACGGAGGCATATGCATCCTATATCCAATCTTCCACTACTGCCAATCAATCTAGATACCTGGAAGCAAAAACTCTTTTAGATGAATTGCTCCAAACTATGTCTGCTAAGTTATAATTTTCCTCTAATTATCGATTCCACAAATTCGGTAATAAGACAAGTAAACTACTTACTAATATCCTGAATGGCACTAGGGTACCCAAGTCCATCAGTCCTCTCAAATTAATTGACGGATCCTATACCACCTCCAATGCACAAATCTCTCAAATAATGTCCGAGTTCTATGCTGACATTTACTCCCCCCCCATACCCACTCTTGACACCCCTCCTCTGTCTTTTCCTCTGCTCTGTCCACAAAAACTGAAAGATATCTGGACACATATCACCTATCCACATTTACCTGAGGAATTTGCTGACTCCCGTTCTGCACCCATATCGCTATCTGAAATAACTAAAGCCATAAAATCCCGTAAACCTGCCAAGCTTCTGGTCCTGATGGACTATCCAGGGATTTCTATCAATTAGTTCCTGATAAAGTTGACCCTGTTCTTGAGTCGGTCTACAACTATAGTTTAATAAATAAGTCTCTCCCATTACACTTTAATTCTGCCATATCATTGTTTAACTGTGATTATAACATTTTAACAAAGATATTAGCGGAACGCCTTAACCCTATTCTTCCCCATATAATCCACCTGGTTTAGACAGGATTCATCAAAGCATCAAAGGCAGACACTCCGTACATAGGGGGTAATTCCAAGTTGATCGCAGCAGGAATTCTGTTAGCAGTTGGGCAAAACCATGTGCACTGCAGGGGAGTCAGATATAACATGTGCAGAGAGAGTTAGATTTGGGTGTGGTGAGTTCAATCTGCAATCTAAATTGCAGTGTAAAAATAAAGCAGCCAGTATTTACCCTGCACAGAAACAAAATAACCCACCCAAATCTAACTCTCTCTGCAAATGTTATATCTGCCCTCCCTGCAGTGGGGTGGTCTTCTGTTTGCCGGCGGTCGGGCTCCCGGCGCTCAGTATACCGGCGCCGGGAGCCCGACCGCCGGCTTACCGACACTTATTTTCCCTCGTGGGGGTCCACGACCCCCATAGAGGGAGAATAAAATAGTGTGGCGCGCGTAGCGCGCCACCGTGCCCGTAGCGTGGCGAGCGCAGCGAGCCCGCAAGGGGCTCATTTGCGCTCGCCAAGCTGTCGGTAAGCCGGCCGTCGGGCTCCCGGCGCCGGGATGCTGGTCGCCGGGAGCCCGACCGCCGGCCACCCGTAGTGAACCCCTGCAGTGCACATGGTTTTGCCCAACTGCTAAAAAATTTCCTGCTGCGATCAACTTGGAATTACCCCCATAATGTGCGCAATGTGCTAGCAGACACTCAAGCCTTGTACTCAGAGATGACCTCTGATTCCCCTAACGTTATTTTAACAATTGACGCTGAAAAGACGTTTGATCTTGTCCATTGGCCACATTTGTTTGACACCATGTCTAAATTCAAAATCCCCATGCAATATATATCCTTCACTAATCCTACTTCTCAAATCTCTTGCAATGGTTATTTATCTCCCCCTTTCCAGATCCGCAAAGGAACACGACAAGGTTGCCCATCTCTCCTCTACTCTTTGCCATCGCTCTTGAACACCTTACTTTGGCCCTTAGATCAGCTACTGAATATACTGGTATTCCCCTGGCAGGCTCTGAGCTACAACTTGCCCTATGTGCTCATGACATGTTACTCTTGTGTCTAACCCCCTCTCCTCTATTCCAGTTTTCATGGATATTATATTCTCTTTTGGTCCAACTTCCGGTTACAAGATTAATGTAAACAAATCTGAAATTCTCCCATCACCTCTCTATCGCCCATAGTGTCCTCTCACCCCACCTTATCCCAAATTACTATACAATTGTCTCATGTTAAATATTTAGGTATTTTAATTACCCGAGATCCCTACAAAATTGACAAAACTAACTTTAAACCCTTAATTTCCAAAATTAAGACGCAGTTGGATTCCTGGAAAAAGCTTCCTTTATCACTTCTTGGTAGAGCAGCCATACTTAAAAGTATAATATTTCCAAAAAAGTTTTACTGTCTACAAATATACCCTGTCCCTTACCAAAGATTGATATACAGACTTTAAATAAAATCATGTCTTCTTTCTTATGGTGCAGTAAGAGACCTAGAATGCAAATCTCTAAAATGATACGCCCTAAAATAAATGGTGGCTTAGGTATCCCGGATTTTCACTTCTATCACCTGTCAGTTCATTTTCGCTATATCTCAAATTGGATACTCAACAAATCGACTTATACAGACCGTTCTCTTGACAATTCTATTTTTGCTCCATACTCACCAAGTGCTCTATTGCATACGCTGCTACATCTTCTCCCCCCTCAAGTCTCAAACCATTTTCTCTTTAGAGGAAACTTATGATGCATGGATTCAAATAAACAAAAAATTGGCTATGGATTATATGATAACTCCTTTCATTCCTCTATGGGGCAACCCACATTTTTCCCCTTTGCTTCAAAACACTTCCTTCTTGGGATGGCAGGAAAAGGGTTTAGATCTGGCTACCAAGCTATTTGATCCAGGTGGGCTTATTTTTTTTCCTTTGACATCCTAAAAGATATATATGATATTCCAAAATCTCATTTTTTTATGTATTTACAAGCTCGTCACTACATTGATTCCTTCAAATTGTTTATTATATCTCCTTCTACTCCAGACCATTTAACCTCACCATTTATGACACTATATACTCAAGCCTACAGAACGTCCTATCTGTATACTATGTTACATGCAACATTAGAAAAATCTCCGTTTTCATCTTTCATATCTTCTTGGAATTCTGATATCCCACCTATTAATAATACCCAAATCTTATTTGGTAATTTTTCCTCTACCATGAAGAGTCTTCAGTCGGCTTATTTACAAGAGGTCCACTTTAAATCGCTACATAGACAGTACATTGCCCCTGTCCAGAGAAAACATATGCTTTCCACTGAACCCGGTGAATGCTGCAAGTGCAAAATGCTGAACGCAAAGTTTTATCACTGCTTCTGGTCTTGCTCGAAAATATTGAAGTTCTGGCGGAAAGTTATAGTATTTATCAACAAATTGTTTTCCATGTCGGTGTCCCTTGACCCCTTAGCATGTCTCTGTGATAATTTCATGTACTGGAGTCTACCGCCCAACAAATCTTCTATTATACCCTTACTTACAATCATTTTGACAATGTCTAAGAAACTAATTAATTGGACGGAAAGGGCGGCTCCAACTATATGTGAATTAAATAATAGATTACTCCAACTACTGCTCTTCAACAGATGCTCATTGACACTGGGAGCATTTCCCTCACACAACAGTCTTCTCAAAATGGGGCAGATATATTGAAACCTTAGATTCCCAACAGCAGTCCTTTGTTTTATCCTCCTTTTCTGTCTACATTTCTACTCATTATATTATGTTTCCAAAAACAACATAATTGCATTGTCGTTAGATAAGTATATCATACTGGAACTGGAACTGTAGCTTCTGAAAGTTATTTCCTGTATATCCACCCACTGACAAATGTTACTAAAATTGTTTTCGTATGGTCATCATGATCCACCTTCATCATCATAATTTTAGGTAATTCTAGTCAGGATTGGTTATTGTTTTTTTATTACACATGTCAGTCCATACTCACTCGTGGAATTTTTCCATCTTTTGAATATTTATCATGATTGTTATCGCTACACTGTGTCAATTACTGAAATTTATGCTTATTCCTGTTGTTTACCTCCCTTCCCATTCTTGTCTTGTCTTTGTTTGTCTCCCCTTAAGATGATAGCTGAGTTGTTTGTCACTATTTTATAAAGTTCTGGTTTGTGTCACTCTATGTACTCGTTTCTGGATATTGTACATGGTGAATACCTTCACTTCGATCTATCCTCATTGGTTATGATGTATCCTTATTATTGTTAAGTTCCCTTAACTTACAGGAAGAAAAAGCAATACCTTAATGCACAAATGTTCAGGGTGCTGCGACCTCTTAGCATGTGTGTGAAGCCCTTATGAGGTGCGTACACGTTGCGTTAGCACGCCGTCATGCTGTAAGCACAAAGTAGCTACACGTGCAAAGGAATACACTTTATAACCCCTAACAGGAAAGGAATGCGACACCAGTTGTATATGTAATGTTGTGGTCCAACGCAGCAACAAATATTTACTTAAAAGGGGGTACAACAGAAATACAATAACAAGAGAAAAGCTACAACCAATGGATACATACGTTTGTTCGCCTGCGCCACCCGGTTCCGGTCCTCAGTCAATCTGGATAGATGACCTTCAGAGAATAGACTGAGGCCGACCAGGAGGCTTGGTTTTTATACAATAGTCCAAAGCATGAAACAAAGGAAACTGTAATCTCTTCATCCATAGGTCAAAGGGCTGGTCATTTACAGCACATGAGGGGTCATAGGTTGGTTTGAGTAGGTGGGCGATGCCTGGTCGAGGTGCACTTGCAGATGTCCTCCACTGGCTTCCCGCCGAATATCAAGAGTACAGTAAATACAGTGTAATATTAATATTGTACTCCTGCGCATATCTATGCGCAGGAGCGTGCTACATTCTGCAAACTGCAATCGGAATATTGCCTTTGAAATACTGTACAGCTGGATACCAAACACCACCTCCTAACCTAATTCTGTCCCCTCATATCCTGTAGAATTGAATCCCTCTGTTGTTATACTTCCAAAGTAAATGTAACTTGCTGGTGTGGTGCGTGTAAGATATGTGTAAATTATGCACTAAGTGGATTAAATATCAGATATGTCTTTGTGGCTTTTTCATGCAAATGCGTATGCTACCGTATTTACTCATACCACGCGCCAATATGCCGGACTTTGTGAGCCAATATACGCAACGTACGAGCATGCGCATGCACGGCAGAACAAGCACACGCATGGAGGCCACTCTGTGTGGTGTTTGCACGTGGTGCGTGTGGGTCTAATATTTTCGACTTTGGCAGTCAACAATAGCTGCCACACATAACTAATAAAACTGAAAATATTACATATACATTATATACAAAGTTCGGGTGACCGGGGGAGATTTGTAGGTGGGAAATATATAGCCTAGTGGGATAGGAAAAAGCATGTATGTATGAATTAATATCTGAGGGGCATGTATCATCGTGCCGTATATATGTTCTAAGTAAGCTTCGAGGTACTGCGAAGTATACATTAAATCCTTCTCATCCCATACTAAGGGTCTGTACATGGGCAAACAACACTACCGAGCTCTTTTTAGGCAAAGGCCATTAGCCCTCACCTTTCCGGCTTCTTATACTAACAAATGGGGAGCACATTTATCTGATGATTCACAGAAGGGAAATGTATGTGCACGCTATTGTATGTGGATAACATTTATCGACTATGTGTGCTATTAACTGAAGATTGCAGAGATGAGGGTAAGACATATAAAAATACATTTACATAAATTTGGGTATGTTGAAGTCTTTTCCGGTTGGATGTTTCTGGGTAGAGGGGAAAACAGAAAAATGGTGAAAGAAACAGGCCATGAAATTCAATTACAATCCTTATCATAACACTGTTTCTACGGACGGGTCATAAATCAAATCTGCAGCTGTTACAACGCCCTCGCTCCTTAGACTCAACAAATTTGTCCCGTGTTTGCGCCGCATCAAAATTCGAACACATCTGAATATCAGACCAATAATTATGACGACACTCAGGATACAGAGGAGAAACTTTCCCACACTTGCAATTACATTTTGCGCCCACTCTCCTAACCCAGAGAACCATTTGAGTGGGTTCAACCATGAGGCCCTGCAGGTCAATTCATTACCCACAGCCGTCAAGGTAAGGTTGTGCTTCTTTCTGAACTCCCACTTCAACTGCAAGATCTCGTCCATCTTTTGATCGATGATCTCCGTTGGGTCTTCAGTACTATTCGTAATATACGTACAGCACTTCACACCATATTGAGTTGCCAGAGTAACACAGTATCCACCTGTCACAGCCGTGACGTAATTCAGGACCATCCTATGCTGGACCAGCTCCTTCTTGTAGGCCTGTAGCTCCCTACCATATACCTGAAGGTGTCATCATACATCTCAGTGATATTATCTATCAAGTTCGCTAGCGCATGGATGTACTTATAATTTATAATTCCTCTGGCAGTATGGGTGATATCTAATGTGAGAAGAATTTGAATTCCGGTGGATTCATGGATCAAATCAGAGGCTGCGTGCTCTGTCCTATCTGTGAGGTGTCTCTTGACAATGTGTTCATAATGTGTATGAGTATAAGGAGTCTGAGCATTGCGATGAATATCTTTCATTTTGTCGTGTGCAATGGTCATAACCTCTGGTAGTACTCTGCCAATATAACACAACCCTTCAGAACTCGGAGTAAGCCACTTGTACGCTTTGCTTCCACATATGAAGTAGGCATCATCTGGAAGAACATAAGGGACAAAATGCAACAAAACCATATCACATATTTTCCTTATAAAGAAACCGGTCCCCAGTTCTCTCATTTGCTCAGTACAAGTATCGGGCTGGATGATGTGGGCACAATACCCATGTGACACTTTTCCAGCCCACATGGTTCTGATCCCACGTGTATACCGATATCGAAAATACTTCCCACTTGCGGCTATCTTGCATACAAGTTCGGAGTTGATAGGTATTTTATCAGCTCTATGTGAAAAGGTCATTGTCTGGTTATTCCATGTCACTTCCCAATTTCCTGGTTTCTGGAAATTGGACACGTTAAAGCACAACAGTGACCTATCTACGTGGTACCGGTGGAGCTTCAAGCTAGGGGGACTAGATATGCTGAATTTCTTGTCCACCAGTCTCCCCCCCGTAATTCGAGTACCTCACTTACTGTTAATGGGTATGGCACTAATCCCGACTTACTCTGTCCTTGAGGTACTTGTGAGCACACCCAGCATTCTGTTTGGTTTAAGACCGTACCCACTAATGAGTGGTAATCACTCAAAGGATGTCCGCTCATGTCGATATTACTGTTTGACTGACATCTCTGGATGCACCCATCTTTGACTATGTTATCGCAGTGCGCACATATGCAGTATTCATCAGACAATAACCCTTCACATTGCCTCCGAACTCCGTGACTACCAGATCTCTTACTGATACCAGCCTTGACCAAAGTGATACGCTGATCCTGGGGTCCTACGAATCCGTACTCTCCATCAGAACCCATTCCAGATCCTTGCTCGATGTCTTGGGGGCCCTCACAAAAACAGATTGCCCTGTTCAAAAACAGAGTCACAAGAAAAAGCCGGAACACAGTCTCTTGGTGTGGATCCATTTCGTTAAGGAGCAAAAATAGAATAGGGGAAAAAAGAAAAATGTAGTGGGGGGTAAAAAAAGAAAAATGTTACGACAACCGTCCTTGATTTTGCTGCTCTCAACGCTCAGGTGCCGTCCAACAGTCCTGCCTCTTAGCTTTCCTGGAACAGATTCTCTAGTGATACGAGGTTCTCTTCACCTTTCTCTTTCTCACGAGTTTTCTCCGGGTCAGCGACCTTCTTGCAGTGGGACGAGTGGACCCAAGTCTCTCTCTTGGCAACCTTTAGTGCTGTCGTGCTGGTCAACAAAACTTGATACGGTCCTTCCCACCTGTTCATGAGGCAACCTGAGCGTAGAAAATTTTGAATCATCACATAATCCCCAGGTTCAATGTCATGACAATTACTGTTTGGTAGGTCAGGAATCGCCAGTTTTAGATTCCTTTGCTGGTTTCTCAGTTGCTGGCTCATCCTAACCAAATATTGCACAGTTATTTCATTATTGCACTTCAAATCATCCTGGGGGTCTATCATTACATGGGGTTGTTGTCCAAAAAGAACTTCGCAGGGTGATAAGTTAAGCGGTGACCTGGGAGTGGTTCTGATGCTGTACAACACTAGTGGCAGTGCTTCTGGCCACAACAGTCCAGTTTCAGCCATTGCTTTGCTCAGCTTGTTCTTAATAGTGCTGTTCATTCTCTCCACCTTCGCACTGGTCTGTGGCCGGTATGGAGTATGCAGCTTACTATTAATAACCATCAGTTTTCACATGACCTCAAAGACTTCACCTGTAAAATGGGTACCCCTATCACTTTTAATCATTTTAGGGATACCGTATCTACACACAAATTCCTGCACGATTTTCTTTGCAGTGAACACGGCAGTATTTGTGGCAGCGGGGAACGCTTCTACCCAGTTTGAAAAGACATTGGTACATACTAACACATTCTTCAAATTCCTACAGGGTGGTAACTGTATGAAGTCGATTTGTATTACCTGGAAAGGTCCGTCTGTAGGAGGGATATGGGATGGCTCTGTTGGTATTGTCTTACCAATATTCTTCCTCAAGCAAGTAAGACATGTCATTGCTTTCTTACCTGCATGAGAAGAGAACCCTGGTGCACTCCAGTAGGCTCTTACCAATTTGCACATACCTTCCTTGCCCAGATGAGTCAGACCGTGTGCCGCCTCAGCTAGGCTCGGGAGATATGCCCTGGGGGCCACTGGCTTACCGTGTCCATCTGTCCAAAGTCCTGAGGACTCCTGACCATATTCCTTTGCCTTCGAGACTGCCTTCTCCTGTAAGGAACACAAATTTTGCATTTCGATTAACTGTTGCATGTTTACCGTGTTAAATGTCATCAGTTGTGTGATGTTAGTTTGTATGATGGTGTTTGCTGCTGATTTTGCAGCATCATCTGCCCGGCTGTTACCAAGTGAAATTGGGTCTTGGTTGTAAGTATGTGCTTTACACTTGATAACAGCCACTCTGTCTGGATCCTGTATGGCTGTCAGAAGCCTCTTGGTGTATGATGCATGCGCTACAGGTGTGCCAGCTGCCGTCATGAAATTTCTGAGGTGCCACAGGGCCCCGAAATCATGCACCACTCCAAAGGAGTACCTAGAGTCCGTGTATATATTAGCTGACTTACCCTTTGCTAACTCACACACTCTGGTCAGTGCTACCAGCTCAGCGACTTGTGCTGAGTGAGGTGGGCCAAGGGGTTTAGCTTCTATAATACCTTCTTAATCTACAACTTTGTATCCAGTGCACAGGTCTCCCGAGTCCATCTGTCTATGGCAACTACCGTCAGTGTAGAAGGTAAAATCTACACCTTCCAGTGGGTTGTCACTGATGTCAGGTCTCGCAGTGAAAGTCTGGTTCAGGTATTCCATACAGTCATGCGTATCAGTGTCTGCACTAAATCCTCCTTCACCATCATTCTCATCCTCCACCCTTTGTGCATGACCAGGCACACTCGGCAAGTAAGTTGCAGGATTTAGTGTGCTGCACCTCTTTATGGTGATGTTTACAGGGGCCATCAGTGATAGTTCCCACTTTGTAAACCGAGCGGATGAGACATGTCTGTTTTGGGCGGAGTTTAGCAAGGCTGATACTGCATGTGGTGTATGGATGGTCAAGTCGTGTCCTAACACTACGTCTTCGCTTCTACTTACCAACAAAGCTATGGCTGCAACACTTCGTAGGCAAGTGGGGAGAGACCGTGCTACAGTGTCCAACTGTGCACTGTAGTAGGCTACCAGTCTGCTGACATCACAATGTTTCTGTGTTAAGACTCCTGCCACGCACCCAGCGCTTTCAGTACCGTACAATTCAAAGGGTTTCCCATAATCTGGCATCCCCGATGCTGGTGCTTGTGACAAACACTGTTTTAGTCTCTCAAACGCCAGTTCGGACTCTTCTATATGAGAGACCCTTTCTGGCTTGTTCGAGGAGACCATTTCTTGCAAAGGTAGTGCCAGAATAGAGAACCCCGGAATCCAATTCCGACAGTACCCACACATTCCGAGGAAAGTGTGGATCTGTTGCTGAGTTTGCGGCAGAGTCATGTCGCGGATGGCCTGTATTCTGTCAGTGGTCAGGTGCCTAAATCCTTGCATCAAGCAGTGTCCCAAGTATTTAACCCTAGTCCAGCACATCTGCAAGTTATCCTTTGAAACCTTGTGTCCTGTCTGGGAGAGATGAAACAGAAGCTGTTTAGTGTCTGCCAGAGATGACTCGAATGAGTCAGAGCACAACAACAAGTCCTCAACATATTGTATTAGCACCAACCCACTTTCAGGTTGAAAAGATTTCAGTCATGTAAGGCTTGGGAGAAAATACTTGGGCTGTCAATGAAACCTTGGGGAAGACGGGTCCAGGTGTACTGTACTCCCCTGTAGGTGAAAGCAAAGAGGTATTGGCTATCAGGGTGAAGAGGGACAGAAAAGAATGCAGAACAGAGATCAATGACAGTGAAGAACTTAGAGGTGGAGGGAATCTGCATGAGGATGACGGCTGGATTGGGCACTACGGGGAATTGGCTCTTAACTATCTTGTTTATCCCCCTTAGATCCTGCACTAGCCTGTAACCCCTCCCCCCACTCTTTTTCACAGGGAAGATGGGACTGTTGGCTGTGCTGGACGTCCTGACTAGGATGCCCTGCTGTAGCAGCCGTTCTATGATGGGGTATACTCCTAATTCCACCTCTGGTTTCAGAGGGTACTGGGGGATTTTTGGAGCTATCCTGCCATCTTTTATTTGTACTACAACTGGGGCTACATTCGCCATCAATCCAGTGTCCTGTCCATCTTTGGTCCAAAGGGAACCCGGTATTTGAAAGATCATTTCCTCTACCTGCGATGGACATGTGTCTATAACGGTGGAGTGTAACATTAGCCTTTGAGGGGTGTCTAATATATCTTGTACTTCTTGTACATGGTTCTCAGGGATATCTAAGAACACACCCTCAGGGGTACAGTATATGACACACAGCATTTTACACAACAAATCTCTGCCAAGTAGATTAGTCAGAGCCGATGCAGCCAACAGGAAATAATGTTTGGTATGCAAGGGCCCTATCGTAATCTCTGCAGGTCTACTCAAAGGGTACTGCTGCATCTTTCCCGTTACTCCCATTGCCAAAATCGTTTTACTTGTGGTTGTTACACCTGTGGTGGAGTTTAGTACTGATCTGGCCACCCCTGTATCTACAAGAAAAGGTTGTGGTATGCCAGTTACATTGACCATGACCTCAGGTTCACTTCCAAGGCCAGCAATCAATTTCACCGGCTGCAGACTACAGGTATGACCTGACCTATATTGTGTTGTGGGACCCTCCCGCAGAGCATTGGCAGCTACGATATGTGCGGGGGATAGCTGTGGGTTTTCGGGGGTCTTCCAGTCCCTCTTTGGTGGGTACCTCCTTGTTTCCCCTCTATGCGGCTCGTAATCCCTCCTATGTGTTCCCTGATCCCGTCTATGTGTTTGGTACCATGGTTCGTATTCTGGTCTAGGCGGTCTATATTTAGTATGTGTCCCATTACTCCTACAATCCCTGGCCACGTGCCCTTCCCTCCTGCAATTAAAACATGTTATCGACCTTTTCCAATCGTCAGGGGTCTGGGGTTTAGGTTGGTTGGTCATCCCTTCTAGTGCCTGTATACTTACCAGCATCAACCTATCCCCTTGCGACTCCCTGTGTTTAGTGATGTTTCAGTCGTGCTCTATTGCGGACTCTCTTAGTGCAGCTACCGTGATACCTCTCCAATTTGGCAGAGGCATTTGCACTCTTGTCCTCAATGTCTCTTTTAATCCATCCATTAGTACAGAGTCAGCTACCTCCCTGTGGTTGGCATTTTCCTTAATATCCTGTATCCCAGTGTATCTAGTCATTTCCTGTAGTGCTCTATGAAAATACTCAGATGCCGTTTCACTTTCCTTCTGTCTTAAAGAAAATTTTGTTCCACTTAACAACAGTAGGGAAATACAATCCTAATTGTATGTTAATTTGCCTTACATTCTCCTGGCTGTACTCATCAGTGAGAGGCACTTTTACATCTAATTTACAATCAGTTATGAATTTTGGGATGTCAATATTTGAGGGTAGACTCACTCGTAGCACTGTCCGCCAATCTTTGTTTGTGGGCTCATGGGAATTGCCCAATTCTTTAATAAATTTCTGGCATCCGACTAGATCTTTTCTTGGATCAGGGAATTCTGACATAATTGACCTCAGTTCTGATCGGGACCAAGGACAATGCATTGCAATGTTCCTGATGGGGGTTACTCCCTGATTATCAGGCTTCCCATTGGGGACTGCAATCACCCTGACTGGGTTTAGCTCAACCACTTCATTTCTGTTTGTCTCTATAATACGGGGAGCTATTGTCTCTGCATAATGTACGGTTCCATACCTACCGGTGGACACGACCTCACTCTCCCCTCCACTGGGGGACATTGCCACTGTTCTAAACGGTTGGGCCGTGCCCACCTGAGTGTCCTGTATGGTAGCTGAGAGAGAGTGCTGATATCGTGCTAGGCTCGTCGTCTTCCTCACAACCTTGGGGAAAATTCAAAACGGGATACAACTTGCAGGGATTAGGGCTAACACACTGATTATGCATTTTGCTATCATTTACCGATGTACCATTGGTTGTAGCCGGTTTCTCCCCATCGACATATGGCGGTGGTGGTGGTGGTGCGCTCGCAATCACCTTCCTGTCAGGTTTGGAACTTGCTGTGCGAGCCAGTTCCCTTTGCACATCTCCCTCTTGTTGCCATATATTTAAACAGTCGTTATGTCTGATTCTTAGTTTCCTAGACTTGATCAGACATATTCTATTCCTTACATTCTGCAGTACCTCTGGTTTAAAACTACCCATCCTAGGAAATGATGCCTTATCAGCAGTCATACATACCCATTCATCACAAAAAGCCTCTGTGCGTGGACCATACTTACCACACATTACTAACCTTGCAGACCCTTTAGGCCCTATCTCTTCTTCAGCCTGAACCCTGGCTGCTGAACGTCTCTCGCTTGTCCACTTGGCTCCCATTGTGGGCCTTTTTTTCACAAACACCAAATGAACAATGCAAGGAGACGGTGAAAGTTCTTATTGAGTGCTTTCACTCACCCCAGTCCCTGCTGGCCTATACTACGACCCACTCCAAAAGTGGAAAACCCGATGTACCCAACCTTCAGACTGCTATCAGACCCTTCAGCACCGTAATTTCTTTCGGTGGAGGTTCTGTTGGAATATTTTCCTGAGAGGGCCAGCGAAAAATTCCTTTTCGGTATCTTTCCACTAGCATTTTTGTAGGGTGAGAAACATGCTATCGATCACCCTTTCCAGTGAATGTCCACTAGGGAGATTTCCTGAAGAAGATCAGCGAAAAACCCCTTGTTTACACAATCACGTCTGCGTATGCTCTACAAAGCGCATATGACACACCAACGCAAAAATAACGCAAATGGTATCACGTTGCGCCATGTATAACACATAGACGTGCGGTTATCTATATGCCCTATGATCACGGGAGTCAAATTTAAGCCGCGCTCCTCAGCCGGAGCGTAACACTAAAACACTAAAACACTTTTACGCTCCTCCAACATGTTGTAGTACGTGCCAAACTTCGTTAAATGCGCTAGGTTGTGACCCTTCTCGCAGCTGAGCCCCTTCTAGCTCAGGCGTTTTGTCCACGGGATCCCGTTTTTTCCGGGTTCAATACGTTCACTCCTACTTTCAGCTCACACAAATACACAATGTTTTTCTGTACAGAAAAATATAACTCCCTTTGACTGATAGCCTGTCCCAGAGGTAGTACAGTTTAAACAAATTATTATAATAATCTGCTTTTTAAAATCGGATAGTTATGTGCTATAAATGTATTCTATCCCACCTTAAATTTAACTGCTATTGTGAGGTTATAACTTGTGCTCGCAACTCTACGCAACTTTGCGTAAACACGCGACCGTGCGTGTCCCTATGCCACGTGCCCGCTCCTGTACACTTTCCTCGCGTACCATACCACGTGTATAAAAGTGCGTTCGCAACTCAATAAACCACTCTCGATAAATGTGAGCAACATAACAAATACTATTGCTCACTAACACAACACACAATTGTTCCTTACATTCGCCGAAAGTCACCCACAAAGATGATCCTCTTTTGAATGTATACCTACTGGAACTGCGTTTGATGTTTTTATAATTACTCCCTTAACACACTAATTCAAATATATATATATATTTATTTATTTATATATATATATAACCCCTGAGGAAGTCCCACAAAAGCTGTTAAAGGGACGAAACGCGTTGGGCCAGCTTCCACTACCTCTCCAACGACCTGCACAACAGATAAGCTTGTTATTGATTTTTAAATTGTACGATTCCATTTTTATATGTATGTGTGTGATTAAAAATTGTGAAAAACTATATCACACTATTAGCTCCTTTTTCTTTCTGTTTTTTTCCATGAGAGAAAAAAACTTTCTTTATAGAGGTACTAGACTTTGTCAAGGATCACCTCATAGGATAGCGTAGCTGAATCATTGTGTGGAGAAAGATCTCAAAGGGAGAAAATCTCTAAGGGATTCGTCTGGCACTTATACTGGACTTCTTTTGTGATCAATTTGCTTGAACTATGAAGTAACCTCATATCTCATTGTTCTCTTACCAGGTATGTCTAGTGGAACAACAATACCCAGCAAGCTGTACCGAGTCTGCTAATTATCACATAGGAATATCCTGAATGCTTAGCCATAGGTATGTCTAGTGGAACAACAATACCCAGCAAGCTGTACCGAGTCTGCTAATTATCACATAGGAATATCCTGAATGCTTAGCCATAGGTATGTCTAGTGGAACAACAATACCCAGCAAGCTGTACCGAGTCTGCTAATTATCACATAGGAATATCCTGAATGCTTAGCCATAGGTATGTCTAGTGGAACAACAATACCCAGCAAGCTGTACCGAGTCTGCTAATTATCACATAGGAATATCCTGAATGCTTAGCCATAGGTATGTCTAGTCACTAGTGTATTAAATATTAGCAGATTTATCCAAGTTTTATTTGTAGTTATTTGGGGAATGTGTAATGGTTTCATTCCTACACATTATTTGTTTGTTTAAGTTTTATTGCCCCAAATGGGTGATGGGCTAGGGGAGGGTCCAATCAATCAATGTGCTTACATACACATGTTTGGGCTTTATATTGGTGTGTAGTTTAGCTGATTTTAGCGTAGCTGAATCATTGTGTGGAGAAAGATCTCAAAGGGAGAAAATCTCTAAGGGATTCGTCTGGCACTTATACTGGACTTCTTTTGTGATCAATTTGCTTGAACTATGAAGTAACCTCATATCTCATTGTTCTCTTACCAGGTATGTCTAGTGGAACAACAATACCCAGCAAGCTGTACCGAGTCTGCTAATTATCACATAGGAATATCCTGAATGCTTAGCCATAGGTATGTCTAGTGGAACAACAATACCCAGCAAGCTGTACCGAGTCTGCTAATTATCACATAGGAATATCCTGAATGCTTAGCCATAGGTATGTCTAGTGGAACAACAATACCCAGCAAGCTGTACCGAGTCTGCTAATTATCACATAGGAATATCCTGAATGCTTAGCCATAGGTATGTCTAGTGGAACAACAATACCCAGCAAGCTGTACCGAGTCTGCTAATTATCACATAGGAATATCCTGAATGCTTAGCCATAGGTATGTCTAGTCACTAGTGTATTAAATATTAGCAGATTTATCCAAGTTTTATTTGTAGTTATTTGGGGAATGTGTAATGGTTTCATTCCTACACATTATTTGTTTGTTTAAGTTTTATTGCCCCAAATGGGTGATGGGCTAGGGGAGGGTCCAATCAATCAATGTGCTTACATACACATGTTTGGGCTTTATATTGGTGTGTAGTTTAGCTGATTTTAGCGTAGCTGAATCATTGTGTGGAGAAAGATCTCAAAGGGAGAAAATCTCTAAGGGATTCGTCTGGCACTTATACTGGACTTCTTTTGTGATCAATTTGCTTGAACTATGAAGTAACCTCATATCTCATTGTTCTCTTACCAGGTATGTCTAGTGGAACAACAATACCCAGCAAGCTGTACCGAGTCTGCTAATTATCACATAGGAATATCCTGAATGCTTAGCCATAGGTATGTCTAGTGGAACAACAATACCCAGCAAGCTGTACCGAGTCTGCTAATTATCACATAGGAATATCCTGAATGCTTAGCCATAGGTATGTCTAGTGGAACAACAATACCCAGCAAGCTGTACCGAGTCTGCTAATTATCACATAGGAATATCCTGAATGCTTAGCCATAGGTATGTCTAGTGGAACAACAATACCCAGCAAGCTGTACCGAGTCTGCTAATTATCACATAGGAATATCCTGAATGCTTAGCCATAGGTATGTCTAGTCACTAGTGTATTAAATATTAGCAGATTTATCCAAGTTTTATTTGTAGTTATTTGGGGAATGTGTAATGGTTTCATTCCTACACATTATTTGTTTGTTTAAGTTTTATTGCCCCAAATGGGTGATGGGCTAGGGGAGGGTCCAATCAATGTGCTTACATACACATGTTTGGGCTTTATATTGGTGTGTAGTTTAGCTGATTTTAGCGTAGCTGAATCATTGTGTGGAGAAAGATCTCAAAGGGAGAAAATCTCTAAGGGATTCGTCTGGCACTTATACTGGACTTCTTTTGTGATCAATTTGCTTGAACTATGAAGTAACCTCATATCTCATTGTTCTCTTACCAGGTATGTCTAGTGGAACAACAATACCCAGCAAGCTGTACCGAGTCTGCTAATTATCACATAGGAATATCCTGAATGCTTAGCCATAGGTATGTCTAGTGGAACAACAATACCCAGCAAGCTGTACCGAGTCTGCTAATTATCACATAGGAATATCCTGAATGCTTAGCCATAGGTATGTCTAGTCACTAGTGTATTAAATATTAGCAGATTTATCCAAGTTTTATTTGTAGTTATTTGGGGAATGTGTAATGGTTTCATTCCTACACATTATTTGTTTGTTTAAGTTT
Source organism: Pseudophryne corroboree (assembly GCF_028390025.1). Lineage (NCBI taxonomy): Eukaryota > Metazoa > Chordata > Amphibia > Anura > Myobatrachidae > Pseudophryne > Pseudophryne corroboree. The sequence goes on from NC_086446.1 coordinate 402,055,480, forward strand.
TATTGCCCCAAATGGGTGATGGGCTAGGGGAGGGTCCAATCAATCAATGTGCTTACATACACATGTTTGGGCTTTATATTGGTGTGTAGTTTAGCTGATTTTAGCGTAGCTGAATCATTGTGTGGAGAAAGATCTCAAAGGGAGAAAATCTCTAAGGGATTCGTCTGGCACTTATACTGGACTTCTTTTGTGATCAATTTGCTTGAACTATGAAGTAACCTCATATCTCATTGTTCTCTTACCAGGTATGTCTAGTGGAACAACAATACCCAGCAAGCTGTACCGAGTCTGCTAATTATCACATAGGAATATCCTGAATGCTTAGCCATAGGTATGTCTAGTGGAACAACAATACCCAGCAAGCTGTACCGAGTCTGCTAATTATCACATAGGAATATCCTGAATGCTTAGCCATAGGTATGTCTAGTGGAACAACAATACCCAGCAAGCTGTACCGAGTCTGCTAATTATCACATAGGAATATCCTGAATGCTTAGCCATAGGTATGTCTAGTGGAACAACAATACCCAGCAAGCTGTACCGAGTCTGCTAATTATCACATAGGAATATCCTGAATGCTTAGCCATAGGTATGTCTAGTCACTAGTGTATTAAATATTAGCAGATTTATCCAAGTTTTATTTGTAGTTATTTGGGGAATGTGTAATGGTTTCATTCCTACACATTATTTGTTTGTTTAAGTTTTATTGCCCCAAATGGGTGATGGGCTAGGGGAGGGTCCAATCAATCAATGTGCTTACATACACATGTTTGGGCTTTATATTGGTGTGTAGTTTAGCTGATTTTAGCGTAGCTGAATCATTGTGTGGAGAAAGATCTCAAAGGGAGAAAATCTCTAAGGGATTCGTCTGGCACTTATACTGGACTTCTTTTGTGATCAATTTGCTTGAACTATGAAGTAACCTCATATCTCATTGTTCTCTTACCAGGTATGTCTAGTGGAACAACAATACCCAGCAAGCTGTACCGAGTCTGCTAATTATCACATAGGAATATCCTGAATGCTTAGCCATAGGTATGTCTAGTGGAACAACAATACCCAGCAAGCTGTACCGAGTCTGCTAATTATCACATAGGAATATCCTGAATGCTTAGCCATAGGTATGTCTAGTGGAACAACAATACCCAGCAAGCTGTACCGAGTCTGCTAATTATCACATAGGAATATCCTGAATGCTTAGCCATAGGTATGTCTAGTGGAACAACAATACCCAGCAAGCTGTACCGAGTCTGCTAATTATCACATAGGAATATCCTGAATGCTTAGCCATAGGTATGTCTAGTCACTAGTGTATTAAATATTAGCAGATTTATCCAAGTTTTATTTGTAGTTATTTGGGGAATGTGTAATGGTTTCATTCCTACACATTATTTGTTTGTTTAAGTTTTATTGCCCCAAATGGGTGATGGGCTAGGGGAGGGTCCAATCAATGTGCTTACATACACATGTTTGGGCTTTATATTGGTGTGTAGTTTAGCTGATTTTAGCGTAGCTGAATCATTGTGTGGAGAAAGATCTCAAAGGGAGAAAATCTCTAAGGGATTCGTCTGGCACTTATACTGGACTTCTTTTGTGATCAATTTGCTTGAACTATGAAGTAACCTCATATCTCATTGTTCTCTTACCAGGTATGTCTAGTGGAACAACAATACCCAGCAAGCTGTACCGAGTCTGCTAATTATCACATAGGAATATCCTGAATGCTTAGCCATAGGTATGTCTAGTGGAACAACAATACCCAGCAAGCTGTACCGAGTCTGCTAATTATCACATAGGAATATCCTGAATGCTTAGCCATAGGTATGTCTAGTGGAACAACAATACCCAGCAAGCTGTACCGAGTCTGCTAATTATCACATAGGAATATCCTGAATGCTTAGCCATAGGTATGTCTAGTGGAACAACAATACCCAGCAAGCTGTACCGAGTCTGCTAATTATCACATAGGAATATCCTGAATGCTTAGCCATAGGTATGTCTAGTCACTAGTGTATTAAATATTAGCAGATTTATCCAAGTTTTATTTGTAGTTATTTGGGGAATGTGTAATGGTTTCATTCCTACACATTATTTGTTTGTTTAAGTTTTATTGCCCCAAATGGGTGATGGGCTAGGGGAGGGTCCAATCAATCAATGTGCTTACATACACATGTTTGGGCTTTATATTGGTGTGTAGTTTAGCTGATTTTAGCGTAGCTGAATCATTGTGTGGAGAAAGATCTCAAAGGGAGAAAATCTCTAAGGGATTCGTCTGGCACTTATACTGGACTTCTTTTGTGATCAATTTGCTTGAACTATGAAGTAACCTCATATCTCATTGTTCTCTTACCAGGTATGTCTAGTGGAACAACAATACCCAGCAAGCTGTACCGAGTCTGCTAATTATCACATAGGAATATCCTGAATGCTTAGCCATAGGTATGTCTAGTGGAACAACAATACCCAGCAAGCTGTACCGAGTCTGCTAATTATCACATAGGAATATCCTGAATGCTTAGCCATAGGTATGTCTAGTCACTAGTGTATTAAATATTAGCAGATTTATCCAAGTTTTATTTGTAGTTATTTGGGGAATGTGTAATGGTTTCATTCCTACACATTATTTGTTTGTTTAAGTTTTATTGCCCCAAATGGGTGATGGGCTAGGGGAGGGTCCAATCAATCAATGTGCTTACATACACATGTTTGGGCTTTATATTGGTGTGTAGTTTAGCTGATTTTAGCGTAGCTGAATCATTGTGTGGAGAAAGATCTCAAAGGGAGAAAATCTCTAAGGGATTCGTCTGGCACTTATACTGGACTTCTTTTGTGATCAATTTGCTTGAACTATGAAGTAACCTCATATCTCATTGTTCTCTTACCAGGTATGTCTAGTGGAACAACAATACCCAGCAAGCTGTACCGAGTCTGCTAATTATCACATAGGAATATCCTGAATGCTTAGCCATAGGTATGTCTAGTGGAACAACAATACCCAGCAAGCTGTACCGAGTCTGCTAATTATCACATAGGAATATCCTGAATGCTTAGCCATAGGTATGTCTAGTCACTAGTGTATTAAATATTAGCAGATTTATCCAAGTTTTATTTGTAGTTATTTGGGGAATGTGTAATGGTTTCATTCCTACACATTATTTGTTTGTTTAAGTTTTATTGCCCCAAATGGGTGATGGGCTAGGGGAGGGTCCAATCAATCAATGTGCTTACATACACATGTTTGGGCTTTATATTGGTGTGTAGTTTAGCTGATTTTAGCGTAGCTGAATCATTGTGTGGAGAAAGATCTCAAAGGGAGAAAATCTCTAAGGGATTCGTCTGGCACTTATACTGGACTTCTTTTGTGATCAATTTGCTTGAACTATGAAGTAACCTCATATCTCATTGTTCTCTTACCAGGTATGTCTAGTGGAACAACAATACCCAGCAAGCTGTACCGAGTCTGCTAATTATCACATAGGAATATCCTGAATGCTTAGCCATAGGTATGTCTAGTGGAACAACAATACCCAGCAAGCTGTACCGAGTCTGCTAATTATCACATAGGAATATCCTGAATGCTTAGCCATAGGTATGTCTAGTGGAACAACAATACCCAGCAAGCTGTACCGAGTCTGCTAATTATCACATAGGAATATCCTGAATGCTTAGCCATAGGTATGTCTAGTGGAACAACAATACCCAGCAAGCTGTACCGAGTCTGCTAATTATCACATAGGAATATCCTGAATGCTTAGCCATAGGTATGTCTAGTCACTAGTGTATTAAATATTAGCAGATTTATCCAAGTTTTATTTGTAGTTATTTGGGGAATGTGTAATGGTTTCATTCCTACACATTATTTGTTTGTTTAAGTTTTATTGCCCCAAATGGGTGATGGGCTAGGGGAGGGTCCAATCAATCAATGTGCTTACATACACATGTTTGGGCTTTATATTGGTGTGTAGTTTAGCTGATTTTAGCGTAGCTGAATCATTGTGTGGAGAAAGATCTCAAAGGGAGAAAATCTCTAAGGGATTCGTCTGGCACTTATACTGGACTTCTTTTGTGATCAATTTGCTTGAACTATGAAGTAACCTCATATCTCATTGTTCTCTTACCAGGTATGTCTAGTGGAACAACAATACCCAGCAAGCTGTACCGAGTCTGCTAATTATCACATAGGAATATCCTGAATGCTTAGCCATAGGTATGTCTAGTGGAACAACAATACCCAGCAAGCTGTACCGAGTCTGCTAATTATCACATAGGAATATCCTGAATGCTTAGCCATAGGTATGTCTAGTCACTAGTGTATTAAATATTAGCAGATTTATCCAAGTTTTATTTGTAGTTATTTGGGGAATGTGTAATGGTTTCATTCCTACACATTATTTGTTTGTTTAAGTTTTATTGCCCCAAATGGGTGATGGGCTAGGGGAGGGTCCAATCAATCAATGTGCTTACATACACATGTTTGGGCTTTATATTGGTGTGTAGTTTAGCTGATTTTAGCGTAGCTGAATCATTGTGTGGAGAAAGATCTCAAAGGGAGAAAATCTCTAAGGGATTCGTCTGGCACTTATACTGGACTTCTTTTGTGATCAATTTGCTTGAACTATGAAGTAACCTCATATCTCATTGTTCTCTTACCAGGTATGTCTAGTGGAACAACAATACCCAGCAAGCTGTACCGAGTCTGCTAATTATCACATAGGAATATCCTGAATGCTTAGCCATAGGTATGTCTAGTGGAACAACAATACCCAGCAAGCTGTACCGAGTCTGCTAATTATCACATAGGAATATCCTGAATGCTTAGCCATAGGTATGTCTAGTCACTAGTGTATTAAATATTAGCAGATTTATCCAAGTTTTATTTGTAGTTATTTGGGGAATGTGTAATGGTTTCATTCCTACACATTATTTGTTTGTTTAAGTTTTATTGCCCCAAATGGGTGATGGGCTAGGGGAGGGTCCAATCAATCAATGTGCTTACATACACATGTTTGGGCTTTATATTGGTGTGTAGTTTAGCTGATTTTAGCGTAGCTGAATCATTGTGTGGAGAAAGATCTCAAAGGGAGAAAATCTCTAAGGGATTCGTCTGGCACTTATACTGGACTTCTTTTGTGATCAATTTGCTTGAACTATGAAGTAACCTCATATCTCATTGTTCTCTTACCAGGTATGTCTAGTGGAACAACAATACCCAGCAAGCTGTACCGAGTCTGCTAATTATCACATAGGAATATCCTGAATGCTTAGCCATAGGTATGTCTAGTGGAACAACAATACCCAGCAAGCTGTACCGAGTCTGCTAATTATCACATAGGAATATCCTGAATGCTTAGCCATAGGTATGTCTAGTGGAACAACAATACCCAGCAAGCTGTACCGAGTCTGCTAATTATCACATAGGAATATCCTGAATGCTTAGCCATAGGTATGTCTAGTGGAACAACAATACCCAGCAAGCTGTACCGAGTCTGCTAATTATCACATAGGAATATCCTGAATGCTTAGCCATAGGTATGTCTAGTCACTAGTGTATTAAATATTAGCAGATTTATCCAAGTTTTATTTGTAGTTATTTGGGGAATGTGTAATGGTTTCATTCCTACACATTATTTGTTTGTTTAAGTTTTATTGCCCCAAATGGGTGATGGGCTAGGGGAGGGTCCAATCAATCAATGTGCTTACATACACATGTTTGGGCTTTATATTGGTGTGTAGTTTAGCTGATTTTAGCGTAGCTGAATCATTGTGTGGAGAAAGATCTCAAAGGGAGAAAATCTCTAAGGGATTCGTCTGGCACTTATACTGGACTTCTTTTGTGATCAATTTGCTTGAACTATGAAGTAACCTCATATCTCATTGTTCTCTTACCAGGTATGTCTAGTGGAACAACAATACCCAGCAAGCTGTACCGAGTCTGCTAATTATCACATAGGAATATCCTGAATGCTTAGCCATAGGTATGTCTAGTGGAACAACAATACCCAGCAAGCTGTACCGAGTCTGCTAATTATCACATAGGAATATCCTGAATGCTTAGCCATAGGTATGTCTAGTCACTAGTGTATTAAATATTAGCAGATTTATCCAAGTTTTATTTGTAGTTATTTGGGGAATGTGTAATGGTTTCATTCCTACACATTATTTGTTTGTTTAAGTTTTATTGCCCCAAATGGGTGATGGGCTAGGGGAGGGTCCAATCAATCAATGTGCTTACATACACATGTTTGGGCTTTATATTGGTGTGTAGTTTAGCTGATTTTAGCGTAGCTGAATCATTGTGTGGAGAAAGATCTCAAAGGGAGAAAATCTCTAAGGGATTCGTCTGGCACTTATACTGGACTTCTTTTGTGATCAATTTGCTTGAACTATGAAGTAACCTCATATCTCATTGTTCTCTTACCAGGTATGTCTAGTGGAACAACAATACCCAGCAAGCTGTACCGAGTCTGCTAATTATCACATAGGAATATCCTGAATGCTTAGCCATAGGTATGTCTAGTGGAACAACAATACCCAGCAAGCTGTACCGAGTCTGCTAATTATCACATAGGAATATCCTGAATGCTTAGCCATAGGTATGTCTAGTCACTAGTGTATTAAATATTAGCAGATTTATCCAAGTTTTATTTGTAGTTATTTGGGGAATGTGTAATGGTTTCATTCCTACACATTATTTGTTTGTTTAAGTTTTATTGCCCCAAATGGGTGATGGGCTAGGGGAGGGTCCAATCAATCAATGTGCTTACATACACATGTTTGGGCTTTATATTGGTGTGTAGTTTAGCTGATTTTAGCGTAGCTGAATCATTGTGTGGAGAAAGATCTCAAAGGGAGAAAATCTCTAAGGGATTCGTCTGGCACTTATACTGGACTTTAACTGGACGGAAACTGCATGGAAACTCCAAACAAAAGCAAATCAACACAATCCACCAAACCTTGGACTGCAGCTACAAATGTATGTACACACCTATTATTCTCCAAACCTCACTTACCCGGACACTAAACATTCACTTTCTGCAAAAAACCTGCAATACAACTTTTACTCTGACCCTGCAAATACCTGGAAAACAAATGTTTAATTGAGAAGCATATTTGATGAAATAACACTGACTTGTGGTTTGCCAACACTGTATAATTTTCCATCTAACATCAACAAATATTTGATTTACTGGTAATCTGTAGATATTAATATCATTTTAATTACTTGCAAATCGTATTTCTTTCTGCAAACTTCACTGCTCTCTCATACAGCCACCACTCCTCCCCCTATTCTCATTACACTACCAGTTTACACACCATCCACACTATGGCCAGGCTGGCAACCCCCCTTACTCATTGTCCTTCTATTCCTTTATTCTGTCCCCTGTTACCACCTCTATCCCTCTCTCACAGTCTCCTACATCTCATCCTCCCTCCTCTCCTCTGTCTGCCTCCCTACCCCTCTTCTGTTTCCCCATTGCAATTCACTTCTGCCCCTTCACACCACTTATACCCCACCGCTCAACCCTACTCTTTCCCTCCTCTGCCTGTCTCCTCACCTCTCCTCCACCAGTATCAAACTGCACTCCCTCCCTGTTTCACGCATGCAGTCTCCCTTCCTAGCCAAGGCCCCAGCACCATCATCACACCCTCTTTATCTTCTCCTTCCAAATTACTCCTACCTCAACGCTACAGCAATCCTGATAATCTCATTCACATCTCTCCCACAAACTCATACCCCCTATCTTGTGCACTCTGGAATGCCCGATCTATTTGCAACAAACTGACCCCCACTCATGACCTTTTCATTTCCAACTCCCTGCACCTCCTGGCCATTACAGAAACCTGGATTACTCCTCATGACACCACTTCTCCTGCTGCTCTCTCTGCTGGGGGCCTCACATTCTCACACACACCCCGACCCGGGGGTCGCCATGGGGGTGGTGTTGGGATCCTTTTACCCTCAAGCTACACATACCAACTTATACCTCCAGAACCTTCTCTTACATTCTCTACATTTGAGGTCCATGCATTACGCCTCTACCAACCAACTAATCTTCGAGTTGCTGTAATTTACCGTCCACCTGGCATTTCCTCCAAATTCCTTGACAACTTTGCTTCCTGGCTACCTCACTTCCTCTCTTCTGACATTCCCTCCATTATTCTAGGTGATTTCAACATCCCTATCGATAACCCCACAAAATCACCTGCCTCTAAACTCCTTAACCTCACCTCTTCACTTGGTCTCTCCCAGTGGACCACCTCACCCTCCCATGTGAACGGGAGCTCACTGGATCTGGTTTTCACTCACCGCTGTGATATTTCTGATTTCTCCAATTCCCCTTTTCCCCTCTCTGACCACCATTTGCTCTCTTTCAACTTATCTATCTCTGCTTCCCCATCTCTCCCTCCTAAGGCTACCATCACGAAGCGTAACATTGAGGCTATTGACACCTCATCCCTGTCCTCCCTGTTTGACTCCCTTCTCTCTCCTCTTCTCTCTCTCACATGCCTTGAACAAGCCACATCCCTATACAATGCATCTCTTACTTCTGCCCTTGACTCTGTTGCTCCGCCAACCACTATTCACCCTCGCAGATCAACACCTCAACCCTGGCACACCAAATGCACCAGATACCTACAAAAATGCTCACGTACTGCCGAGCGACAGTGGAGGAAATCACGCTCTAAAGCAGACTTCCTCCATTTCAAATTCATGCTCTCATCCTTCAGTACTGCCCTTTCCCTTGCTAAACAATCATACTTCAAAATCCTCATTTCTACACAGTCTTCCAACCCCCGGCGCCTCTTTGCCACTGTTAACTCCCTCCTCTGCCCACCACCACCTCCTCTCCCTTCCTCATTGTCTGCTCTTGACTTTGCCACTTATTTCACATCCAAGATTGACTCCATACGTCAGGATATCACTTCCCACCAGACCAGCAACCAGCCACCACCCATCCCTTGCCACCCCTCCCCTTCCCTCTTACCAACTCTGACATCTTTCTCCCATGTATCTGGCGAGGAAGTCATGGCCCTCATCCGTTCCTCCCCCCCCACAACCTCCCCGCTCGACCCTATCCCCTCCCACCTCCTCCGTTACCTCTCCCCTTCTGCCTGTTCCCATCTTGCCCACCTTCTCAATCTCTCCCTTTCATCAGGCACTGTCCCCTCTGCCTTCAAGCATGCTCTTGTCTCCCCTATTCTTAAAAAACCTACCCTTGATCCTAACAGTCTCTCCAACTATCGACCCATCTCTCTCCTCCCCTTTGCCTCCAAACTTCTTGAGCGTATTGTCTATAATCGCCTCACTGCCTTTCTTTCCTCTCACTCACTGCTTGACCCATTCCAGTCTGGTTTCCGTTCTCTCCACTCCACTGAAACTGCCCTCACAAAAGTCTGCAATGACCTCCATGCAGCCAAATCTAAGGGCCACTACTCTCTGCTTATTCTTCTTGACCTCTCTGCTGCTTTTGACACTGTGGACCATCCTCTCCTTCTGCAAATCCTTCACTCTCTTGGTCTGCGTGATACTGCCCTCTCCTGGCTGTCCTCCTACCTCTCTGATCGTTCCTTCTCTGTCTCCTCTCATGATGCTACCTCCCCCCCACTTCCACTAACTGTTGGTGTCCCCCAAGGCTCTGTTCTTGGTCCTCTCCTTTTCTCTCTCTATACGTCCTCTTTAGGTGAACTCATTAGTTCTTTTAACTTCCAATATCACCTCTATGCTGATGACACTCAAATCTACCTCTCCTCCCCTGATCTCTCCACGGCTCTCCTCACTCGTACCTCAAACTGTCTTTCTGCTATCTCTTCCTGGATGTCTCAGCGCTTTCTTAAACTCAACATGTCTAAGACTGAGCTGATCATCTTCCCACCCTCCCGCACAGCCTCACCTCCCACAATCTCATTATCCATTGATGGCACAACTATCTCCCCTAGCCCCCAAGTACGCTGTCTTGGCGTAATCCTTGACTCCTCCCTCTCCTTCAAACCACACATTCAGCACCTCTCACAAACCTGTCATTTTCATCTCAAAAACATTTCTAGAATCAGACCTTTTCTCACACAGGATGCCACTAAGATCATTATTCACTCACTGATTATTTCCAGACTGGACTACTGTAATCTCCTCTTAACTGGCCTCCCTGACAATCACCTCTCTCCACTCCAATCTATCCTCAATGCTGCTGCCCGGCTCATCTTCCTCACCAAACGCACTACGTCTACCTCCCCCCTCCTACAGGCCCTCCACTGGCTTCCCTTCCCTTTCAGAATCCAATTCAAACTTCTCACACTCACTTACAAAGCACTCACCCACTCCTCTCCCATCTACATCTCTGACCTTATCTCCCTTTACTCTCCCACCCGTCCTCTTCGCTCTGCTAATGCACGCCGTCTCTCCTGTCTTCTGATTACTTCCTCCCACTCCTATCTCCAAGATTTTTCACGTGCTGCTCCATTTCTCTGGAATTCTTTACCTCTCCCCCTCAGACTCTCCACCTCTCTACAAAACTTCAAACGGGCTCTTAAGACCCATTTCTTTACCAAACGTAGCCAAATCTCAACATAACCCTCTGTTCCACGCTCTCTATGTACCCCATCTGTGTCATCCCTGTCTGTCTACCCCTCCCCTTAGAATGTAAGCTCTCACGAGTAGGGCCCTCTTCCCTCATGTGCTTATACTTTTCTTACTTTAATAATCCTCAACCACCCAGATCCCACAGTTTTTTGACCACCTGGAACTTATCTCTATGTTTACTGGTGTAGTTATGCTTAGCTGCCCTGTACTTGTCCTATATTGTATTCAACTGTAAGTCACTGTTTTCCTATTTTTTATATGCATCTGTACTCTGTAATCGGGCGCTGCGGAACCCTTGTGGCGCCATATAAATAAAGGATAATAAATAATAATAATAATAGGAGCAGCATCCTTAAAAGGAGTGAGTTATTACCTTCCTTTTTTACAAAAAAAATTTTAGCCACTTGGGTGTGATTCTGATTGTTCATATTAGAAATCACATATAATATAGTGGTTTATAGAAACACTATAGGCACAGAGCACTTTATACAAAAAATATTTTATATATTGGCACAAATACGTCACAAGTCACTTTATAATATTAAGAGCATCTTGCTGACACAAATCTTCCCTCTCTGCCTATGTAAATTATGTTTTAACACCTCGCTGAGGGCGTTTATACATAGAGTAAGAGGACAAGGGAAGATGACCAACTAAAGATACCACTACAGGCACAACTTGATCATATTTCTGGTACGCATATATTATTGGTTATACACAGATGGAAGTTTCCACACCAAAGCACTGAAGGCGCAGAGACTTTATTCCTATTCGAACATTACATTTATGACTCAGCGAAATATGAGTCAATAAGAAAGTCTATACTGCAGCCCCTACACCTGGGAGTGCTGTTTGGAACTGATGTGAATGGTTATGCACAAATTTTGTTTAATTTATTTATTGTAAACGTTTAGGTATTAAGCGCTCGTTTTACACCTTCTTTTGCACATATATATCCTGATGACGGGGTGAGACCCCCCGAAACGTTGATTCATGTCTTAAAGTTTTCATCTTCACAAATCTGGAAGTGCCGCCTCTCTTTTCTTCGTTGTATATATATATATATATATATATATATATATATATATATATATATATATATATATATATATATATATATATAGCAAATAATGTATCCATTTCACACAGATCTATAATGACTGTAATAATCTATGGCAACAATATGTGAGAATGTATGCAAAGTATCGGTACGCTTTGTGTACGCTTTCGTGCCAAAAGTTACACACAAATAATAAATGGCTTTTTGCCTGTTTGTCCCTTGGTTCACACCAGCACCTCCAAGACTATACAGCACAGACTTGGTCTAACAACACAAGATAGTTTTGAACACAATGCAAGGTTACTTAAGATGCGTCTCCACCCTTTGTTGCTAGATCAAAGTCTGTGTGGCCTGCTTTTCTGAAATCATGTGGTGAACTGGACAGAGCCCCCAATTGTTAAGGTCCCTTAACTTACAGGAAGAAAAAGCAATACCTTAATGCACAAATGTTCAGGCTGCTGCGACTTCTAAGCATGTGTGTGAAACCCTTATGAGGTGCGTACGCATTGCGTAAGCACGCCATCACGCTGTAAGTACAAAGTAGCTACACGTGCGGCAGAATACACTTTATAACCCCTAACAGGAAAGGAATGCGACACCAGTTGTATATGTAATGTTGTGGTCCAACGCAGCAACAAATATTTACTTAAAAGGGGGTACAACAGAAATACAATAACAAGAGAAAAGCTACAACCAATGGATACATACGTTTGTTCGCCTGCGCCACCCGGTTCCGGTCCTCAGTCAATCTGGATAGATGACCTTCAGAGAATAGACTGAGGCCGGCCAGGAGGCTTGGTTTTTATACAATAGTCCAAAGCATGAAACAAAGGAAACTGTAATCTCTTCATCCATAGGTCAAAGGGCTGGTCATTTACAGTACATGAGGGGTCATAGGTCAGTTTGAATAGGTGGGCGATGCCTGGTCCAGGTGCACTTGCAGATGTCCTTGTTAGGGTCTCCTGCCCTGTGCTGCCACGTCGTCATGGCAACCGGGAGACAAGTGCTAGTGGAGTAACCTGAGCGCAGCTGATACTCCGGTTCGGGTCTTTTGCTGTGCAGTGGTTATAGGCTCTGTGCACGGCAGGGGATCCGGTGCTGGTTTTTGTGCTCACAGTCTGTGAGGTCTGAGTGGGGCGTGGACAGCACCTGCTTTATAAGGCCTCTTTTCAGGGTAAGCAGATGCTGCTGAATCTTTGTTGGTTAGTCAGTTCATGAACATTAGCCAGTACTGTGTAGCTTTGTATTTGTTTGTTGCTTACTGCAAATAGGCCTGGGAATTTGGTATTACACTCTGCCAATCCAGACCTAGCAGTAAGACTGGAGTCAGTCGTTTAGCTTGCTGGGGTTCTGTTACTACCCTGTGAACTTAGCAAGTTTGCGGCTGTATTCTAAGACTTGCCTGTCTAATCCTGTCTCACTGTGCTAGGTGTCAGGGGTCAGTTTAGTGGCAGTAAGCTAAAACCTGTGCACTGCAAGTGAGAATTTGGATTGTGGAGATTCTCCTTGTGTCTATCATTCCATCTCTGACCAAGGAGTTTACTGCCACACCCGTTGGTAACCCTTTAGGGTTTTGCTGTTGCCCTTAGCAACAGCATTTCGGGTACTCTACGTATTAAAACACAACATCTTGCTTTTTCCATCTTAGCAGTTCTAATACAAGGGAGATACCCAGTTCCTTAGCCTCTGGGCTTCTCTGTTCACTTTGTGTGTATTTTGTTACCCTATCACCTTCTGTGTACGTTATGTCATATCCCCCAGTTTGTCTGTGAGTCCATCTGTTTTGCATAACAGTTCAAACACCAGTACATTCCTGCAGACACTGGAGTGCATAACAGTTCTGACACCAGTACTTTCCTGCTGGCACTGGTGTGCATAACATATTCAGCAGCCCAATACTCCTGTTGAAATTTTGTGGGAATATGGATCATACCCCTCAAAATACGTTGCAACAGGTGGTCGATCAGGTGCAGGTCCTGACTCGACAATTTAATGATTTGTCCATTAAAATGCACACCTCCCAGGCTGCTGGCGGAGCTCCCGCAGCAGCAGCACCTGCAGGGGTTAAGGAGCCGAAAGTAAATCTCCCGGATCGTTTTTCTGGAGATCGCTCGCAGTTCTTTTGTTTCAAGGAGAGCTGCAAGCTATACTTCCGGCTTAGGCCTCAGTCTTCTGGGTCGGAGATTCAGCGGGTGGGCATAGTGATTTCCTTGCTACAAGGAGACCCACAGGTCTGGGCATATGGGTTGCAGCCTGACTGTCCGTCGCTTAAAAGTGTTGATGCTTTTTTTACGGCACTGGGCATGTTGTATGATGACCCTGACAAGACGGCCTCAGCCGAGGCTCAGATTTCGATCCTTAAGCAAGGGCGCAGGCCAGTTGAGGTTTACTGTACGGAGTTTCGGAGGTTGGCCCATGATACCCAGTGGAATGACCCAGCCCTGAGACACCAGTACCGAAGAGGTCTTTCTAACCAGATAAAGGACCAACTGGTACAATATCCCTTGCCTGATAGCTTGGATCAGCTCATGCAGTTATCCATCCGGGTGGATAGACGGCTGAGAGAGCGTAGGCTTGAAAGGGAGACTGAGATTTCCTTCCTTCCCAAGGGAACCTCAGACTCTGAGGAATTTTCTGAGGAGCCTATGCAGATTGGGGCTACCCGCCTCTCCTCGCGTGAGAAGACGCGGAGGAGACAGCAGGGGTTGTGTTTGTACTGTGGGAATAAAGGTCATGTGGTAGTATCATGCCCAGAAAAGCCGGAAAACTTCAGGGCCTGAGGGTGATGGGAAATATCCTGTCAGGCCAGAAGTCAGAATTTCCCAAGAAGACTTTTATCATTCCGGTGACCTTGAAGATCCTCGGTCAAACTGTCAAGACTGAGGCCTTTGTGGACAGTGGGGCCTTCGGGGTTTTTATGGACCGCCAATTCGCCCTGAAACACTCTGTTCCCTTAGTACCCTTGGCATCGGAAATTGAGATTTGTGGGTTAAACGGGGAACCATTATTCCAAGGTAAAATTACCTCTTGCACTAGCCAGATTTCTTTGTTTATTGGAGCCACACACTCTGAAAAATTGTCCTTTTATGTGACTGTCTGTACTTTTGCCCCATTGGTGTTGGGGTTACCCTGGTTAAGGGCCCACAATCCTCAATTTGACTGGGTCTCTGGGGAGATTCTTAGTTGGGGTACTGATTGTTTCAGGAGTTGCTTGAGCCTTCCAGTCAGGCTCTCGCAGCTAAGTTTGCCAGGATTGCCAGGGTGTTATGCAGATTTTGCGGACGTGTTCTCCAAAAAAGTTGCAGAGGTACTACCTCCCCATCGCCCCTATGACTGTGCCATTGATTTGTTGCCAAATGCTAAGCTTCCCAAGAGCAGGTTGTACTCCCTGTCAAGGGATTTATCAGACCTTCACAGTCCCCAGTTGGGTCAGGGTTCTTCTTCGTGGGTAAAAAGGACGGTTCGTTGCGACCCTGCATCGACTTCAGGGAATTGAACCGTATCACGATTAAAAACTCATACCCACTGCCTCTCATTTCGGTCTTGTTTGACCAGCTTCGTACTGCCACCATTTTTTCTAAGATTGACCTACGCGGTGCGTACAATCTAATCCGAATAAGAGAGGGGGATGAATGGAAGACTGCCTTTAATACCCACTCAGGGCATTATGAATATTTGGTGATGCCTTTTGGGCTCTGTAATGCCCCGGCAGTCTTCCAGGATTTCATGAATGATGTGCTCAGGGAATATTTGGATAGATTCTTAGTTGTATACTTAGATGACATCCTAATCTTCTCCCATTCCCTGGAGGAACATCGGAAGCATGTACGCTTAGTCCTCCAGAAACTCAGAGACCACCGGCTTGGGGCAAAGCTGGAGAAGTGCGAATTTGAAGTTCAGCAAATCGCATTTCTAGGATATATTATCTCCCCAGAAGGTTTCCAAATGGAGGGTTCCAAGGTACAGGCAGTCCTGGATTGGGTGCAGCCCACTAGTTTGAAGGCGCTTCAGCGTTTCCTGGGCTTTGCGAATTTTTATAGACGATTTATCGCTGGATTTTCGTCTATAGTGGCGCCCTTGGTGGCACTCACTAAGAAAGGGGCGGATGTTGCTCATTGGTCTTGTGAGGCTAAAGCGGCTTTTGCCCGTCTCAAAAGGGCATTTGTTTCGGCCAAGGTGCTGCGACACCCAGATCCAGAGCGTCCTTTTGTGGTGGAGGTGGATGCCTCTGAGATGGGTATTGGGGCAGTGCTTTCTCAGATGGGAGTGTCTGATAATCGCCTTCATCCCTGTGCTTACTTTTCCCGTAAATTTTCGCCTGCCGAGATGAATTATGACGTGGGTAACCGGGAATTGTTGGCTATTAAGGATGCACTCGAGGAGTGGAGACACTGGCTTGAGGGGGCTAAGTTTGTGGTCTCAATTCTCACTGACCATAAGAATCTGGCATATTTAGAGTCAGCGAAGCGTCTCAATGCCAGGCAGGCACGATGGGCTTTGTTTTTTGCTCACTTTAATTTTTTGATAACATATCGCCCTGGGTCAAAAAACATCAAGGCTGATGCGCTCTCGCGGAGTTTTGCTCCAATCCAGGAGACCACCGAGGAGCCGTTGCCCATTGTTTCCCCATCATGTATTAAAGTGGGCATTACCCAGGACCTCTTATCATTAGTCCTTAGAGCACAGGAGCAGGCTCCTCCAGACCTTCCGGTAGGTCTTTTGTTTGTGCCTCCTAGGTTAAGACAGCGAGTGTTCCTGGAATTCCATGCCAAGAAGTCGGCAGGTCACCCGGGTATTGCCAGAACTCGGGAGTTGCTATCTAGGGCGGTGTGGTGGCCCTCGGTGGCTAAGGATGTGGATCAGTGGGTTCGGGCATGTGACATCTGTGCCCGAAATAAGACTCCTAGAGGGGTTCCTGTTGGCCCATTACATCCACTCTCTATCCCATCTAAGCCATGGACCCACATTTCAATGGATTTTGTGGTGGACTTGCCCAAATCCTCGGGGATGACAGCCATCTGGGTTGTCGTTGACAGGTTTTCGAAGATGGCGCACTTCGTTCCACTGGTTGGGCTGCCATCAGCCAGACGCCTGTCTGAATTATTTATGCTGCATGTTGTGCGTCTCCACGGGTTGCCACTTGATGTGGTCTCTGACCGCGGATCCCAGTTTGTGGCCAAATTCTGGAGGGCATTTTGTTCCGATCTCCAGATTTCTGTCAGCTTGTCGTCAGGCTACCATCCGCAGTCTAATGGGCAGACTGAAAGGGTGAACCAGTCCTTGGAGCAGTTCCTCAGGTGTTATGTCTCCAAGTGTCAGACTGACTGGGTTGCTCATCTGTCCATGGCGGAGTTTGCCTATAACAACGCGGCTCACTCTGCTACAGGGATCTCTCCCTTCCTTTGTGTGTATGGGCATCATCCTAAGGCCAATTCTTTTGACCTCATGGACTCCACGCCTGGTGGTTCCTCTGTGGTTTCGGTCCTTAGAGGTATTTGGCGGAAAGTGAAGAAAGCCCTTGTGTCTGTGTCATTAGTGACCAAAAGGGTTTTTGATAAGCGGAAAAGACCCTGCAGCTTCAAATTAGGAGACTTCGTCTGGTTGTCTACCAAGAATTTGAAGTTGAGACAGCCATCTCATAAGTTAGGGCCCCGGTTCATCGGCCCTTATAAGATCACCAGGGTTATCAATCCGGTGGCATTTCAGTTAGATCTGCCCCGTTCTTTGGGTATCAATAAAACATTTCATTGTTCCCTTTTAAAATGGGCGATTAGTAATCCTTCTACCAGTGGAAGACCTTCCCCTCTTCTGATACGTGGCCAGAGGGAGTTTGTTGTTGAAAGGATTCTTGACTCCAAGGTGGTTCGGGGTCGGCTGTCATTTTTGGTGCACTGGAAGGGGTATGGCCCGGAGGAGCGGTCGTGGGTGCGCAGTTGTGATCTTCATGCCCCCAGACTGATACGCTCTTTCTTCTCGCAGTTCCCCGATAAACCCGGTGGTAGGGGTTCTTTGACCCCTCGTCAGAGGGGGGGTACTGTTAGGGTCTCCTGCCCTGTGCTGCCACGTCGTCATGGCAACCGGGAGACAAGTGCTAGTGGAGTAACCTGAGCGCAGCTGATACTCCGGTTCGGGTCTTTTGCTGTGCAGTGGTTATAGGCTCTGTGCACGGCAGGGGATCCGGTGCTGGTTTTTGTGCTCACAGTCTGTGAGGTCTGAGTGGGGCGTGGACAGCACCTGCTTTATAAGGCCTCTTTTCAGGGTAAGCAGATGCTGCTGAATCTTTGTTGGTTAGTCAGTTCATGAACGTTAGCCAGTACTGTGTAGCTTTGTATTTGTTTGTTGCTTACTGCAAATAGGCCTGGGAATTTGGTATTACACTCTGCCAATCCAGACCTAGCAGTAAGACTGGAGTCAGTCGTTTAGCTTGCTGGGGTTCTGTTACTACCCTGTGAACTTAGCAAGTTTGCGGCTGTATTCTAAGACTTGCCTGTCTAATCCTGTCTCACTGTGCTAGGTGTCAGGGGTCAGTTTAGTGGCAGTAAGCTAAAACCTGTGCACTGCAAGTGAGAATTTGGATTGTGGAGATTCTCCTTGTGTCTATCATTCCATCTCTGACCAAGGAGTTTACTGCCACACCCGTTGGTAACCCTTTAGGGTTTTGCTGTTGCCCTTAGCAACAGCATTTCGGGTACTCTACGTATTAAAACACAACATCTTGCTTTTTCCATCTTAGCAGTTCTAATACAAGGGAGATACCCAGTTCCTTAGCCTCTGGGCTTCTCTGTTCACTTTGTGTGTATTTTGTTACCCTATCACCTTCTGTGTACGTTATGTCATATCCCCCAGTTTGTCTGTGAGTCCATCTGTTTTGCATAACAGTTCAAACACCAGTACATTCCTGCAGACACTGGAGTGCATAACAGTTCTGACACCAGTACTTTCCTGCTGGCACTGGTGTGCATAACAGTCCTCCACTGGGTTCCTGCCGAATATCAAGAGTACAGTAAATACAGTGTAATATTAATATTGTACTCCTGCGCATATCTAAGCGCAGGAGCGTGCTACATTCTGCAAACTGCGATCGGAATATTGCCTTTGAAATACTGTACAGCTGGATACCAAACACCACCTCCTAACCTAATTCTGTCCCCTCATATCCTGTAAAGTTGAATCCCTCTGTTGTTATACTTCCAAAGTAAATGTAACTTGCTGGTGTGGTGCGTGTAAGATATGTGTAAATTATGCACTATGTGGATAAAATATCAGATATGTCTTTGTGGCTTTTCCATGCAAATGTGTATGCTACCGTATTTACTCATACCACGCGCCAATACGCCGGACTTCGTGAGTCAATATACGCAACGTGCGAGTATGCGCATGCACGGCAGAACAGTCACACTACGGAGGCCACTCTGTGTGGTGTTTACACGTGGTGCGTGTGGGTCTAATATTTTCGACTTCGACATTATTAATATTATCCTTTGTTTATGACAAAAAAACTTCAATAAAAAATTATTAAACAAAAAAAAAAGTACAGTGCATCTGGAAAGTATTCACAGCGCTTCACTTTTCCACATTTTGTTATGTTAAGCTGTAACATAACAAAATGTGGAAAAAGTGAAGTGCTGTGAATACTTTCCAGATGCACTGTACTTCTTCTTCTTTTTTGTTTAATCATTATTCCAAACTTTAATAAATTAATTTTTCCCTCAAAATTCTACACACAATACCACATAATGACAACGTGAAAAAAGGTGTTTTTTTTAGATTTTTTCAAATTTATAAAAAATAAAAAACTAAGAAATCAAATGTACATAAGTATTCACAGCCTTTGCCATGAAGCTCAAAATTGAGCTCAGGTGCATCCTGTTTCCACTGATCATCCTTGAGATGTTCCTACAGCTTAATTGGAGTCCACCTGTGGTAAATTCAGTTGATTGGACATGATTTGGAAAGGCACACACCTGTCTATATAAGGTCCCACGTTTGACAGTACATGTCGGAGCACAAACCAAGCATGAAGTCAAAGGAATTGTCTGTAGACCTCCGAGACAGGATTGTCTGGAGGCACAAATCTGGGGAAGGGTACATACAAACTTCTGTTGCTTTGAAGATCCAAATGAGCACAGTAGCCTCCATCATCCATAAATGGAACCACCAGGGCTCTTCCTAGAGCTGGCCAGCCGTCTAAACTGAGCGATCGGGGGAGAAGGGCCCTAGTCAGGGAGGTGACCAGGAACCCGATGGTCAGAGCTACAGCATTCCCCTGTGGAGAGAGGAGAACGTTACAGAAGGACAACCATCTCTGCAGCAATCCACCTATCAGGCCTGTTTGGTAGAGTGGTCAGACGGAAGCCATTCCTTAGTAAAAATGACATGACAGCCCACCTGGAGTTTGCCAAAATGCACCTGAAGGACTCTCAGACCATGAGAAACAAAATTCAATGGTCTGATGAGACAAAGATTGAACTCTTTGCCAGGCGTCATGTTTGGAGGAAACCAGGCACTGCTCATCACCAAGCCAATACCATCCCTACAGTAAAGCATGGTGATGGCATCATCATCCTGTGGGCATGTTTTGCAGTGGCAGGAACTGGAAGACTAGTCAGGATAGAGGGAAAGATGAATGCAGCAATGTACAGACACATCCTGGATGAAAACTTGCTCCAGAGCTCTCTTAACCTCAGACTTGGGTGACGGTTCATTTTTCAGCAGGACAACAACCCTAAGCACACAGCCAAGATATCAAAGAAGTGGCTTCAGGACAACTCTGTGAATGTCCTTGAGTGGCCCAGCCAGAGCCCAGACTTGAATCCGATTGAACATCTCTGGAGAGATCTGAAAATGGCTGTGCACCAACGTTTCCCATCCAACCTGATGGAGCTTGGGAGGTGCTGCAAAGAGGAATGGGCAAAACTGCCCAAAGATAGGTGTGTCAAGCTTGTGGCATCATATTCAAAAAGACTTGAGGCTGTAACTGCTGCCAAAGGTGCATCAACAAAGTATTGAGCAAAGGTTGTGAATACTTATGTACAAGTGATTTCTTAATTATTCATTTTTATAAATTAGCAAAAATCTCAAAAATACTTTTTTCACGTTGTCATTATGGGGTATTGTGTTTAGATTTTTTGAAGGAAAAAAAATAATTTATTCCATTTTGGAAGAAGGCTGTAACATAACAAAATGTGGAAAAAATGAAGCGTTGTGAATACTTTCCGGATGTACTGTATATGAGAGGTGTCATAGAGAGCCTAAGAGGGAGGTATGAAGGTGGCAGAGTTGGAGATATGGATAAAAAAAATTTGGATGGCAAACCAAACTTGTCTTGATGGTCAGAGAACTCAGGAAATACACGTAGAGGAGTATTGTTTTAATATTGTGTCTGGTCCAATAGGCAAAGAGTTTAGGGTCAACTCTGTATGGAAACACCTTAGTATTTCATAGAGGTGGTAGGGGAAAGTGATTTTGGATCAGAGAAAATACTCTACTGCAGTAACCCAATATTGAAAGAGAAAAGCATAGGGTAGGGGGTTAGTCAAGAAGAAAGTGGTCTGTGTCTGGGTTGCATATTATAAAGTGAGTATGGAGAAAGAAGGTCAAGAAAGTTGGCCTCTAGTTTATCCCATGCTATCTGATGGAAATTAGCATGAGCCAGACTCTTGACTAAGGTGAGCTGCTAAATAACATTTTTGGAAATTAGGGGGAGCCAGGCTCTTTGAAGTGATGACAGAGAACCCAAATATTTACCCTGGATGTCTTACAAGACAATATAAATCTAGACACTAAGTGTTAAGAGGTTAGACATAAAAAGGTAGGGGACATGGGCTGGAAGCATCTGAAAGAAATAGAATAATCTCAGGAGGACATTCATTTTGATAGCATTAATGCAGCAAATCCAACATATGAAGTGGCCCCTCAAGGTCCCAAGATCTCATTGAATTTTCTCTGAAAGGTGATGAAAGTTTGCAGTGAACAGTTGGTCAAAGATATGGTGAGCTACACACCTAGGTACTTCAAGAAACAAGAACACCAACACCTGCAGCATTTGATACCATGGACCATGGGCTCCTGATTGAGCGACTGATACATTTCTGTGGTCTGGATGGCATAGTCCTAAGCTGATTCAAATCATTTCTCACAGGCAGGTCACAGATAGTATCGTCTGGATTATACTCATCACCATCAGTGCCATTGCCATGTGGTGTCCCACAAGGTTCTATACTATCACCCATGCTTTTTGCAGTATACATGCTCCCGTTGGGCATAATAATCAGGTGCCATGGCAAGGTCTACCACTGCTATGCAGATGATACACAACTGTACTTGTCCTTTGCTCCGGGCACTGATAACCCAATAGCAACCTTAAATGGCTGTCTAGCTGAGCTACAGGAGAGGATGAGCGCCAGTTGGCTGCGACTGAACCCGGATAAAACAGAGGTCCTTATGATACGACTGCAACATCAAAGGACAAGAATGTAGCATAGCCAACCAACTGGACTTACACTTGGGGATTCAGAATTACAGACCACTGATCGTGTGCGGAATCTTGGCGTTGTCCTGGATGGTTGCTTGACACTTAAACATCAGATATCAGCCACAATCAAATCCTCATTCTTTCACCTGAGGAACATAGGCAGAATCAAGCACTTAATTCCCTCAGATTATCTGCCAAAAGTCATACATGCATTTGTATCATCTCGATTAGACTACTGTAATGCCCTCTACCTTGGTCTCCCAGCAAAAGAATTGCACCGCTTACAGCTGGTGCAAAACACAGCTGCCAGGCTGTTAACCAACCAGCCCCGTTATAGCCACATAACACCCATCCTCTTCTCCCTTCACTGGCTGCCTATAAGATGGCGAATCATCTTCAAGATTGGCTTACTGAGTTTCAAAGCACTACATGACCAGGGCCCAAGGTACCTGAAGCAGCTTCTGATCCCATACTGCCCCACTCGATTACTGCGATCTGTAGATGAAGGACTTTTAGCAGTACCTAGAATCTCCCGTAATTCATCTGGGGGTCAGGCTTTTAGTCATGCGGCTCCGACTCTATGGAACTCACTTCCCCGCACAGTGCGAGAGGCCCCAACTATAGAATCCTTCAAAAGTAGACTCAAGACTTTCCTGTTTACTCAAGCATTTCCATAATGTCCCTTTTAGTATCTGCTTGCTTTTGTATTTTATGAAAATATACTTCATTATTTTCTGTACTATATTATGCTATGTATCTGTTAAGCGTCTTGAGTCCTATTGGAGAAAGAGCGCTATATAAATAAAATTATTATTATTAGTATTAAATGAATGTCCGTATTATGATGGTGTGCATATATTTCTGGCCATAGATAAGTAGTATTCTGAGACAGTACACATTTAATATACACATTGCAATGTTGATATATTTTCTTTGGATGCAAAGTGCTGAAAACGTGCTATTATTATATGTTAATACATATTGAAGTTCCTAGGATTACTGAGAGGGTATCCGGTCTTTAGGTCGACAGCACTTAGGTTGACACTTATTAGGTCGACCAATATTGTTCGACCTGGTCACTAGGTCGACATGGCAAAGATCGACACATGAAAAGGTCGACATGAGTTTTCAACTTTTTTTCTAATTTTTTAAACTTTTTCATACTTTACGATCCATGTGGACTACGATTGTAAATAGTAACCTGTGCCGAGTGCAGCGGTAGCAGAGGGAGGTACCTTGCCCGAAGCATGGCAAGCAAAGCGAGCCATGCGAGGGGATACGATTCACTAATTGGGGATCCCGGTCACTTTATAAACAAAACAAACATCAAAAAAATTAAAAACTCATGTCAACTTTTTTCCATGTCGCCCTAATTACTGTGTCGACCCATCTCAGTGTTGACCTAGTCACTGTTGACCAATAGTGGTCGACCTAAGGACTGTCAACCTAGTTACTGTCGACTCTATGATCCACACCCACTGAGAGTATTGCACATACCTGAATTTGAGTAATAAGTGTATGTCAGGTGTTTCAGAATGGATACATTGATGATTTTATTGTTTCCCATACACTTTCGTTCTTTATTACCATGGAACCACCCTACAGGTAGTGTCCATTCCCTTTGCTACCACATTTAAATAAAACAACCTCCCGTTGAGACCTTAACTCTCATTATCATCGCCTGGACTTGTACTTCTTTTACACTTTTTGAAAGCAGCGAATGAACCTGTCATGGAGACCGCAGTCTGACTACCTGGCAGAAGAAGAGATGCAACTGGACCAGGTTAGTACGCTACATCCACACACATTTAACTGTACCTACAGGGTATCACACTATGCAGTAAGGACTGTTTTGTAATGTAATATATATTATCATACACACCTTTATTTCCTGGAATTGAACACTACCAATGTTTCTTTGCATCATTTTCAAGTCAATGTATTTGAATTTTTCATACCAGACCTGTTCCTATTCAATACCAGTATGTAATCTACATGCATATCAATCTGCCAGACATTTTTAAAACTTCTACAGCACAGACGGTATCACAAATAGGACGGAAAAGTGCTGGGTGCTCCTGGTTGGTGAATGTAAGGTCGCCTGACGTCAATGCCAAAAAAGTCTCATGGACGTTTTATGGGAGTGTCACAGACATGTCAGTGAAAGTGGCTGCGTTCCCAGATGCACCACCGCTGCCATGGAGCCCATAGTCAGACGGAGAAACTGCACCTGAAATAGGTTGATGTGCGTTCAATGGTGTGCTGATGGTGGCGTGATAAGAATTACCAGCGGTGTTGCAGCATGCAGAGTGTTCGTCTGAGTGCTTGCACATGCTACAGAATTATTTTTAGTGAAAGTGAGGTATGCCACTTCAATTTTGTATTAATTGGTCCATCACCAAAAGTACCTAAATGTGAACAGATAGCTCACACAGCACCAGTAAGAGCTACATGTGTTATTGCTCTGAAGCATGTAAAGATACTTTTATAATAGCAAAGTGAGTTTTGTACACCCTCTATCCCCACTGGGTTTACTGTATTGCAATATTGAAACATTCCTTTGTGAATTACATTACACTTTGTGGCATTTCTCTTTTATTTGCATGTATCTATGAAAAAATTCCAACAATGATACGAATGGCGTAAAAAAAAAAAAAAACTATTTGTGTGAATGACCATTATTGTCTGTTTTCCTGTGTTTGGGAGCAAATGGTCAATTTAGCAGATTTTGTTTCCAGCCAGAAAGCTTGTACAGATCATCTTATGCGTATCCAGCTTGAGACTGATATCGCCACCATAAAACTGGGTTTTAATGTTCATTAAACCTAACTTGAGCTGAATTTGACTTTACATTTTTAAATATTTGACACCTGGTCCTGCTTAGTAAATCTTAAAGTTACTGGATATTATCTGTGGCAGTTATTGGATAAGAAGAGACTCTATATGCTTTTGTTAGCCTTTACTGTACAATCGACCTTGAGACACATAAATGTTATTCTTCATCCTTCTATGTTAATTTATAGAAATAATTGTAGTTTATCCAAGGTCATCTTTACATTTGTACTCTGCTTTTTAATCCCTTACATAATTTAGTTTCATCAGCCAGGATTTTCTCTCCATGTCTACACCAAGGTTATTAATAATTAACAGGAGAACTGACTACAAGTCTTTGCTTGCAGACATTTTTCTCTACATATTTTTCTGTACATGAACAAAGAACATTTCTTTAACCAGGTCAGTGTTTTAACTTGCACTCTTCATTTGATCAGTTTCCTAAGTTTACTAATATAAAGTAAACTACTTGTAGCTGAAACGATGACTTCTGATGAGCATATATCTTCTAGGCAGGAGCATAACAAGATCTTATATGGAAATATATGAAGTCTCCACACTTTGCTTTTCAAAATGTCTCTTCATTGCTAAAGGCTGACAGAAATCTCTCCTATTGCATCAATTAAATTTGACTAAGCTCACTCACAAGTAAACACATCCTAGAATACACAAGTGGCCTTTGCACGCCGGGAGGTGGTGGTTATAACTGCAGTAAACACAATATTTTTTTTTATAGGTTGTAGTTTTAAACAACAACAAAAACGTTAAAAATATAAGTAATGAAATCTAAATTAAAAATATAACCCAAATATGTCTGACACATAGGTCCTGATTCTGAGTTGCACGCAATCCCCATGCAATGGCGATTGTCACTTAGTTCACCGATTATTTGCAACTGCACATGTATGAAAGATTCTGAACTCTCCTATGGTGCATGCGTTACTCTGAGTGTGCACACAAAGTTGCGATCGGGACAGCGGTGTGATGGAAAGGTGATGGGCATTCCTAGTGGTGAATGAGAAGTGGCTGCTTGTGCATGCAAAAATCGTCCATTCGTTGGCTGTATTATGGGAGCGTTACAGGCGTATCAATGCAGGCAGCTGCATTTACAGGCACACAGCCGAAAGCATAGACACTGCACCTGCCAAAGGCCTGGTGCAATTTTCGATGGTGCAACTGATGGTGACATATAAGGACGCATCAATCTGTATTACAGCGGGCATGGGTGTCCTAGTTTGGACATTCCCTGCACACTCCCTGCACAGATGTAAATAGGAGAAAGAGTTTGTAGGTCATGTGCAGTTACTTGCAGACAGGCATAGAGTGTGCCCAGGAGGATAAGGGTGATCTCCCTCCATTAAACAAATACCAAGCCCTGCCAACCTATTGATACCACAGGAAATAGAGCAGCTCGATGCAGAGCAGAGGCCAGGATGAGCTGCAGGTGCCAGCCACATACAGTCAGCTGTCAGCCCAAGGCACCCGGCCAGCCAGGTGGCATGGGATTTGTAGTTTATCTTTTACTGCTCAGACTCTGAGCAGTAAAAGATTAACTACAAATTCCATGAGGGCTGCTGTAACTGCTGTGAGTTGCTTGATGAAGCAGTGCCTGAGAGCCAGCAACCTATCAGGGGTGTGTAGGTGCAGAGAGGTGCCCAGTGTGTAACAAGGTAGTGTATGTTCCCCTTGTGTGACAGTGTGACTGGGTAAAGACACTGCAGGAGCAGCCTGTGATAGAAGTGACTGCAGGAGGTCTGTCTAGTATACAGCATAGGACAAACGTACTGTGGGACTGGGAGAATCTTGCCTCATCTGGAATATAGCTGTCTACGCCCCAGTCTCTCTCCCCTCTCTCCCTTCCTCTACTTTCCTATCCATATATCTTACTCTCTCCTTTCTCCCTCTCTCTTCTCCCTCTCTTTCTCCCTCTCTCCCACTCTCTCTCTCCCTCCCTCTCTCTCTCTTTCTTTCTTTCTTTCTTTCTCCTTTCTCTCACCTCTTTCTCATGCCCAGTCGGCAGTGCTAGACACGCCCTTCTGGCAGTGCACAATCTAATAAAATGTGCTGTGCACATCTGTGCAGACGGGCGACTGTCAATAAGAGCTACTGCTTTTAATTTTGCATGCAACTCAGAATCAGGCCCATAGTGGTCTATTTATATTAAGCTCCACACTTTTGTTACGCTAGTTAACATTGGTTAGCGATAACAGATTAACATGTCTATTTATTTAAATCATGATGATACAAGGCTGTACAAGTGATAACTTTAACCCACAAAAAACTTGTTCATCACTACACACACACACACACACACACACATTACTACAGGAGTTAATGCCATCTGAATATGGCATTAGCTATAGGCCCAAGCTATAAAAACCTAGCATTTTCTGAGGTTGGTAAATTGCCCAAGACCCATTGAGAATAAAAGGGGTACTGCAGAATACAGCGTTCAACTTTTGGTAAATAGCAGGCATGCTTCAATTATAAGAAAACCACCATTAGCATATAAGTGTAAAGAGAAGATTAAATTATTATACTTATTTTGGGCAAATTTGTATATTTGCAGAACACTCATTTAAAATATTCTTTCCATTTCATTGTCATTTATATGATGTATAACAGCACTATATAAAAGATCTGAATCACATTGACTTATGATAGGAATTAAGTAAATGGTTCAGTTCACATTGTATCTAAACACTTAATAATATCAGCTCATTAATTTTCAAAGATAATAGAAAATCTAAGCAGCACACACAGAAACTATAATACTGTACAATATAATTCATTACACCCGAGGCTTTATGCTAATTACACCCACAGGCAGATTTCCCTGGCTCAAAGACTATTCAATTGCTGTCAAGGTTTACATATGCAAAGTAAAATTATGGGCAAACTATTTTATAAGCAAAATGCCTCCAAGGAATCTATCCTTTTACAAAATAAACACTGAAGCACAAAATAACCTTGAAGAAATCATTTGCAGGCTATTTTTCATACTTTAAAAGCATAACATGTTAGATTTTGACAATTTTTTTGCAGTAAAATAATACAAAACAAAATACTGAAAACAGTATATATAGGAAGTATGTGGATTTGCAATCGTTAAAGGAAAACCGTACTACAAATACCGCATAATTTACTGTTCACTGGACATCTACACACAGCACAGGCAACTTTTTACTGGTTCAATATTTATTATATAATGCAGTACATCTATTATCTAGGAACGAGTGATAGGAACAAACACAACATTTTTAAATGAAACATTACAAATATACAAAGTATAGTTTGATTGTGTTTTACTGTAATGGTATGGTAAATGTGAATCATGTCATAGTATGATCCACAAACTACACTTTAACATGAGTTTAAATCTAAGGGACCTATACTGACATCTGTTTATCATAAGCCATATTGCAATTTTTTGGGGCTTGTTGTTTTCTCATACTTTTTGGAATCTAATTCTTCTCTTCAGTGAAGGGGTGATATGTTTATTCCATTTCCAAGTTTCTGCAGTCCCCTTAAATATTGCACCAAATGGAATGTTGTGAATATTGGTGGTCATTCCGAGTTGATCGCTCGTTATTTTTTTTCCGCAATGGAGCGATTAGTCGCTAATGCGCATGCGCAATGTCCGCAGTGCGACTGCGCCAAGTAAATTTGCTATTAAGTTAGGTATTTTACTCACGGCATTACAAGGTTTTTTCTTCGTTCTGGTGATTGTAGTGTGATTGACAGGAAGTGGGTGTTTCTGGGCAGAAACTGGCCGTTCTATGGGTGTGTGCGAAAAAACGCTGCCGTTTCTGGGAAAAACGCGGGAGTGTCTGAAGAAACGGGGGAGTGTCTGGGTGAACGCTGGGTGTGTTTGTGACGTCAAACCAGGAACGAAACTGACTGAACTGATCGCAGATGCCGAGTAAGTCTCGAGCTACTCAGAAACTGCTAAGAAGTGTCTATTCGCAAATCTGCTAATCTTTCGTTCGCAAATCTACTATGCTAAGATTCACTCCCAGTAGGCGGCGGCTTAGCGTGTGCAAAGCTGCTAAAAGCAGCTTGCGAGCGAACAACTCGGAATGAGGGCCATTGTTAGATTATTTGCTCTGTTTAGCAAGCAATGTCTTGCCTTTTCCACAATAACAGCCAAACTACCTGCATTTCTTTTTTTTCTCCTTTATTATTCTTCATATAGTAGAATAAAATGGGGGAGAGCGAGGAGGCATATGAAAAAAAAGGGAGAGTGAAGGACAATATGATGTGTGTCAATATGATGCAATTCTCACTGAATTGTCATACTGGCTCTGCCCCCTCTGCGATGACCCGTGAATCACGGAATTATGTAATGGTGATGAAGAGTGAGTGTGTGACCCTGCCTAACCCACCATCAACGTCTTCACCTCCTGGCGCCCTGTTCCTTCAGGCACCAAAAGTAAATGTTATTGTGTGTTGGTATGTGTGTGTGT
The DNA here is from genome assembly GCF_028390025.1 of Pseudophryne corroboree. NCBI lineage: Eukaryota > Metazoa > Chordata > Amphibia > Anura > Myobatrachidae > Pseudophryne > Pseudophryne corroboree. Next base: position 402,084,891 of record NC_086446.1, read on the forward strand.
GTGTGTGTGTGTGTGTGTGTGTGTGTGTGTGTGTGTGTGTATAAGTGTGTGCATATGTATGTTTATATGTATGTGTGTGTGTTCTATGTGTTCTATGTTTGTGTGTGTGTGTGTGTGTGTGTGTGTGTGTGTGTGTGTGTGTGTGTGTGTGTGTTTGTGCGTATGTGTTTGTGTGTATATGTTCTAAGTGTGTTCATATGTATGTGTATGTCTGTATGTATGTATGTATTCTATGTGTGTGTGTTTGCATGTCTTCTATGTACTATTTGTGTGTGTATGTCCATGTGTTCTAAGTATATGTATATATATATATATATATATATATGTATGTACATATGTATATGTGTGTAAACCCCATCTACTAATCCTGCATTTGCCCCTGGATTAATTACAGTGATCAAAACTTTCAACATCATGTACAACGAACAGGCAGGAAAAAAGGGAAAAGAGATGGGGTGGGAATCAGGGAGAGTTAGTATGGGGTGTAGGGGGCGGGAAGAGGAGGAATTATAAAGAAGTACCTTAGTTCCAGGCAGTGATGTTTCTTGCGGCGGGCCAGCCCTTTTGCATGCTCCGGGTGCTCTCCTTCCTCCCCGTCATTAGTACTTCGCTTGGAGGGCAGAGTTTCACGTAATGATGCATTTGCGTCGTGACGTCACGATGCAACATGTCATTTCACAAAACCCCGCCCCCGAGCAGAGTACTAATGATGGGGAGGAGGGGGAGAAGGGGAGCAAATGGCGGGCAGGAGCTGCTGGCGGGCGGGCAGGAGGAAGATGTGGGTGGGCAGGTGCTGTACACACCCCTGACAATGAGCACTACACACCCCTGGCAACTAGCATTACACACCCATAGCAACTAGCATTAGACTACCCCCCCTGTTACTACACACCCCTGGCAACTAGCACACAATCCAGCGCATCACACACCCTTGGCAACTAGCATTACACACCCCTGGCATTACACACCCCTGGCAACTAGCATTACACACCCCTGAGCCCTGACAATGAGCATTACCCCTGGCAACGATCATGACACCTGTCTCAGAGCATGAAACCCCTGGCAACGAGCATGGATCCTAGATCATGAAACCCCTGGCAACAAGCATGACAACGTGCATGACACCCAACGTGTGAAACCCTTGGCAACGAGCAGGTAATTTAAAAGTAATTAGAAGCTTTACTGTAGGTCATAATGTATCACGGGCATTGTGGTGTGTGGCATAATATGGTGCAGGGGGCATTACTGTGTGGGGCTTAATATGGTGAAATCTATTTCCCTGTTGTGGCTGAGGTCTGTAGGTGCAGGTTCAAATACTGGGGTGTAAGGTAGTCTTTTCAGGTGAGACCATGGCAATTTTAGCAAGACCATGCCCATTGTAGCGAAGTCACGCACCCTCATTAGGAGCGCTCACGCAAATTTGTGTTTCTTATATCTATGGAGGAGCGCATTTTTAATGTCGATGGGAGGGCACATTTTTACATCTCGCACTGGGAGCCAAATTGGCTAGAATCAGCCCTGGTTCCAGGGTACATACTACCGTAGCGGTGCGTGTGTAATGTGGATCATACCTGTTGTCCCTAGAGACTCTTCTTCCTGTCACGGCATGACAGAGGAACAGAGAACCCCCAAATCCCCAACGCAGGGATGAAACCAATAGTAAAGTGACATAATAGTTTATAAAATGGGATCACACCGTCACTATGAATCTGTAACGATAGAAAGGTGTCAATAACATGCAGTGCAATACAACCTTTCATTGACTAGGCCCAATATGGGTCTCAATAATAAAAACACTTTAGTACACTTAACCTTGGCCATTGCTATTGGCAACACTATAGGGCAGGCCTGGCCAACCTATTGCTCTCCAGCTGTTGTGAAACTACACATCTCAGCATGCTCTGCCACAGTTTTAGCGTTTCCTAATAGCAAAAGTGTTGAAGGGCATGCTGCATTCCCTCCAACATTTTACACAGAAAAATCAGTACAAATTAGGAAAGGGGGGTATGGCCACGGGTAAAGAGGGTGTGGCCACGCCCCTTTTCCTACACTTTCAATGGAAGTTTGAAGAGACAAAAATCGGTACAGACCACAAAAAAAGGTACTGCACCTGACAAAAAGATACAGTTGGAGGGTATGCATGCTGGGACTTTTATTTTTACAACAGCTGGAGAGCCACAGGTTGGCCAGGCCTGCTATAGGGCCTTAACCTTAGTATAAACTGTGCAATTTCAATATCACAATTTGCAAATACTTTCTTAGTATTAATTATACTTGTTACTGTTATACTTCACAGTACTTTGAGCACTCTAATTAAATATTATGAGACTAAGGGGTCTATTTACTAAGCCTTAAGGCCCATACACACTGGTCGATATATCGGCCGTTCTCTTGATCGGCCGATATATCGCGGGACCGTCGGCCAGTGTGTACGGCCGATACGTCTGTGAACTCCGTCGTTCACAGATGTATCGCGTCGGCCCCGCAGCACAGCCGACGGCCAATATATCTACTGATATATTGGCGCGTCGCTGTGTGTGTACGGTGCGGTCGGCCGACCACCCGTACACATGCTGCGGGGGCCGGCGGTGATTGACATCTGAACTGGGCGGGCGGGTGTATACGCCCGCCCAGTTCATGACGTCAGTCCCTGACGGATCGGGCAGTGTGTATGCACAGCACACTGCCCGATCCATCCATAGATATATCTGCAGATCAATTGATCTGCAGATATATCTATTAGTGTGTACCCACCTTTAGATGGAGATATAGTGCATGGAGATAAAGTACCAGCCAATTATCAACTACCTGGCATGTCACAGGCTGCATTTGAAAATGACAGTTAGGAGCTGGTACACTTTATCTCCACCGTGCACTTTATGTCTACTGAAGGCTCAGTAAATAGACCCCTAAATGCTCAATAGCGATCTGCACTGTGACTGTTATACACTATAACTGGAAAATATTCAATCAAATATTATGCCTGAAAATGTACGGATATAAACATACACTAAACGTCATAACATTCAGCATAAACAATGCAAAACAAGACAAAATACACAATGAATCTGCAAGTAAAATAAGTCCCATAAAAAGTGTCCAACCAAGTATCCAACCTTTACAGACTTCCCAAAAAAGAAAAAATAACCTCGTAATCTCCCCAGGCCAGTTCTTGTGTCGGTGCATATAAAAGGCTGGATGGGAGGGAGGTATGAGGAGGCACTTGGATTTTGTAATGCTGAGTGTTGACTGTATACAGTGAGGTGGCTCGCTGACCTGTTTATACATTAACCGTAAAATAGAAAAGTGCTGTTCCAAATGTATGAAGAACACTTTTAAACGTAGAATTTACTCTTAAAGAAACCATAGTCTCTGTCGACTGTAGAAACAATAACATTGTCCCTTTGCCTGGACTTTCAGTACCATAAACTGAGGTATGGTTTGCACAATTTAACAGCTGGATCAGGGGCTTGTGCTTGGTCCACAATAAGCAATTAAAGGTACTATGCATAGGGTGTCTCCAAGCTGTAAAAGCTGTACTGTATACTTTAATATTAGCAAAATGTCTCTCCTGTAGGTAGTTTACAGTTACAATGTGCAGGGCTTAGAGTGGAGCAGGTATAAGGCACTTGTACTTGTCCCTGGCTGGTGATCTCAAAGGGGCACGTGTGAGGTAGTGGTATGTAAGTGTGCACATAACGTATTGGACTGACCTGTTCCACAACACGTGGTGCTGCTGCTGCCCAGCATGACTCTGCTAGCGTCCCTCTGTGTGTCTGCTCCCACTGCCTGCACTTCAGTGTGCAGCCTTCATCTGACTCCTGGCTCTAAAAAGGTAGTGGGTAGCGTTGCACACATCAGCAAAAATACCAATAGATTATCAAAATAGTATATAGAATTTATTTTTTTAAAAGCACATATCAATTAAGCAACAAAGTAAAATCATAAAATATCAATGACACTCCCGGGAATGTGTTAAAAAGTAATGTATATATAATATAATTTTCACCACAATCTCAAGATAAGTATTAGCCTTCTATAAACATATCAGCTTGTAACACATGCTTGATAATAGCCTTAAATAGGTAATGCTCCAGTTAATGAGCAGCTAGCAATACAGTGGAAAGAGGATTGGGGTCTCACCCATGTATCATGGGCTCACTGTGATGTATAGTGCAAGCTTAACCAGTGGTGAGTTTAAGCCGCAGATTCACCTGTGAATAGGCAGGAACAGTGTTCCCACTGCACTGATACTGAGGCTTCTCATCAGCATTCACAGCCACTGCGTCGGCTTATTTTTCACCATCAGTTTACTGTTTAGCAGCAGGACTGACTGAAACATTCTATTTCTGTCCAATTGCAAAGCCCGGATTTGGATGCTATTGAATATACCCTATTGGGCCCTACACACTAGAAGACATGACCAGGGCCGGTTCTTGCCCTTGTGGTGCCCCGGGCAAAAGATAGGGGCGTGGCCTAATACGGGGACGGGGTCAGTCACGCCCCCATTTGTAGCGCCGCTGAAAGGGGAAAAAAACAAAAAACAAACAAAGTATACTTACTATACCCCGCTCCTGATTCCAGACCTGCAGACCTCCGCCGGCGCCACTCTTCTCCTCGGATCTATGGGAGAGACATCAGTCATGACGTCTCTCCCATAGCACAGCATAGGCACTAGAGGTCAATTATGACCCCTAGCGTCTGTGCCACAATGCTGTGCGGTGCGCGATGACATCATTGCGCACCGCACAGCAAATGTCCTCTCCATGAAGGGAAACTAGACGCTTTGCGTCTGATTCCCTTCACAGCGGAGGGGGGGACCAGCGCCACGAAGGGAAACTAGACGCGTAGCGTCTGGTTCCCTTCTCACAGCGGGGGGGGGGGCACAGCGGGGGAGCACTGCTGGGGGGCACACTGCACAGTGGCGGATCTTGCCATGGTGCGGCGCCCTCCGGATGGCGCTGGCGCCCTCCGAAAGGCGGCGCCCCGGGCAAAAGTCCTGCTTGCCCGTGGCAAGATCCGCCACTGGGCATGACCAATGTGAACGATGAACAATGTGGAAGATGAGCAATTTCCCTTGAACTTCCCAGAGCCCTGACAAATGAAATTAAGTGTGCACACTAAGTAATTTTTCAAATTTGAAAGACGAAAGATATATTTGGAATTGGCACCTTTTTTTACATATTTTAATATTGGGGAGGCATTTCTGGGTGTGTAGGCAGGGCTGTAGAAGGGGGAACAAGTGAAGCTTTTTATTACCTACTGCCCCACCAATTTCCACTGTGCCACCAAAGTAATAAAAAATGTATGATAATGGGTTCAATTATATATATATATATATATATATATATATATATATATACCAGAGTGCCCGACTCTCCCATTAAGACCGCGTTACTGTGCCGGGTGCCTCCACAAATAATAGTCACATAAAGTCCAAAGGTGCGGCACTCCTAGCGGCTTGAATAAAGGACAACAGCAGTGTAGACAATGTTTCAATGCCTTTATTGTGGCAAAAAAGACCTGATGACAATTCCGCAGTAAAGGCATTGAAACGTCTACACGCATGCCCTGCTGTTCTTTATTCAAGCCACTAGGAGTGCCGCACCTTTGGACTTATATATATATATATATATATATATATATATATACACACATATATCTAACTCCAAATAAAGAATGGCACTCAGGAGACTTGTAATAGTAGAAAAGAGTATATTCTGGGTAGCAGAGTCAAATGTTTTCGGGGTCACTGCCCCTTCCTCAGGACCTCACCAGCATACATAATGTAAAGATTTTTCTGGCACTCCAAAGTACAAAATTCAATATGCTGTGGTGCCCTCCTAGTCAGCTTAGCATAAGGTGACAATGCAGGCAGAGAGTAAACGGCGTCACTCATGCAGGCTGTTTCAGTAGTATGAAGAAAAGTGTCCCTTTATTGCCTACATGTTTCGGACGGAGCTTCCCCGAAACATGTAGGCAATAAAGGGACACTTTTCTTCATACTACTGAAACAGTCTGCATGAGTGCCGCCGTTTACTCTCTACACACATATACATATATATATATATATATATATATATCCAATGGGGGAATCCCGCACTCTCATCAAAGTTCATCTTTGGGGTGTTTCTACACAGATGATCCCCTGAATAGGTGATTCTGATGTATATAGATTCTAACAAGTAGGCACTCTCCAGTCCATAAATGTGCTTGAAGGAAATTTATTATATCACACTCACAAAGTTACAAATGCAAGGCTTCATTATATGCATGTAGACAGAATCACAGCGACATTTCGGTCCATCCGGACCTTTGTCAAGCATGTCACCAATACAAGCCACCAACATAACAGCATAGCAGAGTCATTGCAGCAGAAGTCACATACCTCTCCCCTGGATGCCTCTTAAATACCCCCATTCCAAGTGATTAGCGTGGTATTCCGCTCCGTGTAGGGTGTGCTTTCCACCAGCGCCAGACCTGGCATGCGTTCTACCACCGCATGTCCGGACACGGCGTGCGTTCCACCTCCGCATGTCCGGACGCGGAAGCACCACTACTTCCGGTTCAGAGGTATCACCTAAATAATTTCATGCATAGTAACGTTCAATCGATACGTTTTAAATAATCACATCGGTAATATAGTTGTATTACAATTATTATATAAAATGTAAGATGTTAAATACAATAATGGACAAATAGTCCACATAAAGTATAATGTATAATATATAATAACCGATGGCTAACTCATCTCCGCTACCTATTGAGCTTAATCTTATTCACTCAATCTAATGCACTACTATAGACAGCCCTCAAAACACATTCCAAAAACTGGGTATAGTAATAAACTCATCTCATATTTCTAAACCTACACATATTACCATCTAATTTAAACACAAAACCTCCTTCATGGGGGGATCCAAGAGCCATCCAGGCATAACATATTTTCACAACAACACACTTTTATATAATCACATAAAAAAGACATGGTGGATGGTGCAACCAATCTACAGCTAAATGACAATTGTATACATGAACCAACAAACAAGAACCTTGGGGGTAATTCCAAGTTGATCGCAGCAGGAAATTTTTTAGCAGTTGGACAAAACCATGTGCACTGCAGGAGAGGCAGATATAACATTTGCAGAGAGAGTTAGATTTGGGTGGGTTATTTTGTGTCTGTGCAGGGTAAATACTGGCTGCTTTATTTTTACACTGCAAATTAGATTGCAGATTGAACACACCACACCCAAATCTAACTCTCTCTGCACATGTTATATCTGCCTCCCCTGCAGTGCGCATGGTTTTGCCCAATTGCTATCAGAATTCCTGCTGCGATCAACTTGGAATTACCCCCCTTGATTCTGTGCTATAGGGACAGGTACACACACAAATACCATAGACCCCCGCACCCAACCCTATAGCCACCAGACTAAGAGAAATAACTAAATCTTTAAAACCACAACAGAAAAAACAATGGAAGAAATCCATAATAGTATGATGGAGCAGAAAAATAAGATTTTACTCACCGGTAAATCTATTTCTCGTAGTCCGTAGTGGATGCTGGGGACTCCGTAAGGACCATGGGGAAAAGACGGGCTCCGCAGGAGACAGGGCACTCTAAGAAAGAATTAGGACTACTAGTGTGCACTGGCTCCTCCCTCTATGTCCCTCCTCCAGACCTCAGTTAAGGAAACTGTGCCCGGAAGAGCTGACAGTACAAGGAAAGGATTTTGGAATCCAGGGTAAGACTCATACCAGCCAATCACACCGTATAACTTGTGATAACTTACCCAGTTAACAGTATGAACAACAACAAAGCATCAGACAACCTGATGCAAACATAACATAACCCTTATTTAAGCAATAACTATATACAAGTATTGCAGAAGAAGTCCGCACTTGGGACGGGCGCCCAGCATCCACTACGGACTACGAGAAATTGATTTACCGGTGAGTAAAATCTTATTTTCTCTAACGTCCTAGTGGATGCTGGGGACTCCGTAAGGACCATGGGGATTATACCAAAGCTCCCAAACGGGCGGGAGAGTGCGGATGACACTGCAGCACCGAATGAGCAAACACAAGGTCCTCCTCAGCCAGGGTATCAAACTTGTAGAACTTTGCAAAAGTGTTTGAACCTGACCAAGTAGCCGCTCGGCAAAGCTGTAATGCCGAGACCCCTCGGGCAGCTGCCCAAGAAGAGCCCACCTTCCTTGTAGAATGGGCTTTTACTGATTTTGGATGCGGCAATCCAGCCGCAGAATGAGCCTGCTGAATCGTGTTACAGATCCAGCGAGCAATAGTTTGCTTTGAAGCAGGAGCACCCAGCTTGTTGGATGCATACAGGATAAACAGCGAGTCAGTTTTCCTGACTCCAGCCGTTCTGGCTACATAAATCTTCAAAGCCCTGACTACATCTAGTAACTTGGAATCCTCCAAGTCACGAGTAGCCGCAGGCACCACAATAGGTTGGTTCAAATGAAAAGATGACACCACCTTCGGCAGAAATTGCGGACGAGTCCGTAATTCTGCCCTGTCCATATGGAAAACCAGATAGGGGCTTTTACATGACAAAGCCGCCAACTCTGACACACGCCTAGCCGAAGCTAAGGCCAATAGCATGACCACTTTCCACGTGAGATATTTTAACTCCACGGTCTTAAGTGGCTCAAACCAGTGAGATTTCAGGAAACTCAACACCACGTTAAGATCCCAAGGTACCACTGGTGGCACAAAAGGGGGCTGAATATGCAGCACTCCCTTTACAAACGTCTGAACCTCAGGAAGAGAAGCCAGTTCCTTTTGAAAGAAAATGGATAGGGCCGAAATCTGGACCTTTATGGACCCTAATTTTAAGCCCATAGTCACTCCCGACTGTAGGAAGTGAAGGAAACGGCCCAGCTGGAATTCCTCTGTAGGGGCCTTCCTGGCCTCACACCAAGCAACATATTTTCTCCATATACGGTGATAATGTTTTGCTGTCACGTCCTTCCTAGCCTTTATCAGCGTAGGAATAACTTCATCCGGAATGCCTTTCTCCGCTAGGATCCGGCGTTCAACCGCCATGCCGTCAAACGCAGCCGCGGTAAGTCTTGGAACAGACAGGGCCCCTGTTGCAACAGATCCTGTCTGAGAGGCAGAGGCCATGGGTCCTCTGTGAGCATTTCTTGCAGTTCCGGATACCAAGTCCTTCTTGGCCATTTCGGAACAATGAGTATTGTGCTCACTCCTCTTTTTCTTACGATTCTCAGCACCTTGGGTATGAGAGGAAGAGGAGGAAACACATAAACCGACTGGAACACCCACGGTGTCACTAGTGCGTCCACAGCTATCGCCTGAGGGTCTCTTGACCTGGCGCAATACCTTTGTAGCTTTTTGTTGAGGCGGGATGCCATCATGTCCACCTGTGGCAGTTCCCATCGATTTGTAATCTGTGTGAAGACTTCGTGATGAAGTCCCCACTCTCCCGGGTGGAGGTCGTGCCTGCTGAGGAAGTCTGCTTCCCAGTTGTCCACTCCCGGAATGAACACTGCTGACAGTGCTTGCACGTGATTCTCCGCCCAGCGAAGAATTCTGGTGGCTACTGCCATCGCCACCCTGCTTCTTGTGCCGCCCTGGCGGTTTACATGAGCCACTGCGGTGATGTTGTCTGACTGAATCAGCACCGGTTGGTTGCGAAGCAGAGGCTCCGCTTGACTCAGGGCGTTGTATATGGCCCTTAGTTCCAGGATATTGATGTGCAGACAAGTCTCCTGACTTGACCACAGCCCCTGGAAGTTTCTTCCCTGAGTGACTGCCCCCCACCCTCGGAGGCTTGCATCCGTAGTCACCAGGACCCAGTCCGGTATGCCGAACCTGCGGCCCTCGAGAAGGTGAGCACTCTGCAGCCACCACAGAAGAGACACCCTGGCCCTGGGGGATAGGGTGATCAGCCGATGCATCTGAAGATGCGTTCCGGACCACTTGTCCAACAGATCCCACTGAAAGGTCCTCGCATGGAACCTGCCGAAGGGAATGGCCTCGTATGACGCCACCATCTTTCCCAGGACTCGCGTGCATTGATGCACCGACACCTGTTTTGGTTTTAAGAGGTCTCTGACCAGAGTCACGAGCTCCTGGGCCTTCTCCTCCGGGAGAAACACCTTCTTCTGGTCTGTGTCCAGAATCATGCCCAGGAAGGGCAGTCTCGTCGTAGGAATCAGCAGCGACTTTGGAATATTCAGAATCCAGCCGTGCTGTTGTAACACCTCCCGAGAGTGTGCTACGCTGATCAGCAACTGCTCTCTGGACCTCGCCTTTATGAGGAGATCGTCCAAGTATGGGATAATTGTAACTCCTTGCTTTCGCAGAAGCACCATCATTTCTGCCGTTACCTTGGTAAATATTCTCGGTGCCGTGGACAGACCAAACGGCAACGTCTGGAATTGGTAATGACAGTCCTGTACCACAAATCTGAGGTATTCCTGATGAGGTGGATAAATGGGGACATGCATGTAAGCATCCTTTATGTCCAGAGACACCATAAAATCCCCCTCTTCCAGGCTCGCAATGACCGCCCTGAGCGATTCCATCTTGAACTTGAACCTTTTCAGGTAAATGTTCAGGGATTTTAAATTCAATATGGGTCTGACTGAACCGTCCGGTTTCGGAACCACAAACATTGTGGAATAGTAACCCCTTCCCTGTTGAGGGAGGGGAACCTGTACCACCACCTGCTGGAGATATAATTTGTGAATTGCCGCTAACACTACTTCCCTTTCTATGGGGGAAGCTGGCAGGGCCGATTTGAGGTAACGGTGAGGGGGCATCACTTCGAATTCCAGCTTGTATCCCTGAGACACAATCTGTATAGCCCAGGGATCCACCTGTGAGCGAACCCACTGGTGGCTGAAATTTCGGAGACGCGCCCCCACCGCTCCTGGCTCCACCTGTGGAGCCCCAGCGTCATGCGATGGATTTAGAGGAAGCCGGGGAGGACTTCTGTTCCTGGGAACTAGCTGTATTGTGCAGCTTCTTTCCTCTACCCCAGCCTCTGGCAAGAAAAGACGCCCCTCGGACTTTCTTGCCTCTTTGCGATCGAAAGGACTGCATTTGGTAATACGGTGCTTTCTTAGGTTGTGAGGGAATATATGGCAAAAATTTTGACTTCCCAGCCGTAGCTGTGGAAACTAGGTCCGAGAGACCGTCCCCAAACAATTCCTCACCCTTATAAAGTAAAACCTCCATGTGCTTTTTTGAGTCGGCATCACCTGTCCATTGCCGAGTCCACAGGACCCTTCTGGCAGAAATTGACATTGCATTTATTCTAGAGCCCAGTAGGCAAATGTCCCTCTGGGCATCCCTCATATATAGGACAGCGTCTTTTATATGCCCCAGGGTTAGTAATATAGTATCCTTGTCCAAGGTATCAAGTTCCTCAGACAGAGTATCTGTCCATGCTGCTACAGCACTACACATCCAGGCCGACGCAATTGCCGGCCTCAGTAGGGTACCTGAATGTGTATAAACGGACTTCAGGATACCTTCATGCTTCCTATCCGCAGGAACTTTTAGGGTGGCCGTATCCTGTGATGGCAGGGCCACCCTCTTAGATAAGCGTGTCAAAGCTTTGTCTACCCTAGGGGAGGATTCCCAGCGTAGCCTGTCCGTTGGCGGGAAAGGATATGCCATAAGTAACCGCTTGGAAATCTGCACTTTCCTATCAGGAGAATCCCAAGCTTTTTCACATAACTCATTTAACTCATGTGAAGGGGGAAAAGTCACTTCTTGCCTTTTTCCCCCAAACATATAAACTCTCTTGTCAGGGACAGGGTTTACCTCTGAAATGTGCAATACATCCTTCATTGCTATAATCATGTAGCGGATGGCTTTAGCCATTTTAGGCTGCAACTTTGCATCATCGCCATCGACACTGGAGTCAGAATCCGTGTCGATATCTGTGTCAACAATCTGGGATAGTGGGCGCTTCTGAGTCCCTGACGGCCTCTGCGCTGTAGGATCAGGCATGGGTTGAGACCCTGACTGTCCCAAGGCTTCAGCTTTATCCAACCTTTTATGCAAGGAGTTTACATTATCATTTAACACCTTCCACATATCCATCCAATCAGGTGTCGGCGCCGTCGGCGGAGACCCCACATTCATCTGCACCTGCTCTGCTTCCACATAGCCTTCCTCGTCAAACATGTCGACACAAGCTTACCGACACACCACACACACAGGGGATGCTCTATTTGAGGACAGAACCCCCACAAGGCCTTTTGGAGAGACAGAGAGAGAGTATGCCAGCACACACCCCAGCGCTATATAACCCAGGAATTACACAGTAACTTAGTATTTACCCAGTAGCTGCTGTATTAGTGGTTTTGCGCTAAATTTATGTGCCCCCCCCCCCCCCCTCTCTTTTTACCCTCTTTCTACCGTGATTCTGCAGGGGAGAGCCTGGGGAGCTTCCTCTCAGCGGAGCTGTGGAGAGAAAATGGCGCTGGTGAGTGCTGAGGAAGATGCCCCGCCCCCTCAGCGGCGGGCTTCTGTCCCGCGATTTTGTGTAAAATAATGGCGGGGGCTCATGCATATATACAGTGCCCAACTGTATATATGCTCTTTTATGCCAAGAGGTACTCAATTGCTGCCCAGGGCGCCCCCCCCCCCCCTGCGCCCTGCACCCTACAGTGACCGGAGTATGCGGGTTTAATGTGGGAGCAATGGCGCACAGCTGCAGTGCGGTGCGCTACCTCATATGAAGACAGGAGTCTTCTGCCGCCGATTTTTAAGTCTTCTTGCTTCTCTCGCCGCTTCTGTCTTCTGGCTCTGCGAGGGGGACGGCTGCGCGGCTCCGGGATCGGACGACCAAGGGTGCGTTCCTGTGTTCGATCCCTCTGGAGCTAATGGTGCCCAGTAGCCTAAGAAGCATGACCTATCCGCAGTTAGTAGGTCTGCTTCTCTCCCCTCAGTCCCACGTAGCAGAGAGTCTGTTGCCAGCAGATCTCTCTGAAAATAAAAAAACCTAACAAAATACTTTCTTATTAGCAAGCTCAGGAGAGCTCACTAAAGTGCACCCAGCTCTGTCCGGGCACAGATTCTAACTGGGGTCTGGAGGAGGGACATAGAGGGAGGAGCCAGTGCACACCAGTAGTCCTAATTCTTTCTTAGAGTGCCCTGCCTCCTGCGGAGCCCGTCTATTCCCCATGGTCCTTACGGAGTCCCCAGCATCCACTAGGACGTTACAGAAATTATCTCAAAAAATTCTTCAGGACAAGCTGTTCATTCAATCCTCTTGGAGAGATAGTGTCCAAATGAAAAATCCATTCAGACTCACGTTTATGCAATTGTAATAGACGGTTTCCGCCCCTTATGGACGGTGGAATCCAATCATCGTAACATAGGAATTTGATGTCCAGCCTCGACCCAGTGTCTAGCAACTGGTTTATCCGAGCCTCCCGACTCCAAGGCCTGTCTAATTGAACATCGATAGTTTGTCATCCGATCTCTAAACCGTCGCTTAGTGAGTCCAACATACACCAGCCCACAGGGGCAAATAATAAGATAGATCACATGATTCAATAGGCAATGCAAGCGGTGCCTAATCGCAATAGGTGCCCCACTATGTGGGTGTGGGAAGGTGGATCCTGGTATTATTGATCGACAAGTCGTGCAATCTAGGCACTTATAACATCCTTTTTTTGAAGATCTTAACCATGTATCACTCATTCCCTTTGGTGGACCAGCAAAAGGCTGCATCAATATTTGTTTCAAATTCGCACCTCTACGATATGCCATCATTGGTTGTCGCTGAAGCTCTCTACCAAACTTGGGATCAGAAGAGATAATGTTCCAATTTTTGTTGAAAACCCGCTTTACATTTAATGCCTTATCATCATATTTACTGGTGTATATCATTCTACTCACTGGCTTGACATTGTTGGTAGAAGCCTGCATTTTAATCTTTTGGCGTGCTTTTTTCAAACACCCCTCAATGTTCTTATAGGAGTAGCCCCGCTCTTTCAATCTGCTCTTGACCTCCAGAATCTGTTGTTCGGCCAGAGCATCATCTGAATGAATTCTCAAGACACGCATGAATTGGGAAATTGGTAGGCTTGCCTTTAGACTTGGAGAATGGTGACTGGTCGCATATAATAACAAATTCCTATCAGTCTCTTTTTTAAAGAGTGTAGTGCTTGTCAATTTTAGCTGTCAGTTTTATTGGTGTCTGAAGCTCATTCAGAGCCCCCACCATCTGCCAAAACCCAGTCTCAGTGCCTCGCCATAATAAAAAAATTTCATCTATAAATCTGTAATACTGTACAATATTACCTCCAAATGTAGGAAGAATATACACTGCTCAAAAAAATAAAGGGAACACTAAAATACCACATCCCAGATCTGAATGAATTAAATATTCTTATTAAATACTTTGTTCTTTACATAGTTGAATGTGCTGACAACAAAATCACACAAAAATTATCAATGGAAATCAAACTTATTAACCCATGGAGGTCTGGATTTGAAATCACACTCAAAATTAAAGTGGAAAAACACACTACAGGCTGATCCAACTTTGATGTAATGTCCTTAAAACAAGTCAAAATGAGGCTCAGTAGTGTGTGTGGCCTCCACGTGCCTGTATGACCTCCCTACAATGCCTGAGCATGCTCCTGATGAGGTGGCAGATGGTCTCCTGAGGGATCTCCTCCCAGACCTGGACTAAAGCATCCGCCAACTCCTGGACAGTCTGTGGTGCAACGTGGTGTTGGTGGATGGAGCGAGACATGATGTCCCAGATGTGCTCAATTGGATTAATGTCTGGGGAACGGGCGGGCCAGTCCATACCATCAATGCCTTCGTCTTGCAGGAACTGCTGACACACTCCAGCCACATGAGGTCTAGCATTGTCTTGCATTAGGAGGAACCCAGGGCCAACCGCACCAGCATATGGTCTCACAAGGGGTCTGAGGATCTCATCTTGGTACCTAATGGCAGTCAGGCTACCTCTGGTGAGCACATGGAGGGCTGTGTGGCCCCCCAAAGAAATGCCACCCCACACCATTACTGATCCACTGCCAAACCGGTCATGCTGGAGGATGTTGCAGGCAGCAGAACGTTCTCCTTGGTGTCCCCAGACTCTGTCACGTCTGTCACATGTGCTCAGTGAGAACCTGCTTTCATCTGTGAAGAGCACAGGGCACCAGTGGCGAATTTGCCAATCTTGGTGTTCTCTGGCAAATGCCAAATGTCCTGCACGGTGTTGGGCTGTAAGCACAACCCCCACCTGTGGACGTCGGGCCCTCATACCACCCTCATGGAGTCTGTTTCTGATCATTTGAGTAGACACATGCACATTTGCGGCTTGCTGGAGGTCATTTTGCAGGGCTCTGGCAGTGCTCCTCCTGTTCCTCCTTGCACAAAGGCGGAGGTAGTGGTCCTGCTGCTGGGTTGTTGCCCTCCTACGGCCTCCTCCACATCTCCTGATGTACTGGCCTGTCTCCTGGTAGCGCCTCCATGCTCTGGACACTACGCTGACAGACACAGCAAACCTTCTTGCCACAGCTCGCATTGATGTGCCATCCTGGATGAGCTGCACTACCTGAGCCACTTGTGTGGGTTGTAGACTCCGTCTCATGCTACCACTAGAGTGAAAGCACCGCCAGCTTTCAAAAGTGACCAAAACATCAGCCAGAAAGCATAGGAGCTGAGAAGTGGTCTGTGGTCACCACCTGCAGAACAACTCCTTTATTGGGGGTGTCTTGCTAATTGCCTAAAATTTCCATCTGTTGTCTATTCCATTTGCACAACAGCATGTGAAATTGATTGTCAATCAGTGTTGCTTCCTAAGTGGACAGTTTGATTTCACAGAAGTGTGATTGACTTGGAGTTACATTGTGTTGTTTAAGTGTTCCCTTTATTTTTTTGGGCAGTGTATATATATATATATATATATATATATATATGTATAGGAAGTCCCACACTCTCACCCGACTCAGATAACGGCTGGGGTGCCAAATCAAAGTCTGATCCAATCACGGGGTCAGACTCATAGTACAATACAGTATTTCTCCACATACCAGTGGAAAAAGATAGCACTCTCCAGACTTGCGCGATATGCTGTAAATAATGCAGTCATTTATTCAGAAGTTTGGTTCCATGTAATTTCATGTCACAGGAAAGTATAAATATACAGAGAGGGCTCACCAACGTTTCAGTCCTACGCCAGGACCTTTCTCAAGGTACACGCCAGACAATGAACAGTCATCAGCAGCATTTAGAGAGGAACCAGGACCTGCATACAGCCTCCCAGGCCCCCTATATATACCTGTATGCTAATGAAAAGGTGAATCATGTGAATCTACGGCCGGGCGCGTCACTTCCGGTAAAAACGGAAGTTGCGTGCCTTCCCGAGCCGCGCCGTGTAAGATTATGCCAGTGAAACATCAACGCAAATCACCCCTTCGTCAGCCATGGGGAGCAATGCTATTAAATCCGCCCCCGGGGTCCGCCGCGATCAGCCGCACTGTATCTACGGCTGTAGTACCGGTAACTATGGCAACCCGTGGTTCCGCAATGTCACTTCCGGTTACAACCGGAAGTCATGCGTTCCGTGCACATAGCGCTATGCGTTCCAGTAGTAACTATGGGCGATGTCAGGAGGCGGGGCCGTATGCCACGTAGGACACCCAATAAAACAGGCAACTTAGTAAATCACATATATGAAGGGGTGATAATAGGTATATGGGGACCTGGGTAGCGACACATAGCAAAAATATACATCGGTCACTGTTACATACAAAGTGGTGTGCGCTACGCGCGTCACACCATAATAAGACAGTGTACTGAAGAATACCTATATCCACACAAAATAGTAAATGCTTGTGAATAGACAAGAGGAAATCAATACATGTGGAAAAATACTGCCCTGTGCGATCAATCGCTGTAGGGGTGAGTGATAAATCCTCAGGGAAGAGGGGGAATGCCCACTGGGATCAGGTCAGACGTATTCACATAACCTCGATGAAGTCACCATGAACCACCCTATGACCAAATATTAGGGACCAGCAGGGACATATACCATTGTAGATCCAACCCGCTAAAATTAATATATCATGAGGAAACTAATGTACCCAACAGGTCCAGTTAATGCGATAAAAACAGTGCTGTAAGACATCTAAATGAATGTAAACAACTTCATACGTAATAATACAGTGACGAGCCGGCAAGTCCACGAAGGGGGTGCCGACACGTACCAAGTCACAAATAAGTCCAACTGGGGTACCAGTCATAATTGACCCGTGTCAGGTTACCTATACGAGGGATGCGGGTGAGCACAAACCATCCACACGACTACCTAAGAAATATCGAGAGAGGATTACTCTCGTTCATCCCTCTGGGGAAAATGGTGTCTAATCATCAGTGGATCCAATAACTTTCCCTCTTTTTTAATGCCAAGGTGCGGTCTCCTCCTCGGACTGGTGGTGGTACCCAGTCGATCAACTTACACCTGAGATTTGATACCTGGTGTTGATGTGCCAGAAAATGTATATATATATTGAACCCATTGCAATTAATTTTTTATTACGTTGGTGGCACAGTGGAAATATAATTGGTTGGGCAGTGGACAGAGATGCTGAGCGGTCAGCGGCTGCTGTCAGCGGCTCAGCTAGAATGAAGCCACTGCCGGGAGGGAGCCATCTGCGGGGAGGTGAGCAATGTCACATTTGTCACAATCCTCACTGTAGTTCTAATATTTGGTGACTTACCTCTGCCATCTCTGTCCTGGATCCTGCATCTTTCTGCTCACTGGGATAAACAGCTTGCCAATACCATGAGTTTCCTGAGTCCTGAGTTCTCTGCCTGGATGGTAAGAGTTAACGAGCTCCACCTGTGGTTATTAGTCTTCTGTGTGAGTCTGAAATCAGCAATCTGAAGTTTAGGCCTAAAAGCCAGCATCCTCTGTTTCTTTGCAGAAGTTCAGGCTTCAGTGTTCTTTCGGCCTGCTAGGCCTCACTCCACATCACAGCCTAGTCTAGAGTACTCACATGACAGTGACAGTTCACCTGACCCAGAGCTGTCCAATCCTGTGCCAGCCTGAGACTCTCTGAATCACCTGACACTGCTCACCAATCACCAAGGACCAGGAAGTATAAGTCAGGAGACTTGAGTTGGAAACTCTGCCAGTTCTTCATGTCACACACAGCTCTGTGTGAGCTTAGAAGCTGAGCTCCCTAAAGTTAACACTTGTACTTCGGTTCCTGTAAAACTCTGTTCCTTTGCCACCCAGTCTGGATTACAGTTGTGTTACCACTGATTTCCAGTATTTCTACAGTTTCATCTTAAAGTCACAGTTGCAGTATTCCACAGTCTCCTCTGAAAGCCACAGCTGCATTATTCTACAGTTTCATCTTAAAGTCACAGTTGCAGTATTCTACAGTCTCATCTTGGAGCAACAGCTGCAGTATTCTACAGTTTCATCTTAAAGTCACAGTTGCAGTATTCCACAGTCTCCTCTTAAAGCCACAGCTGCAGTTTTCTACAGTTTCATCTTAAAGTCACAGTTGCAGTATTCCACAGTCTCCTCCTAAAGCCACAGCTGCAGTATTCTACAGTTTCATCTTAAAGTCACAGTTGCAGTATTCCACAGTCTCATCTTAAAGTCACAGCCACAGTCATCGTTCTACTTTCATTTGCTTTTCCAGTCATATCCGGTACCAGCCCGGATTATAGTTGCGTCCCAGTCTCACTGGTAACCAGCCCGGTTCTCAGTTTCACCAGTAACCAGTCCGGCTTACTATCTCACCAGTAACCTTGAGTACATAAGCACCTACTCCTGTGACACTATATCCAGTACAGTCTCACCTATACATTCATCATCCTGCTATCAACACCAAGTCCCTGGTGATCCAGTGGTCAGGATACGGCTTCCTCTGCCGAGGCCCAGGTTCGATGCCCAGTCAGGGATTGCTCCTTCTTCTCACTGATTCCTACAGACCAGCCTACTATTCACATAGTCCTCCAGTCACCCGCACAGACTTCACTAACACCGGGTTCACAAAAACCACAGTCATGACAACATTGTGTACATCACTCATCGCGGCTCCGTACACACATGCCGTGAGTACGGAGCCACAAGTGACATTGCTCACATTGAGCATGTAGCACGGCCAACCACCGACCTCTAATCAATGAGCGCGGGTGCGCGCATCATTGCTTGGAGGGCCATACACACTAGACGATGTGAATGACATATCGTTCACAATCGTCGTTATCGTTCACATCTGCAGAAAATATCCTCTAGTGTGTATGGCCCTTAACTCTTCTGGTGTCTGCTGGTGGTATGCAGATATGTTAAGATCCACATAAATCCCAATCAGGAGCCAGCACTTTTGAGCGCAATGTTAATACGGCACAGGGACCATCCTGCATGAGCTCTAGCGGCGCAATCAGGCTGTTTTACCGCTCTGAGCTCCCATCTTCCGACCGGAGCTCAGCGCAGACGGCGTTCACAACAGTAGTGTTTTCCCTTTTCAAAATGGTACCGCAGCACCATTTTTCAAAAACCAAAATGGCTGCAGCAAGCCACGTCCTCACCCTGCCCCTTTATGCTGGCTAATATTAGCCAGCATGAAGCAGGGGCAGTCAGACTGGTGGTGGAGGAGGAGGAGCGAGGATGAGCTCCTGAAGATACCAGAAGTCCCGGTGGGCGGTGGCCATGCAAAACAGCTTAAAGGCTACTTTCTCCAAACAGAATTACCATTATCAAAATTAACCATCTCCTTAAAATATATCAAGAAACAAGGGAATAACTTAAATGGGTCGTGCAGAGGGTGCTGTTGCTAGGGCACCTGGAGAAACATCCCTGGGCTGCCACCACCTAGTAGCCAATCACTTGATAGAGACTGATAATCCCTGCATCCCTGGTGAAAGTAGCTGAGGACAAACAGACTGAAGTGCTAAGTTAATTTTTTGGGGAAGTTCACTGTGACTATCAGAAGTAATAATGAATGTAAAAATATGGTAGGGTGCTGTCAACTGATGTGGACATACAAGTAGTTTTTTTCTCATGACTTAAGGCAAGTATTAAACATTTGTTCCATAACTCAGGAGATGTTGCCCCGCCTACCATTTCTGATTTGCAAGAGGTGTGGCTTTGCACAAACCACTTTCTTTAATATGTACAAAATTAAAATTCAATTTAAAAAAACATGAATTCACCTAAATTATGACAGCTAACTCCATTTGATCACAGTTGTACATAATCTGTCAATCTAGTGACTAGAGGAATACTTATGGTTATTAATCTAATTCACCAAGTATATAAAATATTGTTGCCTGTTGATCCAGCATTACTCTTCTAAATAAGCCGACTAAATCACTAAACAAACACATGGATAAGCTCATTACACACATACGTAATGAAACCAAGCTGCTAATTATGGGAAAACGGAAGAAGGCAACCCCTTGTGTCTATAAACGCCTTGTTAAACCATATATGATTTGCTTCTTCAATGAAATATCTATCTAGTCTGTAACAATGGCGTATTATCTGTCTTTCATTTGGGGACCTTGGTACCAATATAAATGTCCCCTCTTCAGAGGCGTAGCGTGCAGACATGACACCCAGAGCAGGGTCATGTCACGGCGCCCCCACCCACCACCACCATTCATACATACTGTACATACATATAAAGATTCACACACATTTAGGCACATGCATAATACATAAACACACACATATACAGATATATGCATATATACAAACACACATAAACACACAAATATACACACAGCAATGACGTGCAGTGGGGTGAGGCAGAGCCTTTCCTGTCATACTAATGTTTGTACCAGAGTTTTGACTGTATAAAGAAGATGAAAAATACAAATAATATGTTAGAAATATTTTCTTTCCATAATTCTAATCATTTTTATAGCCAAAACTCTGGAGTAAAAAGTCTATGACAGGTGAGGCAGTGCCTCACCTGTCTATCTTTTCCGCACATCTCTGATCAAAACTCACCAAATTTCCAGGAGTTTATACTACTGCACCTGTGTATAATGCCCAGATGTACTGTTTGGGCTCATATATTGTGTGTAAATCTGGCTCTGGGGCTAGCCAATGCCTCCTGAGCCATTTAGCTCACTGCACGTCCCTGACACACAGATATACACAGGCATACACATATACACACAGATATACACAGACATACATACACACACACACACACACACATAAACACACACATATACTCACACATACTGTATCCAAAGATACACATATACACACACAGACATACATAAGCACACACATATATACACACAGACATATAAATGTATACACATAAACACACACATATGCACACAGACATATACACACATTTACACACACTCACATTTACACACACATACATAGATATATACACACACATAGACATATACACATAAACACACAGTATACACAGACAAACACATATACACACAGTATACACAGATTAATTCTCACCAAGAAAATGGCAGCAGCAGAGTAGCTCCTCGTTCTAGCCTGGAGGGACGGAGCTTCTATGTAATTGACAGGCTGGGCCTCCGTGAGTAGATGGAAAGGACTGAAGAAAGGGAAGAGGTGGCCACCACACTGCCTACATGTTCCATATCACTGAATGCAGATACCTGATAGCCAAGAAGGTTCTTCTGACTAGCCTCCAAACCTCCCCTCTTCCCTTACACCACACTACACTGCTGTGGACTCTCTGCACTGCAATCAGTGACATGGAATATGCAGGCAGTGTGGTGGCCACCCCTTCTCTCTTACCCAGTCATCTCCTCCTAACCAGAGATCCCGGCTCTCAGCTCTGTTACAGAGAGCCGGCGCCTTCTGTCCCCAGCAGTGCCTGGAGCTCAAGCTCCACTCATTCCACCCTCGCTACGCCTCTGCCCCTATTCCTTGAGCTTTATTAAAAAAATAAACCTACTGTGTTTTTCTCTCTGTCATTCCCTTCTCCCCTTCCAGAGTCGGACTGGCCCACAGGGGAACAGGGAAACCACCGGTGGGCCCCACTGCCTGTGGGCCCTCCTCCTCTAGGGATCAAGTTCCAGACTCTATCCTAGTGCATTTGAATTATGCATTATACATATGTTACATTATACTTCACAAGAATATGGATTATTATATATTTACCAAGGGGAACAGAACATGTAGTCTGCAATGGTTAGCCAAACCTCTGTGGCGGCTGGCGACACCCCAGTGGAGCCTGGCCACATCCTTAAGCATGGGCCCCTACAACAGCATCCCCCAGTGGGCCCTTCATGCCCCAGTCCGACACTGTCCCCTTCCCTCCCATTTATAATCGCACACCACTATCATTTGTCCCACCTCACCTCTACTTTGTTTATTACATACACAGTGATTATGCCCTTTTTCCTCTTTCCCCATATTATATACTCTACACCCAAATCTACTACAGACATATAGGTAATTGTGCAGAGGTGAAACATTTTTCTACTCTCAGCTTTATACGTTGTGGCATTAGAAGCAGTGTACTACAAAGGAGCTATTAAGCCCAGGGAAGTTATGCATTTGAGTGGCTTCAGTGCATTTCTCCCCTGCAACCTGATGCAGCTGAAGGCATGTGACTGATCAAACAGATCAGCTGTGAGGAAATTCTTTAAGAAGGCAATGTGGGAGTGCTGTTTGCCTGTCAGTCTGGGAAGGGGAGGAGTCTAAGGTTTAAAAAGACTGTCTGGGACATTTATCTGAATGACTAATGCCAGAAAAGCTGGCCGGTGGCTAGAGCGAAGTTCTCTGTTAGTGAAAGGGCCATTTGGGAAGTCATTGTGTGAAGCTGTGAACCTTTGTCAATGGCTCGTATGAACATGAACTGTATGATTGTTACTGGTCTGCGGTCATCCTAATGAAATAAACCGTAGTGCACAAGTGCAGAGTCAGTGTGTGCTTCCACTACACAGCTTAATTTCTACAAGGTGAAACCATAATCATCAGCAACAATGCACATTTTACATGTTCTAGAGCAAATAAAACAATTCTGTATTTTTTATACCCAGTTGTATATTTGTTCTGTGCTTTAATGTTAGAGTACATTGAGACATTGAACTGTGGAAATTTAAAAAAAACTAGAAATATGGAAGAGCTAAAACTTTTGTCTGATACTGTACCTGATCGTTGATACTTAGAAATACTTAGATACTTAAAAATATATAAATACTACTCAGTGGCAGCACTGGGACTCGGTGCCAACTGGTGTGGCTATGAGCCCCCCTGTGCTCGCCGAAGGGGTATGCGTCCAAAAAAGGGGCATGGCTGCGTGGGTAGGCCTCATAGAAGTCCCCCACTAACATCCCTGTCTCATTCCGGGTGCATCCCTGGAGATGCTGGGTTGCCCTCGGCACCTGTTGATATGGTTTTCCATCTGTAAAGTGTACAAGTTTTAAACACAATTCTACCTTTTGCCTGGTGCTTTGGGTGACTAGTGAGTGATGGAAACTGCTCCAAACCCTTTTATTCACTTTTTTTTAGTAATCCACATTTCATTCCCCATACTTATAATGGGAAATGTGATGTGGCCAAATTTACTAAAAAAAAATGTGAAAGAATACCGCAGTGCGCACTGCGATAGGCAGGCATCTGCCCAGCTTTCTCTGCCCCTGGGCGCAAGCTCTGTCCCTGCATGCGATAATTGATACATCCCTGCGATGTAATCAATTATTGCAGTGCGAGTTCGGGCGATTTCATCACCTGTCATCCGCATCCTGGATGCGGATGGTGATAAATAGGCTGCTGTGTTTTAAAAACACTTACATACTTATATATACTGTCATACTTACATAGACTGTCAGAGCAGAAAATGAACATGATGTTGATCTATCTAGTCTTCATTCCATTCATATTTTCATTTGTTTGTCCATTTTATTAACCAAAACAGTTTCAATAATTTCTGCTCAGGCATATTTTACATTTTCCCTACCACATCTGCTAAATAGCCAACACTGACTGCTACTATTGCTGCCATTCAGTAATGTTAAAGACCTGAATTATTGGTAAATATTCAGTGAAACGCATTGCCACTCTTTTGAGCTGTATAAGTTATAGAATATGCAAGGATACTATGGAATAAAGTTAAACCACATTTTTGGTACACAGGACAATGCTGCATCATTACTGCACAGTTTTCTTAAAACTTTGTACCGCTGCAGAAACAGACAGCATCAGGAAATGTAATAGGGTATAGGGTGCAAGTTTGCGGTGCCTTGTAAATGATTGTTGCTTTACAAATATGGGCAATCTCGGTTGACATCCCACACCTCCCAAACTTTGGCCCGATTACATTTCCCTGCATGTGTTGGCCCTAACTTTGTGGAGTTTGTATTTTCGGTTCTGATACAGAAGATAGATATTCAAGTAGAATCCAAGTGTTCAGATGGTCCATCCTGGACCTGAACCATGCTGGATGCCAACATGGTGGTGCTCTCAGGAGACAGCAAACAGGAGTTCATAACTGCATCTGTAGCACAAAGATTCCCATCTGGAAACTTGACTCTGGATACTTCCCTTGGAGCTGAAACTGTGGTGACCCCTCCTGGGGTTGACGAATCAGACACCTCTCTCAGGGTTGTTATTTCCAGCACCCCTCCTGGGGTTGACAGATCAGATACTCCTTTTTAAGTAGAAGACTCATATGCCCCTACTAGAGCTTGAACATTGGATAACCCTCCTTGGGATGCACACTCGGAACCCCCTCCTGGGGATGGACACTTGGACCCCCTCCTGGGGATGGACACTGTGAACCCCCTCCTGGGGATGGACGCTCTGAACCCCCTCCTGGGGATGGACGCTCTGAACCCCCTCCTGGGGCGGGATGCTCTGAACCCCTCCTGGGGCTGGACTCTCTGGACCCCCACCTGGGGCCGAAGACACGGACGCCCCTCCTGGGGCCGTAGACACGGATGCCCCTCCTCGGGCCGTAGACACGGATGCCTATCCTTGGGCCGTAGACACGGACGCCCCTCCTTGGGCCGTAGACACGGACGCCCCTCCTTGGGCCATAGACACGGACGCCCCTCCTTTGGCCATAGACATGGACGCTCCTCCTTGGGCCATAGACACGGACACCCCTCCTTGGGCCGTAGACACAGACGCCCCTCCTTGGGCTGTAGATACAGATGCCCCTCCTTGGGCTGTAGACACGGACTCCTCTGTGACTTTAAATGGCTTGAACATTCTTTTCTGGACACCCAACTTGGGATAGGGTCTTATATTCACAGGACCCCAGTCATAAATTTGAGTCTCTTTCAGAGTAGCCTTCTTGACACCCCCGATAGCAGTAGCAGGATCGGCTACTGTGGATGACTTGTAGACACGAGCGCTATGATACTGAGATTTGTCACCATTTCCAGGCTTGCGAAGAATGCAATTCTTAACAAAATGACCAGAATTTCCACAGTAAAGACAGAGGTGTAGCTCCCTACGCCGCTGACGTTCAGCTTCAGAGAGCTTGGGCCGTGGATAGCTCTGATGAACAACTTTTCCTTGCACAGAGGAAGAGACTTTAGTAACTGGATGGGACAAAACAGGATCAACAACGTTGGTAGTATTCCTGAAGAGATCAGGCATCACAGAAAGATTACTAGACAAAAGTTCTTGTAACTGTAATAGCATCTGGTAGAAAATCTGCATATTGTCAGGAGTCTTAGTGCAGAAAGTCCGAGAATCTCTGGAGAAGTTCCGCTGCAGACACTGTGCCAATTGATGCTGAGTCGACTCCAAACCCTCCAAGCATCCTGCAATATTGCTTATGAGGTCCTGCATCAGACAAACACTTTCGGCCAGGTCCATGAGGCCAGTTCCTACTGTCATGACTATGGTTTTTGAGAACCCGGTGTTAGTGAAGTCTGTGCGGGCAACTGGAGGACTATGTGAATATTAGGCTAGTCTGTAGGAATCAGTGAGAAGAAGGAGCAATCCCTGACCGGGGATCGAACCTGGGCCTCAGCAGAGGAAGCTGTATCCTGACCACTGGATCACCAGGGACTTTGATAGCAGGATGATGAATGTATAGGTGAGACTGTACTGGATATAGTGTCACAGGAGTAGGTGCTTATGTACTCAAGGTTACTGGCGAGATAGTAAAATGGACTGGTTACTGGTGAAACTGAGAACCGGGCTGGTTACAGGTGAGACTGGGATGCAACTGTAATCCGGGCTGGTACCGGATATAACTGGAAACGCAACTGAAAGTAGAACGATGACTGTGGCTGTGACTTTAGGACGAGGCTGAAGAACACTGCGGCTGTGACTTTAAGATGAGACGGTAGAATACTGCAGCTGTAGTTTTAAGTTCAGACTGGAATACTGCGACTGTGACTTTAAGATTAAACTATGAAATACTGCAACTGTGCCTTTAAGATGAAACTGTAGAAATACTGGATATCAATGGTAACACAAATGTAATCCAAACTGGGTAGCAAAGGAACAGAGTTTTTACAGGAACTGAAGTACAAGGGTTACCTTTAGGGAGCTCAGCTTCAAAGCTCACACAGAGCTGTGTGTGGCACAAGGAACTGGCAGAGTTTCTAACTCAGTCTCCTGACTTATACTTCCTGGTCCTTGGTGATTGGTGAGCAGTGTCAGGTGTTTCAGAGAGTCTCAGGCTGGCAGAGGATTGGACAGCTCTGGGTCAGGTGAACAGTCACTGTCATGTGAGTACTCTAGACTAGGCTGTGATGTGGAGTGAGGCTTAGCAGGCCGAGAGAACACTGAAGCCTGAACTTCTGCAAACAAACAGAGGATGCTAACTTTTAGGCCTAAACTTCAGATTGCTGAATTTAGACTCACATAGAAGATCACCACAGGTGGAGCTCGTTAACAATTACCTTCCAGGCAGAGAACTCAGGAAACTCATGGTATTGGCAAGCTGTTTATCCCAGTGAGCAGAAAGTTGCAGGATCCAGGACAGAGATGGCAGAGGTAAGTCACCAAATATGAAAACTACAGTCAGGATCGTGACACCTACCAGTATATTTTTGGATTGTGGGAGGAAACTGGAGTACCCGGAGGAAACCCACGCAAGTACGGGGAGAATATACAAACTCCACACAGTTCGGACCATGGTTGGAATTGAACCCATGACCTCAGTGCTGTGAGGCAGTAATGCTAACCATTACACCATCCGTACTGCCCCGCCAGGGATAGTCAATTTTATGAAATGCATCCCCTCGCGGGCTCGCTTCGCTCATCACGCTTCGGACTGAGTTACTAAAGGTAACAGTTTGTGACATGGATAGTAAATGCAGCAAAAGTTGTAAAAATCCCTTTAAAAAATTGTCGACTTTTTGATCCTTTCAACTTTTTGACCATGTCGACCTTTTGACCTTGTAGATCTAATGCATGTCAACCATTAGTGGTTGACCTATTGACTGTAGACCTTTTTAGTGTAGATCTATAGACCGGATACCTGTATTTTCTTACAGTACTTGCGTGGGTTACCTCCATGTACTACGATTTCCTCCCAAACTCCAAATATATACTGGTAGGTTAACCCTAGTGTGAGCATATACATGTGTTTAGGGCAGACTTGATGGGCCAAGTGGTTCTTCTCTGCTGTCAAATTCTGTTTCTATGACTGCCTGCATTGCTCATGTACATTCCTGGTTCATTTTTGGGAAAACATGTTTGTAATGTTAGTAATGCCTAAAGTTTTAAAAAGTTGATTATGAGTAGGAAAAAAGAACAAATACTGTAAGGGGAATAGATCAGGAAAGAAAATATAGTGTTATGGATTGTTTGACATAGGGGGGTCCCAAATCAATGTCTTCCTTAGGCCCCATGAGGCCTAAATCCGCCTCTTTTGGGGGGTGCTATATTTAAACCACACTGATTATTGATGATACATTTGTAGGAAGGGTAGGACTTCCATTACTTCTTACCAACATTTTTGGATTTTTTAGTTTTATTGACTATTGCAATATATTGTTAGCAAAATTCATTTTTAATATTTTCTTTAATTGTGGTCGATTTTATCAATTGCTCCCAGTATTTGTTTCTTTAATAGCCATACAGGCACATTAAATGTAGATTGCACACAAATATTTATTAAATAGACAAACATCACTATAAAGCACATGAACATGACAAATGTAATACACGCAATGCCAACATTTCTCAAAAATGACAAAAAATAAACAATAAAGGGGCTGATCTTAAGGTGTAAGTAGGCTAGACAATTTTACTCTGTCCACCATAGGCATTCAGAGGTGGTTAGAGTCAGAGGCGTCACTCACCTCTCAAACACCCGGGGCGGCTAGCCGAAAAATGGTCGTGGCTTCACGGGACAGGGGTGTGGCTTCGTGGGGGGGCGTGGCTTCACGGCCCTACCCAGATCGGGAGAGATGTGGCTTCACGGAGGGGGCGTGGCTAAGCACCCGACCCGCATTTTTGTCATTCCGGGGGTCCGGGAGTTGCGGCCTGCCCCCGGAGACTGGCGTGTCTGCAGTGCCGGCTTCAACATGGTGACAGGAGCTGGGTTGCTGCACATAATATTGCAGTGCAGCACCTGGCTCCTGTCACTGAGCAGGAGCCGGCACTTGGGTGTCACCCCTCGGCGGGTGATACCCGGGTGCGGGCCGCACCCCCCGCACCCACCTTCTGACGCCACTGGTTGGAGTGAGCATCACTGCTGCTTACTGGGCACTCTCCGCCGCAGTCTCCTATCTTAATAATATACAGTATTACTACCAGCCTCTACTGGCATTTGTGACTGTAGTATTGTGCATTCTCAGATCTCTGCCAGCTCATGTTCCAGTGTCAATACACTTTCTGTTTCATGAGAAACCCCATAAAACCTCCTAATCTCTTACATTTGGCCTCCAACAAGAAACTCAGGTCTGGCTCTGAGTCCAGAAACCCACAGATTCTGACAAGGGGGTGTTGTCCATATCAGTCATTCACATTCTAGCTATTATTAATTTACTACATTCTGCAAAATGATAGCTAAAATATGATTGGCTCCTTATTAGACGTTTATTGAGTCAACATCATACTTTACCAATCTTCCATAAATACATACTTAATAGTCACAATTGTGCCCATCTGTAGCAATAATGAATATTGTTGAATAAGTTCATCATAAAATATATATCAGCAACATGGACTCATAGTAGTAATAACTAGTAAGATGCTTAGTTCTCGTAATGTCAATTAGTGTTAATGCCCATTAAGATGCCCATTGCTAGTGATGACCAGGGAGGTGTCAAGTAGTAAAAGTGCCATATAACATTACCATTAATAGTAATGCCCAGTAGTGATAGTGGCCATCAAGATGATCATTTATTTTGATGTCCTGTAGTAAATGATTCACATGTTGATGACAGATGCTCTCACCCACAGATGTTGATGGATATAGACACTCTAATGCATTTCTTTGGTCTAGTCTAGCCGATTTAGTCATAGGGTAGTGTGTATCATGTTTATCCTTTTGTTTGTACTTTTATAATGGTCTAAATCTGAATGAACACTCTCACTAAACCTGTAATGAGAGCAGTATGAAGCCTATTACTTTATTAAATATTGTCTTACTCACTGTGTCCTACTGTATTCTCTTTCACACAAAATAATCTGTGTAGATACATATAACCTATATTCTACTTTGATATGTTCTAGCACAAATGGGCATACAAATCTTCCTTAGCAAGTCTGCCTCCTATTTAAGATTTCAACATTTCAATTTGCAATTATGCAACTAAAACGTATGCATTGCCTACCAACTTTTGCTTTGCATAACGCATCTTTGGTATAACCTTAAATTTTTATCAGGCCTCTTTTGCGAAATGGACTTGTTGTGTCTTGTCAGATATAGCTAAACCAACGTGGGTCATATATCTACGGCCCCAGTTCCCCATTCTGATGCAATCTGCTGATCAGTGATCCAATTCTTAATTGCCAGCATTGATGATATGTTTGGGAATCTGGAAAATTCAACATATAAAATTCCCAGGCTTGCCCTTTATAACCATTTTTTGGTAGGAATCGGTGAGTCTGGGACATCCAACATTAATTTTTCCAACCCCCCCCAGCCAACCTTCGGCAAAATGGCGGATTGTGACAATCGGTTACAAACGTATGGAAACCATAAAAGGCCAATTCAGTTGTTTTAGGCGTCTAAAAATCCTGTCTAAACTGCACTTTTTAGACTCCCAAACAATTGTCACAATTCAACTGTGTTTGAGCACCCATGTACATTGCGCATGTTGTGCCCAAACAGACCCAGTTTAGCCACCTAAAATAGCTAAACCCCTCTAAACTCTCTGCTTTGGCAGTCCAAACTGTTTGGACACTGAAAGTGCAGCGCTTCCACATATTTTTTTTACACCTCATGAGGTTGCAAGAAAAAATGTCAGCCCCGCAGCTACATGGCGCGTCAACGGAGAAACAATTGAATTGCACGGTTTTGTCCCCCCCTGGTGGTAGCCACAGGGTAAAACAATTGACTTGGCTGCATAAGAGACTTAATTGCATTTGCATGACTTACAACCCTGGTTTCAACTTGAAGATTAATATCGATATCTGCAAATCTGCCATTTTTTTCCATCAATAATCTTTTATTGAAAAATAGAACAATTTGAGGGAGGTACAGAAGGAAAAAAGAAGGGGGTAAAGGAGAAAACATGTGAAATTCAATATAGACTATATCTTGCACATAAACAATAACAAGGAGTAGTATACAAACATGAAATTAGCACAAAAACAGTATAAAAAGTACAAAAAACAGACATATTAGGCAGATTCTAATTCAAGCTAAACTAATATTGGTCAAACTGATGTGGCTGATGAAGCATTTGGGCACCTTCACCATCAGTAACATATTCATGTCAGGTGAACCACTTCATATGAGGGGATGAGGCTGACAATGAGGATGGCATTGCAGTTGTTTCCATTATTTTATGGTAATGAACCTTAAGAAATACTATAAATATAGGGGGTGAGAAAGGCCTTTCAACACTGAGCCAAAGCTGCCAATGCCGCAATTAGGATATGGCCAAGGATGTACTGCTGGTGGTCAAGAACCTGGGGCTGATAGAGATGGAGAAGGGCAATTTCAGGGGATGGTGTCAGTGGTATCAGTGTCATTAGTCCAGAAAATGTAAGAGGGACAAAACTCAAATCTGGCATTTCTAAGACAAAGCTTGCCTGGTCCTTAGTCCCTATCCCTGCTTATAAAAGACCTCATCTAAAGCCCTAACTTTATCCCTATAATTGAATTCTGAATTACAATTTTCCACTGAAATGTTTACATGACCTTAAGTGGGAAGAGGACATGGGTGTAATCCCTGAGCCTGAGGAGTGTGTTAAATTTTTACTTAATCTTTCTAATTGTTCAATACAACGCTGGATTATAAACAGGAAGGGGGTGGGATGGGGGGAAGGGGAACACACCCAGGGGCCACCACACATTGGGGGCCCCCACACCATACCAGATGATTGTGGCAACTTTGTTGTATGGAATATATATATATTGCATATACCTAATACTTCAAATAAATTTACTAGCGTGCAGTATATAAAAGATTAACCTGTTAGAGCTCCCCTCTTACATATGTCCTTTCCTGAGTGACCTCATCATCTTACCTCTATTCTACGTCTTTCATCTCCTTGTACTCCCACTTACTCACCTTAAAGTCAAGATACCTTTATGTTTTCTTGTACTCTAATTTTAATATGTATGACTTCATTTTATTAGATCTCTGTGTACATATTTGTTTGTTATCTCGCCCTCTTTTCCTACCTTATCTCTGCCTTTATGTACAGTATATGACAAATTCCAATAAAAAGCCTATTAAAATAAATGAGGATATATTCCTAATTTATGTATGTAAAATAGGTGCAATTATGTCTGTAAATATGATCTGTACGCCCTCAGTATCCATCTGGACCTTTTTTTGTGTATTGTAGCTGCACAGTCGCCTGAATTTGAGGCAATGCGTTTCTTTGTATCCTTATATAGTTTGGCTTTCTCTTAAATTAATAATTGAGAAACATTTGAAAGACATTTCATAGGTGCAGGCCATTATGTGGTAAATGGGGGAAAAATGAATATAATAAATGGTGGATACATTATTTCCTCACAGTCATTTCCTTTTGAAAGCATTAAATATTTCCTAAAACCCAGAAGATTCTATAAAGAATAAATATCTATTTGATGTTAACGTTTATGCTAAATTGACTGGAAAGCAATTTCTGATGAATAATAGCTCTCAGAATTTTCCAAGAAATGTGCATAAAATCTAATAAATGTACACAGAACCTCACATGAGTAAATAATAATTCCCTTTTCATTTTACTAGGAACTTAAGTGACAGTTTCCATATTTATAGTCAGAGGTGTAACATGTAGTCATGGCGCCCGGAGCACATGCGTGCTACAGTGCCTCCCCACTCTGAAGTGTGCCAAGGAGAGAGTGTTGGCAGCATGTGGGGTGAAGTTAAAGGGTAATAAAAATGTACATATGGGGCACTGAGGCAGTATCAGTTTATGGCCACTTCGGGCCCTACACATTTTTATACTCATTGCCTTGTCCCCCAGTCTGTGTCAAGTGGTGTGAATAGATCAGAGCTGTGAAGGAAGGGGCAGAGAGGATGGCTAGAGGATTAAAGGAGGGGGCAGGGTGAAGGAAACATTGGGGACCGTGATCTGGGAAGGGATTGCTCACACACACTCAGTGTGACTGTGATCCATGCCAAGGTCGAGCAGCAGTGCCAGTGTTGGTTAATTAAGAAACGGTGACAGTTATCTGCTGATGTCATGTCATGTTTGGGGGGCTGGCTATCATGTGACTATCTAGTAGAAGGGGCCAGATAAGTTGAAGTAAATTAACAGAGAGCCTGTCGCCCAATTACTGGATAAAGCCAACCACATAAATGAGCCCCACCAAGCGGATCACCCACTTGATGACCTAGGCCACCCTGCTGCTTACTGGTGTTGGAAGTCTGGCAGCTGTCTGGACACCAGGTGGGTGTGTAGGCAATGGCACTGAGAGAGGGGGGGAGGGTACAAATTACCTGGGCCCAGGTCTGATAGAGAGACCGAATGGGGGCCCAGGTCCATGCCTCCTTTGATTAGGCCATGCCCCCTGAAAAGCACCTGGGTCCAGCCAGGTTCTCTGCTGCCCTGGCTGTGAGGCATGCCCATGCTCCTGTGAGTGGGTGCTTCTGATGTGCTAGCCATGCCCCCAAAGAGGTGTGGCCTTGCCCTCAGCATGCTGTGGTCACCCCCCCCCCCCCCCCTCCAGTGGGGGCAGGGTGGCCCAGGAAGTTGTTGTACCCGGGCCCAGGATTTCTCTTGGCAGCCCTGTGTGTAGGTTCCCTAGCATGTAAAATGCTCCTGGGAGAGAGGCATAACAGAGCATAATGTTTTGGAATAATAGCCAGTAAAACTGGAAAAACAAAGTCACACAGTGCCAGGTCTGGCGAGTATGGAGAGTGTTCTAGCACTGCAATCTGTTTCTTGACAAAAACTGCTTCACAGAGAAAGCTGTGTGGGCTGGTGTGTTGTCCTGATGGAGGATGAAACCATTTTACCACAACTCTGGCATTTTTCTTTGATTCTTTCCCACAAAGTTTCTAGAACATATTTGTAGTAATGTTGCTTTACTGTTGTGCATTCTTTAACAGTCTGCCAAACTAACACCCTTTATATCAAAGAAAACAATTAATGTGGCTTTGAATTTGGATTTGCTTTCTTTATTCTTGGTGATAATGGCATTTTCCAGTGCATGAACTGTTGTTTTGTCTCAGGATCGTACTGGAAGATCCATGTTTCACAGGTAATAACATCATCTAAAAATGTGAATCCAATTGAATTTGTTATAAAATGTTGTACAAATTCACCTTTGATTTTCTTTCTGCTCAGCAGTGAGAAGCCTTAGAGCCATCCTAGCATAAACTTTTGTAATGTTAAGATTGTGATGCAAAATGTCTAACAGTTCTTTGTTGATATTTACTATTTCTGCCATCATTCGGATGCTGAGTTGGTGGTCAATTTTACCATCTCAGCTTTTCCAGATACAGTATTTTCATTTATTTTTGATGTGAAAGGCATTTCCAGGATGTTCATCATCTTTGACATCCTCACGACCAGTGGCAGCTCCAGAGGTGAGGCTGCAGGTCAGTTCAAAATTCAAATAGGGGAGCCACACCAACTGCCATTTCAAACTGACTCACTGGCAGTTGGTGTAGCTCCCTGAAAGGAATTCAGCCTCTTCTTTTACCCCTCGATGTGATGGCCACTGACGTCAGTGAGAGCAATCCTTAACGTTACAGATAATACACGACACCATATAGTTAAGAATCACTCTGCTTTATTGAATGTTTTAACATTGGTATAAAAAGAGAACACATAAGGGTGTAACTGATAAGTGTAAAAGGGCTCATTGGCTTAGGGGTGGTGCCCTAGTGGGGTACGTAGGGGTGGTTAATACTTGACATAACATAATTGGATATAGCAGTTGCTAGGCAGATGTTATATACGTTGCATCAGACGGAACTTAACACAAGATCTTTTAGTAACACACAGAAGTAGAAAAAGCAGGTTTCATCTGGTATAGAACTGACCTTGGATGCCAGACCCACACAAGCCTGGTATCTGTATGAGAGACAAAGGCACCTAGCACAGGGCAGCACGCATCCATGCAAACACATAAGAGTTCATATAGCATGTTTTAACCCTTCACTAGGGAAATAGAAATATTCACTTTTACACTGTAACCACCACAAGGAAACTGATCATATAAAAAGTAATATGTACAAAGACAGAAGAGGTAACCCTTCAATCCCCTCTTAGAATCATGATTATTATATGACATGATTCTGGAGTGAGGCTCCTTTCTTGTTTCTCCAGTTCTTGAGATATTGGACATAATCGTCGGGTCCCTCACTATCAGAGGAGGTGACAGGACTGGTAGTTATATCATATTACATCAGGGCCTTATCAATGCCTTTGGAGGTAAGTTTCTTTCCACAGGGAATTACACAATAAACTATAATGCCTAAAAGAATTAAAGTTATGAGTATAAATATGCTTATTTGCACAAGAGCCTGTTTCCAATTTTCAAACCACCCAAAATATTGGCTCCATGGGTTATCAATACCTGAATTTTTCTTAAGTTCTATGGATAAGGTTTCTAACTTGTTTATGGCTAAAGTAACCTTACCATTGGGACCAGTGTTGTCAGGAATATATGTACAACAGCCTTCCACCTTACTAATGTAAACACATGTACCGCCTTTTTCTGCTAGAATCATGTCAAGGGCCATTCTATTTTGAAATGTCATTTGGGAAGTGGCTTCTAGCTGTTCAGCTATACCTTTAAGAGCATCTTTGGTATCATTAACAAATCTTTGTTGATTATAATATATATAATTAATCCAGGCTACGTTTTTATTTACAGTTACTATAGGAAACAATGATTCAAAACCCGCAGCCACTTCATCTCTAGCTTTGAACTCATTTGGAACACCTCTTGGGACCCCTATAGCATCAATGTATACGTGGGGGTCAAAGCTACCTCCTGGGAGTGCTCTTTTCTTTCGATTAGCAGGAGTATTAGAGGGAGGAGTGGGGTCATCGGTGATCATTAGGAGTGGCATTATGACTTTGGCCAGGGCACACTCACCATACCATGGTGTGTCTAATTTAATTCTAAGTTTCATATCCCCACATATGTAATAAATGTCGCCTAATGATCTAGTTTGGTTGACTAAAACAGTTGTTCTTTTATTTGCACAATACCCTGGTGGGAAGGTTTTTAGATTTCTCCCTGTGGTGGTGTTAGATGTATAACAGGTATAGTTTCCAGGATATATGGTTATGGTGCTTCCTGGGTTGGGATTTTTTTACAATATGGGATATTCCCTTTTCCACATTTCGCACTGACTATCATTTGTTTTGGTGTCATTAAAAAGGCTGAAAAAACAATTTTCCTGTTCTAGGGGTATATTAAGGGGCACTGTACCGAGGTGGGGCCTAGATTTGCCACAGACATAACAGTTGCTTTTATTGTGTTTGTTAGCACTATACTTCATCCATTCCAACCAGAAATTGATGTCAGAGAAACCAGTTTCAATAGCTAGGGTGTCTTTAAAGGTGGGATTGTTAACGGCCATCATATCCTTGAAGGTGGTTATATGAGGTTTCAAGAGGTTGGGGCGTGGTTTAGAGGGCTTGAGCTGGGCATACTTTTCATTGTTAAACATATCCTGTAACAAGAATGGTGTAAGGGATGGGTTTAAAAAAAAAGATTCACCTAGGACATAGGTGCCTGCATCAGTAGACTGGGGATGTTTTATGCTTAATATGAATTTACTATCACATCTGTTTTGTCTATGAAGGGTAAGACGGGTAAGCAGGGACTCACCATATTTGTCTTTACTTGAGAGAGCCTCTTTGGGCTGGTATCCATAACTATGGCCAGAATTCCATCCCACTGATCCCCAATACGCACATTTATTTCCCCAATATTTACTAGTAACACAAATATAGGCTTCAGTGGGGGTATTACGTGTACCATACTGATCACACTGCCAGGAATAATATTTGTTAAGACAGGGAGCAATGGTACAGAAATCTATTTTGTAGGTGGCAACCTCAGTATTGGAGGAGTTATACCAAAATGTGTAGGTGCCGGATTTTTGTGTAATGTCTGCTTCAGCTGTAGCTTGGCAAGTGAGGACCATTAGGATTATCAACATAGTCCCCAGGATAGAGGTAGGGGACAGGTTCCTCATCTTCCTCTGTTCTTCTGTCTTCGCTAGGTGGGAGGTCAGGGCTGTCTGCCCCCGTTCGTACCTCGCTGGAATCACTTGCTTCCCTCTCTAGGTCTGGTCTAGGAACCTTTTTCACTCGGGATGCATGGATCCAGGTGGGGCTTTCCTCTGTCAGGACTGCTGTTCTGGTTACTGCTACGACCTCTGTCTCTGGACCGTAGGTAAAGTCTCCTGGGCTCTTGTTCCTGGGGAGCACCTTCACCACGACTCTGTCTCCGACTTTAAAGGGGTGTGTAGGTTCCTGTGGATTCAAAGGGTTTTTACAAACAACCTCATGTTCAATTTCATTCAGTTTTATTATCAGGGACCTGACATACTCTTCTCTGATAAGTTCTAGATCTCCCTCCTGTATTACTAATGGTTTCTTAGCCCAAGGTGTAGGGAAGGGCCTACCCATTAATATTTCAAAGGGGGAGTAACCCAAAGTCTTTTGTGGTGTCATTCTAATTTCTGCCAAGATAATGGGAAGGACTTGCTTCCATTTGTGGAAGGTGCCTCCTGTGGCCTTCCTAAGCTTGTCTTTGAGGGTCCTATTCATGCGTTCTACGACCCCTGAACTCTGCGGGTGATACGGGATGTGGAACTTCCATTCCACCTGCAGGGCCTTTACCAAGGCCTGTGTAATTTTTGCTGTAAAGGCGGAGCCTTTATCACTATTGATTTGCAATGGGCACCCCCATCTGGGGATGATTTCCTGAGTTAGGATCCTAGCAACTGTCTTTGCATCCTCAGATTTAGTGGGGAATACCTCTGGCCATCGAGAGAACATGTCTACAATGACCAGGGCATACTCCTGTTTACCAGTACCTGGGATATGGGTGAAGTCAATTTGCAGGTGTGTAAAGGGTGTGGTGGGGTATTCAAGATGCTGGTGTTTTGCCTTATCAGGGTTGTTGGGGTTGTTTCGCAGGCAAGTGATGCATCTACTGACATACTGATCTACTAATGACTTGGCATCCGTGACATAGAAATCATTACGTAAGAGTAAGGTAGTTGTTGCCTTACTGTGGTGTCCTATGCCATGGTAGTGGGCAATAAACAAGGGTGCACTGGACTGGGGTATACAAGGTTTCCCCTCTTTGCAGATTAATCCTGTTTTAGGATTCTTCTGCAAAACAGGGTAAGTCCAGTCAGCTAGGTCGGCATTGGAGGCCGAGGCCTGTAACTGGGTGATCAGGTAATGGTTGTCGAGAGCTGGGGGGGTCATGATAGTCATGTGGGCCTGAGTGATGGGCTGTGAGGCTGCATGTTTGGCAGCAGAGTCAGCAAGGGCATTTCCAAGGGAGACTGCATCCTTCCCCCCCCGTGTGTGCCCTGCAATGGAGGATTGCAATGTCAGAGGGTAGGGTTATGGCATGCAGAAGGTCAGAGATGAGTTGGGCATGTGATATGCCTTTTCCATCAGCTCCAAGGAAACCACGGCGTCGCCAAATGACCCCATGGTCATGCACGACGCCGTGCGCGTATTTGGAGTCAGTGTAGATGGTGACTGGTTTATTCTGGTAAAGGTGACAAGCCCTTGTGAGAGCAATGAGCTCTGCAGCCTGTGCTGACTGGTAAGGAATGGGCTGTGCTTCCAGAATAATGTCAGGGAGAGTGACAATAGCATAACCCGCTTGGTACGTGGTGTCATTGGGTCTGCTACAGGAACCATCTACAAAAATGACATCCGCGTCGGGGACAGGGACAGGGGACATGTCCAGTCTGGGGGATGTTTCTGACTCAATGGAAGCTGAGCAGTCATGGGGTTCAGGAGGGTGGTCTTCAGGACCTTTGAGCCCCAGTAGAGCGTTGAGAATGGGTGCAGGACCTGAAGAGTTGGTGGCATACTTAATGGTGAGTGAGGGGTTGTTCAAAAGGAGAACCTCATATCCACTGAGGCGCTGAGCTGACATGTGTTGTGTGTGTAACCCTTTTAAAATGGTTAGAACATCATGAGTGGTGTGAAGTATTGTTGTGTGGCCTAGGGTGAGTGTGGTGGCCATTTCAGTTACCATTGCACAGGCTGCAAGTGCCCTGAGGCAAGCAGGCATACCTTGCACTGTGACAGGCATTACTTTGGAAAAAAATGCCACTGGGCGCAACTTTCCTCCATGAAACTGTGTGAGCACCCCCGCCATGGTTTTACAATTGTCCCTTGCAAACAAATGAAAAGGTAGTACATAGTTGGGGAGGCCAAGTGCCGGACTTTTCATTAACATACACTTTAAGCTTTCATATGCAGTTAACATTTCTTGTGACCATTGTACAATATTAGGTTTGTCTTTCAGTGTGGCTTGTCTCAAAATGTTATCATAATAGGAACAATCAGATATCCACTGTCTGCAGTAATTTACCATACCCAGAAAAGACAGCAGTTCTTTCTGGGTAGTTGGGGTGACCAGGCCCAATACAGACTGAATGCGCTGTGGACTGACTTTCCTTTCCCCCTGAGTGAGCACAAAACCTAAGTAATCCACATGCTTCTTACACCATTGCATTTTTGTTTTGGACACCTTGTGTCCACATTCACAGAGCCAGTTTAACAGTGATATACCATCCTCCCGGCAGGCCTCCTCAGTTTGACTACAGAGCAGCAGATCATCTGCATACTGTAGCAGGACTGAACCATGGTGAGGGTGCCAGGGCCCCAATGTGGCCTGGAGTACAATGCTATACACAACAGGTGCGTCAATGTAGCCCTGGGGTAAACGACACCAGGTGAGTTGCTTGCCCTCAAAAGAAAATGCAAAAAGTAACTGTGTCTGTGCATCCACTGGAATGCTAAAAAATGCATTTTTTAAATCAATCACAGAAAAAAATGCAGCATCTGCAGGGATAGCTGAAATGAGTGAGTTAATGTCAGGTACAATGGGTGCTATAGGCACAATGAGTTGGTTAATTGCCCTAAGGTCTTGTACAAACCTTACACTGCCATCTGACTTAGCAACTGGGTTGACTGGTGTGCAGTAAGGTGAAATTACGTGTCTGAGAATGCCTTGTTGGAGAAACTGTTGTATCATTGGTCTAAGACCTTCAACCTTCTCTTGTGACAAGGGGTATTGCTTTTGATAGACAGGTTGTGTGTCAGGTTTCAGGGTTGCTCTATATGGTGTGCAAGGAATGAGGCCAGTGTCATAGGGACCCTCCGACCATAGAGCAGGGTTTACTTTGTCAAAATCAGGTGTAATGTCTGTTGCTTCCCACACCGGTAGGTGTGGGGACTCGACCTCCAGGCCGCTGCTAGTGGGTGAAGGGAGAATGGAGATTTCGAGTTTGCTAAGAAGATCCCTTCCCAGAAGATTAATTGGACATTCAGGTATTACAGTGAAATTGTGTTTACCCATATACGTGCCTCCCGTGGTTCTGACACTAAGGGCATCTGTCAGGTAAGCATCTGTGGGTATCCCATTGATTCCCATTGAAGGAGCAGTCTTTTCCAAGTGACCGTCGTACAGGTCGACACACAAAACACTAGTAGTTGCCCCGCTATCCACCAGGAAAGGGATTGCTCTCTTTCCTATAATCAAGGTTAGTAGCGGTGGGTCCTTCCAGTGTCTGGTGAGTTGGGCAAAGGCTGGGATACCCTCCTCCGGGCCCCGTCAGTGGGAGGGATCCTGCCAGTCAACTCGGAATCGGACATGATCCTGAAAGGGGTTGTTGTGTGACTGTCGGGGATGATCCCGGGAGGGAGCCGGAGCTTGGGGCTGTCGCTGGTTTTGTGAGGGACAAGGGCAATCCCTTGCCCAGTGATCGTCCCTTCCACAGTTGAAGCAGGAGGTTTGTTTCCTGCTGGCAGAGTCAGGGGGGTGGGGTGGCCTGGCTTGTGGGTTTTGATATCGGGCTTGTGGGTTTTGATATCGGGCTGGATTGCGGGGTGGGCCAGTAAAGTGCTGCTGGCGTCTATCTCCCCGGTTTCTCTGATTTTGGTAATTATGAGTTGGGGCATTCTGCAAGGGTTTTTTAACATCAAAGCATCCTGCAGCTTCCTTTTCATATAAGTGCTTTTCAAATTCCTTAATATTATCAGAGGTCCAGGAAGAAACACCTTGCTTAACAGGGACCATAACAGATGGCAACAAGTTATTTACAAAGGTAGAAATTAGTAAATGGTCTGTATCTACAAGAGTGAGACCTGCATCTTCAGACCAACACTTTTTAAACCTCTTCCAAAACTCAGTGACAGTTTCAGTAGGTTTTTGCTTGCATGCTACAGCAATGGGAAGGGAGGCACGGGTCTTAAAGATTTCTTTCATGTGTTCTCCAATTTCCTTCCACATTTGCTTTACACCTTCCTCGGTATTGAGGGGGTAATTAGTGGCATTGTTTAGGACTGCAGGAGTGTTGATAGAGGGAATCATTTTCCAATCCCACCCGTTGTAATGGTCTATAACCCCATCTATGATCAGCTTCATATCTTCTTGAGTATAGCTGCGTCCTGTGCAAGCCTTTTTCAAGTAAGCTATGCAGCCGTCAGGTGCAACAGTAGGTTTGGGGCAGTTCTTAACAATTCTGTCCAAATCCTCTATTTCAATGGGTTTCTTTAACAACTGATCCCCTACTGTCATAAAGGGCAGGTGTTGGGTGGCGACACTGCTGGCACCAGCACTGTTTTCAAGGAAACCAGTGCCGGATCGCGTTATGGAGGGGGTAAGAGGGTGGTTAATGACAACAGTTGAGTCAGCGTTACGGCGGGAGGTGATTTGTTTGCTAGGAGTCTGGACTGTAGTTTCAAGCTGGGTTACATATATTTGATCATGGCCCGAGCGGCCACCACCTTCAATAGGAATGTCAGAGTCGCCACCCACAATAGCTGCGTCAGGGGCACTAGGGGCGGGGGTGGTTATGCCTGTGTGGAGGGTACTGTCAGGGGGGGCTGTTCCCCCTTCAGAGCCTCCTGAGCCTCCTTCCCCTCCTCCTCCTCCCCCTCCCCCTTGCATCGGCATTCGTGACAAAGCAACTGCAGCTAAAAGATCTGTGTCTTTTAAGGAGGGATATAGGGGAGTGTAGGGCGGGGGAGAAGAGTTTTTTAGAAACTTGTTGCTTCTAAATTCCTCAGCTTTATGTAGTCTGGAAGTTACAGTTTTTATTCTACGCTGTTTCTGCTTGATATTCTTGTCATACCAATGAGGTGCTATCGTGAGCCATTGCTCTCCTCCAGCACGCATATATGTCATGTCCCATTGTGGGTCATGATCATACCACGGCCAGGCTTCCTTGTCTTCCAGACAAAGACCTTTGACCATGTCCATATAAAAGGGATAATTAATACCGTCACGGGGGAATGGACTGGGGCTGCCAACTTTCTCTGTCCATCCTGCTAAGTTATCCACCCAAGGGTTAACTAAATAATAATCTGTGGTGGAGTTACGGGCAACATACTCCTTACATGTCTCTCCTGGTAAAGGTGGAGGATAAATGACTGTCTTACTCTGACCCCCTCCCATAGTAAAGAATACAATCTACACCAGCTTTCTACGCAATTTCTACAATAACTTACAACAACTGTCTATGCAATATCACAACAAAAATGCAGTTTACAAAAAAACCTTCTATGCAATTTCACAACAAAAATACTTTCTATGCAATTTCACAACAAAAAATGCAATTTACAAAAACTTTCTATGCATGCATTAGCTAACACCAGTTAATTAGTCATTGACAATATCACAATATTATCTGTATAATGAGAACATGAAATCTTTTGACGGGTACGATACTTACCATTCGTACAAGATGTCAGAAAAATACAGCGTTTTAAACAGGAAGCAAGAAAAGTGTTTGAGTAAAGATATCTGGCAGACGAAAACTTACCAGCCGTCTGGACCAAATATAAGAACTTATCTCACTACAAACATACAAGAATATATAGGCGATCAAATCGGGGTATTCTCTACGTTACGTATAGACCCCAGGTCTATTTTTTTTTTTTTTAAGTATCCCAGATACTAACGTCTTTGGAGAATTGCGCTTGGACCCCTGGTCCTTTCTCAGACGTATCTTTAAGTCCCAGACATTAAAGATTCTATGGTATCCCTGATACCTGTTTTATGCTTTTACATAAAACTTCGTAATATTAAGTCCCGGACTTAAATATTACCTTGTCACGTGTTCCCGGAACACGGAGTGAGTTCAAATTCAGTGTTTGAACGCAATCCCTTACGGCAAAGACAGACAATAAATTCTCTATCTTACCGGTCCGGGGGCGATCAACTGAATCCAGGACTGAGCCCCCACTTTGAAAGGAATTCAGCCTCTTCTTTTACCCCTCGATGTGATGGCCACTGACGTCAGTGAGAGCAATCCTTAACGTTACAGATAATACACGACACCATATAGTTAAGAATCACTCTGCTTTATTGAATGTTTTAACATTGGTATAAAAAGAGAACACATAAGGGTGTAACTGATAAGTGTAAAAGGGCTCATTGGCTTAGGGGTGGTGCCCTAGTGGGGTACGTAGGGGTGGTTAATACTTGACATAACATAATTGGATATAGCAGTTGCTAGGCAGATGTTATATACGTTGCATCAGACGGAACTTAACACAAGATCTTTTAGTAACACACAGAAGTAGAAAAAGCAGGTTTCATCTGGTATAGAACTGACCTTGGATGCCAGACCCACACAAGCCTGGTATCTGTATGAGAGACAAAGGCACCTAGCACAGGGCAGCACGCATCCATGCAAACACATAAGAGTTCATATAGCATGTTTTAACCCTTCACTAGGGAAATAGAAATATTCACTTTTACACTGTAACCACCACAAGGAAACTGATCATATAAAAAGTAATATGTACAAAGACAGAAGAGGTAACCCTTCACTCCCCTATTTGAATTTTGAACTGAGCTGCAGCCCCACCTCTGGAGATGCCACTGGTCATGACCATCACTAAATAATCTGTACCACTCAAACACGTGTGCACATGACATGCAATCTGTCATGTAAGCCGCCTCGGTTTGCATACGGAAAGATTTTGTGGGCGTTTTGTTTAATTTAACAAAAAATTTTAAGTTTACACGTTGCTCTACTTTTAATCTAAGCATTTTTATGAACCAATGCATCATAAAATGACAGGAAAAAATTGGATTTTAATTATCTACCTGTAAATCCTTTTCTCGTAGTCCGTAGAGGATACTGGGGTCCACATTAGTACCATGGGGTATAGATGGGTCCACTAGGAGCCATGGGCACTTTAAGAATTTGATTGTGTGGGCTGGCTCCTCCCTCTATGCCCCTCCTACCAGACTCGGTCTAGGAAACTGTGCCCGAGGAGATGGACATACTTTGAGAGAAGGCTATAAAAGGATAGTGGTGAGATTCCGAACTAGCACACACAAACTAGAGGAAAGCCAAGCTTACCAAACTTTAAACCAGAAACAGCAATCGCTGAACCAACAATACTTTACCAAGTAACAGTGCAGGAAGAAACGAAGCACTGGGCAAGCTCCCAGTATCCTCTACGGACTACGAGAAAAAGATTTACCGGTAGGTAACTAAAATCCAATTTTCTCTTCTGTCCTAGAGGATACTGGGGTC
This sequence comes from Pseudophryne corroboree, assembly GCF_028390025.1. Lineage (NCBI taxonomy): Eukaryota > Metazoa > Chordata > Amphibia > Anura > Myobatrachidae > Pseudophryne > Pseudophryne corroboree. Next base: position 402,129,222 of record NC_086446.1, read on the forward strand.
CACATTAGTACCATGGGGATGTACCAAAGCTCCCAAACCGGGTGGGAGAGTGCTGAGATTCCTGCAGAACTGACTGACCAAACTGAAGGTCCTCAGAGGCCAAAGTATCGAACTTGTAGAACTTTGCAAACGTGTTCGAACCTGACCAAGTAGCTGCTCGGCAGAGCTGTAAAGCCGAGACACCCTGGGCAGCCGCCCAGGAAGAACCCACCAACCTAGTAGAGTGGGCCTGTACAGACTTTGGACACAAAAAACTTGCCGTGGAATAAGCATGCTGGATAGTAAGCCTGATCCAACGTGTAATAGTCTGCTTTGAAGCAGGACACCCAATTTTATTGGGATCACAGAGAACAAACAGCGAGTCCGATTTCCGGTGACTAGCTGTCCGTTTCACATAGATCCTCAAAGCCTTCACAACATCCAAGGACTTTGCAGTAGCCGAAGTGCCTGTAAGCACCGGCACCACAATAGGTTGGTTGATATGAAACGCAGACACCACCTTTGGAAGAAAGTGCTGATGAGTTCTGAGTTCAGCCCTATCTTCATGAAAATCAAATAGGGGTTTTTGTGAGACAACTTCCCCAGCTCCGACACACGCCTCGCAGATGCCAAGGCCAACAGTGTGACAGCCTTCCACGTTAGAAACTTAATGTCAACGTCCTGTAAAAGCTCAAATCAATCTGATTGCAGGAACTGCAACACCATGTTGAGATCCCAAGGTGCTGTGGGAGGCACAAAGGGAGGTTGGATGTGCAGAACCCCCTTCAAAAATGTCTGAACCTCAGGGAGAAAAGCCAATTGTTTCTGAAAGAAAGTGGGCAAGGCCAAAATCTGGACCTTTATGGAGCCCAGACGTAGGCCCACATCCACACCTGACTGCAGAAAAAAGGGAAAACGCCCCAACTTAAATTCCGCTGCAGGAATTTTCCTGTTCTCATACCAAGAGACATATTTTTTCCAAATACAGTGGTAATGTTTAGCCGTTATCCCCTTTCTGGCTTGGATCCCCTTCATAGTGAAGGCCCTGCCCCGTAATGGTGCCCGGTCTTCCCGGGTTTTATACTGGCTGAGGTGCAGAATAAAGTCTGCAGTAGGTTAAAACCCCTGTAAGGTATGCCAGTTTTGTGGGTAATAGTAGTGGCTCCAGCCGCCCCTCACAGTGGTCACACCGTGCATCTGAAGCCTGGAGCGTAGCTTGTATGCAGCACTGCGCTCCTACCCTTATGCCGCCATTACAGCCAGCGACCCACTAACCGGGACACCAGTGACCTACTCACCACTCTTCAGTCTTCTGGCTCTGTTAGGGGTGGCGGCTTGCTGCGGGTCTGTACACTCGCCGTGGTGGGGCTTGCGAATAGGACCCTCAGGAGCTCAGTGTTCTATCAGCGGGGAACGGGACCATTAACCCTAGGGAGGTTGCGCCGTGTCCCCCCTGAGTCCCACTAAGCAGGCAGTCTGGTGCCAACCAGACCTGCCTGAAAATAATAAAATAGAAAAGAAATGCAGAAAACTCTTCAGGAGATTCCTAAGCATGAGCGGCTCCTCCGGACACATTTTCTAAACTGAGTCTGGTAGGAGGGGCATAGAGGGAGGAGCCAGCCCACACTATAAAATTCTTAAAGTGCCCATGGCTCCTAGTGGACCCGTCTATACCCCATGGTACTAATTTGGACCCCAGTATCCTCTAGGACATAAGAGAAACACAACTTCTTTGAATGCTTTGTTAGAGCAATCTGTGCGAGAGAGGTGAAACTTGCAAAACCATTTTGGGATAGTCCAAAGTCAATGTTCTCCCACTCCCTTTTAAATCATGCAGTATGGTTTCTTTTTTTTAAGTAGTTTCTTTTTTTTAAGTACCGCCCGTTATTTGATAGTCAAACTTGTGAAATACACAGGCACATAGGAATGCAGTTCGCTGGCATACTGGTGTAAAGTTCCCATGTGATACCCTGGCATTGCGAGGGTTAATGTCTGTCAATTAGGACCCAGCGGACACCTCCAGAGAAGGTCGTGCCAGGCCCAACATGGGGAACAGAGAGGCTACCAGCTGCAGAGATGCTGCTGGACCGGACTGGCTGCCGGCTGAGGAATACAGCTGGACCGGACTGGCTACTGGCTGAAGAGATACTGCTGGACTGGCTACCGGCTGCGGAATACAACTGAACCGGACTGGCTACCTGCTGAAGAGATGCTGCTGAACAGGACTGGCTGCCAGCTGCAGAAATGAGGCTGGACTGGACTGGCTACCAGTTGCAGAGATGCTGCTGGACCGGACTTACTATCGGCTGCGGAATACAGCTGAACCGGACTGGCTACCTGCTGAAGAGATGCTGCTGGACTGAACTGGCTACCGCCTGAAGAATACAGCTGGACCGGACTGGCTACCAGCTAAAGGGGGTCATTCCAAGTTGTTCGCTCGTTAGCTGCTTTTAGCAGCATTGCACACGCTAAGCCTACGCCTACTGGGAGTGTATCTTAGCTTAGCAGATTTGCTAACGAAAGCTTCGCTAATTTTCTCGTAACGATTACCCCGCAGTTTCTGAGTAGCTCCAGACTTACTCAGCCATTGCGACCAGCTCAGTCCTTTTCGTTCCTGGTTTGACGTCACAAACACACCCAGCGTTTGCCCAACCACTCCCCCGTTTCTCCAGCCACTCCTGCGTTTTTCAACTCGAACGCCTGCATTTTTCCGCACACTCTCATAAAACGGACAGTTTCCACCCAGAAACACCCACTTCCTGTCAATCACTCTACGATCAGCAGAGCGATGAAAAAACTTTGTTACGCCGTGAGTAAATTACCAAACTTTTGTGCTAATTGACCTGGCGCAGGCGCTCTGCGTACATTGTGCATGCGCAGTTTGCAACTAATCGCTCCGTAGCGAAAAAAATAACGAGCGAACAACTCGGAATGACCCCCAAAGAGGTGCTGCTGGACCGGACTGGCTACCGACTGAAGGGATGACACTGGACCTGGTAACTGCACAGAAGACAAAATGCAGGTTCACTTGCAATGTAACTAGTTGCACAGGCCCAGAATGCTGCAGCTAGACTTTCTTTAAACCCCTTGCTGGGCTGTGATTGGCTGCAGCATAACTGGAAGACTGGCCTGAGACTTAGATTGGTGAAGTGGAGATCAGCTATAAAACATGGAATGCAGCAATCTCAGAAAATATCATTGACTGCACACAGGAGCTTGAATAAACCTCAGGAACACAAATAGTTAAAAACTGGTCTGAGAACACTGCTGTAATCTGTGCATCTGTAATCAGCCTGGGGAGATGCTGCAGTTTTGAATCTAGTACTATGCACAGCAAACACTGGAGTCCCCGGGAACCCTGCAGTGCAGAGGATCATCATAGCTTGCCAAATGCCAAAGCCCTCCTGTCAGAGGACCCGACAGACCCCCAGCCGCACCTGAAGTAATACTGGTGACTGTTTAGGATGCCGATGCTGGTCGTGCGTACTGATAGTAACAGCTACCCCCCCCCCACCCCCCAAACTCCCTTCCCCGGACACCTCTTGGGCTTCTGAGGAAATCCCAGATGAAAACTAGTAATCAAACTAGTCCGTGACCTCTCCTCTGGTCCATAGCCCTTCCAGTCAATGAGGTACTGTAATTAGCCGAGACAATGCCGTGAGTCAAGAATCCGTGCAATTTCAAATTCCACTCTATGCAATGGGGTATATTTACTAAAATTCGTATTTCTGCCGATTTCAGCCGAGATCAATCTCGGCTGACATCGGCAGTGTGTGATTGCAACATTTTGAGAAAAAACACAGTAATTTACTGAACTACCGTGTTATTTTAACTCGAGTTCACCGATGTTGATGTAACTCATATTGCTGGCAGTGTTTTACGCGAGAGAATAGTAAAACACTGCCGGATTTAACACAATGAAGCCCGGCCAGATCAGTGAGATCCGTGCACGGCTGCATTGTGTACAGTATGTGAAATAGTTAAAAAAATAAAAAAATTGTGTGGGGTCCCCCATCCTAAGTATAACCAGCCCCGGGCTCTTTCAGCCTGTCCTGGTTATTGAAATACCGGGGAAAAATTGAGTAGGGTTCCCCAGTATCTATACAACCAACACCGGGCTCTTGGACCAGTCCTAGTTCCAAAAGTACCGGGGACAAAAGACGTAGGGGTCCCCCGTATTTTTAAAACCAGCACCGGGCTCCACTAGCCAGGGTGGTAATGCCAAAGCCTGGGGACACTTTTACATTGGTCACTGCGGCCGTGGCATTACCCCCCACCCCCAACTAGTCACCCCTGGCCGGGGCTCCCTGGGGGAGTGGGGACCCCTTAAATCAAGGGATCCCCCACTCCAGGCACCCATGGGCCAGGGGTGAAGCCCGAAGCTGTCCACCCCTCATCCCTGGACGGTAGAAGGAGGGCTGTTAGTCTTAAATAGAATATTTTCTTTTGCTGTGGAACTACAAGTCCCAGCAAGCCTCCCCGCATGCTGGTACTTGGAGAGCCGCAAGTACCAGTATGCAGGGAATTAACAGGCCCACTGGTACCTCTAGTTCCACTACAAAAGAAATACCCCCCCAAAAAAGGACACACACACCGTGATAGCACAAGTTTAATACATAAACATGCACACTTACACACTCACACATACTTACCTAGTGTACCACGGAGCACATTGGTCCCCTTGTCTAGTAGAATCCATTGGTGCACCTGTAAAAAAAAAACAATATACTCACCAGTGAAGATCGGTCCTCTTCTGTCCATGTAGGCATCCACAGGATTAAAAAAATAAAATAAACCTGGTCCACGCCACTAAAGGGGATCCATGTTTACACATGGATCCCCTTTCCCCCGAATGCCAGGACCCCCCCGTGACTGTTGTCACTAGAGGATCTGGCAGCCAATCAGGGAGCGCCACGTCATAGCGCTTTCCTGATTGGGTGTGCGCTCCTGGCCTGTCAATCAGTTTTAGCGCACCACAAGGTTTATTGAGGTCAGTCAGCATAAAGCAAGAGGATTGATGAGGAGTCTCTCATGGATGTAATCTCTATCTTCTTCAGAAGAAAAGGATCTAGACAATGCATCGGCCTTGGCCTTTTGGGACCCTGGATGATACAGCAGGTTTTTGTGATTGGTGAAGATGGTGACTGGATGAAGAGCTCCTTCAAGTAGATACTTCCACTCCTCCAAAGCGAGCTTAATCGTAAGGAGCTCCTGATCCCCGAAAATGTATTTGAAAAGAAGCCGCAAGGATGTAACTTCTTATCCTCTGCATACTGAGATAAATCGGCCCAGCCCCGACACTAGATGCATCAACATTCAAAAAGAATGTTTTTTCCAACACTGGCTGTAAAAGAATAGGAGCGGAAATAAATTCTTGCTTCAGTTGACGGAAAGCAGTGAGAGCCTCCTGAGACCATTTTGCAGGATTTGCTCCCTTCTTAGACAAGGCAATAACAGGAGCTGCAATTGTAGAGAAGTTCTTAATACATTTCCGGTAATAATTGGTGAAGCCAAGAAAATGTTGTATAGCTTTTAGTGTAGTAGGAACAGACCATTCTTGAATGGCAGATAGCTTTTCTGGATTCATGAGATTCATGAGAAGTTCAGAGCCGGAGATTATGTATCCCAGGAAAGATATGCTAGTGACTTCAAAATTGCATTTAGACATAAGAACATAGACAAAGTGTATTCCTGCGGAAATGTTGAAGTACCTCCTTGACTTGCAGTCTATGACTTTGAAGATCTTGTGGCAAAATTCTAAAGATCGTCCAGATATACCACTATCTAACAATAAAGGACGTCATGGAAGATTTTGTTAACTAAATTCTGGAAGACTGCTGAGGCGTTGCAGAGGCCGAAGGGCATAACCAGGTATTCATAATCGCCTTCCCTTGTGTTGAAGGCAATCGATTATTCATCTCCCTCACAGATCCTAATCAAAGTGTATGCTCGTCTCAGGTCAAGTTTCATAAATATCTTAGCCCCTCGGACCCTATCAAACTGTTCTGTAATCAAAGGTAATGGATACCAATTTTTAAGAGTTATGTTGTTCAAGTTGCGATAGTCTATACACGGACGTAATCCACCAGCTTTTTTCTTGATGAAAAAAAACCTGCAGGTGACGTAGAAGGCCGAATGAACCCTTTCTTCAGGTTCTCTTGCACATAGTCCGACATAGCCTGAGTCTCTGGAATGGACAATGGGTAGGTTCGACCCCTGGTAGGTGTTTTTCCAGGGATCAGTTCAATCAGATAATCCCATGGTCGGTGAGGAGGCAACTGATCAGCAGCTTGTTCAGAGAAAATGTCTAAGAAGTCTTGATATTCAATAGGTAGTGAGGAAGAAGAAAGAGAAGTCTCGTGGCACTTATATTCTGCTGAGACACAGGAAGGACTCCAGGCTACAACTTTAGGGGTGCACCAATCAATGTGTGGGTTGTATAGACAAAGCCATGGTGGATCCAGGACAACATGATGTTTATCATAAGGCTGGACAACAAAATTATTTGTTCATGATGAGAAGTATCTACAGAGAGAGACGTATGTTCAGTAACATGAGGCAAGTTGGGAGTCTTTTTTTAATGTTGACAAAGCTAAAGCTGTCTTGGAGTAATCCTTGACTCCTCCCTCTCTTTCAAACCACACGTTCAGCACCTATCACAAACCTGTCATTTTCATCTCAAAAATATTTTCAGGATCAGACCCTTTCTCACCCAGGATGCCACTAAGACCCTTATCCACTAACTGGTCATCTCCAGACTGGACTACCGTAATCTCCACCTGACTGGCATCCCTAACACATACATCTCTCCACTCCAATCTATCCTCAATGCTGCTGCCCGGATCATCTTCCTCACCAAACGCACTACATCCACCTTACCTCTCTTACTAGCCCTTCACTGGCTCCCCTTCCCCTTCAGAATCCATTTCAAGCTTCTCACACTCACAGCTGGGTCCATGTTTATCTTGACCTTTAATAGGATTAACTGAGACTGGACAGTCGGACTTAATACCCTGCTGTAATAACTTAATCCCCTGCTGTATTGCTCTCTGTATTGTATTGTAGCTGAGAACAATAGATGAAGGGTTTATGTTAATAAACCATGTTGTGCCTAGGTGCAGCTAACTAGCCAAGATAACCGTGGACCCATCTGTACAAAGCCCTCACTCCTCTCCCAATTACATCTCTGACCTTATCTCCCTTTACACTCCCACCCATCCTCTTCGCTCTGCTAATGCACACCGCCTCTCCTGCCCTCTGATTACCTCCTCCCACTCCTACCTCCAAGATTTTGCACGTGCTGTTCCCTTTTTCTGGAATTCTCTACCTCTCCCCCTCAGACTCTCTACCTCTCTACAAATCTTCAAGTGGGCTCTCAATACACACTTCTTCACCAAACCCAGCCATCTCTCATCCTAAACCTTCTGTGGACCATGCTCAATTTTTAGGTTGGTCCCATAAGTCTTGGATCTCCCATTAAAGCCAATGGAGTTTCTAAAAATGCTTCATAAGCGGAAAGGTCATCTCTGTTCATATGTCATGATGCTCTTTTCTAAAACCGAAGGTCCATCTGATATGTGCTTATCAAAACCATAAAAAGTCATTAAGTTCTGGTTATCTAAACAAGAGGGTCTTTATCTAAGCACCACGTATGCACTTATTCTCTTAGTCATGAGCTAGGCCAAAGGTTGAGAGAAACTTTCCACTGCAAGAAGACTGATCATTTATTTGAATTTAAAGGGACTCTTTCATGATGTCTGTTAAAAAGTATTAAAGCACAATTTCTGAGGCAATACAGAAGATCTATATTTGATTTTTTTTCATCACCCATCTGTGTCACCCCTGTCTGTGTGCATCTCCCCTTTAGAATGTAAGCTCTCACGAACAGAGTCCTCTTCCCTCGTGTGCTTTTACGTCTCTTACTTATCTTCTTTTCAATACTCCCTTTGATGGCACCAATTCCTTCGGTTTTCTTCCACCCTGATGCATACTTCAGTGATGTTTATTGACACAACTATGTTTATATACCCTGTACTTGTCCTATATTGTACTGAACTGTAAGTCACTGTCTTCATGTTTTACTTATTTGTTTACTCTGTAATTGGGCACTGCGGATCCCATGTGGCGCCATATAAATAAAGGATAATAATATAATAATAATAATAATAATAAAGCAGAAATACTGAACAATTTTTTTTCATCAGTGTTTACTAGAGAGGAGCAGATGGTGGGAGTAGTGTACAATAAAAGCAATAATAACGTCCCATTGCTGAGTACTTATTTAAGTGAGGAAGTAGTCCGGGAGAGACTAAGCAAAATTAAGATAAACAAATCTCCTGGTCCAGATGGACTTTACCCAAGGGTTCTTATGGAGCTTAACTCAGAACTGACAAGGCCTTTATATTGATTTTCTATGATTCAATTACATCAGGCATGGTATCAAAGGACTGGCACATAGCAGAGGTAGTGCCAATATTTAAAAATGGAATTAAAACATCCTGGTAACTATAGACCGGTAAGTTTGACATCAATAGTGGGGAAAATATTGGAAGGTATAATAAGGGATAGCATACAGGAGTACTTGGAAACCACCAAGGTTATTAATAGTGATGTGCACCGGACATTTTTCGGGTTTTGTGTTTTGGTTTTGGATTCGGTTACACGGCCGTGTTTTGGATTCGGACGCGTTTTGGCAAAACCTCCCTGAAATTTTTTTGTCGGATTCGGTTGTGTTTTGGATTCGGGTGTTTTTTTACAAAAAACCCTCAAAAACAGCTTAAATCATAGAATTTGGGGATCATTTTGATCCCATAGTATTATTAACCTCAATAACCATAATTTACACTCATTTCCAGTCTATTCTGAACACCTCACACCTCACAATATTATTTTTAGTCCTAAAATTTGCACCGAGGTCGCTGGATGACTAAGCTAAGCGACCAAAGTGGCCGACACAAACACCTGGCCCATCTAGGAGTGGCACTGCAGTGTCAGACAGGATGGCAGATTAAAAAAATAGTCCCCAAACAGCACATGATGCAAAGAAAAAAAGAGGCGCAATGAGGTAGCTGTGTGACTAAGCTAAGCGACCCAAGTGGCCGACACAAACACCTGGCCCATCTAGAAGTGGCACTGGAGTGTCAGACAGGATGGCACTTCAAAAAATAGTCCCCAAACAGCACATGATGCAAAGAAAAAAAGAGGCGCAATGAGGTAGCTGTGTGACTAAGCTTAGCGACCCAAGTGGCCGACACAAACATCTGGCCCATCTAGGAGTGGCACTGCAGTGTCAGACAGGATGGCAGATTAAAAAAATTGTCCCCAAACAGCACATGATGCAAAGAAAAAAAGAGGCGCAATGAGGTAGCTGTGTGACTAAGCTAAGCGACCCAAGTGACCGACACAAACACCTGGCCCGTCTAGGAGTGGCACTGCAGTGTCAGACAGGATGGCAGATTAAAAAAATAGTCCCCAAACAGCACATGATGCAAAGAAAAAAAGAGGCGCAATGAGGTAGCTGTGTGACTAAGCTAAGCGACCCAAGTGGCCGACACAACACCTGGCCCATCTAGGAGTGGCACTGCAGTGTCAGACAGGATGGCACTTCAAAAAAATAGTCCCCAAACAGCACACGATGCAAAGAAAAAAAGAGGCGCAATGAGGTAGCTGTGTGACTAAGCTAAGCGACCCAAGTGGCCGACACAAACACCTGGCCCATCTAGGAGTGGCACTGCAGTGTCAGACAGGATGGCACTTCAAAAAATAGTCCCCAAACAGCACATGATGCAAAGAAAAAAAGAGGCGCAATGAGGTAGCTGTGTGACTAAGCTAAGCGACCCAAGTGGCCGACACAAACACCTGGCCAATCTAGGAGTGGCACTGCAGTGTCAGACAGGATGGCACTTCAAAAAATAGTCCCCAAACAGCACATGATGCAAAGAAAAATGAAAGAAAAAAAGAGGTGCAAGATGGAATTGTCCTTGGGCCCTCCCACCCACCCTTATGTTGTATAAACAGGACATGCACACTTTAACAAACCCATCATTTCAGCGACAGGGTCTGCCACACTACTGTGACTGAAATGACTGGTTGGTTTGGGCCCCCACCAAAAAAGAAGCAATCAATCTCTCCTTGCACAAACTGGCTCTACAGAGGCAAGATGTCTACCTCCTCCTCATCCTCCGGTTCCTCACCCCTTTCACTGTGTACATCCCCCTCCTCACAGATTATTAATTCGTCCCCACTGGAATCCACCATCTCAGGTCCCTGTGTACTTTCTGGAGGCAATTGCTGGTGAATGTCTCCACGGAGGAATTGATTATAATTCATTTTGATGAACATCATCTTCTCCACATTTTCTGGAAGTAACCTCGTACGCCGATTGCTGACAAGGTGAGCGGCTGCACTAAACACTCTTTCGGAGTACACACTGGAGGGGGGGCAACTTAGGTAAAATAAAGCCAGTTTGTGCAAGGGCCTCCAAATTGCCTCTTTTTCCTGCCAGTATACGTACGGACTGTCTGACGTACCTACTTGGATGCGGTCACTCATATAATCCTCCACCATTCTTTCAATGGTGACAGAATCATATGCAGTGACAGTAGACGACATGTCAGTAATCGTTGGCAGGTCCTTCAGTCCGGACCAGATGTCAGCACTCGCTCCAGACTGCCCTGTATCACCGCCAGCGGGTGGGCTCGGAATTCTTAGCCTTTTCCTCGCAGCCCCAGTTGCGGGAGAATGTGAAGGAGGAGCTGTTGACGGGTCACGTTCTGCTTGACTTGACAATTTTCTCACCAGCAGGTCTTTGAACCTCTGCAGACTTGTGTCTGCCGGAAAGATAGATACAACATAGGTTTTAAATCTAGGATCGAGCACGGTGGCCAAAATGTAGTGCTCTGATTTCAACAGATTGACCACCCGTGAATCCTGGTTAAGCGAATTAAGGGCTCCATCCACAAGTCCCACATGCCTAGCGGAATCGCTCTGTTTTAGCTCCTCCTTCAATGTCTCCAGCTTCTTCTGCAAAAGCCTGATGAGGGGAATGACCTGACTCAGGCTGGCAGTGTCTGAACTGACTTTACGTGTGGCAAGTTCAAAGGGTTGCTGAACCTTGCACAACGTTGAAATCATTCTCCACTGCGCTTGAGTCAGGTGCATTCCGCCTCCTTTGCCTATATCGTAGGTAGCTGTATAGCAGGGGTGGGCAATTATTTCAGCTGAGGGGCCACTTGACACTTTCTTGTCACTATCCGTGGGCCACGCATAAAATAGCAGCTCCCCCCCACGTGCCAAAAATATAGGGACGTGGCTCCGTGTGGAAGGGGCATGGCCAAAAAATAATACAGATTCATATTAGGCTGCTCCATTATTCAAATTGCGCCACACGGTAGCGCCACTTACACACATTACACCAGGTAGAGCCCCTTCTACACACATTATGGCAGGGAGAGCCCCTTTTACACACATTATGGCAGGTAGAGCTCCCTTATACACAGTATGGATGGTAGAGCCCTCTTTTACACATTACAGCAGGTAGAGCCCCCTTTTACACATTAACATTTTATTTGGGATAATCATTGCGCAGCAAGCAAATTATCCAGTGTCTTATGGCCCCTGGGGAAAGGTGTGACACAGTGATAGAACTCGGGGGGTGACACAGTGACAGAACACGGGGGGGTGACAGTGACAGAACACGGTGGGGGTGACAGCGACAGAACACGGTGGGGGTGACACAGTGACAGAACACTGGGGTGACACGGTGACAGAACACTGGGGTGACACGGTGACAGAACACGGTGGGGGTGACACAGTGACAGAACACGGTGGGGGTGACACCGTAACAGAACACAGTGAGGGTGACACAGTGACAGAACACGGGGGGGTGACACAGTGACAGACACAGTGACAGAACACGGGGGGGGTGACAAAGTGACAGAACATGGGGGTGTGACACAGTGACAGAACACGGGGGTGTGACACGGTGACAGAACACGGGGGGGTGACACGGTGACAGAACACGGGGGGGTGACACGGTGACAGAACACGGGGGTGTGACACGGTGATAGAACACGGTGGGGGTGACACAGTGACAGAACACAGGGGGTGACAGAACACTGGGGTGTGACACAGTGACAGAACACTGGGGTGTGACACAGTGACAGAACACGGTGGGGGTGACACAGTGACAGAACACGGTGGGGGTGACACAGTGACAGAACACGGTGGGGGTGACACAGTGACAGAACACGGTGGGGGTGACAAGGTGACAGAACACGGTGGGGGTGACACGGTGACAGAACACGGTGGGGGTGACACGGTGACAGAACACGGTGGGGGTGACACAGTGACAGAACACGGGGGGTGACAGAACACTGGGGTGTGACACAGTGACAGAACACGGGGGTGTGACACAGTGACAGAACACAGTGGGGGTGACACAGTGACAGAACACGGGGGGTGACAGAACACTGGGGTGTGACACAGTGACAGAACACGGGGGTGTGACACAGTGACAGAACACAGTGGGGGTGACACAGTGACAGAACACGGTGGGGGTGACACAGTGACAGAACACGGGGGGTGACAGAACACGGGGGGTGACACAGTGACAGAACACTGGGGTGACAGTGACAGAACACGGGGGGTGTCACTGTGACAGAACATGGGGGGGTGATATGGTGACAGAACACGGGAGGGGTTGGTACAGCGAGAGCTAAAGATCTCTACCCACAACCTAAAAACAGTCTGACGCCACTGCCCGCACACACAAATATACGCACACTTTATTTCTTTCACTCACTTTTTCCAGTAACTCACTGTTCTGGCTGGTAGTGGCAGGAAGGATTGATCTGTAGTAGTCTGCTCTTGTCCCGTGTAGCCACGCCCCCTCGTCGGCCCGTAGCTCCGCCGCTTTTTCGGCTGAACACAGCCGTTGTCACTGGGGACTCTCGAGGCGCCGTGCAGCAGCAGCAGGGGAGACTGCATCGGCAGCTTGAAGGTACTGCAGAGCAATGACAAGCAGTCGGGCCGCTTGTCATTGCTCGCTGGTGGGAGGCAGTGGGCCGGGCAGGATCGGTTTGCGGGCCGCATATTTTGCCCACCCCTACTGTATAGGCTTGAATGGCCTTTTGCTGCTCCTCCATCCTCTGAAGCATATAGAGGGTTGAATTCCACCTCGTTACCACCTCTTGCTTCAGATGATGGCAGGGCAGGTTCAGGAGTGTTTGCTGGTGCTCCAGTCTTCGGCACACGGTGGCTGAATGCCGAAAGTGGCCCGCAATTCTTCGGGCCACAGACAGCATCTCTTGCACGCCCCTGTCATTTTTCAAATAATTCTGCACCACCAAATTCAATGTATGTGCAAAACATGGGACGTGCTGGAATTTGCCCAGATGTAATGCACGCACAATATTGGTGGCGTTGTCCGATGACACAAATCCCCAGGAGAGTCCACTTGGGGTAAGCCATTCTGCGATGATGTTCCTCAGTTTCCGTAAGAGGTTGTCAGCTGTGTGCCTCTTATGGAAAGCGGTGATACAAAGCGTAGCCTGCCTAGGAACGAGTTGGCGTTTGCGAGATGCTGCTACTGGTGCCGCCGCTGCTGTTCTTGCTGCGGGAGGCAATACATCTACCCAGTGGGCTGTCACAGTCATATAGTCCTGAGTCTGCCCTGCTCCACTTGTCCACATGTCCGTGGTTAAGTGGACATTGGGTACAACTGCATTTTTAGGACACTGGTGACTCTTTTTCTGACGTCTGTGTACATTTTCGGTATCGCCTGCCTAGAGAAGTGGAACCTAGATGGTATTTGGTACCGGGGACACAGTACCTCAATCAATTCTCTAGTTCCCTGTGAATTAACGGTGGATACCGGAAACACGTTTTTCCCCACCCAGGCTGCCAAGGCCTGAGTTATCCGCTTTGCAGCAGGATGACTGCTGTAGTATTTCATCATCCTCGCAAAGGACTGTTGGACAGTCAATTGCTTACTGGAAGTAGTACAAGTGGTCTTCCGACTTCCCCTCTGGTATGACGATCGACTCCCAGCAGCAACAACAGCAGCGCCAGCAGCAGTAGGCGTTACACTCAAGGATGCATCGGAGGAATCCCAGGCAGGAGAGGACTCGTCAGACTTGACAGTGACATGGCCTGCAGGACTATTGGCTTTCCTGTCTAAGGAGGAAATTGACACTGAGGGAGTTGGTGGTGTGGTTTGCAGGAGCTTGGTTACAAGAGGAAGGGATTTAGTTGGCAGTGGACTGCTTCCGCTGTCACCCAAAGTTTTTGAACTTGTCAATGACTTCTGATGAATGCGCTCCAGGTGACGTATAAGGGAGGATGTTCCTAGGTGGTTAACGTCCTTACCCCTACTTATTACAGCTTGACAAAGGCAACACACGGCTTGACACCAGTTGTCCGCATTTCTGTTGAAATAATTCCACACCGAAGAGGTGATTTTTTTTGTAATTTGACCAGGCATGTCAATGGCCATATTCGTCCCACGGACAACAGGTGTCTCCCCGGTTGCCTGACTTAAACAAACCACCTCACCATCAGAATCCTCCTTGTCAATTTCCTCCCCAGCACCAGCAACACCCATATCCTTATCCTGCTGTGCTTCAACAGTGACATCTTCAATTTGACTATCAGGAACTGGACTGCAGGTGCTCCTTCCAGGACTTGCAGGGGGCGTGCAAATGGTGTAAGGCGCCACCTCTTCCCGTCCAGTGTTGGGAAGGTCAGGCATCGCAACCGACACAATTGGACTCTCCTTGGGGATTTGTGATTTAGAAGAACACACAGTTCTTTGCTGTGCTTTTGCCATCTTAACTCTTTTAAGTTTTCTAGCAGGAGGATGAGTGCTTCCATCCTCATGTGAAGCTGAACCACTAGCCATGAACATAGGACAGGGCCTCAGCCGTTCCTTGCCACTCTGTGTCGTAAATGGCATATTGGAAAGTTTACGCTTCTCATCAGACACTTTTAATTTTGATTTGTGGGTCATTTTACTGAAATTTTGTTTTTTGTATTTTACATGCTCTCTACTAGGACATTGGGCATCGGCCTTGGCAGACGACGTTGATGGCATTTCATCATCTCGGCCATGACTAGTGGCAGCAGCTTCAGCACGAGGTGGAAGTGGATCTTGATCTTTCCCTATTTTACCCTCCACATTTTTGTTCTCCATTTTTTAATGTGTGGAATTATATGCCAGTAATATATCAATAGCAATGGCCTACTACTATATTTACTGCGCACGACAACTAAAATGCACCACAGTTATGGATGGATAGTATACTTGATGACACAGAGGTAGGTAGAGCAGTGGCCTACTGTACCGTACTGCTATATATTATATACTGGCGGTCAGCAAAATTATGCACTGCCCTCCTACTATATATACACCGCACCACTTAAATGCACCACAGGGATGGATGGATAGTATACTTGACGACACAGAGGTAGGTAGAGCAGTGGCCTACTGTACCGTACTGCTATATATTATATACTGGTGGTCAGCAAAATTATGCACTGTCCTCCTACTATATATACACTGCACCACTTAAATGCACCACAGGGATGGATGGATAGTATACTTGACACAGAGGTAGGTAAAGCAGTGGCCTACTGTACCGTACTGCTATATATTATATACTGGTG
The DNA here is from genome assembly GCF_028390025.1 of Pseudophryne corroboree. NCBI lineage: Eukaryota > Metazoa > Chordata > Amphibia > Anura > Myobatrachidae > Pseudophryne > Pseudophryne corroboree. The sequence goes on from NC_086446.1 coordinate 402,144,864, forward strand.
GTCAGCAAAATTATGCACTGTCCTCCTACTATATATACACCGCACAACAACTAAAATGCAAAACAGGTATGGATGGATAGTATACTTGACGACACAGAGGTAGGTAGAGCAGTGGCCTACTGTACCGTACTGCTATATATTATATACTGGCGGTCAGCAAAATTATGCACTGTCCTACTATATATACACCGCACCACTTAAATGCACCACAGGGATGGATAGTATACTTGACGACACAGAGGTAGGTAGAGCAGTGGCCTACTGTACCGTACTGCTATATATTATATACTGGTGGTCAGCAAAATTATGCACTGTCCTCCTACTATATATACACCGCACCACTTAAATGCACCACAGGGATGGATGGATAGTATACTTGATGACACAGAGGTAGGTAGAGCAGTGGCCTACTGTACCGTACTGCTATATATTATATACTGGCGGTCAGCAAAATTATGCACTGTCCTCCTACTATATATACACCGCACCACTTAAATGCACCACAGGGAAGGATGGATAGTATACTTGACGACACAGAGGTAGGTAGAGCAGTGGCCTACTGTACGGTACTGCTATATATTATATACTGGCGGTCAGCAAAATTATGCACTGCCCTCCTACTATATATACACCGCACCACTTAAATGCACCACAGGGATGGATGGATAGTATACTTGACGACACAGAGGTAAGTAGAGCAGTGGCCTACTGTACCGTACTGCTTTATATTATATACTGGTGGTCAGCAAAATTATGCACTGTCCTACTATATATACACCGCACCACTTAAATGCACCACAGAGATGGATGGATAGTATACTTGACGACACAGAGGTAGGTAGAGCAGTGTCCTACTGTACTGTACTGCTATATATTATATACTGGTGGTCAGCAAAATTATGCACTGTCCTCCTACTAGTGCGCACAACAACTAAAATGCACCACAGGTATGGATGGATAGTATACTTGACGGCACAGAGGTAGGTAGAGCAGTGGACTACTGTACCGTACTGCTATATATTATATACTGGTGGTCAGCAAAATGATGCACTGTCCTCCTACTATATATACACCGCACAACAACTAAAATGCACCACAGGGATGGATGGATAGTATACTTGATGACACAGAGGTAGGTAGAGCAGTGGACTACTGTACCATACTGCTATACTGGTGGTCACTGGTCAGCAAAATTCTGCACTGTCCTGTCCTCCTATACTACAATGCAGCACAGATATGGAGCGTTTTTCAGGCAGAGAACGTAGATATTTTCAGCACACTTAGCACAGATATTTGCAAGCACACTGAGCACAGATACTTGCAGCACACTGAGCACAGATATTTGCAGCACACTGAACACAACTGAGAGGACGCTGCACGTCCTCTCCCTATCATCTCCAATGCACAAGTGAAAATGGCAGCGACGCGCGGCTCCTTATATAGGATATGAATCTCGCGAGAATCCGACAGCGGGATGATGACGTTCGGGCGCGCTCAGGTTAACCGAGCAAGGCAGGAGGATCCGAGTCTGCCTCGGACCCGTGTAAAATGGGTGAAGTTCGGGGGGGTTCGGATTCCGAGGAACCGAACCCGCTCATCACTAGTTATTAATAGGAACCAGCATGGTTTTGTGAGGGATAGGTCATGTCAAACTAACTTAATTAGCTTCCATGAAAATGTGAGTGATAATCTTGACCAGGGAAAAGCAGAGGATGTGATCTATTTGGATTTTGCTAAAGCCTTTGACACAGTTAAGAGAGCTTGGTTTAGGTAACACTATTCATACTTGGATAAGTAATTGGCTGGATAACAGGGAACAGCGAGTGGTGGTTAATGGGATGTTTTCCAACAGGGCCTCAGTATACAGTGGAATACTGCAAGAGTAAGTACTCAAGCCACTACTGTTCAACATAATTATTAATGACCTAGGAGTAGGTCTGGAAAGCATAGTGTCAATTTTTGAAGATGATATCAAACTGTGTAGGGTAATTAATTCAGACATGAATGTTGAGTCCCTACAGAACAATTTATATAAACTGGAAGTTTGGGCAGATAAATGGAGAATGAGGTTCAATATAGAAAAAATTAAAGTTATGCACTTTGGGACTAAAAGTAAACATGTAGCCTATAAATTAAATGGTGAAAATGTAGGGGAAACAGTAGTTGAAAAAGATTTGGGGGTGATCATTGATAATGGACTTAGTAGCAGCTCCCAATGTCACAGTGCAGCAATGAAGGCAAATAAGGTGTTAGCATGTGTAAAATGGGGAATTGAGAAAAGGGATGAGAGTATAATCCTGCCACTATATAAATCATTGGTTCGACCACACTGTGAATATTGTGTGCAGTTCTGGGAATGGCACTATAAAAAGAGATATCTTGGAACTTGAGAAGGTCCAGAGGCAAGCCACAAAATTGATTAAGGGGTTAGAGGCACTGGATTATGAGGCTAGGCTTACTAGGTTAGATATGTTTACACTAGAAAAGAGGCGTCTAAGAGGATACATTATCAATTTTACAAATATATAAAGGGATGATACATGGAGCTATCAGGCGACTTGTTTATTGAAAAATCTCTACACAGGACACACAGACATCCTCTGAGGTTAGAGGAGAGAAAATGTAGGAAAGGGTTCTTCACAGTAAGGGCAGAAAGGACTTGGAAGTCTCTGCCAGAGAAGGTAGTTATGTATTATAGAAACAGCATGTATTATAGTTGTTAGTTAATATTGAAAACATACCGTTATCTGGGTCATTATAGTTAAACTATAACTAAATACAGAATAGTGTTAAGAATTATATACAGGTTGAACTTGATGGACAATTTGTGTTTTTTCAACCTTATTAACTATGTTATTATAATAGTAATAGTCCCTCCATGGATCCAAGTTCCATTAACTGCTGTGAGAATTACTGGTTGCTGTAGGGTCTTGAGAGGTATCTCTAAGAATTAAACTAAAGATGAAGAAATGTAATTCCCAGCAGCCCCAGAGTCAATGAGAACAAGAGTTTGATAAGGTTTGATACTCTTGAAAGTTACAGTAATTAGACAGTCTGTTTAAGGAGGATGGCTGCCACCTGACTCCTCCTGTACAGGTTAGGAAGGCTTGTACAGTTCTTTAAGAAATGATAGGGTGAGACACAATACAGAAAGAGTTTCTACTGACGTCTGAGCTGTCGTTCTTTAGGAGTGAGACTGTATCGGTTCCTCCATGTGTGGGGACTTGGGACAAAAAGGAGCCAAACGAATTCTGGGATGGTCCGCCTGACTACGTTCTAGACCATGCTCACGGAGGCGTAGATCAAAAAAAAAATACATCATGGTTTTTATTTTGTTTTTTTCAATAACAAAAGAACAAACATACAAATAAAATAATAATAACAAAAAAAAGTATATGCATTTCCTGAGTTTCTTTCAAAATATCTAGAGAGAATATTGAGTACACGTAAATGTATTTTAACAGATAACCATTGCAGAGAGATGAGGGCAACATAAATAAAAGAGTACAAATTAAAATTTTAAATTATGAGACTATACTTCTATACAGGTCATATAAGAGGTTGTAAATGGATACAGATATATCTACTCCTGTATATCAAGATATGTAAAGAGCAAATTGCATAAATATATCAAAAACAAAACCACACAGTTTTGACTGTCCAACCACTAATGGTTTTAACTGTCAAGCCTGTGTAACAATCAAGCGCATTATTAAGAAAATTGTCTATTATATAAATAAAAAATATCTACAATTTTTAATCAAATATATATATGCGCTTCCTTGTAATATATTTTTATATGATACATTTTTTAGTGCATAAATATATACCTGAAGGTAGGGTGGCACATGTCAAAGGCAGTAAGATGTTAAGTGGAGTACAGACAACATAGGTTTTAAGGAGTAGGATCAATGAAGTACCAAGAGTTCTTTCAAAGGCCCCACATAATTCATTGGGCATTTACGTTTAGAGTACATAAAACGCTCAAGAGAGAGTGTAGTGTTCACCATGGTAGCCCAAGCAGTATGTGACAGAGGGTCATGGACCATCCAGGTACGAGCTATACACACACGAGCCAGTGTAAGAGTGTTACTGACATATAGACGAGAGTGAACTGAGAGGGAGTCCTGTAAATCTAAGCCAAATATACATACATGTGGGTTAATTAAGGGAATATGTATACCAGTGTGATATATAGAGATTGTTATTTCTTCCCAAAAAGCATAGACTAACGGGCAGAGCAAGAGTAGATGCCAGAAACCAGCAGCTGGAACAGAACATTTAGGGCATGTATCAGATGCCGATCCTCCAAATGTAAACAGTTTACCCAGGGTCCATTAGTCCCTATGCAAAATGTATAGTTGGATCTACTGGAATCTAGCATACGCCATGGCCCCACGCGGGGACCTATAATTTGATCGCACTCTTCATCTTCAATTGTACCCAAATCTGTTACCCATTGAGCACGGAGAGTTCTCAAAGCACCAGTCCGGGAGGAGGGAGGAGGGAGGAGTAGAGAACAGAAACTTTTCCATGGTAAGGCATAGTATGGACCAGCGTATGAACAGGGGATTCAGCAAATTGTGGAACAGAGCCCCCCTCCCCACTGTGCAGATAAGGCATGACAGAGCACTAAATACCGATATAAATAATGTTTAGGAATAGCATATGTAGTAGATAAGTAATCAAAGTTGTGAAGAACCCCATCTTGATATAATTGACCTATGGCAGAAACCCCGAAAGAAGTCCAGCCAGAACTACCCCCCAGGGAAAGACATGTTGTTCCACACTGGGGAGCAAGGGTATATGGTGAGATCCCACTAAAGTTTCTAAGTTGCCAACCATACTCTTTGGGCCTGATGTAACAGTGGAGGAAGGGCGGAAAACGGAGTGCGTGCTAAAATGAACTGTAGTGGAGAGAATGTTAAACCCTCCTTATCCAAGAGAGCAACCGGAAGTTTCCCATAATCCCCTGGGGTGACCCACTCGCTAAACTGTACTAGCTAAGAAGCTATATAATAGAGACACAAGTCTGGCAGTGCCAGGCCACCCTCTACTTTAGGTCTACACAGGGCCGGATTAACAATGGCGCGGATGGAGCTGCAGCTCCAGGCCCCCCATTGAAAATAGGCCCACAGGCTCTCCTGTCACCACCAGCGCAGCTCACTCACCTCTCGGCCACCTGAAAAACGTCACCCCTGACCCCAGCCGGCCCACAGAAGCCCCTACTATGCCAGAAGCACCGTCCCTTGTCCTGACCTGTCAGATGCTCCATCCCCGTGATGTCAGAAGCTCCACCTTCAGGACCCATCTGCATCTCCTGCTCTCTGATTTGTCCGAAGCTTCGGCTGCCGGACCCGTCTGCAAAGACGCCTCCGAGACCTGTCTGAAGCCCCGCCTCCCAACCAAAGCCCAGCCCACATGCTGCTAGTACTTTTGCAGTGCACTCACTGCTTCTTCTCTCTTTGCAGCTGAATTGACAGCAGGGCTTAAGATCTGGTGACCAGTGGGGAAGCCTGGGGTGGGGGTGGGGGTGGGGGTGGGGGGGTTTAGCCGTGCACCGCCTGACCCCATTTCTGGTCCTCCCTTATCCTCTGCTGCTCTTCTTCCTGCCCGATGTTCCCTACCTCGGTGCCAATCACAGAAGCACTGTGACTGGACCAGGTGGTGGGGATTATGTAGCATCAAGTTAAGGTTCCCTAAAATGGCCAGGGACATTAGATATGGCTGCAGCTGCCTCTGTCAGACTGCATCATTCATGTTACTGCTCCTTAGAATCTGTCCCACTTCACCTTTTTATTACCTGTGTCTTTTACCCCACCCCACCTGTGTTTCTGGCCATTCACACCTGTGCCACTGCTTCTTTTACCATTGGTGCCTCCACCTCCCTCCTCACTTGTGCCTCTGCCCCCTCCCCACCTGTATCTGTGCCCCTTCCCCACCCATGTCTCTGCCCCCTCCCCACCCATATCTCTGCCCCATCCATATCTGTGCCCCTCCTCACCTGTATCTCTACCTCCTCCCCACCCGTATCTGTGCCCCCTCCCCACCCATGTCTCTGCCCCCTCCCCACCCGTTCTCTGCCCCCTCCCCAGCCATATCTCTGCCCCATCCATATCTGAGCCCCCTCCCCACCTGTATCTCTGCCCCCTTCCCACCTGTATCTGTGCCCCTTCCCCACCAGTATCTCTGCACCCTCCTCACCCTTATCTCTGCCCCCTCCCGACCCGTGTCTCTACACCCTTCTCACCTGTTTCTCTGCCCCCTCCCCACCTGTTTCTCTGCCCCCCTTCACCACGTTGGCTACTGCCAGCCTTTCCACGTGTATCTCTGCCCCTCCCATCTGTATCTCTGCCCCCTCCTCACCCATGTCTCTGCACCATCCTCATCTGTGCCCCCTCCCCACCCATGTCTCTGCCCCCTCCCCACCCATATCTCTGCCCCTTCCCCAGCCATATCTCTGCCCCATCCGTATCTGAGCCCCCTCCCCACCTGTATCTCTGCCCCCTTCCCACCTGTATCTGTGCCCCCTCCCTACCGGTATCTCTGCCCCCTCCCCACCCATGTCTCTGCACCCTCCTCACCTGTTTCTCTGCCCCCTCCCCACCTGTTTCTCTGCCCTCTTCACCATGTTGGGTACTGCCAGCCTTTCCACGTGTATCTCTGCCCCCTCCCATCTGTATCTCTGCCCCCACCTCACCCATGTCTCTGCACCGTCCTCACCTGTGTCTCGGCCCCCTCCCCACTTGTATCTCTGCCCCCTTCACCACGTTGGCTACTGCCACCTCCCCACCTGTATCTCTGCCCCCTGCCCACTTGTCTTTCTGCGCCCTTCCCACCTGTATCTATGCCCCCTCATCACCTGTATCTATGCCCCCTCCCCACCTGTTTCTCTATCCCCTTCACCATGTCTGTTTCTGCCAACCTTTCCAACTGTATCTCTGACCCCTCCCCACCTGTATCTCTGCCCCCTTCACCATGTGTGATTCTGCTAGCCTTTCCACCTGTGTCTCTGCCCCCCCAGTGGTGTATTTCCCACTAGGCACGTGAGGTCTACCTGCCCACCCACAAAGACTGACACAGCGCTATACGGAGCATCCAGAAAATGAAGTAGCGGCTGAAGGAGATTGCCGGCTATAATGAAAGAAGTGCTCCCATCTCAAAATGCAGGAGGGAGTGTGCAGCTGTGTCAGCAGAAAAGCTGCACAACCATCCACCCATACCAACTGACGCAGTGCTATATGGAGCATCAATTATCAGCTAAAGGAGATCGCCGGCTTCAGTGAAGGAAGTATTCCCACTGTATTATGCTACTGGAGTGACTGTGCAGAATTGTCAGCACGGAGGGGTAGGGAAAGTGGACACTATACTGGCAGCGGCGTGTGGTCTCACTTGTACCTGAAGGAGATATGAGCATGTATCTGTGTCCCTGCACTTTTGCAGCTGGCTGTGTTTGCTGAGAGGCATGCGCTCTAGCTTTGTTTAATAAATACTGTAATATTCATATTTATATATTTTTCATTCACATTTATACTGACACACGTGTTTTGTCCACATGGAGTCTTAATTGCCGGTGGCAGTGCATGCACTGTACAATCTCAGGGTATTTTTCACAAAAAAATTTTAAATTTGCAGGGACAGAGATTTCTTAGAAGCTCTGTCTCTGTATGCGATAATTGATACATCCTTGGATGCAGATTGTGATAAATATGCCCCATAGTGTGGAGATGTAGTGTAGTAATGATATAGTGTAGGTGAGGAAGTTCAGTGATGTAGTATGCCAGCACACCCCCTGCCCAAACAGGGAACAATTCTCTGTGGCACTAATCACAACCACTGCCTGTCAACAACAGGCCCTTCATAAATTTCAGCTCCAGGCCAATGTAGACCTTAATCTGGCACTGGGTCTACACAGAGTTTAATGTGATAAAATCAGTGGGAGAGTGAGAAATTTGAATACAGAGATATTTAAACTGAGTACACCATATAAGGGGAAGGTCATAGCAGAGGGGTTCCAGCATAGAGAGAAGCAATGGAAACACCACCAATTTGTCCCGATTAATGTGGATAGCTGCAAAAGAACCAAACTCCTGTACCAAGTCAAGGAGAGCAGGCAAAGAGTGGGGCATATCCATAAAAAATAAAGCATATCGTCTGCATATATACCAATTTTCTCCTCTTGGCCCATGACATGAAAACCTTTTATAGCGGCAGAAGCTCTAATAGCACATGCCAGGGGTTCTATTGCAAGGGCAAAGAGCAGTGGGGACAGCGGGCACCCCTGTCGAGTCCCTCACCCCAACAAAAAAAGATTCAGTGGTGAAACCATTACCATTAACCCTCGCAGCTGGACAGGAATACAGCAGTTTAATCCAGGACAAAAAATTAGGGCCTATCCCAAATCTCACAAGAACTTCCTAAAGGCACACCTATTCCACAGCATCAAAGGCACGGGCAGCATCCAGTGATACAACTATCGTATTGTCCATCTCATCTCCCACCAACTGCATATATGTAAATAGTCGCCTGAGATTAAGGGGTATATTCAATTAAAGTCGGATCCATTCCGACATGTATTTGTCGGAATGGATCCGACAACCCCTATTCAATCCCATCTAAAATTCGACCTTTTCAAGTCGAATTTAGATGGGACCCAGAGGAGGAGAGGGGGGCGAGCTGCGGGGGGACAGCCGGCAGCATCCAGAGGAGATCAGCGCTGCAGCTGGATGTCACTCAGCCGCCCGACCTTACGGCAGCTTCCACCCGTCTCCAGCTGCGTGCTGTAGCCGGGTGGAAGCTGCCGTGAGGTTGGGCGGGTGAGTGACATCCAGCTGCAGCGCTACTGTAGCGCTGATCTCCTCTGGATGCCGCCGGCTGTCCCCCCCGCGGCTCGCCCCCCCCCCCTCCCCCTTGCCTCCTCTGGCTCCATCTCATTCCGACATCACTTTGATGTCGGATTGAGATGGTCGAAAACGGGGCTAAAATCTGTCGGATTTGGCCCCATTTTCGACATCAACACGTGGATCGGCAGCTATTCCGCCGATCCACGTGCTTTTCGACAAGTCGAATGCCTCGACTTGTCGAAAAAAGCTTTTCGACAGACGGCATTTTTTCGACTGCAATTGAATATACCCCTAATAGTAGTAGACCTGCCCAGCATAAAGCCAGTCTGATCGGAGTGTACCAACTCCAGCACTACATTGTTAAGATGGAGGACTAGGAGTGTAGCAAGAGAGAGATAGGACGATACGAATCCAAGGAAAGGGTACCACCCTCCAACAGAGATTCAAAAATTAACAGACATTTGGGGGCACAAAATTTGAAATGCATTTTATTCAATTCAATAGGAAGACCATCCACTCCTTATTACTAGGAAAATACGTCATAGCATTTTCCACATCCTTGAGGGTGATGGGAGCCTCCAAGGATTGCTGTGAATCAGGGCTCAAGATGGGGACTACTATCTTAGACAGATACTTAGACAATTTTGAATATTTATACTGTACTCTAGACCTATATACATCCAGAAAATGAGTATAAAAACTAGAAGCTATAGAAGCGGTATCCACACAATCTCCAGGTGCATTTCTTATGCTATGCACAGTTGTAGGGGCAGGGGTGTAGCCAGAACTTTGTGGGCCCCAGTCCCAATTGAAGGGGCCCCAGTCCCAATTCTTCTAGAGAAACACCTCTCCCCAGCTATTGTTAATTGTATGCCCCATAATAGTGCCTTAGTTCATTTTCTAAACCATAGTAGTGGCTAAGTTAATGTTATACCCCATAGTAGTGCCCTAGTTTATTTTATGAACCATAGTAGTGCCGTAGGTCACGTTATGTCAGATTGTACACATTATGCAACACAGTACCCCAATTCACATTATGACAGTGTCCCCAGTTCATGTTATGCCACACTATATTGCTTCCACTTCATATTGTGCCACATTACAGTCTCACAGTTCATATTATGTAACATTATAATCCCCCCCCCCCCCCAGTTCATTTTACATCACATTACAATGAGCAGGTCCAGGGGCATACCTAGATATACTGCAGGCCCCAAGGCAAAAGTTTGTAAAGACCTCTATGTACCACCGAATGTTTAAAAATGTATATAACACATGTAATTGTGACAGGGAAGGTGGGCCCCTCTCAGTTCTGGGCCCCACAAAAGCTGCACTCACTGCACCTATGGTAGCTACGCCCTTGTGTAGGGGGTGATTCCTGTCTACCCAAGCGGTCACCCTGAATATAAAAATCGAAATAATAGAGATCTCTTTGACTTATGAAGCAGTAAGTCGGTCCATCAGCCATTCCACCCATTAGCTGAAAGGCTGCTACGCAAGTAAATCTGTTCAATCTCACCACTACTCCTCTCCAACTCTTCCTCAGATTTCCTATTAAAGACCTTTAATTGGGCAACCCTAGAAATTACTGAACCAACCAAAAAAGCCTTAAAGGCATCCTAAACCATAGGGGCATTAATACTAATTGGGTTATTAGTAAAGAATTCTTCCGAGAGCGCAAGGAGTTTAGAGGCTGCACCCATCTGAGAGACCAGAAAGGGTTAAACCTCCAAAAGGACGCCCCCTTAGGTATATCAAAATTTAGGGACAATAATATAGGGGAATGATCCGATATCCAACGTGCCAGGTATTCCACAGCAGATACACAGGGAAGCAGGGAGCAGGAGAGTAAAGCCATATCGATACGGCAGAACATCCCATGGGAGATAGGAAAACAAGAATAACAACGAGTGGAGTGATTACGTAAATGCCAAACATCCACTATTCCCAACTACGTAATCAAGCGCGCAAAGGCAGTGGGTCCACCAATTTTACGCAGTGAGTCAGGCCTCCACCTGTCCACAGACTCGTCCATAACAGCATTAAAATCCAAAAAATACAATAAAACCAAAATAAAATACAAAAAAGACCCTGCATTAAGTCTCCCACAGCAAAGATGTAATAGAAATAAAATGTAATAGCCCAGATATAATAGATAGATCCATCAATAACCAGTGGTTATAGATGGATCTCTCTGTGCCCCCCTCACAGCTGGCACCTAGAGGCCAATGCTTCCATGGCCTCTGGGAGTTACGCTACTGATGCCATGTATGCATGCAGGGAGGAGATATCCATGTGGGTATCTGCTAGAGACAGACAGATTTATTCAGACTTTAGTTAATCTACCTCCTAGACTTGTAGAGCTAAAGTGCTTATTGAAAAATGTTAGTGCCCAGGTAGGAACACAAAATCTCCATGCTGTCATAGAATAGGGCAGGGGTCAACAAACTCTGGAACACATGCCAGATGTGTCATGTTCCAAACATGTATTAAGTAGGACATATATGTAAGTTCCAAACTTAAATGTAAGCCTTGTTTTATAATTAAAAGAGAATTATATTTATACAAACCAATTTGGCAATAAACCCATTCGGTGTATTGGTCTTGCTGGCTGCCACCTCTCTCACTACTTCCCCCAGTCTCAGCTGTTCTATTCTCGGCGCACTTCCAGTCAGTGAGTCAGTCTGTTTTTTTTCGTTCCGTGGCAACACTGCTGACTGATATTTGTGTGGCAACTTGTGATACAGTTAATTTAATCACTGTTCTGCACTGAAGCTGTGTGTTTTCTTGTTGCCGGTACTAGAAAATAAGATACCTAATTCTAAGAAACAAAAAAAAAAAAAGTTTGTGACTCATGGACTGATGACTAGGTCTGTGGTTCCCAATTTGGGTGCCATGGCTCGCTGGGGTATTTCGGGACACTTGCAGGGGTGCCCTTGGTTATTAGTCCAGGACCAATTCAAATTATTTATGGTCAATTTAATAGGTAAAACCAGTGCTTGTGGCTTCCAATCAAAAATTAGTGGACAAACAAAAGTAAATCATGTCCCTCACCAACTGAACCTAAGGCAATTGACTTAATTTAATATTTCTTTCTAAATTTATCAAAATAGAACTTTTGCCCTAGGGATGCAGTGATTAAAAATACTGATACTCTAGGGTGCAGTGATTTAAAAAAAAATTAGGAACCACTGGACTAGGCATTATTCTGTTATGTACAGATTATGTAGTAGGTTGATATGTGGTTTGGCTGCTGTTATATCAGAAACTGCCACAAGATGGAAGTGTAAGTCTAATTATAATAGGACAGACATAGTTCAGAATGATCAAGCTGATAAAATGGGTTCAGTATCAAACTTGATTCTCAGGTCCCAAATATCTTAATGTTGTTTTCCATGTCACCTAACTGGTACATACTAGGTGTATACATTACTCACTGACACTAGCTAGCGGTCTTTACCATGCTCCTTGCTCTGTTTTTCATAGCCCCTCGCTGTTTTTGTACAAGTATTTGCCAAATTTATTTTAATATATGAGGGGTTAAACGCCCTTATTAAAAATATGAGAGGTGCTATCATGCTGAGACTTGTAGTTTCACACAGGAAAAGAAAATATAATGCTGATGCACACTCTATAGTACCAAGCACTATTAATCAGAATAATCATAATGAACACTGCAATCTACATTTCTCCCAACTGTCCCGACTGTCGCGGGACAGTCCCATTTTTTGGGGACTGTCCCGCTGTCCCACCTGTGGGCCGCAGTGTCCCACAGTGGGGGCAGTTTGGAGGCTCCTGTCACTTACTACTCTGCCCAGCTAAGCAGCACGGCGACTATTCACGGGAGACAGAGGGTCTGGGGGCATGCCAGCAGCTCACAGAGCGCTGGGCATGCCCCCACAGTGATGAAAGACTGGGGTGTGGCTTGCGCCCGCAAAGCCATGCCCCTTTCCTATAGGTCACACCCCCTTTTGGCTGCAGCGTGGCTTCACCGCTCCTCGGAGTCCCGTTTCCCCATCTCCCGATGTTGGGGGGTATGAATCTAGCACAGACCGAATTCAGGATCTTGGCATACTTTTTGTCCACAACCAGCATTCAGGTGACCTCGTCTGGTAAGTACCTAGCACTAAGTTTATGTCCAATAGGGCCCCACCACGCCAGCGAAGATCAGATGCACTTTAATTAATACCTCTTGTACAGTATGCAGAATGTTGCAAATAACATACAGTGCAATCCAGGACTGCCATTAGAAATTGTGGAGACCGGGACTGACAAAACAGACAGACCCCCCCCTCCCCAGGGTGTCAGAGCTGTTGATACTGCGGATGTAGCTACAGCATTGATGGGGCTTAAACCGTAAACCAGTTTAAAAAGAAAATTGTCAAAGTTTGGGCTGTGGTGGTGGGTGTTATTAAAACATGTCAGTCTATCATAAATTATATGATTCCCTAGCCCTGCCTCAGTCACCTCATTATACAGATTTAGCAGTCACCATCGTTGCTGCGATGCCTATGCACAGGGTCGGACTGGCCCACAGGGGTACAGGGGAAACCACCGGTGGGCCCCACTGCCTGGGGGAATCCTCCTCCACCTCTTGTGATCAGGATCCAGACTGTGTTCTTGAATTATACATTATACATATGTTACCTACCTTATACTGCACAGGACTATGGTGTATTCTCTACAGTGCATTGCCAATATTTATCTTGTACATTATCATGCATGCACTAGCAGTACAGGTATTTATATATTTGTCAAGGAGCCCAGCCCATGCACTCACTAATGGTTACGCAAACCTATGTAGCGGCTGGCCAAACCCCCTCTGGAGACTGACCATACCCCTAAACATGGGCCCCTACCACTGCATTCCCCGGTGGGCCCTTCATACCCCAGTCCGACACTGCCTATGCACATATTTACTACTCGCAGAAATGACTCGGCTGAAAATTTAGAAAATCTATGTTCAGATGGTGTGAATATACAAGTACACACCCCGCAGCAAACAGATCATGGGTGCGATTAGACACAGCCTAGATGACAGCTGCAACGTCTGTACATAAATACTCTAATGGTAGCTGTCCACCACACTCAGGCCGGAATGTACTAAGAAGGTGGTAGGATGATGCCACATATTGCATTGATACAAATCGATAAGAGCTTTCCCTTGCAATACCTGCGCCGCCAGGTGAGAAGGAGTATGGGGGTGTCCAGCAGTGACTCCTCTCCCCCCTGCAGCCGGAAGGACAGCTGGCTGTGTGGTGGGGGAGAAGCATATAGGGGGATCTGGGAGTGCACCAGGAGGGTACCAGCACACAGTGGTGTGTGTGTTTGGGGGGGGCAGTGCAGGGCTGTAGGATGCGGAATTAAGCCCATGAATCAGGCCCTTGGTGTGTTCATTAATGACATAGGCAGGGCAGTCGAGAGCCGGGATGGGCCCAGGTACTTTTCAAGGTGCGTGGCCTAATCACAGGAGGTGTGGTCATGTACCCTTAGAAAAAAATACTGAAAAAATAGTATTTTAAGCACCTCCATGGCCACACTGCAGCCCAGTACACAGCAGAGTGTGATGGGCTGAGGAAAATAGCTGCTGCTGCTAGGTAAGGGGGAGGTGGACTGGGCCCCTACTGGAGCCTCACTGGGCCCCTTCAGCAGACCTGGACCCGGGTAAATTGTACCCTCTCCCCCCTCTATCTGCACCACTGGACATAGGCCCTCATTCCGAGTTGTTCGCTCGTTGCTGATTTTCTCTATATTGCGATTAGTCGCTTACTGCGCATGCGCAATGTTCGCAGAGCGCATGCGCTTAGTTATTTTACTCAACAGTTAGGTATTTTACTCACGGCATTATGGGGATTTTTCTTCGTTCTGGTGATCGGAGTGTGATTGACAGGAAGTGGGTGTTTCTGGGCGGAAACTGGCCGTTTTATGGGTGTGTGTGAAAAAACGCTGCCGTTTCTGGGGAAAACGCGGGAGTGGCTGGAGAAACGGGGGAGTGCCTGGGCGAACGCTGGGTGTGTTTGTGACGTCAAACCAGGAACGAAACTGACTGAACTGATCGCAGTGGCAGAGTAAGTGTCGAGCTACTCAGAAACTGCTAAGAAATTTCTAATCGCAATTATGCAAATCTTTCATTCGCAATTCTGCTAAGCTAAGATTCACTCTCAGTAGGCGGCGGCTTAGCGTGTGCAATGCTGCTAAAAGCAGCTAGGGAGCGAACAACTCGGAATGAGGGCCATAGGGTCACTCACGCTATAGCCTGCCGGAGGTGGAGCACCGCGGTCAGTGCAGGGCCCTATAATATCTGATGGCAGTCCTGATCGGTGCACCATCACGTGCACCTGCCCTGTGGCAGGTGCAGTTTCTATTTCTGCATGTGGCCTCAGTGGAAGTGCAACTGCTTTCAGCAGAATGCAACATTCCCCTAACACACCCATGAGACGGACTTTGTTTTGCGTTCACTTCCGGTTACCACACAGAAATGACCATCACATTGCCGCTCCATTTCTGATAGCATCCGAATGCAACAGTACCTTTGTGCATACACTCTGTGTAATGCATGCGCCGTTGGGGAGTTCTAATGTTTTGGTGCATGCACAGTTGCAAATAATTAAGCTGCATGCATCTCTGAATCGGGCCCATTGGGCGGGATGTAATGCCGCCGAGTTCTAAGTTTTTTTTAAAGGAGCCATAACATACAAGGCAAAACCATCACTTGTAAGTAGTGATGTGCACCGGAAATTTTTCGGGTTTTGTGTTTTGGTTTTGGATTCGGTTCCGCGGCCGTGTTTTGGATTCGGACGCGTTTTGGCAAAACCTCCCTGAAAATTTTTTGTCGGATTCGGGTGTGTTTTGGATTCGGGTGTTTTTTTACAAAAAAACCCCTCAAAAACAGCTTAAATCATAGAATTTGGGGGTCATTTTGATCCCATAGTATTATTAACCTCAATAACCATAATTTCCACTCATTTTCAGTCTATTCTGAACACCTCACACCTCACAATATTATTTTTAGTCCTAAAATTTGCACCGAGGTCGCTGGATGGCTAAGCTAAGCGACCCAAGTGGCCGACACAAACACCTGGCCCATCTAGGAGTGGCACTGCAGTGTCAGACAGGATGGCACTTCAAAAAATAGTCCCCAAACAGCACATGATGCAAAGAAAAATGAGGTGCACCAAGGTCGCTGGATGGCTAAGCTAAGCGACCCAAGTGGCCAACACAAACACCTGGCCCATCTAGGAGTGGCACTGCAGTGTCAGGCAGGATGGCACTTCAAAAAAATAGTCCCCAAACAGCACATGATGCAAAGAAAAAAAGAGGCGCACCAAGGTCGCTGTGTGACTAAGCTAAGCGACACAAGTGGGCGACACAAACACCTGGCCCATCTAGGAGTGGCACTGCAGTGTCAGGCAGGATGGCACTTCAAAAAAATTGTCCCCAAACAGCACATGATGCAAAGAAAAAAAGAGGCGCACCAAGGTCGCTGTGTGACTAAGCTAAGCAACACAAGTGGCCGACACAAACACCTGGCCCATCTAGGAGTGGCACTGCAGTGTCAGGCAGGATGGCACTTCAAAAAATTGTCCCCAAACAGCACATGATGCAAAGAAAAATGAAAGAAAAAAGAGGTGCAAGATGGAATTGTCCTTGGGCCTCCCACCCACCCTTATGTTGTATAAACAGGACATGCACACTTTAACGAACCCATCATTTCAGCAACAGGGTCTGCCACACGACTGTGACTGAAATGACTGGTTGGTTTGGGCCCCCACCAAAAAAGAAGCAATCAATCTTTCCTTGCACAAACTGTCTCTACAGAGGCAAGATGTCCACCTCATTATCATCCTCCGATTCCTCACCCCTTTCACTGTGTACATCCCCCTCCTCTCAGATTATTAATTCGTCCCCACTGGAATCCACCATCTCAGGTCCCTGTGTACTTTCTGGAGGCAATTGCTGGTGAATGTCTCCACGGAGGAATTGATTATAATTCATTTTGATGAACATCATCTTCTCCACATTTTCTGGAAGTAACCTCGTACACCGATTGCTGACAAGGTGAGCGGCTGCACTAAACACTCTTTCGGAGTACACACTGGAGGGGGGGCAACTTAGGTAAAATAAAGCCAGTTTCTGCAAGGGCCTCCAAATTGCCACTTTTTCCTGCCAGTATACGTACGGACTGTCTGACGTGCCTACTTGGATGCGGTCACTCATATAATCCTCCACCATTCTTTCAATGGTGAGAGAATCATATGCAGTGACAGTAGACGACATGTCAGTAATCGTTGGCAGGTCCTTCAGTCCGGACCAGATGTCAGCACTCGCTCCAGACTGCCCTGCATCACCGCCAGCGGGTGGGCTCGGAATTCTTAGCCTTTTCCTCGCACCCCCAGTTGCGGGAGAATGTGAAGGAGGAGCTGTTGACGAGTCACGTTCAGCTTGACTTGACAATTTTCTCACCAGCAGGTCTTTGAACCTTTGCAGACTTGTGTCTGCCAGAAAGAGAGATACAACGTAGGTTTTAAATCTAGGATCGAGCACGGTGGCCAAAATGTAGTGCTCTGATTTCAACAGATTGACCACCCGTAAATCCTGGTTAAGCGAATTAAGGGCTCCATCCACAAGTCCCACATGCCTAGCGGAATCGCTCTGTTTTAGCTCCTCCTTCAATGTCTCCAGCTTCTTCTGCAAAAGCCTGATGAGGGGAATGACCTGACTCAGGCTGGCAGTGTCTGAACTGACTTCACGTGTGGCAAGTTCAAAGGGTTGCAGAACCTTGCACAACGTTGAAATCATTCTCCACTGCGCTTGAGTCAGGTGCATTCCCCCTCCTTTGCCTATATCGTGGGCAGATGTATAGGCTTGAATGGCCTTTTGCTGCTCCTCCATCCTCTGAAGCATATAGAGGGTTAAATTCCACCTCGTTACCACCTTTTGCTTCAGATGATGGCAGGGCAGGTTCAGGAGTGTTTGGTGGTGCTCCAGTCTTCGGCACGCGGTGGCTGAATGCCGAAAGTGGCCCGCAATTCTTCGGGCCACCGACAGCATCTCTTGCACGCCCCTGTCGTTTTTTAAATAATTCTGCACCACCAAATTCAATGTATGTGCAAAACATGGGACGTGCTGGAATTTGCCCAGATGTAATGCACGCACAATATTGGTGGCGTTGTCCGATGTCACAAATCCCCAGGAGAGTCAAATTGGGGTAAGCCATTCTGCGATTATGTTCCTCAGTTTCCGTAAGAGGTTGTCAGCTGTGTGCCTCTTATGGAAAGCGGTGATACAAAGCGTAGCCTGCCTAGGAACGAGTTGGCGTTTGCGACATGCTGCTACTGGTGCCGCCGCTGCTGTTCTTGCTGCGGGAGGCAATACATCTACCCAGTGGGCTGTCACAGTCATATAGTCCTGAGTCTGCCCTGCTCCACTTGTCCACATGTCCGTGGTTAAGTGGACATTGGGTACAACTGCATTTTTTAGGACACTGGTGACTCTTTTTCTGACGTCTGTGTACATTTTCGGTATCGCCTGCCTAGAGAAATGGAACCTAGATGGTATTTGGTACCGGGGACACAGTACCTCAATCAAGTCTCTAGTTGCCTCTGAATTAACGGTGGATACCGGAACCACGTTTCTCACCGCCCAGGCTGCCAAGGCCTGAGTTATCCGCTTTGCAGCAGGATGACTGCTGTGATATTTCATCTTCCTCGCAAAGGACTGTTGGACAGTCAATTGCTTACTGGAAGTAGTACAAGTGGTCTTCCGACTTCCCCTCTGGGATGACGATCGACTCCCAGCAGCAACAACAGCAGCGCCAGCAGCAGTAGGCGTTACACTCAAGGATGCATCGGAGGAATCCCAGGCAGGAGAGGACTCGTCAGACTTGCCAGTGACATGGCCTGCAGGACTATTGGCTTTCCTGTGTAAGGAGGAAATTGACACTGAGGGAGTTGGTGGTGTGGTTTGCAGGAGCTTGGTTACAAGAGGAAGGGATTTAGTGGTCAGTGGACTGCTTCCGCTGTCATCCAAAGTTTTTGAACTTGTCACTGACTTCTGATGAATGCGCTGCAGGTGACGTATAAGGGAGGATGTTCCGAGGTGGTTAACGTCCTTACCCCTACTTATTACAGCTTGACAAAGGCAACACACGGCTTGACACCTGTTGTCCGCATTTGTGTTGAAATAATTCCACACCGAAGATGTGATTTTTTTTGTATTTTAACCAGGCATGTCAATGGCCATATTCGTCCCACGGACAACAGGTGTCTCCCCGGGTGCCTGACTTAAACAAACCACCTCACCATCAGAATCCTCCTTGTCAATTTCCTCCCCAGCGCCAGCAACACCCATATCCTCATCCTGGTGTGCTTCAACAGTGACATCTTCAATATGACTATCAGGAACTGGACTGCGGGTGCTCCTTCCAGCACTTGCAGGGGGCGTGCAAATGGTGGAAGGCGCAAGCTCTTCCCGTCCAGTGTTGGGAAGGTCAGGCATCGCAACCGACACAATTGGACTCTCCTTGGGGATTTGTGATTTAGAAGAACGCACAGTTCTTTGCTGTGCTTTTGCCAGCTTAAGTCTTTTCATTTTTCTAGCGAGAGGATGAGTGCTTCCATCCTCATGTAAATCTGAACCACTAGCCATGAACATAGGCCAGGGCCTCAGCCGTTCCTTGCCACTCCGTGTCGTAAATGGCATATTGGCAAGTTTACGCTTCTCATCAGATGCTTTCAATTTTGATTTTTGGGTCATTTTACTAAACTTTTGTTTTTTGGATTTTACATGCTCTCTACTATGACATTGGGCATCGGCCTTGGCAGACGACGTTGATGGCATTTCATTGTCTCGGCCATGACTAGTGGCAGCAGCTTCAGCACGAGGTGGAAGTGGATCTTGATCTTTCCCTATTTTACCCTCCACATTTTTGTTCTCCATTTTTTAATGTGTGGAATTATATGCCAGTATCAATAGCAATGGCCTACTACTATATATACTGCGCACAACTGAAATGCACCACAGGTATGGATGGATAGTATACTTGACGAATGACGACACAGAGGTAGGTAGAGCAGTTGCCTACTGTACCGTAATGCTATATATTATATACTGGTGGTCAGCAAACTGTGCAAAACTTAAATGCACCACAGGTATGGATGGATAGTATACTTGACGACACAGAGGTAGGTACAGCAGTGGCCTACTGTACCGTAATGCTATATATTATATACTGGTGGTCAGCAAACTGTGCAAAACTTAAATGCACCACAGGTATGGATGGATAGTATACTTGACGACCCAGAGGTAGGTACAGCAGTGGCCTACTGTACCGTAATGCTATATATTATATACTGGTGGTCAGCAAACTGTGCAAAACTTAAATGCACCACAGGTATGGATGGATAGTATACTTGACGACACAGAGGTAGGTACAGCAGTGGCCTACTGTACCGTAATGCTATATATTATATACTGGTGGTCAGCAAACTGTGCAAAACTTAAATGCACCACAGGTATGGATGGATAGTATACTTGACGACACAGAGGTAGGTACAGCAGTGGCCTACTGTACCGTAATGCTATATATTATATACTGGTGGTCAACAAACTGTGCAAAACTTAAATGCACCACAGGTATGGATGGATAGTATACTTGACGACACAGAGGTAGGTACAGCAGTGGTCTACTGTACCGTAATGCTATATATTATATACTGGTGGTCAGCAAACTGTGCAAAACTTAAATGCACCACAGGTATGGATAGATAGTATACTTGACGACACAGAGGTAGGTACAGCAGTGGCCTTCTGTACCGTACTCCTATATATTATATACTGGTGGTCAGCAAAATTATGCACTGTACTCCTACTATATACTACAATGCAGCACAGATATGGAGTGTTTTTCAGGCAGACAACGTATACTGGTGGTCACTGGTCAGCAAAACTCTGCACTGTACTCCTCCTATATAATACAGCTGCTCCCCAGTCCCCACAATTAAGCAGTGTGAGCACAGATATATGCAGCACACTGAGCACAGATATGGAGTGTTTTTCAGGCAGACAAAGTATACTGGTGGTCACTGTCAGCAAAACTCTGCACTGTACTCCTCCTATATAATATACTGGTGGTCCCCAGTCCCCACAATAAAGCAGTGTGAGCACAGATATATGCAGCACACTGAGCACAGATATGGAGTGTTTTTCAGGCAGACAACGTATACTGGTGGTCACTGTCAGCAAAACTCTGCACTGTACTCCTCCTATATAATACAGCTGCTCCCCAGTCCCCACAATTAAGCAGTGTGAGCACAGATATAGGCAGCACACTGAGCACAGATAAGGAGCGTTTTTTTTCAGGCAGAGAACGGATAAAACTGGTGGTCACTGATCAGCAAAACTCTGCACTGTACTCCTCCTATATTATTAATATACAGCTGCTCCCCAGTCCCCACAATTAAGCAATAAGCAAGCACAAATATTTGCATCAACAATACACGGAGAGGACGCCAGCCACGTCCTCTCCCCAACATTTCCAATGCACGAGTGAAAATGGCGGCGACGCGCGGCTGCTTATATAGAATCCGAATCTCGCGAGAATCCGACAGCGGGATGATGACGTTCGGGCGCGCTCGGGTTAACTGAGCCATACGGGAGAATCCGAGTATGCCTCGGACCCGTGTAAAATGGGTGAAGTTCGGGGGGGTTCGGTTTCCGAGGAACCGAACCCGCTCATCACTACTTGTAAGTGATTGCCCCTTTAAAAAAAAGTCAGAGTTTGGCCAGCATCACATCCTGCCCATGATGTCTAAACCCCAACAGCAGTTTCAGTGCTATAATGAGCATATTTAGATAAGATTATGTACGCACGCACACACACATACATACATACATACATACACACACACACACACACACACATACACGTGATGATTAAGCATCTTAACTTAAATCACAGAAACACTATAGTGATGAAGGGTCATTTGTTTTTCAGGACACTATTTATTGGTAATCAGTTAAGTAAACAGAATATATTTCACTAGCTAATCAGAGTTAAGGTTAAACAACCTGTAACCTTGCTGTGTGTACATAAGTGTATTGTGTGTAGTTTGGAGGAATTTATTTTGAATGATCAGATACCTGATTTGAAGTTGTACATTTGTTTATCTGTTTGTTGTTCTATTGTATTCACTCTCTACAGCAAACATAGCATATTTAACTGATGTTAAATAATCAAAAGCAATGTCCTTCCAGGGAGCAGTTCATGTCAACCTCTTCATGCAGGTACCGTAACTCGTTTGTTAGTGGAACTGGCTGCCTTCTATTTATGTGCAGGGCCAAACTTGAATTGGCACATATGCAATTCCTAGGGAATATACTTCTACAGAGCATGAGCAGTGCAACACACAGGATTAGGGATGACCATTGACCATCGATGATTCCTAATCATCGATGGTTTTTGGCTGATATAAAATACTTTTGCCATCGATGGGGAGAACCTGATGGTTTCCCTCCATCGATGGCATGGCACAACCAAATACTTTTTATTTATTTTTTGTCTAGGTGATGGGACACGGAGCATAGCTCCGCCCCCGACACACACGAAGCCATGCCCCCGGGTCCTGATTGGCATGCAGCTCACTCACAACTAAAGTAGGGGGTAACCATCGATGGCTGAAACCATGGTTCCCTTATAGATGGTTTCCCACCATCGAGGTTATCCATCAATTGTACCATCGATGGATAACCCATCGATGGCCATCCCTACTTAGGATGGGCTCTGCCAATAGTCACAGATTCAACTCAGCATTAGTCCCACAGTCTCTACCTGAAATACTGCATTATATGGTTGGCTTACCTGCGGCAATGCCTCCTTAAAAACACATTAAAACTAGTATTGGGTTTTCCCACTGTATTTTGGGAACCCAGGGCTTGCTATGCTTGTTTTGGGGGGTGGGGGATGGGGGACGGATGGACCGCACAGTTTTTTTCTGCGTTTTAACCAATTAAAGACATTTACACAGAGATGCACTGCATAGATCTCATTCATCTGTGCAGGCTTCATGTTTGGGAATGTTTGGCTTCCAGCAAATGCGGCAGCCAAACAAGAATGTATACACCATCGGTAAGCACGTTCTACTTAAACACAGTAGCACAGTAAATTCCCCTATTTCATTTATTAAAATACTATCATGTACAATCATTTACATCATTATTCTTAGCCAAACACATGATTCTTAGTAAATTTAGCTCTAAGGGTACTTATCCACTGGATTATTTTCTTCTGAAGAAAATATCACATTTGCTAAACACAAGTTACCACAACCAATGACATATTAAACTTATACAGCATTCAGGTGCGATTTTGATTTTTGGTTGGATACTTCTTCTGTCTGCTTGTTTCAACACAATGAAAATAACGGAGATGCTAGCATATAAAAGAAAACAATTAAACAAATCTAACAGGTTAGTAGCAATCAGCAATTTAAGACTGATTCCCAGGAAAAATAAAAAAATATCGCTCCTTGATTAAAAATCTTATACTGAGCCATAAAATAAACGCACACTGGAAATACAAATTATGGAATTGCAAGAGCAAAGCCAAATGTCAATAAGACAGCAATGAATACCACATACTGGCCCTCATTCCGAGTTGTTCGCTCGCAAGGCGATTTTAACAGAGTTACACACGCTAAGCCGCCGCCTACTGGGAGTGAATCTTAGCTTCTTAAAATTGCGAACGATGTATTCGCAATATTGCGATTACAAACTAAGCAGTTTCAGAGTAGCTTCAGACTTACTCGGCATCTGCGATCAGTTCAGTGCTTGTCGTTCCTGGTTTGACGTCACAAACACACCCAGCGTTCACCCAGACACTCCTCCGTTTCTCCAGCCACTCCCGCGTTTTTTCCGGAAACGGTAGCGTTTTTATCCACACGCCCATAAAACGCCGTGTTTCCGCCCAGTAACACCCATTTCCTGTCAATCACATTACGATCGCCGGAGCGAAGAAAAAGCCGTGAGTAAAAAAACTATCTTCATAGCAAAATTACTTGGCGCAGTCGCAGTGCGAACATTGCGCATGCGTACTAAGCAGAAAAACGCTGCGATGCGAAGAAAATTACCGAGCGAACGACTCGGAATGAGGGCCACTGTACATACTGTGGAAGAATGAGAAGATCTGACACAGAACTTAAGGGCCTCATACACTAGAACGATAATGCCCGATTTCAGCATATTTCGGGCATTCGGGCCGATATATCGGGTGAAATCAGGCATTTTGGAGGTGTTTCCGATCCGATGCGCGTTCCCGTGAGGGTCAGATCGGCTTCCCAAGATCGTTAGTGCTGCACTAGTGATATGTCGGTTCCCGCAGGCATGGCTGGGATCGCATACGATATATCGCATGCAAAATGTACCAAACCGTTTGGAATCGTATGTAAACACTCCCGGGAAGCTCCCGGGAGAGTTCAATGGAAATCGCCTCCGACTTCAGCCTCAGACATATCGTTCTAGTGTATGGGTCCCTTTGCAGTAACAGTGCAAATGGTGTGCGCGACCTATTTGTGACGTTTCATGAATATACAACCTTCTCTTACTCCTCATTCACCAAGGGCCAACACGAAAATCTTTCAATGCTTACAAAATCTTCATCCCTACATCTTATCTGCACCTCATCTTTATTTCCATTCCTCCTTTTGATGACACATGATGCGACCCTACAACTGGCGTATCTATATTGAGTGCAGGATGTGCGGAACACACGGGCCCCTGGGTCCAGGGGGCCCACTCTGCATACCCTGCACCCATGTATTATACTTACCTCTACAGAGTCCCACATTGGCAGCAGCTGTATTGTTGCAAAAAAAAAAACTCCAGGAAAATGTTGCTGCAACCATTAGATTTGCACATGTGCAGTAGAATAATGACCAGGAAGGGCTGGCACACATAGAGACTGCACACAGGCCTCCTCCTCTCTTATACTGCCCCTGAACCCTGCATACTTGGAACTACTGTACTTAATTCCTCTAAACTTTCTCTTCCCAACAAACAACTGGTACTGTTGCTCTGCAGCAGTCACCTGACTATTTCCACCAATTACACAAACCTTCACATTAATGTGAAGTGGCAGAAATGTGAATGTCATAAATGAGCAGTACAATGTTTGTATTATTTTAACAAAAAAAGTGCCCCCAAAGTTTGAAAAAGTGCACACTTAAGAAAGGGAAGTGATAGCTGGGAGGACAAGTATCAAGCCTTGGAGATAAGATAAGGTACCAGCCAATACGCTCCTAACTGACATTTTGCAGGCTGTGTTTGAAAAATGACAAGCGCTGATTGGCAGGTACTTTATCTCTCTCCAATGTTTGATACATCTCCTCTTTGGTTAAAAAAAAACATCCACTCTTAAGAGAAAGGTAAGACCAGCAGGAGTGTTAAGTTATTCACATGTAATGCAAGGTAAGCCTCCCACATGCAAGTTTGGCCTCTCACTTGCATCCATTACAATATTTTCACATTTAACTAGTATACACAGCAGCATAACTACCACGCGTGCAGCTGCTATGGGATCCGAGCTGCTGGCTCGTTGCTCCCCCTGTACCCAGTCATGGGCTACCTCCAAGTCCCGCCACTCCCCCTTTACCCCCGCCCACGGTGAGAACGGCCGATGATGGCACCTTCCCCCGCAGACATGCGGAGGGTGTAGAGCAGTGGTCTCCAACCTTAATTGGGGTGTGAGCTACTTTTGGAAAATAAAACCTCTGAAGGAGCTACCCCCTCCCCCAATGCGCGTGCGTTCCTACAAAAGTGGGTGTGGCCTCACAACTACACATAATGCCCCCCCCCCCGCGTAGTGCCAGATACACAAATAATAAGATTTTACTCACCGGTAAATCTATTTCTCGTAGTCCGTAGTGGATGCTGGGGACTCCGTAAGGACCATGGGGAATAGCGGATCCGCAGGAGACTGGGCACAGCTAAGAAAGATTTAGGACTACCTGGTGTGCACTGGCTCCTCCCACTATGACCCTCCTTCAGACTTCAGTAAGGATACTGTGCCCGGAAGAGCTGACACAATAAGGAAGGATTTTGAATCCCGGGTAAGACTCATACCAGCCACACCAATCACACCGTATAACTCGTGATAATATACCCAGTTAACAGTATGAACATAACAGAGCCTCTCAAAAGATGGCTCAACAATAACCCTTGTAGTTAACAATAACTATATACAAGTATTGCAGACAGTCCGCACTTGGGACGGGCGCCCAGCATCCACTACGGACTACGAGAAATAGATTTACCGGTGAGTAAAATCTTATTTTCTCTGACGTCCTAGTGGATGCTGGGGACTCCGTAAGGACCATGGGGATTATACCAAAGCTCCCAAACGGGCGGGAGAGTGCGGATGACTCTGCAGCACTGAATGAGAGAACTCAAGGTCCTCCTCAGCCAGGGTATCAAATTTGTAGAATTTTGCAAACGTGTTTGCCCCTGACCAAGTAGCAGCTCGGCAAAGTTGTAAAGCCGAGACCCCTCGGGCAGCCGCCCAAGAAGAGCCCACTTTCCTTGTGGAATGGGCTTTTACAGATTTAGGCTGCGGCAGGCCAGCCACAGAATGTGCAAGCTGAATTGTGCTACAAATCCAGCGAGCAATAGTCTGCTTTGAAGCAGGAGCACCCATCTTGTTGGGTGCATACAGGATAAATAGCGAGTCAGTCTTCCTGACTCCAGCCGTCCTGGAAACATAAATTTTCAAGGCCCTGACTACGTCCAGTAACTTGGAGTCCTCCAAGTCCCTAGTAGACGCAGGCACCACGATAGGTTGGTTCAAGTGAAAAGCTGATACCACCTTAGGAAGAAACTGGGGACGAGTCCTCAATTCTGCCCTATCCATATAGAAAATCAAATAGGGGCTTTTACATGACAAAGCCGCCAATTCTGACACCCGCCTTGCCGAAGCCAAGGCCAAAAGCATGACCACTTTCCACGTGAGATATTTTAAATCCACGGTTTTGAGTGGCTCAAACCAATGTGACTTTAGGAAACCCAACACCACGTTGAGGTCCCACGGTGCCACTGGAGACACAAAAGGAGGCTGAATATGCAGCACTCCCTTGACAAATGTCTGAACTTCAGGCAGTGAAGCCAGTTCTTTTTGGAAGAAAATCGACAGAGCCGAAATCTGGACCTTAATGGAACCCAGTTTTAGGCCCATAGTCACCCCTGACTGTAGGAAGTGCAGGAATCGACCTAGCGGGAAATCCTCTGTTGGGGCCTTCCTGGCCTCACACCACGCAACATATTTTCGCCATATGCGGTGATAATGTTGTACGGTTACATCTTTTCTAGCTTTAATGAGCGTAGGAATGACTTCCTCCGGAAAACCCTTTTCTTTTAGGATCCGGTGTTCAACCGCCATGCCGTCAAACGCAGCCGCGGTAAGTCTTGGAACAGACAGGGCCCCTGCAGCAGCAGGTCCTGTCTGAGTGGCAGAGGCCATGGGTCCTATGAGATTAATTCTTGAAGTTCCGGGTACCAAGACCTTCTTGGCCAATCTGGAACAATGAGAATAGTTCTTACTCCTCTTTTCCTTATTATCCTCAGTACCTTGGGTATGAGAGGAAGAGGAGGGAACACATAAACCGACCGGTACACCCACGGTGTCACTAGAGCGTCCACAGCTATCGCCTGAGGGTCTCTTGACCTGGCGCAATATTTTTCTAGCTTTTTGTTTAAGCGGGACGCCATCATGTCCACCTGTGGCCTTTCCCAACGGTTTACAATCAGTTGGAAGACTTCTGGATGAAGTCCCCACTCTCCCGGGTGGAGGTCGTGCCTGCTGAGGAAGTCTGCTTCCCAGTTGTCCACTCCCGGAATGAACACTGCTGACAGTGCTAACACGTGATTTTCCGCCCATCGGAGAATCCTTGTGGCTTCTGCCATCGCCGTCCTGCTTCTTGTGCCGCCCTGTCGATTTACATGGGCGACTGCCGTGATGTTGTCTGACTGGATCAGAACCGGCTGGTTTTGAAGCAGGGGCTTTGCCTGACTTAGGGCATTGTAAATGGCCCTCAGTTCCAGAACATTTATGTGTAGGGAAGTCTCCTGACTTGACCAAAGTCCTTGGAAGTTTCTTCCCCGTGTGACTGCTCCCCAGCCCCGAAGGCTGGCATCCGTGGTCACCAGGACCCAGTCCTGTATGCCGAATCTGCGGCCCTCTCTGAGATGAGCACTCTGCAGCCACCACAGCAGAGACACCCTGGTCCTTGGAGACAGGGTTATCAACCGATGCATTTGAAGATGCGATCCGGACCATTGGTCCAACAGGTCCCACTGAAAGGTTCTGGCATGGAACCTGCCGAATGGAATCGCTTTGTAGGAAGCTACCATCTTTCCCAGGACTCGCGTGCAATGATGCACCGACACCTGTTTTGGTTTCAGGAGGCCTCTGACTAGAGATGACAGCTCCTTGGCTTTCTCCTCTGGGAGAAACACTTTTTTTTTTTTTGGACTGTGTCCAGAATCATCCCCAGGAACAGTAGACGTGTCGCCGGAACCAGCTGAGACTTTGGAATATTCAGAATCCAACCGTGCTGGTGTAGCACCTCCTGAGATAATGCTACGCCGACCAACAACTGCTCTCTGGACCTCGCCCTTATCAGGAGATCGTCCAAGTATGGGATAATTAAAACTCCCTTTTTCCGAAGGAGTATCATCATTTCGGCCATTACCTTGGTAAATACCCTCGGTGCCGTGGACAGGCCGAACGGCAACGTCTGGAATTGGTAATGACAATCCTGTACCACAAATCTGAGGTACTCCTGGTGAGGATGGTAAATGGGGACATGCAGGTAAGCATCCTTGATGTCCAGAGATACCATGTAATCTCCCTCTTCCAGGCTTGCAATAACTGCCCTGAGCGATTCCATCTTGAACTTGAATTTTCTTAAATATGTGTTCAAGGATTTAAAATTTAAAATGGGTCTCACCGAACCGTCCGGTTTCGGTACCACAAACATTGTGGAATAGTAACCCCGTCCTTCTTGAAGTAGGGGCACCTTGACTATCACCTGCTGGGAATACAGCTTGTGAATTGCCTCTAACACAGCCTCCCTTTCTGAAGGAGTCGTTGGTAAGGCAGATTTGAGGAAACGGCGGGGGGGGGATGTCTCGAATTCCAGCCTGTACCCCTGAGATACCACTTGAAGGATCCAGGGATCTACCTGTGAGCGAGCCCACTGATTGCTGAAGTTTTTGAGACGGCCCCCCACCGTACCTGGCTCCGCCTGTTGAGCCCCAGCGTCATGCGGCGGACTTAGCAGAAGAAGCGGGGGAGGACTTTTGTTCCTGGGAAGTGACTGTATGCTGCAGCTTTTTTTCCCCTACCTCTGCCTCTGGGCAGAAAGGACGCGCCTCTACCCCGTCTGCTCTTTTGGGGGAGAAAGGACTGTACCTGATAATACGGTGCTCTCTTTAGTTGTGAGGGGACATGTGGCAAAAATGCTGATTTCCCAGCTGTTGCTGTGGACACTAAGTCCGAAAGACCATCCCCGAACAACTCCTCACCCTTATAAGGCAAAACTTCCATGTGCCTTTTAGGGTCCATAACCCTCTCCTGGCAGAAATGGACAGTGCACTTATTTTAGATGCCAGCCGGCAAATATCCCTCTGTGCATCTCTTATGTAGAAGACAGCGTCTTTAATATGCTCTACGTTTAGCAATATAGTGTCCCTGTCTAGGGTGTCAATGTTTTCTGACAGGGAGTCTGACCATGCAGCTGCAGCACTGCACATCCATGCTGAGGCAATAGCTGGTCTCAGTATAATACCAGTGTGTGTATATATAGCTTTCTGGAGAGCCTCCTGCTTTCTGTCAGCAGGTTCCTTTAGGGCGGCCGTATCCTGGGACGGCAGTGCCACCTTTTTGATAAGCGAGTAAGTGCTTTATCCACCCTAGGGGGTGTTTTCCAACGTGACCTATCCTCTGGCGGGAAAGGGTACGCCATTAGTAATTTTTTTGAAATTACCAATTTTTTATCGGGGGAAGCCCACGCTAGTTCACACACTTCATTTAATTCTTCAGAAGGGGGAAAAACCACTGGTAGTTTTTTCTCCCCAAACATAATACCCTTTTTTGTGGTACCTGGGGTCACCTCAGAAATGTGTAAAACATTTTTCATTGCCTCAATCATATAACGAGTGGCCCTATTGGACATTACATTAGTCTCTTCGTCGTCGACACTGGTATCAGTATCCGTGTCGACATCTGTGTCTGCCATCTGAGGTAGCGGGCGTTTTAGAGCCCCTGATGACTTTTGAGACGTCTGGGCAGGCACGGGTTGAGAAGCTGGCTGCCCCGCATTTGGCATGTCGTCAAATTTTTTTTTGTAAGGAGTCGACACTTTTGCGTAATTCCTTCCACAAGTCCATCCACTCCGGTGTCTGCCCCGCAGGGGGTGACAACACATTTATAGGCACCTGCTCCTCCTTCACATAAGTCTCCTCATCAAACATGTCGACACAGCCGTACCGACACACCGCACACACACAGGGAATGCTCTGACAGAAGACAGGACCCCACAAAGCCCTTTGGGGAGACAGAGAGAGAGTATACCAGCACACACCAGAGCGCTATATAAATCAGGGATTAACTAAATTATATCCCCTAATAGCTGCTATATGTATATTGCGCCTAAATTTAGTGCCCCCCCTCTCTTTTTTACCCTTTTCTGTAGTGTAGACTGCAGGGGAGAGCCAGGGAGCTTCCTTCCAGCGGAGCTGTGAGGGAGAAATGGCGCCAGTGTGCTGAGGGAGATAGCTCCGCCCCTTTTTCGGCTGACTTTTCTCCCGCTTTTTTATAGATTCTGGCAGGGGTATTTATCACATATATAGCCTCTGGGGCTATATATTGTGATATATTTGCCAGCCAAGGTGTTTTTATTGCTTCTCAGGGCGCCCCCCCCCCCCCCCAGCGCCCTGCACCCTCAGTGACCGAAGTGTGAAGTGTGTATGAGGAGCAATGGCGCACAGCTGCAGTGCTGTGCGCTACCTTGGTGAAGACTGATGTCTTCTGCCGCCGATTTTCCGGATTCTTCTTGCTTCTGGCTCTGTAAGGGGGCCGGCGGCGCGGCTCCGGGACCGAACATCAATGGCCGGTTCCATGCGGTCGATCCCTCTGGAGCTAATGGTGTCCAGTAGCCTAAGAAGCCCAAGCTACCACCAGTTAGGTAGGTTCGCTTCTTCTCCCCTTAGTCCCTCGCTGCAGTGAGTCTGTTGCCAGCAGATCTCACTGTAAATAAAAAACCTAAAATATACTTTCTCTCTAGGAGCTCAGGAGAGCCCCTAGTGTGCATCCAGCTCAGCCGGGCACAGGATTCTAACTGAAGTCTGGAGGAGGGTCATAGTGGGAGGAGCCAGTGCACACCAGGTAGTCCTAAATCTTTCTTAGCTGTGCCCAGTCTCCTGCGGAGCCGCTATTCCCCATGGTCCTTACGGAGTCCCCAGCATCCACTAGGACGTCAGAGAAAATGCCGCTCAGCAGTGCCAGATATACAAATAATGCCTCCCAGCAGTGCCAGATACACAAATAATGCCCCCAGCAGTGCCAGATACACAAATAATGCCCCCACCAGTGCCAGATACAGTTCCCCCCGTAGTGCCATTTAAAATGCCCCCCGCAGCGCCAGATAAAATGCCCCCCTGCAGTGTCCGATACAGTGCCCCACACAGTGCTAACCCTTGCTGGCTTCTTCTACTGCCGCAGGTGCTGCTCCTCCTGTATGATGGATGGAAGGGGAGGAGAGCGTAGCGCGCGCCTCTCCTGTGAAGTCCGGAGAGCGGCAGCGGTGAGGCTGACAGAGTCTCTGGCGGCGGCGGGCATTTGAAATATGGTGCCGGTAAGTGAACCAATCAAAACTCGCAGTCAATTAGGTGCTGCCACTGCCGGTCCACGAGCTCTGATTGGCTGACGGCCGGCACCATATTAAAAATGTAGGGAGGAGGAGTGCCAGTGACTGCCCAAGCCTGTGCGCTCTGTGAGCTACCGAAAATACTACGGCGAGCTACCGGTAGCTCGCAAACTACGGGTTGGAGATCACTGGTGTAGAGGGAGGTGCGAAGGAACTTCCTGGCTAGCTCAGAGCCCTGGCTGCCGGTGCCGCAAATTGCATGTAGTTAGGAGGCGGGGGCTAATTCCGTAAAGTGCCCACCCCCATCAGAGACCTCTGCTGTATTCAGGACAGGTAATGTATCTCCTGCTCATTCCCCCTCCCTCTCTTTCCCTTCTCTCTCCCTAACACTCTCCCCTGACACTCTCTCTTTCTCTCTCTACCTGACACACTGTCACTCTCTCTCTCTCTCTCTCTCTCTCTCTCTCTCTCTCTCTCTCTCTCTCTCTCTGACACTGTCTCTCTCTCCCTGATACTGTCCTTCACTCTCTCCCTGACACTCACTCTCCCTCCCTCCCTGACACAACCTCTCTTTCTCTCCCAGACACACTCACTCTCTCTCTCTCTCTCTCTCTCTCTCTCTCTCTCTGACACTCTCTCTCTCTCTACCTGATACTGTCCCCCTCTTTCTCTCTCCCTGACACTGTGTCTCTTTTTCACTGATATCCTCTCCCCCCTCTCTGTCTCCTCCTTTTTCTCTCCCTGACACTCTCACTCTCTTTTCTCCCCTCTTTCTCTCTACCTCCCTCCCTGACACTCTCTCACTCCCGCTCCCCTCCCTCTAACAACCTCTCTCCCTGATGCCCCCTTCACCACATCCCTTTCTCTCTCTTTCTCCCTGACACCCTCTCTCTCGCTTCTGTCTCTCTCTCATTTTCCATGAAACCCTCTCTCTCCGACCCTCTCTCTCTCCCCCCTCTTTCTTGCTCTTCTCTCTCTCTCTCTCCCTGACACCACCTGTGTCTATTTCTCACTCCCCTCACTCTCTCGCTAAAAAACAAACAACAAAAAAACTAAATTTGTAGATAATATCAAATTAAAGATACAGTAAATGTCCAACTATGGTAACCAAGCACATTCAATTATGTATGTATCATGCAGACATTACAATTTGTAAATGTTAAGTAGCACTTTCCAACTATTAATCTTGATCCTGATGTCCTGAGACCTCTATAACATCAGCAATGGGTTGCCCAACCAATATAGTCAATTAACTAAATATTGCAACTAACTAGATACAAAAACTCTTGCTATCTTAATTTGTATGTATGATGAGCGCAATATATTCTTCTGAGCAATGTCCGATTGACAATATCTCAAACTACATATTGGTAGGAAAACTTTTAATTATATGAACAATTAAACTATTCTTTTGACTTGTAGAATGAGACTATAGATATGTAATACAAGCTGACAATGGGCCGAGGCGGGAGGAAGGAAGACCCACACACAAAGCACTGTCTTGCAGTACTAACAGATAAACTATTGTGCTGGCAAAAGGAATCAAACTTTGAAATAATACCTCAGACAGTTTTTTTTTTTTTTTACAAAGGCATTGAAACAGGAGATGACAAGTATATCAAGTCCTAAAGATGATCGGGAGTGGCAAAGCATTTGCTGTTCTAAGTCACAATATGACAGCTGCATTGGAGATCATGACAACATATTACAGCAATAGGTTGTGCATCCCAATAGGTTAAACCTGTTTCAGTCTGAATGCATTATGAAATGAGACACTTTCACAGTAGAACAAAATAAAACATATCAAAGATCAAATTGTAGCCCAGTCTTAGAGAACCAGGGTTAAAAATAATGAATGCACATAATAAAATATTGATGCTGAAACTCTGTAGTAAACCTAGATTCAGAGATGACCTAATTTGCAAATTCATAAACACAAACTTGTAAGTTATTCAGGAATGCTAATAATGGAGGATAGTGATGCAACTGGTAATCATAGGGCCACATCACAAATTTCTGGGTGGAGGTTTGGAAGTTAAAAAAAACAAAGAGAGCTCCACTGTGCGTGCACCAACCCTTGTGCGTGTTCAGAAGGGGACCCCCAGAAGTTGTGACATACATCTCTGAGCCCCTAAGCCCCTATAGCAGCCAGTTTGGCATTTACACCCCTGACTGGGAACCTTAAAATTAGTATATAGAACAGAATACTTGATAAGGGTGTCTTCTGGGTTCATCTCTAAAGCCTCCTGGAAGATTCTAAAGCCAATTTCCTCAGCGATAACTGCATCTTAAGTTGACTGCATTTCTGTCACATAATTTATCATAGGTCCCAGATAAAATCAGTTATTGAATCTTTACTTACAAATACAGACTCAGAGTACTTTATTAAATAATTTATAGTGATGAGCGGGTTCGGTTTGTCGGAATCCGAACCCCCCCGAACTTCACCTTTTTTTACACGGTTCCGAGCAGACTCGGATCCTCCCGCCTTGCTCGGTTAACCCGAGCGTGCCCGAACGTCATCATCCCGCGGTCGGATTCTCGCGAGATTCGTATTCTATATAAGGAGCCGCGCGTCGCCGCCATTTTTCACTTGTTCATTGGAGATGATCGTGAGAGGACGTGGCTGGCGTCCTCTCAGTTTCTATGTTCAGTGTGCTGCAAATATCTGTGCTCAGTGTGCTGCAAATATCTGTGCTCAGTGTGCTGCAAATATCTGTGCTCAGTGTGCTGCAAGTGCAAATATCTACGTTCTCTGCATGAAAAACGCTCCATATCTGTGCTCAGTGTGCTGCAAATATCTGTGCTCAGTGTGCTAATTGCTTTATTGTGGGGACTGGGGACCAGCAGTATCATATAGTAGGAGGACAGTGCAGAGTTTTGCTGACCAGTGACCACCAGTATTATACGTTCTCTGCCTGAAAAACGCTCCATATCTGTGCTGCATTGTAGTATATAGTAGGACAGTGCAGAATTTTGCTGACCACCAGTACATATATGGCAGTACGGTACAGTAGTCCACTGCTCTACCTCTGTGTCGTCAAGTATACTATCCCATCCATACCTGTGGTGCATTTAAGTTTTGCACAGTACATATATAGTAAGAGGACAGTGCATAATTTTGCTGACCACCAGTATATAATATATAGCAGTACAGTACAGTAGGCCACTGCTCTACCTACCTCTGTGTCGTCAAGTATACTATCCATCCATACCTGTGGTGCATTTCAGATGTGCACAGTATATATATAGTAAGAGGACAATGCATAATTTTGCTGACCACCAGTATATAATATATAGCAGTACGGTACAGTAGGCCACTGCTCTACCTACCTCTGTGTCGTCAAGTATACTATCCCATCCATACCTGTGGTGCATTTAAGTTTTGCACAGTATATATATAGTAGGAGGACAGTGCATAATTTTTCTGACCACCAGTATATAATATATAGCAGTACGGTACAGTAGGCCACTGCTCTACCTACCTCTGTGTCGTCAAGTATACTATCCATACATACCTGTGGTGCATTTCAGTTGTGCGCAGTATATATAAAGTAGGAGGACAGTGCATAATTTTGCAGACCACCAGTATATTATAGCAATACGGTACAGTAGGCCACTGCTCTACCTACCTCTGTGTCATCAAGTATACTATCATCCATACCTGTGGTGCATTTCACTTGTGCGCAGTATATATACAGTAGGAGGACAGTGCATAATTTTGCTGACCACCAGTATATAATATATAGCAGTACGGTATAGTAGGCCACTGCTCTACCTACCTCTGTGTCGTCAAGTATACTATCCCATCCATAGCTGTGGTGCATTTAAGTTTTGCACAGTATATATATAGTAGGAGGACAGTGCATAATTTTGCTGACCACCAGTATATAATATATAGCAGTACGGTACAGTAGGCCACTGCTCTACCTACCTCTGTGTCATCAAGTATACTATCCCATAAATACCTGTGGTGCATTTAAGTTTTGCACAGTATATATATAGTAGGAGGACAGTGCATAATTTTGCTGACCACCAGTATATAATATATAGCAGTACGGTACAGTAGGCCACTGCTCTACCTACCTCTGTGTCGTCAAGTATACTATCCATCCATACCTGTGGTGCATTTCAGTTGTGCGCAGTATATATAAAGTAGGAGGACAGTGCATAATTTTGCAGACCACCAGTATATAATATATAGCAGTACGGTACAGTAGGCCACTGCTCTACCTACCTCTGTGTCATCAAGTATACTATCCATCCATACCTGTGGTGCATTTCAGTTGTGTGCAGTATATATAAAGTAGGAGGACAGTGCATAATTTTGCAGACCACCAGTATATAATATATAGCAGTACGGTACAGTAGGCCACTGCTCTACCTACCTCTGTGTCAT
Organism: Pseudophryne corroboree; assembly: GCF_028390025.1. Classification (NCBI taxonomy): domain Eukaryota; kingdom Metazoa; phylum Chordata; class Amphibia; order Anura; family Myobatrachidae; genus Pseudophryne; species Pseudophryne corroboree. The sequence goes on from NC_086446.1 coordinate 402,181,019, forward strand.
CAGGTATACTATCATCCATACCTGTGGTGCATTTCAGTTGAGCGCAGTATATATATAGTAGGAGGACAGTGCATAATTTTGCTGACCACCAATATATAATATATAGCAGTACGGTATAGTAGGCCACTGCTCTACCTACCTCTGTGTCGTCAAGTATACTATCCATCCATACCTGTGGTGCATTTCAGTTGTGCGCAGTATATATATAGTAGGAGGACAGTGCATAATTTTGCTGACCACCAGTATATAATATATAGCAGTACGGTACAGTAGGCCACTGCTCTACCTACCTCTGTGTCGTCAAGTATACTATCCATCCATACCTGTGGTGCATTTAAGTTTTGCACAGTATATATATAGTAGGAGGACAGTGCATCATTTTGCTGACCACCAGTATATAATATATAGCAGTACGGTACAGTAGGCCACTGCTCTACCTACCTCTGTGTCGTCAAGTATACTATCCATCCATACCTGTGGTACATTTAAGTTTTGCACAGTATATATATAGTAGGAGGACAGTGCATAATTTTGCTGACCACCAGTATATAATATATAGCAGTACGGTACAGTGGGCCACTGCTCTACCTACCTCTGTGTCGTCAAGTATACTATCCATCCATACCTGTGGTGTATTTAAGTTTTGCACAGTATATATATAGTAGGACAGTGCATAATCTTGCTGACCACCAGTATATAATATATAGCAGTACGGTACAGTAGGCCACTGCTCTACCTACCTCTGTGTCGTCACGTATACTATCCCATCCATACTTGTGGTGCATTTCAGTTGTGCGCAGTATATATAGTAGTAGGCCATTGCTATTGATATATTACTGGCATATAATTCCACACATTAAAAAATGGAGAACAAAAATGTGGAGGGTAAAATAGGGAAAGATCAAGATTCACTTCCACCTCGTGCTGAAGCTGCTGCCACTAGTCATGGCCGAGACAATGAAATGCCATCAACGTCATCTGCAAAGGCCGATGCCAAATGTCATAGTAGAGAGCATGTAAAATCCCAAAAAATAAAGCTCAGTAAAATGACCCAAAAATCTAAATCAAAATCGTCTGAGGAGAAGCGTAAACTTGCCAATGTGCCATTTACGACACGGAGTGGCAAGGAACGGCTGAGGGCCTGGCCTATGTTCATGGCTAGTGTTTCAGCTTCACATGAGGATGGAAGCACTCATCCTCCTGCTAGAAAACTTAAAAGAGTTAAGATGGCAAAAGCACAGCAAAGAAGTGTACGTTCTTCTAAATCACAAATCCCCCAAGGAGAGTCCTATTGTGTCGGTTGCGATGCCTGACCTTCCCAACACTGGACGGGAAGAGGTGGCGCCTTCCACCATTTGCACGCCCCCTGCAAGTGCTGGAAGGAGCACCCGCAGTCCAGTTCCTGATAGTCAAATTGAAGATGTCACTGTTGAAGTACACCAGGATGAGGATATGGGTGTTGCTGGCGCTGGGTAGGAAATTGACAAGGAGGATTCTGATGGTGAGGTGGTTTGTTTAAGTCAGGCACCCGGGGAGACACCTGTTGTCCGTGGGACGAATATGGCCATTGACATGCCTTGTCAAAATACAAAAAAAATCACCTCTTTGGTGTGGAATTATTTCAACAGAAATGCGGACAACTGGTGTCAAGCCATGTGTTGCCCTTGTCAAGCTGTAATAAGTAGGGGTAAGGACGTTAACCACCTAGGAACATCCTCCCTTATACGTCACCTGGAGCGCATTCATCAGAAGTCATTGACAAGTTCAAAAACTTTGGGTGACAGCGGAAGCAGTCCACTGCCAACTAAATCCCTTCCTCTTGTAACCAAGCTCCTGCAAACCACACCACCAACTCCCTCAGTGTCAATTTCCTCCTTAGACAGGAAAGCCAATAGTCCTGCAGGCCATGTCACTGTCAAGTCTGACGAGTCCTCTCCTGCCTGGGATTCCTCCGATGCATCCTTGAGTGTAACGCCTACTGCTGCTGGCGCTGCTGTTGTTGCTGCTGGGAGTCGATCGTCATCCCAGAGGGGAAGTCGGAAGACCACTTGTACTACTTCCAGTAAGCAATTGACTGTCCAACACTCCTTTGCGAGGAAGATGAAATATCACAGCAGTCATCCTGCTGCAAAGCGGATAACTCAGGCCTTGGCAGCCTGGGTGGTGAGAAATGTGTTTCCGGTATCCACCGTTAATTCACAGGGAACTAGAGAATTGATTGAGGTACTGTGTCCCCGGTACCAAATACCATCTAGGTTCCATTTCTCTAGGCAGGCGATACCGAAAATGTACACAGACGTCAGAAAGAGAGTCACCAGTGTCCTAAAAAATGCAGTTGTACCCAACGTCCACTTAACCACGGACATGTGGACAAGTGGACCAGGGCAGACTCAGGACTATATGACTGTGACAGCCCACTGGGTAGATGTATTGCCTCCCGCAGCAAGAACAGCAGCGGCGGCACCAGTAGCAGCATCTCGCAAACGCCAACTCGTTCCTAGGCAGGCTACGCTTTGTATCACCGCTTTCCATAAAAGGCACACAGCTGACAACCTCTTACGGAAACTGAGGAACATCATCGCAGAATGGCTTACCCCAATTGGACTCTCCTGGGGATTTGTGACATCGGACAACGCCACCAATATTGTGCGTGCATTACATCTGGGCAAATTCCAGCACGTCCCATGTTTTGCACATACATTGAATTTGGTGGTGCAGAATTATTTGAAAAATGACAGGGGCGTGCAAGAGATGCTGTCTGTGGCCCGAAGAATTGCGGGCCACTTTCGGCATTCAGCCACCGTGTGCCGAAGACTGGAGCACCAGCAAACACTCCTGAACCTGCCCTGCCATCATCTCAAGCAAGAGGTGGTAACGAGGTGGAATTCAACCCTCTATATGCTTCAGAGGATGGAGGAGCAGCAAAAGGCCATTCAAGCCTATACAGCTACCTACGATATAGGCAAAGGAGGGGGAATGCACCTGACTCAAGCGCAGTGGAGAATGATTTCAATGTTGTGCAAGGTTCTGCAACCCTTTGAACTTGCCACACGTGAAGTCAGTTCAGACACTGCCAGCCTGAGTCAGGTCATTCCCCTCATCAGGCTTTTGCAGAAGAAGCTGGAGAGATTGAAGGAGGAGCTAGAACAGAGCGATTCCGCTAGGCATGTGGGACTTGTGGATGGATCCCTTAATTCGCTTAACCAGGATTCACGGGTGGTCAATCTGTTGAAATCAGAGCACTACATTTTGGCCACCGTGCTCGATCCTAGATTTAAAACCTACGTTGTATCTCTCTTTCCGGCAGACACTCTCTTTTCTGCAGAGGTTCAAAGACCTGCTGGTGAGAAAATTGTCAAGTCAAGCGGAACGTGACCCGTCAACAGCTCCTCCTTCACATTCTCCCGCAACTGGGGCTGCGAGGAAAAGGCTAAGAATTGTGAGCCCACCCGCTGGCGGTGATGCAGGGCAGTCTGGAGCGAGTGCTGACAACTGGTCCGGACTGAAGGACCTGCCAACGATTACTGACATGTCGTCTACTGCCACTGCATATGATTCTGTCACCATTGAAAGAATGGTGGAGGATTATATGAGTGACCGCATCCAAGTAGGCACGTCAGACAGTCCGTACGTATACTGGCAGGAAAAAGAGGCAATTTGGAGGCCCTTGCACAAACTGGCTTTATTTTACCTAAGTTGCCCCCCCTCCAGTGTGTACTCCGAAAGAGTGTTTAATGCAGCCGCTCACCTTGTCAGCAATCGGCATACGAGGTTACTTCCAGAAAATGTGGAGAAGATGATGTTCATCAAAATGAATTATAATCAATTCCTCCGTGGAGACATTCACCAGCAATTGCCTCCAGAAAGTACACAGGGACCTAAGATGGTGGATTCCAGTGGGGACGAATTAATAATCTGTGAGGAGGGGGATGTACACAGTGAAAGGGGTGAGGAATCGGACGATGAGGAGAAGGTGGACATCTTGCCTATGTAGAGCCAGTTTGTGCAAGGAGAGATTGATTGCTTCTTTTTTGGTGGGGGCCCAAACCAACCAGTCATTTCAGTCACAGTTGTGTGGCAGACCCTGTCGCTGAAATGATGGGTTTGTTAAAGTGTGCATGTCCTGTTTATACAACATAAGGGTGGGTTGGAGGGCCCAAGGACAATTCCATCTTGCACCTCTTTTTTCTTTCATTTTTCTTTGTGCTGTTTGGGGACTATTTTTTGAAGTGCCATCCTGTCTGACACTGCAGTGCCACTCCTAGATGGGCCAGGTGTTTGTGTCGGCCACTTGGGTCGCTTAGCTTAGTCACACAGCTATCTCATTGCGCCTCTTTTTTTCTTTGCATCATGTGCTGTTTGGGGACTATTTTTTTTAAGTGCCATCCTGTCTGACACTGCAGTGCCACTCCTAGATGGGCCAGGTGTTTGTGTTGGCCACTTGGGTCGCTTAGCTTAGTCACACAGCTACCTCATTGCGCCTCTTTTTTTCTTTGCATCATGTGCTGTTTGGGGACTATTTTTTTGAAGTGCCATCCTGTCTGACATTGCAGTGCCACTCCTAGATGGGCCAGGTGTTTGTGTCGGCCACTTGGGTCGCTTAGCTTAGTCACACAGCTACCTCATTGCGCCTCTTTTTTTCTTTGCATCATGTGCTGTTTGGCGACTATTTTTTTGAAGTGCCATCCTGTCTGACACTGCAGTGCCACTCCTAGATGGGCCAGGTGTTTGTGTCAGCCACTTGGGTTGCTTAGCTTAGTCACACAGCTACCTCATTGCGCCTCTTTTTTTCTTTGCATCATGTGCTGTTTGGGGACAATTTTTTTAATCTGCCATCCTGTCTGACACTGCAGTGCCACTCCTAGATGGGCCAGGTGTTTGTGTCGGCCACTTGGGTCGCTTAGCTTAGTCATCCAGCGACCTCGGTGCAAATTTTAGGACTAAAAATAATATTGTGAGGTGTGAGGTGTTCAGAATAGACTGGAAATGAGTGTAAATTATGGTCATTGAGGTTAATAATACTATGGGATCAAAATTACCCCCAAATTCTATAATTTAAGCTGTTTTTGAGGTTTTTTTTGTAAAAAACACCTGAATCCAAAACACACCCGAATCCGACAAAAAAATTTCAGGGAGGTTTTGCCAAAACGCTTCCAAATCCAAAACACGGCCGCGGAACCGAATCCAAAACCAAAACCCGAAAAATTTCCGGTGCACATCACTAATAATTTATAATGGAGGGGGAAGAATGTTGTTGCAATTCAGTTCATATGCTTGGAATCTACTGAATTGTTACTCCATTTCACTTAATAACAAAACAACCAAAAGACTTAGGATTGTTTTATATTGTTGATAAGTTACTTAAGTAACATGCAATTTCATAAAAAATGAAGGGCCTAATTCAGCTTGGATCGTTATTGAGACAGAAATTGCAATTTTCTCAATCCTGCTTCTGCTAAAAATCGCATGTGAAGAGCGGCCCTGAAAGATAAAAGACGCCCACTGATGCATTTGCAAAATTGCGATCCAGGGTGGTCATTCCGAATTGTTCGCTCGCTATCAGTTTTTAGCAGCCGTGCAAACGCTATGCCGCCTCCCACTGGGAATGTATTTTAACTTAGCAAAAGTGCAGTTTCTGAGTAGCTCTGCGTGAGCGCTTGCGATCACTTCAGATTGTTCAGTTCGTGTTTTGACGTCACTAACACGCCCTGCGTTCGCCCAGCCACGCCTGCGTTTTTCCTGGCACGCCTGAGTTTTTCTGACCACTCCCTGAAAACGGTCAGTTGACACCCAGAAACGCCCACTTCATGTCAATCACTCTGCGGCCAGCAGTGCGACTGAAAAGCTTCGCTAGACCCTGTGTGAAACTACATCGTTTGTTGTAATAGTACGTCGCACGTGCGCATTGCACCGCATACACATGCGCAGAAGTGCCTTTTTTTGTCTCATCACTGCACAGCGAACGAATGCAGCTAGCAATCAACTCGGAATAACCACCCATATGCAGAAATCGAGTACCATGAACAATTGCGGTAAACCCAGGGCTACTCAGAGTAATGAGAATGCAGTCGGAATGACACTATGTTTTTAGTCGCAATCCATTGCAACTGATTTCAGATACACGCCCCGAAAACTGCTATGATCCGCCTGCATTTTTCTAACCACTCCCAACAAATGCAATGTTAACACCCACAAACGGTCACTATCTGCCAATGGGATTGTGATCCTATTTTACTAAATTGCGATCGCAATTTAGTCTTCACGCATGTGCAATGCATTTGCAGCGCATGCGCAGTCTGCCGATAATCAATTTTGCTACTGAAGCTGAATAAGGCCCAAAGTAAAGATTTGTTTTTAATGGCTGAATAAATTACAATTTCAAGTTACAGACCTGGGCCAGTATTTACTAAAAATCAGAGTTTTGCCGATTTGTGTTTTTTTTTCCAAGTCCCATTCCGGGAATTCACTAAGCAGAAAACTCAGCAGTGTCTGGTCTATTTGTAATGGTTTGATTGGCAAAGTTCTAAAATACGAATGAATAGACCATCGGTCAAACGCGGCTGTTATTTCATACAATACGGGTATTCACTATTCATTCGTATTTGGGTGTTAGTCTCTGAGTGCTCAAGTGCGGGTCTATTTTTTTTTGATTCGTTAAAAAAAGCAGGAAAAAAATAGACCTGCTTTTTCCAGTCGAGTTTGGATAACCATGCACGGATCAGTGAGATCTGTGCATGGTTATCTATGGAAAAGGGTGTGTTTAGTGTCAAAAGTGAAAAAAAAATTGCGTGGGGTCCCCCCTCCTAAGCACAACCAGCCTCGGGCTCTTTGAGCCGGTCCTGGTTGACAAAATATGGGGGGGAAAATGACAGGGGTTCCCCCATATTTCATCAACCAGCACCGGGCTCTGCACCTGGTCCTGGTTCCAAAAATACGGGGGACAAAAAGCGTAGGGGTCCCCCGTATTTTTAAAACCAGCACCGGGCTCCACTAGCCAGGTACATAATGCCACAGCCGGGGGACACTTTTATAGAGGTCCCTGCGGCCCTGGCATTACATACCCAACTAGTCACCCCTGGCTGGGGTACCCTGGAGGAGTGGGGACCCCTTCAATCAAGGGCGGTGGATGGGGGGCTGATAGCCAAGTGTAAAAAATGTGAATATTGTTTTTAGTAGCAGTACTACAAGTCCCAGCAAGCCTCCCCCGCAAGCTGGTACTTGGAGAACCACAAGTACCAGCATGCAGTGGAAAACCTGGGCCGCTGGTACCTGTAGTACTACTACTAAAAAAATACCCCCCAAAAAACAGGACACACACACCGTGAAAGTATAAGTTTATTACATACATGCACACCTCCATACATACATACATACATACATACATACTTACCTATGTTCCCACGAGGCTCGGTCCTCTTCTCCATGTAGAATCCTTGGGAGACCTGTGAAAAAAATTATGGCCCTCATTCCGAGTTGATCGGTCGCAAGGCGAATTTAGCAGAGTTACACACGCTAAGCCGCCGCCTACTGGGAGTGAATCTTAGCTTCTTAAAATTGCGACCGATGTATTCGCAATATTGCGATTACTAACTACTTAGCAGTTTCAGAGTAGCTTCAGACTTACTCTGCCTGTGCGATCATTTCAGTGCTTGTCGTTCCTGGTTGACGTCACAAACACACCCAGCGTTCGCCCAGGCACTCCCACCGTTTCCCCGGCCACTCCTGCGTTTTTTCCGGAAACGGTAGCGTTTTCAGCCACACGCCCCTGAAACGCCGTGTTTCCGCCCAGTAACACCCATTTCCTGTCAATCACATTACGATCGCCGGAGCGATGAAAAAGCCGTGAGTAAAATTACTTTCTTCATAGTAAAGTTACTTGGCGCAGTCGCAGTGCGAACATTGCGCATGCGTACTAAGCGGATTTTCACTGCGATGCGATGAAAAATACCGAGCGAACAACTCGGAATGAGGGCCTATACTCACATAATCCAGTGTAGATTCTGTCCTTTGTATAATCCACGTACTTGGCAAAACAAAAAAACGGAAACCCGACCACGCACTGAAAGGGGTCCCATGTTTACACATGGGACCCCTTTCCCCGACTGCCAGGACCCCCCCTGACTCCTGTCAAAGAGGGTCCCTTCAGCCAATCAGGGAGCGCCATGTCGTGGCACTCTCCTGATTGGCTGTGTGCTCCTGTAGTGTCTGTGAGGCAGCACACGGCAGAGATACAATGTAGCGCCTATGCGCTCCATTGTATCCAATGGTGGGAACAGTGCGGTCAGCGGTTGACCGAAAGTAACCTCACCGCTGACCGCAAAGTTCCCACCATTGGATACAATGGAGCGCATAGGCGCTACATTGTATCTCTGCCGTGTGTTGCCTCACAGACACTACAGGAGCACACAGCCAATCAGGAGAGTGCCACGACGTGGCGCTCCCTGATTGGCTGAAGGGACCCTCTTTGACAGGAGTCAGGGGGGGTCCTGGCAGTCGGGGAAAGGGGTCCCATGTGTAACATGGGACCCCTTTCAGTGCGTGGTCGGGTTTCCGTTTTTTTGTTTTGCCAAGTACGTGGGTTATACAAAGGACAGAATCTACACTGGATTATGTGAGTATAATTTTTTTCACAGGTCCCCCAAGGATTCTACATGGAGAAGAGGACCGAGCCTCGTGGGAACATAGGTAAGTATGTAGGTATGGAGGTGTGCATGTATGTAATAAACTTATACTTTCACGGTGTGTGTGTCCTGTTTTTTTGGGGGTATTTTTTTAGTAGTAGTACTACAGGTACCAGCGGCCCAGGTTTTCCACCGCATGCTGGTACTTGTGGTTCTCCAAGTACCAGCTTGTGGGGGAGGCTTGCTGGGACTTGTAGTACTGCTACTAAAAACAATATTCACATTTTTTACACTTGGCTATCAGCCCCCCATCCACCGCCCTTGGATGGGGTGGGGGGGACAGCCTCGGGCTTCACCCCTGGCCCTTAGGTGGCTGGAGGGGGGGGACCCCTTGATTTAAAGGGTTCCCACTCCTCCAGGGTACCCCGGCCAGGGGTGACTAGTTGGGTATGTAATGCCAGGGCCGCAGGGACCACTATAAGAGTGTCCCCCGGCTGTGGCATTATGTACCTGGCTAGTGGAGCCCGGTGCTGGTTTTAAAAATATGGGGGACCCCTACGCTTTTTGTCCCCCGTATTTTTGGAACTAGGACCAGGCGCAGAGCCCGGTGCTGGTTGATGAAATATGGGGGAACCCCTGTAATTTTTTCCCCCATATTTTGTCAACCAGGACCGGCTCAAAGAGCCCGACGCTGGTTGTGCTTAGGAGGGGGGACCCCACGCATTTTTTTTCCAGAATTTTAAAGACTTTAAACACCATTTTAAGGTACACAATGAAGCCCTGCACGGATCTCACAGATCCGGCCGGGATTCCTTGTGTTTTATCAGGCAGTGTTTTACTCATCACTCCCGTAAAACACTGCCTGACATTACGAATCACATCGACATCGGAAAATACGAATTGTGAAAAGTCGGCAGCTTAGTGAATGACCGTCACAGGATTCAAAAAGTTGCAGTAAAATGCACCTGATACAATTCGAGATCAAACACTCTTCAAAACGGCAAAAACACGAATCTTTGTAAATATACCCCCTAGTATTATCAAGTTATACAAACTGTAATACATTTCCTGCAATGTAACTTCAGATCTGTTAAGAGCACAAAAAAAATGTATTACCGTATATAGGTGGTCATTCCGAGTTGTTCGTTCGTTATTTTTTTTTCGCAACGGAGCGATTAGTCGCTAATGCGCATGCGCAATGTCCGCAGTGCGACTGCGCCAAGTAAATTTGCTATGCAGTTAGGTATTTTACTCACGGCATTACGAGGTTTTTTCTTCGTTCTGGTGATTGTAATGTGATTAACAGGAAGTGGGTGTTTCTGGGCGGAAACTGGCCGTTTTATGGGAGTGTGTGAAAAAACGCTACCGTTTCTGGGAAAAACGCGGGAGTGTCTGAAGAAACGGGGGAGTGTCTGGGCGAACGCTGGGTGTGTTTGTGACGTCAAACCAGGAACGAAACTGACTGAACTGATCGCAGTTGCCGAGTAAGTGTGGAGCTACTCAGAAACTGCTAAGAAGTGTCTATTCGCAATTCTGCTAATCTTTCGTTCGCAATTTTGCTATGCTAAGATTCACTCCCAGTAGGCGGCGGCTTAGCGTGTGCAAAGCTGCTAAAAGCAGCTTGCGAGCGAACAACTCGGAATGAGGGCCATGGCCCTCATTCCGAGTTGTTCGCTCGCAAGCTGCTTTTAGCAGCTTTGCACACGCTAAGCCGCCGCCTACTGGGAGTGAATCTTAGCTTATCAAAATAGCGAACGAAAGATTCGCAATATTGCGAAAAGACTTCTCTGTGCAGTTTCTGAGTAGCTCGAGACTTACTCTGCCAGTGCGATCAGTTCAGTGCTTGTCGTTCCTGGTTTGACTTCACAAACACACCCAGCGTTCGCCCAGACACTCCTCCGTTTCTCCAGCCACTCCCTCGTTTTTCCCAGAAACGGCAGCGTTTTTTCACACACTCCCATAAAACGGCCTGTTTCCGCCCAGAAACACCCACTTCCTGTCAATCACATTACGATCACCATAACGAAGAAAAAACCTTGTAATGCCGTGAGTAAAATACCTAACTGCATAGCAAATTTACTTGGCGCAGTCGCAGTGCGAACATTGCGCATGCGCAGTTAGCGGAAAATCGCTGCGATGCGAAGAAAATTACCGAGCGAACAACTCGGAATGACCACCCATACTCGAGTATAAGCCGACTTTTTCAGCACTTTTTTTTGTGCTGAAAAAGCCACCTCGGCTTATACTCGAGTCAGCGTTAGGAGGGACACGGAGAGCACAGCGCGCGGCTCTCCTGTGTCCCTCCTGCATCTCCGGCGGCAGCGGCGTGTGTGTGTTAAAGGAAGTGCACGAACCGGCACTTCCTTTAACACACGCCACTGCCGTCGGAGACGCAGGAGGGACACAGGAGAGCCGCGCGCTGCGCTCTCCGTGTCCCTCCTTCAGAAGACAGTGCGGGAGCGACGAAGGGTAAGTATCTAGCACTGTGGGGCATATCTGGCACTGTGGGGCACATCTGGCACTGTGGGGCACATCTGGCACTGTGGGGCATATCTGGCACTGTTGGGCACATCTGGCACTGTGGGGCATATCTGGCACACCTGGCACTGTCGGGCATATCTGGCACATCTGGCACTGTGGGGCATATCTGGCACTGTGGGGCATATCTGGCACATCTGGTACTGTGGGGCATATCTGGCACATCTGGCACTGTGGGGCATATCTGGCACTATGAGGTCTGTGTACGGCTAGAGCTGCATTTCCCACCCTAGGCTTATACTCGTGTCAATAAGTTTTCCCAGGTTTTTGTGGTAAAATTAGGTGCCTCGGCTTATATTCGGGTCGACTTATACTCGAGTATATACGGTATATATATTTAACATTTTCACAACATTTCAAATTCTGTTGCTAGGATTCAAAAATTCCAGAATTTGACTTTGCTAATAACACCTAAAACTGCCTACCACATTTTGCCCATTTTCCAAGGTTGGAAAATCTTCTTAACAAAATTGATGGAAAATGACAGAGCTCTGTGCAAACAGATTTCTCACCTTCTCCAGTTTTGTAACGTCAATTTCCGACAGCATAAATCAAGGAAAAATCATCAAAGCGGGTAAAAAGAGAATGGACCTGCAGCCATTTTTTACAAAATAGAAACCAGGAATACATTTTTCCTCATATACAATACCCTTTTCAGACTGTATAAGCGGGATCTTTACATGGGTCCTTCCCTGGTGCGAGGTGGCTGAGACCCCTTTCAGACTGGAGCCCGACCCGGCTTATTGCTGGGTTGGTGACGTTACCGCCGGTGTGTGTGGAGGCACCACTTGGAGATGATCTGCAAGTGCCACCTCTTTTATTCACGTACCCATTAACACTGCACAGCGAACTGGATTGAACATGTGTTTAACCTTGCGCACTACCCGAGTTTACATGCAATAACTCGGGTTATTGCTGGCGGACAGAAGACGAAAGCAATGGACAACTCCTCGGCCTATTCAGACCCATACCACTCTAGCAGATACAATGTTGTCATAGAGGCAGATTACCACAGACATACTGCTCTGAATAATACGTTCTAGTGGAACGAGTCTTTCCCTGCTTTCTTCATTTTCCAAAAACATACTAGTTGCAGTCCATTGTTACACATTGCAAAGCTTGGCAGGAGGGGGACATAGGGGGTTATTCAGAGTTGATCGCAGTAGCAAATTTGTTAGCAGTTTGGCAAAACCATGGGGGTCATTCCGAGTTGTTCGGTCGCAAGCTGCTTTTAGCAGCTTTGCACACGCTAAGCCGCCGCCTACTGGGAGTGAATCTTAGCTTATCAAAATTGCGAACGAAAGATTAGCAGAATTGCGAATAGACACTTCTTAGCAGTTTCTGAGAAGCTCCACACTTACTCGGCATCTGCGATCAGTTCAGTGTTTGTCGTTCCTGGTTTGACATCACAAACACACCCAGCGTTCGCCCAGCCACTCCTCCGTTTCTCCAGCCACTCCCGCGTTTTTCCCAGAAACGGTAGCGTTTTTTCGCACACACCCATAAAACGGCCAGTTTCCACCCAGAAACACCCACTTCCTGTCAATCACATTACGATCACCAGAACGAAGAAAAAACCTCGTAATGCCGTGAGTAAAATACCTAACTGCATAGCAAATTTACTTGGCGCAGTCGCACTGCGGACATTGCGCATGCGCATTAGCGACTAATCGCTCCGTTGCGAGAAAAAAATAACGAGCGAACAACTCGGAATGACCCCCCATGTGCACTGCGGGGGGGCAGATATAACACTTGCCGAGAGAGTTAGATTTGGATTGGTTATTTTGTTTCTGCGCAGGGTAAATACTGGTTGCTTTATTTTTACACTGCAATTTATATGTCAGTTTGAACACCTCACCCAAATCTAACTCTCTCTGTACATGTTATATCTGCCTCCCCTGCAGTGCACATGGGGGTCATTCAGACCTGATCGCTCGCTTGCGTTTTTTGCAGCGCTGCAATTCGGTCAGAACTGCGCATGCATATGCACCACAATGCGCAGACGCGTCGCACGGGTACAAAGCGGATTGTTGCTGTGCGATGGGTTTTACGAAGAATGCATTCGCACAGCTGATCGCAAGTAGATTGACAGGAAGAAGGCATTTGTGGGTGGCAACTGACCGTTTTCAGGGAGTGGTTGGAAAAACGCAGCCGTGTTCAAGCGTTTGCAGGGTTGGTGTCTGACATCAATTCCGGCCCCAGACAGGCTGAAGTGATCGCAGCGGCTGAGTAAGTCCTGGGCAACTCAGAAACTGCACAAAGTTTTTTTGCACTCCCCAGTGGGCAGCGACTATGCGAATGCAGGACTGCAAAAAAACCCTAGTGAGCGATCAGGTCTGATTTAGCCCCATGGTTTTGTCAAACTGATAACAAATTTGCTGCTGCGATCAACTATAATTTACCCCCATAGAGTGTTAAGGTTGGAAGAATAATTATTTTCCATAAAAAGTCAGATGGATCACTGAATGTACACATTAAAAAAGAAGATTAAGGATAGACGGTCTAGGAAGCATCCCTTTTCTTTTTCCCAGTAATTGACTTGGAAGAGGCTTTCTATTTGGTCTCAGTCCATCCCAACCAAATGCAACTTTTGTATATCTACTGGAGACAGTGAATGTTTCAGTGGACTACAGTGATGTTTGGCCTCTTAATAACACCTTCCACTTTCATTCATTTGATGAAATCAATGGTATCTCACCTTCGTCAGAAGGGAGTCCATTGCATAATCTATATAGATAATATGCTCTTGACACATTCAGATTGGAACATTTTAATTAGTCACCAAGATCAGACTCTGTCTATCCTGACTATGCTCAACTTCTCCATGAACAAGTCAAAATCTGTTTCCTTTACAAAAAAAATAACCTTTTAGGGTTTAATAATAAGTACCCCTTCTTTCCCTCTAGAGCAGTGGTTTTCAAAATCAGTTCTCAGGAACCCAAACAGTTCATGTTTTCCAGACCACCCAGCAGGTGCACAGGTGTATAACCAACTGTCACATTCCATATGTGACCTGGAAAACATGTACTGGTTGGGTTCCTGAGGACTGAGTTTGAAAACCACTGCTCTAGAGGGAAAGAAGGGGTACTTAATATTAATCCCTAAAAGGTTAGGGCTTGGCAGGAAGGAGCCTGCACATGGTATTCTATGCGGCCATCTACTCATATCCTGCTGAACTGCACCCACAGTCAAGCGCCGCCGCCTAAACCCATTCACACTGCACTGCGAGTCGGATTGAACACGTGTTCAACCTTGCGCACTACTCGAGTTCAGCAGGATGACAGGATGGCCGGATGACAACTACAACACATACATTTGAATGTATGTGTGTACACAGTGCGGTAGAACCGCAAACCCACCTGCCGGAAGCTTGCAGTATTGGAGCAGGCAGTCTTTGGTTTAGGTGTAACTACAAGTCCTGTGGAAAAAAAGGTAAGAGAAAAATCACATGTGCCACAACCAAAGCAGCTCAGACTCCACACTGATTAAAAAGTGTCACCTCACACTCAACATAAATTGAAAGCAAATAATTCACCAGTGGATTCACAGGCGCTAAGTGTCGATGATACAAATGTTGCGTCTTCTGAGAGATCTATTAAATACTCAAACATAAAAACACTCATAATGTAGTACCTGTATTTAAGTTGATCCAGAATAAAAACAAATGGATGTGAACAAATATTCAGGGGGACCCGTACCGCAAGTGTTGGTCTACTGATATAAGTAAACAAAAGCGTATCTATTGGAGCAAATTCAATCTGAATGGGCTTGAAGAAGAGACCCTGGAGGTCTCGAAACATGTTGGCCCTACTTATCTGCACCACATTGACTATTGTTTACTGGATGCAGGTAAAAAACCTCATCTGGTATAAGCGAAGGAGCATATGCAGGGTTTACCGGTACTTTGCATTCTAACACCTGCGGCTCCTCCTACACACTTGGGGTATGATCCAGTCTTTTATAACATTTATATCCTATTGTAAGAGCATAATCTATTTCATTTCCATGAGAATGTTATCTCTTTGCATTTCATTTTATTGACGGATTTTATTTGACGGGTTAACACTCTGCTGCACCATGTCCATTCCCCCGAAACCGCGAGGTATGGACAACATTTTTAAAGATCCACTGTATATATTGGGTTTTTGCAATGACCTCTGATCCTCCTTATTTGTTGTAGTGGATCTAAAATAGTTGTAGCAAACAAGACTTTGGACCACAGATCCAGATACAGGGGTCCAACCAGGTCCGACCTCAGCATTGCCAGTCACTCAGGATGGGAAACACTTAACGCGTTTCGGACATTACTGTCCTTCATCAGAAGTGTGGTCCAAAGTCTTGTTTACTACATCTTGAGATTACCAGGAAGGATCCTTAAGACGAGCAGTTTGCCACTGGGGATTATTGGTCATGCTTTGTTTTACGTCTATGTATTGTAAGTGCATTATGTGAATTCAATTGTTCCATTTTTAAAGGATCACTGCACTATTGTTTGTTCTTCTCTATGCCCATCTAAACCAGTGTGCTGCAAAGAGGTTATTGCAAAAACCCAAAAGCTCCTCAGACCAGTGGCGTAAATTCATCCCAGATGCCCGCAGGCAAGATAAATATAGGTGCCCCCCTACCCTATATAGAGACAAATAAATATATATATATATATATATATATATATATACATACATAGGGGTACCAATATTGATCCTGCGGACTATATATATATTTATATATATCCTACTTTCTTTGCAGGCATAACGGCGTATGCTTGAAGAAATTTCGAAAGGACGGCTCTTGCGGTGAGAACTGTTCTTTGCGATGATACAGTAGGACTTTCGGGTTTATGTCCCAGAGTCCTATCTGCGCATGCATGGGGGTGCTGGGAGGGATCCAATGGGATCCCTTTCAGTAGGGAAATGTGCTAGAAGCCCATAGACTTCTATAGGGTAACGCCATCTAAAGATGGTTTTCCTATCGCGTCTAAGCCCCAGGTCTAGGCTTGGTGCATATATAGTAACCTCTGAAAACTGCATTTTTGGAGGTTTGGCCTCATTTTTAACCTTGTGCTAATGATACATCCCAGCAGACGCAGCAGACCACTGCCAGTTAGGTCCACACGGGCCTGGAGCTGAAAGTGATGTAGGGTCTATTATGTGAACAGTACTGTGGGAGGGGAGACAATCAGTTCGCAAGCTGTCGGGATCCCGGCGGTGAGGATACCAACACCGGAATACTGGCTCACAGGTCCAATTCCCACTCGTGGGTATCCACAACACCCATAGAGTGGGAGGAGAACCACGAAGGCTGCAGCATTGCCAGCCTGCTGCATTGCGAGCGCAACGAGCCTGCAAGGGGCTTCATTGCGCATGCTGCCTGCCGGCATTCTGACAGTCAGGATGCTGCTGTCAGGATGCTGACAGCCGGCATCCCGCCTATCGGTAAAACATATGCATTCCCTGCGGGAGGACAAGTAATTATGGGAGGGAGCTGTGGGTGGGGGAGGGTCGCAGGCGGGCGAGCAGAAGGACAGCAAATGGGGGAGGGGCGGATGAAGCAACAGAAGTCTTGAGGATGGAATGAGGCAGAGTGGGCGTCATTGTGACTAGTATATATAGATATATATATATAGATATATATTAATATATATATATATATATATATACATATATATATAAATATATAATTTATACATACATACATACGTTATATATACATATATATATATATATATATATATATATAAGAAAGAAAAACTGCGGCACTCGGGGACTGATGAAAAGATAATGTATTCAGCAATACATAATTTACATCAACGTACACAGGTACATCTTGACAAAGGGGTTAAAATCCCCGAAACGTTGATGTAAATTATGTATTGCTGAATACATTATCTATTCATCAGTCCCCGAGTGCCGCAGTTTTTCTATCTTATGTCAGCCGTTCCTGAGGGCACCGGGGCAAGTTGATATCCTTCGTGGAAGTGCCGGGCTATTTGTTCCAATATATATATATATATATATATATATATAAATATGCAGACATACATACAGTATACTGGCTATGCACTCACAGTGGGAGAAAGGGAGCATAGATAGATACCTTGTAGTGAAAGAAGGTTCTTCTCTCCTCCCCAATTACCGGAGGCAGAGTGCAAATAGGGAGTGGAATCCAAGGCAAGCTCTTATCACAACACCGCCTCGCACGTGTGTCCATCCGTCCGTCCCCCCTTCCCGCAGCAGCGGGGCAGCAGCAGCTCCTCTCCTAACTCCTATGATGAGTGTGAATCCGCACCAGTATCATATAAATGTGTAAATATTGGAATGATAAGGTAACCAATATGTGAGCAGTTAGCAAGACAAGTTTAGAACTGCTTATCGATTGGTGGTGCTCCCAGAAATTTGTAGATGAACTACATTGAAAAAAAGAGAAAAGACAAAAAACCTTTTTTTGGGAGCACTCTTGAAAAATGTATAGGTGTGATAAAGATAGAGATATTGTAATTGAAACTTAACCTTTAATTGATCTTTGTATAAAAAATCTAATATAATATATAGAAAAATAAGAGAAATGGCAAGCAACGATACTCTTAGTAAAAGGATCTTGTTGACCTTTTTAACAAATGGGGTACAAGATCGTTATGTAGGTGAAAATATATGGGTATACCTTGGATAACTGCATCTGTTATAGTAAGGGACAATGAAATGCCAGCAAATGATGGTCAAATCTGGGGATGGTGTCTGACTGCGGATGAAGAGATGAAGAAGAGAAGAGGGAAAAGAAAGAGAGAAAGAAAGAGAAAAGAAGAGAGAGAGAGAAAGAGAAAAGGAGAAGGGTGAAGAGGATGTTCTCCTTGGAAAATGGCCCACTGCACCTGGTATTCTCAGGAGGTTCCCCTTCCTAATACTGACCAGGCCATATCTGCTTAGCTTCCGAGATCGGACAAGATCGGGCGTATTCAGGGTAGTATGGCCGTGGGCCGTTTGTTGAAGGAGAAGAAAATTCCACTTCTGCTATCTGTACTTTACATTAAATCAAAACTGTTAATAGTTCGAAATTGTATTTCCAGATGAGAGAGTGTGTGAAGAAAAAATATTGGAATTTGAAACCAGCGTTGTGAGAGAGACAGGAAAGTGAATACTGAATATGAATTGGTGATGATTGTAGGATCCTGTCTTCTAACAATTTGTATAGACTGGTATTACTCTGATGGAAAGGCTCAACAGGAGCTGGATGCTGGCTGACTGTTTACAATAAAAGACAGTGCAGACATAAATGAACAAAATGAAAAAAATGAATGAATAATTTGATAATTCGTAAAGATTGTGTCCTAGACTTAATTGATAAATAATTGTTAATTAACAGACAATTAATTCAAAGTACCGAGATGACAATCCTTGTAAAAGCCAAACTGACGGAGCTATGATAGTGAAAGTATGCTCGTCAGAATCTTGTTGATTAATAAATAAATAAATAAATAAGTAAATAGACAATGTATTAATTGTTCTGAGAAAAAGTATCAATTAAATAAAAAAATTGAGGGATCCAATTAGGGCAATGTAAAGTTGAGGTGAAACCGCTGAATAGTGCACACTGGGTTCATTAAATATACAAAAATTAATTCATTAAAGGCAAATTCATAGCAGAAACACCAAAAAGCATAACAAGAAAAAACTAATTGAGCTCAAGGCTGGCTCCAAAAATCACTGAAATCTTAATGGAGGTAAAGTTAGACATAGATTAATTTGATTGGTATTGACAAACTAGGTACATATATAAAGAGAGACACACTTAAAAGCTCAAGGCTGGCTCCAAAGCATTGCTGTGGTCCCTATAGTGATTGATAAATAGATATCAGGTAGTTATCCTTGGTATAGGCGGAGAATGCAAAATTAATAATAAGATTGTGCCTTGTGGCAGAGTATACTAATAGCCTCAATGCTGTACTGTTATGAAATACTTGGTGGGTGCATACTGTGCCAAAAGCGAGGTTCATGGGAGAGGAGTAAGCAGGTCCTTAGGCAAGTAATGTTCAATTGCCATGGTGGTCTAGTGTACTTTACCCCCACCACTTTGGTTAGTGGTGTCTGATATTGGCGTCCCCCGGAGTTCTCCGCTGTGAGCGATGATAGCCGCGGCCGCCCGCTTCCGGATCGGGCGGTGACGCGATGACGTCACTGAATGACGCGTTGCCCCGACGTACGTTTCACCTTACGAGGCTTGATCACGAGAGCATCTCTCTGCCGCTCTCTAGTGGCCGATATTTAAGTGATGCTTTGACGTATGATTTGTGGAGATGAGATGAAGGACAGTTGAGTGTTCCTATCCTGAAAGTGCTGGCATAATGTTGGTGGCGGCCATGTTGGAAAAGGGAAAAGGGGAAAACGGACTGAGACTTGTTAGAACTGTGTGTTGAATGTGCTGAAAAAGAGGGAGGGGGGGAAAAAAATGTTGGGAATGAGTGGAAGGATGAATTGGAATAAAATGAAATGAATTATAAATGAAAAATGTGAATACATAAAAGTGGATGAAAATAAATTAAAGGTTTGTAAATATATGATTGAAAATGGTGTAAGAATGAAAATGAAAAAATAAATATGAAGATAAATTAATTAATGAAATAAAAAAGAAGAAGAGAGAAAAAGGAGAATTGTGCTGAAAGATGCATGGGGAGTGGCCTGTGATGATTGTGTTTTCTCTTCTCTTTCTCTTTTTTTCAATGTAGTTCATCTACAAATTTCTGGGAGCACCACCAATCGATAAGCAGTTCTAAACTTGTCTTGCTAACTGCTCACATATTGGTTACCTTATCATTCCAATATTTACACATTTATATGATACTGGTGCAGATTCACACTCATCATAGTAGTACAGTCCCTTGGTACTGAGGTTCTTTCCTCAGCTCTCGGATCCAGCACAGTCTTTTGGGCAAAATCATAGCCCATCAATTGAACATTAGTTCTAAATAATTATTCATCAACTTTTTTCCTTTTCTAGCTTTTTGTATAAAAATTATATAAAAAAACATTATATTTATTTCTCTCTGCCCCCAAAAAAACAACGGCCAGGACACTATGACTACCTTCAGTTTAAAAACAGAACTGTCAAATAGGAGATCCTTAGAAGATCTGGACACCATCTTTCCAATCAAAATACCTGATCCCATCTCGGAGGCTAACTGGGAAGATGATCTGTTCCACTTGAAGAAAACCCTCCAGAGACGCATCAGAGTAGACTGGGATCTGACCAGTTTGGAACATTATTGTAGACAAAAAAATCACCCCTAGAGGACTACGACCTAAACTCTTCCCATCTTTTGAACTTTCCACGGATAACCTACGCAAAGACTGGGAACAAAGCCTTCTAAAATGCTCACAAGACCTTATGGGCATTTTGATAAAACATAACCATCTAATCATGGAAGAATGTACCAAAGAAATTGAAAATCTAGGCTTAAAACTTGAACAATGGGAAGGCAATTCAGCCTTTCAAGATCTGTTTGGCAAAATGAAAAAGGAACTGGAATCATATGAAGACAACATCATAGAACGGAAGAAGACCAAGTTCGCAAGAGATAAGCGAGATTTTACATCTGGGCACATTTTCAAATGGATACACCAAACTCGCAGGAGGGACGCTTCAAGACGTGAACACACCCCATCATCCTCTGAAGTGGAATCCTCAGATGTTGAAGATCATCAGGACCCCAACCCAGACTCCCGAGAACCATTTCAATCCAGGAGGGATTCCAGCTTTCACTCCTCCGTCTCATCGGCTTCTTTTTTAGAGGCAAGCAGGGGCAAAACCCGTGGATACCCCGCAAAACAAAAACCAGGCGGGGCGGAAGGAAGAACAACAAGACCAAGATGGAGATCACCCCAACAGAAACGATATCCCTCCAGGAAGCGCAAATAACTAATAATAACATCACAAAGCTTAGAATTATTAATCTCTCATCACATGTCTTAACACAAGATCAAACCAATGTCCTGGAAAAAGGCCTTTCCTTTTCACCAACGAATCATTTCAACCGCTTCAAGTGGGAAATAAACCTCCGCTAGGCCACAAGGCACAATCTTATTATTAATTTTGCATTCTCCGCCTATACCAAGGATAACTACCTGATATCTATTTATCAATCACTATAGGGACCACAGCAATGCTTTGGAGCCAGCCTTGAGCTTTTAAGTGTGTCTCTCTTTATATATGTACCTAGTTTGTCAATACCAATCAAATTAATCTATGTCTAACTTTACCTCCATTAAGATTTCAGTGATTTTTGGAGCCAGCCTTGAGCTCAATTAGTTTTTTCTTGTTATGCTTTTTGGTGTTTCTGCTATGAATTTGCCTTTAATGAATTAATTTTTGTATATTTAATGAACCCAGTGTGCACTATTCAGCGGTTTCACCTCAACTTTACATTGCCCTAATTGGATCCCTCAATTTTTTTATTTAATTGATACTTTTTCTCAGAACAATTAATACATTGTCTATTTACTTATTTATTTATTTATTTATTAATCAACAAGATTCTGACGAGCATACTTTCACTATCATAGCTCCGTCAGTTTGGCTTTTACAAGGATTGTCATCTCGGTACTTTGAATTAATTGTCTGTTAATTAACAATTATTTATCAATTAAGTCTAGGACACAATCTTTACGAATTATCAAATTATTCATTCATTTTTTTCATTTTGTTCATTTATGTCTGCACTGTCTTTTATTGTAAACAGTCAGCCAGCATCCAGCTCCTGTTGAGCCTTTCCATTAGAGTAATACCAGTCTATACAAATTGTTAGAAGACAGGATCCTACAATCATCACCAATTCATATTCAGTATTCACTTTCCTGTCTCTCTCACAACGCTGGTTTCAAATTCCAATATTTTTTCTTCACACACTCTCTCATCTGGAAATACAATTTCGAACTATTAACAGTTTTGATTTAATGTAAAGTACAGATAGCAGAAGTGGAATTTTCTTCTCCTTCAACAAACGGCCCACGGCCATACTACCCTGAATACGCCCGATCTTGTCCGATCTCGGAAGCTAAGCAGATATGGCCTGGTCAGTATTAGGAAGGGGAACCTCCTGAGAATACCAGGTGCAGTGGGCCATTTTCCAAGGAGAACATCCTCTTCACCCTTCTCCTTTTCTCTTTCTCTCTCTCTCTTCTTTTCTCTTTCTTTCTTTCTCTCTTTCTTTTCCCTCTTCTCTTCTTCATCTCTTCATCCGCAGTCAGACACCATCCCCAGATTTGACCATCATTTGCTAGCATTTCATTGTCCCTTACTATAACAGATGCAGTTATCCAAGGTATACCCATATATTTTCACCTACATAACGATCTTGTACCCCATTTGTTAAAAAGGTCAACAAGATCCTTTTACTAAGAGTATCGTTGCTTGCCATTTCTCTTATTTTTCTATATATTATATTACATTTTTTATACAAAGATCAATTAAAGGTTAAGTTTTAATTACAATATCTCTATCTTTATCACACCTATACATTTTTCAAGAGTGCTCCCAAAAAAAGGATTTTTGTCTTTTCTCTTTTTTTCAATGCCTCTCCTAACTCCCACAGCAGCCGTGCAGGTGCGCACAAGTGCAGTCACCTGTGCTCTCCCGGGGTGATCGCTGGAGTGGCCTCTTTACAGCCCGCGGCTTACAGAAATGAGTCAGTTTGACTCATTGCGGGCTGCAAAGAACTCACGTGGAGACAAGGCGCTCTCTTAAGTGCAGGAGCCTGGCGGCAGCCGAGTCCACAGCCTCCCGCAGTTCCGCCTCTGCCTTGGACTTATTTATGGGTGATTATATCTGTTCATAATCCTTTTATGAATGTTTCTCAGAACTACCTACTTGAATGCTTCTGTATGAATACTACTTTTGCTTTGTGTTACCTTTTGTAAGTGTTCTTTGGATGTGCACTTCTGTATTCTATATATTAGCTGCACTTGTGTTTTAATTGCGCACATTCCCAGCAAAATTCACTTGTACACTTTTCCTGTGCTTTAACAAGCTTGATTTTTTCCATTTTTCGAGAGGGAGGAGGGATTCCGTCTTCATGAGAAGCTGAACCACCAGTCATGAACATAGGCGAAGGCCTTAGCCTTTCCTTGCCACTTCGTGTCGTGAAGGGCATATTGCCAATTTTACGTTTCTAATCAGATCATTTCTTCTTTTTTTTTTTGGGTTATTCATTTTTGCTTCTTGGATTTTACATGCCTTCTATGACATTGGGCATCGGCCTTAGCAGACGACGTTGATGGAATTGCATCGTCAATGTCATGACTGATGGCAGCAGCAGCTTCAGCACTAGTACTAGGAACTGGAAGTGGTTCCTGATCTTTCACTATTTTTTCCCCAAATTTTTTTTTCTCCATTTCACAGGACAGCACCCCTTTATTATTACAATACACAGAACAGTGCCTCTTTATTTTCACAGCACCCCTGTATTTTAACAACACCCCAGTATTTTTACAGCATACAAGACAGGGCCAGTGTACATTTATTTTCACACCACCCCTGTATTTTAACAACACCCCTGTATTTTTACAGCATACAAGACAGAGCCAGTGGATTTTTATTTTCACAGCACCCCTGCATTTTTACAGCATACAGGACAGGGCCAGTATACCTTTATTTTGCAGAATCCCTGTATTTTTACAGCATACAAGACAGGGCCAGTGTACCTTTATTTTCACTGCACCCCTATAATTGTACAGCACCCCTGTATTTTTACAGTATACAGTGCAGGGCCAGCACCCCTGTATTTTAACAACAGCCCTGTAATTTTACAGCATACAAGACAGGACCAGTGTACCTTTACAACTCCCCTGTATTTTTTACAGCATGCAAGACAGGGCCAGTGTACCTTTATATTTTCACAGCACCCCTGTAATTTTACAGCATACAAGACAGGGCCAGTGTACCTTTACAACACCCCTGTATTTTTACAGCATACAGTGCCCATGTACAGCACAGTGATAGGACAGCAACACCCATGTACAGCACCCCTAACAGCACAGGACACCACAGTGACAGAACAGCACCCCTAACATCACAGGACACCACAGTGACAGAACAGCACCCCTAACAGCACACAGGACAGCACCTCTAACAGCACACACTGACCCCACCCTCAGAGAGACATTCTCCAAGTCCGGAGTGAAAATGGTGGCGATGCGCGGCTCCTTATAAGGAATCCAAAACCCACGAGAATCCGACAGCGATGACGTTTTGCCTCATTCTGGGATCTGAGTTTGGCGGGAAGTCCCAAGCCGGACTTGGATCCGGGCTCGGATCCTGAATTTCAGGGGGGTTCGGATCTCGGAGATTCGAAACCTGCTCATCTCTAATTTCAATATACTGCCAGGCCCAGGATTCAGATCTATAACTTGTTGATTTCTAATCAGACATTGGCCTATTTGATCCTGCATAAAAACTATGAACACTGTATGAAGCTCCTGACCGCCGGTCACGTAACTAGGAGAAAATGAAAATAGACCAGAAACCAGTGCTATATTTATAAATGCAGCAGAGAAAGAATCCCACATAGTCTAAAGACTTTCTTTTAGACAGACAATTACAGGTTAATTCTGCCCTGCACGCACATAAAGGTATCTTTAGCAGGTGGATACTAAAGCCATATATAATCTTCTATATGGACACTTACATTAATATTCTGCCACACATTCCCATAAAGGTATCTTTTTCTACTCCCGTTCTGGTTCCAGGTAAGTGGGTTTCAAAGTAGGATTAACAGGCAAATGTCCAAAATAACGTGGTTTTATTAAAAAATTACTATAAAAGACAAAATCTCCATACACTGCACAAGTATCAGGATACCAGAGGTCAGTGGCATCAAAAGGTGGGTGCAGGGGGTGCGGCCCGCACCCGGGTATCATCCGCCGTGGGGTGACACCAAAGTGCCGGCTCCTGCTCAGTGACAGGAGCCAGGTGCTGCACTGTAACATTACATGCAGCAACCCGGCTCCTATCACCATGTAGGAGCTAGCACTGCAGACACGCCAGTCTCCGGGGGCAGGCCGTAACTGCCGGACCCCCGGAGTGACAAAAATGTGGGTCGGGTGCTTAGCTACGCCCCCTCTGTGAAGCCACACCCCTCCGCAGGTCGCAACTCGAAGCCACGCCCCCCTCCCATGAAGCCATGCCCCCTGCAAGACCGGGTACAAAAGATGTGAGTGTCGCCTCTGCCAGAGGTTGGTGCTAAAGGTGCCGTTGTCACAAAAAACGTCTGCAGACAGGCAAATGCAAAGCACCTGAAACGCGTTGAAGCTGTTTTTTTCCCATCTCCCGGGATCTGGTGGTATCGGAGAACTGAGTGCTTCGGATGCTTTACGTTTGCCTGTCTGCAGCCGTTTTTTGTGTCAACGGCAGGGTCAGGAAATGCTGGGCTTCAAAAAGGGGGAATCTGCAAGTGAAAATAATTAAAACAGATAATTGACAAGTACCACCAACAGCGCCCCCTACCCTGCAGCATGGGAGGCATTTGATGTGCCTGCTGTCGGGATCTTTGCACTCAGCATACCGGTGCCGGAATCCCGACAACTATTCTCCCTCTTGGGGGGTCCACTGGAGGGAGAATAAATAGCGTGGCACACATTATTATTTATTATTACCAGTTATATATATAGCGCATACATATTCCGCAGCGCTTTACAGAGAATATTTGCCCATTCACATTAGTCCCTGCCCCAGTGGAGCTTACACTCTATATTCCCTATCACATGTACACGCACACACATTCACAATAGGGTTAATACTGTTGGGAGCCAATTAACGTACCAGTATATTTTTGGATTGTGGGAGAAAACTGGAGTACCCGGAGGAAACCCACGCAAGTACGGGGAGAATATACAAACTCCACACAGTTAGGGCCATGGTGGGAATTAAACCCATGACCTCAGTGCTGTGAGGCAGTAATGCTAACCATTACACCATATGTACTGCCCACATAGCGTGGCAAGCGCAGCGAGCCCGCAAGGGGCTCTTTTGTGCTCTCCCCACTGCCGGCATGCCGCCGCCGGTATGCTGGACGCAGGGATCCCGAGCGTCGGCATACCGTAGTAGACCCCTGCAGCACTATGGGCCTAATTCAGACCTGACCGCAGCAGCAAATTTGGTAGCTAATGGGCAAAACCATGGTGGACATTCCGAGTTGTTCGCTCGTTGCCGATTTTCGTTATGCTGCGATTTGTTGCATACTGCGCATACGCATGGCATGCAGGGCGCATGCGCTTAGTTGTTTAACTAAAAACTTAGCAGATTTGCTGAGGATTCTGCGGCGCTTTTCAGTCGCACTGCTAATCGGTAAATGATTGACAGGAAAGGAGCGTTTCTAGGTGGTAACTCGGCGTTTTCCCGGCGTTTGCTAAAAAACGCTGGCATGTCAGGGAAAAACGCGGGAGTGTCTGGAGAAACAGGGGAGTGGCTGGCCGAACGCAGGGCGTGTTTGTGACGTCAAACCAGGAACTAAACGGACTGAGCTGATCGCAATCTGTGAGTAGGTCCGGAGCTACTCTGAAACTGCAAAGAATTATTTAGTAGCAGCTCTGCTAATCTTTCATTCACTATTCTGCTAAGCTAAGATACACTCCCAGAGGGCAGCAGCCTAGCGTGTGCAATGCTGCTAAAAGCAGCTAGCGAGCGAACAACTCGGAATGAGGGCCCATGGGGGTAATTCTAAGTTGATCGCAGCAGGAATTTTGTTAGCAGTTGGGCAAAACCATGGGCACTGCAGGGGAGGCAGATATAACATGTGCAGAAAGAGTTAGATTTGGGTGGGTTATTTTGTTTCTGTACAGGGTAAATACTGGCTGCTTTATTTTTATTCTTACACTGCAATTTAGATTTCAGCTTGAAAACACCCCACCCAAATCTAACTGTCTTTGCACATGTTACATCTGCCCCCCCCCCCCCCCCCAGCAGTGCACATGGTTTTGCCCATTAGCTAACAAATTTGCTACTGCAATCAGGTCTGAGGGGGTCATTCCGAGTTGTTCGCTCGCTAGCAGATTTTAGCAGCATTGCACACGCTAGGCCGCCGCCCTCTGGGAGTGTATCTTAGCTTAGCAGAATAGCGAACGAAAGATTAGCAGAATTGTGAATAGAAAATTCTTAGCAGTTTCTGAGTAGCTCCAGACCTACTCACAGATTGCGATCAGCTCAGTCCGTTTCGTTCCTGGTTTGACGTCACAGACACGCCCTGCGTTCGGCCAGCCACTCCCCCGTTTCTCCAGACACTCCTGCATTTTTTCCTGGCACGCCTGCGTTTTTCCGCACACTCCCAGAAAACGGCCAGTTTCCGCCCAGAAACACCCACTCCCTGTCAATCACACTCCGATCACTTCAACGATGGAAATTCTTCATTCGGACGTGAGTAAATCTACTAAATTTTGAGCTAAAATACTTAGCGCATGCGCATTTTCGCCTTAATCACTCCATTGCAAAAATCGGCAACGAGCGAACAACTCGGAATGACCCCCTGAATTAGGCTCTATGGCCCTCATTCCGAGTTGTTCGCTCGCTAGCTGCTTTTAGCAGCATTGCACACGCTAAGCCGCCGCCCTCTGGGAGTGTATCTTAGCTTAGCAGAATAGCGAATGAAAGATTAGCAGAACTGCTACTAAATAATTCTTTGCAGTTTCTGAGTAGCTCCAGACCTACTCCTAGATTGCGATCAGCTCAGTCCGTTTAGTTCCAGCTTTGATGTCACAAACACGCCCTGTGTTCGGCCAGCCACTCCCCCGTTTCTCCAGACACTCCCGCGTTTTTCCCTGACACTCCTGCGTTTTTTAGCACATTCCCGGAAAACGCTCAGTTACCACCCAGAAACGCCCCTTTCCTGTCAATCATTCACCGATCAGCAGAGCGACTGAAAAGCGCCGCAGGTTCCACAGCAAATCTATTAAGTTTTTAGTTAAATAAGTAAGCGCATGCGCCCTGCGTGCCTTGCGCATGCGCATTTAGCAACAAATCGCAGCATAGTGAAAATCGGCAACGACCGAACAACTCGGAATGACCCCCTATGTGCGGTGCTCCCTCCGCACATGCCTAGTTACGGCCCGGCTACGAATACCCTTTTCACACCAGCAGCTTTGAACACGAGTTACTGGCACATGAGCCGTGTTCCTGTGCGGTGTCAAAGGTACCAGGGGCAATATACCACGTTGAGCGACCCGGTAGTTCAACCCTGCTAGCGAGCAGGGTTGAACGCGTGTTCAACCCGGCTCGCAGTGCGGTGTGAACGGGAGCCGGGTCAGTGCGACCCATTTCCCGTTCACAGTGTGTGGACGGGCAGTGCTTGGAGATCATGGGATCTCCCAGCACCGCCCACGCCGCGTCACCGCAGACATCACCAACCCGGCATATTGCCAGGTTGCAGTCTGCGGTATGAAAGGGGGTATTGAGGTTGGTCGCACACTGGGAGCTCCCGTGTCAGGCTCCCGGGTGCGACCCGCCTCAGACGGTATGAAAGTGGTATAAGACTGTACCCCATCCATAATAAGCAACAGACGTGATCTCAGAGAAGTGACATTTGAGTCAATGAACCTGTATTAAAGTTGTATGCTAAGCTGATGTTTTCACAATTGAGCCTCATGCCAGCCCATGTCTCTCCAGCCTCATCTCTGTCCAGCCTTATACCTCGTTTCTCTTTCCTCACTGTCCCCCATATTTCTCTTCAACTCTCTCATCCCTGACCCCCTCCACCATTTCATTCTCATTTCTATCCCCGCCCTATCTATCTCTCAGTTGTCTCACCTCTGTAGTTAGTGTCTAGGGCCACAGGGGATGTTGCAATTGGGAGGATAGTGAGGGAGTGTCAGTTTTATTCCTCCCCACCTTCCCTTTTCTTTGCCCCCTACAACCCACCCCATCTGTCACTCTCATCTCTGTCCTCCTTTTGCCCCTCCCCATCTTTATCTCTCTTTTAGCTCCCCCCTCTTTTATCTCTTACTCCTTCCCCATCTTTCATCTCTGCCCCCCCCCCCCCTCATCTCTCTCCCTTATGTCTCCCACCCTCTCTCTTTGTTCTTTGTCATTCCTCCTTTCTCTTTTATCTCTGTGTCCCTCCACCCCCAATCTCTCTCATCTCTGCTCTCTTCCCCTGGGGGGATCACGGGTGATCACAGGGCCTGCGAGCTGAGGGGTGATGGTGGGGGCCTGTGAGTGTGTGTATGGATGATCGTGGGGGGTTGGAGATTGCGTGACCCGTGAGTGAGAGGGGTGCAATAGGGGTGCCTGTAAATGATGGCGGGAGGTTTCAAGGGGGTCCCACGAATGTGAAGGGGGATTGTGGGGGCCTATGAGTGGGGAGGATCGCCAAGGGCCCACAAGTGTATGCATAGGCACACAAGTGGGAGAGGGGGGGGGGGGGGGGGCGGGCAGAATCGTTAGGGGGGTGTGTGTGTGTAAATTTGCAGGGGGCCATGACTTCAGCTCCAGTTGCTGATAGTGCTGGCTGAGGGAGAAGGTCGAAAATTTCCCACTGAATTATAATAAAGTACGTGAAAAAAAAGAAAAAGAATTGTAATTACATATTTGTTTAAATTATTTTGTTTCACGGTGTATACATTTATGTTCAGTGCTTTTGGATGTGTTCTTTGTATTCTGCAAATTGTGTTGAGAGAAAGTTGCATAACTGGTTTTATTAAATAAGTTGGCATACACTAAATAAATATACATAAAGAACAAAATGAAGATTTGCACAGTGTGAGCTGCATGCACAACTGTCTAACTGGATTACTCTTATTGTGCAATCAAACCAGCAATGTTTTATTTGAGAACACATACTCATGGTGAATCATTTTATATATCAGAATATGATTTGTTGATTATGACAAATCAGTGATAACGTATGTGTCATGCTGAGTGCGCCATCTGATCCACCTTTGGATGTGTCAATAATATCTGTGTTTCCTTTTCACACAAAGAGAAAGAATTAAACTTATATTGCCACATAATCAAATCAATAGCTTTGGCTACTTTCCGACCATGGCAGCAAATCATTTGTACATGTAAAAAGATGTAACAATGTAACCATTAGTAAGGAAAAAAACAGAGGTCAGTAAAAGAATAAATAAATAATAAATAAATCAATAAAAAAAGAACCAGTCATCACGCAACCCACTCACTCACTTCCACACCTCATGTGTGAATTGGACATTTTCAGTTCACTATCCAGCTTTAAGGTCAATACATCCAAATCATATGCCCTTAATATTTCAACCCCTCCTACGACATTAGCTTTTTTTAAAATCTACTTTCCCATTCATATGGAGGGATTCCCATATAACATATTTAGGGGTCCAACTTCCCAGCGATTTATCACGTCTGCTGTCCCTGAACTTTTACCCTTTACTCCAATTCATTAAAAATTACTACTGTAGATGGCAACACAATAATCTATCCTAGTTAGGCAGAACTAATGTTGTGAAGATGAACACCTTGCCCAAACTGCTCTATCTCCTCCAAACATTGCCAATCCGAATCCTGGACTCCTGGTTTCAGGCAGACAAACAATTTGGAAGCTGCTCAATCATACCTGGAGATAATTATATATCAGGTGCTGGAAGGGGGAGGGGTCACAGACAAACAAACAAACAAAGAGGAAGGGGGGTGCAAATCCCCACCCCCAAATTCCCTTCAGTCCATACGATCCTTGATCCAACAATTTATTTGGTTTTGAAAGAGGCCCAGATCCGTCCTGTCGCGCTTGCCTAGAAAAGGCAGATTTCAGCTCCCAGACATCAAAAATGACTACCATGCAATCCTGTTAAACAGGATCTTGGACTGGACCAGAAACCGGGAGGTTAAACAATGGGTGGTCTTAGAGTGCTTATATGTTTAGCAATACACTGAAATTTTCCCTTGCCTCCCGACCTTACCCAAACTTCCACAACCTCACCCACCTATCTCCCCTACACTCTCCTTTTGGAAATTGATGAGACGGCGACCATGTGTCTCTTCAGATTTTGGCCCCCTTACTTCTTTTTTGAGTAACCCTGCTTTTACACCTGGCCTCACCCTCTCTTACTATCAAAACTGGGCCCTGGAAGGACTTTTTAGAGTAGGTCAGCTGGCACAACCATCTGGGTTAACCAATTTTCAGATATATGGGCAAAATGGGATATTCCACAGGCTGATTTATGGAAGTTTTTACAGGTGCGGCACTTCCTTTATACAGGCAAGATCTACGACAAGCATCTCGGGAGATGACTTCATTTGAAAAGATGTGTGTTGCACCTCTGCACCCTAGAGACATGATATCTACCCTGTATAAACTGCTACAATTGCCTGACTCCCTGACCCCCTACTCTTTTTACTCAGAAATGGAAAAGGGATTTGAATCTCTCACTTTCAGATAGGGAGTGGGAATCTATATTTCTTAAGACTCATGGGAGTTCCATCTGTGTACAAGAGAAATGCAATATAAAATACTGATGAGATGGTACAGACACCCCTCCATCTATTTCCTCTGCCTGTTGGAGGTGCCATAAAGACTTAGGCTCTTTGATACACATTTGGTGGACTTGCCCCCTCATTAAAACTTTTTGGGACGATATAATATTCATCTCAAGTGCTATCCTCCATGCCCCTGTCCCTTCTGATCCAGCCTTTTGGTTATTGAATCATTCCTCTATTCCTCTGTCCACTTATAAGATATCGCTGTTGAGACACCTTGGCAATGCCGTTCGTGCAGTGATCCCCACTCTGTGTAGATCCGCTAGTCCCCCTACTCGGAACACCTGCTTTTCCAGACTAGATTACTTTATGAATATGGAGGATATTCTACTGAGTTCTAGAGATAGACAGACCGAGTTTACAACCGTATGGCTGCCTTGGATAGAATATAAATCCTCTGAGACCTACAAAACCTGTATCTCTTCCCTGAAATGATGTGGTTGTCAATCTGTTACTTATATATATATACTTGGATGTTTTTATTTTTTATTTTTAATGCATTCTCGGCTCAGTCATATTCACTCTCTCTTTTCTCTTTCTCTTGTTTTTCTGTTTTGGAATATGTTAATACAGAATTATGCGATATTGGACATGTTATTTTGACCCCGTTTGTACTATTGTGCACTGCTGTGTACTGTATTTTTTATGTGTTTGATACTGTATTTTCTCGTGATTTTGTACCGCTTTATGTCTGTATTATTTTCAATAAAAACAGATTATACAAAAAAAAAAAAAAAGAACAGCCCAGATACCACAATATCACAGATAAGTGTCACACCAGTCATTTGGAGATTATGTGGGGTTCTGAAATGCCTAAGCAACTATGGAGTCAATCAGTCAGGTGCGAGACTGCAAATGCGAGTTTGTTTTATGAAACTCACATACATTCAGTGGGGCCGAGAGCATACTGTATCGCCCAACTGTCCTGATTTCAGCAGGACAGTCCCGCTATTCGGACACTGTCCCGCTGTCCCTTCCGCGTGTCGCAGTGTCCCGCGGGCGGGGAGGGGGGGGGCAGTTGGGGGAGGCTTTGATCACCTGCTGCTTTGCTCTGTAAAGCAGCCGGTGATCACTGAATAGATGCCATGCGCAAGCGCACGGCATCTATTCAATGCTGGGAGGGGAGCAGGGGGCTGCCCAGCTGCTCGAGGAGCGCTGGGCACGCCCCCAAAATGCCGAAAATGGGTCCGTGGAGCTCGACCACGCCCACTCGGCAGATGCCACACCCTTTCACGGCAAGCCACGCCCCATTTTGGGTCGCACACAGCTTTGCCGCGCAGGGGTCCCTCTTCCTTCCCCCTTCAAAGTTGGGAGGTATGTGAGAGGGTACTCTTTACCTGGGCCTGCTGGAGAGGACTGGGTCCTGCTGCATCCCCCACCCCCCATCCCTGCTGCAGCGAGCTGCACTTTGGGCAGGAAGAGACTGCTCTCTTCCCAGTCCAGCATGTGCTGCTCAGTGCAGTCTGCTGGATCAGAGGGAGAGAGACAGTAGCAGTCAGTCCTCTCTCTCCCCGAGTGGGGGAGCGATCATACCCACTCATCCCGCCACTGCCCACCAGATCGAACACCAGTGCCCCCTGTGCGGTGTGCGTGGACGCTTTGCAGCTGCATGTAATAAGGAGATTTATGGTAAGAACTTACTGATGTTAAATCTCTTTCTGCAAGGTACACTGGGTTCCACAGGGATAACATCGGTATGTAGAGTAGGATCTTGATCCGAGGCACCAACAGGCTAAAAGCTTTGACTGTTCCCAAGATGCTCAGTGCCGCCTCCTCTATAACCCCGCCTCCATGCACAGGAGCTCAGTTTCGTTAACCAGTCCAATGCAGTAGCAGGCAAAAGAGACGACAATCGTTAGTAGCCACGTACACCACATTCTCACGACAGGAGAAGGTATCAGCGGCTAATGCCATACAAACTCAAAGAAGCTAAGTACGTCAGGGTGGGTGCCCTGTGGAACCCAGTGTACCTCGCAGAATGAAATTTAACAAGGGTAAGTACTTACCATAAATCTCCTTTTCTGCAGTGGGGTACACTGGGTTCCACAGGGATAAAATCGGTGATGTCCTAAAGCAGTTCCTCATGGGAGGGGACGCACTGTAGCGGGCACAAGGACCCGGCGTCCAAAGGAAGCATCCTAGTAGGTGGAAGTATCAAAGACATAGAACCTTATGAACATGTTCACTGAGGACCACATAGCCGCCTCGCACAATTGTTCATGGGTCGCACCACGGAGGGCCGCCCAAGAAGGTCCAACCGACCGGGTAGAATGGGCTTGGATGGTAGCAGGAGCTGGAAGACCAGACTGTACATAAGCTTGTGCAATCACCATTCTAATCCATCTGGCCAGGGTCTGCTTATTCACATCCAAAGACCGCTCTTTGGAGGATAAATCAGGAGAGATTAAGGCCGGAACCACAATCTCTTGGTTAAGGTGGAAAGAAGACACCACCTTAGGTATATAACCAGGGCGTGTCCGAAGAACCACCCGGTCATGGTGAAAAATCAGAAAGGGTGACCGACAGGATAAGGCACCCAAGTCTGAAACCCGCCTAGCAGAGGCAATAGCCAGCAGAAACAAGACCTTAAGAGTAAGCCACTTAAGGTCCACAGATTCAAGAGGTTCAAACGGAGACTCCTGCAAGGCTTCCAGAACCACTAACAAATCTCAAAGAGCCACCGGCGGGACATAGGGAGGTTGAATCCGTAACACACCCTGAGTGAATGTATGAACATCAGGCAGAGTCGCAATTTTTCCCTGAAACCATACCGACAAGGCAGAAATATGAACCTTGATGGAGGCCAGACGAAGGCCTAAGTCCAGGCCCCATTGTAGGAAGGCCAAATGTTTTGGCGTACTAAACTTGTAAGCATCATGATTGTTAGATGTGCACCAAGCAAAGTAAGAATTCCAGACCTATGATAAATCCGGGCCGAAGCCGGTTTATGGGCCTTCAGCATAGTTTGAATGACCGCCTCAGAAAACCCTTTGGCCCTCAGAACTGAAGCTTCAAGAGCCACGCCGTCAAAGCCAGCCGGGCCAAATCCTGGTAGATACAAGGTCCCTGAACGAAGAGGTCTGGACGTTGCGGAAGTAGAAGGGTACGCTCTAACGAGAGACACTGCAGGTCTGAGAACCAATGCCGTCTGGGCCACGCTGGAGCGATTAGAAGTAGGATTGCTCCTTGCTTGAACTTCCTTATCACCCTGGGCAGAAGTGACACCAGAGGGAACACGTACAGCAGCCGAAAGTTTCATGGAATTGCCAGTGAGTCCACGAACGCTGTTTGAGGATCCCTTGTCCTTGCTCCGAAGACAGGAACCTTATGATTGTGTCGAGACGCCATCAGGTCTACGTCTGGTAGGCCCCACTTATCCACTAGGAGTTTAAATACTTCTGGATGGAGGCTACACTCTCTGGTGTGTACGTCCTGATGACTGAGGAAGTTCACTTCCCAGATGAGGACCCCCGGAATGAACACAGCCGATATGGCTGGCAGATGGCGTTCCGCCCACTGAAGAATCCTTGACACTTCCATCATTGCTTTGCGGCTTCGAGTGCCGCCTTGATGATTTATGTACGCCACCGTGGTGGCGTTGTCCAACTGTACTTGAACAGGCCTGTTCTGTATGAGATGCTGGGCCAGGGTCAGAGCATTGAACATCGCCCGCAATTCCAGAATGTTTATCGGGAGGAGAGACTCCTCCCTGGTCCACCAACCCTGAAGAGAATGTTGCTCCAACACCGCATCCCAGCCCCACAGACTGGCATCCATCATCAGAAGGACCCAGTTGGAGATCCAGAAGGGACGACCCCTGCTCAAGCGATGGTCCTGTAGCCACCAGCTCAGTGACAGACGAACCTCCGGAGACAAGGAGATCATGTGAGACCTGATCCGGTGAGGCAGGTCATCCCACTTGGCAAGAATCAGCTTCTGCAGAGGGCAGGAATGAAATTGAGTGTACTCTACCATGTAGAAAGCCGACACCATGAGGCCTAGTATTTGCATCTCCGAGTGTATCGACACTCGTGGGCGAGAGAGGACGCATCGAATCCTGTCCTGAAGGTTCTGGACCTTCTCCTGAGACAAGAACAACCGCTGGTTGTGAGTGTCCAACAATGCCCCTAGGTGCACCATGCTCTGAGCAGGGACCAGGGAAGATTTCTTCCAGTTGATGAGCCACCCGTGGGCTTGCAGAAACTGGACCGTCAGATCCAGATGACGGAGAAGAATTTCTGGGGAATTCGCCAGGATCAGCAAGTCGTCCAGATACGGCAGGATCCGGACACCCTGACGGCGGAGTAGGGCCGGCATCATCGCCATGACCTTTGTGAATACTTGCGGAGCCATGGTCAATCCAAAAGGTAAGGCCCGAAATTGATAATGGAGGTTGCCAATAGCAAACCGCAGGTACTGCTGATGCAACATGGCAATAGGAATATGGAGGTAAGCATCCTGTATGTCCAGGGAGACCACAGGATCCAAAGTCAGAACAATAGAGCGAAGAGTTTTCATATGAAACTTGGAGACCCTCACAAATTTGTTCAAGTACTTGAGTTTGAGAATGGGCCTGGAGGAACCATTTGGTTTCGGGACTAGGAACAGCGGTGAATAGTACCCCTTGCCCCTCTGAGCCAGAGGCACTGGCACTACCACTCCTGTGTCCAGGAGGGACTGTACCACCAAATGAATAGTTCTTGCCCTCACCTGACCCGAAGGGATGTCTGTCAGGCAAAATCGATGAGGGGGGCGATTCTTGAAGGATATGGCGTATCCGTGAGTGACGACTTCCCGTACCCAGGCATCGGAAGTGGTCTTCAACCAGATCTGGGTAAACCTTAGAAGTCGTCCTCCCACCCTGGGATCCCCCAAGGGGAGGCCCGTCCCGTCATACAGCAGGCTTGTCTGATTTGGAAGCAGGCTGACGGGCAGCCCAGGCACATTTAGATTTGGGCTTAGTGGTTTTGGAAGTGCGAGCCTGTTTCGGGTACGCCTGACCCTTTGCTTTACCTGGAGGTCAAAAGGAACGAAAGGAAGTACTCTTAACCTTAGGGACTGAAGGAGCAGTACTAGGCAAACACGCCGTCAGCCACTATCTTGTTGAGATCCTCCCCAAAAAGAATGTTTTCCTTAAAAGGGAGCACCTCCAGGGTTTTCTTAGAGTCCAGATCCACAGACTAGGACCGTAACCAGAGAATCCGGCGAACCAGAATGGACGTAGTAGAAGCCTTGGCCGCCAGAATACCGGCATCAGAGGCCTCCTCCTTAATGTAATGAGAAGCTGTGACAATATACAAAAGACATTGTCTAGCATTATCACAAAAATTGGATGGCAGCTCCGCTTCCACCTCTTGAGCCCACGCCTCGATAGCTTCTGCAGCACAAGTAGCCACAATAATGGGCCGATGCACAGCTCCCGCAAGGGTGTAAATGGCTTTTAAGCAACCCTCCACGCGCTTATCCATCGGTTCTTTCAAAGAGGTGATGGTAGTTACCGGCAGAGCAGAGGACACCACCAGCCGAGCCACTTGCGAATCCACCGGTAGTGGCGTTTCCCAATTTTTACTTAACTCCGCAGCGAGGGGATAGCGAGCCAGCATCTTCTTGTGAGGTGTGAATTTCTTTCCCGTATTTTCCCAGGATTCCTGACGTATGTCAACTAAGTGGTCAGAGTGAGGTAAAACTAGTTTAGTAACCTTCTCACGTTTAAATCTATCCGGTTTCTTAGAGGTATCAACAGGTTCTGGGTCATCATCAATTTGAAAAATCAGCCTGATAGCCTCTAATAGGTCAGGAACATCCACCTGTGAAACAGATTCCCCATCAGAAGCATCTGGATCAGTGTCTGAGGGATCAGTATACACGCCATCCTCATCAGACGAAGTGTCTAAAACGTGAGTGGATTGTGAGGAAGTAATGGCCAGCTTAGACGACCCCTTGGTCTTAGGCGGGTGAGGGTTAGGTTTCTGTTAGTACAGTGAATGATTCAATTGCTGTAACTGAGTGGACAGGAGATCTGCCCATGGCGGATTAACTGCAGGGACAATATGTGGCTGTACAGGCATGTGAGGTCCCATAAGGGGCGTATGTCTAGTTAACAGCGTATTTAGTAAGGTAGAGAAGGTAGCCCAAGGTGGGTCATTATGTACCCCCGTTGCTACAGCCCTACTGGGGGGTAGGGAACCCCCAGAACCAGAACCCTCCGCTTCTATGTTTTCCTCTAATGCGTCTGTGACCTCACCACCACGCATTGCGAGATCAGCCGCAGCACCGTCGCCCCTTGACGCAGACATAATATGAAAGCGTAAACCACGGGCAACACAGTACAATATCAGCAGTATAATACCTTACCAAGAACCCCCTGTACAGTGTGATATCACAACAGAGGATTCAAGAGGTATACAGTGACTGAAAATCACAGAGAAAAATACAAAATAAGTATATCCTGTGAAACACCTATATCAACTAATAACCCTGACGCACTTAGCACCCCTCAGGGTACAGAATATAGCGATAGCAATCTGAGTGAGATACACGAAGTAGAAATCAACTCAGCAGCTATATGTACACACGCACGCACACACACACACACACACACACACACACACACACACACACACACACACACACACACACACACACACAGTCACATGTACAATGCAGAAATTATGCCAAACAATAAAACTGCACTGGACTAGCAATACTAAGTACAGGTTGAGTATCCCATATCCAGATATTCCGAAATACGGAATATTCCGAAATACGGACTTTTTTGAGTGAGATAGTGAAACCTTTGTTTTTTGATGGCTCAATGTACACAAAATAAGATTTTACTTACCGATAAATCTATTTCTCGTAGTCCGTAGTGGATGCTGGGGACTCCGTCAGGACCATGGGGATTAGCGGCTCCGCAGGAGACAGGGCACAAAAATAAAGCTTTAGGATCAGGTGGTGTGCACTGGCTCCTCCCCCTATGACCCTCCTCCAAGCCTCAGTTAGGATACTGTGCCCGGACGAGCGTACACAATAAGGAAGGATTTTGAATCCCGGGTAAGACTCATACCAGCCACACCAATCACACCGTACAACTTGTGATCTGAACCCAGTTAACAGTATGACAAACGTAGGAGCCTCTGAACAGACGGCTCACAACAATAACAACCCGATTTTTTTGTAACAATAACTATGTACAAGTATTGCAGACAATCCGCACTTGGGATGGGCGCCCAGCATCCACTACGGACTACGAGAAATAGATTTATCGGTAAGTAAAATCTTATTTTCTCTGACGTCCTAGTGGATGCTGGGGACTCCGTCAGGACCATGGGGATTATACCAAAGCTCCCAAACGGGCGGGAGAGTGCGGATGACTCTGCAGCACCGAATGAGAGAACTCCAGGTCCTCTTTAGCCAGGGTATCAAATTTGTAGAATTTTACAAACGTGTTCTCCCCCGACCACGTAGCTGCTCGGCAGAGTTGTAATGCCGAGACCCCTCGGGCAGCCGCCCAGGATGAGCCCACCTTCCTTGTGGAATGGGCCTTGACAGATTTAGGCTGTGGCAGGCCTGCCACAGAATGTGCAAGTTGAATTGTGCTACATTAAGGTCCCACGCAATCGTCTGCTTAGAAGCAGGAGCACCCAGCTTGTTGGGTGCATACAGTATAAACAGCGAGTCAGATTTTCTGACTCCAGCCGTCCTTGAAATATATATTTTCAATGCCCTGACAACGTCCAGCAACTTGGAATCCTCCAAATCGCTAGTAGCCGCAGGCACCACAATAGGCTGGTTCAGGTGAAACGCTGACACCACCTTAGGCAGAAACTGAGGACGCTTCCGCAGTTCTGCCCTGTCCGAATGGAAAATCAGATATGGGCTTTTATACGATAAAGCCGCCAATTCTGACACTCTCCTGGCTGAAGCCAGGGCCAGTAGCATGGTTACTTTCCATGTAAGATATTTCAAATCCACCGATTTGAGTGGCTCAAACCAATGGGATTTGAGAAAATCCAAAACTACATTAAGGTCCCACGGAGCCACTGGGGGCACAACCGGGGCTGTATATGTAGTACTCCTTTTACAAAAGTCTGGACTTCAGGAACTGAAGCCAATTCTTTCTGGAAGAAAATCGACAGGGCCGAAATTTGAACCTTAATGGACCCCAATTTGAGGCCCATAGACAATCCTGTTTGCAGGAAATGTAGGAATCGACCCAATTGAAATTCCTCCGTGGGGGCCTTCCTGGCCTCACACCACGCAACATATTTTCTCCAAATGCGGTGATAATGTTGTGCAGTCACCTCCTTCCTGGCTTTTACCAGTGTAGGAATGACCTCTTCCGGAATGCCTTTTTCCCTTAGAATTCGGCGTTCAACCGCCATGCCGTCAAACGCAGCCGCGGTAAGTCTTGGAATAGACACGGTCCCTGCTGAAGCAGGTCCCGTCTTAGAGGTAGAGGCCACGGATCTTCCGTGAGCATCTCCTGAAGTTCCGGGTACCAAGTTCTTCTTGGCCAATCCGGAGCCACGAGTATCGTTCTTACTCCCCTTTGCCGTATAATTCTCAGTACTTTTGGTATGAGAGGCAGAGGAGGAAACACATACACTGACTGGAACACCCACGGTGTTACCAGAGCGTCCACAGCTATTGCCTGAGGGTCTCTTGACCTGGCGCAATACCTGTCCAGTTTTTTGTTGAGGCGAGACGCCGTCATATCCACCTTTGGTTTTTCCCAACGGTTCACAATCATGTGGAAGACTTCTGGATGAAGTCCCCACTCTCCCGGGTGTAGATCGTGTCTGCTGAGGAAGTCTGCTTCCCAGTTGTCCACTCCCGGAATGAACACTGCTGACAGTGCTATCACATGATCTTCCGCCCAGCGAAGAATCCTTGCAGCTTCTGCCATTGCTCTCCTGCTTCTTGTGCCGCCCTGTCTGTTTACGTGGGCGACTGCCGTGATGTTGTCCGACTGGATCAACACCGGCTGACCCTGAAGCAGGGGTTTTGCCAGGCTTAGAGCATTGTAAATCGCTCTTAGCTCCAGTATATTTATGTGAAGAGACATCTCCAGGCTTGACCATACTCCCTGGAAGTTTCTTCCCTGTGTGACCGCTCCCCAGCCTCTCAGACTGGCATCCGTGGTCACCAGGACCCAGTCCTGTATGCCGAATCTGCGGCCCTCTAACAGATGAGCACTCTGCAACCACCACAGAAGAGACACCCTTGTCCGTGGCGATAAGGTTATCCGCTGATGCATCTGCAGATGCGATCCGGACCATTTGTCCAGCAGATCCCACTGAAAAGTTCTTGCGTGAAATCTGCCGAATGGAATCGCTTCGTAAGAAGCCACCATTTTTCCCAGGACCCTTGTGCAATGATGCACTGACACTTTTCCTGGTTTTAGGAGGTTCCTGACTAGCTCGGATAACTCCCTGGCTTTCTTCTCCGGGAGAAACACCTTTTTCTGGACTGTGTCCAGAATCATCCCTAGGAACAGCAGACGTGTCGTCGGAAACAGCTGCGGTTTTGGAATATTTAGAATCCACCCGTGCTGTCGTAGAACTACTTGAGATAGTGCTACTCCGACCTCCAACTGTTCTCTGGACCTTGCCCTTATCAGGAGATCGTCCATTTTCTTTGAAGAAGAATCATCATTTCGGCCATTACCTTGGTAAGGACCCGGGGTGCCGTGGACAATCCAACCGGCAGCGTCTGAAACTGATAGTGACAGTTCTGTACCACGAACCTGAGGTACCCTTGGTGAGAAGGGCAAATTGGGACATGGAGGTAAGCATCTGTCCCGGGACACCATATAGTCCCCTTTTTCCTGGTTCGCTATCACTGCTCTGAGTGACTCCATCTTGATTTTAACCTTTTTATGTAAGTGTTCAAATATTTCAGATTTAGAATAGGTCTCACCGAGCCGTCTGGCTTCAGTACCACAATATAGTGTGGAATAATACCCCTTTCCTTGTTGTAGGAGGGGTACTTTGATTATCACCTGCTGGGAATACAGCTTGTGAATTGTTTCCACTACTGCCTCCCTGTCGGAGGGAGACGTTGGTAAAGCAGACTTCAGGAACCTGCGAGGGGGAGACGTCTCGAACTTCCAATCTGTACCCCTGGGATACTACTTGTAGGATCCAGGGGTCCACTTGCGAGTGAGCCCACTGCGTGCTGAAACTCTTGAGACGACCCCCCACCGCACCTGAGTCCGCTTGTACGGCCCCAGCGTCATGCTGAGGACTTGGCAGAAGCGGTGGAGGGCTTCTGTTCCTGGGAATGGGCTGCCTGCTGCAGTCTTCTTCCCTTTCCTCTATCCCATGGCAGATATGACTGGCCTTTTGACC
The DNA here is from genome assembly GCF_028390025.1 of Pseudophryne corroboree. Classification (NCBI taxonomy): domain Eukaryota; kingdom Metazoa; phylum Chordata; class Amphibia; order Anura; family Myobatrachidae; genus Pseudophryne; species Pseudophryne corroboree. Next base: position 402,223,011 of record NC_086446.1, read on the forward strand.
GCTTGCCCTTATGGGGACGAAAGGACTGAGGCTGAAAAGACGTTGTCTTTTTCTCCTTTATACGGCAATACTTCCATGTGCCGTTTGGAATCTGCATCACCTGACCACTGTCGTGTCCATAAACAACTTCTGGCAGATATGGACATCGCACTTACTCTTGATGCCAGAGTGCAAATATCCCTCTGTGCATCTCGCATATATAGAAATGCATCCTTTAAATGCTCTATAGTCAGTAAAATACTGTCCCTGTCAAGGGTATCAATATTTTCAGTCAGGGAATCCGACCAAGCCACCCCAGCGCTGCACATCCAGGCTGAGGCGATCGCTGGTCGCAGTATAACACCAGTATGTGTGTATATACTTTTTAGGATATTTTCCAGCCTCCTATCAGCTGGCTCCTTGAGGGCGGCCCTATCTGGAGACGGTACCGCCACTTGTTTTGATAAGCGTGTGAGCGCCTTATCCACCCTAAGGGGTGTTTCCCAACGCGCCCTAACTTCTGGCGGGAAAGGGTATACCGCCAATAATTTTCTATCGGGGGAAACCCACGCATCATCACACACTTCATTTAATTTATCTGATTCAGGAAAAACTACAGGTAGTTTTTTCACACTCCACAAAATACCCTTTTTTGTGGTACTTGTAGTATCAGAAATATGTAACACCTCCTTCATTGCCCTTAACAAGTAACGTGTGGCCCTAAAAGAAAAATACGTTTGTTTCTTCACCGTCGACACTGGAGTCAGTGTCCGTGTCTGTGTCGACCGACTGAGGTAAAAAGACGTTTTAACACCCCTGACGGTGTTTGAGACGCCTGGACAGGTACTAATTGGTTTGCCGGCCGTCTCATGTCGTCAACCGACCTTGCAGCGTGTTGACATTATCACGTAATTCCTTAAATAAGCCATCCATTCCGGCGTCGACTCCCTAGAGAGTGACATCACCATTACAGGCAATTGCTCCGCCTCCTCACCAACATCGTCCTCATACATGTCGACACACACGTACCGACACACAGCACACACACAGGGAATGCTCTGATAGAGGACAGGACCCCACTAGCCCTTTGGAGAGACAGAGGGAGAGTTTGCCAGCACACACCAAAACGCTATAATTATACAGGGACAACCTTTATATAAGTGTTTTTCCCTTATAGCATCTTAATATATATAATCATATCGCCAAATAAGTGCCCCCCCTCTCTGTTTTAACCCTGTTTCTGTAGTGCAGTGCAGGGGAGAGCCTGGGAGCCTTCCCACCAGCATTTCTGTGAGGGAAAATGGCGCTGTGTGCTGATGAGAATAGGCCCCGCCCCCTTTTTGGCGGGCTTCTTCTCACGTTTTTCTGAGACCTGGCAGGGGTTAAATACATCCATATAGCCCCAGGGGCTATATGTGATGTATCTTTTAGCCAGTATAGGTATTTCATTGCTGCCCAGGGCGCCCCCCACAGCGCCCTGCACCCTCAGTGACCGCTGGTGTGAAGTGTGTGACAACAGTGCTGTGCGCTACCTCATGAAGACTGAAAAGTCTTCTGCCGCCGGTTTCTGGACCTCTTCACTTTTCGGCATCTGCAAGGGGGTCGGCGGCGCGGCTCCGGGACCGGACTCCATGGCTGGGCCTGTGTTCGATCCCTCTGGAGCTAATGGTGTCCAGTAGCCTAAGAAGCCAATCCATCCTGCACGCAGGTGAGTTCACTTCTTCTCCCCTAAGTCCCTAGTTGCAGTGAGCCTGTTGCCAGCAGGACTCACTGTAAAATAAAAAACCTAAAAACTTTTTCTAAGCAGCTCTTTAGGAGAGCCACCTAGATTGCACCCTGCTCGGACGGGCACAAAAACCTAACTGAGGCTTGGAGGAGGGTCATAGGGGGAGGAGCCAGTGCACACCACCTGATCCTAAAGCTTTATTTTTGTGCCCTGTCTCCTGCGGAGCCGCTAATCCCCATGGTCCTGACGGAGTCCCCAGCATCCACTAGGACGTCAGAGAAACTTTGTTTAATACACAAAGTTATAAAAAATATTGTATTAAGTGACCTTTAAGCTGTGTGTATAAGGTGTACATAAAACATAAATGAATTGTGTGAATGTAGACACACTTTGTTTAATGCACAAAGTTATAAAAAAATATTGTCTAAAATGACCTTCAGGCTGTGTGTATAAGGTGTATATGAAACATAAATGTATTCTGTGCTTATAATTAGGTCCCATCACCATGAAATCTCATTATGGTATGCAATTATTCCAAAATACGGAAAAATCCGATATCCAAAATACCTCTGGCCCCAAGCATTTTGGATAAGGGATACTCAACCTGTAATACTAAGTAAAGCTATACAGAGTAATAGATATAGCAATGCACAGTAAAGACTGGATGTATATCACAGGTTACTTGTACTACATAACCCTGAAGTAATGTACTGTTTCTTAACTAATACCCCTTTTCCACCTACGTACCGTGTCCGATCCGGGATGTTTAACACGGCTACAACCCGTGTCGGCTCCCCCGTTTCCACTACACTTCGACACGGGTTATTCCCGTGTCTGATCTGTTTCCACCTAACCCGGGTAAGCTCTGTAAAAGCCTATTGCTGTCATTACAAATGGACATTTTACTGTCTCATCAAGATGATGTCATCAAAAGGACCAAAACAGAGGGGTGGGGCCTGCTCACAGCATTGCAGCAATGGACGCCGGTGCAGTAGCTGTGTCTAGCATGGAGTCGCAGACTGTTTGCAGTTTACTGCTGCTTTCTGCTACAGACAGCTTGATGCAGCTTTTCACCTTGTGCTACCTACTGCAGAGCTGGAGAAGGAGAGCTCAATTCTTTGCAGAGAGGGCTACCTATCGACGCAAATATTTGAAAAGGAGGAGAGCGCGTATATCATCCACTGTTGTTATTTCTCTCATAACAATGAACTGTACACCAAGCCGAAGAATGTGGATGAGAGATCGCAGACATGGGGAAGCATTCATGCAGACTATTCTAGCATATCAGGAGGAGCAGTGGATGGCAAACTTCAGGATGTCTCGCGCTACATTCGAGTATGTTTTGGAACTACTGTCCCCCGCAATAACCATGCAGACCACCAGGTTCCGTAAGCCCATTGAGCCAGCCAGGAGATTAGCGATTGCTCTCTGGTGGTATGCTACCCCTGGAGAGTATCGCACAGTTTCCAGTTTATTTGGAGTAGGGATTGGCACGGTCTGCAAGATTGTCTACCAGGTCACGCGGGCATTGCTGGATACCATGTACCATCGCTTTATTTCCTTGCCACAAGGACAGCGGCTAGATGAGACTATAAAAGGGTTTAAGAAGCGTGGCTACCCACAGTGTGCTGGTGCCATAGATGGGACCAACATCCCCATCATCGCCCCCCGTGACAACCCAGCAGACTATTACAATCGTAAGGGTTGGCATTCCATTGTTCTGCAAGCGGTAGTGGACCACAAATACTGGTAAGCACTGTTTCACTAATGTGTTTGAAATAGACTTGGCCTGTTTTATGATAATGCATAAACCTTTATTTTTAGTTTCACAGATGTCTTCATAGGGTGGCTCGGACGGTCACATGATGCAAGGGTTCTCGCCAACTCCAATCTTTACAGTATTGCTGAGGACAAGCTTGGTGGATGGCTTTTCCCTCGAGAGGTAAGATTATTTACTACTTAAACTGAAATGTTTGCCCATAAACCAATAGTCAAGTTTTACCCCTGTAATAATATTAATGTTTTATTAACAGAAATCGGTGATCGTACATGGTGTGGACATCCCGGTCCATCTCATTGGTGATGCAGCATACCCATTACAGCGCTGGCTAATGAAGGGCTACACCCAGCATGTTCACTTATCCCCCGAACAGACATCATATACCCATGCCCTAAGTTCGGCCCGTATGGCAGTGGAGAATGCGTTTGGGCGTTTAAAAGGACGCTGGCGCTGCCTCATGAAGAGGAATGATGTGGACTTGAAAATAATGCCAGATATAGTAGCGGCCTGCTGCATTCTCCATAACATATGTGAGATTCAAAAGGAAAACTTTCTCCCCGAGTGGAATATACATGATCATGGGGCGGGGGTCACTGTACATGATGCACCAGGCTTGGTGGGGGGGCATGACGCTGCCAGCGAGTGCATAAGGGCCACCATTGCAGCTAATCTTCAAACAATGTTGCAGTAGAGAAGACAGACAAGTTTTTGTGTGCAAACAATTTTTGTTTATTTCGATTTTCAGTTATAAAAATTTGGTTCAAAAGTTGTTATTATATTTTTTCTTTTAAACAGTTGGCACACATTTTCTGAGGTAACAATATAAAATATTTAAGTGCAAACATGTCACTGTAAAATTCCACATAACGCAAGGGGTCTTCAACATGTGTCCCTCCAGCTGTTGTGGAACAACATGTACCAGCATGTGTTGCTATGTGTTTCCACAACAGCTAGAGGGCCACATGGTGAAGACACCTGCCCTGAGGTAAAAGAGTAAAGTGCAAACAGGGCACTCTGTAAAAAAAAAAACCTAATGTTTAGTTTGGCAGGTATCGGGTTACCCCCAATATTTGGATCACACTGCCGCACATTTTCTGAGGTAACAATATAAAATATTTAAGTGCAAACATGACACTGTAAAATTCCACATAACGCAAGGGGTCTTCAACATGTGTCCCTCCAGCTGTTGTGGAACAACATGTACCAGCATGTGTTGCTATGTGTTTCCACAACAGCTAGAGGGCCACATGGTGAAGACACCTGCCCTGAGGTAAAAGAGTAAAGTGCAAACAGGGCACTCTGTAAAAAAAACACCCTAATGTTTGGTTTGGCAGGTATCAGGTTACCCCCAATATTTGGATCACTCTGCCGCACATTTCCTGAGGTAACAATATAAAAAGGTAGCCCCAATATCTGGATCCCACTGCCCATTTTCTGAGGTAACAATATAAAAGTTTAAAGTGCCAACAGGGCACTCTGTAAAATCAAAATAATGTTTGCATTTGTATGTATCAGGGTTGAGGATACAGTGCAAACAGAACCTTAAAACACAAACATTGTTTTATAACCCGCTGCTCTAAGGCAGTTGTCTATATACCCGAAATTCTGAGGATTGCGGGATTTGTGTTGGGGGATTTGAGGGAGGCTCATAGTTGTATGGACCATATGGGTGCTGTGGGTAGGCTGTGTCTTGCTGTTGTGTTTGTGTGGTATTCCCTATGGTACGTGCAAACGTGCGTTCAAAAAGTGTCATCTGCCTATCATGCATGGTCATTAACTGACTCATAAAAGTTTGATGCATTTCTTTTTCTGACGCAAGAAATCTCTCAAGCCGTGCATCTTCCTGGGCATTGAGCTCACTATCTGCCTCACGCAGGTGATCCACGATAATGGACTTCATTGCTTTGACCGTTTGTTCTGTTTTGTTCAGTTTCTTTTTCCGCTGTGGAACGTTGTAGACTGTGAAGGAGATGAAACAGAATGTAAGCAACAATATAAAAATAGCAGTGGTAGCATATACGTGTTTGTGGCCTTCTCCCACCTGCACACTAGCTATACTCTGCAACATTACCATGATTCTATAAAAAAATAGCAGTGGTAGCATATACGTGTTTGTGGCCTTCTCCCACCTGCACACTAGCTATACTCTGCAACATTACCATGCCTTTACATATAGGGACTGCTGCAACTGTATTTGTAATGGTAATACTTACTATTTGAGCGCAAAGTCGTGGTCTTGGGGGGTTGCGACGTCTCCGCCTGAGACTGTGGTACGTCCTCAATAGTGGCACTGATGGAATCATCATTGACGGTCGAGTCTTCGAAACTGCTGTCCGATATAAGCAGCGGGGATGATGGGCTGCATTGTGAGCTGGGAAGGCTGTGCTGTGTTTCGTCACAGTCCTCGTCGACTGACATCTGGCGACTGGCAGAGCTGGATGACGATAGTGCTATGGGATTTGTTATCGCAGTTTTGCCGAAGACACTATAGCATAGGTCATAATATGGCCATTCCATACGCCCAGCACCACTTTTCTTGCGGTTATGGTCGTGTACTTTGGTGAATTGTCTGCGTAGTGCCTTCAATTTGTTAACGACTTGTTGCTGGGTTTTTTGGATGCCCCTTTCTGCCAGCATAAGGGATATGTTCTTGTAGACGATAGCATCCTTAACTGTTCCAGTCACCTGCCTTCTTATTTCTTCCTCTCCCCGAATATTAAGCAGCTCTTTGATCTCTGTGTCTGACCAGGTATGGCTAGCCATGTTGCTGTGCTGGAGCTTCTGCTGCTGTATATTGTCTGTTTGTTTGGAAGCTGCTGCAATAAAAATATCTGTATGTACCCAGCGCGACTTCAGAGTGTTTTGTTTGCAAGCTGCCTCAATGCCTGCATGTGCCCAGCGTAGTGTTGTTTGCTGCTGCGGTGCCTGCATGTGCCCAGCGTGTCTCCCAGGGATGACATCATCTTCCAGTGCCCCAGAAGCAGCCAATCAGCGTCTCAGAGCGTTACTCGGGTCTGAAAACACGTGTAATGACCGTTTCCACTGCACCGCTATCCATGTCATTACCGTGTTCTACCCAGGTAAATAGCCGGGTTGGATTCCCGGGTCACTCAACCCGTGTTGACCCGTTTCCACCTACTAAAAATCCGTGTCGATGCGCGCCCCCGTGCAAAAACACGGGTAAAAACAGCTAGTGGAAAAGGGGTATAACACTGTCAACAGACATGTAGAATACTTAAGTGTCCTGTAAAATGCACATTGTTGATAATGCAGGCGGCTTTACAGAGGAGGCTTTGCCCATACAGTCCCAGGATCAGCTCAGCATGTGAAGATGGCGCCCAAACACTGACAGGGAGTGAGGGAGAGAGAGAGATGCAGCTCCAGGGCGGGAACATTTACTCTAAATGGCGCCCTGGGGCTGGGGGAGGGGCTACAGGTCAGAGCCTGATCCCCTTCTTAGACTTCACCACCAAGCACTGTGGGCCATAAAAAAAATAAGATTTTACTTACCGATAAATCTATTTCTCGTAGTCCGTAGTGGATGCTGGGGACTCCGTCAGGACCATGGGGAATAGCGGCTCCGCAGGAGACAGGGCACAAAAGCAAGCTTTTAGGATCACATGGTGTGTACTGGCTCCTCCCCCTATGACCCTCCTCCAAGCCTCAGTTAGGTACTGTGCCCGGACGAGCGTACACAATAAGGAAGGATCTTGAATCCCGGGTAAGACCCAAACCAGCCACACCAATCACACCGTACAACTTGTGATCTGAACCCAGTTAACAGTATGATAACAATGAAGTAGCCTCTAAAAAAGATGGCTCACAACAATAATAACCCGATTTTTGTAACAATAACTATGTACAAGTAATGCAGACAATCCGCACTTGGGATGGGCGCCCAGCATCCACTACGGACTACGAGAAATAGATTTATCGGTAAGTAAAATCTTATTTTCTCTAACGTCCTAGTGGATGCTGGGGACTCCGTCAGGACCATGGGGATTATACCAAAGCTCCCAAACGGGCGGGAGAGTGCGGGTGACTCTGCAGCACCGAATGAGAGAACTCCAGGTCCTCCTCAGCCAGGGTATCAAATTTGTAGAATTTTACAAACGTGTTCCCCCCTGACCACGTAGCTGCTCGGCAAAATTTTAAAGCCGAGACCCCCTCGGGCATCCGCCCAAGATGAGCCCACCTTCCTTGTGGAATGGGCATTGACAGATTTTGGCTGTGGCAGGCCTGCCACAGACTGTGCAAGCTGAATTGTACTACAAATCCAACGAGCAATAGTCTGCTTAGAAGCAGGAGCACCCATCTTTTGGGGTGCATACAATATAAACAGCAAGTCAGACTTTCTGACTCCAGCCGTCCTGGAAATATATATATATATATATATATATCTATTTTTAGGGCCCCGACAACGTCTAGCAACTTGGAGTCCTCCAAGTCCCAATATGTTGTTTCAGGCGAAACGCTGACACCACCTTAGGAAGAAACTGGGGACGAGTCCGCAGTTCTGCCCTGTCCGATATGGAAAAACAAATATGAGCTTTTTTTAAGACAAAGCCCCCAATTCTGACAATCGCCTGGCCGAGGCCAGGGCCACAACATGGTCCCTTTCCATGTGAGATATTTCAAATCCACAGATTTGATCTGCTCAAACCAATATGATTTGAGGAATCCCAACACTACGTTGAGATCCCACGGTGCCACTGGAGGCACACAAGGGGCTGTATATGCAATACTCCCTTGACAAACGTCTGGACTTCAGGAACTGAAGCCAATTTTTTCTGGAAGAAAATCTACAGGGCCGAAACTTGAACCTTAATGGACCCCAATTTGAGGCTCATAGACACTCCTGTTTTCAGGAAGTGCAGAAATCGACCTAGTTGAAATTTTTTCGTGGGGCCTTCCTGGCCTCACCCACGCAACATATTTTCACCACATGTGGTGATAACGTTGTGCGGTCACCTCCTTCCTGGCTTTGACCAGGGTAGGTATGACCTCTTCCGGAATGCCTTTTCCCTTAGGATCCGGTGTTCAACCGCCATGCCGTCAAACGCAGTCGCGGTAAGTCTTGGAACAGACAAGGTCCCTGCTGGAGCAGGTCCTTTCTTAGAGGCAGATGCCACAGTTCCTCTTGGAACAGACATGGTTCTTGCTGAAAGCAAATCCCATCTTAGCTCCCGAGGCCATTAGTCCTCTGTGAGCATCTCTTGAAGTTCCGGGTACCAAGTCCCTCTTGGCCAATCCGGAGCCACGAGTATAGTTCTTACTCCTCTACGTCTTATAATTCTCAATACCTTGGTTATGAGAAGCAGAAGAGGGAACACATACACCGACTGTTACACCCACGGTGTTACCAGGACGTCCACAGCTATCGCCTGAAGGTCTCGTGACCTGGCGCAATACCTGTCCCGTTTTTTGTTCGGGCGGGACGCCATCATTTCCACCTTTGGTCTTTCCCAACGGTTCACAATCATGCGGAAAACTTCCCGATGAAGTTCCCACTCTCCCGGGTGGAGGTCGTGCCTGCTGAGGAAGTCTGCTTCCCAGTCGTCCACTCCCGGAATGAACACTGCTGACAGTGCTATCACATGATTTTCCGTCTAGCGAAAAATCCTTGCAGTTTTGACCACAGCCCTCCTGCTTCTTGTGCCGCCCTATCTGTTTACGTGGGCGACTGCCGTGATGTTATCCCACTGGATCAATACCGGCTGACCTTGAAGCAGAGGCCTTGCTAAGCTTATAGCATTACAAATTTGCTCTTAGCTCCAGTATATTTATGTGGAGAGAATTCTCCAGACTTGATCACACTCCCTGGAAATTTTTTCCCTGTGTGACTGCTCCCCAGCCTCTCAGGCTGGCCTCCGTGGTTACCAGCATCCAATCCTGAATGCCGAATCTGCGGCCCTCTAGAAGATGAGCACTCTGTAATCACCACAGGAGAGACACCCTTGTCCTTGGATATAGGGTTATCCGCTGATGCATCTGAAGATGCGATCCGGACCATTTGTCCAGCAGATCCCACTGAAGAGTTCTTGCGTGAAATCTGCCGAATGGAAGCGCTTCGTAATAAGCCACCATTTTTTACCAGGACTCTTGTGCAATGATGCACTGACACTTTTCCTGGTTTTAGGAGGATCCCGATTAGCTCGGATAACTCCCTGGCTTTCTCCTCTGGGAGAAACACCCTTTTCCTGGACTGTGTCCAGAATCATCCCTAGGACCAGCAGACGTGTCGTCGGAACAACTGCGGTTTTGGAATATTTAGAATCCACCCGTGCTGTCGTAGAACTACTTGAGATAGTGCTACTCCGACCTCCAACTGTTCTCTGGACCTTGTTCTTATCAGGAGGTCGTCCATTTTCTTTGAAGACGAATCCTCATTTCGGTCATTACCTTGGTAAAGACCCGGGGTGCCTTGGACACTCCAACGGCATCGTCTGAAACTGATAGTGACAGTTCTGTACCACGAACCTGAGGTACCCTTGGTGAGAAAAGCAAATTTTGGGACATGGAGGTAAGCATCCCTGATGTCCCGGGACACCATATAGTCCCCTTGTTCCCAGTTCGCTATCACTGCTCTGAGTGACTCCATCTGGATTTGAACCCTTGTAAGTGTTCAAATTTTTCAGATTTAGAATCGGTCTCACCTAGCCTTCTGGCTTCAGTACCACCCTATAGTGTGGAACAATACCCCTTTCCTTGTTGTAGGAGGGGTAATTTTATTATCACCTGCTGGGAATACAGCTTGTGAATTGTTTTCAATACTGCCTCCCTGTCGGAGGGGGACATTGGTACAGCAGACTACAGGAACCTGCGAGGGGGGAAACGCCTCGACATTCCAATCTGTGCCCCTTTGATACTACTTGTAGGATCCAGGGGTCCTGTACGGTCCCAGCGTCATGCTGAGAACTTAGTAGAAGCGGTGGAGGGCTTCTGTTACTGGGAATGGACTGCCTGCTGCAGTCTTCTTCCCTTTCCTCTATCCCTGGGCAGATATCTTATAGGGACGAAAAGACTGAGGCTGAAAAGACGGTGTCTTTTTCTGCAGAGATGTGACTTAGGGTAAAAAACGGTGGATCTTCCAGCAGTTGCCGTGGCCACCAGGTCCCATGGACCGACCCCAAATAACTCCTCCCCTTTTATACGGCAATACATCTTTGTGCCGTTTGGAATCTGCATCCCCTGACCACTGTCGTGTCCATAAACATCTTCTTGCAGATATGGACATCGCATTTACTCTTGATGCCAGAGTGCAAATATCCCTCTGCGCATCTCGTATATATAGAAATGCATCCTTTAAATGCTCTATAGTCAATAAAATACTGTCCCTGTCAAGGGTATCAATATTTTTAGTCAGGGAATCCGACCAAGCCACCTCAGCTCTGCACATCCAGGCTGAGGCGATCGCTGGTCACAGTATAACACCAGCATGTGTGTGTATACTTTTTAGGATATTTTTCTGATAAGCATGTGAGCGCCTTATCCACCCTGAGGGGTGTTTCCCAATGCGCCTTAACTTCTGGCGGGAAAGGGTATACCGCCAATAATTTTCTATCGGGGGAAACCCACGCATCATCACACACTTCATTTAATTTATCTGATTCAGGAAAAACTACAGGTAGTTTTTTCACCTCACACATAATACCCTTCTTTGTGGTACTTGGAGTATCAGAAATATGTAACACCTCCTTCATTGCCCTGAACGTGTGGCCCTAAAGGAAAATACGTTTGTTTCTTCACCGTCGACACTGAAATCAGTGTCCGTGTCTGGGTCTATGTCGACCGACTGAGGTAAATGGGCGTTTTTACAAGCCCCTGACGGTGTCTGAGACGCCTGGACCGGTACTAATTTGTTCGCCGGCCGTCTCATGTCGTCAACCCACTTGCAGCGTGTTGACCTTATCACGTAATTCCATAAGTAAGCCATCCATTCCGGTGTCGACTCCCTAGAGAGTGACATCACCATTACAGGCAATTTGCTCCGCCTCCTCACCAACATTTTCCTCATACATGTCGACACACACGTACCGACATACAGCACACACATAGGGAATGCTCTGATAGAGGACAGGACCCACTAGCCCTTTGGGGAGACAGAGGGAGAGTTTGCCAGCACACACCAAAATGCTATAATTATACAGGGACAACCCTTATATAAGTGTTCCTCCCATATAGCATTTAATATATATGTATATCGCCAAATCAGTGCCCCCCCTCTCTGTTTTAACCCTGTTTCTGTAGTGCAGTGCAGGGGAGAGCCTGGGAGCCTTCCCCTCAGCCTTTCTGTGAGGGAAAATGGCGCTGTGTGCTGAGGAGAATAGGCCCCGCCCCCTTTTCGGCGGGCTTCTTCTCCGGAGATTGTGAAGTCTGGCAGGGGTTAAATACATCCATATAGCCTCAAGGGCTATATGTGATGTATTTTTCGCCATACAGGTATTCTACATTGCTGCCAGGGCGCCCCCCCCCCCCCGCGCCCTGCACCCTCCGTGATCGCTGTGGGAAGTGTGCTGACAGACAATGGCGCACAGCTGCAGTGCTGTGCGCTACCTGAGGAAGACTGAAAAGTCTTCTGCCGCCTGGTTCCGGACCTCTTCAATCTTCAGCATCTGCAAGGGGGTCAGCGGCGCGGCTCCGGGACGAACCCCAGGGCGAGACCTGTGTTCCGACTCCCTCTGAAGCTAATGGTGTCCAGTAGCCTAAGAATCCAATCCATCCTGCACGCAGGTGAGTTGAAATTCTCTCCCCTAAGTCCCTCGATGCAGTGAGCCTGTTGCCAGCAGGACTCACTGAAAATAAAGAACCTAAAAACTTTTTCTAAGCAACTCTTTAAGAGAGCCACCTAGATTGCACCCTTCTCGGACGGGCACAAAAACCTAACTGAGGCTTGGAGGAGGGTCATAGGGGGAGGAGCCAGTACACACCATGTGATCCTAAAAGCTTGCTTTTGTGCCCTGTCTCCTGCGGAGCCGCTATTCCCCATGGTCCTGACGGAGTCCCCAGCATCCACTAGGACGTTAGAGAAATGGTTTGTGGGTAAACCGACCTGTTCCCCCGCCCTGGTGGTCTAGTGGGGTCCCTGTACTGACACAGTGTCCACGCTAGAGCGCACGGCCCGCCTCCTATTGGCCGCGCCGGATCGCGATTTTTAGCAGGTCCAGCCTGGGGGCCCCTCTTACCTCCTCCCTAGATGCGGCCATGCGATCCCAGAGAGCTTCGGTGAGTGTGTGTGCCTGACCTGCCAAACCGGCGCCTCAGTGATTGACAGTCTGATGCCATTTTGGGGGTGGCGATGGCCTCCGTTTGTAAAAACGGAGGTGTGTTGTCGCCGTTTAGGGGGAGGGAAGAGGCCAGGGAACTCCGTTGTTAGACTGGGATTTCCTGGCCTCTGTGACAAGTGGCTTGTGGTGCCGCAAGCCGCCTGATGGTAATTTCAGTGATCTGATGCTGCATCCTAGTGCACAAGTCCGATCACTACTGCAGCAGGAGGCATCTGCTTGTAACACACACCTCCTGCTGCATCACCATACAGCGCTATCGCTGCAGCTTCCAAGGGAGCAGCAGTGATAGCAACTCCAACCACATCTGAATCAAGCTCACAATGCGGGTTAGATACAGTGTGGTCGGCAGGGACGTGCAGTCAGGGGAGGCAGTGCCTCCCCTGTCATTCCTGATGAAAATAATACAAAGAAGATGCTTATGACACATAATCTGTGTCATAAGAATCTTCTTTATATTATGTTAATGTTTTTAGATGTTAAATGGGTGTTTAAATGCACTTGTGCGGCACCGAGAACGGTGCCTCCCACTGGGCATTCTAATCGGGCAGTGGTAGGGGCTGGGCAGGGGGAGGGGCCAAGGAAGGTGGCCGAAAAGACCATTGAAAAATGTCATGAAGCGGCACCTGTGTAAGTGCCGCAGCGCCCCTGTCCCTGTGATTGGGCATTAGATAGAGCACTGACAGTGACTGCATCCGGCTGTCACTGTCAGTGCTGGACGAGGGAAGAAGGAGCGGCAGCGTCTTGTAGGTAGAGATCGAGATCTCTCTCTCTCCTCCCTCCCTCCCTCCTGGCGAGCTGTCATGCTGCTGCTTGTCAGAACTGAGCAGTGAGCAGGCAGAAGGGAGAGGGAGCCGGGCGGCAGTTTGCTTTGTAGTGACTGTATCCCCCACAGCAGTGATGTCCTCTTTGTCAGCCACAGCATGCAGGGGAGTCCTGGAAACTCCTGTGCTCTCATACCAACAGGCAGAAAAGTTCCTCTCCCTGCATGCACGGACTTCTGCTATCAGGGATAGCAGAAAAGGAAAGTAAAACGCTTTCCCTGTACTCGAGTTTCTCCCTCCCCCTATACAGGCTGAAGCACGGGAGTTCTCCTGTGTTCAGGGCTCATGGCTTGGTGAGTTAACTCTATGGGGTATATGCAATTGCCGGCGAATAGGCGGCAATTTTTCGCCCGTTTTTTAATTCTACACAATTCGACCGTCGAATTCAGGCAAATGGGTGCCGAAATTCAACATATTCAATAAAAAACGGATTCGACAGTCCCGCTGTCGAAAAACGGCCGATTTGACGGATTTTGATTAGATTTTTTAAAAACGGGGAAAACGGTAAAAAACCCGAAAAAAAATTGCGTGGGGTCCCCCCTCCAAAGCATAACCAGCCTCGGGCTCTTCGAGCCGGTCCTGGTTCTAAAAATCCGGGGGAAAAACTGACAGGGGATCCCCCATATTTTTAAAACCAGCACCGGGCTCTGCGCCTGGTGCTGGTGCAAAAAATACGGGGGACAAAAAGAGTAGGGGTCCCCCGTATTTTTTACACCAGCATCGGGCTCCACTAGCTGGGTAGATAATGCCACAGCCGGGGGTCACTTTTATACAGCGCCCTGCGGCCGTGGCATTAAATACGCAACTAGTCACCCCTGGCCGGGGTACCCTGGAGGAGTGGGAACCCCTTCAATCAAGGGGTCCCCCCCCAGCCACCCAAGGGCCAGGGGTGAAGCCCGAGGCTGTCCCCCCATCCAAGGGCTGCGGATGGGGGGCTGATAGCCTTTTGAAAAATGAAAGAATATTGTTTTTTCCAGTAGTACTACAAGTCCCAGCAAGCCTCCCCCGCAAGCTGGTACTTGGAGAACCACAAGTACCAGCATGCGGGAGAAAAACGGGCCCGCTGGTACCTGTAGTTCTACTGGAAAAAAAATACCCAAATAAAAACAGGAGACACACACCGCGAAAGTAAAACTTTATTTCACACCTGCCGACACACACATACTTACCTATGTTGACCCGCCGACTGGCACATCTCCAATGTCGCCGACGATCCGGGGTACCTGTGAATAAAATTATACTCACCTGATCCAGTGTCCAGATTATAATCCACGTACTTGGCAAAAAAAAAAAACGAACACCCGGACCAGGCGGGCTGAAAGGGGTCCCATGTTTACACATGGGACCCCTTTCCCCGAATGCAGAGACCCCCTATGACTACTGTCACAGAAAGGTCTCTTCAGCCAATCAGGAAGCGCCACTTCGTGGCACTCACCTGATTGGCTCTGCGCGTCTAAGATCAGACGCGCATTGCACAGCTCCCTCCATTACTTTCAATAGTGGGAACTTTGCGGTCAGCGGTGAGGTCACCCGCGGTTAGCCGCTGACCGCGGGTAACCCCACCGCTGACCGCAAAGTTCCCACCATTGAAACTAATGGAGGGAGCTGTGCGATGCGCTGTCTGCCAGCTCAGACGCGCATACAGCCAATCAGGAGAGTGCCACGAAGTGGCGCTTCCTGATTGGCTGAAGAGACCTTTCTGTGACAGTAGTCACAGGGGGTCTCTGCATTCGGGGAAAGGGGTCCCATGTGTAAACATGGGACCCCTTTCAGTCCGCCTGGTCCGGGTGTTCGGTTTTTTTTTTTGCCAAGTACGTGGATTAGAATCTGGACACTGGATCAGGTGAGTATAATTTAATTCACAGGTACCCCGGATCGTCGGCGACATTGGAGACGTGCCAGTCGGCGGGTCAACATAGGTAAGTATGTGTGTGTCGGCAGGTGTGAAATAAAGTTTTACTTTCACGGTGTGTGTCTCCTGTTTTTATTTGGGTATTTTTTTTTCAGTAGAACTACAGGTACCAGCGGGCCCGTTTTTTGTCCCGCATGCTGGTACTTGTGGTTCTCCAAGTACCAGCTTGCGGGGGAGGCTTGCTGGGACTTGTAGTACTACTGGAAAAAACAATATTCTTTCATTTTTTCAAAAGGCTATCAGCCCCCCATCCGCAGCCCTTGGATGGGGGGGACAGCCTCGGGCTTCACCCCTGGCCCTTGGGTGGCTGAAGGGGGGGACCCCTTGATTGAAGGGGTCCCCACTCCTCCAGGGTACCCCGGCCAGGGGTGACTAGTTGCGTATTTAATGCCACGGCCGCAGGGCGCTGTATAAAAGTGACCCCCGGCTGTGGCATTATCTACCCAGCTAGTGGAGCCCGATGCTGGTGAAAAAAATACGGGGGACCCCTACTCTTTTTGTCCCCCGTATTTTTTGCACCAGCTCCAGGCGCAGAGCCCGGTGCTGGTTTTAAAAATACGGGGGATCTCCTGTCAGTCTTTCCCCCGGATTTTTGGAACCAGGACCGGCTCGAAGAGCCCGAGGCTGGTTATGGTTTGGAGGGGGGACCCCACGCATTTTTTTTTCTGATTTTACCCCATTCCATTTAAAAAAATAAAAAAATAATATTTTTAAAAATATATAAATAATACTTGTGCCTCCTAAATAGACAAACCATGTACCTAATCCCTTCTAATATAAATAGATATGCTATTACCAATAAAAAAAAAACACAAAAAAAAACATGTTTTTAATTTTTTTTATTAGATTCCGCCAGCAAAGTGTGGCGGATTGAAAATGACGAATTTACTGTCTAAAAGCACTGTTGTCGAATTTACAATCTTCAATTGAATATACTTTTGTCGAATTGCCGCATTTGTACCATTGCAGAAATGTCGAATTTGACAAATGTCGAATTTCTAAAAGTCGAATTTTGAAAGTCCGTTTTTTTGACGAAAAGTACTGAATTGCATTGTCGAATTTTCTTTTTGGCGAAAATGTCCCGTTTTTCGACATTTTCGGGAATTCGACCGCAATTGCATATACCCCTATGAAACCAATGTTATACAAAGCAATTGCTCATGTGTATATTCTCAATGTGTATTTTACCAGAGCTATATAACAAACGAAATGGCTGCACTCAGAGACTGCTGAGTGTAAAGCAATGCTACTTTATTCTGCTGAGTGTAAAGAAATGCTGCTTTATTCTGCTGAGTGTAAAGAAATGCTGCTTTATTAATAAAGCAGCATTTCTTCACACTAAGCAGTCTCGGAGTGCCGCCATTTCGTTTGCTATATCGGATTCACTCCTCGGATGGCACCTGAGCATTATCACGTGGATTTCGAAGGGCAAGTGCAGGGACCTCATCTGTCTATATATATATATATATATATTGTAGAAGAGCTGGCACTCACCCTAAGTATATGGCTCCGGTGCCCTCTGGAATAATAAATATACGGCAGATAGAGACATGCAGCGGCACTCAGAGACTGATCCAAGTTGATAACGTGCAAACAGTAACTTTAATCCATAAGAAACATAGTGAGGTGACCAACGTTTCGGGGCACTAACGCCCCTTTGTCAAGGTATCACCTTGACAAAGGGGCGTTAGTGCCCCGAAACGTTGGTCATCCCACTTTGTTTCTTATGGATTAAAGTTACTGTTTGCACGTTATCAACTTGGATCAGTCTCTGAGTGCCGCTGCATGTCTCTATCTGCCGTATATATATATATATATATATATATATATATATATATATATTAGGGCTGCTCCCTGAAATTTCCCGAGCTGGTTTTCCATCCCAATCCGCCCCTGGCTGTATCATTCATATAAATGTCTCTGTCTATAAAATATATATACGTTCTAAAACTACATAGCATATATCTGGAAACCCCCTCTTAGAAATCCTGCATTGGCCCCTGCTCTGTCAGCGCACGCAGACCACTGTGCTCCCCCGTCCTCTCTTTCCCCGTATGTCTCACGGTGTCTCCACTGCCGACACAGTCAGTACACACCAACCCCTATGCTCCCTGTCCTACTTTACCCGTGTATCTAGCTATCTATTCTGTCTGCCATAGTGTATAAAAAGGGGACACTGTCTGCTGTAATGTGTAAAAAGGGGACACTGTCTGTCGTAATGTGTAAAAAGGGGACACTGTCTGCTGTAATGTGTAAAAAGG
Organism: Pseudophryne corroboree; assembly: GCF_028390025.1. Classification (NCBI taxonomy): domain Eukaryota; kingdom Metazoa; phylum Chordata; class Amphibia; order Anura; family Myobatrachidae; genus Pseudophryne; species Pseudophryne corroboree. The sequence goes on from NC_086446.1 coordinate 402,240,777, forward strand.
GGACACTGCCGTAATGTGTAAAAAAGGGGACGCTGTCTGCCGTAATGTGTAAAAAGGGGGACGCAGTCTGCCGTAATGTGTAAAAACGGGGACGCTGGCTGCCGGGGTGGTCTTCTGTTTGCCGGCGGTCGGGCTCCCGGCGCTCAGTATACCGGCGCCGGGAGCCCGACAGCCGGCATACCGACAATTATTTTCCCTCGTGGGGGTCCACGACCCCCATAGAGGGAGAATAAAATAGTGTGGCGCGCGTAGCGCGCCACCGTGCCCGTAGCGTGGCGAGCGCAGCGAGCCCGCAAGGGGCTCATTTGCGCTCGCCAAGCTGTCGGTAAGCCGGCGGTCGGGCTCCCGGCGCCGGGATGCTGGTCGCCGGGAGCCCGACCGCCGGCCAGCCGTAGTGAACCCGGCTGCCGTAATGTGTAAAAAGGGGAACGCTGCCTGCCGTAATGTGTAAAAAGAGGAACGCAGTCTGCAGTACTGTATAAAAAGGGGACACTGTCTGCTGTAATGTGTAAAAAGGGGACACTGTCTGCCGTACTGTGTAAAAAGGGGGACGCTGGCTGCCGTACTGTGTAAAAAAGGGAACGCTGTGTGCCGTACTGTGTAAAAAGGGGACGCGGTCTGCCGTAATGTGTAAAAAGGGGCCGCTATCTGCCATAATGTGTAAAAAGGGGGGCTGGCTGCAGTAATGTGTAAAAAGGGGACGCTGTCTGCCATAATGTGTAAAAAGGGGGCCTGTCTGCCATAATGTGTAAAAGGGGCTCTACCTGGTGTAGTGGCGCTACTGTGCGGCGTAATTTGAATAATGGAGACTACTGTGCACCGTTATATGAATTGGTATTATTTTGTAGCCACACCCCTTCCCCATGAAGCCATGCCCCTATATTTTTTGCGCGCGCCTATGGCGCTCACTGTCCCTCTTTTACATAAGGTGGAGGGCGCCACTGCCATTTCTTGCACACAGCGCTAAAATGTCTAGTTACAGCACTGCCCGGTGTTCCCACTTCCTCTGTGTGTGTGTCCTAATGTCCCCACAGCCAGCTGGGTCAGGTCAGATGGTGTCTGCCGGCACTGTCAGCAGTGGATTACAGAGTTGTTTGCTACTTGTTTATAGGTCCCCAGTGTCCCCGCACCCTACCTGGATCCTCTCGTTACACTGCATAATCGCCGGGTGTCCAGGTGAGCGCTGGTCAGGGGTCCAGGTGAGCAGGGAGTGCCATGGAGGGGAGGATCATGGATCCATGAAAGGACTTTCTGGCAGCGGGGATCAGTACAGTCACTGGGAGTCCCGCAGGCTGAGAGGGATTGCTGTAAATGCAGTACGCTGCTGCTAGGTCTGCTTGGCAGCATGAGATAGGCAGGTCTGCAGGCACAGTGACCCCTGCTGAGTCTGCCCACCTGACAGGGACCTTGCGGGGAAATAGCGGGAAGGGATCTGAAAAGATCCCTCACCTGCACAAGCTGCCGCATCAGGGACAGCAACAGAAACTGGTAACTGCTTGGGGGTGGTAGTGGGCATCAGCATAGCAGTGCTATGGGTCATTGGCAGGACTCGGCGAACATTATGACTGCAGTGCCTCACCATCTACTGACCTCACCGCACGCCACTGGTGGTCGGGTACAGTGTGGGTTACAGTGCAGCTTACATCGCGGGTCAGATACAGTGCGAGTTGGATACAGTGTGGGTCGATTACAGTGCAGGTTACAGTGTAGATTGGATACAGTGCAGGCAGGGGCGGATTGGGAACTAAAAGTGGCCCTGGAAAATTTTCTAGAAGTGGCCCCATGTGGGCGACAACAAATCAATGCTAGGCGGAGCCAACACTAAAGTAGGCGGGATCAGTACACAGGGCCATAAATATGGGTTGCGAGCAATGCCATCGCAAAAGGGCCTTGGGGGCAGCACCGTTACTGTGCCTTAGATGTACTTAGAATTTAAACTTTTTTTTTTTTCCATGTGCCTCCAGACCTGCACTGCACTGTAAATATATGTCTTGTAAAATCTAAGATCCTATGCAGGAAATTCAAATTGTGTGCTCATTTAACACTAGTACAACCGCCAGCTCCCTGGTGTACGATAGATCGTAAGGTGCTTTTGCACCTTATGATCTAACATACGATATGCAATTGACCCCTACCCGTATCGACTGATCCAGTGCCGTAACTAGGTATTTTAGTGCTGTGTGCAAGAAACGGCATTGGTGTCTCACCACATGCAAAACATGGGCAGTGCGCGCCGCAGGCGCGCGCAAAAAATAATAAGATTTTAAACCTACCAGTAAATCTTTTTCTCGTAGTCCGTAGAGGATGCTGGGGACTCCGTAAGGACCATGGGATAGACTGGCTCCGCAGGAGACATGGGCACTCCAAGAAAGACTTTGGATCTGGGTGTGCACTGGCTCCTCCCTCTATGCCCCTCCTCCAGACCTCAGTTAGAGAAACTGTGCCCAGAGGAGACGGACAGTACGAGGAAAGGATTTTAGTTAATCCAAGGGCAAGATTCATACCAGCCACACCAATCACACCGTATAACTTGTGATATACTATCTAGTTAACAGTATGAAAAAACAACATAGCATCGGTCCAAAACCGATGAAACTATAACATAACCCTTATGTAAGCAATAACTATATACAAGTCTTGCAGAAGTAGTCCGCACTTGGGACGGGCGCCCAGTATCCTCTACGGACTACGAGAAAAAGATTTACCGGTAGGTTTAAAATCTTATTTTCTCTAACGTCCTAGAGGATGCTGGGGACTCCGTAAGGACCATGGGGATTATACCAAAGCTCCCAAACAGGCGGGAGAGTGCGGATGACTCTGCAGTACCGATTGAGCAAACAGGAGGTCCTCCTCAGCCAGGGTATCAAACTTATAGAACTTTGCAAAGGTGTTTGACCCCGACCAAGTAGCAGCTCGGCACAGCTGTAGTGCCGAGACCCCTCGGCCAGCCGCCCAAGAAGAGCCCACCTTCCTAGTGGAATGGGCCTTAACCGATTTTGGTAACGGCAATCCTGCCATAGAATGCGCCTGCTGAATCGTGTTACAGATCCAGCGAGCAATAGTCTGCTTTGAAGCGGGAGCTGCATACAGGACAAACAGTGCTTCTGTTTTCCTGACTCTAGCCGTTCTGGCCACGTAAATTTTCAAATCCCTGACCACATCAAGGGACTCGGAATCCTCCAAGTCACGCGTAGCCACAGGCACGACAATAGGTTGATTCATATGAAAAGATGAGACCACTTTAGGTAGGAATTGAGGACGGGTCCGCAATTCCGCCCTATCCATATGGAAAACCAGATAGGGGCTTTTATGTGATAAAGCCGCTAATTCCGAAACTCGCCTAGCCGAAGCCAAGGCTAACAACATGACCACCTTCCAAATGAGATATTTCAACTCCACCGTTTTAAGTGGTTCAAACCAATGTGACTTAAGATAACTTAACACCACGTTAAGGTCCCAAGGCGCCACCGGAGGTACAAAAGTTGGCTGAATATGCAGTACACCCTTCACAAACGTAAAATGGATAAGGCCGAAATCTGAACCTTAATAGATCCTAATTTTAGGCCCAAATTCACTCCAGTTTGTAGGAAGTGAAGAAAACGGCCCAGATGGAATTCTTGCGTAGGAGCATTCCTGGCCCCACACCAAGAAACATATTTTCGCCATATTCGGTGATAATGTTTTGATGTCACGTCCTTCCTAGCCTTTATTAGTGTAGGAATGACCTCATCCGGAATACATTTTTCCGCTATGATCCGGTGTTCAACCGCCATGCCGCCAAACGCAGCTGCGGTAAGTCTTGGAACAGACAGGGCCCTGTTGCAACAGATCCTGTCTTAGAGGAAGAGGCCACGGATCTTCTGTGAGCATCTCCTGCAGATCCGGATACCAGGTCCTTTGTGGCCAATCTGGAACAATGAGGATTGTTCTCACTCCTCTTTTTTATTATTATTCTCAACACCTTGGGTATGAGAGGAAGAGGAGGAAATACATAGACCGACCGTAACACCCACGGTGTCACTAGGGCATCCACAGCTACCGCCTGAGGGTCTCTTGACCGGGCGCAATACCTTTGTAGCTTTTTGTTGAGACGGAACGCCATCATGTCTATTTGGGGCAGTCCCCAATGACTTGCAATCTGCGCGAAGACTTCCTGATGAAGTCCCCACTCTCCCGGATGTAGGTCGTGTCTGCTGAGGAAGTCTGCTTCCCAGTTGTCCACTCCCGGAATGAACACTGCTGACAGTGCGCTTACATGATTCTCCGCCCAGCGAAGAATTCTGGTGGCTTCCGCCATTGCCACTCTGCTCCTTGTGCCGCCTTGGCGGTTTACATGAGCTGCTGCAGTGACGTTGTCTGACTGGATCAGAACTGGTTGGTCGCGAAGTAATGCCTCCGCTTGACGTAGGGCGTTGTATATGGCCCTCAGTTCCAGGATGTTGATGTGGAGACAAGTCTCTTGACTTGACCAAAGACCATGAAAATTTCTTCCCTGTGTGACTGCTCCCCAACCTCGGAGGCTCGCGTCCGTGGTCACCAGGATCCAGTCCTGAATGCCGAACCTGCGGCCCTCTAGGAGGTGAGCACTCTGCAGCCACCACAGGAGAGATACCCTGGCTCTGGGGGACAGGGTGATCCGCTGATGAATTTGTAGATGTGACCCGGAACACTTGTCCAGTAGGTCCCATTGGAAAGTCCTCGCATGGAACCTGCCGAAGGGAGTGGCTTCGTATGATGCCACCATCTTTTCCAGGACTCGAGTGCAGTGATGCCTTGACACCTGTTTTGGCTTAAATAAGTTCCTGACCAGAGTCATGAGTTCTTGAGCTTTTCTGTCGGAAGAAAAACCTTTTTCTGGTCTGTGTCCAGAATCATGGCCATGAAGGTCAAACGAGACGTAGGATTCAGCTGCGACTTTGGAATATTGAGAATCCAGCCGTGTTGCTGTAACACCTTCAGTGAAAGTGATACGCTGTTCAGCAACTTCTCCCGTGATCTCGCTTTTATGAGGAGATCGTCCAAGTATGGGATAATTGTGACACCCTGCTTGCGCAGGAGCACCATCATCTCCGCCATTACCTTGGTGAAAATCCTCGGGGCCGTGGAAAGCCCAAATGCAACGTCTGAAATTGGTAATGACAATCCTGTACCGCAAATCTCAGGTACGCCTGATGAGGAGGATATATGGGAACATGCAGGTATGCATCCTTTATGTCTAGAGATACCATAAAATCTCCCCCTTCCAGGCTGGCGATGACCGCTCTGAGCGATTCCATTTTGAACTTGAACCGTTTTAAGTAAAGGTTCAGGGATTTTAAATTCAAAATGGGTCTGACCGAACCGTCCGGTTTCGGGACCACAAACAGAGTTGAGTAGTATCCCTTCCCTCTTTGAAGCAGGGGAACCTCGACCACCACTTGTTGAAGACAAAATTTGTGAATCGCATGTAACACTATCTCCCTTTCTAGGGGAGAAGTCGGTAGCGCCGATTTGAAAAACCGGTGAGGGGGCACCTCTTCGAGTCCAGCTTGTATCCCTGAGAAACAATTTCTATTGCCCAGGGATCCACCTATGAGTGAACCAAGATGTGGCTGAAAAGTCGAAGACGTGCCCCCACTGGAGCGGACTCCCTCAGGGGAGCCCCAGCGTCATGCGGTGGATTTTGCAGAGGCCGGGGAGGACTTCTGTTCCTGGGAACTAGCTGTGTTATGCAGCTTTTTCCCTCTGCCAAGAAAGGACGATCCACGTACTCTTTTGCTTTTATTTGAACGAAAGGACTGCATTTGATAATGAGGCGCTTTCTTAGGTTGTGAGGGAACATAAGGCAAAAAATTTGATTTACCTGCCGTAGCTGTGGAGACGAGGTCCGAGAGGCCTTCTCCAAATAATTCCTCACCCTTGTAAGGTAAAAACTCCATATGCCTCTTTGAGTCGGCATCACCTGTCCACTGTCGGGTCCATAAGACTCGCCTAGCAGAAATAGACATAGCGTTTATTCTGGAACCCAGTAAACTAATGTCTCTTTGAGCATCCGTCATATATAAGACAGCATCTTTTATATGCCCTAGGGTCATTAAAATGGTATCCTTATCTAGGGTCTCAATTTCCACTGATAAGGAATCTGTCCATGCTGCTACAGCACTACAAACCCAGGCCGACGCAATTGCCGGTCTGAGTATCGTACCAGAATGTGTGTAAATGGACTTCAAGGTAACCTCCTGCTTGCGGTCAGCAGGATCCTTGAGGGTAGCCGTATCTTGGGATGGCAGCGCTATCTTTTTTGATAAGCGCGTTAATGCTTTGTCTACCATAGGGGAGGATTCCCACCGTATTCTGTCCCTTGGCGGGAAAGGATACGCCATAAGAATCCTTTTGGGAATCTGCAGTTTTTTGTCTGGAGTTTCCCAAGCTTTTTCGCATAATTCGTTCAGCTCATGTAAGGATGGAAAGGTGACCTCAGGCTTCTTTCCTTTATACATGTGTACCCTCGTGTCAGGTACAGGGGGTTCCTCTGTGATATGCAAACCATCTTTTATTGCAATAATCATATATCGAATACATTTAGCCACCTTTGGCTGTAATTTTGCATCATCGTAGTCGACACTGGAGTCTGAATCCGTGTCGGTATCTGTGTCAACTATTTGGGATAGTGTGCGCTTCTGAGACCCCGAAGGTCCCGGCGACATTGGGACAGACATGGTTTGACTCCCTGACTGTTCCCTAGCCTCAGCTTTGTGTAATCTTTTGTGCAATAAATTTACATTAGCACTTAAGACATTCCACATATCCATCCAGTCAGGTGTCGGCGCTGCCGACGGAAACCTTACATTCATACACTCCCCCTCCTCCTTAGGTGAGCCTTCAACCTCAGACATGTCGACACACGCGTACCGACACACCACACACACACACACACACACACAGGGAAGCTCTTTTCTGAAGACAGGTTCCCCACCAGGCCCTTTGGAGAGACAGAGAGAGAGTATGCCAGCACACACCACAGCGCTATATGACCCAGGAAAAATACAGAATGTTTACCCAGTAGCGCCTTTATGTATGTATATGTGCCAATTATGTGCCCCCCCCTCTTGAAAACCCTCTGTCACCGTGAGTAAGCAGGGGAGAGTCCGGGGAGCTTCCTCTCAGCGCTGTGCTGTGTAGAAAATGGCGCTGGTGAGTGCTGAGGGAGAAGCCCCGCCCCCTCGGCGGCGGGCTTCTGTCCCGCTCAAAATTCTTAAAAACATGGCGGGGGCTCTTTATATACATGTACAGTGCCCAGCTGTACATGTATATATGTACTTTTGCCACATGAGAGGTTTATATTGCTGCCCAGGGCGCCCCCCCTGCGCCCTGCACCCTTACAGTGATAGATGTGTGTGAGGTGAATGGGAGCAATGGCGCACAGCTTCACTGCTGTGCGTTACCTCTATGAAGATCAAGATGTCTTCTGCCGCCTCTGAAGTCTTCTTTTCTTCTCATACTCACCCGGCTTCTATCTTCCGGCTCTGCGAGTAGGACGGCGGCGCGGCTCTGGGACGGACGGCGAGGGTGAGACCTGCGTACCAATCCCTCTGGAGCTAATGGTGTCCAGTAGCCTAAGAAACAGAGCCTTGAAACTCAGAGAAGTAGGTTTGTTTCTCTCTCCTCAGTCCCTCGATGCAGGGAGTCTGTTGCCAGCAGGCTCCCTGAAAATAATAAACCTAACTAAAATACTTTCTGACAGGAAACTCAGGAGAGCTCCCTGAAAAGCACCCAGTCTCCACTGGGCACAGTATCAAACTGAGGTCTGGAGGAGGGGCATAGAGGGAGGAGCCAGTGCACACCCAGATCCAAAGTCTTTCTTGGAGTGCCCATGTCTCCTGCGGAGCCCGTCTATCCCATGGTCCTTACGGAGTCCCCAGCATCCTCTAGGACGTTAGAGAAATAGGGTGTGGCTTCATGGGGAAGGGGTGCGGCCACAAAATAATTCCAATTCATACTACGGTGCACAGTAGTCTCCATTATTCAAATTATGCCGCACAGTAGCGCCACTACACCAGGTAGAGCCCCTTTTACACATTACGGCAGACAGCATCCACCTTTTTACACATTACGGCCGACAGAGTCCCCTTTTTACACATTACGGCGACAGCGCCTTTTTTTTTTTACACAATACGGCAGACAGCACCTCCTTTTTACACATTACGGTAGACAGCGTCCCCTTTTTACACATTACGGCAGACAGCGTCCCCCGTTTTACACATTACGGCAGACAGCGTCCCCTTTTTACACATTACGGCAGACAGAATAGACGGACAGACAGACAGATAGATACTTACCATCTCTCCGCTGGCTCAGGCAGTCAGGATCCTGCTACCAATTACATAGCGCTACTGCGGCTCCAGTCCCCCTCCCTCCTCCTCCTCCGGGTCCTCCCCTGACGCTGCTCCTCTCCTCTTCTCCTCCGGCGCACGCAGCACAGGCGGCTTGTAATGAGTCAATTTGACTCATTACAAGCCGCTGATATAGTTGCTTGCCATTGCGCCCTCAGGGCGACTGCGTTGTGTGCCAGCTACGGCTCTGGACTGATCATATGTGCAGCACATATGATCAGTTGATGCAACATGCGACCAGCGGGGATGAGCATTGCATCGTAATCGCACCCAAAATATGCACGATGTGCATACAATGGTTCGATCCACGTGTCAATATCATGTACACGATATCGACCTAGTATGTGGCCAGCATTCCTCTGCACCGATGACCTGTAATTCACTGTGCTGTAATGAATAGGATATCCTATCCGGTAACGCATATGTTGCAGCCTCAGGGTATCCACATAACCAAAATATTGACAGGGCGCAGCAAAAAATATGGGGTTGTGGCCACAGAATAGTTCCAATTCACATTACACCGCATAGTAGCATTTGTTATTCACATTACAGCGCACAGCGGCATCACATTAGTCAAATTACAGCGCACATCAGTGCGACATTATTCACATTACAGCACACAGCGACGTCCTTTGTTCACATTACAGCACAAAGCAGTGTCATATTACAGCGCTCAGTGGCATCTGTTCCTCACATAACAATACCCAGCGCGTCCGTTACTCACATAACAATGCCCAGCGGCATCTGTTACTCACATAACAATGCCCAGCGGCGTCCGTTACTCACATAACAATGCCCAGTGGTGTCCGTTACTTACATAACAGTGCCCAGCGGCATCCTTTACTTACATAACAATGCCCAGCGGTGTCCGTTACTTACATAACAATGCCCAGCGGTGTTCGTTACTCACTTTACACCCCCGAGCGCTGTCCTTTACATTACAGCGCACAGTGGCGTCACATTACAGGGCACAGCGACGTCCGTTGTTCACATTACAGAACACAGCTGTGTCACATTATTCACATTACAGGGCACAGCGCGTCACATTACAGCGCACATCGGCATCCATTACTCACATTACAATGCCCAGCATTGTCCGTTGCTCACATTACACCGCCCAACGTTGTCCGTTACACACATTATACGCACATTACACCGCCCAGCGTTGTCCGTTACGCACATTACTCCGCCCAGCGTTGTCCGTTACGCACATTACACAGCCCAGCGTTGTCCGTTACGCACATTACACAGCCCAGCGTTGTCTGTTACGCACATTACACCGCCCAGCGTTGTCCGTTACGCACATTACACCGCCCAGCGCTGTCCGTTACGCACATTACACCGCCCAGCGTTGTCCGTTACGCACATTACACCGCCCAGCGTTGTCCATTATGCATATTACACCGCCCAGAATTGTCCGTTACGCACATTACACCGCCCAGCGTTGTCCGTTACGCACATTACATCGCCCAGCATTGTCCATTATGCACATTACACCGCCCAGCATTGTCCATTACGCACATTACACCGCCCAGCGTTGTCCGTTACACACATTATAGCGCACAGCGACGTCTGTTACTCACACTATACCTCACAGTGGCGTCCGTTGTTCACATTACAGAACACAGCAGTGTCACATTATTCACATTACAGTGCACAGCAGCGTCACATTACAGCGCACATCGGCATCCGTTACTCACATTACAATGCCCAGCGTTGTCCGTTACGCACATTACACCAGCCAGCGTTGTCCGTTACGCACATTACAGCTGGAGCTGGATTTGGGGGTCATTCCGAGTTGATCGCTAGCTGTCGTTGTTCGCAGCGCAGCGATCAGGCTAAAAATGGCCATTTCTGCGCATGCGTTGATAAAGCTAACTATTTATCTTATAACATTCACAATAATGGGTAAGAGACACAGTACGCAATTGGCGTATGAGGTACCGTAAGGGTACGCACTTAGCGTAGCATACGCTCAGCCGTGATCGAGACGCACATGCGACACGCTCGCTCACAGCTTAATGCGTGGTGTCGAGCACGCTATAGGCGGGCGACTACCGTAATGCTACGCTACCAGCGTAGCGGACGCTCGAGTCCACGGGGAGAACACGAGCGGCACAGACGCTCACGGGATGACAATCAGTAAACCTTGAATGTAACACGCAGAAAGGATACTCTTATGCTGTAAACCTTGTACTGAAATACTGTAGCGATATAACGCTGTTTAACCTTGTTAATGCTAACGCTGCTTGAGCGTTTGAGACGCTCCTATTACCTTCTGCAATATAATAAACACACGATATCTGCTAAGGTTCCAACACCTTTACTAACAAGCTTTTAGTTATATTAAAAAGGGGAAACAGTTTACAAGTCATACACTACAAGCTAACATATAATTCTAACAGAATATCTAGACAGAAATATACAATAGCGTCACAAACTTATACTATAACAGAGAGAGAGGGAATGGCCAATACAAACAGAGAATAAGTTGATTACAGAGAATTACTTACACACACTGGGAATGATCGCTGCGCAGCTTTCTGGTACCAGCTCCAAGTTAGTCAAGATGAAAACCGTTTGTGGAGAGTGAGAGAGCTGCCCAGGCTGGCTGATCTTATATACACTGTGTACAGTACACTACAAAGGGACCTATAATCTCATTGTTCATTGGACACAGGAATGTCTCCTCGCATCATAACAAAAGGTCATAGGTTAGTTTGAACAGGTGGGCTGCGACTATATCAAACTGCTCAGGTGGGAGGGAATCTGAAGATTCCCGCCGCATGGGTAATGAATCGCAAATATAGTGAATGTCCAGAAAATACTAATGGCCATAACTATACGCAGGAGCGATTAATCTTTACCTAACCAGCACCGGATTGTTTCTAATAAAATGTTCTTTAGTTAGGTACCAGACACAGCTGTTCAAACCCTGTCTGACCCTTCGTACAATACAAAGAGGAATTCCTCTGTCCAGCGACCATCTACATTAAACAAACTTACAGTCATTATTAAGGGGAACATTATCTATAAAACATACTATTTGGTTTTATTATTTAACGATTGAGTCGCCCGCTAGACGCACACAAACTCTACCGTAAATGCACATACCACGCGCTCGAGCGCATGGCCGAGGCGCCATCACGCGGCTGCGAGTATCCGCACGCACGGGAGAGAATGTGCACGTGCAGCAGGCACGTGCATGGGGTGGATATATGGCAACGTGTAGCATGATATTTTTTCGACTTTGACAGTCCACCCTTTGGCAGTCATCAATAACTGCCACTTCCTAAAACAGTTCAAAAAAGAAAAATATATGTCATATGTAAATACATTTCTATGATTAGGTAAGGGAGAAGAGGATCAGGTGGGAAAAAGGTATGACCTAGTGAGATAGTAGAAGCATGTGTGTATGAATCCATGTTTGAGGGGTCATGTATCATCGTGCCGTACGTGTTTTAGATCAAGCTTCGAGGTATTGCGAAGTATACTTTTGAATTCCTTCTTATCCCGTATCAAGGGTCTGTGGATGGGCTGTCAAACTTTACCAAGCTCTTTTCGGCTTTTAGTTGTAACAAAATGGGGGAGCACATTTTAGTTGATGATACATGATTGGGGGGATATGTGAGTGCTGATATCTGTGCCTATATTCCCTATTGACTATGTGTGTCATTACCTGAAGATTGTAGAAATGAAGATAAGAAGCAATTATGGTAAATGCAGTCATAAACTATGTGAGTTTAATATACATTTGCCGATTGAGGTCTTGTCTTGTGTCTTGTCTCGATGTACATGTTGACTGTAGTCTCCCGATGCTTTTGCTATAAATGGTGAGCAAAAAGCTTTCTCAATGTCCATACACTTACAATCTTTAAAGTATTGGGCTATCGTGGAAGTTAAAGTCACTAGGGATATTGGGGGTCTATGGCATTGTCCATCAATGGTCTGTATAAAAGAGGTTGTCAAATTCTTCTTCCAAGCGGATGTCTTTGTACCTTGCAGGAAAACAAAGGAGAAACGGGTGAAAGAAACGGACCGTGGAATCACATTTTCATCACAACATTGTCTCTATCGTTGGGTCATACATCAAATTAGTCGTTGTTAGTACAGTGTCCTCGCTCCTTAGACTTATCACCCTGGTATTACTTTTACGCTTCGCTAAAACCCGAACGCATCTAAATATCAGGCCAACCAATATGACGACTCCCAGAATACACAAAAGAAATTTCCCTACATCCATAATAATACCTTGGGCCCATTCTCCTAAGCCCGAGAACCAATTTCGTGGGTTCAACCATGACACCCAACTGGTCAGCTCATTACCCACAGCAGCGAGTGTGAGATTGTGTTTCCTTCGAAACTCCCACTTTAATTGTAAAATGTCATCCATTTTTTGGCCTATGACCTCGGCCGGGTCCTCCGTGCTGTTTGTAATGTACATGCAGCACTTTATTCCATATTGAGTTGCCAGGGTAACACAATACCCGCCTGTCACGGCTGTGAGGTAATTGAGAATCATCCTATGCTGAACCAGTTCTGTTTTGTAGGCTTGTAACTCTTTCCCAATGTACCTGAATGTGTCGTCATACATTTCGGTGATATTGCCTAATAAATTTGCAAGCGCAGATATATATTTATAATTTATCACTCCTCTTGCGGTACGAGTGATATCTAACGCGATTAGGAATTGAATCCCGGTGGATTCATGGATCAGGTCAGAGGCCGGATGCTCTGTTCTCTCTATCAGGTGCCGTTTAACGATGTGCTCGTAATGAGTGTGAGTATAAGGAGCTTGGGCACTGCGGTGAATATCTTTCATTTTGTTATGGGTTACAGTCATTACTTCAGGCAGTACTTTTCCAATATAGCACAATCCCTCTGAGTTTGGGGCAAGCCACTTATACGCCTTCCTCCCGCATATGAAATATGCATCATCGGGGAGAACATATGGGACGGAGTATGACATTATCATGTTACAAATTTTCCATGTGAAATCTCCTAACCCTAATTCTCCCATCTGTTTAGTACACGTATCAGTTTGTACGATCTGTGCACAGTATCCTGGTGATACTTCTCCAACTCGCATGGTCCTACTTCCTAAGGTGTACCTATACTGGAAAAAATAAGATTTTACTCACCGGTAAATCTATTTCTCGTAGTCCGTAGTGGATGCTGGGAACTCCGTAAGGACCATGGGGAATAGACGGGCTCCGCAGGAGACTGGGCACTCTAAAAGAAAGATTAGGTACTATCTGGTGTGCACTGGCTCCTCCCACTATGACCCTCCTCCAGACCTCAGTTAGGATACTGTGCCCGGAAGAGCTGACACAATAAGGAAGGATTTTGAATCCCGGGTAAGACTCATACCAGCCACACCAATCACACCGTATAACTCGTGATACTATACCCAGTTAACAGTATGAAATATAACTGAGCCTCTCAACAGATGGCTCAACAATAACCCTTAGTTAGGCAATAACTACATACAAGTATTGCAGACAATCCACACTTGGGATGGGCGCCCAGCATCCACTACTGACTACGAGAAATAGATTTACCGGTGAGTAAAATCTTATTTTCTCTGACGTCCTAGTGGATGCTGGGAACTCCGTAAGGACCATGGGGATTATACCAAAGCTCCCAAACGGGCGGGAGAGTGCGGATGACTCTGCAGCACCGAATGAGAGAACTCAAGGTCCTCCTCAGCCAGGGTATCAAATTTGTAGAATTTAGCAAACGTGTTTGCCCCTGACCAAGTTGCAGCTCGGCAAAGTTGTAAAGCCGAGACCCCTCGGGCAGCCGCCCAAGATGAGCCCACTTTCCTCGTGGAATGGGCTTTTACTGATTTAGGATGCGGCAATCCAGCCGCAGAATGCTCCAGCTGAATTGTGCTACAAATTCAGCGAGCAATAGTCTGCTTAGAAGCAGGAGCACCTATTTTGTTGGGTGCCTACAGGATAAAAAGCGAGTCAGTGTTCCTGACTCCAGCCGTCCTGGAAATATAAATTTTTAAGGCCCTGACTACGTCCAGTAACTTGGAATCTTCCAAGTCCCTAGTAGCCGCAGGCACTACAATAGGTTGGTTCAAGTGAAAAGCTGATACCACCTTAGGGAGAAACTGGGGACGAGTCCTCAATTCTGCCCTATCCATATGGAAAATCAGATAAGGGCTTTTACATGACAAAGCCGCCAATTCTGACACACGCCTGGCCGAAGCCAAGGCCAATAACATGACCACTTTCCACGTGAGATATTTCAAATCCACAGTTTTAAGTGGCTCCAACCAATGTGATTTTAAGAAACTCAACACCACGTTGAGATCCCAAGGTGCCACAGGAGGCACAAAAGGGGGCTGAATATGTAGCACTCCCTTTACAAATGTCTGAACTCCAGGCAGTGAAGCCAGTTCTTTCTGGAAGAAAATCGACAGAGCCGAAATCTGGACCTTAATGGAACCCAAGTTTAGGCCCATAGTCACTCCTGACTGTAGGAAGTGCAGAAAACGACCCAGCTGAAATTCCTCTGTTGGGGCCTTCCTGGCCTCACACCACGCAACATATTTTCGCCAAATACGGTGATAATGGTTTGCGGTTACTTCTTTCCTGGCTTTCATCAGCGTAGGAATGACTTCCTCCGGAATGCCCTTTTCCTTTAGGATCCGGAATTCAACCACCATGCCGTCAAACGCAGCGGCGGTAAGTCTTGGAACAGACAGGGCCCCTGCTGTAGCAGATCCTGTCTGAGCGGTAGAGGCCATGGGTCCTCTGATATCATTTCTTGAAGTTCTGGGTACCAAGTTCTTCTTGGCCCATCCGGAACCACGAGTATCGTTCTTACTCCTCGTTTTCCTATTATTCTCAGTACCTTTGGTATGAGAGGCAGAGGAGGGAATACATAAACCGACTGGTACACCCACGGTGTCACTAGAGCGTCCACAGCTATTGCCTGAGGGTCCCTTGACCTGGCGCAATATCTAGTTTTTTGTTTAGGCGGGACGCCATCATGTCCACCTGTGGCCTTTCCCAACGGTTTACCAACAGTTGGAAGACTTCTGGATGAAGTCCCCACTCTCCCGGGTGGAGGTCGTGTCTGCTGAGGAAGTCTGCTTCCCAGTTGTCCACTCCCGGAATGAACACTGCTGACAGTGCTAAGACGTGATTTTCCGCCCATCGGAGAATCCTTGTGGCTTCTGCCATCGCCATCCTGCTTCTTGTGCCGCCCTATCGGTTTACATGGGCGACTGCCGTGATGTTGTCTGATTGGATTAGTACTGGCTGGTTTTGAAGCAGAGGCCTTGCCAGACTTAGGGCATTGTAAATGGCCCTCAGTTCCAGAATATTTATGTGTAGGGACGACTCCTGACTTGACCAAAGTCCTTGGAATTTTCTTCCCTGTGTGACTGCCCCCCAGCCTCGAAGGCTGGCATCCGTGGTTACCAGGACCCAGTCCTGTATGCCGAATCTGCGGCCCTCTTGAAGATGAGCACTCTGCAGCCACCACAGTAGAGATACCCTGGTCCTTGGAGACAGGGTTATCAGCCGATGCATCTGAAGATGCGATCCCGACCACTTGTCCAAGAGGTCCCACTGAAAGGTTCGTGCACGGAACCTGCCAAATGGAATTTTGCTTCGTAAGAAGCTACCATTTTTCCCAGGACTCGTGTGCAGTGATGCACCGATACCTGTTTTGGTTTCAGGAGGTCTCTGACTAGAGATGACAGCTCCTTGGCTTTCTCCTGCGGGAGAAACACTTTTTTCTGTTCTGTGTCCAGAACCATCCCCAGGAACAGTAGGCGTGTGGTAGGAACCAGCTGTGACTTTGGAATGTATAGAATCCATCCGTGCTGTTGTAGCAGTTCCCGAGATAGTGCTACTCCGACCAACAACTGCTCCTTGGACCTCGCCTTTATAAGGAGATCGTCCAAGTACGGGATAATTAAAACTCCCTTTTTTCGAAGGAGTATCATCATTTCTGCCATTACCTTGGTAAAAACCCTTGGTGCCGTGGACAGTCCAAACGGCAGTGTTTGGAATTGGTAATGGCAATCCTGTACCACAAATCTGAGGTACTCCTGGTGAGGATGGTAAATGGGGACATGTAGGTAAGCATCCTTGATGTCCAGGGATACCATGTAATCCCCCTCCTCCAGGCTTGCAATAACCGCCCTGAGCGATTCCATCTTGAACTTGAATTTTTTATGTATGTGTTCAAGGATTTCAAATTTAAAATGGGTCTCACCGAACCGTCCGGTTTCGGTACCACAAACAGTGTGGAATAGTAACCCCGTCCTTGTTGAAGTAGGGGCACCTTGACTATCACCTGCTGGGAATACAGCTTGTGAATTGCCTCTAGCACAGCCTCCCTGCCTGAGGGAGTTGTCGGCAAGGCAGATTTGAGGAAACGGCGGGGGGGAGACGCCTCGAATTCCAGCTTGTACCCCTGAGATACTACTTGAAGGATCCAGGGATCCACCTGTGAGCGAGCCCACTGATCGCTGAAATTTTTGAGGCGGCCCCCCACCGTACCTGGCTACGCCTGTGGAGCCCCCGCGTCATGCGGTGGACTCAGAGGAAGCGGGGGAAGAATTTTGATTCTGGGAACTGGCTGACTGGTGCAGCTTTTTCCCTCTTCCCTCGTCTCTGTGCAGAAAGGAAGCGCCTTTGACCCGCTTGCTTTTCTGAAGCCGAAAGGACTGTACCTGATAATACAGTGCTTTCTTAGGCTGTGAGGAAACCTGAGGTAAAAAATTTTCTTCCCAGCTGTTGCTGTGGATACGAGGTCCCAGAGACCATCCCCAAACAATTCCTCACCCTTATAAGGCTCTATGTGCCTTTAAAAGTCAGCATCACCTGTCCAGTGTCGGGTCTCTAATACCCTCCTGACAGAATGGACATTGCATTAATTCTGGATGCCAGCCGGCATCCCTCATATATAAGACGACGTCTTATGTTCGCAAAATAGTATCCCTATTTGACAGGGTTACAGACCACGCTGCAGCAGCACTATCTGCAGGTCTCAGTCTAGTACCTGAGTGTGTAAATACAGACTTCAGGATAGCCTCCTGCTTTTTATCAGCAGGTACCTTCAAAGTGTTCGTATCCTAAGACGGCAGTGCCACCTTTTTTGACAAACGTGTGAGCGCCTTATCCACCCTAGGGGATATCTCCCAGCGTAACTTATCCTCTGGCGGGAAAGGGTACGCCATCAGTAACTTTTTAGAAATTACCAGTTTCTTATCGGGGGAACCCACGCTTTTTCACACTTCATTCACTCATTTGATGGGGGAACAAAACACTGCCTGCTTTTTCTCCCCAAACATAAAACCCTTTTTTAGTGGTACTTGGGTTAATGTCAGAAATGTGTAACACATTTTTTATTGCCGGGATCATGTAACGGATGTTCCTAGTGGATTGTGTATATGTCTCAACCTCGTCGACACTGGAGTCAGACTCCGTGTCGACATCTGTGTCTGCCATCTGAGGGAGCGGGCGTTTTTGAGCCCCTGATGGCCTTTGAGACGCCTGGGCAGGCGCTGGCTGTCCCATAGCTGTTACGTCATCCAGCCTTTTATGTAAGGAGTTGACACTGTCGGTTTATACCTTCCACATATCCATCCACTCTGGTGTCGGCCCCACAGGGGGCGACATCACATTTATCGGCATCTGCTCTGCCATCACATAAGCCTCCTCATCAAACGTGTCGACACAGCCGTACCGACACACCGCACACACACAGGGAATGCTCTGACTGAGGACAGGACCCCACACAGCCCTTTGGGGAGACAGAGAGAGAGTATGCCAGCACACACCAGAGCGCTATATAATTTAGGGATTAACACTATATTGAGTGAATTTTTCCCAATAGCTGCTTGTATATACAATATTGCGCCTAAATTTAGTGCCCCCCCTCTCTTTTTAACCCTTTGAGCCTGCAAACTACAGGGGAGAGCCTGGGGAGCTGTCTTCCAGCTGCACTGTGAAGAGAAAATGGCGCCAGTGTGCTGAGGGAGATAGCTCCGCCCCTTTTTCGCAGACTTTTCTCCCGCTTTTTTATGGATTCTGGCAGGGGTATTTATCACATATATAGCCTCTGGGGCTATATATTGTGATATATTTGCCAGCCAAGGTGTTTTTATTGCTGCTCAGGGCGCCCCCCCCCCCCCCAGCGCCCTGCACCCTCAGTGACCGGAGTGTGAAGTGTGCATGAGGAGCAATGGCGCACAGCTGCAGTGCTGTGCGCTACCTTGGTGAAGACTGATGTCTTCTGCCGCCGATTTTCCGGACCTCTTCTTGCTTCTGGCTCTGTAAGGGGGACGGCGGCGCGGCTCCGGGAACGAACACCAAGGCCAGTTCCATGCGGTCGATCCCTCTGGAGCTAATGGTGTCCAGTAGCCTAAGAAGCCCAAGCTAGCTGCAAGCAGGTAGGTTCGCTTCTTCTCCCCTTAGTCCCTCGATGCAGTGAGCCTGTTGCCAGCAGGTCTCACTGTAAAATAAAAAACCTAAAATAAACTTTCTTTCTAGGAGCTCAGGAGAGCCCCTAGTGTGCATTCAGCTCGGCCGGGCACAGAAATCTAACTGAGGTCTGGAGGAGGGTCATAGTGGGAGGAGCCAGTGCACACCAGATAGTACCTTATCTTTCTTTTAGAGTGCCCAGTCTCCTGCGGAGCCCGTCTATTCCCCATGGTCCTTACGGAGTTCCCAGCATCCACTAGGACGTCAGAGAAATTTCCTATGGTCGGCTATCTGGCGTATAAGTTCTGTGTCTATGGGCATTCTGTCGGGTCTGTATGAAAAGGTCATGGTTTGATTACTCCATGACACTTCCCAATTTCCCGGCTTTCGGGGATTGGAAATGTTAAAGCATACTAAAGACCTATCCACATGATATTGGTGGAGCTTCAAACTAGGAGGACTAGAGATATTAAACCTCTTGTCCACCGGCCTCCCACCACTTAGCTCAAGTACCTCTCCTACAGTTAATGGGAATGGTACTAGTCCTGATTTGCTATGGCCTTGAGGTACTTGAGAGCATACCCAACAGTCTGTCTGATTTAACACTTTACCCACTAAGGAGTGATAGTCACTCAATGGATGCCGGTCCATGTGGACATTAAAACTGGACTGACATTTCTTTATGCACCCATCCTCAACTATATTGTCACAATGCCTACAGATGCAGTTCTCTTCAGCTAACAATCCTTCACAATTCCTTCTATTGTCAATGCTACCAGATCGTTTTCTGATACTCGCCTTTACTCGGTGATTATGTTGTTCTTGGAAATCTACGCCTGCATCCTGGTCATCAGAACCCATTCCCGATCCTTTCTCGACCTCCATGGTACTCTCCCCGAAACAGACTGCTCTGGTCAACATCATGGTCAACAGGAAAATCCGGATCACAGTCTTTTGGGGCAAGTCCATCTTAGAGGAGTAAAAGGAGAAAAATAAGAAGGGGGAAAGGAAATAGGAGGGAGGTGGGAACTGGGGAAAATAACAAATGGGAAAAAGAAATCTGGCTCGACAAGCTTCCGGTCTTGTTATTCTCAGCGCTCAGGTGTCGTCTAAATCCTCCCTGAACAGACACTCTAGTGATACAACCTCTACCGTCTGTTCTTTATCACGGGACCTCTCTGGGTCAGTGACCTTTTTACAATGAGATGAATGGACCCAAGTCTCTCTCTCGGCAACCTTCAAAGCAGTTGTGCTGGTCCATAAGACTTGATATGGTCCTTCCCATCTGTCAATAAGGCAACCTGAGCGTAGAAAATTCCGTATCATTACATAATCCCCAGGTTCAATGTCATGACAATTACTGTCTGGCAAATCAGGAATCACCAACTTTAGATTATCATTCTGATTCCTCAATTGCTTACTCATCTTAACCAAGTACTTTACAGTTACTTCATTGTTACATTTCAAATCATCCTGGGGGTTAATCATAACATGGGGTTGTCGACCAAACAGAATTTCAAAAGGAGACAGATTTAGAGGGGACCTGGGAGTGGTTCTGATGCTGTATAGTACGATTGGCAAAGCTTCAGGCCATAACAGTCCTGTTTCAGTCATTACCTTGCTCAATTTATTTTTAATAGTGCTGTTAACTCTTTCCACCTTCGCGCTCGCCTGGGGGCGGTACGGAGTATGCAGCTTACTATTAATTCCCATCAACTTACACATTGTTTGAAAGACTTCACCTGTGAAATGGGTACCCCTATCACTTTCAATTATTCTAGGGATACCGTACCTACACACAAATTCCTGCACAATTTTCTTTGCAGTAAATACAGCGGTATTTGTGGCCGCGGGAAATGCTTCAACCCAATTTGAGAACACATCAATACAGACCAATACATACTTTAAATTTCTACAAGGTGGTAATTGTATGAAATCAATCTGTATTACCTGGAAAGGGCCATCTGTCGGAGGGATATGGGATGGCTCTGTCGGTATTGCCTTTCCGATATTCTTCCTCAAGCAGGTGAGACATGTCATTGCTCTTTTACCCGCATGGGAGGAAAATCCTGGGGCGCACCAATAAGCTCTTACTAGCTTACACATCCCTTCTTTGCCTAGATGAGTCAGCCCATGTGCTGCTTCCGCTAGACTTGGAAGGTATGCTCTGGGTGCCACTGGTTTACCATGTCCATCTGTCCAGAGTCCTGTGGACTCCTGGCCATATCCTTTTGACCTCCAAACTGCCTTTTCCTGTGGGGAACACAAATTTTGCATTTCACACAATTTCTGTGTGTTTACAGTATTAAATACCATCAGTCGTGTACTATCTGTTTGTATGGGGTTACCGGCTGCTGATTTAGCAGCTTCGTCTGCTCGGCTGTTACCAAGTGATACCGGGTCTTGGCTATATGTGTGAGCTTTACACTTGATAACAGCCACTCTGTCGGGTTCCTGTATCGCTGTTAGAAGTCTTTTGATGTGGGCTGCATGCGCTACGGGTGTGCCAGCTGCCGTCATGAAATTTCTGAGGCGCCATAGGGCTCCGAAATCATGGACTACTCCGAAGGCGTACCTAGAATCTGTGTAAATATTGGCTGACTTGCCCTTAGCCAATTCACATGCTCTGGTTAGGGCAACCAGTTCAGCAACTTGTGCTGAGTGTGGTGGGCCTAGCGGTTCTGCTTCTATGGTACCTTGGTCATCTACGACTGCGTATCCAGTACACAAGCCTCCCGAGTCCGTCTGTCTGTGACAACTACCGTCAGTGTAGAAAGTAAAATCTACATCTTCCAGTGGGTTGTCACTGATGTCAGGCCTTGCCGTGAAATTTTGGGTCAAATATTCCATACAATCATGCGTGTCATCCCCTGTATTAAATCCTCCTTCACCATTACTCTCATCCTCCACCCTTTGTGCCTGTCCAGGCACACCTGGGAGATACGTTGCAGGATTTAATGCGCTGCATCTCCTTATGGTGATGTTTACGGGGGCCATCAATGCCAATTCCCATCTTGTAAACCGCGCTGATGAGACGTGTCTGGTTTGGGCAGAATTCAGTAAGGCTGACACTGCATGTGGTGTATGAATTGTGAGGTTGTGTCCTAGCACTACATCTTCGCTTTTTGTGACTAGCAATGCTATTGCTGCAACACTTCGCAAGCATGTGGGGAGGGATCGCGCTACCGTATCTAGCTGAGCGCTATAGTAGGCTACCGGCCTGCTGGCATCACCATGCTTCTGGGTTAAGACACCTGCTGCGCACCCAGCACTCTCTGTTCCGTACAGCTCAAAGGGTTTCCCATAGTCAGGCATACCTAATGCTGGTGCCTGCGTTAGGCACTGTTTAAGTCTCTCAAATGCCATCTCAGATTCGTCTGTGTGCGAAATCCGATCAGGTTTGCTTGATGAGACCATCTCCTGCAAAGGTAAGGCCAGTATGGAAAAATCTGGGATCCAGTTACGGCAATACCCACACACTCCTAAAAACGTTCTAATCTGTTGCTGGGTTTGTGGCTGGGTCATGTCACGAATTGCTTGAATTCTATCAGCGGTAAGGTGTCTCAGTCCTTGTGTTAGACAGTGTCCCAAATACTTCACACGGGTCTGGCATAATTGTAACTTGTCCTTGGAAACCTTGTGTCCTGTGTCTGAAAGATGAAACAGGAGTTGTTTCGTATCTCTCAGGGGCGCTTCCAGTGAATCTGAACACAGTAGTAAATCATCCACATACTGTATCAATATTGATCCACTCTCTGGTTGGAAAGACTGTAAACAATCATGCAGAGCTTGTGAGAAAATACTTGGACTGTCTATGAAACCTTGTGGTAAGCGAGTCCATGTGTATTGAACTCCTCTGTATGTGAATGCGAATTAGTATTGACTGTCAGGGTGCAGAGGTACCGAGAAGAAAGCGGAGCAGAGGTCAATCACAGTGAAAAATTTGGCAGTGGGAGGGATTTGCATAAGGATGACAGCTGGATTTGGTACTACGGGGAATTGACTCTCAACTATTTTGTTGATCCCTCTTAGATCCTGCACTAATCTGTAACCCCTCCCCCCACTCTTTTTAACAGGGAAGATGGGACTATTGGCAGTGCTGGACGTTCTTACCAGAATGCCCTGTTGTAGCAAGCGCTCTATTACAGGGAAGACTCCTAACTCCACCTCTGGCTTCAGAGGATATTGTGGGATTTTTGGAGCTATCCTACCATCTTTTACTTGCACAACTACTGGGGCTACGTTTGCCATCAATCCAGTGTCTTGTCCATCCTTGGTCCAAAGTGATTCCGGTATCTGGGAAATCATTTCCTCTACCTTGGACGGACACCTATTTACAACAACAGTGTGTGACATTAATCTTGTTGGGGAGTCTAGCATATCCTGCGCTTCCTGAGCGTGGTTTTCGGGTATGTCCAAGAACACACCTTCAGGAGTACAGTATATGACGCATCCCATTTTGCACAGTAAATCTCTCCCTAGGAGATTAGTCGGAGCCGATGCAGCCAGCAGAAAAGAATGCTTGGTATGCAAAGGCCCTATCGTAATCTCTGCAGGTTTGCTTAAAGGGTAGTGCTGTACTACTCCTGTTACTCCCATGGCTGGAATTGTTTTACCAGTGGTTCTCATGCCCACGGTCGAATTTATTACTGACTTGGCCGCCCCCGTATCTACAAGGAAATTTAGAGATTTACCAGCTACATCAATTGTGACCTCGGGTTCACTTCCAAGGTTCGCAATTAATTTCACTGGCTGCAGATTACAGGTGTGGCCTCGCCCCTATGGTGCGTGGTGGCCTCCCTGCATTGCGCTGGCAGCTATTACCTGTGAAGGGGGTAAATGGGATCTATCAGTGACTTGCCAGTCTCTTTTTGGGGGATACCTTTTTGTTTCCCCTGCGTGTGGCTCATAACTCCGTCTCTGCGGTCCTTGATCCCAATTTCGTGTGTCATGTCGTTGTCTAGGGGGTTGATATGATTTTTGTGCATTCTTTGATCTACAGTCTCGTGCATAGTGTCCCTCTTTATGACAGAAATAACAAGTTACCACATTTGACTTACCCACAGGGGTCTGAGATTTATACTGAGGTGGCCTTGTGGTCAGGGCCTGTATACTTACGGCCATTAACTTATCACTCTGCGACTCCCTGTGTCTGGTGATATTCCGATCATGATCTCTCAAAGTAGCCACCGACAGACCTCGCCAACATGGTTGGGTGGTCTGTACCCTCGTCCTCAATACTTCCTTTAATCCATCCATTAACACAGATACTGCTACTTCTCTATGATTCACATTTGTCTTAATGTCTTCTATGCCTGTATACTTAGCCATATCCTGTAGTGCCCGATGAAAATAATCAGCTGCTGTTTCTCCCTCTTTCTGTTTGATGGAGAAAATTTTGTTCCATTTGACAACAGCTGGAAAATACTCTTTTAACTGTAAATTTATTCTCTTTACATTATCTTGGTTGTACACATCCGTAAGGGGTACATCCTCATCTAATTTACAGTCAGCTAAAAATCTCGCTGAGTCGACATTGGAGGGTAAACATGCCCTCAGCAATATCTGCCAGTCTTTGTTATTGGGCTCCACAGTATTTCCTAGCTCTCTAATGTATTCCTGGCTTGCAACTAGATCTTTCCTAGGATCAGGGAATTCAGACACCATTGATCTTAATTCCATTCGGGAAAAGGGGCAGTGCATGGCGATGTGTCTGAGAGGAGTGACTCCTGAAGTGTCAGTTTTCCCATTTGGCACTGCAATTACCCTAACGGGATTAAGTTCAATAACATCATTCTGAGTAGATTCTACAGCATGTGGTGAAATGGTTTCAGCATATTGTATGGTGCCGTACTTACCAGTTGATACGATCTCACCTGTCCCTCCACTAGGGGTCTTTGATACTAATCTTATGGGTTGGGCCATGCCCACTGTTGTTTCTGCTATGGTGGCTGCTAGAGAGAGTGCCGATATTGTTGTTGGTTCATCCTCTTGGTCACAATCCTGGGGAAAGTTTAAAACAGGGTACAGCTTGCACGGGTTAACATTAGCATCAACAATCTTGGTTACATTAGTCTTAACATTTATACAGTTACTAAGTGCATGTTTATCATTCACCAGTGTGCCATTCTCTGCAACCACCTTCTCTCCCGTTATGTATGGTGGAGGTGGCGCGGTGGCTATCAGTTTTCTGATAGGGTTAGATCCACCCGCTTGAGCCAATCCTCTTTGTATTTCACCTTCCTGTTGCCATAACTGTAAATAATCATAATGTTTGATCCGTCTCTTTGCAGATTTAATGAGACATATCCTTCTCCTTAGATTCTGTAACACCTCGGGACTAAAACTGCCTACCCGTGGGAACTTTTCCCCATCGTGCACAGTCATTCTTTCCCATTCATCGCACAAAACTTCTGTGTGTGAACCGTATTTCTCACACATTACATACCTTGCCGACCCGATTGGTCGGTTTACTAAGTCAACCCGAACCGAGGTTGATCGCCCCCTACCTGAACAACTGTCCCCCATCTTTGCAGGTGTTGCTTTCACTACCTCTGACCTTCAAATCAGGGTCTTCAGCGAACCCTTACAAAAACCAAGATGTCCGGGGTAGGCCGGCGGCGGAAGTTTACCGAGTACTCCACTCACTCACCCACGTCGACCAATACGCCCACACACTGCTCTAGCGCTGGCGTACTCGACCTAGGGCCCCTGCGACCTGAACCTCTATTTACTGGAACATGTGGGTGTGATCCGAAGAGCACTTAACCCTTTCCAGTAACTATTGGTTGTTGGATAGTTCCCAAGTGACCAGCGAACTTCCCTTAAAATAAAAAAAATTACACAAATCACGTTAGAATGTACAAATAGCGTTTATGACCCCTCTAGCGTACGCAAATGGTACTGGGTCAAGTTACTAACTAATGCACACAATTACGTGCGGTACAATCGTTCTGCACATAAGCAACTAATCTTATGTGCGGAGCGACCAGTGGAATCGAAAATTGTGGCTGCGAATTCCTTCAGCCTGAGCTTAATGGCCTATATGGGTACCGCACCAACCCTTTCTGGTGTTGTGCTCTTTTACTCTTTATCTATAGCGGACTTCTTAGTCTGCTGTACCTGGACCTCCTGGTCTGTCTGGACCTCCTGGTCTGTGCTACAGTAGACCTCCTGGTCTGCTATACTCTAATGCTCTTTTTTAAATGTTTAACAAGGGATGCCTCCCAAGCCACCGTGCAGTCACTTACACGTATGTACCTTCACGAGAACTCGATGATTTCCTGTGGTTCAACCCCAAAAATTAGAAACTTATATATACATGTATACACACTCTTTCACCTCATATACTCTTTACTTTCGTTTCTGCGCAGAAATCCCTTTCATTCAGTATCGCAGGCTAATCCCGAGGAGTTACAACTAGAGAAGGATCTATTAGCTTAAAATTTTGGACACTGAGATCGATTTGCGCTATTATCGCGTTGCCTCCTTATCGCCTAACTAAAACAATACTATCGTGTGATTTGTATTATGTGGGCATACCCAGACGCTCCGTTGCGTAATATACGCTCCGTGCGTCGGCCCTTGCGTCGCGTACGCTAGCCTCACCCTTTTGTTAGAGACACGTGTACGCCAGCCAGATATGTCCACAGAGATACAATTAACATGTTTATATCAATGTAGATGATCTTCAACTGTAATCATCTACCGAACACCACACCGAACTTCCTTGTATCTTAGGCAAGCCGTGCGTGTGTATTACAAATTACTCCTTAACGTATTAATATTACTTTTAACTACCAATAGCAACACATCTTTCTCAGCACGTTATTAATTATGAAATGGCAACCAGGAAAGTGATATGTGAGAATACACAAATGAAAAGAAATACAGGTGTGTGCGTGTGTGCGTGTGTACGCAAAACAGAAATAAACAGTTAAAAAAAAAAAAAAACACTAGCGTATTGTTCTTACCTCCGGTTCCGGATTCCACCAGCACTCCTTCAACGTAGCGACACAGACGCTTATCTAGCCAGCACTACTGTATCCCGATACGAAGGGATACTGCCTTCCCGCCCTTGCTGACAGATAAAATCTGTGTTCGCTAGTGCGGATATGTGGAGGACGGACGAGCCGCCAATTGATAAAGCTAACTATTTATCTTATAACATTCACAATAATGGGCAAGAGACACAGTACGCAATTGGCGTATGAGGTACCGTAAGGGTACGCACTTAGCGTAGCATACGCTCAGCCGTGATCGAGACGCACATGCGACACGCTCGCTCACAGCTTAATGCGTGGTGTCGAGCACGCTATAGGCGGGCGACTACCGTAATGCTACGCTACCAGCGTAGCGGACGCTCGAGTCCACGAGGAGAACACGAGCGGCGCAGACGCTCACGGGATGACAATCAGTAAACCTTGAATGTAACACGCAGAAAGGATACTCTTATGCTGTAAACCTTGTACTGAAATACTGTAGCGATATAACGCTGTTTAACCTTGTTAATGCTAACGCTGCTTGAGCGTTTGAGACGCTCCTATTACCTTCTGCAATATAATAAACACACGATATCTTGCTAAGGTTCCAACACCTTTACTAACAAGCTTTTAGTTATATTAAAAAGGGGAAACAGTTTACAAGTCATACACTACAAGCTAACATATAATTCTAACAGAATATCTAGACAGAAATATACAATAGCGTCACAAACTTATACTATAACAGAGAGAGAGGGAATGGCCAATACAAACAGAGAATAAGTTGATTACAGAGAATTACTTACACACACTGGGAATGATCGCTGCGCAGCTTTCTGGTACCAGCTCCAAGTTAGTCAAGATGAAAACCGTTTGTGGAGAGTGAGAGAGCTGCCCAGGCTGGCTGATCTTATATACACTGTGTACAGTACACTACAAAGGGACCTATAATCTCATTGTTCATTGGACACAGGAATGTCTCCTCGCATCATAACAAAAGGTCATAGGTTAGTTTGAACAGGTGGGCTGCGACTATATCAAACTGCTCAGGTGGGAGGGAATCTGAAGATTCCCGCAGCATGGGTAATGAATCGCAAATATAGTGAATGTCCAGAAAATACTAATGGCCATAACTATACGCAGGAGCGATTAATCTTTACCTAACCAGCACCGGATTGTTTCTAATAAAATGTTCTTTAGTTAGGTACCAGACACAGCTGTTCAAACCCTGTCTGACCCTTCGTACAATACAAAGAGGAATTCCTCTGTCCAGCGACCATCTACATTAAACAAACTTACAGTCATTATTAAGGGGAACATTATCTATAAAACATACTATTTGGTTTTATTATTTAACGATTGAGTCGCCCGCTAGACGCACACAAACTCTACCGTAAATGCACATACCACGCGCTCGAGCGCATGGCCGAGGCGCCATCACGCGGCTGCGAGTATCCGCACGCACGGGAGAGAATGTGCACGTGCAGCAGGCACGTGCATGGGGTGGATATATGGCAACGTGTAGCATGATATTTTTTCGACTTTGACAGCGTATGGGCCGCAATGCGCACACGCGTCGTACAGGTAAAATGCCCGTTGTGGTTGTGCACAGGTTGTAGCAAAGTTTTCAGTCGCACTGACGGCCGCAAGAAGATTGACAGGAAGGGGGCGTTTCTGGGTGTCAACTGACTGTTTTCAGGGAGTGTTTGCAAAAACGCAGGCGTGTCTGAAAAAACGCAGGCGTGGCTGGGCGTTCGCTGGGCGAGTGTATGACGTCAAATCCGGACACGAATAGGCTGAAGTGATCGCAAGCGCTGAGTAGATTCAGAGCTACTCAGAAACTGCACAAACTGTTTTTGCAGAGCTTGGCTGCACATGCGTTCGCACTTCTGCTAAACTAAAATACACTCCCCAGTGGGCGGCGGCATAGCGTTTGCACGGCTGCTAAAACTAGCCAGCGAGCGATCAACTCGGAATGAGGACCTTAGACTTCATGAGGCCCTAGGCAAGATACCTCGTTTGGGGTCCCTCTCCGTCAAACAATCCATGGCACTATATTTTCGTTCCTGATTCATGCCCCTTAAATTATTTGTAATTTTTCCTACTTATAGTAATGCCCCTTACACATTATACCACACACCATAATGCCCGTTACATGTTATTAGACCCTAAGTATATTAAAAAAGATGGATCCATACTAAATTATTTGGAAAAGAACATTTAGTGTGGATCTGGTAGGGAGGGAAAGGACAGGGACACTGAGGGGGAGTCAGAGGGGTGTGAGGTCAGGGATTCTTAGGGGGAGTCACAGGGTGGGTGAGGTCAGGGAGGGACACTGATGGGGAGTCAGAGGGGGGTGAGGTCATGGTCACTGAGGGGAACACAGGGACATTACACATTTAACAGGAGAACTATTTTTTTTCAGTATAATGTATATATATATATATATATATATATTTATTATATTATATATATATATATATATATATATATGTGTGTATATATATTTAATGCACCTACCCTCCCACTCTGTCTCCCGTTTCCTCTGCAGCATAAGCTGTAGTAATTTAATTACAGGCTGGGTGCCCAGAGACATCACAGTTAGGGGAAGGGCCGTGCTTCCTGCGAGGAGTGTTTGTGCTCCTAAAGCACATCTGTCATCATGCCAGGCACAGGAGAGAGTGCAGGCTTGGGCGCGCTGCGTGACGACCGCAGGCGGAGAACAGGAAGCGGCTTGCAGCTCCGGACCTCGATCATCCCCTGCAGACCATAGTCCAGAGAATCACGGTCAGAGCCCCTTGGTACCGCCGGCCCCTAGGCATGCACCTAGGTTGCTAGCTGTAAATCCGTCTCTGGGAGGGGGGTGCCGCGGGCGGGTGTGTAATTAAAGTGAGCAGGTGAGGAAGAAGTTCACTTACCCTGTGTGTGCACCGATGTGTGGGGCTGCCGGGAACTTTCTGTTACTGGTGACTGGAGGAGCTCTGTCACGTGCGATGACAGACTATCCAGTGTCACAGCTCCTCCAAGCTGCGGCTGCCAGATATAGCTCTAAGTGATGCACTACAGGGGGCGGAGCCACATGCGGCAATCGGCCCCACAATTCGGCCGGCCTCCCGGGAATCTTCCTGGTAACAACAGGGGCCAATCCGTCCCTGAGTGCAGGTCCTTTCCCTGGTGTACAGCCATGTGTCAAAATTCGCTAGGGCTGAGACACCCAATGTCAGCTTCCATAGACACAGAAATACTACTTGGTGCATCTTTAAACGCATCATTAAAACCTGCACCTGCATTATGGGGGTCATTCTGAGTTGATCGCTCGCTAGCTACTTTTAGCAGCCGTGCAAACGCATAGTCGCCGCCCATGGGGGAGTGTATTTTCGCTTTGCAAGAGTGCGAACGCCTGTGCAGCCAAGCGGTACAAAAACATTTTGTGGAAAACAAGACCAGCCCTGTCGTTACTTATACTGTGCGATGATTGCAGTGACGAAGGTCCCGTAATTGACGTCAGATACCCGCCCTGCAAATGCATGGACAGGCCTGCGTTTTTCCAAACACTCCCAGAAAACGGTCAGTTGACACCCATAAACTCCCACTTCCTGTCAATCTCCTTGCGATCGGCTGTGCGAATGGAATCGTCGCTAGAAGCAGTGCAAAACAATGATGCTCTTTGTACCCGTACGCCACACGTGCGCATTGCGCCCCATATGCATGCGTAGTTTTGCCATTTTTTTTAAATGAACGCTACGCAGCGAACATCGGCAGCTAGCGATCAACAGGTGCAGTTTCTCTGCCGTAGTATGGTCCCCTACGTGAGCAGTTCAGATCTCTGTACGCAACCACTTTTGGCGACATGCCTACGACACTCCCATAAGATGCAACAACTGCATGCATCTTTTTTGTCACCCCAACTAGTGACGTATGCGTAGTACGATAAATATCACTCTAGTCTACAGCATTCAACATCACTGCTGTGACAAACTCAGAATCAGGCCCAGCACGTTCAGTTGTCATTGCTGAGGTCATCTCTGCTGCTGCATCCTTGGTGACAGCAGCTGCCTCCAAACATGAACAATCTCATTCCCCATACTGTCTCATCGCTGATCCTAAAGCATGCTTCCAGATCGTGTGACAGCGCACAGGACACACAACATGCCTGCAGTACCAGTCACACCTGGGAGCCTGGCTGCTGCTGATCTCCACCTGTGGGTGTGGCTACACCCCGCCTGTGTGCTCAGCGCCCCGCCCTGCGTCCGGCCGGATTGTAGCTGGGGGAGGCACAGACACTGATTTCCCAAGAAGAGCTTGCAGCTAGTACAGAACACCGCACACGTCACAATGCAACACGCCGCTCCATGTGTGACGTAACTGACTAATCCCGCCCCTTTGTGTATCGAGACGTTTATTTACCATGAGTCTGGGCGGCGACGGTGAATAGGCGGGGAGAGAACTTACACAGGCTGTGGAGCAAACGGGGGCGTGGCTTGTGTAAATGGGCGTGCCGTGGAGGAAGGCGGTGCCTGGTCTCCGTTGGCAACATGTGTGGCCGGCAGGGGGCCCTGCGCCGTTGCGTAAGCAGCGTATTCCCGAAGCCTGGTCTTCCCCTCCCAGCTCCAGTGCATTGCCGCGGCATGAGATCAGAGTGAGGACGCTCCGCTCTCATTATCGGCGGCTATCTATCCGTGCTCCGCCGGCAGGATCCCGCACATCGGACACGTACTGAGGGGGTCTGCCCGGGGCAGGAGCGCCAGACATGGACGCCGGCATGGAGAAGGAATGCAGTGCGCTGGGAGGACTCTTCCAGACCATTATGAACGATATGAAGGTGAGAATGTCTGCCAGGCGTGTCCGGGGAAACTTCCATAACAAAGGAGCGAGCAGGGACAATGCAGTGTGGCTAGCATGCAACCTGTTCCGCCAGCTCTGCTCTCAGCTACACAGGAGTGTTACTAGGGCTGCGTGTCCCTATGGAGAGTGCTGGAGATGTGAGACCTACACCAGCATGCTGTACTGCTTTGTAAGCTGCCTCCAGTATGTTAGTGTATTCCTTTCACATAAGTGCACATGATAGGACAGTAGGACACAAATGCAGGGTGTCAGATATGTGCCCTTAAAAAAGGGCACCAATGCTGGGTGTCACATGTGTGCCCTGCCCTGCCCCTGATAGGGCACCAACGCAGGGTGTCACAGATATGCCCCTAATAAGACACCAATGCAGGGTGTCGCATATGTGCCCTGCCCCTGATAGGGCACCAATGCAGAGTGTGACATATGTGCCCCTAATAAGACACCAATGCAGAGTGTGACATATGTGCCCTGCACTTGGTAGGGCACTAATGAAGGGTGTCACCCACCGGTTTAGAACTCAAGGTTGAATACTACAGCTGTGCATAGGACCCTCACACTTACTGGCATGATGCAAAGTATTGATGAATGTTTTCTTTAGGAGTATGTTTTTGCATTGTGTTTGGGACCTGTCTAATGCTGGGCATTACAGCTCTTTCGCATGAGTTCATGATGCCATTCAGTCAAACACTCACATTGGATCAGAACAGTGAAGGGTGTATATATATTTTGACAGGGATGTATATATTTTGACAGATGTTTATGGTACAAAAAAAAAAGGTTCTTTTTACTTAGTTTTTGTGTCCAAACACAAAGTTGGTTATTTCGGGTTCATGCTGAGATAATGTAGACGCTTTTTTATGCTACATAAGTATTATTATTATTATTATTATTATTATTATTATTATTATTACTTCATGTCAATCTCTTGTCTATCTTTAGAAAGTCTGTATCTGTGATTTGCATCTGTGTCTTTGTCTTTTTGCTGGTTTTATGTGTAAACTTCACGTCTGGTTTTCAGACACCCTCTTGTTAGATAAACAGTCTGTGTTTTGATTCAGCAATGAACAAATTCAATTCTCCATGTGTGCACTTTGCTGTCAGTAAAACAGTAGGACAAATACTGCAGGGAAAGCAATCAAAGCAAAACTTAGGATGTTTTTTATTTTATTTTTATTTATTTTTTACAGCTCATTGGGAAAAACCTATTGTAGACATAAAAATATATCATCAGCCGTTGTGATTTTCTCTTCTGATTTTTCCTACTGTCAGTCGTTATGCAATACCTTGTAAAATGAAAACCAGAGTTAAGCGAGTTCAGTCATAGCTTTTTGTTTAAAATGTAGAATATATTTCTAGTAGGTTTATGCCAGCTCTGTGTAGTGACCTGGTTACCCTAATATACTGTTGAAATGTTAAATATTGAAGTTGGAAGGATAAATCTAAAAGGAGCAGGACTGCAGCTGTGTAAAGTAGCTATGTTAATCACCAACACATGATCACCAGGAGTGTGGAGAACAGCTGTCTGAGCCATTTGTTGCTTAGAAGTGTGTGCACTATGTTTTTCTGTCTGTCCTGCCAGCAGAAAGTGGGTTGAAGTACACACAGCTCCGTAGTTTAGTGTTACGTAACTTTTGCTATGGTATGTATTGCAAACCTGTGATGTATAGTAGACTGCAAGTCTTTGGGAGTCTGTATAATCTGTATACAGTAAGCAGACTCAGCATGGCTAGTTACATAGAATGTAAACAAACCTTTGTGAAAAAGATAAATTACACAATATAAGTGTAAAATACGTGATCAACCCCCTGCAGCAAAATTTACAGGTTTCCCCGGGACGCTCTTCCTCTGCACCAAGGGACCACTGATGAAGTATAACCTCCACAAAGGAAGGTGTTTTGCTGTAACGGAGTTAAATGTCATTTGGGTTCCCCCAGCAGAGCTCCTGGGGAAGGGGCACCCACTACTGATTACATTGGATCCATAAACACAATATGTGTAATGTGTATTCTTACGTTTTGCATCAAT
This sequence comes from Pseudophryne corroboree, assembly GCF_028390025.1. Taxonomy (NCBI): domain Eukaryota; kingdom Metazoa; phylum Chordata; class Amphibia; order Anura; family Myobatrachidae; genus Pseudophryne; species Pseudophryne corroboree. Next base: position 402,274,455 of record NC_086446.1, read on the forward strand.
TCTATAAATTTGTCATAGTTAAAGTAGTTTCCAATTAGTGGATGGCTTTTCATTAGCTTGTACCTGCCCTCCTGTAAATTTTAATAATCACTTTGTATTTTTTTGCATTATTTCAAGCTTCCTTCTGTGCTTTTCAGCCATGTATTTTTTTTCCCTCATCAAAGCTACATGTAAGTATCCTAAGATTACAGAATGCTACACTTGATATACAGAAGAGTAGAAGAAATGTCTTATCTACTTTTTTCAATAATAGGTATAAGAATCTCAGATGTTTTTGACATTGATTGGCAGGTGAAAATTGTTAGGGGCCTGCAACGCCCTCAATCGTATTCTTCCTGTTGTCACACTGATTGCTGTTATTTTCCCTCTGATCACTGTAGAAATCCACAATCGGCAATACAGTAGCAGTAGTGTACAAAATCTTTAGTTACTTGCACAGTTTAAATTGACACCATTTTGTGTTTTGTAGTCAAATTAGCACATACTGTTTAAAAGCGAATGTAATCTGGACAAAAAAATGTCACAAATTGCAAGATATTTAGGGGCCAATTGTGTGCAGTGTGCCACCGGGCAGCGCTGCCTGGCTGTGCACATATTGGCCATATATGGTAGTGTTAACATTGCATGTTTTTCCCCTATACATCTAAGGCAGGCATGTCCAAACTGCGGCCCTCCAGCTGTTGTGAAACTACATATCCCAGCATGCCCTGACATAGTTTTGCTGTCAGAGAATGCTAAAGCTGTGTCAGGGCATGCTGGCATGTGTAGTTTCTCAACAGCTGGAGGGTCGCAGTTTGGATATGCCTGATCTAAGGGGTGCAAGGGAAAACTTAGTGCCATTCTGGAACAGCGCATCACGTCCATCACATTGAATTAGATCTCCCCCCCCCCCCTCCCTTACGGTTTCTTATATTTAGTATCCTTTTCTGAATGAGCATTTTACACCAGTGATGCATTTTATGGGAAAGAAACATCAAAGTATTTGTCAGGATTTTTAGAGGGCTATTCAAACTTTTTCCCTCGTGGCTATCACTAGGTGAGCACATTATGGAGCAGTTCAATTGTTGCTCAGCTCGGGTGCCCATTAGGCGGTGAGAAGAAATGTGTGCAAGTCCTTGGTTTAGGTGCCCAAACGGGAGTATGGTCTCACTAACCAGGACTTTAGATGGGATTAGCCGCTATTCATCGCTAAACCCTGTCTATTTGGGCACATAAAAGTAATGGGTGCCTGATCAGAGCAACAATCGAATTGCTCTGATTGGCCCCAGAAAAACATTTGAATCGCCTCCATAGTAGGAAAACATTTGTGAAAAGACTGTCTACTGGAAGTGTCTGGTCAGTATTTACTAACTTAAATCAGCAGTCCATAAAAACATTATATAAATGTGAAAGCATAAATCACTGTGGCTGGATATAAGAAGAATCTTGCCAACTGCCATTTTTCTCTGGTTTACTTTTTCAGGCTGCTGTTAGTAACTAAAGTGGTATACACATTAGGCGACATAGCCAACTCTCAATCACGTATTCATGTGCGTCATCAGTGGGGTCTTCCCATCTGATGTGTTGAACGTCAGATGGGCCGACCCCGCTAACTGTATACAGTTGGATATGGGATGAAAGGATTTATCACATGCTCATGTACCGTTTCGTGCATTGTATATGGCCGCCCGATATATCCTTCCTTTGGGCTTTGAGTCGGCTGAGATACACATCGTTCTGATATGTACCCGGCCTAAGTTTATAGAACCCTGTCACTACCTTAGCAACCAATCAAATTGTACCTGATGTGGTGTATAGAATGGCTTTGGAACTCATCCCCAATCTTATGCTGAATTGATTTTCCCCTTATGGAATACATGGTTTAGAACTGACCCATACTTCCATCCTTTGCTGGTAAAAAAAAATTATGCTCTAAATTATGCTGGTCAATGTTATTAAATGGAGGGCTATTCATTTATTTTATTTTTTTTGGTTGTACTTGAGTTGATTCTTATTTATACTTTTTAAGAGCAGTTTTTGTCTCGATTAAGAAAATAATCTGTTTAATCACACTTATGACTGTAAAAATGATTGCGCCACTGAGTGGCAGACATTACAAAAGAATATAACCAGGCGCTAATAAATCATCACCATATTCTGGTGATCAAATTACTAGTATTAAAAATTATGTACAAATAGTACTGCGATTAATGTATACTTAAGCTGCAGGAGAGAGCTTGACTTGGGGTAAATCAAGTCAAAAAGAACCGGCACTTGAAAGTCTCTGGTAACACTGGAACACTGAACTAATCCCCTCTTGCGCTATAAATAGTATGGTATGGCTCGAAGTTCAATAAAACCAAATAAATTCATATATTCTATATTTTTTAATACATATAAAAAATATATATATATATATATATATATATATATATATATATTTTACAAATAAACTATTAGACCGGTCAAATGAAATCACTAACAATATATTTGCATAGCTAAAGGAGGTGGATATAGATAAACTCTGTGCACAGAGAAATATAATTCTCAAAAATAAAACTCAGTCCATATATTGGATTAAAAAGTCAATTACCAGCTGTAATTTGCACCCATGTAGTAGATGACATATTTACAAGTTGTTATATAATGGAATTCCTCAATATGCTGCCACTTGGCAAAGGAGATAATATTGTGCAAACTGACCGCTCCACACTGGAGCCTTACGTGTAGCTTGCACCAGTTGTTACAACACGGGAGAGTCCAATGACAGAAGAGACGGTCTCGGGCTGCGGGAACGGCGCTTCACTGGCGCCTGCTGTGCTGAATATTTACCCGACTTCCAAGCTCTATGAGTCCACGCCTCCAGGTGCCGTGTGCAGACACCACAGTCACGGTTTAGTTCTCTCGATCTCCGTTTAAGCCACGGATAATACCGCTAGATGATGTTGTATTTTGGGGGTGCAAAAAAGGCTGGTACAAGGGTCCAATGATCTGCTTCTGACGCGTTTCGCTCCTCTTACGGGGGCTTCCTCAAAGAATGTTCTTTGAGGAAGCCCCCGTAAGAGGAGCGAAACGCGTCAGAAGCAGATCATTGGACCCTTGTACCAGCCTTTTTTGCACCCCCAAAATACAACATCATCTAGCGGTATTATCCGTGGCTTAAACGGAGATCGGGAGAACTAAACCGTGACTGTGGTGTCTGCACACGGCACCTGGAGGCGTGGACTCATAGAGCTTGGAAGTCGGGTAAATATTCAGCACAGCAGGCGCCAGTGAAGCGCCGTTCCCGCAGCCCGAGACCGTCTCTTCTGTCATTGGACTCTCCAGTGTTGTAACAACTGGTGCAAGCTACACGTAAGGCTCCAGTGTGGAGCGGTCATTTTGCACAATATTATCTCCTTTGCCAAGTGGCAGCATATTGAGGAATTCCATTATATAACAACTTGTAAATATGTCATCTACTACATGGGTGCAAATTACAGCTGGTAATTGACTTTTTAATCCAATATATGGACTGAGTTTTATTTTTGAGAATTATATTTCTCTGTGCACAGAGTTTATCTATATCCACCTCCTTTAGCTATGCAAATATATTGTTAGTGATTTCATTTGACCGGTCTAATAGTTTATTTGTAAAATATATATATGTATTAAATATAGAATATATGAAATTATTTATTTGGTTTTATTGAACTTCGAGCCATACCATACTATTTATAGCGCAAGAGGGGATTAGTTCAGTGTTTGAGTGGCAGACATGTTAAGATTTAATATATCGAAAAATGTGGCATTTTACCGTCCCTAAAGACATTGTCATGTAGCCATGGACTAGAGATTTTATTCCTGTTTTTCTGCTTGCATCAGCTACTAAAGGTATTGGGAGTGGTTTTTGAAGCAGGTAAGAAAGGATTTGATTTATATAGCAATGTAATAAATGATATCAATGTTTAACTACACATGCTGGCGCTTTTCTCATGTAAGCATGGTCGTAGACATTGAAACCTTTTTCATTTATAGAAACTAGCTTCTAGTGTCAAGAAAATGACACTTCTTTTTTTATAGAAAAGTATCCAAATGTTGACATTTGTTAAAGCAGAAAGTGTGTTTGAACAGGTTTAACTAACCAGTATGCCCATTTATAGGACCTACTACGCATGCCCGGCTGTCGTGATCCCGGCGCTCAGCATACCGGTGCCGGGATCCCGACAGCCGGAATGCCGGCAGCTGGGCGAGCGCAAAACAGCCCCTTGCGGCCACGCTACGCTGTGCTCGCCACGCTGCGGGCACGGTGGTGCGTTACATGTGCCACGCTATTTATTCTCCCTCCAGTGGTGTCGTGGACACCCCAAGAGGGGAAAAAAGTTATCGGTATCCCGGCGCCGATATGCTGAGCGCCGGGATCCCGACAGCCGGGATATCGAGTGCCTCCGCCATTTATATACTGCAGTCTGGTTGGATTGTTTGTACTGAAACAAACTGACCTCAGAGCAAAAGCAGTTTGGCCTGTGGATTGTCCAACAACACAGGCAACGTTATTGAGGCACTGGGCCAAACCACTTATCAATATAAAGGTGCTCTCATCCATTTTTCAGGTAGCTGATGTGCACACATGCAGATAGTGGTAACCTACAACTCTGATTTTTCATTATGCCTAAAACAATTGAAATTTGATTATTTAAGACCTTTTTATGTCACTATGTATCCCTTTTTAGAAGACAATTGATGCAACTTAACAGTTTCTTATATAGCGCAGCAAATTTTGCGTTGCGCTTTTATAATTGGAAACAGTGATCAAACAAAACTGGGTAATAGACAGTCATAGAGGTACAAGCTTACAATCTATGTTATAAGTATGTACTTAAGGATAAGTGTTATCTATTGCATAATGGTCCACCAGATTGCAAGAGTTCTTGGTGGGCTGTATGATATGGTCATTTAGAAATGTTGGCCTGGGGTTAGGAACATGGGAAAGTGAAGAAAGAGAAAATATGTGACATGTGTGGACTGTACAGAGGGGATGTAATTAGATTGGAAATCTTATTAAGGTTATGTGGGCGATTCCAGAATATGATAAGCTTGCCTGAAGAGGTGAGTTTTTTCAGGGAACGCTTGAAGGTTTGAAGACTGGAGTCTAAAGGGGGGTACACACGGAGAGATCCGTACTTAAAATCTAAGCAATCTTGCTAGATTGCTTAGATTTTAAGCACGGATCTGCCGTGTGTATGCCCTCCAGCGATAGCGATGCGCGGCCCCGCGCATCGCTATCGCCGATGCTAGATTGAGCTGCATGCAGGCTCAATCTAGCGGGTCGCTCACTTCACCGTTGTGTGAAGTGAGCGGCTCCCCGTCGGCTTTCCCCCTCGCTCAGCACATCGCGCTGTGCTGAGCGGCGTGAGAGATGTGTGCTGAGCGGTCTGTGTTAAGATCGTTCAGCACACATCTCTCCCATGAGTACCCCCCTTTATTGTGTGTGGAAGACCTGAAATAGGTAAATGGGAGCGAGTAATGAGTGTGTATAAGAGATGTAGATCTTCTAAAGAGCAAAGAGGTCGGATTGGGAGACATTTTGAGAGAAGCAAAGAGATGTATGTTGGTGTAGTTTGGTTAATGGCATTGTGGGATCAAATAAAGAGAAAGTGTCAGAGGGTTTAGGTAGGGAATTGAGCAGGTAACTGGCTGATAAATAGCATACCATTCATCTTGTATCATATCAATCTTGCCCTTGAAGTAGGAAGCAAGATCTTGCGCATTGATAGCGATTGGTGGGTTGGGTGATGGAGGGTTGAGAAGTGATTTAAATGTTTCAAAAAGTCACTTGGGGTTAGAGGCTTGAGCAGAGATGAGAAAATATGATTGTTTGTCAGTGTCCTGGGCATTTACGATAGGAGTGGTAGACAGCCTTATACTGTGAGGAAGTCGCTTGGTATACGAGATTTACACTACTGACGTTTAGACACATAAATTACTGCCCGCAACGAGAAATAGGTTGTTTGGGTATCCTAACAGGACACTTTTTGCACATATCCACTTGTCACCTTTAGCGGGCTATGAGCAGAATTGCAGCATAACAATTGAATTGCCCCCTATGTCAATATTTTCATGGATTTGCCTTAATGGTAATTAGAAAGACAAAAATTTACAATTATTTCTGCGTTTATTATTCTTTAATCCATTAAATAGTGACATTACTAAGAGCCCGAATAAGCCCTAAAATCTGCCAGTGGGGTCCACATATCACATGTTGACGATTCCTATATTATTTATTTAAGTTTCTTATATAGCGCAGAAAATTCCGTTGCGCTTTACAAATATCTGACTGCTTTGGTATGTAGCTAGGAAGAATCACTGTTTTTCTAAAAATAACACCTGTATAGTCAAACAAGTAAATGCTAAGAACTTTTTATATTTCACTTTGTTTTTGTTACAGTTTTTCAGTCCAAGTGGTTGACCAACCAATTGGATAATGGCTTTGACCAGTGTTGTACTAGGTAGCCCACTTTTTGAGGGGCGATTCAAATTTTTTTTCCAGCGGCTGCCACTAGGTGGTGCAAAATGGAGCAATTCAATTGTTGCACAGTTTAGACGCCCATTAACAGTGAGACGATATTTCTTTAGCCTTCTGATGCGGCGAGAAGAAATTCGTGAAAAAGTCTGTTAAGGCACCTTAGCCAGCACTTTTGACGGGATTATCCGCTATACGCAGCTAAATCCAGTCTATTTTGGTGTGTATGAAGAAATGGTCACCCAATCAGAGCAGCAATTGAATTGCTCTGATGGGCGCCCCCAAAAAAGTTTCAATTGTCCGCAAAGTTTTCCACTTCAAATTGCTCCTGACCTTATTTAAGCTTAACAAGTCAGAACTAATTGGATGAAAATTAAGCAGCATAAAAAGAAAGTTAAGATTGAATGATAGTGATTGCACTTTATGCTATTGTGCTTTGTTAATATGTTTCTAAGAAGTAAGACAAATAAACGTATGATAAGGATTCCTTGCAGAAGTGTTTCTTTGGCTCTGTATTCCAAACAGTCCTTGAGGGCTCTGTTTGGTTCCGTCATAGAATCTCAAGATGTTCTCTTTTTTTTTTTTTTTGCCTGTGTTAGACATTTATAAAAAATAAAATAAATAAATCTGGAAACTTGTTAGTCTGGTTTCATGTATCTCTCACAGGGAGCCTCCAGACATAGACAGGTGACCAACACAGGGCTGTTTTCCCTCCTGTTAGGTATAAGAACTCTCTTGGGGTGATGTGGCTGTTTGAAGTATAGAAGCGTCTTGCTGATCTCTGTCCATACTGCAGAAGTATCCTTCTTTCTCTATCGTCCTTGTGGATGCTGGGGTTCCTGAAAGGACCATGGGGAATAGCGGCTCCGCAGGAGACAGGGCACAAAAGTAAAGCTTTTACAGGTCAGGTGGTGTGTACTGGCTCCTCCCCCCATGACCCTCCTCCAGACTCCAGTTAGATTTTTGTGCCCGGCCGAGAAGGGTGCAATTCTAGGTGGCTCTCATAAAGAGCTGCTTAGAGAGTTTAGCTTAGGTTTTTTATTTTACAGTGATTCCTGCTGGCAACAGGATCACTGCAACGAGGGACAGAGGGGAGAAGAAGTGAACTCACCTGCGTGCAGGATGGATTGGCTTCTTGGCTACTGGACATGAAGCTCCAGAGGGACGATCACAGGTACAGCCTGGATGGTCACCGGAGCCACGCCGCCGGCCCCCTCACAGATGCTGAAGCAAGAAGAGGTCCAGAATCGGCGGCTGAAGACTCCTGCAGTCTTCTTAAGGTAGCGCACAGCACTGCAGCTGTGCGCCATTTTCCTCTCAGCACACTTCACACGGCAGTCACTGAGGGTGCAGGGCGCTGGGAGGGGGGCGCCCTGGGAGGCAAATGAAAACCTTTAAAAAGGCTAAAAATACCTCACATATAGCCCCAGAGGCTATATGGAGATATTTACCCCTGCCTAAATGTACTAAATAGCGGGAGACGAGCCCGCCGAAAAAGGGGCGGGGCCTATCTCCTCAGCACACGGCGCCATTTTCTGTCACAGCTCCGCTGGTCAGGAAGGCTCCCAGGTCTCTCCCCTGCACTGCACTACAGAAACAGGGTATAACAGAGAGGGGGGGCAAAATAAATGGCAATATATATTAATATAAAAGCAGCTATAAGGGAGCACTTAATCATAAGGCTATCCCTGTCATATATAGCGCTTTTTGGTGTGTGCTGGCAGACTCTCCCTCTGTCTCCCCAAAGGGCTAGTGGGTCCTGTCTTCGTATAGAGCATTCCCTGTGTGTCTGCTGTGTGTCGGTACGTGTGTGTCGACATGTATGAGGACGTTATTGGTGTGGAGGCGGAGCAATTGCCAAATATGAGGATGTCACCTCCTAGGGGGTCGACACCAGAATGGATGCCTTTATTTGTGGAATTACGGGATAGCGTCAACTCGCTTAAGCAGTCGTTTGCCGACATGAGGCGGCCGGACACTCAATTAGTGCCTGTCCAGGCGCCTCAAACACCGTCAGGGGCTGTAAAACGCCCCTTGCCTCAGTCGGTCGACACAGACCCAGACACAGGCACTGATTCCGGTGGTGAAGGTGACGAATCAACCGTATTTTCCAGTAGGGCCACACGTTATATGATTTTGGCAATAAAGTAGATGTTACATTTAGCTGATACTACAGGTACCACTAAACAGGGTATTATGTGGGGTGTGAAAAAACTACCAGTAGTTTTTACCGAATCAGAAGAATTAAATGACGTGTGTGATGAAGCGTGGGGTGCCCCGATAAAAAACTGCTAATTTCAAAGAAGTTATTGGCTTTATACCCTTTCCCGCCAGAGGTTAGGGAGCGCTGGGAAACACCTCCTAGGGTGGACAAAGCGCTAACACGCTTATCAAAACAAGTGGCGTTACCCTCTCCTGAGACGGCCGCACTTAAAGATCCATCAGATAGGAGGATGGAAAATATCCAAAAAGGTATATACACACATGCAGGTGTTATACTACGACCAGCTATTGCGACTGCCTGGATGTGCAGTGCTGGGGTAGTTTGGTCAGAGTCCCTGATCGAAAATATTGATACCCTGGACAGGGACAATATTTTACTGTCGTTAGAACAAATAAAGGATGCATTTCTTTATATGCGTGATGCACAGGGAGATATCTGCACACTGGCATCACGGGTAAGTGCTATGTCCATTTCGGCCAGAAGAGCTTTATGGACACGACAGTGGACAGGCGATGCGTAGAGGAGTTATTTGGGGTCGGTCTATCGGATTTGGTGGCCACGGCTACGGCCGGGAAATCCACCTTTCTACCTCAAGTCACTCCCCAACAGAAAAAGGCACCGACCTTTCAACCGCAGCCCTTTCGTTCCTTTAAAAATAAGAGAGCAAAGGGCTATTCATATCTGCCACGAGGCAGAGGACGAGGGAAGAGACAGCAACAGGCAGCTCCTTCCCAGGAACAGAAGCCCTCCCCGGCTTCTACAAAAGCCTCAGCATGACGCTGGGGCTTCGCAAGCGGACTCGGGGGCGGTAGGCGGTCGTCTCAAGAATTACAGCGCGCAGTGGGCTCACTCGCAGGTAAATCCCTGGATCCTGCAGATAATATCTCAGGGGTACAGGTTGAAATTAGAGACAGAGCCACCTCGCCGTTTTTCTGAAGTCTGCTTTACCAACGTCCCCCTCAGAAAGGGAGACGGTTTTGGAAGCCATTCACAAGCTGTATTCTCAGCAGGTGATAGTCAAGGTACCTCTTCTACAACAAGGGAAGGGGTATTATTCCACTCTTTTTGTGGTACCGAAGCCGGATGGCTCGGTAAGGCCTATTCTAAATCTGAAGTCCTTGAACCTGTACATAAAGAAGTTCAAGTTCAAGATGGAGTCACTCAGAGCAGTGATAGCGAACCTGGAAGAAGGGGACTTTATGGTATCCTTGGACATCAAGGATGCGTATCTCCACGTTCCAATTACCCCTCACACCAGGGGTACCTCAGGTTCGTTGTACAAAACTGTCACTATCAGTTTCAGACGCTGCCGTTTGGTTTGTCCACGGCACCTCGGGTCTTTACAAAGGTAATGGCCGAGATAATATTTCTTCTTCGAAGAAAAGGCGTATTAATTATCCCATACTTGGACGATCTCCTAATAAGGGCAAGGTCCAGAGAACAGCTAGAGATGGGTTTAGCACTATCTCAAGAGGTGCTAAAGCAGCACGGATGGATTCTGAATATTCCAAAATCCCAATTAATGCCGACAACTCGTCTGCTGTTCCTGGGGATGATTCTGGACACAGTTCAGAAAAAGGTTTTTCTTCCCGAAGAAAAAGCCAAGGAGTTATCTGACCTGGTCAGGAACCTCCTAAAACCAGGAAAGGTGTCTGTACATCAATGCACAAGAGTCCTGGGAAAAAATGGTAGCTTCTTACGAAGCAATCCCTTTCGGCAGATTCCATGCAAAGGGATCTGTTGGACAAATGGTCAGGGTCGCATCTTCAGATGCACCTGCGGATAACCCTGTCGCCGAGGACAAGGGTATCCCTTCTGTGGTGGTTGCAGGAGGCTCATCTATTGGAGGGCCGCAGATTCGGCATGCAGGATTGGATCCTGGTGACCACGGATGCCAGCCTGAGAGGCTGGGGAGCAGTCACACAGGGAAGAAATTTCCAGGGAGTGTGGTCGAGCCTGAAAAAGTCTCTTCACATAAGCATTCTGGAACTAAGAGCAATCTACAATGCTCTAAGCCAGGCGGAACCTCTGCTTCAAGGAAGACCGGTGTTGATCCAGTCGGACAACATCACGGCAGTCGCCCATGTAAACAGACAGGGCGGCACAAGAAGCAGGAGGGCAATGGCAGAAGCTGCCAGGATCCTTCGCTGGGCGGAGAATCACGTGATAGCACTGTCAGCAGTATTCATCCCGGGCGTGGACAACTGGGAAGCAGACTTCCTCAGCAGACACGACCTTCACCCGGGAGAGTGGGGACTTCATCCAGAAGTTTTCCACATGCTATTAAACCGTTGGGTAAAACCAATGGTGGACATGATGGCGTCTCGCCTCAACAAAACACTGGACAGATATTGCGCCAGGTCAAGAGATCCGCAGGCAATAGCTGTGGACGCGCTGGTAACACCTTGGGTGTACCAGTCGGTATATGTGTTTCCTCCTCTGCCTCTCATACCAAAGGTATTGAGGATTATACGGCAAAGAGGAGTAAGACTAGTGGCTCCGGATTGGCCAAGAAGGACTTGGTACCCGGAACTTCAAGAGATGGTCACGGACGATCCGTGGCCTCTACTTCTGAGAAGGGACCTGCTTCAGCAGGGTCCTTGTCTTTTTCAAGACTTGCCGCGGCTGCGTTTGACGGCATGGCGTTTGAATGCCAGATCCTAAAAGGAAAAGGCATTCCGGAAGAAGTCATTCCTACCTTGATAAAGGCAAGGAAGGAAGTCACCGCGAAGCATTATCGCCGTATTTGGCGAAAATATGTTGCGTGGTGCGAGCAGCGGAGTGCTCCGATGGAGGAATTTCAACTGGGTCGTTTTCCTACATTTCCTGCAATCAGGATTGTCTATGGGTCTCAAATTGGGATCTATTAAGGTTCAAATTTCGGCCATATCAATATTCTTCCAAAAAGAATTGGCCTCAGTCCCTGAGGTCCAGATTTTTATCAAAGGAGTACTGCATATACAGCCTCCTGTGGTGCCTAAGGTGGCACCGTGGGATCTAAATGTAGTTTTAGATTTCCTCAAATCCAATTGGTTTGAACCACTAAAGAATGTGGATTTGAAATATCTCACATGGAAAGTGACTATGTTACTGGCCCTGGCTTCGGCCGGGAGAGTATCTGAACTGGCGGCTTTGTTTTATAAAAGCCCTTATTTAATTTTCCATTCGACATAGGGCAGAGCGGCGGACGCGTCCGCATTTTCTCCCTAAGGTGGTATCAGCGTTTCACCTGAACCAGCCTATTGTAGTGCCTGCGGCTACAGACAACTTGAAGGACTCCAAGTTGTTGGACGTTGTCAGAGCCTTAAAAATATACATTTAAAGGACGGCTGGAGTCAGAAAATCTGACTCGCTGTTTATACTGTATGCACCCAACAAGTTGGGTGCACCTGCTTCTAAGCAGTCGATTGCTCGTTGGATTTGTAACAAAATTCAACTTGTACATTCTGTGGCAGGCCTGCCACAGCCTAAATCTGTTAAGGCCCATTCCGCAAGGAAGGTGGGCTCATCTTGGGCGCCTGCCCGAGGGGTCTCGGCATTACAACTCTGCCGAGCAGCTACGTGGTCAGGGGAGAACACGTTTGTAAATTTTTACAAATTTGATACCCTGGCAAAGGAGGACCTGGAGTTCTCTCATTCGGTGCTGCAGAGTCATCCGCACTCTCCCGCCCGTTTGGGAGCTTTGGTATAATCCCCATGGTCCTTTCAGGAACCCCAGCATCCACAAGGACGATAGAGAAAATAAGAATTTACTTACCGATAATTCTATTTCTCGGAGTCCGTAGTGGATGCTGGGCGCCCATCCCAAGTGCGGATTATCTGCAATACTTGTACATAGTTATTGTTAACTAATTCGGGTTATTGTTTAGGAAGCCATCTTTCAGAGGCTCCTCTGTTATCATACTGTTAACTGGGTTTAGATCACAAGTTGTACGGTGTGATTGGTGTGGCTGGTATGAGTCTTACCCGGGATTCAAAATCCTCCCTTATTGTGTACGCTCGTCCGGGCACAGTACCTAACTGGAGTCTGGAGGAGGGTCATGGGGGGAGGAGCCAGTACACACCACCTGACCTGTAAAAGCTTTACTTTTGTGCCCTGTCTCCTGCGGAGCCGCTATTCCCCATGGTCCTTTCAGGAACCCCAGCATCCACTACGGACTCCGAGAAATAGAATTATCGGTAAGTAAATTCTTATTATTTAACGTTTATGCATTAAACACTGTAATAAGTTCAGATATGCTGACCGAGGAGACCGTGACATGGTGGTGATTCAATTGTTTTGGGCGTCATATTTTTCCTGTCTAAACGGGAAAGCATAGTTGCCCAAACAGTTGTCAGGATTCAGTTATGTTTGGGCACCTATACATATCGTGCCCAAACAGACAGGGTTTAGCCGCATAAATCTGATACACCCGTCTTAAGTCCTCTTTTGGATGTCCGAACTTCCGATTGGACACAAAGTACCGACTTTGTGCACATTTCTTTTCGCACCTCGGAAGGCTACTAGAAGAAAAGTCACCTTAGCGGCTACTGGTTGTTTAAACGGAGCAACAATTGAATTTCTCCATTTGCACCACATGGTGGTAGATGCAGGGGAAAACAACTGAATCTGCCCCTGATTCATGCTTACCAGGCTAATGTACAGGTGCTCTGTATGCATAGCCATCCCAGAAGAATGAAGAAAAAAAAAGCATTTATTTTTAGGACACAGTCTGCTTGTGTGTCCTATTTACATAGCGGTGCAAATAATGGGCCCTACACATTTGGCGACCCGCCGCAGAGCTGCCCGACGGCAGACAGGCGACCCGTCGGCAGGGGGAGGTGACGGGGAGTGAAGTTTCTTCACTCACCCCGTCACCCGGCTCCATAGCAGTGCAAGCTAATATGGACGAGATTGTCCATATTGGCTTGCACGCATAAGTGACCCGGCACCAACGATGAACGAGCGCGGGGCCGCGCATCGGTCATCGCTGGTGCCTACACACTGAATGATATGAACGAGAATGTTCATATCGTTCAGTTATGTCGCCTAACGTGTAGGGCCTATAAGACTCATTTTAGGCAAAAAGACTCCCCACGCTAATGGAGTTGCATAGGACCTGTTCGCTCGCCAGCCATCTCCCGTTGCGTGGCATATTGAGAACACATCTGTACAATCCTATAGTCTCCTGTTTTTGGTCTTTTTAATCTTTCAAAATTCTTTGTAGTTCCCTCAAATTAGATTTTTGAGTGGAGTGCAATACATGATGTAAGATGAGTGCCTTTTCAGCAAGTGCAAGCTTGTAGAAAATACCCACTGGCTAAGATGTAGCTGAGCAAATAGATATTTTATAGAGGAAATTAAATTCTCCACGATGTGCTGCTGTGATGTTCGCTTGCGCACATAGGGGGTAATTCCGAGTTGATCGCAGCAGGAAATTTGTTAGCAGTTGGGCAAAACCATGTGCACTGCAGGTGGGGCAGATATAACATGTGCAGAGAGAGTTAGATTTGGGTGGGTTATTTTGTTTCTGTGCAGGGTAAATACTGGCTGCTTTATTTTTACACTGCAATTTAGATTGCAGATTGAACACACCACACCCAAATCTAACTCTCTGCACATGTTATATCTGCCTCCCCTGCAGTGCACATGGTTTTGCCCAACTGCTAACAAAGTTCCTGCTGCGACCAACTCAGAATTACCCCCCCATAGGGCCTAATTCAGATCTAATTGCAGCAGCAAATTTGTTAGCTAAAGGACAAAACCTTGTGCACTGCAGGTGGGGCAGATGTAACATGTGCAGAGAGAGTTAGATTTTGGTGGGTTATTTTGTTTCTGTGCAGGGTAAATACTGGCAGCAGCTTTACTTTTGCACTGCAATTTAGATTTCAGTTTGAACACACCCCACCCAAGTCTAACATCTGCCCCCCCCCCCCTACAGTGCACATGGTTTTGCCCATAAGCTAACAAATTTTGCTGCTGCGTTCAGATCTGAATTAGACCCATAGCTGCTTATTATTGCGCTTCTATTGCACTCCTCCTTAGGGTGTGAAAAAATATGAGTGATAATATGTTGCCTCATAATCTTATTGCAGGAGCTAACTATTAACTACTCTGTGCCTCGTATGGCTTAGGCAGTTCTAAAAATCTATTGCGCTTGGCCACATAGCAGGAGTACTAACATTTTCTAGATGGGTTGTGTTTGTTTTGCCGGTGGTCTGTTCCCAGAGGGCAACATACCAACTCCGGGATACTGACCGCCAGAATGCCAGCGGTGGGCGGAGACGTAACGGTGGCCCTTGCAGGCTCGCTGTGCTCGCCACGCAGTGGTCTTGGTGGCTCGATGCGCTCGCCACAGGTTATATTATCACTCTGTGGGATCCTGACAGACGGTCATGTGACCGCATCCATTTTTTAATATACTTTTGTCATGGTATGTGACCCATTTTATGCTGCCAACCATAGTTAGTGCCCAGACTAAAGGACAGTACACTCCTGAGATTTTATCCAGAGATGCGTGCTGAGCGAACTAGCACAGACCGCTCAGCACACATCTCTCCACCCGTTCAGCACAGCGCGAGGGAATATCCCCTCTATGCGTGTCATCAAATTGCTGATAGTAATGAAAGACTCTGGCTTATATGTGGGCAAATTTTATTTGGTATAAGATGCCTTTTAATATAGGACCAACTTTTTTTATTTCATATTTTATTGCCACTTAATATAGTCTGTTGTAAATGTGATGCTTTCTTGTTATCAGTAATTACAATCTGCACAGGGAAAAGCAGAGCATATGTTGGAGGTGTCTGTCTGCTTTGAAAAACACAATGCTCTGGAATTACAGCCAACACTCAGAAGTAGCCCATGGATGACCTCCATGCAGTGCCCTTGTACTGTCTGCTAAAGATAAAGCACTCACAGAACAGAGTGTCTCCTAAACCAAAGATATGATGTGTGAATTCCTAAATCAGTCTTCTAACCTTTTACATCTGGAGAGTATGGCTTGGCGAGACTTTACTGCGCAAATCAACGTGATATTGTGTTATCATTAACTTTAATTGATATATAATACATGATATATTTATTTTTATTTATGTACAGTTTCTCATATAACGCAGCATTTTTCATTGTGATTTACAATTGGAAAAAACAGATAAGACAAACTGGGTAATAACAGACAGACCCAGAGGTAGGAAGGCCTTGCCCGCAAGCTTACAATCTATAGGGAAATAGCACCTATACTTGTGTATCCTTCCTATCTATAGCAGAGCGCTCCCACCAGATTGTAAAGCCAGCCCTGATGGGATGTTATTAGATATGAATGCTTCTGAAGGTTATGTGGGCGGTTCCGGAATTTGATAAGCTTGCCTGAGTAGGTGAGTTTTCAGGGAACACTTTAAAGTTTGGAGTCTAGAGGAGAGTCTTATACCCCTTTTCCACTAGCTCAAAAAACACTGGTAAATGCACGGGGGCGCGCATTTACCCGTGTTTTCTGCAAGTGGAAAAGGGTAAACCCGGATCAAGTGACCCGTGAATCCTACCCGGCTATTTACCTGGGTAGGACACGGGAATGATCCGGGTAGGGATGTAGTGTAAACGGGAGCCGTGTCGATGCGACACGGCTCCCGTTTACACTGTATGGAAGGGCGGCGCTGGGAGATCATGTGATCTCCCTGCGCTGCCGCGTCACTAGAAGCGTCACAAACCCGGCATATGCCGGGTTGTGACTGCTGATGGGAAAGGGGCCGAGCACGGGTCGCAGCAGGGGGCAGCTCCCGTGTCAGGCTCCCGGCTGCGACCCGTGCTCGTAAGTGGAAAAGGGGTATTATTGTGCATGGGAGGGCATTCCATAGGGCGAGTGCTGCCCGAAGAAAGTCCTGCAGTTGTGAATGGGAGCAAGTGATCCGTGCAGATGAGATACAAACAGCCCGGCACTCCCACAAATAGTAGCATGCCCCGGTGCCCTCAGAGATGCAGTAACATAAACCAGAAGAAACTGCGGCACTCAGGGACTGGTGAAAAGTTAATGTATTAAACGATACATGTCATCCATCGATGTTTCGGGGACTTTAACCCCTTTCTCAAGATGTACAAGTGCCTCAGACACTTGTACATCTTGAGAAAGGGGTTAAAGTCCCCGAAACGTCGATGGGTTGGGTGTCTGTTTTTTCCTGTCTATAAGATAGGAAAAAACAGACACCCTACTGACTTATCAAACAATTGAATATCCCCCCTTGACTGGTAGATCTTATGTTTCTCTATTTTTGCACATTGACAGACCATTATTACTTGGTCAAATATAGCGTTTTCTAGTACACTGCCTAAAGAGTGAAAGATTTGCTGGATGCCGCTGTATATGGTCTGCTGTCCGATGAATCTCCCAACTGTTGTAGGACTGACAGCTCTATGGGTGCCTGATCCTGATGTAGGGATTCCAAGTAGATTTTGGAACTTTTGTCTGTCTGTATGAATATTAATGGTAAATAAGTTTTCAGTAGTATTAGCTTGTTGCTTTGCTTTAATTTCCATTTACCAAAGACAGGTGTGTGTTTTTATTCCCCCCCCACACGTTCTGTGGTCGCACTTGCTGATCATGCACACATCCCACAGAAGGGAGTGACAGGCTAAATTAAGAAAACAGTCATGGACTCTCTCCTCCTTTAAAGCAGTATTAATATATCTGTAGGATTTAGCTGCTTTCTGTCTCTTAAATGTGTACTGTGAGCCTTGTGCCACTACTTTTTTTTTTTTTTTACTGGTGCTATGGGAAAAGTACCCTAAAACACTATGCCCTTCCCCAAGCCTACTTTCATAAGCGAGCCAAAAATAGCTGCAACGTGCCCACCAGTGTCTGGGCTCACCTATGTCTAAAGGCCCATACACACTAGAATACTTGAAAGATGTGGACGATGAACAATGTAGAATATGAGCAATTTCCCTTGAACTCCCTCAAATGAGATTGAGTGTACACACTGTGAGATTTTACAAACAATATGAATGTTGATTGATGTGCTCTGCTGGGATTGAGGGGATTGAGCTGCATGCACGGATGACTGACGAGACGATTTGAAGGATAGGTCGTTCAAAACAGTTGTCGCTCTAATTGCTGGAAAAAATCTTCTAGTGTGTATGGGCCTTAAGTCCACGACTTCCATAGAAACTTTGAAATTCTGTCATGCTTTAGCATTGGAGCATGTCGCTACGGATGCTGGAGAAGCACCTGCCAATTATGGAAATGATGAAGCCTCTAGTCTTCTCATTGTTGGTTTGTTTGTTTGTTTGTTTTTTGTTAGCTAGACCAGTGCTTGTTCTGTTGTGGAACTAACTATAGGCAGGACTGAGCCTGATGGCAGAGGCAACCTGTAGATCCTTTCATAAGAGTGACCGGCGACAGAGCATGGCTTGCTGTAGAGTGTTGGTTAAGCTGAATCAATGCTAAGTGGTCTTCTGTATAGAAGGCTGCTAGCAAGAAACATCAGGTGACCCTGGAATAGCAATCAAGTGGTGACTGAAAAATCTTTAGGGAGTTGAATATGCTGTTTTCCTCCTTGTGCCCTTTTTGATTCCATCTTAAAGGCAGAAGTCGTCCATGGCCACTACATGTTCACTTATGGTTTTTTTATGGTGTGCTGATTGGAGGTTGCAGTAACACTTATGGTTTCAGTACACATGATATACCTAACTGTGGGCACAAGTCTGCCACCTCTCTGATGCGTGAAGCTTTGGCATATCTCTCCTTCCCCAGCTTTGCAGTGCACTGTGTGATTAGAGCAGGGGTGGGCAATTATTTCAGCTGAGGGGCCACTTGACACTTTCCTGTCCGTATTCGAGGGCCGCACACAAAATAGCAGCTCCCCTCCATGCGCCAAAAATATAGGGACGTGGCCAAAAAATCATACAGATTCATATTAGGCTGCACAATAGTCTCCATTATTTAAATTACGCCACACAGTAGCACCACTTACACACATTACACCAGGTAGAGCCCCTTTTACACATATTATGCCAGGTAGAGCCCCTGTCACACATTATGCCAGGTAGAGACCCATTTCTCTAACGTCCTAGTGGATGCTGGGGACTCCGTCAGGACCATGGGGATTAGCGGCTCCGCAGGAGACAGGGCACAAAAATAAAGCTTTAGGATCAGGTGGTGTGCACTGGCTCCTCCCCCTATGACCCTCCTCCAAGCCTCAGTTAGGTTTTTGTGCCCGTCCGAGCAGGGTGCAATCTAGGTGGCTCTCCTAAAGAGCTGCTTAGAAAAAGTTTTTAGGTTTTTCATTTTCAGTGAGTCCTGCTGGCAACAGGCTCACTGCATCGAGGGACTTAGGGGAGAGAAGTCAACTCACCTGCGTGCAGGATGGATTGGCTTCTTAGGCTACTGGATACCATTAGCTCCAGAGGGATCGAACACAGGCCCAGCCATGGAGTCCGGTCCCGGAGCCGCGCCGCCGACCCCCCTTGCAGATGCCGAAGATGGAAGATGCTTACCTGCATGTCCCAATTTGCCCTTCACATCAAGGGTACCTCAGGTTCGTGGTGCAAAACTGTCATTATCAGTTTCAGACGCTGCCGTTTGGATTGTCCACGGCACCTCGGGTCTTTACCAAGGTAATGGCCGAAATGATATTAATTATCCCTTACTTGGATCTCCTGATAAGGGCAAGGTCCAGAGAACAGCTGGAGGACGGAGTAGCACTAACCCAAGTAGTGCTGCAACAACACGGGTGGATTCTGAATTTTCCAAAATCTCAGTTGACCCCGACAACACGTCTGCTGTTCCTGGGAATGATTCTGGACACGGTTCAGAAAAAGGTGTTTCTTCCGGAGGAGAAAGCCAAGGAGTTATCCGAACTTGTCAGGAACCTCCTAAAACCAGGAAAAGTGTCTGTGCATCAATGCACAAGAGTCCTGGGAAAGATGGTGGCTTCTTACGAAGCAATCCCATTCGGCAGATTCCACGCACAAACTTTTCAGTGGGATCTGCTGGACAAATGGTCCGGATCGCATCTGCAGATGCATCAGCGGATAACCTTATCGCCACGGACAAGGGTATCTCTTCTGTGGTGGTTGCAGAGTGCTCATCTGTTAGAAGGCCGCAGATTCGGCATACAGGACTGGGTCCTGGTGACCACGGATGCCAGTCTGAGAGGCTGGGGAGCGGTCACACAGGAACCAGAAGCAGGCGGCAGAAGACTTTTCAGTCTTCCTGAGGTAGCGCACAGCACTGCAGCTGTGCGCCATTGTTGTCAGCACACTTCACACAGCGGTCACGGAGGGTGCAGGGCGCTGGGGGGGCGCCCTGGGCAGCAATGTATAATACCTTTTTATGGCTAAAAAATACATCACATATAGCCCTTGAGGCTATATGGATGTATTTAACCCCTGCCAGATCTCACAAACTCCGGAGAAGAGCCCGCCGAAATAGGGGGCGGGGCTTATTCTCCTCAGCACACAGCGCCATTTTCCTGCTCAGCTCCGCTGTGAGGAAGGCTCCCAGGACTCTCCCCTGCACTGCACTACAGAAACAGGGTAAAACAGAGAGGGGGGGGCACTTTTTTTTTTGGCGATATTACTATATTTAAGCTGCTATAAGGATACAACACTTATATAGGGTTGTTCCCATATATATTATAGCGCTTGGGTGTGTGCTGGCAAACTCTCCCTCTGTCTCCCCAAAGGGCTAGTGGGGTCCTGTCTTCAATAGAGCATTCCCTGTGTGTCTGCTGTGTGTCGGTACGTGTGTGTCGACATGTATGAGGACGATGTTGGTGTGGAGGCAGAGCAATTGCCGGTAATGGTGATGTCACCCCCCAGGGAGTCGACACCGGAATGGATGGCTTTGTTTATGGAATTACATGATAATGTCAGCACATTACAAAAATCAGTTGACGACATGAGACGGCCGGAAAACCAGTTAGTACCTGCCCAGGCGTCTCAGACACCGTCAGGGGCTGTAAAACGCCCTTTACCTCAGTCGGTCGACACAGACCCAGACACGGACACTGAATCTAGTGTCGACGGTGAAGAAACAAACGTATTTTCCAGTAGGGCCACACGTTATATGATCACGGCAATGAAGGAGGCTTTGCATATCTCTGATACTACAAGTACCACAAAAAGGGGTATTATGTGGGGGGTGAAAAAACTACCTGTAGTTTTTCCTGAATCAGAGGAATTGAATGATGTATGTGATGAAGCGTGGGTTAACCCAGATAGAAAAGTGCTAATTTCAAAAAAGTTATTGGCATTATACCCTTTCCCGCCAGAGGTTAGGGCGCGCTGGGAAACACCCCCTAAGGTGGATAAGGCGCTCACACGCTTATCAAAACAAGTGGCGTTACCGTCTCCTGATACGGCCGCCCTCAAGGATCCAGCTGATAGGAGGCTGAAAACTACCCTAAAAAGTATATACACACATACTGGTGTTATACTGCGACCAGCCATCGCCTCAGCCTGGATGTGCAGTGCTGGGGTGGTCTGGTCGGATTCCCTGACTGAAAATATTGATACCCTGGATAGGGACAGTATTTTACAGACTTTAGAGCAATTAAAGGATGCTTTTCTTTATATGCGAGATGCTCAGAGGGATATTTGCACTCTGGCATCGAGAGTAAGTGCGATGTCCATATCTGCCAGAAGAAGTTTATGGACACGACAGTGGTCAGGTGATGCGGATTCCAAACGGCATATGGAAGTATTGCCGTATAAAGGGGAGGAATTATTTGGCGTCGGTCTATCGGATTTGGTGGCCACGGCAACTGCCGGGAAATCCACCTTTTTACCTCAGACCCCCTCCCAACAGAAAAAGACACCGTCTTTTCAGCCGCAGTCCTTTCGGTCCTATAAGAAGCGGGCAAAAGGACAGTCATATCTGCCCCGAGGCAGAGGAAAGGGTAAGAGAGGGCAGCAAGCAGCTCCTTCCCAGGAACAGAAGCCCTCCGCGGGTTCTGCAAAGCCCTCAGCATGACGCTGGGGCTTTACAAGCGGACTCAGGAACGGTGGGGGGTCGACTCAAGAATTTCAGCGCGCAGTGGGCTTGCTCACAGGTGGACCCCTGGATCCTGCAGGTAGTATCTCAGGGTTACAGGTTGGAATTCGAGAAGTCTCCCCCTCGCCGGTTCCTAAAGTCTGCTTTGCCAACGTCTCCCTCAGACAGGGCGACGGTATTGGAAGCCATTCACAAGCTGTTTTCTCAGCAGGTGATAGTCAAGGTACCCCTCCTACAACAGGAAAAGGGGTATTACTCCACGCTATTTGTGGTACCGAAGCCGGACGGCTCGGTAAGACCTATTCTAAATCTGAAATCTTTGAACCTGTACATACAAAAATTCAAGTTCAAGATGGAATCACTCAGAGCAGTGATAGCGAATCTGGAAGAAGGGGACTTTATGGTGTCCCTGGACATAAATGGAGCTAAGAGCGATTTACAATGCTCTAAGCCTGGCAAAACCCCTGCTTCAGGGTCAGCCGGTGTTGATCCAGTCGGACAACATCACGGCAGTCGCCCACGTAAACAGACAGGGCGGCACAAGAAGCAGGAGAGCAATGGCAGAAGCTGCAAGGATTCTTCGCTGGGCGGAAGATCATGTGATAGCACTGTCAGCAGTGTTCATTCCGGGAGTGGACAACTGGGAAGCAGACTTCCTCAGCAGACACGATCTACACCCGGGAGAGTGGGGACTTCATCCAGAAGTCTTCCACATGATTGTGAACCGTTGGGAAAAACCAAAGGTGGATATGATGGCGTCTCGCCTCAACAAAAAACTGGACAGGTATTGCGCCAGGTCAAGAGACCCTCAGGCAATAGCTGTGGACGCTCTGTTAACACCGTGGGTGTTCCAGTCAGTGTATGTGTTTCCTCCTCTGCCTCTCATACCCAAAGTACTGAGAATTATACGGCAAAGGGGAGTAAGAACGATACTCGTGGCTCCGGATTGGCCAAGAAGAACTTGGTACCCGGAACTTCAGGAGATGCTCACGGAAAATCCGTGGCCTCTACCTCTAAGACGGGACCTGATTCAGCAGGGACCGTGTCTATTCCAAGACTTACCGCGGCTGCGTTTGACGGCGTGGCGGTTGAACGCCGAATTCTAAGGGAAAAAGGCATTCCAGAAGAGGTCATTCCTACACTGGTTAAAGCCAGGAAGGAGGTGACTGCACAACATTATCACCGCATTTGGAGAAAATATGTTGCGTGGTGTGAGGCCAGGAAGGCCCCCACGGAGGAATTTCAATTGGGTCGATTCCTACATTTCCTGCAAACAGGATTGTCTATGGGCCTCAAGTTGGGGTCCATTAAGGTTCAAATTTCGGCCCTGTCGATTTTCTTCCAGAAAGAATTGGCTTCAGTTCCTGAAGTCCAGACTTTTGTAAAAGGAGTACTACATATACAGCCCCCGGTTGTGCCCCCAGTGGCTCCGTGGGACCTTAATGTAGTTTTGGATTTTCTCAAATCCCATTGGTTTGAGCCACTCAAATCGGCGGATTTGAAATATCTTACATGGAAAGTAACCATGCTACTGGCCCTGGCTTCAGCCAGGAGAGTGTCAGAATTGGCGGCTTTATCGTATAAAAGCCCATATCTGATTTTCCATTCGGACAGGGCAGAACTGCGGACGCGTCCTCATTTTCTGCCTAAGGGGGTGTCAGCGTTTCACCTGAACCAGCCTATTGTGGTGCCTGCGGCTACTAGCGATTTGGAGGATTCCAAGTTGCTGGACGTTGTCAGGGCATTGAAAATATATATTTCAAGGACGGCTGGAGTCAGAAAATCTGACTCGCTGTTTATACTGTATGCACCCAACAAGCTGGGTGCTCCTGCTTCTAAGCAGACGATTGCTCGTTGGATTTGTAGCACAATTCAACTTGCACATTCTGTGGCAGGCCTGCCACAGCCTAAATCTGTCAAGGCCCATTCCACAAGGAAGGTGGGCTCATCCTGGGCGGCTGCCCGAGGGGTCTCGGCATTACAACTCTGCCGAGCAGCTACGTGGTCGGGGGAGAACACGTTTGTAAAATTCTACAAATTTGATACCCTGGCTAAAGAGGACCTGGAGTGTTCTCATTCGGTGCTGCAGAGTCATCCGCACTCTCCCGCCCGTTTGGGAGCTTTGGTATAATCCCCATGGTCCTGACGGAGTCCCCAGCATCCACTAGGACGTTAGAGAAAATAAGATTTTACTTACCGATAAATCTATTTCTCGTAGTCCGTAGTGGATGCTGGGCGCCCATCCCAAGTGCGGATTGTCTGCAATACTTGTACATAGTTATTGTTACAAAAAAATCGGGTTGTTCTTGTTGTGAGCCGTCTGTTCAGAGGCTCCTACGTTGTCATACTGTTAACTGGGTTCAGATCACAAGTTGTACGGTGTGATTGGTGTGGCTGGTATGAGTCTTACCCGGGATTCAAAATCCTTCCTTATTGTGTATGCTCGTCCGGGCACAGTATCCTAACTGAGGCTTGGAGGAGGGTCATAGGGGGAGGAGCCAGTGCACACCACCTGATCCTAAAGCTTTATTTTTGTGCCCTGTCTCCTGCGGAGCCGCTAATCCCCATGGTCCTGACGGAGTCCCCAGCATCCACTACGGACTACGAAAAATAGATTTATCGGTAAGTAAAATCTTATTTTTACACATTACTCCAGGAAGAGCCCCTATCACACATTACGGCAGGTAGAGCCCCCTTTTACATTACAGCAGGTAGAGCTCCCTTTTACACATTACGAAAGGTAGAGACCCCTTTTACACATTACAGCAGGTAGAGCCCCTTTTACACACTGTAGTGGTGGGGGGGGTTGGGTTAGGCTGCGGGGAGGTTAGGGTTGGGCACCGCCCTCGGAGGGCTAGGGTTAGGCTACGGGGGGAAGGGGCCTAGGTTTAGGCAGCCATAGGGGGTGGTTAGGGTTAGGCACTAAGGGAGGAGCTTACGGTTAGGTTGCGGGGAGGGGGGGTTGGGGAGAACCCTGTCAGTTTCGAGATATCAGGATCCCAGCGTCGGTATTTTGACCGACGGGATCCCAAGCGGCGGTGAATCATACTGATCCAACACATACACAGAGCTACATATACATAGTTACACAGACACATATGCAGAGTTAGACATACAGTATACACAGAGTTACACAGACACATATACAGAGCTACAGACACACACATAGAGAGCTACAGACACATATAGAGTTACACAGAGACATGTACAGACACATACACAGAGTTACAGGCACATTATCATATACAGTTGCACAGACATAATATAATTTATGGTCCCTCATACCTTAAATTAAAGACTGTCACTGCATGAAAACATTGACTGCTTTGCATGATAAAGTGCAGGAGCATCAGGGCTGTGCTCCGTGCTGGATAGCCCCGCCCCCTGCAGGGACACTATTTCCTCCTTCTTCCTTCCGATAATCAGGGATGGCCCATTGAAGGAGGGGGGCCCAGGACACATGCCCCGAAAGACCCCTGCTACTGAGAGCCCTCCATTCTCCGCACGGCAAAGCAAGCACTGCAGTCCTTCCCCCTGTCTCAGAGGCGGAGCTTGTCCTGGGTGGCTGGGAGGGTGAAGGAGAGTAGCAGGGGGAGGAGGAGCTAAACTGACAAGGAGCAGGGGGGAAAGATCACACAGTGCCGGCTGCGGCTAATAGAGCCGCGCTGTCACAGGCATCATCTCTCTGCCGGTGATCTGGGCTGGTAGCTGGCTGGGACAATGACAAGCGGCCCTGTTGGGCCGCTTGTCATTGCACGCAGGTGGGAGGCAGTGGGCCGGGCAGGATCGGTTCCGGCCCACGGGCCGCATTTTGCCCACCCCTAGATTAGAGGGAACCATTCATGGCTTTCGTGAAGGAGTCATTAATGAGTGAATGGATAAGGCTCCTCTGGCAAATGTTGTCTTTTATCTCTGTGTAGATGACTGTCTGCTCTGGCATTATTGTATATCCTCTTTCTTGGGCTGTCGGTTAACTTGACTTATGTCTCCGTTTCTGTCATATGTCTCCATTTATGTGAACATACTCTTCTGCTTGTATGTGCTCTATCTCTCTGCCTTTCTATCTGATCTTATAATCAAAAAGATGTAGAGTGCACTCACTAGGATCCTTTTAAGTAAGGTTTACTGTTGAGTCCACATCATAATTTTTTGGTCAGTAGCTGACTGTACTCAGGACATAACCCGCACGAAAGAAAAGGATAATACAGCTAACACCTTAGTCTAACTCGCCTCCTAGTGTACCAGTAGCAATTTATCAATGAAAACCACGTGGGATGCCACTGTAAGTGACATTGTCATACATGTGTTTGCATAATCTACTACATCATAAGCGATCGTTTCGTGTTTAGAGCTGTGTGAATGTAAACCTTTAAATCCAAAATGCAGTTCCATTGTAAGAAAAGAGCTATACAGGAATTTGTGCTTAAAAACAAGATGCAAATTTTCATGGTCGCAGGAAAGGGATCCCACCTGGAAGTGCTCATTATGTGGCTCTGGGGTTGGACTCTGTGGGGAAGGGGTGGGGTGATTCAATTGTATAAAGGGCCCTACACATTTAACGATCCACCGCCGAGCTGCCCAACGGCGGATATGGCTGACGGGCGACCCGGCGGCGGAGGGGCAGTGATGGGGGAGGGGGGGAGTTCCTTCACTCCCCCCATCACCCGGCTCCATAGAAGTGCAGGCAAATATGGACGAGATCGGCCATATTGGCCTGCATACACAGCCGAAGGGGCACCAGCGATGAACGAGCGCAGGGCCACGCATCGTTCATCGATTGTGCCTCCACACTGAAAGATATGAACGGTATCTCGTTCATTAATGAACGAGATCGTTCATATCTTTCAGCCAGATCGACCAGTGTGTAGGGCCTATTAGCTATTAGGCACAAGGAAAGTGCAAAAAGCTGAATTTTTTTTAATACACATTTCTGCTTACCTCAGGAGGGGGAGAACCGAGATAATTGTGGCTGCCAGCAGAAATAGAATTTAATTGGTTTTCGCACCCAAACATAGCAACATTTTGAATTGCACCATTGTGTGCAGGGCACCCAAAAAACAATTGAATTCCCCTAACAGTCAAATCAGCAGTAGTCTTGTGCACATGAGGATAACCATTTTCTCTATGATCAATCCCTTTTTTCAAATTACTCCGATGCCTAAATGCTCTTCTCAACACAGAGTAGTTTAATATAAGCAAACTTTTGGGGAGAATGTCAGAAGTGAAGATTGAAGGTTTATTATGGGATATTTTTCCCTAACACATGAGGCCTTCTCATCGTAAATTGGTTATTTCTTAAACATGTCAAACCTGAATATTCTTTCATAGGAGAAGCACATTACACTGGGTTGCATTCATAAGATTACATATAATGTCACTGGGTTGCATTCATGAGATTACATACAATGTCAAACACCTATATTTCTCTATCGTCCTAAGTGGATGCTGGGGTTCCTGAAAGGACCATGGGGAATAGCGGCTCCGCAGGAGACAGGGCACAAAAAAGTAAAGCTTTACTAGGTCAGGTGGTGTGCACTGGCTCCTCCCCCTATGACCCTCCTCCAGACTCCAGTTAGATTTTGTGCCCGAACGAGAAGGGTGCAATCTAGGTGGCTCTCCTAAAGAGCTGCTTAGAGAAAGTTTAGTTTAGGTTTTTTTTTCTTTACAGTGAGTCCTGCTGGCAACAGGATCACTGCAACGTGGGACTTAGGGGGAAAGTAGTAAACTCACCTGCATGCAGAGTGGATTTGCTGCTTGGCTACTGGACACCATTAGCTCCAGAGGGATCGAACACAGGCCCAGCCGTGGAGTCCGGTCCCGGAGCCGCGCCGCCGACCCCCTTGCAGATGCTGAAGCGTGAAGAGGTCCGGAAACCGGCGGCTGAAGACTCCTCAGTCTTCATAAGGTAGCGCACAGCACTGCAGCTGTGCGCCATTTTCCTCTCAGCACACTTCACTGGGCAGTCACTGAGGGTGCAGAGCGCTGGGGGGGGGCGCTCTGAGAGGCAAATATAAACCTTATACAAGGCTAAAAATACCTCACATATAGCCCATAGGGGCTATATGGAGATATTTAACCCCTGCCTGACTGGAAAAATAGCGGGAGAAGAACCCGCCGAAAAAGGGGCGGGGCCTATCTCCTCAGCACACGGCGCCATTTTCTGTCACAGCTCCGCTGGTCAGAACGGCTCCCAGGTCTCTCCCCTGCACTGCACTACAGAAACAGGGTAAAACAGAGAGGGGGGGCACATTAATGGCTATATATATATATATATTAAAGCAGCTATAAGGGAGCACTTAATATAAGGATATCCCTTGTATATATAGCGCTTTGTGGTGTGTGCTGGCAGACTCTCCCTCTGTCTCCCCAAAAGGGCTAGTGGGTCCTGTCTTCATTAGAGCATTCCCTGTGAGTTTGCGGTGTGTGTCGGTACGTGGTGTCGACATGTATGAGGACGATATTGGTGTGGAGGCGGAGCAATTGCCAAATATGCAGATGTCACCCCCCAGGGGGTCGACACCAGAATGGATGCCTTTATTTGTGGAATTACGTGATGGTTTATCTTCCCTTAAACAGTCAGTTGAGGACATGAGGCGGCCGGACAATCAATTAATGCCTGTCCAGGCGCCTCAAACACCGTCAGGGGCTGTAAAACGCCCTTTGCCTCAGTCGGTCGACACAGACCCAGACACGGGCACTGATTCCAGTGACGACGGTAGAAATTCAAACGTATTTTCCAGTAGGGCCACACGTTATATGATTTTGGCAATGAAGGAGACGTTACATTTAGCTGATACTACAGATACCGTAAAACAGGGTATTATGTATGGTGTGAAAAAACTACAAACAGTTTTTCCTGAATCAGAAGAATTAAATGACGTGTGTGATGAAGCGTGGGTTGCTCCTGATAAAAAGTTGATAATTTCAAAAAAGTTATTGGCATTATACCCTTTCCCGCCAGAGGTTAGGGCGCGCTGGGAAACGCCCCCTAAGGTGGACAAGGCGCTCACACGCTTATCCAAACAAGTGGCGTTACCCTCTCCTGAGACGGCCGCACTTAAGGATCCATCAGATAGAAAGATGGAAGTTATTCAAAAGAATATATACACACATGCAGGTGTTATACTACGACCAGCTATAGCAACTGCCTGGATGTGCAGTGCTGGAGTAGTTTGGTCAGAATCCCTGATTGAAAATATTGATACCCTAGATAGGGACAATGTTTTACTGTCGTTAGAACAAATAAAGGATGCATTTATCTATATGCGTGATGCACAGAGGGATATTTGCACACTGGCATCTCGGGTGAGTGCTATGTCCATTTCAGCCAGAAGAGCCTTATGGACACGACAGTGGACAGGCGATGCGGATTCAAAACGTCACATGGAGGTTTTGCCGTATAAAGGGGAGGAGTTATTTGGAGTTGGTCTATCAGACTTGGTGGCCACGGCTACTGCCGGGAAATCCACTTTTTTACCTCAAGTCACTCCCCAACAGAGAAAGGCACCGACCTTTCAACCGCAGCCTTTTCGCTCCTACAAAAATAAGAGAGCAAAGGGCTTGTCGTACCTGCCACGAGGCAGAGGAAGAGGGAAGAGACACCAACAGGCAGCTCCTTCCCAGGAACAGAAGCCCTCCCCGGCTCCTGCAAAAACCTCAGCATGACGCTGGGGCCTCTCAAGCGGACTCGGGGACAGTGGGGGGCCGTCTCAAAAATTACAGCGCGCAGTGGGCTCACTCGCAGGTAGACCCCTGGATCCTGCAGATAATATCTCAGGGGTACAGGTTGGAATTAGAGACGGATCCTCCTCATCGTTTCCTGAAGTCTGCCTTACCAACCGTCTCTTCCGAAAGGGAGAGGGTGTTGGAAGCCATTCACAAGCTGTACGCTCAGCAGGTGATAGTCAAAGTACCCCTATTACAACAAGGAAAGGGGTATTATTCCACTCTATTTGTGGTACCGAAGCCGGATGGCTCGGTAAGGCCTATTCTAAATCTGAAGTCCTTGAACCTCTACATAAAAAAGTTCAAGTTCAAGATGGAGTCACTCAGAGCAGTGATAGCGAACCTGGAAGAAGGGGACTTTATGGTATCCTTGGACATCAAGGATGCGTATCTACACGTTCCGATTTACCCCGCACACCAGGGGTACCTCAGGTTCATTGTTCAAAACTGTCACTATCAGTTTCAGACGCTGCCGTTCGGATTGTCCACGGCGCCTCGGGTCTTTACCAAGGTAATGGCCGAGATGATGATTCTTCTTCGAAGAAAAGGCGTATTAGTTATCCCATACTTGGACGATCTCCTAATAAGGGCAAGGTCCAGAGAACAGCTGGAGACAGCTTTAGCACTATCTCAAGAGGTGCTAAGACAACACGGGTGGATTCTGAATATTCCAAAATCCCATTTAATCCCGACAACTCGTCTGCTGTTCCTAGGAATGATTCTGGACACGGTTCAGAAAAAGGTTTTCCTTCCAGAGGAAAAAGCCAAGGAGTTATCCGATCTGGTCAGGAACCTCCTAAAACCAGGAAAAGTGTCAGTACATCAATGCACAAGAGTCCTGGGAAAAATGGTGGCTTCTTACGAAGCAATTCCATTCGGCAGATTCCATGCAAGAATATTCCAAAGGGATCTGTTGGACAAATGGTCAGGGTCGCATCTGCAGATGCACCTGCGAATAACCCTGTCACCAAAGACAAGGGTGTCACTTCTGTGGTGGTTGCAGAAGGCTCACCTATTAGAAGGCCGCAGATTCGGCATTCAGGATTGGATCCTGGTGACCACGGACGCCAGCCTGAGAGGCTGGGGAGCAGTCACACAAGGAAGAAACTTCCAGGGAGTATGGACGAGTCTGGAAAAGTCTCTTCACATAAACATTCTGGAACTAAGAGCAATCTACAATGCTCTAAGCCAGGCGGAACTTCTCCTGCAAGGAAAGCCGGTGTTGATTCAGTCGGACAACATCACGGCGGTCGCCCATGTAAACAGGCAGGGCGGCACAAGAAGCAGGAGTGCAATGGCAGAAGCTGCCAAGATTCTTCGCTGGGCGGAGAATCACGTGATAGCACTGTCAGCAGTGTTCATCCCGGGCGTGGACAACTGGGAAGCAGACTTCCTCAGCAGACACGATCTTCATCCGGGAGAGTGGGGTCTACATCCAGAAGTCTTCAACATGTTAATAGACCGTTGGGAAAGACCAATTGTAGACATGATGGCGTCTCGCCTCAACAAGAAACTGGACAAATATTGCGCCAGGTCAAGAGATCCACAGGCAATAGCTGTGGACGCACTGGTAACTCCTTGGGTGTACCAGTCAGTGTATGTGTTTCCTCCTCTGCCGCTCATACCAAAGGTATTGAAGATCATACGGCAAAGAAGAGTAAGAACAATACTAGTGGTTCCGGATTGGCCGAGAAGGACTTGGTATCCGGAACTTCAAGAGATGCTCACGGACGAACCGTGGCCTCTACCTCTGAGAAGGGACCTGCTACAGCAGGGTCCCTGTCTTTTTCAAGACTTACCGCGGCTGCGTTTGACGGCATGGCGGTTGAACGCCAGATCCTAAAAGGGAAAGGCATTCCAGAAGAAGTCATTCCTACCTTGATTAAGGCACGGAAGGAAGTCACCGTGAAACATTATCACCGCATTTGGCGAAAATATGTAGCGTGGTGCGAGGATCGGAGGGTTCCGACGGAGGAATTCCAACTGGGTCGTTTCCTACATTTCCTGCAATCAGGATTATCTATGGGTCTCAAATTGGGATCCATTAAGGTTCAAATTTCGGCCCTGTCAATATTCTTCCAAAAAGAATTGGCCTCTGTCCCTGAGGTCCAGACTTTTGTCAAGGGAGTACTGCATATACAGCCTCCTGTGGTGCCTCCGGTGGCACCGTGGGATCTAAATGTAGTTTTAGATTTCCTCAAATCCCATTGGTTTGAACCATTGAAAAAGGTGGATTTGAAATATCTCACATTGAAAGTGACTATGTTACTAGCCCTGGCCTCTGCCAGGAGAGTATCTGAATTGGCGGCTTTATCTTATAAAAGTCCTTATCTAATCTTCCATTCGGATAGGGCAGAACTGCGGACTCGTCCGCATTTTCTCCCTAAAGTGGTATCAGCATTTCATCTGAACCAACCTATTGTGGTGCCTGCGGCCACTAGCGACTTGGAGGACTCCAAGTTGTTGGACGTTGTCAGAGCCTTAAAAATATACATTGCAAGGACGGCTGGAGTCAGAAAATCTGACTCGCTGTTTATATTGTATGCACCCAACAAGTTGGGCGCACCTGCTTCTAAGCAGTCGATTGCTCGTTGGATTTGTAACACAATTCAACTTGCACATTCGGTGGCAGGCCTGCCACAGCCTAAAACTGTAAAAGCCCACTCCACAAGGAAGGTGGGCTCATCTTGGGCGGCTGCCCGAGGGGTCTCGGCATTACAACTCTGCCGAGCAGCTACGTGGTCGGGGGAGAACACGTTTGTAAAATTTTACAAATTTGATACCCTGGCAAAGGAGGACCTGGAGTTCTCTCATTCGGTGCTGCAGAGTCATCCGCACTCTCCCGCCCGTTTGGGAGCTTTGGTATAATCCCCATGGTCCTTTCAGGAACCCCAGCATCCACTTAGGACGATAGAGAAAATAAGAATTTACTTACCGATAATTCTATTTCTCGGAGTCCGTAGTGGATGCTGGGCGCCCATCCCAAGTGCGGATTATCTGCAATACTTGTACATAGTTATTGTTAACTAATTCGGGTTATTGTTAAGGAGCCATCTTTAAGAGGCCCTTTCTGTTGTCATACTGTTAACTGGGTTTAGATCACAAGTTGTACGGTGTGATTGGTGTGGCTGGTATGAGTCTTACCCGGGATTCAAAATGCCTCCCTTATTGTGTATGCTCGTCCGGGCACAGTACCTAACTGGAGTCTGGAGGAGGGTCATAGGGGGAGGAGCCAGTGCACACCACCTGACCTAGTAAAGCTTTACTTTTTTGTGCCCTGTCTCCTGCGGAGCCGCTATTCCCCATGGTCCTTTCAGGAACCCCAGCATCCACTACGGACTCCGAGAAATAGAATTATCGGTAAGTAAATTCTTATTTTTGTCATGTTGCAATGACATTGTGAATGTTAAACTGAATTTTATTTATGATTTTTAATGGTTGCTTTATCTACATTGTGGCTGTAATTTTAAAGTAACAATTGGTTTGGCACTGGTAATTCACTTAGCACTTCCAGTAAGTAGCATGTTTCTCTCTTCAATAAACAGAGATCCTTTTGGTTGTGACAGCTGTGCAAACCTTCTGACAAACCATTACATTGTTTTAGTATACCTAGGATAAAATATGGGTCTTGCGGCTTACTGAAACAGTATTAAAACATAGCACAGCCTTTGTCCAACTTACACTGTAGGTTATTCCAAATACCTTGTTCTGCTTATTTCTGATCGCCTCATTATACTGGAAACCTCCATGTTGTTGGTGAACTTCGTTGTCCATAACACTCACAGATTACTAGCTACAAGAGTAAGCTATATCATGTTTTCTGTCCTTTGCTGAACAAAGTAGTTTTAATAAGGATGCCGTCCTCCAGTTTAATTAGGAATTGTTGACTAGCCCCTAGTGAATTGATGGACTACATTCTCATCAATATTGTCTCCCAAAATGGCTGTCTGCAATGTGTAAGGGCAAAATGCCTCATAAAACAAAAGCTGGCTTGTATAGTATTAATATTGGTCACAAATGCATGTTGAACTACAGATTTGACTTTAAATTTACTGTGAGATATTTTGCACACACATTTAGGGCCAGTTTCAGTTTACCGTGACGGGAAAGGGGTGGTAGCCTCCGACTTTAACGCTAGGTGCTATTCAATTACAGACCCTTTTGCTTGTGCTGTAAAGTGTGATGAGTTCCTGGAGCTTTGGGTTAACACGTTCGCGACGCCAATGATTGGGACATTTTAACGCAGATTTCTGTTTGAGCCACTCTCAGGCTCAAACAAAAAATCTCCAGTCTGCAGGCTCTAATTAAATAGCCCCGGCAGATCAGTTAGCCCGCGGTAATTAACCGCAGCTAATTGAATCCAACCCTTCTGCTGGGTACACATACACAACCAGCAAACAATGCAATGTTTTCAATGATTTCCCTTGAACTCCCAGGCAAATGATATAGTGCGTATACACTGTGCCATCTTGCAAAAGATATAATCAGTGGTCATGTCCAGGAGTATGCTATTGTTGACAGCCTCAGATTGAGCTGCACGTAGGGACGACCAGAAGACATCGCTGACGAACGCAGGGGCATGCAAATAGAGCATATACACTGGACGATGTGAACGATTTTATAGTCCTGATCCATCCGAGTCTGCCACATCGTTAAAAAAATCGTCTAACGTGCAAGTACAGGGAGAATATACAAATTGCACACAGTTAGAGCTGTGATGGAAATTTAACCCATGACCTCAGTGCTGTGAGGCAGTAATGCTAACTATTACAGCGACCGTGCTGCCCTACATATGTAAGTAGTTCCATTGGATAACATCTACATGATTTCTGGTGACAGCGACAGCTTTTATTGAGGTCAGCAGGTGACTTGTAGAACACATGTTGGTAGGGTCAGATGATGTGACCAGATGAGCTTACTCCACCAGCCGATACAGATAAGTCACTATTCTAAGCGACCTGAGTGGGATTACTTTGTATACTTTGGGTATAGGATTTCCTTTCCATAAGTAACCATCTATTACTTATTCCTCCATATGTGCCGTATGAAGTTTAGTCACTACCACCACCATACTACAGCTCTGTCACCTGGAACCTTTTGTTTGTAGATATGTGTCTTTTCATACTGCTGCAGCACCTCTTGGAATTTGACTGCTAGTCTTCCACTGGCTGTCTACTATGGACCATTTCTGCTTTTGGTAGTGAGCAGGGAGTGAGTTCAGAGACACCAGGCTCAAACTCAGAACAACCATAGAATTTATAAGAGCACCTCTTATTTGCATGAGATGACTGTAGACATGGGCTGATAAAGGTCATCTTTTGACCACATTTACCGGCATGTTTGACAATGATCGGATTATTGAGCATCACTGCCATTTTGAGGCCTCCATATGCTGCATTCTTGGGTCTGTTGTTGATGTTGCAGCATAGGCCACCAAAAGTTAATAAATACCTTCACAGTTGATCTGTCTGACTGTATATACTTTAAAAAACTGGCTTTGTGTCCTTTGAAAAAACGTATTCCATTAAACATGAGATCCTATAGGAGCCTTTCACAATGTGATTCTGTATAATATAATGGATATTCTGTTACTGTCAGACATATTCAGTTAGTTGTGGGGTTTATCCCGCTTGTGAACCCCAAATATTGCAGTTTTCTCACAGACTTTTCCTCGCAGCTCATGAAGCTGAAAGGTAGTCCACCATCAGGGATTCACACGCAGGATAATCCCCTCTAATTGAATATGCCCATGTAATCATCATTTATTTATTTTTTAGCAGATTTAAGCAATGTTTCTTAACCGTAAAATCTCACTGCAAGACTCCTCTACGAGCGTAATTGAATCTTCCCCATTGAGTCTTGATAAATTAAGATTGGCTGCACATAATTAGAATTTAGACATGCCAGTAAAGGTAGTGATATATTCGACTCTGGGAGTGTCTCCAGCTGCATGAGCCTTGCATGTGTCTCAAGAAGTAATAAAGTTATTGTCACCATAATAAAGTCATAAAAGTGAACCTCTAATGCCTTTTCACTGATGGAATAGACAAACTATGCTGTGACCAATACATAGAGATTTTATTGAAATCTAAAAACCCCATTTAACCTGTTATTTTGTGCCTGTAAAAGCTGAGAAATTTGGAAGAGTCAGTCTCGGCCACACTTCAACTTGACCGACCTGCTTAGTCATTCATCTGTTTACTTAAAATTTGAGGTTGACACGCAAATAAAGACAGAGGATAGGTAGAAGGGTGGTGGTTTGTTTTTAAAACGGTCTTCCTTTTTGATGTATTTATTTGTTCCATAAATATAGGTGTGCTGGTATGATTCCTAATTGCGGAGGTTATGAGATAGTATGATAGACCTTTAGTGTTGAATGCAAGTGGTAAAAACAATTTCCACCAGCCCATCAACATATTTTTTTTTTTTATAAATGGAAATTAGTAATTTATTGCTAAAGTTATTGGAATTTTGTTTTTTTTCTGACAAGTTGCTTGAGAATTGCATTCAAATATAGTGAATTATTTTATATGGACTTGTTCTCACTATTGTCTTCTATGGGGGCAAATCAATTGTTTTCGCCCCACGGCTGCCATTACATTGTGCCTGATGGGGCAATTCAATTGTTGCTTCCTTTTGAGTGTGAGTGCTGTAGGGGGCAAAAGAAATGTGGTAAAACTCATTGGTTTGGGTGCCCTAACCAGGGGTTTTGAGGCTATATGCTGCTAAACCTGGTCTAATTGGGCACAACAAATGCGATAATTAACAGGAGTCTGGAACAATTGAATTGCTTTTTTGGATGCCCATTAATTATAGCAGCGCCCATAAAAATTGAATCGTCCCCAATTGGAAATTGTTAAAAGCGTCTAGTTCTCGTACATTGAAGTACACTACTTTTACAATATTTTAGATTAAATGTGAAGTGCATGGAGTAATGCATTCATTGCACGTTACTTTCTATACCTTTGCTTATTTACCAAGCACATTCCAGAATTAGTCTAGAAAGATTTACTTTTTTATTTCATGCCACACGTAACGAGCCTGCTTGATACCATGACAGTTATCAGTCTGGATTTGAAATTTGCTTCTCTAACGGGAAATATTATATAATTAAACTTGCACAAACGTTTGCTAACTCCTTTGTCGTCTCTTCCCACCATTGTTCACAAAACTTCCTATTCGGCAGCAACATTTATCCAGACATTTCTTCCTCTCTCCAATTTGCTTACATCGTAGTTTACATATATAAAATGCTTTCATTCCTTTATTTCTAGATGCTGTGACCCTCAGCTGAAATAGAGGCTCATTTTCTACAACGTGCACACGCAGAAAGTCCCATTTCAGCTAATCATATATTTGCTTTCATAGTTTAACATCTTTTAGATTCTTTAAAGCTAATTGTTTGTTTCCCGTGGGTCATTGCACATTAGTTCTTTACTGGTGAATAACCTCCATGGAATGTTCATATCTGTTATCAACCAACTGGCCTACATATCGTGTAGTTCTGCTTCTTAATGGCAAACTAACAAGAAATGATAGACAACATTCTGATTATTATATTACAGTATTTGTTCTTGCCTAAAAGAACTAACCCTGTTTTTCTATTTTGTCTTTATGTCTAATGTTAATATTATCAGAAGAATGTATGTGGTATTCTTCTTGTTCTAGAACTTTGTCTATACAGTGATTGTAGCTACTAAAGTCTGCTTACAGAGTTCACTTTCACTATAGTTGCTATAATATAATTTGGCAGTACGGATGGTAATGGTTAGCATTAATGCCTCACAGCACTGAGGTCATGGGTTCGATTCCCACCACGGCCCTAAGTGTGTGGAGTTTGTATATTCTCCCTGTACTTGCATGGGTTTCCTCCTGGTACTCCGGTTTCCTCCCACAATCCAAAAATATACTGGTAGGTTAATTGGCTCCCAACAAAATAAACCCTAGCCTGAATGTGTGCGTGTACATGTGGTAGGGAATATAGATTGTAAAGGGGGGTACTCACGGAGCGATATTCTAAGCAATCTGACTAGATTGCTTAGAATATCGGCAGGATCGCTCCGTGTGTAGCCCCCTCGGCGATAGCGATGCGCGGCCCCGCACATCGCTATCGCCGCTGCTAGATTGGCCTGCATGCAGGCCAATCTAGCGGGTCGCTCACTTCACCCGCTGGGTGAAGTGAGCGGCCCCCCCGTCTCCCCCCGCACGCTCAGCACAGATCGCGCTGTGCTGAGCGGCAGGAGAGATGTGTGCTGAGCGGTTCGCTCAGCACGCATCTCTCCTTGATCGGCCCGTGAGTACTGGGCTTAAGCCCCACTGTGGCAGGGACTGATGAGAATGGGCAAATATTCTCTGTAAAGCACTGCGGAATATGTGTGCGCTATATAAATAACTGGTAAATAAAATAATAATATAATCTCTCTTCCCTCAATACCTTTATCTCCACAGCTCCCCTGCCCATCTCTGATGTGTAGTAATGTTCTTCTAGTACTGTATGCTGTGGATAGTGGTAAGGGATTAGTTAAATAAGACCGAGATAGGGTGTAGGAAAGAGTGATAAAATGAAACCATATATACATTTGTCTATACTAGCCACAAATAGAAATGCATTTTTTTGTTTGAACCTTTAAGATTAGAAACGTAAATTCTGGAGCTTTAAAAAAAAAATCTCCAGGTTTGTGTTTATCCAGATAATTATTTCAAGATTAAGGTGCAAGGAATTAAGTCTGGAAGATTTATCTGTCCTGTGCATCCATCTATTATGTCTTTGAAGCTATGCATAGTTTACCCTTAGAAAAGGTTGCATTCTTAGAATATCTCCCTTCCAGCAATTTAAGAGTAAAACTTTACAACTGGATTTTTTGGCTTTTTTCCTTCTGCAACGAAAGGAGATAGCCAAAATGCCTATGGACCAGATGTATCTGCTCTTCCACTCACTACCCCCCCATACCCTCCAATTCACAAAGCATCCTACAATGGAATTTAAAGGATCTCCTCACATATTTATTGGGGTCATCTGTAAATATTTTCCCCTGTGGATATTTTGATATTGGCAAAAAAAAGTGTATTTTCAGGTTCAATGCACTGATGATCTCTGTTTTGCGTGATATACGTTTTGACGTTATAGTTTAATAATTGGCGAACAAGTTTGTTTTGATAATATCACAGTTGTTTTGGTCATGAAAAGTGCAATGATGGCTTGTAAAGAAGTGTGTGCGGAAATAAGCTGCATGCTTCCCAACATTTCAAGTTGGAAAGTCAGGTCAGTGAAAATACACCATGGTCATATCGGCTTTGCTCCATCTGCTTTATTGAAAGCACGATAATTGTACAATCGTTGGGACCGATTAAATGCTGTGTGATGTGCCACTCCAGCGGCTATCGTGCAGAATTAAATTATCCCCTAAATGGTTAATTCATTTCCATGAGATGTGCCATTCCAGAACAGCAGGTTGTGCCCACTGGCATCTCTACTTTACTTTACTTTTCTCTTGCACTTCATAGAGGGGCAAGGGAAAACTTGCGATATCGGCACTAATGTGTGCAGCCCGGTCCAACGACACATTTTGTAGAATTGAATCGCCTCCTGTTAATTGGCGCATAAATTGTGTGGAAGGCGTATTTACAGCATGCTGGCTACAAGGCTGCACAAACTTTTGGACATGAGCGTCTTCACATCTTGGATTTGGGAAAGCTGCATTTAAATTAATTTTACTTTAGAGTTTATAGAAAGATATAGTTCTTTTATCTGTCTTTCCATTCACTTACAGACTCATTTTATAGTTTTTAAATAGAATCTGTGGTATGATAAATAAAGTAGAAAACATTAACTTACTGTATGACCAACTTAACACTGAGTTGACACAGTGGGGTCAATTCTATTCAGCGACAGTTGAATAGCGCCGGGAATTAGCTCCCGACGCTATTCAATTCAGCTCCAGTTAAGTCGGCGTTGGCCCGTTCTCGCCGACTAAACAGGTTGTTTTGTCGGGAGAACGGGCATTCTCCGACTTAACTCCCCGGCGCGAGGCTGATTCCCGACAGAATCGGCCTCTCGACAGCACTTTTGTCGGGTTTCTTCTCTCATCCCCCGGGGATGAGAGAAGAATTCCCGACAATTGAGGGTCACTCGTCGCTGAATTGAATAGCGCCGGGAGCAATCTCCCGGCGCTATTCAACTGTCAGTGAATTGAATCGACCCCAGTGTTGTCTTTTCTTCCATTATTATTCTAACATTTAATTTTCTTGAATTAAATGGAGACCGCTGTATTACATTGGGGTCGATTCAATTCACAGACATTTGAATAGCGCCGGGAATTAGCTCCCGGCGCTATTCAATACAGAGCCAAGTGATGCTCAAGTGTCGGGAATTCTTTTCTCACCCCCGGGGGATGAGATAAGAAATCCGACAAAAGTGCTGCTGCGCGGCCGGCGCGATCCTGATTCTGTCGGGAATCAGCATCGCGGCGGGGAGTTAAGTCGGAGAATGCCCGTTCTCCCGACGAATCAACCTGTTAAGTCCACGAGAACGGGCATTCGCTGAATTGAAAAGCCTCCCGGCGCTATTCAACGGTCAGTGAATTGAATCGACCCCAATGTCATCGGATACATTTATTATGTTAAAATATTTTTTCCTGTTGCATATTAAATAAGAGTTTTTGCGTTCAAGTGGTCAGCATTTGGCAACCATAAATATTGCTGTGGATTGTGACTATTTAAATGACAAGCTTTAGTTTACAGGTATATTTTATTTGTGACAACTTTGTGAGCTCTGATTATTTCCCCAGCTCCAAAAAAAAAACCCGTCTTGGCCTCTGATACTGATTTTTGTCCCAGTTTTATAAAATACAAAGACAAATTGTTTTTCCAGAAAGTGACTGGAGACTGTTGATTTGTGTGTGGGCTTATAAACCATCTATGTAGGCAAACTGTGGCATTGTGAAAAATACAGATGTGTCCTCATATGTTCTGGTATGAATGGTCTACCATGTGAAGGTCGACCACTATTGGTTGACATTGACGTGACCGAATAGTCGACACGGGGCATGTCGACACTTGACAAGGTCGACATGGATTTTTGAACT
The DNA here is from genome assembly GCF_028390025.1 of Pseudophryne corroboree. NCBI lineage: Eukaryota > Metazoa > Chordata > Amphibia > Anura > Myobatrachidae > Pseudophryne > Pseudophryne corroboree. The sequence goes on from NC_086446.1 coordinate 402,314,937, forward strand.
ATTTTTGGTGTCATTTTTTCAGTAACATGACCAGGAACCCCAATTAGTGTACCGCGTCCCCTTGCATGGCTCGCCATGCTGTGGGCAAGGTGCCTTGCTCCGCTACCGCTGCGCTCGGCATAGGCTACTATTCCCAATCGTAGTCCACATGGATGGTAAAGTATGAAAGTTAAAAATAAAAGAAGAAAAAAAGCTATGTCGACCTTTTCATGTGTCGATCATTTGTCAATGTCGACCAATAGTGGCCATACCTTGAGTGCACATGGTTTTGCCCAATAGCTAACAAATTTGCTGCTGCAATCAGATCTAAATTAGGCCCTTAGGGGGTAATTCCAAGTTGATCGCAGCAGGACATTTTTTTTAGCAGTTGGGCAAAACCATGTGCACTGCAGGGGAGGCAGATATAACATGTGTAGAGAGAGTAAGATTTGGGTGGGTTATTTTGTTTCTGTGCAGGGTAAATACTGGCTGCTTTATTTTTACACTGCAAATTAGATTGCAGATTGAACACACCCCACCCAAATCTAACGCTCTCTGCACATGTTATATCTGCCTCCCCTGCAGTGCACATGGTTTTGCCCAATTGCTAACAAAAATCCCGCTGCGATCAACTTGGAATTACCCCCTTAGAGCGTTGTATAGAAATAGTTACATTATTAGCTAATATACAGGGGTGGATTTAGGGGTCAGGCCCCCCTAGGCACAAAAGTACAGGCCGCCCTCCTCTGCTTATTTTTATTGTTTGATTATAAGCCCTAATTTTCTAATTATCAATTTAATATTAGAATCATTTTTTTTTTTTTTTTTTTTTTAAAGGCATGAACTGTGAAATTGTTACGTTTTGTAATTATGTATTCATATTTATTAAGTAGGACAGCTTACTGGGTCAGACTGCTCATGTCCTACCAGTCTATACTCCACAGCGAAATGTGGTTTGGGAAAGCCGCACAGGATCGTTAAGTATAGATGGTAGCTTCGGGAAAAAAAACCTGACACTCGTGGGATATACCCCACTAATTTATCACTTATACACCTATATGACAATTTTCTTTGAGGTGAAAATAGTGACTGTCAGTGGTGCTCCCACAAGTTTGTAATCCGATATTGTACAACATAATTTTTAAGGCATACCCAATAAAAATTAACTTTTTATATTTTTCTTCTGTGCTATTTAAGCCACTGCTTCTGGACATAGAAAGCTCCCTACTAGGGATATCTTTCTTCTCTTTTTGTATTTGTATAATACAGTCTATACTCCTCTCAAGCAAGATAGCATACAGTAAGGTACAGTGGAAATATTTTGTAGATCCTGGTAAATTTTGAACTGACAGTACTAAAACAATGTAATTAACCACTTGCTTAATGAGTAATTAGCCACTGCTAATATGTATAATTATATTTGAATGGAACACTTGCGTGTAACTTCAATGGCAACTCACAAAGCCACAGCTCTCGTCTTCCAGATATTGGGGCCAATTCAGTTGTTGGTTTCCCTGACTGCCACTTGATGGTGCCCAATAGAGCAATTCAGTTGTTGCTCTGTTCGGGCACATGCGGCCGTGGACACACATTTCAGCTTGCAGCCTCCTGGAGGCGTGCCCAGCCATGGCGACACATCAAGAGGACGGCTTCCCCAAAATGTGAATTTTGACGTTGAAATGCACTTGGCCCATCAATTCTCATAGAGCTAGTGAAGTTATAAAGTACCTTATTGATGTAATTGGCTGTATTTTCATGAATAATTGCCCAGTCACACAGTGGATGGTCCCAGAGTGTGTGGAGGACCAGACCACTTTAAATCATGATATTTCAGTTCTATATTATTGGTGAAGATCTGTGTTGGGCTCAATATCTGGGTTTGTATCTATCAAAATCCCAGCATTCATGTTCCCGACCTTCAGAATGCCGACAGTGGCATCCCGACTGTCAAAATCCATCAGAATGCTGACGGTTGGGATGCTACGGTCTGTGTTCTGACTGCAGTCTGTTTATCTGTATGAACGTGGTTGTCGGGCACAACCCCACACTGAGGCATTGCTGACCCTGGTGAAGTTGTTCTTTTAGGGACTTGCAGTCAGATTAGGTAACTTAATTTGCAGCTGATCGATATGATTATTGTACAATATGTAGTCGGCACCTGAAACTAGTCGTATGCAAATTCATCAGATCGGTTCCTGACACAGCTGAGCTGCACAATGTTAGTTGGCCCCGATGAGCTGATGTCATGCAGCAAATGCAGTGGGTACAGATGTTATCCCACAAACTGCATGTAAAAACGCCACCTCAAGAAATGTAATGCTCATTTCACAACGATAATTGTGTAGTGTGTATACAGGAAATCTTTCCTTCTCGACGGGCATCATTGAACAAAGCAGCTGAACACAATCTCATTGAAAAGAAGTAGATAAGTAAAGTGCCCTACACACTGGGCAACGGCAGCAGTTTGGCCGTTGAACGATCTGAATGATGATCATTATTGTCCAAATTGTTTTGCATTGCAAAACAACTGAAAATCAATTATGAACGACCGCAGGGACGCTCATCGTTGGTGCCTACACACTAAACAATATGAACAATATATCGTTCATTTCTGAGCAATATCGATTATAACGCCCTGTCACCATCGCCCAATGTGTAGGGCCCTTTAGGATTTCTGTGGGGTTGAGAGAAATAATTGTTTCGAGACTTTATATTCTGGGACATAGGTGGGAATTCAATTGATTTTCCCCATGACTACCACTAGGGGGCGCAAAATGGAGCAATTCAGTTGTTGCTCTGTTTAGACGCCCGGTAGCCGTAATATTTTTTTCTCGCAGCCTCCTGAGATGCTAGAAGAAATGTGTTAAGTGGGCACTTTGGGCATCTGAACGGGAGTTTGGACGCCCAAGCAGGACTATGCTAGTTTAGCCATTTTACGTGACTAAACCCTGTCTGTCTGGGCGCAATGTGCGTGTGCATCCAAATATTAATTGAATCACGACAACTGTTTGGGTGTCTAAATGGTCCCGTTTTAGATGTGCTTTTTAGACACCCAAAACAATTAAATTTCCACCCCCTAGCATCTGTGCAGAGAGGGTGTGACATGGGGGTTTTTGAGCCGATTGTTGGCTAGGAGCATGGCACATGGAAGGTGATGCAGACATTACTTAACCCATTTTGTGTGTGTGGTTCATAAGGTCTACCACACTTAGGTCGACAGTGTCTAGGTCGACCACTATTGGTCGACAGTAATAGGTCGACACATGCATTAGGTTGACATGTTCTAGGTCGACATGAGGTTTGTTGTTTTTTTAAAATTGGTGTTATTTTCTTCGCAGAGTGACCAAAAACCCCAATTAGTGCACCGTGTCCCCTCACTTGGTGCCTCGCTCTTTAGGGAAAAAATAAATAAAAATACTTAGCAAGATCTGAGTTCAAGACCCATAAGAACACTTTTCCACCTTAACAGATGTTGAATAAGTTTCCATGTAGTGTGGACTTGCATCTTGCACCCATTCTAGATCATTTTAATCCCTACATCTGTTCTGGTGGTAAAAGTGGCTTTTATTGGAAAGTATGTGAAGGTTACTAATAAGAATCATTTGGAAAATTAAATATTTAGTCTTCATGTCCTTTCACCTTCAGAGTATCTTTCCAGTGACTAATATTTTTTCATTGTAAATGCATCTGGCAGCATATCCTGTCCTATTTGTAGTCTCCTGAATGTAGTTCTGAATAGGAAATACACCTATTGTAGCTAGAAGCTATGTGTTGGCAGATTGCAGTGCGTAATGAAATGGTGGAATACATTTTGCAGGTTAGTCAGAATGATTTGCCTATCCCGTCCAACATTTCCAGATTGATGGTTTTGAGGATATTTCCCTCTTGTGAGGGTAGTTGGTGATGAAAAGCCTGCTACATTTCTATGTATTTGCAGAATATGGACGGTTTAGAATTCATATCTGTCCTGAAATCAGGTCTATATTGCACACAGACATGGTTCTGTATGTATGAAAAAACCTATATAGAGAGGAGAGCATTATAAAATCATATAGGCATTCACTTTTAATTTGATCACATGTACATGCAGGGCTTGCAATGTTTGTGGTGGTGATACAACTACTAGATGTTCTCATATTTTGGTCATTAATCTTGGCTTACTCATATGGATCATGGGTTCCTAAATGTGACTCAGAAAACTGTACTTCACTGTCTGCTTTTTGCTAATAGATAAGCATGAATCATGTGGTTAAAAACAAAATCCTCTCCGCCCTATACAAAATCATGTGGCACTCTGTTCGCTCCTAGTGATTGAGGCATATAATTAAAGTAAAATTTCAAGAGTTCTGGTAAAATGCTTATCCTGTTATTTCATACATGCAAATTATACGTTCTTTGCATAAGTCTGTTTTTGTGAGAAATAAAAGTACCTGGCAGCTTTGATATTCCCTCTAGTACAATTTAATCCCCCCTCATGGTATGCAAAGACTGTTGCGGTACAATAATATTTATACCCTCACCGTGTCTGCACCATTTCATCATTTGTTACTTTGTTAATTGCACAGCACTCTTCGTGTCTGTATGGTGAATCACTTCCTGCTTTCTGCATTGTATGATTATACTGATTGTACAGCTACATACCCAGCCTGTCTAACGCAGTACTCTTGTATAGAAGCAAATATTGGAAGAAGGTTGTAACATTGATTCTGAAGCGCTGATGATAGCCTGGTGATCAGCAGTCTACTTATGCTCCTTTACTACAAACAGGGCATCATTATCACATTTGTATGGTGCCTGTCATTTGTACCTTCTCATTCCACCAGACAGATCTGTGATGGAAGTGTTGTCCTTATGGTATGTCACGATCCGGGTATCTGGACGCCATTACTTACCCTTCAGATGCCTCCTAAGGCTGGCTCAGCGTTCCAGGACCGGATCCCGCTGTTCCTGAGTTTCCACATGCAGAATGTCAGAGCGGTGATTTCATCAGCCGCGGCCTCCGCTGTGCCCGCGTGGTTAAATGTGCGCTTGTCAGTCTGGCGTCTCCTGTGGCCGGCGTCGCCATTACTGTTTCAATTCTCACATGGATTACAATCCAAACTTCCCTCCAAGTGTCTGCATGGGCGCAGCCATCTTGGATTCTGTCAGCTGATCATTCCTACCAATCCGTTGTCAGTATTATTAATTTGTATAATTGCCTAGCCAATGCCTTCCTTGCTGCAGGTATAAATAGGTTGTGCCTGAGCAAGGAAGGCGTCAGTGCTTTGGTTGTCTAACCTAGTTCCAGTTTGTCTCTCTCCTGTGGTTGTCTTCCAGGTTCCAGCTCCTGTCTCCAGACTTCTGCTATAGAGACCCGCACCAGCATTCCATCTGCGGTGTAGCCTGACTCTCCGATCCATTCTGGACTCACCTGTTTCCAGCTACAACAATCACCTGCTTCCAGCCCAGCTTCCAGCAGTGTACAGCTTCTCTTAAAGGGCCGGTGTCCTTTCTGCAGTTTACCACTCTCCACCGGTATTATTATTTCACCGCTCTCAAACTCCAAACTTCATTATTATTTCATCGCTCTCAAGTTCGTTTATTATTTAACTGGTTCCAGCCAGTATCCACTCCGTACCAACAACAGTCTGGTTCCAGCCAGTATCCACAGCAGCCGTTTTACCTTCAGCAGCCCAGCCTTTCCTGGAACATCAGCTGGTACGATCCTGGGTTCTCTCCATTGCTACAGTCAGGCCTGGTAAGGACTTTCCAACTAGAAGATTATAAGAACTGTCTCACACTACCAGTGCCTGTGGCCCTTGCCACCCTGTAGTACCCAGGAATTGTATTTATCCTCTGTTGACTTTTATGTTTCCTTTTACTGCTGCTGTGTTACGGAGTTTGTCATAATAAACATCATTGACTTTTATCCTGGTTGTCGTGGTCACGCCTTCGGGCAGTTATTCTACATGTTACTTACATGTCTAGGGGTCTGATACAACCTCCCAGGTTCCGTTACATCTCAGCCCCTACAACTGAGGCTGCCTCCCGTCAGCTCAGGCCCTCAGTTGTGACAGTAAGCACTGACCTAATGAATCCAGCCGGAGACCAGGATCAAGCGGCCAGGCCGATGCAAGAACTGGCAGCCCGACTTGAACATCAGGAGGCTGCACAGGGCCACATCATCCGCTGTCTCCAGGATCTCTCTACACGGCTGGATGGGATTCAAACGACCCTCCGTGGACCTGGCACGTCCGGTGCGTCCACTACAGTAACACCAGCTGTAACCCCACCCACCTTACCCATTTCCAGTCCACATCTTCATCTTCCAACGCCAGCAAAATTTCATGGATCTCCAAGGTTCTGCAGGGGATTTCTCAATCAATGTGAAATCCACTTTGAGCTTCTACCTGGCAATTTCTTCAGTGACCGTACCAAAATTGCCTATATCATCTCCCTTCTCAGTGGCTCAGCCCTTGACTGGGCATCACCTTTATGGGAGAAGTCTGATCCCCTGCTATCCTCCTATACTGACTTTGTAGCTTCATTCAGGCGCATCTTCGACGAGCCAGGCCGGATAACATCTGCTTCATCTGAGATTCTCCGTTTACGCCAGGGAACACGTACTGTGGGACAGTATCTTATACAGTTTAAAATCCTGGCATCCGAACTGGCATGGAACGACGAGGCCCTGTATGCTGCATTCTGGCATGGCTTATCAGAACGCATCAAGGATGAGTTAGCTACCAGAGACTTGCCCTCTAAGTTGGATGAGCTAATTTCTCTTTGCACGAAGGTTGATCTACGTTTCAGAGAGAGAGCAACCGAGCGAGGAAGATCTACTCCTAAATCTTCTGCTCCTCCTCCTCGTCAACCATCTCCATCCAAGGATGAGCCTATGCAAATTAGTCGTTCCCGTCTATCTCCCGCTGAGCGCCGAAGACGTCTCTCTGAGTCTCTCTGTCTCTACTGTGCAGCTCCGTCGCACACTATCAATGCCTGTCCCAAACGTCCGGGAAACTCCAGATCCTAGCTCGCCAAGGAGAGGGCCGGCTAGGAGTAATGATCTCCTCTCCATCTCCTCATGACTGTAACCTCCCAGTGTCGCTCCAAATTGCTCAACGTTACAGGAACGTCATTGCCCTCCTTGATTCCGGAGCAGCTGGGAATTTCATAACCGAAGCTTATGTTAAACGGTGGTCCCTACCCACCGAGAGACTGTCCTCGTCCATCTCTTTGACTGCCGTGGATGGCAGCAAGATTTTTGACGCAGTCATTTCCTGAAGGACTCTTCCAGTTCGTCTGAGAGTGGGAGTTCTTCATTCTGAGTATATTTATTTTTTAGTGATTCCAAGAGCCACACATCCAGTGGTTTTAGGCCTTCCATGGCTCCGTCTCCACAACCCATCAATTGACTGGACGACTACGCAAATACTGGCATGGGGTCCCTCCTGTGCTGAGACTTGTTTAGCCAAAGTTCTTCCTGTTTGTTCTTCCTTCCCCAGGTCATCTGATGTTCCGCCTCCTCCATATCAAGACTTCACGGACGTGTTCAGTAAAGCCTCTGCTGATATCCTTCCTCCTCATAGAGAATGGGACTGCCCAATCGACCTCATTCCAGGGAAGGTTCCACCGCGAGGTCGAACTTATCCGTTGTCTCTGCCTGAGACGCACTCCATGGAAGAGTACATCAAAGAGAACCTGGCGAAGGGTTTCATCCGACCATCTTCTTCTCCAGCCGGCGCAGGCTTCTTCTTCGTTAAGAAGAAAGACGGTGGTCTGCGTCCGTGCATCGACTACAGAGGTCTGAACGACATTACCGTCAAGAACCGATACCCTTTACCCCTGATTACCGAGCTCTTTGATAGAGTTAGTGGTGCAACTATTTTCACAAAGCTGGACTTGAGGGGTGCCTACAATCTCATCCGAATCCGTGAGGGTGACGAGTGGAAGACCGCCTTTAACACCCGTGACGGACATTATGAGTACCTCGTCATGCCCTTCGGATTGAGCAACGCTCCAGCAGTCTTCCAGCACTTCGTGAATGAGATTTTCAGGGACATCTTGTACCGCCATGTCGTGGTTTATCTAGACGACATCCTCATCTTTGCTAATAATCTCGAAGATCATCGTTTCTGGGTAAAAGAGGTTCTTTCCCGTCTCCGTGTCAATCACTTCTATTGTAAATTGGAGAAGTGTGTGTTTGAAGTTAAAACCATTCCGTTTCTAGGTTACATTGTGTCCGGTTTCGGACTAGAGATGGATCCTGAGAAACTCCAAGCAATCCAGAATTGGCCTATACCCTTAAGCCTCAAAGGGGTCCAGAGGTTCTTAGGGTTCGCCAATTATTATAGAAAATTTATACGAGACTTTTCCACCATCGTGGCGCCTATCACTGCATTAACCAAGAAAGGTGCTAATCCGTCCAAGTGGTCCGAGGAAGCTACACAGGCCTTTCACCTTCTGAAGCAACGGTTCATCTCTGCACCAGTTCTGAAACAGCCCGACACCGACTCTCCTTTTATCTTAGAGGTAGATGCCTCCTCCGTTGGAGTAGGAGCAGTGTTATCCCAGAGGGCCAAAGATGGACATCTACATCCTTGCAGTTTCTTCTCCCGGAAGTTCTCCCCAGCTGAGCGCAACTATGCCATTGGCGATCAGGAGTTGCTAGCCATCAAGCTCGCTCTGGAGGAGTGGAGATTCCTGTTGGAGGGAGCTTCCCACTCAATCACCATACTTACCGACCACAAAAATCTTTTATATCTCAAAGGCGCACAATGTCTGAATCCTCGTCAGGCCAGATGGGCACTTTTCTTCTCTAGGTTTGACTTTAAACTCCAGTTCTGTCCGGGTTCTCAGAATCCTAAGGCCGATGCCCTTTCCCGCTCATGGGAGCAAGAAAATGAGTCCGAGTCTGCAGACAAGCATCCTATTATTAATCCGTTGGCATTCTCCACGGTAGGGATGGACTCTACGCCTCCACCAGGGAAAAGTTTTGTTAAGCCAGTTCTAAGGAAGAAGCTCATGCATTGGGCCCATGCTTCCCGTTTTGCTGGACATACAGGCATTCAGAAAACCCTTGAATTTATTTCTAGGTCCTACTGGTGGCCAACTCTGAAGAAGGACGTTATGGAATTTATTGCCTCCTGCCCAAAGTGTGCCCAACACAAAGTCTCCCGCCAGTCGCCTGCGGGGCAACTGGTTCCATTATCTGTTCCCCGTCGACCTTGGACCCATTTGTCGATGGACTTTGTTTCCGATCTACCTATCTGCAACAAGTTTAATACCATCTGGGTGGTAGTTGACCGGTTCACCAAGATGGCACATTTCATCCCTCTCACCGGTCTTCCGTCAGCTTCCAAGTTGGCTCAAGTGTTTATACAAGAGATCTTCCGACTTCACGGTCTTCCTGAAGAGATCATCTCGGATCGTGGAGTACAATTTGTAGCCAAATTTTGGCGAAGTTTGTGTCAAGCCCTCCAAGTCAAGTTAAAGTTTTCCACGGCTTACCATCCTCAGACCAATGGTCAAACCGAGAGGGTGAATCAGGACTTGGAGGCCTTCCTCCGTATATATGTGTCTTCCTCTCAAGATGACTGGGTTCAACTCCTTCCTTGGGCCGAGTTCAGCCACAACAATCAATACCATTCCTCATCTTCTTCTACACCATTCTTCATTAATTATGGATTCCACCCTAAAGTCCCAGAATTCCAACCGCTTCCCGCAACTTCTGTTCCAGCAGTGGATGTCACCTTGCGTCAGTTTTCAAATAACTGGAGGAACGTCCGCGCAGCACTGCTTAAAGCCTCATTCAGGTATAAGAAGTTTGCCGATAGGAAGCGTAGAGCGGTTCCTGCTCTCAAGGTGGGTGATCGTGTGTGGCTGTCCACGAAGAATTTGAGGTTGAGAGTTCCCAGCATGAAATTTGCACCTCGCTACATCGGACCCTTCAAGATTGAACAAGTCATCAATCCTGTTGCCTACAGGTTACAGTTACCATCCTTCTTGAAAATACCCAGGACATTTCATGTTTCTTTGTTGAAACCGCTGATCCTGAATCGGTTTCATTCCGCACTTCCTCCAGCTCCCAAAGTTCAGACTCAACGGGGAGTCGAGTACGAGGTGGCCAAGATTTTGGACTCACGTTTCCGTTACGGTCAGTTACAATACCTCATTGACTGGAAGGGCTATGGTCCTGAAGAACGCTCTTGGACCAATGCCTCAGACGTCCATGCTCCTGCCTTGGTCCGAAATTTCCACGCAAAGTTTCCTTTAAAGCCTAAAAAGTGTCCTGGGGCCACTCCTAAAGGGGGGGTGCTGTCACGATCCGGGTATCTGGACGCCATTACTTACCCTTCAGATGCCTCCTAAGGCTGGCTCAGCGTTCCAGGACCGGATCCCGCTGTTCCTGAGTTTCCACATGCAGAATGTCAGAGCGGTGATTTCATCAGCCGCGGCCTCCGCTGTGCCCGCGTGGTTAAATGTGCGCTTGTCAGTCTGGCGTCTCCTGTCTCCTGTGGCCGGCGTCGCCATTACTGTTTCAATTCTCACATGGATTACAATCCAAACTTCCCTCCAAGTGTCTGCATGGGCGCAGCCATCTTGGATTCTGTCAGCTGATCATTCCTACCAATCCGTTGTCAGTATTATTAATTTGCATAATTGCCTAGCCAATGCCTTCCTTGCTGCAGGTATAAATAGGTTGTGCCTGAGCAAGGAAGGCGTCAGTGCTTTGGTTGTCTAACCTAGTTCCAGTTTGTCTCTCTCCTGTGGTTGTCTTCCAGGTTCCAGCTCCTGTCTCCAGACTTCTGCTATAGAGACCCGCACCAGCATTCCATCTGCGGTGTAGCCTGACTCTCCGATCCATTCTGGACTCACCTGTTTCCAGCTACAACAATCACCTGCTTCCAGCCCAGCTTCCAGCAGTGTACAGCTTCTCTTAAAGGGCCGGTGTCCTTTCTGCAGTTTACCACTCTCCACCGGTATTATTATTTCACCGCTCTCAAACAATCACCTGCTTCCAGCCCAGCTTCCAGCAGTGTATAGCTTCTCTTAAAGGGCAGGTGTCCTTTTCTGCAGTTTACCACTCTCCACCGGTATTATTATTTCACCGCTCTCAAACTCCAAACTTCATTATTATTTCATCGCTCTCAAGTTCGTTTTTTATTTAACTGGTTCCAGCCAGTATCCACTCCGTACCAACAACAGTCTGGTTCCAGCCAGTATCCACAGCAGCCATTTTACCTTCAGCAGCCCAGCCTTTCCTGGAACATCAGCTGGTACGATCCTGGGTTCTCTCCATTGCTACAGTCAGGCCTGGTAAGGACTTTCCAACTAGAAGATTATAAGAACTGTCTCACACTACCAGTGCCTGTGGCCCTTGCCACCCTGTAGTACCCAGGAATTGTATTTATCCTCTGTTGACTTTTATGTTTCCTTTTACTGCTGCTGTGTTACGGAGTTTGTCATAATAAACATCATTGACTTTTATCCTGGTTGTCGTGGTCACGCCTTCGGGCAGTTATTCTACATGTTACTTACATGTCTAGGGGTCTGATACAACCTCCCAGGTTCCGTTACATCTCAGCCCCTACAACTGAGGCTGCCTCCCGTCAGCTCAGGCCCTCAGTTGTGACATGGTACATGTAATAAATGCTGCTCATCTTTTGATAAAGGACGCGTCGGGGTAAAAATTACCTGCCAGCAGGCATTTCTGGTTGTCTGACAACCATATGCCTGGTATTAATTCAGCTGATTCATTTGTAAATGTACTGATGTTTTGTTTACGCAGGCATATTTCCCCTGTGGGGACTGTGTATTGCTATGGTCCCACTACACCGTTCAGTTCCACATTAAGACCTATGATTATGCTGGCTTATATTGTTGGGGCACACACCTGCTCTTATTTAGGAGTCCATTTAACCCGTGTGTTTTATAGGGACATTTGTTTTACCGATCTCTAGGTCGACCACTATTGGTTGACCTGCATTAGGTTGACATGGTTACTAGGACGATATGTTCTAGGTCGACATGACAAAAGGTCAATATGATTTTTTTCACAAATTTTTTAATTTTTTTTAAACTTTTTCTTACTTTACGATCCACATGGACTACAGTTGGGAACGGTAACCAGTGCGAGGCACCTTGCCCGAAGCATGGCGAGTGGACCCGGAGCACTAATTGGGGTTTCCGGTCACACTACGAAGAAAACGACACCAAATTAATATTTTTTTTAAACTATGGTAGATATTTTGTCATGCCGACCTAATGCTTGTGTCGGCCAATTTCAGGTGTCAACTTAGTTACTGTCGACCAATAGTGGTCGACCCTATGATCCACACCTGTTTTTCCTACATACATGCTCAACAGTGAATCTGTCTGTCCAGTGACTTGGTTAAAGCGTTACATAGCCTCTGATTCCTCCCTACTTTTTAGACTTCCCTTTTTAAATTGAAGCCTGACTTCTAAATTTGACAGTGTTTGCCTTTCCTTTGTTTGTCCACACCAGAAGATAACTGTGGTACTATGATGTGGATTTTGATATGTTTTTACCTCAAGCTTCTATATTCCAGTGCCACTGGCTTCTAGATTCTGTGTTACTGCAACAGTGAAACTGCTTTTAATTCTATTACATGTTGGGTACTATTCAGGCCTATAGCTGTTTTTCTGTGCTTAATACACTGTTAACAACAGTCCTTTTACAGTCCCTGGGTGCGTACTACCTGGGAATGTTTTGTATGCTTGTCCCATGGAGATTTCACATTAAACGATCATCTAATACTGCGTTTTGCTGCTGACTGTATAGAACAGCCACATGCTACTGCTTAAATGTGATTCCAGATGATGGAATTTATGTTCACATCGTGTCTTTTTTTTTTTTTTTTTTTTTCCTGTCGGGCAAATGAGCTTTGGTTTTCCAGAGGAAGGAAAACTTTTTTTAATTTAGTTAGTTGGGATACATAGAAATACTGATGTTGAGATGTGTTTGAAGTTTAATCTCTTCCTGGTATCGTTATCCTACATTTTCCATGTAGTTTGCTTTTAATATTAGGGATCTGCACACTAAATAAGCAGTGTAATCACTGAGCTAAGCAATGGCTGACAACTTTACATGAAGTGCCATCCTGTAGTAAATTGAGGCTTACACACCGTGCAGTCATTTGTGACTGAATTAGAATGCAGTCTATCAGTTTCTGTGACATCACTTTGTGGCAGGGGCCTGAGTGATGTCACTGACTGCACGTGAATTGATGTGTTGCCCCCTAAGAAAAGTACCTATTTGTATTGTATTACATTTTTCTCTAACGTCCTAGTGGATGCTGGGGACTCCGTAAGGACCATGGGGAATAGACGGGCTCCGCAGGAGACAGGGCACTTTAAGAAAGAATTAGGACTACTGGTGTGCACTGGCTCCTCACTCTGTCCCTCCTCCAGACCTCAGTTAGAATCTGTGCCCGGCCGAGCTGGGTGCACTTTAGTGAGCTCTCCTGAGCTTGCTAATAAAGTATTTTGTTAGGATTTTTTATTTTCAGAGAGATCTGCTGGCAACAGGCTCTCTGCTACGTGGGACTGAGGGGAGAGAAGCAGACCTAACTGCGGATAGGTCATGCTTCTTAGGCTACTGGACACCATTAGCTCCAGAGGGATCGAACACAGGAACGCACCCTTGGTCGTCCGATCCCGGAGCCGCGCCGCCGCCCCCCTCGCAGAGCCAGAAGCCGGCGTGTGAAGCAAGAAGACGTCAAAAGCGGCAGCAGAAGACTCCAGTCTTCATATGAGGTAGCGCACAGCACTGCAGCTGTGCGCCATTGCTCCCACATCAAACACACACACTCCGGTCACTGTAGGGTGCAGGGCGCAGGGGGGGGCGCCCTGGGCAGCAATTAAGTACCTCTTGGCATAAAAGGGCATATATACAGTTGGGCACTGTATATATGCATGAGCCCCCGCCATTATTTTACACAAAATCGCGGGACAGAAGCCTGCCGCTGAGGGGGCGGGGCTTCTTCCTCAGCACTCACCAGCGCCATTTTCTCTCCACAGCTCCGCTGAGAGGAAGCTCCCCAGGCTCTCCCCTGCAGATTCACGGTAGAAAGAGGGTAAAAAGAGAGGGGGGGCACATAAATTTAGCGCAATATCCGTATATACAGCGGCTACTGGGTAAACACTAAGTTACTGTGTAATTCCTGGGTCATATAGCGCTGGGGTGTGTGCTGGCATACTCTCTCTCTGTCTCTCCAAAAGGCCTTGTGGGGGTTCTGTCCTTATAGAGCATCCCCTGTGTGTGTGGTGTGTCAGTACGCTTGTGTCGACATGTTTGACGAGGAAGGCTGTGGAAGCAGAGCAGGTGCAGATGAATGTGGTGTCTCCGCCGACGGCGCCGACACCTGATTGGATGGATATGTGGAAGGTGTTAAATGATAATGTAAACTCCTTGCATAAAAGGTTGGATAAAGCTGATGCCTTGGGACAGTCAGGGTCCCAACCCATGCCTGATCCTACAGCGAAGAGGCCGTCAGGGTCTCGGAAGCGCCCACTATCCCAAATTGTTGACACGGATATCGACACGGATTCTGACTCCAGTGTCGATGGCGATGATGCAAAGTTGCAGCCTAAAATGGCTAAAGCCATCCGCTACATGATTATAGCAATGAAGGATGTATTGCACATCTCAGAGGAAAACCCTGTCCCTGCCAAGAGGGTTTATATGTTTGGGGAGAAAAGGCAAGAAGTGACTTTTCCCCCTTCACATGAGTTAAATGAGTTATGTGAAAAAGCTTGGGATTCTCCTGATAGGAAAATGCAGGTTTCCAAACGGTTACTTATGGCGTATCCTTTCCAGCCAACGGACAGGTTACGCTGGGAATCCTCCCCTAGGGTAGACAAAGCTTTGACACGCTTATCTAAGAAGGTAGCCCTGCCGTCACAGGATACGGCCGCCCTAAAAGATCCTGTGGATAGAAAGCAGGAAGGTATCCTGAAGTCCGTTTATACACATTCAGGTACCCTACTAAGGCCGGCAATTGCGTTGGCCTGGATGTGTAGTGCTGTAGCAGCATGGACAGATACTCTGTCTGAGGAGCTTGATACCTTGGACAAGGATACTATATTGCTGACCCTGGGGCATATAAAAGACGCTGTCCTATACATGAGGGATGCCCAGAGAGACATTTGCCTACTGGGCTCTAGAATAAATGCAATGTCAATTTCTGCCAGAAGGGTCCTGTGGACTCGGCAATGGACAGGTGATGCCGACTCAAAAAAGCACAGGGAGGTTTTACCTTAGAAGGGTGAGGAATTGTTTGGGGACGGTCTCTCGGACCTAGTTTCCACAGCTACGGCTGGGAAGTCACATTTTTTGCCATATATTCCCTCACAACCTAAGAAAGCACCGTATTACCAAATGCAGTCCTTTCGATCACAAAGAGGCAAGAAAGTCAGAGGTGCGTCCTTTCTTGGCAGGGGTAGAGGAAAGAAGCTGCACAATACAGCTAGTTCCCAGAAACAGAAGTCCTCCCCGGTTTCCACTAAATCCACTGCATGACGCTGGGGCTCCACAGGTGGAGCCAGGAGCGGTGGGGGCACGTCTCCGAAATTTCAGCCACCAGTGGGTTCGCTCACGGGTGGATCCCTGGGCTATACAGATTGTGTCTCAGGGATACAAGCTGGAATTCGAAGTGATGCCCCCTCAACGTAACCTCAAATCGGCCCTGCCAGCTTCCCCCATAGAAAGGGAAGTAGTGTTAGCGGCAATTCACAAGTTATATCTCCAGCAGGTGGTGGTAAAGGTTCCCCTCCCTCAACAGGGAAGGGGTTACTATTCCACAATGTTTGTGGTTCCGAAACCGGACGGTTCGGTCAGACCCCAATTGAATTTAAAATCCCTGAACATTTACCTGAAAAGGTTCAAGTTCAAGATGGAATCGCTCAGGGCGGTCATTGCAAGCCTGGAAGAGGGGGATTTTATGGTGTCTCTGGACATAAAGGATGCTTACGTGCATGTCCCCATTTATCCACCTCATCAGGAGTACCTCAGATTTGTGGTACAGGACTGTCATTACCAATTCCAGATGTTGCCGTTTGGTCTGTCCACGGCACCGAGAATATTTACCAAGGTAATGGCAGAAATGATGGTGCTTCTGCGAAAGCAAGGAGTTACAATTATCCCATACTTGGACGATCTCCTCATAAAGGCGAGGTCCAGAGAGCAGTTGCTGATCAGCGTAGCACACTCTCGGGAGGTGTTACAACAGCACGGCTGGATTCTGAATATTCCAAAGTCGCAGCTGATTCCTACGACGAGTCTGCCCTTCCTGGGCATGATTCTGGACACAGACCGGAAGAAGGTGTTTCTCCCGGAGCAGGAGGCCCAGGAGCTCGTGACTCTGGTCAGAGACCTCTTAAAACCAAAACAGGTGTCGGTGCATCTATGCACGCGAGTCCTGGGAAAGATGGTGGCATCATACGAAGCCATTCCCTTCGGTAGGTTCCATGCGAGGACCTTTCAGTGGGATCAGTTGGACAAGTGGTCCGGATCGCATCTTCAGATGCATCGGCTGATCACCCTATCCCCCAGGGCCAGGGTGTCTCTTCTGTGGTGGCTGCAGAGTGCTCACCTTCTTGAGGGCCGCAGGTTCGGCATACAGGACTGGGTCCTGGTGACCACGGATGCAAGCCTCCGAGGGTGGGGGGCAGTCACTCAGGGAAGAAACTTCCAGGGGCTGTGGTCAAGTCAAGAGACTTGTCTGCACATCAATATCCTGGAACTAAGGGCCATATACAACGCCCTGAGTCAAGCGGAGCCTCTGCTTCGCAACCAACCGGTGCTGATTCAGTCAGACAACATCACCGCAGTGGCTCATGTAAACCGCCAGGGCGGCACAAGAAGCAGGGTGGCAATGGCAGAAGCCACCAGAATTCTTTGCTGGGCGGAGAATCACGTGCAAGCACTGTCAGCAGTGTTGATTCCGGGAGTGGACAACTGGGAAGCAGACTTCCTCAGCAGGCACGACCTCCAACCGGGAGAGTGGGGACTTCATCAAGAAGTCTTCACACAGATTACAAATCGATGGGAACTGCCACAGGTGTACATGATGGCATCCCGCCTCAACAAAAAGCTACAAAGGTATTGCGCCAGGTCAAGAGACCCTCAGGCGATAGCGACGCACTAGTGACACTGTGGGTGTTCCAGTCGGTTTATGTGTTTCCTCCTCTTCCTCTCATACACAAGGTGCTGAGAATCGTAAGAAAAAGAGGAGTGAGAACAATACTCATTGTTCCGGATTGGCCAAGAAGGGCTTGGTATCCGGAATTGCTAGAAATGCTCACAGAGGACCCATGGCCTCTGCCTCTCAGACAGGATCTGTTGCAACAGGGGCCCTGTCTGTTCCAAGACTTACCGCGGCTGCGTTTGACGGCATGGCGGTTGAACGCCGGATCCTAGAGGAAAAAGGCATTCCGGATGAGGTTATTCCTACGCTGATAAAGGCTAGGAAGGACGTGACAGCAAAACATCACCGTATATAGCGAAAATATGTTGCTTGGTGTGAGGCCAGGAAGGCCCCTACAGAGGTATTCCAACAGGGCCGTTTCCTTCACTTCCTACAGGCGGGAGTGACTATGGGCTTAAAATTAGGGTCCATTAAGGTCCAGATTTCGGCCCTATCCATTTTCTTTCAAAAGGAACTGGCTTCTCTTCCTGAAGTCCAGACGTTTGTAAAGGGAGTGCTGCATATTCAGCCCCCTTTTGTGCCACCAGTGGCACCTTGGGATCTTAATGTGGTGAGTTTCCTGAATTCTCACTGGTTTGAGCCACTTAAGACCGTGGAGTTAAAATATCTCACGTGGAAAGTGGTCATGCTGTTGGCCTTAGCTTCGGCTAGGCGTGTGTCTGAATTGGCGGCTTTGTCATGTAAAAGCCCCTATCTGGTTTTCCATATGGACAGGGCAGAGTTACGGACTCGTCCGCAATTTCTGCCGAAGGTGGTGTCATCCTTTCATTTGAACCAACCTATTGTGGTGCCTGCGGCTACTCGTGACTTGGAGGATTCCAAGTTATTAGATGTAGTCAGGGCTTTGAAGATTTATGTAGCCAGAACGGCTGGAGTCAGGAAAACTGACTCGCTGTTTACCCTGTATGCTTCCAACAAGCTGGGTGCTCCTGCTTCAAAGCAAACTATTGCTCGCTGGATCTGTAACACAATTCAGCAGGCTCATTCTGCGCCTGGATTGCCGCATCCAAAATCAGTAAAAGCCCATTCCACAAGGAAGGTGGGCTATTCTTGGGCGGCTGCCCGAGGGGTCTCGGCATTACAGCTTTGCCGAGCAGCTACTTGGTCGGGTTCAAACACCTTTGCAAAGTTCTACAAGTTTGATACCCTGGCTGAGGAGGACCTTGAGTTTGCTCATTCGGTGCTGCAGAGTCATCCGCACTCTCCCGCCCGTTTGGGTGCTTTGGTATAATACCCATGGTCCTTACGGAGTCCCCAGCATCCACTAGGACGTTAGAGAAAATAAGATTTTACTTACCGGTAAATCTATTTCTCTTGGTCCGTAGTGGATGCTGGGCGCCCGTCCCAAGTGCGGACTTCTTCTGCAATACTTGTATATAGTTATTGCTTAAATAAGGTTTATATTATGGTTGCATCAGGTTTGTCTGATGCTCTGTTGTTGTTCATACTGTTAACTGGGTAAGTTTATCACGAGTTATACGGTGTGGCTGGTATGAGTCTTACCCTGGATTCCAAAATCCTTTCCTTGTACTGTCGGCTCTTCCGGGCACAGTTTCCTTAACTGAGGTCTGGAGGAGGGGCATAGAGGGAGGAGCCAGTTCACACCAGTAGTCCTAATTCTTTCTTAAAGTGCACTGTCTCCTGCGGAGCCCGTCTATTCCCCATGGTCCTTACGGAGTCCCCAGCATCCACTACGGACTACGAGAAATAGATTTACCGGTAAGTAAAATCTTATTATTCATCTCATGGGTGGGCATGTCATGGCTGATAAAGTGTATTAATGGGAACATTTTAAATATGCAGGCTGTAATTTTTATTTTTTCAGGGTCAGAAATATTTTGCATTTATGGTTTTATTTTTGTTTGTTTTTACATAATATTTGATGATGAGTTAGAATTGTATGCGACTCCCCAAATTTGTGTGAACTTATGTTTTAAGGAACAAAAGAAATGTTCTTTATTTTAATCCGGCTTTTCAATTTGCTAGGATACAATAACACTATTGCCATTTCTTGCAAAGTAAACATTTTAATGACAAAAAAGATGTAAAAACTAGTTTGACATGGCTGTGCAGTGCAGGACGTTAGGCTGTAGTAACCAGTAGCCCATCGGAGGATGAAAAGGTTATCTGCGCCAGCGAGTATTTCAGCTCGACCAACTCTTCTGCTGCTTGCATGGCCATGTTTAAAGCAATTATACATAGAAAGAGTATTATCTGTAGGTATGTGTGCTTCTGTACTTCAGTAATAGAGTGGTGATTCTCCCGGTGATGGAAGATTGTCCCACTTTTCTATATGGGGGAATATGAATTCAACTTATTTATAATAAACACTGTACTGAGAATACTTATTATGTAGTTGCATAATGCCTTCTTTACGTACATGTTATGTTCTATTCATGCAATAAAACTTGGAATACGTTGCAAGTTATTGAGGTTCTGTCAAAAACTCGATGCATCAGCATAGCCTATAAAGGTTCTCTTCTGACTCGAGCAACTTGCACGGCATGCCTTGTTTTACATAGCAGCCACATAGACAATAGACAATGTGTTGCTGTATATGCAAAGAAGAGTATATTTTTGTTTATCTTAACAGATTTTCTGGGACTAAGCAATATAATCAGGCTGCAGTGTTGTTGTATACTAGTCTGGAGGAATGTTGTGTGACTGCATTGGCAGGTGTAGCTCCAATATTGTCTTAAGAACATGGGCGGCATGGAGCCTCCCTAAACTGGGTGTAGTGTATGAGTGGGAGGTTATCTAAAGCAGATAGCTATGTCTGCTTCACCCTAATGACACACACTTCTCATCATCTTGCTTCCTCCTTCTGTAATTTGACTGCAACAAGGTTGATGAAAGAGGATATCATATTTTAATGACTAGTTATTTTAATCTATGGTAAAGTGTCAGTATGCCTGGGATCCTGCTTGTCTGTGTGCACTGTTGCTCTGGAACTCCATATGTCTTAGTGCACCAATGTTCTGAGACTCCTACATGTCAGAGCTTCCAGATTAGAATTCATTGCATATTATGTCATTGTGAACTTTAACTTGTGGCTCTGATGGAGAGAATTCCAACAGGGTCTAGGGGCTCGATTCAATTCTAAGCGAGTTGAATATCGCTGGGAAATAGCTTCTGGGGCTATTCAATACAGCACAATGTGTTTTGT
The DNA here is from genome assembly GCF_028390025.1 of Pseudophryne corroboree. Lineage (NCBI taxonomy): Eukaryota > Metazoa > Chordata > Amphibia > Anura > Myobatrachidae > Pseudophryne > Pseudophryne corroboree. The sequence goes on from NC_086446.1 coordinate 402,335,292, forward strand.
CTGAAGATCTGGCATTCTCCAACTTAAGTGCCTGGCGCGATGCTGTTTCCGCCATGCTAGGGGCAGAAATCAGCATCGCGACAACGCTTTTGTTGGATTTCTGCTCTTGCCTTTCTGTGTGTGCGAGAAGAAATCCCGTCATTGGGTCTCTAAGGGCACTGCATTGAATAGTCCTGGGAGCTAATTCCCGGCGCTATTCAACTTGAATTTTATTGAATTGAGCCCAAGGTAAGTATACTTACACTCTCCCAACACCCCACCCGCCCTGGGGCTTCCTAACCCTAATCCTCCCTTCCCCACAGTCTAACCCTAACTGTCCTCAGGGGTGCCTAAATCTAACCTCCCTGGCATACTTACGATTGGGATTCCAGCGTCTCATTTCGTCTGCTGTTGGAGTTCCAGTGTCGGCATTCTGGCCGTGTGTTGTGATTCTGGTTCTGGGATTCCGACTGCCGGCATCCTGACTGCATCCCGCCAGGACTATTCAGTAAATAGAAAAGGTAGACATTAACAGAAATGTAGTTGCAGAATATGGGCAGCTATGATGTCCTGTTTATAAAATCCTGTGTTTGGAGGATAATGTGTGACGTGATAAATACTCCCACATGAAAGGAGAAGTAATATTAGCAAGACATACTGAAGGAGCAGGATTGACTTAAAGAAATGGGGTGTGGTCCCGTGCTTGCTGCAGATACACCCAACACATTCTGTAGCATGCATGTTCTATTCAAAGTCAGTACTGGATTTTAAAATATATTTTCCTTTACATAGTTGGTTATGAATGGAACATTAACGTTACTTCAGCTTGCTCCCACTAAAAAAACAAACAAAAAAAAAATACAAAACATGGTTTTAAAGTTGCAGATTACCCAATTGTCAGCCTATGAATGAAGAAGGGTTAGAAGGCAACAGACCATTTCTAGGTTACAGAATAGGAACTGTAATTTATCTAGGGTATGTGCAGATTCTGTAACCTATCAAGGAAATGTAGATTAATTACATGTGTGTGTGCTGTAGAAAACATTCTTTGAACTTTACGTTATCATTTCCAGTTTTGTGGAAATGAAAAATTACCATGCGCTCCCCAAATGTACACAAAAAGCTAATTTCATATGATCAAGCGATTAGTGTCTGAACTGCAGCTGCGAAAAGAGCCTAGAATTAGCTATTGGGCTTTCTTGTTCTGAGGGTATGAAAACAAATCCACGTTTCCATTTTTAGAACAGCGCTAAGTCTTCATTATAAAGAGGAAATGACAGTTGGAAAACTTTTTTTTTTTTCTTCTCATGAAGGAGTGTAGTGCAGCTGCAGATGGCCGCTAGCTGCTATGCAGTATATTCTTAGTTATAGGCTGGAATGTACTAGTGAAGCATTTTATTGTCTTGATGTACTGAGACTGCGGTGTTAACTATTTGCTTCCCATTAACAAACAGTCTTATTTATAACATGTGCAAAGACACGTCTGTGGGGACATTCTACAAGTATTTTTAGCCTCAGCATGGATCAATGTTAGGGACAAGTTATTGACACTTGGGTATTTTGCTGTTTTCCCATGATATATATGCATGGTGTGTGTAAAATGCTTTTGCATGCATATAATTAGAGAGGTTTGAGTCAGAAAACTGTAAAAGGCCTCGTCTTGAATCCTAAATCTGTGTGTATGTAAAAATATAAAAACACACACACACACATATATGTGCGCCCATTACACTCAGGTTTAGGCGCACAAAGCACCTAAACCCAACTAAAGTAATGGGCGCGAACATGAAAAGACCTCTTTAGACACCCAAACGAATAGCTGCCGGCGGGCGGGGGGGTCACATTTGAATCCGGCCCGTGTGTGTATGTAGTCTAAGTAGAAGTCTGCACTCTGGAGCTTGCAAAAAACATGTTTAAGGACAAAAAGCTAGACATGCATATACACGACACGAACATGCACGGAATAAATACACGTGTAGCCTAGCACCTGATCATTTATCATGAAAACGGGACTACTGCAGCTAAACAACTCGATCTCTGCACCTCAGCATGTGATATCATAAGCGACATTAGGGTAGCCCTAGATATTGGTTAATAAAAATGCATTCATGTGTGGGCACCGATATGTACCAGCAGACCATTTTAATATTGAACCCCCCCCCCCAAAAAAAAAAAACAAAAAAAAATGACAATCAACGAGTGCCTACTAGCCTTTTGTCCCTTGTATAGAAGGCATACCTAGTCAGTGGACAAAGGAACAAATGAAGTTTCGATCATCTACTCTTTCCTAATTCTCCAGACTTCAGAATTTCCACACAATGGTAGCTTTTATGTCAACCTAAACATTGCTTACATGGGAGCTTTGGTATTGCATATCAAATACATTGTAAATGAGGTAGTAATTTAAAACTGGTAATATTATTTACTTGGTAAACCTGTGTAATAAACCTTCTAGTGTATATGTGAGTGAAAGAGAGGGCTTTATACTGGAGTTCAGCAGAATATATTATACAGTATAGAATCAAATGTACAGGGATTTTTTTGGCTTTATATCCATGATGATGAATCAAACCATTTGGGAAGAGTATGTGGCAATAGATAGATGCAAGTAAAGAGCTTATTAAATACAATTTAGATGTTGTAATTGTGTCTTTGGGATAATTTTTGTAAACTGTGGGGTCGATTCAATTCGGCAACTTATGAATAGCGCCGGGAATTAGCTCCCGACGCTATTCAATTCAGCTCCAGTTAAGTCGGCGATGGCCCGTTCTCGCCGACTTAACAGGTAGTTTTTTCGGGAGAACGGGCATTCTCCGACTTAACTACCCGCGGCGATGCTGATTCCCGACAGAGTCGGCCTCGCGGCAGCACTTTTGTCGTTTTTTTTTCTCTCACCCCCGGGGATGAGAGAAGAATTCCCGACAATTGCGGGTAGCTAGCAGCTGAATTGAATAGCGTCGGGAGCTAATTCCCGGTGCTATTCATAAGTTGCCGAATTGAATCAACCCCTATGTGCTTGATTCTGAGTCGTACTCAAGTCCAAGGGGAGAATGAAATTGTTTTTGTGCTCCCGATCTTACGTCTAAAGTGACGGGGCGATATTCTATTCTTTCAGGTTCTCGCGTTTGTCTCGCCCAAATGCATCGAGTTTAGACATGTAATGCAGCTAAACCAGGGGTAGGCAACCTGCGACTCTCCAGCTGCTGTGGAACTACACATCCCAGCATGCCCTGCCACAGTTTTAGAACATCCTAACAGTAAACCTGTGGTAGGGCATGCTGGTATGTGTAGTTCCACAGCAGTTGGAGAGCCACAGATTGTCTACCCCTGAGCTAAACCCATCTTAATTATGGTTGCGTCAAGGAAATTGCATTTTGGACGCCCACTAGACGTAATTTTTGATGACTTTAGCTTGCCATCTCGGGAGGGTGCGAGCAGAAATAATGGCCGATTGCGCTGCCGGTTTTCTATCTGTGAAGTGGGCAATTCTGCGTGCCAGGTGGGAAGCTACCTTGTGAATGCATGCAAGAGATCCTGTTTGTTGGCGTGAAGCCATTATGAGTTGTGTATGATGGAGGGACACCTGTTTCCAAGGGATGTTTTGTACACAGCGTGTAAGTGTCAATACTAATGATAATAGTTATGGCAGCCGAAACAGTGGGCAGTGTGACTACCTCCATGAAGACACTTACATTAGGTGATACATCTGGCTGCCGTGGCAGCTCACACCTGCGACCGATTCTGGTCCTATTAGGGAACATGAGTAGCTTTTGTATTCTTCAAAGCCTAGGTCACAGATGCCACCTGAGCCATCCAGATGTGTCCACTTACATCTTGCCGCCCTGTATGTTAAACAGCCCTTCTAATCGCACCATACCATGGCGTGTATAGGTAGTTCTTAACGTCTTTATGTGCAACTTTTTTCATTGAAATGCATCTTATTTGCAAACTATGTAAATAGGATGCACGAGCAGCTTGTGCCGATTAAAATGATATGCAGCATGCTTATATTCTGTGTGCGACCGCACCTGTATCTCCACATGAAATACTATGCCACAATGCTTCCTAGAAAACACTGTAACATACCATTTTGTATGCAGTTGCAGTCGCACACAGAATATGAGCATGCCGCATATCATTTTAATCAGCAGAGTCTGATTGTGCGTCCTATTCACATAGCGATGCAAATAAGATGCATTTTCAGCGCATACTCCTGACTCTAACGGAGTTGCACAGAACCTGATGGCTCGCTCACGCCTGGCATCTCCCACTACATGGTGTATTGAGGCAAGGTGTATGAGGATGCATCTATACCTTGCATTGATGTGCTGTATCTTGATCAGCAGTCTTTTTTCTTGATATTTGCTATTCCAGGTCGTATTCATTCTACAAAGCTTGTACTCTTTAGTTGCATAGTTGGCCACTAGAACAGTGTAATGATTTATACCTGGGCTAATGCTGGATATTAGGTGGGTGCTGGTTAATGCTGGTTCTATCACATATTCTGCTAGAAGGGGAACCTTGATGCAGTGTTTAGAAAAATCCATGCAATATACAAAATCTTTAAGCGAGTTGTTCCTTTTAGTAGGACTTTCTAGATTATTCTGTTTTGAAATAAAAAAATTATTTAACATTAATGAGAAATAATTGATGTGATGGAAGATTACGCCCTGCAATTATACAAATTATTTCAGTAACACCATTGCATAAATAACTTGAATGCTGCTGTGGCCAAAAGGGACTTGTGCAGCTGATGACTTCCATTCTACATAATTTCATAGCTATGTAACATTACTCCAACCTCAGTGCCACTCAGTGCTAGTAACCGTACTTGCCACAGCAGATAAAACACATGTCAGGCACAAGGTGAAACTAGCCATATCCGTAATCCATCTAGCCTCTAATCGCTTGTCACAGAAATGTAATGCTAACATATTTAATAAGCATTGATGCCATGTTCATCTACTAGTGCACAAGGTGGTGGGGCTTGGTGGATGGTTTACCTCCTCTCCAGCATGTATACTTATTTTTTTTATTGATTTTTCAACTTCTGTGACTGGTTTTTCCTTACTCTTTTGTAGTTGGAGTATTTACCTCTGTAATATATCAGAATTTTGTACGGAGCATTTTGTGCTGTACAGTGTTTTTGGGTTTTTTTTGTGTTTTTTTTTTTATCTGAAGGCTACTCTTCTAGAAGGTTAGTGTTTGGCCTTAATGATTTCAGCAAGAGCTTCCAAATTTACGGTTTCATATACTTATATCTGTGTACTTATCCTATCAGAAGTTGGCAAGTTTATACCATTGTAAAATAAATCTTGCAGGTGTATTTAGATACTAATGTAAAGCGCGTAGTTGCAAAGTAAAACACATTTCAAAGTGATTTGCACAGGAAATGGTTATGCAGTTTAACAGCTCTGGTGTGGGTGAAGTAACAAGGACATTTTAAGAGGATTTGGGAGTAATTTGTGATCTGGGTGATATGATGGTGTGGAAATGTGTATATTGTGTGACTTTTACTCGAATACAGTAAGAAAAGGAACTTCTGCTAAAATATGTTTTCTCTTCCCAATTAATAGAACCACTGGTGTAATTTGTCTGGGATCTCTGATTTTTGAGATGAGCCTGTTGTTGCATTGCTCCAAGAGGGGGGTATTCATTTCGTGCAGTTTTTTACGTAAAAATTGCACTAATTCGACGTAAGTGTATTCAATTGCAGGCATTTTCGCCCATGCCTTTTCGTTTTTGTTTTTTTGTGGACAAATCAGCATGGGCGAAAATGGACCCAAAAATGTACGAGAAACACCCATGAATTCGTCAAAACACGTGGATCGGTCGTGAATTCGCCAATCCACGTGGCTTTCACCCGTGTCTGTTTTTTCGACCAGTCGAAAAAACGGCACAGGCATTGAATAGGTTGAATGTAAATTCGACCTATAAACACCCGAAAAGTGCGTTTTTTCACCTGGACGAAAAAAAAGTCACTGAATGAATACCCTCCAGAGTGTAGACATTTGTTTTTCCTTGTGGCTGCCAATAGATTGCGCCCGACAGAGCAATTCAATTGTTGCTAGTACAGGTAGCAAATAAATGTCATAGGCAGTAACGGGTAGAGTAGAATATCCATACAGCCAGGTATAACTAATACAAAAAGTAAGAAATTTATGAATAGCACATTCTAATTTTAGGCCTAATGAGACAGCTCACAAAGAAAACAAACAACCTTTACCAATTTTCTGTTTAAAGTAGGAAAGACTAGGAAACAGGCGCAGAGTGGTGAACCGCTAGGAGGGGAGGAGGAGAGGAGAAGTGTGTGGGGGAAAGATTGTAGTTCCAGACTGGAGTGTTCGGTTGCGGGTAAAAAAGGAGAGCGACAACTGATCAGTTAAGTGAATTGGGGGTTGGACTTGAAAAAAAGAAGCCCAAGGATCCCATATTTTATAAAAAGATAAAGAGGTGCCATGGATAATGCTTGACATGAATTCCATTTTATGCCAGATCCTGGGGAGGGTGGTCTGCATCGAGGGAGCAGAAGACTGTTTCCATCCGCAGCAGTCTGGCAATCAGCTTAGTTTGGTAATGAGGCACCTGGAATTTCAGTAGGCAAAAGGTAATATCTAGGGGAGAGTATGTCAGTGATATTTGTAATAGAGGTAATGAAGTTCCCAATTTCCGACCAAAATCGACAGAGGCTTGGACAATGCCACCATACATGAAGAAATGTATCTTCCAAGTTACAGTTCTGCCAACAGCTTTTGGGTATATTAGTATTCATCTTATGCAAACTGATCGCGCCCTGCAGTGCAGGGTTTAGCCGTGTAAAATGGCTGGGCGCGACATGAAAAGTGTCATTTGGGTGCCCAAATGAGTCACTTTTCGTGCATTTCTGCTCGCCAGCACGGAGGGCTGCAAGCAGAAATGCTGGCCCTGGTAGCAGTTTGCCCCAAAAGGACCCACAATTGATTTGCTCTGTCGGGCGCCCGGAACTGATAGCTTCTGGCACAAACAATTGAATTCCCCCCTTAGACTATCATGGGAGTGGAGTAGCCAAAATAGATGAGCTTGTAGTTGCCTAGGCACCAAGGCTCCAGCAGTTCTTAAATGTTTTTAAGATGGAATATGCGGTTTAAAGCAGAAACTGCCTTTTTATTGTCCATTCTGTATAAATGTCTGCAGTAAACAGATCGTATGATGTCCGTTTAGTGTGTGTGTGTGTTCCAAGACAGGGTCATAACTAAGGTAGGGCAGACTGTGCCGCACAGTTTTCTTGCCGGCTTGATTGTCCGGTCATGCATGTGGTGTCGGTGACAGGTGTAGCGCTGTCCACTGTGTTATATAACCGGCGGCAGCACTGGGTGGGTAGTGAGAGTGTGAAGCTGTGTGTGGTTCGCCCCACATGGCATGTCTGCCCTGTAGGAAGCTGGTCGCACAGTGCTGCTTTTGTGGAGGATACTGAGAGACTAAATGTGCTGTGAGTATACCCTCGGTATAAGGGGCTTCACCTGGCATAGTGTGTGTAAGGGGTACTACTGTGTGGTGTAATGTGAATAATGGACACTATTGTGCAGTGTAATGTGAATTAGTAGTATTGTGTCCACGCCCCTATATATTTTACGCAAGTATTCTGCGCGCCCAGTCCCTGTTTTAATTATAGGGGGGTGGGGGTCACCAATTCTCTTTCTGGCATAGGGCACCAAAATGTCTAATTTACAGCTCTGTTCCAAAACTTTAGCTGGCCATACATTAGGACAACCAGTATCCGAGCAGATTCCTCAGAGGATTTCCCTTTTTATCCCCCCTGGGAGCCCCTAGCACACGATTTGGAGTTTTATGTGCGTATGATGAAGTATACAATCTATTAATCGATTGTGTGCCTCACATAAAGCACGTGACCACTTGGAAAGAAATGCCACTCCATAATGATGCTGATCGTATACGATGCATTGTATGTGCATAAAATAAGGTACGATGTGCATACTATTACGACAGATAATATGTGCTGCACATATGATCTGAGGATGCGACATTCGACCCACGGGGACGCACATCGCATCATAATCATACCCAAAACACGTACGATGTGCACACAATGCATCATACGACGCATCTAAATCGTACATTCGTATGCGATATCGTACTAGTGTATAGCCAGCATTTAAGTTTTATACACACTATAAGATTATCTGTCCAATCTCGCTGTTTGGACTGAAAAACTGGTAATGAAAAGGAAGTAAGTTACAATCAACCATTTACTCCCAAACACTGGAAAACGGGCAAAAAACGGTCATTCAAATTGGTAAAATCCATTTGATTTAATCAGTTTATCTGAATGACCATTTTTGTTCATTTTCCAGTGTTTGGGAGCAAATGATTGTCACTTATACTCGTACATTACCAGATTTTCATTCCAACCAGCCACATTGGACAGGTAATAGCATAGTTTGTACCTAGTTTTAGGGGTTTATTTACTAATACTAAGCCTTGGAGAGAGGTAAAGTGGACTGAGATAAAGTATCTCTAAAGTGACGAGAGATCGCAGGGCACAATTCAATTGGTTACTTTTGTTTGTGCTAATTGTGCCCATAAAGGTCTGATTTAGCTGCGTAAAGTAGCTAAACCCGACCAAATTGCTGGTTGTAATCATGAAAAGTTAAGTTAGGGTGCCCAAATGGGTCACTTTTTGCATATTTCAACTCATCACCCCCTGGGGCGGCGGGGGGGGGGGGTTGCGAGCTGGAATGCAGACACCGGCAGCCATCGCACCCGAACAGAGCTACAATTGGATAGCTCCATTGGGCACCATGCAGGCAGCATCTAGTGGCTGCCAATGGACATAGAAATTTGAATTCCGCCCTAAATATGCAAATCACACTCGATAAGTTTTTGTCATTAATTTAGATCTGAAATGTTAACTCTGTCATTCACTTTGCATGTGATTTTTTTATTTAGCACAGTATATGTAACGCACTAATGTTGTCATTATGTTGTGTTTTTATAGTTTTGCAGTGTAACACATTTCTTGCTCTAATTTTACTACATGTATGTTTATTTTTATTTTTTAGGCCAGTTATCCCACCTGGGAAGATTTCATCAGCAAAGCTATCAAGTTACAGTCACAGTTAAAGTGAGTATTTTGATTCATATGTATATAAACAGTTATAGTATTGTTTCAATGACAATCTTGTTGCACCTGATTGCTTGACTTACTCATGAGTATGTACTCCAGTATTTTTCCTTCTTCATAGACATTTGTATAGTTGTGTTTGTCAGGAATGTGCACAGAGGGCTGACGTAATAGAATACAAGTTTACAAAGAGTGCAGATGTTCTGGCTAACTTGCTGAAGAGTTACAGCTCTTTTTAAGACAAAACCAGGTTGTTATACATGGGGTATGTTGCAAAAGTAGTTTACACACAATTACATGCTGCCATCCAATGCACTGTATGCTTTTTACAGTCATCCTATTGACCACAAGGTGTGTGTACAAGCTCATCCAAATGTGGGTTTATAGTGTGGCTCAAACGCAGCAGAGGCCTGAAACGGACTACCATAAACATGTTGGACCCATCCCTTATAAGCAGTAAGGTACATACACACTGGGCGTTTTTGCCCAGCGTGTATGAACAGCGATGATTGCTGACATCGCTGGGCTGAAAAGCGCTCAGTGCATACACACATCGATGTCAGGGGTGAGCGGCTTTCCATAGTAGGTCGCTATGGAAAGCCGCTCACCCCGCCGTTCATCTACTGGTAATACCAGTAGATGAACGGCGGCTGCCAGCGATGAAGCGGGAGTGCGCATCAGCGCTCACCGCTCATCGCTCGGCCATACACACTGGGCAGCTTTGAGCTGAAAGCAGCTCAACACACCAAAAGTGACCTGCTTTCAGCTCAAAATCACCCAGTGTGTATGGGCCTTAAGTCATGTCAAGCATAAACCATGGTCAAACCAAGATAATAAGTCAAAAGTAAGTTAGCGTTGTATCCTGGATGAAGGCGACCCTTATACACTAAGGAGAAAGACTGAACTCTGCGGACCCAAGAGTTCGAGTGGTTGGTCAAGGAGCCTGTTTGAACCTTTTTAGTGACAAGTAGGTGTCCCAAAGAGAGGGGGCAGCCATATAATGTTATAGCCTCTAGCTATCTATCTTCAATTGTACATGGAACCGCTCACAGGATAGCTTATATGGAATAAATTTTCTCTATCGTCCTAGTGGATGCTGGGGTTCCTGAAAGGACCATGGGGAATAGCGGCTCCGCAGGAGACAGGGCACAAAAAGTAAAGCTTTAGGATCAGGTGGTGTGCACTGGCTCCTCCCCCTATGACCCTCCTCCAAGCCTCAGTTAGATTTTTGTGCCCGGCCGAGAAGGGTGCAATCTAGGTGGCTCTCCTAAAGAGCTGCTTAGAAAAGTTTAGCTCGGGAAGAAGAAGAAGGGGACTATCTGGTGTCCCGAGACATCAGGGATGCTTACCTCCATGTCCCAAATTTGCCCTTATCACTAAGGGTACCTCAGGTTCGTGGTACAGAACTGTCACTATCAGTTTCAGACGCTGCCGTTTGGATTGTCTACGGCACCCCGGGTCTTTACCAAGGTAATGGCCGAAATGATGGTTCTTCTTCGAAGAAAAGGCGTCTTAATTATCCCTTACTTGGACGATCTCCTGATAAGGGCAAAGTCCAGGGAACAGTTGGAGGTCGGAGTAGCACTATCTCGGATACTGTTACAACAGCAGGGGTGGATTCTAAATATTCCAAAATCGCAGCTGATCCCGACAACAAGTCTCCTGTGCTTAGGGATGATTCTGGACACAGTCCAGAAAAAGGTGTTTCTCCCGGAAGAGAAAGCCAGGGAGTTATCCGAGCTAGTCAGGAACCTCCTAAAATCAGTGCATCATTGCACAAGGGCCATGGTAAAAAAATGGTGACTTCCTTCGAAGCAATTCCAGTCGGCAGATTTCATGCAAGAACTTTTCAGTGGGATCTGCTGGACAAATGGTCCGGATCGCATCTTCAGATGCATCAGCGGATAACTCTATATCCAAGGACAAGGGTGTCTCTCCTGTGGTGGTTACAGAGTGCTCATCTTCTAGAGGGCCGCAGATTCGGCATTCAGTTTTGGATGTTGGTGACCACGGAGGCCAGCCCGAGAGGCTGGGGAGCAGTCACACAAGGAAAAAATTTCCAGGGAGTGTGATCAAGTCTGGAGATTTTTCTCCACATAAATATAGCTAAGGGTAAATTTATAATGCTCTAAGCTTAGCAAGACCTCTGCTTCAAGGTCAGCCGGTATTGATCCAGTGGGATAAAACATCACGGCAGTCGCCCACGTAAATAGACAGGGCGGCACAAGAAGCAGGAGGGCAGTGGCAAAAACTGCAAGGACTTTTCGCTGGGCGGAAAATCATGTGATAGCACTGTCAGCAGTGTTTCATTCCGGGAATGGAAACTGGGAAGCAGACTTCCTCAGTAGGCACGACCTCCACCCGGCAGAGTGGGAACTTCATGGGGAAGTTTTCCACATAATTGTAAACCGTTGGGAATTACCAAAGGTGGACATGATGGCGTCCCGTCTGAACAAAAAACGGGACAGGTATTGCGCCAGGTTAAGAGACCCTCAGGCAATAGCTGTGGACGTTCTGGTAACACCGTGGGTGTACCAGTCGGTGTATGTGTTCCATCCTCTGCTTTTCATACCTAAGGTACTGAGAATTATAAGACGTAGAGGAGTAAGAACTATACTCATGGCTCCGGATTGGCCAAGAAGGACTTGGTACCCGGAACTTCAAGAGATGCTCACAGAGGACTTATGGCCTCTGCCGCTAAGAAGGGACTTGTTTCAGCAAGTACCATGTCTGTTCCAAGACTTACCGCAGCTGCGTTTGACGGCATGGCGGTGGAACGCCGGATCCTAAGGGAAAAGGCATTCAGGAAGAGGTCATTCCTACCCTGGTCAAAGCCAGAAAGGAGGTGACCGCACAACATTATCACCACATGTGGCGAAAATATGTTGCGTGTTGTGAGGCCAGGAAGGCCCCACGAAGAAATTTCAACTCGGTCGATTCCTGCATTTCTTGCAAACAGGAGTGTCTATGGGCCTCAAATTGGGGTCCATTAAGGTTCAAATTTCGGCCCTGTCGATTTTTCTTCCAGAAAGAATTGGCTTCAGTTCCTGAAGTCCAGAAGTTGTCAAGGGAGTATTGCATATACAACCCCCTTTTGTGCCTCCAGTGGCACTGTGGGATCTCAACGTAGTTCTGGGATTCCTCAAAACACATTGGTTTAAAACCAGTCAAATCTGTGGATTTGAAGCATCTCACATGAAAAGTGAACATGCTCTTGGACCTGGCCTGGACCAGGCGAGTGTCAAATTGGTGGTTTTTTTCTCAAAAAAGCCCATATCTGTTTGTCCATTCGGACAGGGCAGAGCTGCGGACTCGTCCCCAGTTCTCTCCCTAAGGTGGTGTCAGTGTTTCACCTGAACCAGCTTATTGTGGTGTCTTGCGCCTACTAGGGACTTGGAGGACTCCAAGTTGCTAGATGTGGTCAGGGCCCTGAAAATATAGGTTCCAGGACGGCTGGAGTCAGGAAAACTGACTTGCTGTTATCCTGTATGCACCCAACAAACTGGGTGCTCTTGCTTTTAAGCAGACTTTTGCTAGTTGGATGTGTAATACAATTCAGCTTGCACATTCTGTGGCAGGCCTGCCACAGCCAAAATATGTAAATGCCCATTCCACAAGGAAGGTGGGCTCATCTTGGGCGGCTGCCCGAGGGGTCTCGGTTTTACAACTTTGCCGAGCGGCTATTTAGTCAGGGGCAAACACGTTTGTAAAATCCTACAAATTTGATACCCTGGCTAAGGAGGACCTGGAGTTCTCTCATTCGGTGCTGCAGAGTCATCCGCACTCTCCCGCCCGTTTGGGAGCTTTGGTATAATCCCCATGGTCCTTTCAGGAACCCCAGCATCCACTAGGACGATAGAGAAAATAAGAATTTACTTACCGATAATTCTATTTCTCGGAGTCCGTAGTGGATGCTGGGCGCCCATCCCAAGTGCGGATTATCTGCATTACTTGTACATAATTACAAAAATCTGGTTATTATTGTTGTGAGCCATCTTTTCAGAGGCTCCGCTGTTATCATACTGTTAACTGGGTTCAGATCACAGGTTGTACAGTGTGATTGGTGTGGCTGGTATGAGTCTTACCCGGGATTCATAAATCCTTCCTTATTGTGTACGCTCGTCCGGGCACAGTACCTAACTGAGGCTTGGAGGAGGGTCATAGGGGGAGGAGCCAGTGCACACCACCTGATCCTAAAGCTTTACTTTTTGTGCCCTGTCTCCTGCGGAGCCGCTATTCCCCATGGTCCTTTCAGGAACCCCAGCATCCACTACGGACTCCGAGAAATAGAATTATCGGTAAGTAAATTCTTATTTTAATGATATTGGATCAGAATGAATTAGTTTATAATGAATGCTGGGAAATAAATACATCAGCAGAAATAAACTAATGTTACAGGCATCAAGTTGACCGTTTTAGGAAGTAACCCGTTTTAGAACACTATTCTATCCCCACCCTGCAATAAATAGCTGCCTGAGCTGAGGTCTAGTTCCTCTATTATGGAGAAGATACATAGCAACACATGCAAAGATTTGGGTAACCGTTGCGCATACTGACGGAACTACATAAATATATATTAATAAAAGATTATTAGGAGATACGGTATATACACTATATCTCTGAAACAGTCCCTTTTTAATATGTTGGCCTCTTAATCAAAACATGGAACAGTAGCTCCTCATAATTAAAATTTTAGTCATACTAAACCCTAAAGATATACCGGGGAAAAATGCTTGTCGTCAATGTTATTTTTGAATCCATGCTTTTGTATAACCAACAAAAATCTCTCACATTTCTTGTTGACTAAAAATCCTAAAACTGTTTAAAGCTGACCACAAGCAATTGTATTGAACAGCTGCCTCAGCATCGCAACACATGGCTCCAGAATTACTTCAATGTCCAATTGTCAGACTCAATAAATGCAAAAATGCTGGCCCAAATGACTAATGGAAGCAATACTTTAATTTGTCCCAAGTGTTTACATACATGTATAACAAAATGCAGAGTGAATGAACAGAAGAGAAATCAAATCAGTATTTGGTGTGATCACCCTTTTGCCTTCAAAAGAGCATCAATTCTTCTAGGTACACTTGCACACGGTTTTTGAAAGAACTCTGCAGGGATGTTTTTCCAAACAACTTGGAGAACTAACCACGGAACTTCTGTGGATGTAGGCTTGCTCAAATCCTTCTGTCTCTTGATGTAATCCATTACAAACTCGATGATGTTGAGATCGGGGCTCTGTATATGTCAAAATATTGCTTGAAGGACTCCTTGTTGTTCTTTATGCTGAATAAACATTGGCTGTGTGTTTGGGGTCATTGTCCTGCTGCAGAATAAATTTGGAGCCAATCAACTCCTCCGTGATGGTATTGCATGAGGGATAAGAACAGATGTAGCCATGCTCATCTTACTGCTATAAGGCAAGTTGCATCATGGCATGCTAGGCAGTGACTATTCGCACGCCCAGGGATCCCAGCTTCTCCTCTTTCCCATCTGGGTGTCTGGGCCCTGTTTAACTTGTTATCTTATGAGAGCATTCGGGTGTAGAGAAACAAACATACAGAGGGCGGTATTCAATTGATTATTGCGCCCGATCTCCTGTCTTAAGTGATGGGAGATTGCGGGGGGCAATATTCAATTGTATGCAGTTTTCGTGTGATCTCAATAAGGGCTGTTTGGGCTCCCAAACTAGTTACTTTGCTCATCTCAGCGAGGGTGCATGCTGAAATGTAGTTGCCGGCAGCCATAGCACTCGAACGGAGCTACAATTGAATAGCTCCGTTTGGGTGCCATCTAGTTGCTGCCAGCGGAAAAACAATTGAATTCTGCCCAGAGAGCCCTCCAGAGTCCTATCCCAGTGTGTAAGTCATTCCCAACCTCGGTCCTCAAGGCACACAAACAGTGCAGGTTTTATTGATATCCAGGCTTCAGCACAGATGGTTAAATCAAATACCTGAGGTACTTATTAAGTCACCTGTGTTGAAGCCTGGATATCACTAAATCCTGCACTATTAGTGTGCCTTGAGAACCGAAGTTAAGAATGCCTGGTGTAAGTAGCACGGAGGCTGCTGCTCTTCTTGCATGTGACAAGATAAATTATAGATTTTATTTTCTGTGTTTATTTTAAGGTTGTTTAAGATTTCTTTGTTCCACTACAAGAAGTCTTTATGAAATAGTTGTCTCAATTAGGTGAACCTCTAAACAGTACCCTGGCATTATTAAACTATTAGTTTAAATCTTATATACACCATTAGTTTTAAATTTAATATACACAATCCATACCTCCCAACACGCTCTACCCGGAATTCCCTCTTAATTTATTATTTGCAATCAATTGTGTTGAAATAAACACTTGTAATATCAATGAAACAGTTCAACACGGGTGACTCAAATCATATATTGAAAGGGAAGTCCAGGTAGAGCGCTTTTTGCCCCTCCTGGAATGGGTCATGTTTGGAGGTATGCACAATCTAATATACACCTCCCCCCCCCCCCCCTTTCCCGGTCTCCACCAAGGATTAATCAGGCCCTTTCCACAATTTCACCTCTGTTGCAGAGTTTGGCTGTTCTTAACCCAATTTTAAGCTGTTTTAGATAATGACTGTTTCAACAGACATATGAAAATGATGATCATTATCACCTGTTTGGTATGATTGGTTACTCATACACCTGACTATAAACCTACAAATTCCCTGACTTTGTACAAGTGTGCCTAGAAGAATTGATGCTGTTTTGAAGGCAAAGCATACCTCCCAACATGACCCATTCCAGGAGGGACAAATTGCTCTATTCCATAGAGGGGTATTCAATTGTTTGAAAAGTCAGTTGGGTGTCTGTTTTTTCCTATCTAATAGACAGGAAAAAACAGACACCCAACTAACTTTTCAAACAATTGAATCCCCACCCCCCATAATTTAGGATTGGCGTCACCTATGTTGAACAGGTTAATTGATAACAAAGTTGTTTCACCACAGGTGCCAGCAATCTTAAATTATGAAAGAAGTCCAGGAACAGAGCAGTTTGTCCCTCCTGGAAAGGGTCATGTTGGGAGGTATGGGCAACGGATAGTCACACCAAATATTGAATTGATTTTGATGTCTCTTTTCTTCACACTAATACCCCTTTCACGCATACATGAAAATCCTGGGTTTTTGCATGTGAACACGTATCATCCTGGGATTTTGGTATGTTTGTAAGCAAACTCTCTTTACCAGAGGTGGTCTGAGACCTGGGAATTTACCAGGTCACAAGTCTGAAAGGAATATTACTGTTATTTGATAAAAAATAAACTATCACTTTTCCTCTTACTTTGCAGCATATTTTCCACACCTGCCTAAAACTTTTGGATAGTCATTTTGGGTTTGAAGAGCCTGTGCATATTCCGCTAAAAGGGTTTTTTTTTATTTTTTTGGTCTCCATAGCTCTTAAACAGTCCCTATAAGTATATAGGCATTTTTGGCTTGAAGAGCCTGCATTCTGCACGCACGGAGTGTCAGGCAGCTGTTTTTTTTTTCTTTATTGCTCCTCTCCCTGATGTCCTATCGAGATAATACATACCTCTGTTTCTTTCTAGGTTACTAAGCTATCCAATAGTGAAAACACGTACCAAATTCATCCCATAGTTTTTGCATGATGCTGGAAAAAATAGACCAACAAAAATCCAGATTTTTTTTTTTTAACCTCCATAGTTCATACAGTCTCAAGAAGTATGTTTCTCCAAAAACATTTGTATGTACAGACACAACCATTACAAATATAATTTCTCTGACGTCCTAAGTGGATGCTGGGGACTCCGTAAGGACCATGGGGAATAGCGGCTCCGCAGGAGACAGGGCACAAAAGTAAAAGCTTTAGGATCAGGTGGTGTGCACTGGCTCCTCCCCCTATGACCCTCCTCCAAGCCTCAGTTAGGTTTTTGTGCCCGGCCGAGAAGGGTGCAATCTAGGTGGCTCTCCTAAAGAGCTGCTTAGAGTAAAAGTTTTGTTAGGTTTTTTATTTTCAGTGAGTCCTGCTGGCAACAGGCTCACTGCAACGAGGGACTTAGGGGAGAAGAAGTGAACTCACCTGCGTGCAGGATGGATTGGCTTCTTAGGCTACTGGACACTAGCTCCAGAGGGACGATCACAGGTACAGCCTGGATGGGTCACCGGAGCCGCGCCGCCGACCCCCTTGCAGATGCTGAAGAGAGAAGAGGTCCAGAAATCGGCGGCTGAAGACTTCCCAGTCTTCTTAAGGTAGCGCACAGCACGGCAGCTGTGCGCCATTGCTCTCAGCACACTTCACACCAACGGTCACTGAGGGTGCAGGGCGCTGGGGGGGGCGCCCTGGGCAGCAATTAAAGTACCTATGCTGGCTAAAAATACATCACATATAGCCTCTGGGGCTATATGGATGTATTTAACCCCTGCCAGGTTGTCAGAAAAACGGGAGAAGAAGCCCGCCGAAAAGGGGGCGGGGCCTATTCTCCTCAGCACACAGCGCCATTTTCCTACACAGCTCCGCTGCTAGGAAGGCTCCCAGGCTCTCCCCTGCACTGCACTACAGAAACAGGGTTAAAACAGAGAGGGGGGGCATTTTGGTGGCGATATTATAATATATTAAGATGCTATAAGGGAAAACACTTATATAAGGTTGTCCCTGTATAATTATAGCGTTTTGGTGTGTGCTGGCAAACTCTCCCTCTGTCTCCCCAAAGGGCTAGTGGGGTCCTGTCCTCTATCAGAGCATTCCCTGTGTGTGTGCTGTGTGTCGGTACGTGTGTGTCGACATGTATGAGGACGAGGTTGGTGAGGAGGCGGAGCAAATTGCCTGTAATGGTGATGTCACTCTCTAGGGAGTCGACACCGGAATGGATAGCTTATTTAGGGAATTACGTGATAATGTCAACACGCTGCAAGGTCGGTTGACGACATGAGACGGCCGGCAAACCAATTAGTACCTGTCCAGGCGTCTCAAACACCGTCAGGGGCTTTAAAACGCCCATTACCTCAGTCAGTCGACACAGACACAGACACGGACACTGACTCCTGTGTCGACGGTGAAGAAACAAACGTATTTTCCTTTAGGGCCACAAGTTACATGTTAAGGGCAATGAAGGAGGTGTTACATATTTCTGATACTACAAGTACCACAAAAAAGGGTATTATGTGGGGTGTGAAAAAACTACCTGTAGTTTTTCCTGAATCAGATAAATTAAATGAAGTGTGTGATGATGCGTGGGTTTTCCCCGATAGAAAATTATGGGCGTTATACCCTTTCCCGCCAGAAGTTAGGGCGCGTTGGGAAACACCCCCTAGGGTGGATAAGGCGCTCACACGCTTATCAAAACAAGTGGCGTTACCGTCTCCAGATACGGCCGCCCTCAAGGAGCCAGCTGATAGGAGGCTGGAAAATATCCTAAAAAGTATATACACACATACTGGTGTTATACTGCGACCAGCGATCGCCTCAGCCTGGATGTGCAGCGCTGGGGTGGCTTGGTCGGATTCCCTGACTGAAAATATTGATACCCTTGACAGGGACAGTATTTTATTGACTATAGAGCATTTAAAGGATGCATTTCTATATATGCGAGATGCACAGAGGGATATTTGCACTCTGGCATCAAGAGTAAGTGCGATGTCCATGTCTGCCAGAAGATGTTTATGGACACGACAGTGGTCAGGTGATGCGGATTCCAAACGGCACATGGAAGTATTGCCGTATAAAGGGGAGGAGTTATTTGGGGTCGGTCCATCGGACCTGGTGACCACGGCAACAGCTGGAAAATCCACCTTTTTTACCCCAAGTCACATCTCAGCAGAAAAAGACACCGTCTTTTCAGCCTCAGTCCTTTCGTCCCCATAAGGGCAAGCGGGCAAAAGGCCAGTCATATCTGCCCAGGGGTAGAGGAAAGGGAAGAAGACTGCAGCAGGCAGCCCCTTCCCAGGAACAGAAGCCCTCCACCGCTTCTGCCAAGTCCTCAGCATGACGCTGGGGCCGTACAAGCGGACTCGGGTGCGGTGGGGGGGGTCGTCTCAAGAGTTTCAGCGCGCAGTGGGCTCACTCGCAAGTGGACCCCTGGATCCTACAAGTAGTATCCCAGGGGTACAGATTGGAAATTCGAGACGTCTCCCCCTCGCAGGTTCCTGAAATCTGCTTTACCAACGTCTCCCTCCGACAGGGAGGCAGTATTGGAAACAATTCACAAGCTGTATTCCCAGCAGGTGATAATCAAAGTACCCCTCCTACAACAAGGAAAGGGGTATTATTCCACACTATTTGTGGTACTGAAGCCAGACGGCTCGGTGAGACCTATTCTAAATCTGAAATCTTTGAACACTTACATAAAAAGGTTCAAATTAAGATGGAGTCACTCAGAGCAGTGATAGCGAACCAGGAAGAAGGGGACTATATGGTGTCCCTGGACATCAAGGATGCTTACCTCCATGTCCCAATTTGCCCTTCTCACCAAGGGTACCTCAGGTTCGTGATACAGAACTGTCACTATCAGTTTCAGACGCTGCCGTTTGGATTGTCCACGGCACCCCAGGTCTTTACCAAGGTAATGGCCGAAATGATGATTCT
Source organism: Pseudophryne corroboree (assembly GCF_028390025.1). Taxonomy (NCBI): domain Eukaryota; kingdom Metazoa; phylum Chordata; class Amphibia; order Anura; family Myobatrachidae; genus Pseudophryne; species Pseudophryne corroboree. Next base: position 402,354,961 of record NC_086446.1, read on the forward strand.
TCTTCAAAGAAAAGGCGTCTTAATTATCCCTTACTTGGACGATCTCCTGATAAGGGCAAGGTCCAGAGAACAGTTGGAGGTCGGAGTAGCACTATCTAAAGTAGTTCTACGACAGCACGGGTGGATTCTAAATATTCCAAAATCGCAGCTGATTCCGACGACACGTCTGCTGTTCCTAGGGATGATTCTGGACACAGTCCAGAAAAAGGTGTTTCTCCCGGAGGAGAAAGCCAGGGAGTTATCCGAGCTAGTCAGAAACCTCCTAAAACCAGGCCAAGTGTCAGTGCATCAATGCACAAGAGTCCTGGGAAAAATGGTGGCTTCTTACGAAGCGATTCCATTCGGCAGATTTCACGCAAGAATTTTTCAGTGGGATCTGCTGGACGAATGGTCCGGATCGCATCTTCAGATGCATCAGCGGATAATCCTGTCTCCAAGGACAAGGGTGTCTCTTCTGTGGTGGCTGCAGAGTGCTCATCTACTAGAGGGCAGCACATTCGGCATTCAAGACTGGGTTCTGGTGACCACGGATGCCAGCCTGAGAGGCTGGGGAGCAGTCACACAGGGAAGAAATTTCCAAGGAGTGTGGTCAAGTCTGGAGACTTCTCTCCACATAAATATACTGGAGCTAAGGGCAATTTACAATGCTCTGAGCCTAGGAAGACCTCTGCTTCAAAGTCAACCGGTGCTGATCCAGTCGGACAACATCACGGCAGTCGCCCACGTAAACAGACAGGGCGGCACAAGAAGCAGGAGGGCAATGGCAGCAAGGATTCTTCGCTGGGCGAAAAATCATGTGATAACACTGTCAGCGGTGTTCATTCCGGGAGTGGACAACTGGGAAGCAGACTTCCTCAGCAGGAACGACCTCCACCCGGGAGAGTGGGGACTTCATCTGGAAGTCTTCCACATGATTGTGAACCGTTGGGAAAGACCAAAGGTGGACATGATGGCGTCCCGTATGAACAAAAAACTGGACAGGTATTGCGCCAGGTCAAGAGACCCTCATGCAATAGCTGGGACGCTCTGGTAACACCGTGGGTGCACCAGTCGGTGTATGTGTTCCCTCCTCTGCCTCTCATACCCAAGGTACTGAGAATTATAAGACGGAGAGGAGTAAGAACTATACTCGTGGCTCCGGATTGGCCAAGAAGGACTTGGTACCCGGAACTTCAAGAGATACTAAGAAGGGACTTGCTTCAGCAAGGATCATGTCTGTTCCAAGACTTACCGCGGCTGCGTTTGACGGCATGGCGGTTGAACGCCGGATCCTAAGGGAAAAAGGCATTCCGGAAGAGGTCATCCCTACCCTGGTCAGAGCCAGGAAGGAGGTGACCGCACAACATTATCACCGCATTTGGCGAAAATATGTTGCATGGTGTGAGGCCAGGAAGGCCCCCACGGAGGAATTTCAACTCGGTCGATTCCTGCATTTCCTACAAACAGGAGTGTCTATAGGCCTCAAATTGGGGTCCATTAAGGTTCAAATTTCGGCCCTGTCGATTTTCTTCCAGAAAGAATTGGCTTCAGTTCCTGAAGTCCAGAAGTTTGTCAAGGGAGTACTGCATATACAACCCCCTTTTGTGCCTCCAGTGGCACTGTGGGATCTCAACGTAGTTCTGGGATTCCTCAATTCACATTGGTTTAAACCGCTCAAATCTGTGGATTTGAAATATCTCACATGGAAAGTGACCATGCTGTTGGCCGTGGCCTCGGCCAGGCGAGTGTCAGAATTGGCGGCTTTGTCTCACAAAAGCCCATATCTGATTGTCCTTTCGGACAGGGCAGAGCTGCGGACTCGTCCCCAGTTTCTCCCTAAGGTGGTGTCAGCGTTTCACCTGAACCAGCTTATTGTGGTACCTGCGGCTACTAGGGACTTGGAGGACTCCAAGTTGCTAGATGTTGTCAGGGCCCTGAAAATATATATTTCCAGGACGGCTGGAGTCAGGAAAACTGACTTGCTGTTATCCTGTATGCACTCAACAAACTGGGTGCTCTTGCTTCTAAGCAGACGATTGCTAGTTGGATGTGTAGTACAATTCAGCTTGCACATTCTGTGGCAGGCATGCCACAGCCAAAATATGTAAATGCCCATTCCACAAGGAAGGTGGGCTCATCTTGGGCGGCTGCCCGAGGGGTCTCGGCTTTACAACTTTGCCGAGCTGCTACTTGGTCAGGGGCAAACACGTTTGCAAAATTTTACAAATTTGATACCCTGGCTGAGGAGGACCTGGAGTTCTCTCATTCGGTGCTGCAGAGTCATCCGCACTCTCCCGCCCGTTTGGGAGCTTTGGTATAATCCCCATGGTCCTTACGGAGTCCCCAGCATCCACTTAGGACGTCAGAGAAAATAAGAATTTACTTACTGATAATTCTATTTCTCGTAGTCCGTAGTGGATGCTGGGCGCCCATCCCAAGTGCGGATTGTCTGCAATACTTGTACATAGTAGTTGTTACAAAAATCGGGTTATTATTGTTGTGAGCCATCTTTTCAGAGGCTCCGCTGTTATCATGCTGTTAACTGGGTTCAGATCACAGGTTGTACAGTGTGATTGGTGTGGCTGGTATGAGTCTTACCCGGGATTCAAAATCCTTCCTTATTGTGTACGCTCGTCCGGGCACAGTATCCTAACTGAGGCTTGGAGGAGGGTCATAGGGGGAGGAGCCAGTGCACACCACCTGATCCTAAAGCTTTTACTTTTGTGCCCTGTCTCCTGCGGAGCCGCTATTCCCCATGGTCCTTACGGAGTCCCCAGCATCCACTACGGACTACGAGAAATAGAATTATCGGTAAGTAAATTCTTATTTTATTTCACTCCAAGTGAAGTGACAAACACGAACATTTGAACAAATCCACGGCGCTGTAGAAGGTTGTCTGTGGTTTGACAGTAGTTCCTAATGGGATGAGTTCTTAATAACTTTTGCACTTTGTAGGCAACAAGGGCACTATAATACCCCTTTTACACCACACAAATAACCCGGTATATTGCCGGGTCGATGTGCGTTGTGAAAGGGATAAGTCATGAATTCCTAGGTTACCTGACCCGGTATTTCAACCCGGGAATAAAGCAGGATTATTCCCTGGTTATCACCTGGTCACGTGCAGTGTGAAGGGGTTGCCGGCAGGATGTTAGAGGGACAGATGGCACTTGGAGATGATCTGATCTCCAGGCACCGCCTCTGCACACGCCACCGCTGAAGTCACCAGCTCAACCGGGAAGGACCCGTACACAAGTCCTGGGTGTGACTCGATACTGCGATGTCAAAGCGGTATAAGTGTTGCGCAGAGTTTTCAGGTGCAGATATAAAGATTTGTCCCTGTTTACTTATATCTCTCTGCACAATCCAGATGAAACTACTTTTTGAGTCCTGGAGACGATCATGCTGTATGTTTAAAGAAGCTTTAATATGAACTGTGTGATGGAGCGAGGCTGGATAAACACCAGGAGTTGTCAAGGGAACCTATTGCTGTCACTGCAGACTTTGTACTAGTTAAGTAAACAGTAATGTCAATGAAATAGAGAAAAGAGGTGTGGTCATTTTATTTTTAAAAAGTGCTGTACTTCACTTCTTTTCAATCGATGCGTGTATTGGAGTGGTCACTAAACTTAAAATACGAGATTAATAGTACAATATTCAATTTTAGTAATATTCATTGAACTAGACAGCACAAATATTCAAGTCCAGAGCATGATTCTTCCAGACCAGCATAAGCCAACCGCCCTAAGTTCAGGGGCGGATTTAGAGGTGAGGGCGCCCTTAGGCACAACAGTAACGGCCCCCAGCCTGCCTAATTTTATTATTTTTATTGATTGGTTATAAGACCTCATTTGTTGGTAGCCAATTTAATAAAATAATTAAAAAAAAAAGCCAATAACATGACCTTTTTATGATGTGTACATATTTACTAAGTAGAACAGCTTACAGGGGCAAGTATGTGCATGTGCTACCCCTTTACACTCCATTCAAGATGGCATATGATACAGTACAGTGGAAATATTTTGCATTTACTGATCACTTTTGGGCTGACAGTACCAACACAAGCATCCAAATGCCGCTCCCAAACAAGTGCCACTCTAGGCATGTGCCTCACGTGCCTAATGGGGAAATTCTCCTCTGCCCAAGGCATCACACCAGTGAGAGGCTTAAGTGCTATTTATACCCCTTTCAGATTGACAATAGCTGGGTTGCACCTGGGAATATGTACGCCCCTGGGAATATGGTGCTTCCCAGGGGCGACCCGGCTTCAGATCTCTTCAGACTTGCGGCCCGCCCGGCATATTGACGTCATCGCTGACTCTACCAGAGGCGGGCTTGGAGATAATCATCTCCAAGCACCGCCTCCTCCTATGCAGAGAACGGGTACTTGGTCGCCTTGACACGGCTTACCCGTTCACACTGCATGCATCCCGGGTCGATTCCGGCTTCAACCCAGGTCGAGACCTGGGATGAAATGCCGGGACGCTCGAGCAGGGATATTCTTTCAGGACCCTTTCACACTGAGTAAATTCCCGGGTTGATGCGCGTTCAGGTGCAATAACCCTGGAAATATTTGTCAGTGTGAAAGGGGCATAATTCAACGCATAGCTGCTGCTTCTTACTAATACCCCTTTCACACTGCCAATGCCGAATCCCACCCGGGAATTGGAAACTAGTCCTTCCCGGGTGGGATCTGGCATTGGCTGCTGCTGCAGGCTTCCCCGACCTGGCAATATGCCGGGCGGGTTGCCATAGCAGTGGGGGGCGTAGGTGGAGGCGGCGCTAGGAGATGAGATCATCTCCGCGCCGCCTCTCCCTGCTGTAGTAAACGGGTCCCGGGATGCATCGACCCGGGGGCCCGTTTACGCAGCCACTGACCCGGTATTCAACCAGGGTATAACACTGCTTTATTCCCGGGTCAGGCGACCCGGGATTTCGGCTATGCCCCTTTCACACTGCGCGCTGACCCGTGTCGACCCGGCAATATGCCGGGTCGATACCAGGTTATTTGTGCGGTCTGAAAGGGGTATAATATAACACCTTTTATCACTTATTCTCTCACTAGTGTGATGCGTTGGAGCAGGTGACTCGTGCTGGCCTGGGGATTCCCGTTCCCTGGACTTAAACCTTCGTGTAAGGGACCGACCAGATGAGGTCACCTGGTCACGGTTGGTGGGCCCAAGTTTTTGGCCGAAATTATGCTAAGCACCTCAAATTTACTCTTAGAATTTTTCTGGTTAGCAGTGTTTAGTATTTAGAGTGTGCACCTGCATTTTCTCTTTTTGTTTCTGAGTTATTCATTAAACACTGAATAGAGCTGGCTCGGAGTTCTGTCTAGCATACATTCTGCTAAGGGTAATTAGAAAATACGAAACCAGTATGGGTAATTATGGTAAAGTGTGTGGAATAATTTGGAGGTTATTTAGAGGCATAGCTTTCCTTTTTAAATATTCCTCCTTTTGAAAAAGATGGACGTTTATATTTGTTAAATTGTTTTGCCAATTAGAAATGTAAAGAAATTCTCTTAGAAAATATAATATTTAAATTAACCCACATTTCCCTGGGAAAAGAATAATTAGCAGATCTAATCAAATAAAATATTTGCTTTGTGAACCTTGTGATAAACCTTGTGATTTTCTACAGATCAAATAAACAGAGTGTAGTGATCTCCGAAAGCTGCTCTAATTTAGAGTCTTGTCTAACTTCGGTCTGGGGCAGTGGTTCCCAAACTTTCCTGAATCATGGCGCCCTAGAGTATTTCCATTTTTTTTTCACGGCACCGCTTGTATAACTTTTTTTTCCCTTTTCTTTTATTGATACATTTTGAAAGGGGGGGAGGGGGGGGGTCATTCAATTAACAGCGAGTTTGGTCCTGTGACTTTTTTTTTTTTTTCAGTGAAGATGCACTGTGATTTCCATATTCAGTTCTGAATTTGCTTATGTATTCCCAGCAAATGTGCACATTTATATGTGCACCCCCCTGACCAGGAGAAAAGGTAGGGAGAGTATTTGAAGGTGAAATTGTCAGGGCGCAGTACAGAATATCTAGTACACACCTTATTGTAGGAAGGGCTAGATCAGGCATTCCCAACCATGGTCCTCAAGGCACACCAACAGTGCAGATTTTAGTGATATCCAGGCTGCAGCACAGATGGTTAAATCAAAATAACTGAGCTGCTAATTAAATCACCTGTGCTGAAGCCTGGATATCACTAAAACCTGCACTGTTAGTGTGCCTTGAGGACCGTGGTTGGGAATGCCTGGGTTAGAGTATGATGGCTTGAACAGCTATGGAGAGAGTCAACAGCCGATAGTATAGCTTTAATGTTGTGATATCTGGAGTAATGTACTGTCATGTCTTGTGGCCTTTAGGCTTCATTTACAGACATCTTTCTGTAAGTAGCTGGTTACACTTGTCACCAGGGAAGGTTCATTATCACAGAGTATATGGCAATAATACCATGGCAACACAGTGTTGTGACCAAGCTTTGCTTCTATGATGATTAATCTTAGAACCAAATCATCCACAGTCACACATCCTGCCTCCAACACTTATCATCTAAAGTCTAGAAAAAGACCAGATACAATTTTTTTTTTTTACAATAGCCTGTCCTGTAAATTATGTGAATACTGTTTGATCAGTCATTACAATGTACAGTGGTCTTGTTTCTTGTCTCACAACTGGGAATTCCTTGCCTGTACATTTCAATATATGGAGAACAGAAACAATATTCTGTGGCCCTAGTAGCAACCGGTTTGGTGTTTTTAGTTTTTTTTAAGTGAAAGAAATATGACCTATTCTGTGCAATATTTAAAAAAAACAAAAAACATTTTTTTTTTTATTGCTGGTTTACACGCGATGAGAAAACGGGTGTAGTACTGGTGACCGGCGGTCACATGACCGCCGGTCACCTTACCAACGCCGGGATCCCGGCAGCATACCGACGCCGGGATCCCGGCGGGGAGGGGAGAGTGCAGCAAGCCCCTTGCGGGCTCGCCACGCTGCGGGCTCGGTGGCGACCTGCGGTCGCCACGGGTTCTATTCCCACTCTATGGGTGTCGTGGACACCCACGAGTGGAAATAGTCCCTGTTGGTCGGCATGCCGACCATCGGGATAGTGAGCCGTCGGGCTCACGGAGGAGGTCATGTGACTGTCGGTCAGCTGACCGGCAGTCACATGAATACCACCCGAGAAAACAGTGGTATTGGCCATCTGCACAAGCCCCTTGAGTTTTTACAATTGGTTCATTTGGCCTCAACTAACTTAGAGTGGCTGCCTATATAACTGCTAATTAGCTGTGTAAAAGCGATCATTTGCATTGCATAACCATGTACCTCCTTTTGGTAAAAGTTTTTCGGAATAGAATCCTAATGTAATCTAGAACAAACAAATGAAGTAAAAAAATGTTATTGTGACAGACACTACAACAATTGAATGTATCAAGCAAAGTTACACAGATAAGCCAATGCTGCAAAGAGAAAAATACAATATACTTTTTTGGGGATATTTTCTACAATTAACACAAATTTTGTAGTCCTGTTGTTTTCTCTATCGTCCTAGTGGATGCTGGGGTTCCTGAAAGGACCATGGGGAATAGCGGCTCCGCAGGAGACAGGGCACAAAAAGTAAAGCTTTAGGATCAGGTGGTGTGCACTGGCTCCTCCCCCTATGACCCTCCTCCAAGCCTTAGTTAGGTTTTTGTGCCCGGCCGAGAAGGGTGCAATCTAGGTGGCTCTCCTAAAGAGCTGCTTAGAAAAGTTTAGCTTAGGTTTTTTATTTTACAGTGAGTCCTGCTGGCAACAGGATCACTGCATCGAGGGACTTAGGGGAGAAGAAGTGAACTCACCTGCGTGCAGGATGGATTGGCTTCTTTGGCTACTGGACATTAGCTCCAGAGGGACGATCACAGGTACAGCCTGGATGGTCACCGGAGCCTCGCCGCCGGCCCCCTTGCAGATGCTGAAAAGAGAAGAAGGTCCAGAATCGGCGGCAGAAGACTCCTCAGTCTTCTTAAGGTAGCGCACAGCACTGCAGCTGTGCGCCATTGCTCTCAGCACACTTCACACGGCAGTCACTGAGGGTGCAGGGCGCTGGGGGGGGGGCGCCCTGGGAAGCAATGTAAACCTATTTTTTGGCATAAAATACCTCACATATAGCCTCCGGGGGCTATATGGAGAAATTTAACCCCTGCCAGAATCCGTTAAAGAGCGGGAGACGAGCCCGCCGAAAAAGGGGCGGGGCCTATCTCCTCAGCACACAGCGCCATTTCCTCACACAGTTCCGCTGGTCAGAAAGGCTCCCAGGCTATCCCCTGCACTGCACTACAGAAACAGGGTTAAATCAAGAGAGGGGGGGCAAAATTTGGCGAAATTGTGATTTTATAAAAGCAGCTATAAGGGAGCACTTATTATAAGGCTATCCCTGTAAAATATAGCGCTTTGGTGTGTGCTGGCAAACTCTCCCTCTGTCTCCCCAAGGGGCTAGTGGGGTCCTGTCCTCTATCAGAGCATTCCCTGTGTGTGTGTGCTATATGTCGGTACGTGTGTGTCGACATGTATGAGGACGATGTTGGTGAGGAGGCGGAGCAAATTGCCTGTAATGGTGATGTCACTCTCTAGGGAGTCGACACCGGAATGGATGGCTTATTTATGGAATTACGTGATAATGTCAACACGCTGCAAGGTCGGTTGGCGACATGAGACGGCTGGCAAACAAATTAGTACCTGTCCAGGCGTCTCAAACACAGTCAGGGGCGTTAAAACGTCCTTTTACCTCAGTCGGTCGACAGACACAGACACGGACACTGATTTCAGTGTCGACGGTGAAGAAACAAACGTATTTCCCTTTAGGGCCACACGTTACATGTTAAGGGCAATGAAGGAGGTGTTACATATTTCTGATACTACAAGTACCACAAAAGAGGGTATTATGTGGGATGTGAAAAAACTACCTGTAGTTTTTCCTGAATCAGATAAATTAAAGGAAGTGTGTGATGATGCGTGGGTTCCCCCCGATAGAAAATTATTGGCGGTATACCCTTTCCCGCCAGAAGTTAGGGCGCGTTGGGAAACACCCCTTAGGGTGGATAAGGCGCTCACACGCTTATCAAAACAAGTGGCGGTACCGTCTATAGATAGGGCCGTCCTCAAGGAGCCAGCTGACAGGAGGCTGGAAAATATCATAAAAAGTATATACACACATACTGGTGTTATACTGCGACCAGCGATCGCCTCAGCCTGGATGTGCAGAGCTGGGGTGGCTTGGTCGGATTCCCTGACTAAAAATATTGATACCCTTGACAGGGACAGTATTTTATTGACTATAGAGCATTTAAAGGATGCATTTCTATATATACGAGATGCACAGAGGGATATTTGCACTCTGGCATCAAGAGTAAGTGCGATGTCCATATCTGCCACAAGATGTTTATGGACACGACAGTGGTCAGGTGATGCAGATTCCAAACGGCACAAAGGTGTATTGCCGTATAAAGGAAGAGGAGTTATTTGGGGTCGGTCCATCGGACCTGGTGGCCACGGCAACTGCTGGAAAATCCACCGTTTTTACCCTAAGTCACATCTCTGCAGAAAAAGACACCGTCTTTTCAGCCTCAGTCCTTTCGTCCCTATAAGAGTCATATCTGCCCAGGGATAGAGGAAAGGGAAGAAGACTGCAGCAGGCAGCCCATTCCCAGGAACAGAAGCCTTCCACCGCTTCTGCCAAGCTCTCAGCATGACGCTGGGACCGTACAGGACCCCTGGATCCTACAAGTAGTATCCCAGGGGTACAGATTGGAATGTCGAGACGTTTCCCCCTCGCAGGCTCCTGAAGTCTGCTTTACCAAGGTCTCCCTCCGACAAGGAGGCAGTATGGGAAACAATTCACAAGCTGTATTCCCAGCAGGTGATAATCAAATTACCCCTCCTACAACAAGGAAAGGGGTATTATTCCACACTATATTGTGGTACTGAAGCCAGAAGGCTAGGTGAGACCTATTCTAAATCTAAAAAAATTTGAACACTTACAAAGGTTCAAATCAAGATGGAGTCACTCAGAGCAGTGATAACGAACCAGGAAGAAGGGGACTATATAGTGTCCCGGGACATCAGGGATGCTTACCTCCATGTCCCAAATTTGCCCTTCTCACTAAGGGTACTTCAGGTTCGTGGTACAGAACTGTCACTATCAGTTTCAGACGCTGCCGTTTGGATTGTCCATGGCACCCCGGGTCTTTACCAAGGTAATGGCCGAAATGATGATTCTTCTTCAAAGAAAAGGCGTCTTAATTATCCCTTACTTGGACGATCTCCTGATAAGGGCAAAGTCCAGGGAACAGTTGGAGGTCGGAGTAGCACTATTTCGGATACTGCTACAACAGCACGGGTGGATTCTAAATATTCCAAAATCGCAGCTGTTCCCGACGACACGTCTGCTGTGCCTAGGGATGATTCTGGACACAGTCCAGAAAAAGGTGTTTCTCCCGGAAGAGAAAGCCAGGGAGTTATCCGAGCTAGTCAGGAACCTCCTAAAACCAGGAAAAGAGGCTTCCTACGAAGCAATTCCATTCGGCAGATTTCACGCAAGAACTTTTCAGTGGGATCTGCTGGACAAATGGTCCGGATCGCATCTTCAGATGCATCAGCGGATAACCCTATATCCAAGGACAAGGGTGTCTCTCCTGTGGTGGTTACAGAGTGCTCATCTTCTAGAGGGCCGCAGATTCGGCATTCAGGATTGGATGCTGGTGACCACGGAGGCCAGCCCGAGAGGCTGGGGAGCAGTCACACAAGGAAAAAATTTCCAGGGAGTGTGATCAAGTCTGGAGATTTTTCTCCACATAAATATACTGGAGCTAAGGGTAATTTTATAATGCTCTATGCTTAGCAAGACCTCTGCTTCAAGGTCAGCCGGTATTGATCCAGTGGGAAAAACATCACGGCAGTCGCCCACGTAAACAGACAGGGCGGCATAAGAAGCAGGAGGGCAATGGCAAAAACTGCAAGGACTTTTCGCTGGGCGGAAAATCATGTGATAGCACTGTCAGCAGTGTTTCATTCCGGGAATGGAAACTGGGAAGCAGACTTCCTCAGCAGGCACGACCTCCACCCGGGAGAGTGGAAACTTCATCGGGAAGTTTTCCACATGATTGTGAACCGTTGGGAAATACCAAAGGTGGACATGATGGCGTCCCGTCTGAACAAAAAACGGGACAGGTATTGCGCCAGGTCAAGAGACCCTCAGGCAATAGCTGTGGACGTTCTGGTAACACCGTGGGTGTACCAGTCGGTGTATGTGTTCCCTCCTCTGCTTCTCATACCTAAGGTACTGAGAATTATAAGACGTAGAGGAGTAAGAACTATACTCATGGCTCCGGATTGGCCAAGAAGGACTTGGTACCCGGAACTTCAAGAGATGCTCACAGAGGACTTATGGCCTCTGCCGCTAAGAAGGGACTTGCTTCAGCAAGTACCATGTCTGTTCCAAGATTTACCGCAGCTGCGTTTGACGACATGGCGGTGGAACGCCGGATCCTAAGGGAAAAAGGCATTCCGGAAGAGGTCATTCCTACCCTGGTCAAAGCCAGGAAGGAGGTGACCGCACAACATTATCACCACATGGGGCGAAAATATGTTGCGTGGTGTGAGGCCAGGAAGGCCCCACGAAGAAATTTCAACTCGGTCGATTCCTGCATTTCCTGCAAACAGGAGTGTCTATGGGCCTCAAATTGGGGTCCATTAAGGTTCAAATTTCGGCCCTGTCGATTTTCTTCCAGAAAGAATTGGCTTCAGTTCCTGAAGTCCAGAAGTTTGTCAAGGGAGTATTGCATATACAACCCCCTTTTGTGCCTCCAGTGGCACTGTGGGATCTCAACGTAATTCTGGGATTCCTCAAATCACATTGGTTTAAAACCAGTCAAATCTGTGGATTTGAAGCATCTCACATGAAAAGTGACCATGCTCTTGGCCCTGGCCTCGGCCAGGCGAGTGTCAAATTGGTGGGTTTTTTTCTCAAAAAAGCCCATATCTGTTTGTCCATTCGGACAGGGCAGAGCTGCGGACTCGTCCCCAGTTCTCTCCCTAAGGTGGTGTCAGTGTTTCACCTGAACCAGCTTATTGTGGTGCCTTGCGCCTACTAAGGACTTGGAGGACTCCAAGTTGCTAGATGTTGTCAGGGCCCTGAAAATATAGGTTCCAGGACGGCTGGAGTCAGGAAAACTGACTTGCTGTTATCCTGTATGCACCCAACAAACTGGGTGCTCTTGCTTCTAAGCAGACTATTGCTAGTTGGATGTGTAATACAATTCAGCTTGCACATTCTGTGGCAGGCCTGCCACAGCCAAAATATGTAAATGCCCATTCCACAAGGAAGGTGGGCTCATCTTGGGCGGCTGCCCGAGGGGTCTCGGCTTTACAACTTTGCCGAGCGGCTACTTAGTCAGGGGCAAACACGTTTGTAAAATCCTACAAATTTGATACCCTGGCTAAGGAGGACCTGGAGTTCTCTCATTCGGTGCTGCAGAGTCATCCGCACTCTCCCGCCCGTTTGGGAGCTTTGGTATAATCCCCATGGTCCTTTCAGGAACCCCAGCATCCACTAGGACGATAGAGAAAATAAGAATTTACTTACCGATAATTCTATTTCTCGGCGTCCGTAGTGGATGCTGGGCGCCCATCCCAAGTGCGGATTATCTGCAATACTTGTACATAGTTACAAAAATCGGGTTATTATTGTTGTGAGCCATCTTTTCAGAGGCTCCGCTGTTATCATACTGTTAACTGTGTTCAGATCACAGGTTGTACAGTGTGATTGGTGTGGCTGGTATGAGTCTTACCCGGGATTCAAAATCCTTCCTTATTGTGTACGCTCGTCCGGGCACAGTATCCTAACTGAGGCTTGGAGGAGGGTCATAGGGGGAGGAGCCAGTGCACACCACCTGATCCTAAAGCTTTACTTTTTGTGCCCTGTCTCCTGCGGAGCCGCTATTCCCCATGGTCCTTTCAGGAACCCCAGCATCCACTACGGACTCCGAGAAATAGAATTATCGGTAAGTAAATTCTTATTTTAAACATGTGGCCACATGCCAGTTATATGTTCCTTGTTGTGTCTGACAGTGTCTCTGGAAAATTAAGCATTGTCAACTTCCTTGCCAACATATTTCAACTTGGGCTGAAGAATAAAAGGCAGGCCAATATTTTGAGTAGAATTTCTGCTGTGTAAGCCGTAACACACTAACTGCTGTCGTATTCTTTTTTTATTCTTTTCTTGTTTTTATTTGTTTTTAGAACTACAACAATTGTAACCGGATCCTTTTTGGATGCTTTCCAGAAAATAGCCGATATGGCCATTAATACAAGAGGTAAATATTCTATTTTCTAATTTCCATACTGATAATTGTGTTTCTGTTACACAGCCTTAAGGTGACTTTTATGTGTGAAAGTCGTGCCCCAGGCCTTTAAAGGAAGCAGTGTTTCTGAGAATGCAGCAGCAACTTTCTTTAGGTGCCAGTGACCTCATTGGTACCCACCGCTAAAGCAGTACATGCTGTATACAAACTTAAGCCATGATTCAGAGTTTCATGCAAAGGAATCTACACTTCGGTTTAAATCAGTGTAACTGGGTGGCAAGAAACACTCTTCTGTAGGCTAATGGTGCTATGGGAGTGGAGAATGGATTGCAAGCTATTAGGAGGGGCGTGTCCGGCTGATTTCAGACTGACCATTTGCTCCAAGTACAGTGATAGTCATTATGGCTGCTCTGAAGCAAATATATAGGGGTAGTGAAGCCACATACATATGATTGACTGACTGACTGACTGAACACAGGCAGGAATCTATCTATCTATTTTCAAGCATGCATTGCGGCTGAATTGTTCATAACTTTGAATCTGACTATTAACGTGTAAGATGCACCATGTGCAACAACCAATTATGCTGCTTTCACATCGCAAAACCTGCTTTTGAAACGGTTCTTTAAACGGGTCTGAGCAGTTAAACCCCCTTCACATCGCATGTTGTAACCAGTATATTACCATTTCATTACCTTTCACACTGAACCCGTTTCACCCATACAAAACAGTGGTTGTCATTTTAAATGTTTATTTCCTGCTTCTGCCTGGTGAGATCACACATGGAGACAGCCTATCACCTTCTGGGGCTTAGAAAATAGAAAAGTACGCATACACAAGGCGCTCAGAGGTTAAAATAGTAGACCACAATAGGAGCTTAAAAATATATGTATAATCACCCCACTATTTCCAGAGAGGGCAGACTTGTGATCTAGACTCAAATTTTCTTATTTCACCTTTCTTAATGGGAATCTAGAAAAACACAGTGTGACTACCTCCACATGCCATGTGTTTGAGGTAGGACACAAAGAATACAAAAGATAGTGCAGTAATCCTTTTACAAGGTGATTCTCTGAATAAATCAATGCACTTACAAACGTATGTTAATAAACAGCATGTTTCATGATCCCACACGGCAAACCGCTCATCAGCCAATTGAGGATGTCTGGGCAAGGGTCGATGTATAAATCTAAAAAATAGATGTGACTACCTCCACATAGTATGTGTTTTGAGGTTAAGGCACATAAAGAAGAGCTAGTGCAATAATCCTTTTAACATGTTAAAAATTTAATACATCAGTGCACTTACAAACAAACGTAGTTAAAACAGCATTTAAAACCAAGGTATCCAGCTCAGCAGGTAGTAGCAGCCACCCTCAGATCCGGTCTAAGATACCGTTTCAGACCCTTTCACACTGCACAATTAAACGGGTCTGAAACGAGTAGGACCCTGCTTTTTTTTTTACCGTTACAAAATACCGGTATTTTGTAAACGGTAAATTGAAGGTGACCCTTTCACATCGCAGCTCGAACCGTTTAGGAAGCCAGTAAAAACGGCAAATTACCGGGTACAAGCTGCAGTGTAAAAGGGGTATTATTTATCATGAACACTCTATGTATGTATTATTTTATATAGATATATAAATAAAGTGACTATCTGCGTATTCAATAGTGCCCGCAGTGCCACTCCTCTGCATTGTTTTATTTGAATTGCAGTGGCTGCTTGTAATGGGAAGGTACTGATTTAAACACTGTGTTGCCCATTTAGTGTGGGTATGTATCCGCTGTGTGTGTATGTATTATATATATATATATATATATATATATATATATATATATATATATATATATATGTGTGTATCTCACAAACCCCCTGTTCAGCCATAACCGTAGAACCACTGACAGATGAAGTGAGCAACATTGATTATCTTGTCAAAGTGGCACCTGTAATGGGGTGGGGTATGTTAACTTTCCGTTCTTAAAGTTGTTGTGTTGGAAGCAGGAAAAATGGCCATGTGTAAAGATCTGAGCAACTTTGATAAGGGCCAAATTGCGATGGCTAGAAAACTGGTTCAGGGCATTTCCAAAACCGCAGGTCTTGTAGGGTGTTCTGGTTTAGTGCCTACCAAAGTACAGACAACAACTGACAGGGTCATGGGTGCCCAAGGCTCATTAATTCACATGGGAAGCGAAAACTTGTCTGTCTGGTTCTATCCCACAGAAGAGCGAAAACACAAATTACTGAAAAAGTAAATTGTGGCTATGATAGAAAGGTGTCATGTTGAGCGGCAGACTAGGCAGAGTGCCCATGCTGACACCCGTCATATGTGAGCAGCTGAAGTGGACCATGGAGCAATGGAAGTAGGTGGCCCCTTCATGACGGTGCATCTTGCAATACAGTCTTATGCGGGCATACACTGTTCTATTATTGGCCCAATCAGCTGATTGTGTTGATAATTGAACAGTATAAGGCCGCGACCAAGCAGTGTCTGTCTGACCCACAAAGTGTCATTGCCATAGTCTAAATGTGTATGGCTAGGTATGCTGTACGTCCGATTTACTGGGATCATCCTGGAATCCGTTCGTGCATCCTAAACATTGTGTTCGGGACGACCTAGTGTCCACGTTTTGGAGGGGCATACACTTTGCACACTCCGCTCTCCTGACGTGTAGTGACATGCATGTGACCCTGTGCACTGTTACATCCTATCATGTGTCCTGCTCCCCGAGGCTGAGTACTGTGCTCTGCTTCAGGCCATTTGTGTGTGGCTGCGGACAATATTACTAGGTAGCCTGGTACTTGCAGAACTCTGGCACAGGGATGATAGGAGGACACAGACGGATTTTACCAATCGATAGTGATGTAGATGTGACGTCGGGCACAGGAGATTTGGAACCCACCGTGGCTTGTTATCTGGGACGGGGTCGCCGCTGGGCTTGGACACCTGGAGCTGTCACCAGAGTTGGAGAGAGTGCCCTGTGCACAGCCAATATTGATACCCCGGGGGAAGGAAGGGGTGGAGTGCAGTCCTGTGTTGACTAGTGCTGGTCTATCTGCAGTGTCTGTGAAGTGTTGCGTTTCACTGTCATTCTCCTCTCCGGCTGCGGCATTAGTATTATCCTTCCTGTGACCCTTATGTGGATTCAGTATGAATCCACATAAGGAAATCCCGACGTCTGTATCCTGACTGCCGGGATCCCGACAGCTGGTAAATTAACCGCATCCCCCTTATATACCACACTTACACTGATACTAGGGCGCATGTTACTGGGTTACAGAGTCCCCTGTGAAACAAAGCTGTCATCTGTGGTTCTTGGACATTCTGCTGGACATTTTTCAGGGGGGCTATAAAATGCTAAAGAATGCAAGGCCTGGTGGAGGCAGAGTGCCTGACTGGCAGGAAGCATGTTTAGCCCTTTAAAAAATTTCTCTGACGTCCTAGTGGATGCTGGGTACTCCGTAAGGACCATGGGGAATAGACGGGCTCCGCAGGAGACTGGGCACTCTAAAGAAAGATTTAGGTCTACCTGGTGTGCAGTGCACTGGCTCCTCCCCCTATGACCCTCCTCCAAGCCTCTGTTAGATTTCTGTGCCCGGCCGAGCTGGATGCACACTAGGGGCTCTCCTGAGCTCCTAGAAAGAAAGTATAGTTTAGGTTTTTTATTTTCAGTGAGACCTGCTGGCAACAGGCTCACTGCAGCGAGGGACTAAGGGGAGAAGAAGCGAACCTACCTAAGTGGTGGTAGCTTGGGCTTCTTAGGCTACTGGACACCATTAGCTCCAGAGGGATCGAACACAGGACCCGACCTCGTCGTCCGTTCCCGGAGCCGCGCCGCCGTCCCCCTTACAGAGCCAGAAGCAAGAAGGTGGTCCAGAAAATCGGCGGCTGAAGACTTTTGTCTTCTCCAAGGTAGCGCACAGCACTGCAGCTGTGCGCCATTGCTCCTCATGCACACCACACACTGCGGTCACTGATGGGTGCAGGGGGGGGGGGCGCCGCGCCCTGAGCAGCAATACTAACACCATGGCTGGCAAACTGGCACCATATATAGCCCCAGGGGCTAAATAGGTGCTTTTTAACCCCTGCCAGAAGTTTTACATTAGCGGGAGAAAGCCCGCCGAAAAAGGGGCGGAGCCATCTCCCTCAGCACACTGGCGCCATTTTTCCCTCACAGCTTCGCTGGAAGGAAGCTCCCTGGCTCTCCCCTGCAGTCCTGCACTACAGAAAAGGGTAAAAAAGAGAGGGGGGGCACAAATTAGGCGCAGTATAACTATATTTATGCAGCTATAAAGGGAAAACACACTTCTATAGGTGATATCCCTGTGATATATAGCGCTCTGGTGTGTGCTGGCATACTCTCCCTCTGTCTCCCCAAAGGGCTTTGTGGGGTCCTGTCCTCTGTAAGAGCATTCCCTGTGTGTCTGCTGTGTGTCGGTACTGCTGTGTCGACATATATGAGGAGGAAAATTATGTGGAGGCGGAGCAAATGCCTGTGAATGTGATGTCACCCCCTGCGGGGTCGACACCTGTGTGGCTGGACTTATGGAAGGAATTGCGTGAAAGTGTCAACTCCTTACACAAAAGGTTTGATGACATAGGACAGCCGGCTACACAGCTTGTGCCTGTTCCAGCGTCTCAAATGTCATCAGGGGCTTTAAAACGCCCGCTAACTCAGGTGACAGATACAGACGTCGACACGGATACCGACTCCAGTGTCGACGATGATGAGACAAGTGTACCCTCCAATAGGTCCACCCGTTACATGATTGAGGCAATGAAAAATGTTTTACGCATTTCTGATAATACCCCAGGTACCACAAAAAAGGGTATTATGTTTGGTGAGAAAAAACTACCAGTAGTTTTTCCTGCATCTGAGGAATTAAATGAGGTGTGTGAGGAAGCGTGGACTTCCCCTGATAAGAAATTGATAATTTCAAAACGATTATTGGCAGCGTACCCTTTCCCGTTAGAGGATAGGTCACGTTGGGAAACACCCCCTAGGGTAGATAAGGCGCTGACGCGCTTATCAAAGAAGGTGGCACTACCGTCTCCGGATACGGCCACCCTGAAGGAACCTGCTGATAGCTTTTAGGGTAGCCTCCTGCTTTCTATTTACACACACACGGGCATTATATTACGACCAGCGATTGCATCAGCTTGGATGTGCAGTGCTGCTGCTGCGTGGTCAGATTCCCTGTCAGATAATATCGATACCATGGATAGGGACAATATTTTGCTGACGATTGAGCATATAAAAGATGCAGTCTTATACATGCGTGATGCACAGAGGGATGTTTGCCGGCTGGCATCAAGAATAAGCGCTATGTCCATTGCCGCCAGAAGGGGGTTATGGACTCGGCAATGGGCTGGCGATGCCGACTCAAAGCGGCACATGGAGGTTTTGCCCTATAAGGGGGTGGAACTGTTTGGGGATGGTCTTTCGGACCTCGTGTCCACAGCTACTGCTGGGAAATCGACCTTTTTGCCACAGGCTGCCCCACAGCAAAAGAAAGCACCGTATTATCAGGTACAGTCCTTTCGGCCCCAGAAAAGCAAGAGGGCTAGAGGCTCATCCTTTCTGCCGAGAGGCAAAGGTAGAGGAAAAAAGCTGCAACACACAGCTAGTTCCCAAGAACAGAAGTCCTCCCCTGCGTCCGGTAAGTCCACAGCATGACGCTGGGGCTGCTCAGGCGGACCCGGGTACGGTGGGGGCCCGTCTCAAAAATTTCAGCACACAGTGGGCTCTCTCACAGGTGGATCCCTGGGTCCTTCAAGTAGTACTTCAGGGGTACAGACTGGAATTCGAGACGTCTCCCCCCCGCCGTTTCCTAAAATCTGCCTTACCGGCAACTCCCTCTGCCAGGGAGGCAGTGTTGGTGGCTATTCAAAAACTGTATTCACAGCAAGTGATTGTCAAGGTACCCCTCCTTCAGCAAGGAAAGGGTTACTATTCCACAATGTTTGTGGTACCGGAACCGGACGGTTCGGTGAGACCCATCTTAAATTTAAAATCCTTGAACACTTATATCAAAAGGTTCAAGTTCAAGATGGAATCGCTCAGGGCGGTTATTGCGAGCCTGGAGGAGGGGGACTACATGGTCTCCCTGGACATCAAGGATGCGTACCTACATGTCCCCATTTACCCTCCTCACCAGGAGTACCTCAGATTTGTGGTACAGGACTGTCACTATCCGTTCCAGACGCTGCTGTTTGGGTTATCCACTGCACCGAGGGTCTTTACCAAGGTAATGGCCGAAATGATGATACTCCTTCGCAAGAAGGGAGTTTCAATTATCCCGTACTTGGACGATCTCCTGATAAAGGCGAGGTCCAAGGAACAGTTGATAGTAGGGGTAGCACTTGCTCGGGACGTGCTACAACAGCACGGCTGGATTCTCAATATTCCAAAGTCACAGCTGGTCCCGACGACACGTCTTCTGTTCCTGGGAATGATTCTGGACACAGACCAGAAAAGAGTGTTTCTTCCAGTGGAAAAAGCCGAGGAGTTGTCACCTCTAGTCAGAGACATCCTAAAACCGGGACAGGTGTCGGTACATCAATGCACACGAGTCCTGGGAAAGATGGTAGCTTCGTACGAGGCAATTCCATTCGGAAGGTTCCACGCAAGGACTTTCCAGTGGGACCTGTTGGACAAATGGTCCGGGTCCCATCTCCAGATAAAACAGCGGATAACCCTATCGGCAAGAACCAGGGTGTCACTGCTGTGGTGGCTGCAGATGGCTCATCTACTAGAGGGCCGCAGATTCGGAATACAGGACTGGGTCCTGGTGACCACGGACGCCAGCCTTCGGGGCTGGGGGGCAGTCACACAGGGAAGAAATTTTCAAGGACTATGGTCAAATCAGGAGATTTCACTTCACATAAATATTCTGGAGCTAAGGGCCATTTACAATGCCCTAAGTCAAGCAAGACCCCTGCTTCAGAACCGGCCGGTGCTGATCCAGTCAGACAACATCACGGCGGTCGCCCATGTAAACAGACAGGGCGGCACAAGAAGCAGGAGGGCAATGGCAGAAGCCACAAGGATTCTCCGATGGGCAGAGAATCATGTGTTAGCACTGACAGCAGTATTCATTCCGGGAGTGGACAACTGGGAAGCAGACTTCCTCAGCAGGCACGACCTCCACCCGGGAGAATGGGGACTTCATCCAGAAGTTTTCCGAATGCTGGTCAACCGTTGGGAAAAATCACAGGTGGACATGATGGCGTCCCGCCTAAACAAAAAGCTAAAAAGTTATTGCGCCAGGTCAAGGGACCCTCAGGCGATCACTGTGGGCGCTCTAGTGACACCGTGGGTGTACCAGTCGGTTTAGGTGTTCCCTCCTCTGCCCCTCATACCCAAGGTACTGAGAATAATAAGAAGGCGAGGAGTGAGAACTATTCTCGTGGCTCTGGATTGGCCAAGAAGGACTTGGTACCCGGAACTTCGAGAGATGCTTGCAGCAGGGACCCTGTCTGTTCCAAGACTTACCGCGGCTGCGTTTGACGGCATGGCGGTTGAACGCCGGATCCTGAAGGAAAAAGGTATTCCGGAGGAAGTCATCCCTACCCTGATCAAAGCCAGGAAGGATGTCACCGCAAAGCATTATCACCGCATTTGGCGGAAATATGTTGCTTGGTGTGAGGCAAAGAAGGCCCCAACGGAGGAATTTCAACTGGGTCGTTTCTTACACTTCCTGCAAGCAGGTGTGACTTTGGGCCTCAAATTGGGGTCCATTAAGGTCCAGATTTCGGCCCTGTCGATTTTCTTCCAGAAAGAACTGGCTTCACTGCCTGAAGTTGAGACTTTTGTCAAGGGACTAAAAAAGGAAAGGCGCCTGTGATAGAACCTGTGTTGAGATGCTATTTGCTGCTCTCAGAATAGGGTATTAGCGTCCCTATATAGAGTAAACAAGCAAAAAAGGAAAGAGAGCGCAAATAGACTTGAATTATTCCATATTTATTATATCTAAAATTGCACATACACCAAAATTAGTTTAAACTATACCAATTGGCAACTAGATTTAAAACAACTTAGTACTTTAAAAATATATTTCATTGCATAGGATCCCTAACACTCGAATATCCTTATGGTTCCACTCAAGTAATACCCTACTGATTACCAGATAATTTTCACAGGTGTCCTTTAGTGAAATCAATGTAGAAAGAGTCCAAGAATGGTGAAAGACCCTTATTTATATCCACCAGTCACGTCCTGTGTGATAATACATGTATTTATACCGTAATCATGGTTATTGTTTCTTTTAAGAAAGAATTGAAACAGTTAATGTAGCAAATATACTGATGCTTCAGGTAGCTAAAAGTCAGTTTGTAAAGCAGGCTTTATCTCATATTGCAGCCTCTCTAGAGCGTCTCCGTCTGCCGCTCTCTACCTTAATCACTTATTGTGTTCAGAGCGGTTAGGCTTACCGCTTCCCGAGAGTTTTGGTCCACGGCGCCGGGATTGCGCGCACCGCCTGGCGTGTCCAAGGTGATTGTAGCTGCGGCGCCTGTGTTCACCTCTCAGTGCCCGACTGGACCGCTGGCTCCAGGCACGTGATCGGCAGCCACGGTCCCTGCTTTGCAAAGGGACCAATGCAGGTGGCTCCAGACCCAGGACCGGACTGTCCAATAAAGTGATTGATGCTGAAATCGGTGGCAACCAAATCCGTGAAGAGTGTTTGGATCCTAAAACACCCTGACGCGTTTCTCAACCGTTATAAGCTGGTCGTTTCTTCAGAGGGAAGGAATTCCACCGATTTCAGCAGACGGAGACGCTCTAGAGAGGCTGCAATATGAGATAAAGCCTGCTTTACAAACTGACTTTTAGCTACCTGAAGCATCAGTATATTTGCTACATTAACTGTTTCAATTCTTTCTTAAAAGAAACAATAACCATGATTACGGTATAAATACATGTATTATCACACAGGACGTGACTGGTGGATATAAATAAGGGTCTTTCACCATTCTTGGACTCTTTCTACATTGATTTCACTAAAGGACACCTGTGAAAATTATCTGGTAATCAGTAGGGTATTACTTGAGTGGAACCATAAGGATATTCGAGTGTTAGGGATCCTATGCTATGAAATATATTTTTAAAGTACTAAGTTGTTTTAAATCCAGTTGCCAATTGGTATAGTTTAAACTAATTTTGGTGTATGTGCAATTTTAGATATAATAAATATGGAATAATTCAAGTCTATTTGCGCTCTCTTTCCTTTTTTGCTTTTGTCAAGGGAGTCCTGCATATTCAGCCTCCTTTTGTGCCCCCAGTGGCACCTTGGGATCTCAATGTGGTCTTGGAATTTCTAAAATCACATTGGTTTGAGCCACTTAAGACTGTGGATTTAAAATATCTCACGTGGAAAGTGGTTATGTTGTTGGCTCTGGCTTCAGCCAGACTGGTGTCAGAATTGGCGGCTTTGTCCTGTAAAAGCCCCTATCTGATTTTCCATATGGATAGGGCAGAGTTGAGGACTCGTCCTCAGTTTCTCCCGAAGGTGGTGTCAGCTTTTCACTTGAACCAACCTATTGTGGTGCCTGCGGCTACTAGGGACTTGGAGGATTCCAAGTTTCTGGACGTAGTCAGGGCCCTGAAAATTTATGTTTCCA
Organism: Pseudophryne corroboree; assembly: GCF_028390025.1. Taxonomy (NCBI): domain Eukaryota; kingdom Metazoa; phylum Chordata; class Amphibia; order Anura; family Myobatrachidae; genus Pseudophryne; species Pseudophryne corroboree. The sequence goes on from NC_086446.1 coordinate 402,377,906, forward strand.
GGACGGCTGGAGTCAGGAAAACTGACTCGCTGTTTGTTCTATATGCACCCAACAAGCTGGGTGCACCTGCTTCTAAGCAGTCTATCGCGCGCTGGATTTGTAGCACTATTCAGCTGGCGCATTCTACGGTGGGACTACCGCAGCCTAAAAATGTGAAAGCCCATTCCACAAAGAAGGTGGGCTCATCTTGGGCGGCTGCCCGAGGGGTCTCGGCTTTACAACTTTGCCGAGCTGCTACTTGGTCAGGGGCAAACACGTTTGTAAAATTTTATAAATTTGATACCCTGGCTGAGGAGAACCTGGAGTTCTCTCATTCGGTGCTGCAGAGTCATCCGCACTCTCCCGCCCGTTTGGGAGCTTTGGTATAATCCCCATGGTCCATACGGAGTACCCAGCATCCACTAGGACGTCAGAGAAAATAAGATTTTACTCACCGGTAAATCTATTTCTCGTAGTCCGTAGTGGATGCTGGGCGCCCATCCCAAGTGCGGATTGTCTGCAATACTTGTAAATAGTTATTGTTACAAAAATCGGGTTGTTATTGCGAGCCATCTGTTCAGAGGCTCCATTGTTATCAAACTGTTAACCGGGGTTCCTATCACGAGTTATATGGTGTGATTGGTGTGGCTGGTATGAGTCTTACCCGGGATTCAAAATCTTTCCTTATTGTGTCAGCTCTTCCGGGCACAGTATCCTAACTGAGGCTTGGAGGAGGGTCATAGGGGGAGGAGCCAGTGCACACCAGGTAGACCTAAATCTTTCTTTAGAGTGCCCAGTCTCCTGCGGAGCCCGTCTATTCCCCATGGTCCTTACGGAGTACCCAGCATCCACTACGGACTACGAGAAATAGATTTACCGGTGAGTAAAATCTTATTATTTCCTCCAAACTCCAGGCCAGGCCTCCCCCTGCATAGATCCTGCCCCAGGCCAGGCCTCCCCCTGCATAGATCCTGCCCCAGGCCAGGCCTCCCCCTGCATAGATCCTGCCCCAGGCCAGGCCTCCCCCTGCATAGATCCTGCCCCAGGCCAGGCCTCCCCCTGCATAGATCCTGCCCCAGGCCAGGCCTCCCCCTGCATAGATCCTGCCCCAGGCCAGGCCTCCCCCTGCATAGATCCTGCCCCAGGCCAGGCCTCCCCCTGCATAGATCCTGCCCCAGGCCAGGCCTCCCCCTGCATAGATCCTGCCCCAGGCCTGGCCTCCCCCTGCATAGATCCTGCCCCAGGCCAGGCCTCCCCCTGCATAGATCCTGCCCCAGGCCTGGCCTCCCCCTGCATAGATCCTGCCCCAGGCCATGTGCCTCTGTATAGATGTTATGTGGGTATTAGCCTATAATAATGTAACTAAACTTTATTGCATGAATTGTATGACAGAAATGTATGAATATTTGTATTGAAATTCATCCAGTAAAATCAGTGTGTCATCTAATTTGGTTATTAAGATTGTGCAGTTTCTTCCCCTCTGCCTGTTGCGTGCTATTTTAGGACTCTCCCCTATACTGCCTCTATAAACATTACACTAGTCATACTAATCCCTATTTGAGCGCTAGGTGAACCACCCTTCTTCCAGACTATTAAAGGTTGGACACCGCACACCATAGCAGCTCTGGAATAGAGACTGGTAGAAACTAATGCAGACTCTTCTGTTTTTCTCTTGTGCACTGAAGGGACCAGTAGGATGCAAGGCCCACAGTGCTCCATTTTTTTTTCTTTTTTTTCTTTTTTTTTATTCTGTGCCAAAAAAGTACATTAATATTAACTCCATCATGTCACATTTTTCCATCACCATCTTGGTAATTAGATGTGTCCTCGTACATCTTTGCTGCAGTCACGCAAAATGGGCTTTTGTTTTTGTTGAAAAAGCTTCTTAGTTGCAGAGCAATGCTACTAGGACGCCCAGTGAGACTGCGCTAATTAATTTGATATGACACTTGTATATCTGTGTGTGACGGAGTCTCTGAACCTGAATACGGAGTGCTATGATGTACGATGTATTGGAAAAAGCTGCGGCTGCTACACAAGTTCTGTTCTGCTTGGTATACAGACTGTCACATGCAGTATACAAGTGTCCTATATCAAATTAATCAGCACAATCTACTGATTAATCTTGTGCTGCATGGCGTATTGAGGCTGGATGTAGGAGAGCACATCTGTGACACCAGGATGCAGTTAATTTACTGTCTGTCAGGAGACCGACGCCGGAATCTCGACAGACCGTGAAATGCGGCCAGTCGGAACACTAACCAAAGCCCCTAGTTCCCACTCGGGTGGTGATCGGAAGCGTGGCGAGCGCAGTGACCCCACAAGGAGACTCTCTATGCTCGTCACCGGGATTCCTGCGTCAGACTCCTGACCGCCGGTATTACATACCAGACCCCTAACACCAATATTGGCCACAGCCTGTATTTTGCTATCACTACATTGTATTTGTATATCATGAGGTTTATGTAATAGGGTGCGGTGTGGGTTGACTGCGCCGGGTGGAATGCCCGCGACTGTGTTCCGTTTTTGTTTTCTGGAAATATAGCAACCCTGTGTATGGTAATAATATTGGATGTTGTCGGCATGTCGGATAATTGGTCTGTCGGTCTGGTAGACATTATAAGTTAAAGGGGTAAGCCCAGCAGTTACTCTGACACAATGACAGCTTCACAAAAACTGCATTTGCTGTACAGCAGGATGTGGTGAAGTCTGGTGAGAGGCAAACCCAATCTGTGTAACGCAGTGTTTTCACAACATTGTCTGGTTGCTGTAGTTACTGTACTTAGTGTGAGCAAATGCCACCCAAAAAATCTCTGTGAAATCATTTGAGTTGTGGTCGAGTGCATAGTGAATTCTGTTCACTAGTATGAAACACCTTTCCACATATAACTCTATTTCTGGCCATTGTGAAATTGAGATATCTCGTCCATTTTTTAAAATATTTGATTCATGACACTTATTACTTCCCCCTTTTTTGTTTCTTTGCATACGAGGTACACTCAAAGTGTTAGACACTCTGCCCTGCTTCTTCTTTATATATTCTATAGTTTGGTTGTGTTATTTCATATCAACTACAAGATTTCTGTGATGCCCAATATGTCTTCACAGTTTCATTTTACTAATACTCAATCCAAGGTGTGTGTTATATTGGCCATTCTGCAGCTAGGTGCAATTGTCATATTATTGGGTCTGCCCGGTAGGGGCACATTTGCGTGTAGCTAAATTGCATGAGATCTGGCCATTCGGCTTGTTGGTGATGGGAGCTCTTCCAGCCTGACTCAGGCCTTGTTAGTGTGTTTGTAAGATGTACAAACATGGGGCCTAATTCAGGTTGGATCCCAAATAGCAATCCTACCGGAATTTTTGCTTTCACCCGGCAGGCGCATGCGCAGGTCCCATCGTGCAGTAACCTACAGGATGGGACCTGCAGTAAATGCGAACGCCTCTGCCTGTCAATCATGCAGAGGCGTTCGTGGCGCGGGAGGTGGGCGGCAAAGCTCCATTTTGAAGACTGAGCGTTGTAGAGGCGGCCACAGGGAAACGGGGGCTGCGGCATCTGAACAGGGGCGTGGCATGGGCGTGACTAAGGCGTCGCACGCAGCCGCTCCGATCAAAAAGATGGCAGGTTTCCTGCTCTCGCAGCCAGGCTGCGTCTACAGGAGGCTTCCCTACTTTCTGGGGCCACAGACTGTTTGGGATCACACCGCAGTTAGTGTGTGGCCTAGCCTTGCGATGGACGGACCCCAATATGCGAGACAAATTAATGCAAATTCTGCTAAAAAAGCAGAATTTGCAGTCCTTACTGAATAGGGTCCATAGACTGAAAACGATATGCATAATAGTGGCAGTGTGTTCTAAGGGGCCAATTCAGACCTGGTCGCTAGGCTGCGTTTTCCCACAGCCTGCAATCAGATCAGAACTGCACGTGCGTATGCACCACAATGCGCTGGCGCGTTGGACGACTGCATCGGTGCATAGCGATGGGGTTGTGCGAAAAAAAGCGATCGTAAGGTGTTTGACAGGAAGAGACCGTTTGTGGGTGCCAACTGACCGTTTTATAGGAGTGTCCGGGAAAATGCAGGAGGGACCCAGCGTTTTGAGGGAGGGTGTCTGACGTCGGCTCCGGACCCTAATCAGCGCAGCGGCTGAGTAAGTCCTGGTCAGTAGTGACTGCACAAACTGATGTTTGTGCAGGTCTCCAACAAAAGCGAACGCACACCTGCACTCCTCCTGTAGGCGGCGACTACCTGATCGCAGGGATGCAAAAAACGCACCCTAGCGATCAGGTCTGAATTACCCCTTAAGGCTTTTGGTCGGTAATATTATTGATTTTGATTACATTATTGCTTAGTATTTCCTTCCCATATTGCACACTTTGCCATAGTGTGTGGTAAATTTAGTAGTCCTAAAGGACTGTCGCAAAGAAAATATTTTGAAACATTGATGCTCATTATAGAAAAACCTTTCTCCCACTATGAGATAACTGGCACCAGCAGTTGTCTTCTATTTTGGCATCTACATGTAAACTAGTATTGAGGGAGTGTGAATAGGTGTGTCCCAAGGCCCCAGACAACACAGGGCCCATTCAGAGAAGCATTTTCAAGAAATTCTCTCATGTTCTGTATGGATTACACATGCTGGTTTGGTGGCTCAAGTTTAAAGCTACAACATGATGACAGAAGTACATACATTTGTCTGCCTCTCTATCTTATCCGTATGGTACAGGATCTGAAGCTGCTGTGTGCCTCATCCATGTTTTTCTTATGACAATAATATACTGTTATTTTGTGCCAAATGTTTTGTAACTTGTCGGTTTTACAATATTCAGTGCCTCATGACTGAGCACATCGTTTTATCAGCCTCATGAGGCCTGAGATGTCAGCTACTGCTTTCACTTCTGGATAGTATAAAGGCTGAGAAAGCTTTGACTGTGGATGCTGCACGTTTGTTTTTTCAATCTACCTTCCGTCTACATTTTGTTTGTGGCTTCCCTGTGATACTAACCTATACATCTCCTAAGATTGTTTTCTTATGGTACATGTATTTTTCCATTGTGGGAAGCAATTTTAGTTTGTATGCTTGGAACCCCATGTTTGCAGTTTGCTGTTGTGTATTTGTTGCTGGGGAAATTCTAATAATTTTGCCCGTTCTTTTTTCTGTTTCTGAGTTAGGGGTCAATGCAATCCAGGGTGGATTGAATAGCGTCAGGAAGGAAACAGCATTGCGCCAGTACTTTTGTCGGATTTCTGCTTGCACCCCCAGAGGGGTGTGAGAAAAAATCCTTTCATTGGGCATCATATCTGAATTGAATTACTCCGGGAGCTCCCTCCCAACGTTATTAAATCCACGCTAAATTAAATTTACCCCTTCAGAAACTTAAATAGAAAACAGGTATCAAGACCTGACCCTGAGCCATATGATAGAACTCAAGCACATTCTTTTATTCGGTTGCCTGCAGTTCAGTCATCAAGAATAGGTTAAATATAAATGTGCTTTTTCTTGGAGCTGTGCTCTTTCTTGTCTTAGGAAATATACAAAATGTTATGTTTTTCCAAAGAATGCAGCATATGAAATTTCGTATGAGTGTCCCGCCGCATTCTGGTTTCCATGTATTTCTCTTACGTCCTAGAGGATGCTGGGGACTCCGTAAGGACCATGGGGTATAGACGGGGCTCCGCAGGAGATAGGGCACCTAAAAAGAACTTTGACTATGGGTGTGCACTGGCTCCTCCCTCTATGCCCCTCCTCCAGACCTCCGTTAGATCTTGTGCCCAGAGGAGAAAGGGTGCACTGCAGAGAGCTCTCCAGAGTTTTCTGTATTAAAGAATTTTGTTAGGTTTTTTATTTTCAGGGAGTCCTGTTGGCAACAGGCTCCCTGCATCGTGGGACTGAGGAGAGAGAAACCGAGCTGGCTTGTCAAGTTGGGCACTGTTTCTAAGGCTACTGGACACCATTAGCTTCAGAGGGAGTCGGAACACAGGTCTCACCTGGGGTTCGTCCCGGAGCCGCGCCGCCGCCGTCCTCACAGATGCCGAAGATAAGAAGCCAGGTGAGTATGAGAAGGCAAGAAGACATCAGGCGGCAGAAGACATCAGATCTTCATGAGGCAAGCGCGCAGCGGTAAGCTGCGCGCCATTGCTCCCAATACTCACACAGAAGCAGGCACTGAAGGGTGCAGGGCGCAGGGGGGGGGCGCCCTGGGCAGCAATATTCCTCATTTTGTGGCAATATAAGAAGGATTAGGCTGTGGCACAGTAAATACACGAATCCTCCGCCATTTTTTTAATATAAGTTTACTGGGACCGAAGCCCGCCGTCGGGTGGGCGGGGCTTGATCCTCAGCACTAACCAGCGCCATTTTCTCCACAGAAACTGCATGAGGAAAAGCTGGCTCCCTGATCTCTCCCCTGCTGAACCTTCACAGGCTGGAAAAAAGAGGAGGGGGGCACTTTGGAATGCAGTGAGTGGGAATTAAGGCTATATATATATATATATATATATATATATATATATATATATATATATATATATATATATATATATATAAAAGCGCTATCTGGTATATATATTCCAGTGTTTTTAAGCGCTGGTGTGTGCTGGCATACTCTCTCTCTGTCTCCTAAGGGCCTGGTTGGGGTTTTGTCCCCTTATAGGTTAATCCCTGTGTGTGTGGGGTGTCGGTACGTGTCTGTCGACATGTCTGAGGCGGAAGGCTTCTCCAAGGAGACGGTGGAGCAAATGAGTGGTGTCCCCGTCGGCTGCGCCGACTCCGGATTGGATGGACAGGTGGCATATGTTGAATGCAAGTGTAGCATCTTTACATAAAAGGCTTGATAAGGCTGACTTAGGGGGAACATCAGGGGGTCAGTCCTCGGATTGGACCGACTCACAGGTCCCGTCGGGGTCTCAAAAGCGTCCCTTAACACAAGACACTACTACCGACACGGATTCTGATTCCAGTGTCGACTATGACGAAGTAAAATTGCACCCTAGGGTGACTAAAACCATTCAGTGTATGATTGTGGCAATAAGGGATGTGTTGCATATTGAGAATGATCCCTCGGTCCTCGACACAAGAGTACACATGTTTAAGGAAAAGAAAAAGATTATTAATTTTCCCACATCTCATGAATTAAATGATTTCTTTGGAAAAGCTTGGGAGACTCCGGAAAAGAGACCGCAGATCCCCAAAAGAATTTATATGACATACCCCTTCCCTAAGCAGGACAGGGAGATTTGGGAATCATCCCCCACTGTGGACAAGGCCCTGACGCGCTTGTCCAAGAAAGTGGCGCTACCGTCTCCTGACACAGCGGCCCTTAAGGACCCTGCAGATCGCAGGCAAGAAACTACCTTAAAGTGTATTTATTCTCATACGAGGGCTGTGCTAAGACCGACAATTGCGTCGGCATGGGTGTGTAGCACAATTGCAGCTTGGACAGATGAGCTGACAGATCAATTTGATGATATGGATAAGGATACTATATTCTTAACTCTAGCCCATATAAAAGACGCAGTCTTATTTATGAGGGATGCTCAGAGGGACATTGGATTGCTGGCTTCCAGGGCCAATGCCATGTCTATCTCAGCGAGAAGATCCTTATGGACTCGCCAATGGATGGGTGATGCGGATTCAAAAAAACATATGGAAGTACTACCCTATAAGGGTGATGTATTGTTTGGGGATGGGCTGACGGACCTGGTTTCCACAGCTACAGCAGGTAAATCAATTTTTTTACCATATATTCCCCAACAGCAAAAGAAAGTAACACCCTATCAGATGCAGTCCTTTCGGTCGCACAAGTCCAAAAGAGGTCGGGGATCGTCTTTCCTCGTCAGAGGTAAGGGCAGAGGCAAAAGAGCACCTGCTTCGACAGGTGCCCAGGAACAAAAGTCCTCCCCGGCTGCTCCAAATCCCACAGCATGACGCGGGGGCTCCCCTGAGGGAGTCCGCACCGGTGGGGGCACGTCTTCGACTTTTCAGTCAGGCCTGGGTCAGATCAGACCTGAATCCCTGGGTGTTGGAAATAGTTTCCCAGGGGTAAACTGGAATTCGACGAGGTGCCCCCGTGCCGATTTTTCAAATCGGCCCTACCAGCTTCCACATCGGAAAGGGATGTAGTGTTAGCTGCAATTCAAACGCTGTGTATACAGCAAGTGATAATCAAGGTTCCCCTGCACCAGCAGGGAAGAGGTTACTACTCAACCCTATTTGTGGTCCCGAAACCGGACGGTTCGGTCAGACCTATTTTGAATCTGAAATCCCTAAACCTGTACATAAAAAGATTCAAATTCAAAATGGAATCACTCAGAGCGATAATAGCCAACATATGGAGGAAGGGGAGTTTATGGTGTCTCTGGACATAAAGGATGCGTACCTTCATGTCCCCATATATGCCCCCCATCAGGAATACCTGAGATTCGCTGTACAGGATTGTCATTACCAGTTTCAGACGTTGCCGTTTGGACTTTCCACGGCCCCGAGGATTTTCACCAAGATAATGGCGGAAATTATGGTGGTCGTGCGAAAGCATGGAGTCACAATTATCCCATACTTGGACGATCTCCTGATAAAAGCGAGATCAAGGGAGAAATTGCTGAGCAGTGTGGCACTCTCTCTGAGAGTGCTCCAGCAACATGGTTGGATTCTAAATCTACCAAAGTCACAGTTGATTCCGACAACTCGACTACTGTTCCTAGGTATGATACTGGATACGGAACAAATGAAGGTCTTCCTCCCAATAGAGAGAGCCCAGGACATCCAGAACATGGTCAGAGACCTGCTAAAACCGAAAAGGGTGTCAGTTCACCAATGCACTCGAGTTCTGGGAAAAATGGTGGCGGCCTACGAGGCCATTCCCTTCGGAAGGTTCCATGCAAGGACTTTTCAATGGGACCTTCTGGACAAGTGGTCCGGGTCCCATCTGCACTTACATCGGAAAATAACTCTGTCCCCAGGGGCCAGAGTGTCTCTCCTGTGGTGGTTGCAAAGTGCTCACCTGCTGGAGGGTCGCAGGTTCGGGATTCAGGACTGGATCCTGGTTACCACGGACGCGAGCCTCCGAGGATGGGGAGCGGTCACACAGGGAAAAATACTATCAGGGACTTTGGTCAGACCAGGAGTCCTGTCTACACATCAATGTGTTGGAACTCAGAGCCATTTACAACGGCCTTCGACAAGCGGAGAGTCTTCTTCGAAACCTACCGGTTCTGATTCAATCAGACAATGTCACAGCAGTGGCTCATGTGAACCGCCAAGGCGGGACAAGAAGCAGAGTCGCGATGGCGGAAACCACCAGATTTCGCTGGGTGGAAAATCATGTAAGCGCTCTGTCGGCTGTCTTCATTCCGGGAGTGGACAACTGGGAAGCAGACTTCCTCAGCAGACACGATCTCCATCCAGGAGAGTGGGGACTTCATCAAGAAGTCTTTGCAGACATAACACGTCTTTGGGGAACTCCTCAAATAGACATGATGGCGTCACGTCTCAACAAAAAACTTCGGAGGTATTGTGCCAGGTCTCGGGACCCTCAGGCAGTGGCAGTAGACGCTCTGATAACACCGTGGGTGTTCAAATCGGTCTACATGTTTCCTCCTCTTCCTCTCATCACAAAAGTGTTGAGGATCATAAGGCAAAGAAGAGTACAGACGATACTCGTTGTCCCAGATTGGCCTCGAAGGGCCTGGTACTCAGATCTACAAGAGATGCTCACAGGAGATCCCTGGCCTCTTCCTCAGAGGGAAGACCTGTTGCAACAGGTGCCCTGTGTATTTCAGGACTTACCGTGGTTACGTTTGACGGCATGGCGGTTGAACGCCGAATCCTAGCGAAAAAGGGGATTCCGGAAGAGGTCATCCCTACTTTAATAAAGGCTAGGAAAGAGGTGACGGTTAAGCATTATCACCGTATCTGGCGAAAGTATGTGTCTTGGTGTGAGACCAAGAATGCACCTACGGAAGATTTTCACCTGGGTCTTTTTTTTCCACTTCCTACAGACAGGAGTGGATATGGGCCTGAAATTAGGCTCTGTTAAGGTTCAGATTTCGGCCCTCTTGATTTTCTTTCAGAAGGAATTGGCTTCTCTTCCATAAGTCCAGACGTTTGTAAAGGGAGTGCTGCACATCCAGCCCCCTTTTGTGCCTCCAGTGGCACCATGGGATCTGAACGTGGTGTTGCAGTTCCTAAAATCACACTGGTTTGAACCACTTAACAAGGTTGAGTTGAAATTTCATACCTGGAAGGTGGTCATGTTGTTGGCCTTGGCATCGGCAAGGCGAGTGTCCGAATTGGCGGCTTTGTCACACAAGAGCCCCTACTTGATTTTTCATGTGGATTGAGCTGAATTGAGGACACGTCCACAATTTTTGCCTAAAGTGGTTTCTTCGTTCCATATGAATCAACCTATTGTGATGCCTGTGGCTACAAGTGACCTGGAGGATTCCAGATCCCTGGACGTAGTCAGGGCCTTAAAAATTTATGTAGCCAGGACGGCTAGAATTAGGAAAACAGAGGCTCTGTTTGTCCTGTATGCGACCAATAAGATTGGCGCTCCTGCTTCGAAGCAGACTATTGCTCGCTGGATCTGTAATACGATTCAGCAGGCTCACTCTACGGCTGGATTGCCGGTACCAAATTCAGTTAAGGCCCATTCCACTAGGAAGGTGGGCTCTTCTTGGGCGGCTGCCCGAGGCGTCTCAGCATTACAACTTTGCCGAGCGGCGACTTGGTCGGGGTCAAACACTTTTGCTAAATTCTACAAGTTTGATACCCTGGCTGATTAGGACCTAGCGTTTGCTCATTCGGTGCTGCAGAGTCATACGCACTCTCCCGCCCGATTGGATGCTTTGGTATAAACCCCATGGTCCTTACGGAGTCCCCAGCATCCTCTAGGACGTAAGAGAAAATAAGATTTTAAACCTACAGGTAAATCTAATTCTCGTAGTCCGTAGAGGAAACTCTGCAAGGCCAGTCCAGTGCGGAAACTCTGCAAGACTTGTATATAGTTGTTGCTTACATAAGGGTTATGTTACAGTTGAAAGCGGTTTTGGACCGTTACTGTTGTTGTTCATATGGTTAACTGGTTATGTATGATCCAGGTTACATGGTATGATTGGTGTGGGCTGGTATGACTCTTGCCCTTGGATTGCTAAATCCTGCCTTGTATTGTCCATCTCCTCTGGGCACAGTTCTCTAACTGAGGTCTGGAGGAGGGACATAGAGGGAGGAGCCAGTGCACACCCATAGTCAAAGTTCTTTTTAGGTGCCCTATCTCCTGCGGAGCCCCGTCTATACCCCCATGGTCCTTACGGAGTCCCCAGCATCCTCTACGGACTAGGAGAAATAGATTTACCGGTAGGTTTAAAATCTTATTTTTGAATACCTCTTCTAGATTACACAACACATGGCAATTTATAACACAAGGGGCCTAGTCATCTGTTTATCATTCCAAATCCTTCTGCGTGATTATGAGATCGACCCTGCAATTCAAAGAACCATAAATGTAATAGATCGCAATTAGTAAAGGTGAGCTACTCACAATACAGTTGTGTGGATGGACATGTCTCTCTCTCTCTATATATCTATATATCTATCTATCTATCTATATCTATCTATATCTATCTATATCTATCTATATCTGAGAGAGAGATCTGCTGCGGGGTACACTTGGATCCACAGGGAATGACATTGGGGTGTAGAGTAGGATCTTGATCCAAAGCACCAACAGGCTAAAAGCTTTGACTGTTCCCAGAATGTATAGCGCCGCCTCCTCTATACCCCCGCCTTCGTGCACAGGAGCTCAGTTTTGTAGTTGATGCCATGCAGTAAGCAGGCATACAACAGGTGGGGGCTGCTCCTGCAGCCCTGAGAAGAAGCTTTTAAAGAAAAATGAAAACTTCAAGGGCTGCAGCATAGACACTGACTGTGTTAGATGTCAGTCAGACATCTCCTGCTGCGCTGTACACTCCCGCGCCCTTGTTGCCGGGTACCAACAGCGGAGGCTCTGGTTTTCTTCCAATTAGTCACACACAGGACCGCTGTTCTCCTGGATCGCGTGGCCGCACTCAGTGGGTCCCCCCCCCGGTGGGACCCGCTGTAGAGCGCGATCCCGCGCGCCCGGTGGTGTGGACACTGTGGCAGTACAAGGACCCCACTAGACCAACAGGGCATGGGCACAGGTCGGTTTTCTCTCATAAAACTGTTTATTTAAGCCCCCAGTACCCGGTGGTGAAGTTCAGCAGGGGGATAAGGCTTTGACCTGTAGCCCCTCCCCCAGCCCCAGGGAGCCATTTAGAGTAAATGATCCCTCCCTGGAGCTGCATATCGCTCTCTCCCTCACTCCCTGTCACCGTTTGGGCGCCATTAGGACAAGCTGAGCTGATCCTGGGACTGTTTGGGCAAATCCTCCTCTGTAAAGCCGCCTGCCTGTCTGCTGACAGTGTTAGTTAAGAAAAAGTGCATTTAGTCAGGGTTATTTAGCACAAGTACCCTGTGATATACATCCAGTCTTTGCTGTGCATTGTTATATATATTAAGTGTATAGCTATACTTAGCACTATATGTATTGCTAGGCCAGTGCAGTTTTATTGCATGTCAAAATTTCTGCATTGTACAAACTGTGACTATATGTGTGTGCATATAGCTGCTGTGTGACCTCCATTTCGTGTATCTCACTCAGATTGCTATCCCTATATTCTATAACCTGAGGGGGCTAAGTGTGTCAGGTTTATCATTTTAATATAGGTAGTTCACAGGATATTCTCAGTGTGTATTTTTCTCTGTGATTTTTAGTCACCGTATACCTCTAGAATTCCCTGTTTGTGCTGAAATACACTGCACATGGGGTTCTTGTCGGGTACCGTGCTGCTGATATTGTACTGTGTTGCCTTGCATTGAGCTTTTGATTATGTTAGCTACAAAGGGCAACAGTGCTGGGGCTGATCCCACATTGCGTGGTGTTGACGCTGCAGACACATTTGAGGGCAACATAGTAACTGAGGGTTCAGGTTCTGGGGGTTCCTTACCCCCCATTGGGACTTTAGCAACGGGGGTTCAAAATTATCCACCTTGGGCTACCTTCTCCACGCTATTGAATACACTGGTAACTAGACTAACGCCCCCTATGGGACCTCCTGTGCCGGTACAACCGCTTATGGTCCCTGCGGTTAACCCGCAGTGGGCAGATCAACTGTCCAATCAGTTACAGCAATTGAACCAATCACTGACTACTCAGAAGTCTAACCCTTGCCCGCCTAAGACCAAGGGGCCTCTAAGCGGGCAATTACTTCCTCACAATCGACCAACGTCCCAGACACCTCGTCTGATGAGGATGGCGTTTATACTGACCCCACAGATTCTGATCCCGATGCTTCTGATGGGGAAGCTGTGTCACAGGTGGATGTCCCTGACTTGTTGGAGGCTTTCAGGCTCATTCTTCAAGTTGATGATGACCCGGAGCCTGATGCTGCCCCTAAGAAACCGGACAGGTTTAAACGTCAGAAAGTGGTTAAACAAGTTTTACCTCACTTGGACCAATTAGTTGACATTTGTCAGGAGTCCTGGGGAAATCCAGGAAAGAAATTTCACGCCTCACAAGAAGATGCTGGCTCGCTACTACCTCGCTGCAGAGCTAAGTAAAAATTGGGAAACATCCCCACCAGTGGATTCGCAGGTGGCGCGTCTGGTGGTATCCTCAGCTCTGCCTGTAACTACCGTCACGTCCCTGAGAGCCGACGGATAAGCGTGTGGAGGGTTGTTTAAAGGCAATTTACACCCTAACCGGAGCTGCGCATAGGCCCACCATTGCAGCAACATGGGCTGCAGAGTCCGTGGAAGCGTGGGCTCAGGAGCTGGAGGCGGAGTTGCCTTCCAACGCTTCTGATCATGCTAGACAATGCTTGTCATATATTGTCACAGCGTCTCATTACATTAAGGAGGTGGCTTCTGATGCCGGTATTCTGGCGGCTAAGGCTTCTACTACGTCCATTTTGGCTCGCCGGTTTCTCTGGTTACGGTCCTGGTCTGTGGATATGGACTCTAAGAAAACCCCGGAGGTACTCCCTTTTAAAGGAAACATTCTTTTCGGAGAAAACCTCAACAAGATAGTGGCTGACTTAGCTTCTACTAAAACAGCATGTCTACCTAGTACTACTCCTTCGGTGCCGAAGGCCAAGAGTACTCCTTTATCGCTCCTTTCGTCCTTCAGGGAAAGCAAAAGGTCAGGCGTACCCAAAACAGGTTCGCACTTCCAAACCCAATAAACCCAAACGGGCCTGAGTCGCCAGTCAACCTGCTTCCAAAACTGACGAGCCTGCCGCATGACTGGGCGGTCCTCCCTCTGGGGGATCCCAGGGTGGGGGGCCGACTTCTAGGGTATACCAAGGAATGGTTGTAGACCACTTCTGATGCCTGGGTGTGGGAAGTCATCACTCGAGGTTACGCCGTATCCTTCAAGAATCATTCCCCCTCATCGATTTTGCCTGACAGACGTCCCTTCGAATCAGGTGAAGACAAAAACTCTTCATTTGGTGGTACAGTCCCTCCTGGACACAGGAGTGGTGGTACAGGTGTCTCTGGCTCAGAGAGGCAAGGGGTACTATTCACCGCTGTTCCTAGTCCCGAAACCGAATGGGTCCTCCCGGCCCATTCTCAACCTCAAGTCTTGAACAGATTTGTGAGGGTCTCCACGTTTCGCATGGAAACTCTTTGCTCTATTGTTCTGGCTTTGGATCCTGGGGATTATATGGTCTCCCTGGACATACAGGATGCTTACCTGCATATTCCCATTGCAGTGTTGCATCAGCAATACCTGACGTTTGCGGTTGGCAACCTCCATTACCAATTTCGGGCGTTACCTTTTGGTTTGACCACGGCTTTGCGAGTTTTCACCAAGGTCATGGCGGTAATGACGGCTGTACTCCGCCGTTGAGGGGTCAGGATCCGACCGTACCTGGACGACTTGTTGATCCTGGCAAACTCCCCAGAAATTCTCCTACGCCATCTGGATCTGACTATCCAGTTTCTGCAAGCCCACGGGTGGCTCATCAACTGGAAGAAATCTTCCCTGGTCCCTGCTCAGAGCATGGTGCACCTGGGGACGTTGTTGGACACTCACAACCAGTGGTTGTTCTTATCTCGGGAGAAAGTCCTGAAGTTTCAGGACAGGATTCGATGCTTCCTATCTCGTCCGCAAGTGTCGATACATTCGGCAATGCAAGTGCTAGGTCTCATGGTGTCTGCTTTCGACATGCTGGAGTACGCTCAATTCCATTCCCGCCCTCTGTCGAAGCTGATTCTTGCTAAGTGGGACGGCCTGCCTCACCGGATCAGGTCTCAAGTGATCTCTTTGTCTCCGGAGGTCCGTCTGTCACTGAGCTGGTGGCTTAAGGACCAGCGATTGAGCAGGGGTCGTTCCTTCTGGATCTCCAACTGGGTCCTTCTGACGACTGATCCCAGTCTGAGGGGTTGGGGCGCGGTGTTGGAGCAACACTCCCTTCAGGGTCGGTAGACCAAGGAGTAGTCTCTCCTCCCGATAAACATTCTGGAACTGCGGGCGGTGTTCAACGCTTTGAACTTGGCACAGCATTTAATACAGAACAGACCTGTTCAGGTACAGTTGGTCAACGCCACCACGGTGGCGTACAGTAATCATCAAGGCGGCACTCGAAGCCACATGGCAATGAGGGAAGTATCACAAATTCTTCAGTGGGCAGAACGACATCTGCCAGCCATAACGGCAGTGTTCATTCCGGGGGGTCCTAAACTGGGAAGCGAACTTTCTCTGTTGTCAGGATGTACACGCCGGAGAGTGGAGCCTCCACCCAGAAGTGTTTCAACTCCTCGTGGACAGGTGAGGCCTTCCAGATGTGAACCTGATGGCATCTCAACACAATCACAAGGTTCCGGTCTTCGAAACAAGGACAAGGGATCCTCCAGCAGCCTTAGTGGACGCACTGGCAATTCCATGAAACTTTCGGCTGCCATACGTGTTACCTCCGGTGTCACTCCTGCCCAGAGTAATAGGGAAGTTCAAGCAAGAAGGAGGAATCCTACTTCTGATCGCTCCCGCGTGGCCCAGACGGCATTGGTTCTCAGATCTTCAGGGTCTCTCAATAGAGCGTCCTCTTCTACTTCCACAGCGCCCAGATTTCCTCGTTCAGGGCCCCTGTGTATATCCGGATTTAGCCCGGTTGGCTTTGACGGTGTGGCTCTTGAAGCTTCCGTCTTGAGGGCCAAAGGATTTTCTGAGGCGGTCATTCAAACCATGTTCAAGACCCAGAAACCGGCTTCTGCTTGGATTTACCATAGGGTCTGGAATGCTTACTTTGCTTGGTGCGCATCTAACAATTGTGACGCTTACAAGTTTAGTACGGCCAAACTTTTGGCTTTTCTAGAACGGGGCCTGGAATTGGGCCTTCGTCTGGCCTCCATCAAGGCTCATATTTCTGCCTTGTCATTTTGGTTCCAGAGAAAAATTGCAACCTTACCTGATGTACATACGTTCACTCAGGGTGTGTTGCGTATTCAGCCTCCCTATATTCTGCCTGTGGCCCCTTGGGACTTGTCGGTGGTGTTGGAGGCTTTGCAATGGTCTCCGTTTGAGACTGTTGCATCTGCAGACCTTAACTGGCTTTCTCTTAAGGTGTTTTCTCTGACGTCCTAAGTGGATGCTGGGGACTCCGTCAGGACCATGGGGATTAGCGGCTCCGCAGGAGACAGGGCACAAAAGTAAAAGCTTTAGGACTAGGTGGTGTGCACTGGCTCCTCCCCCTATGACCCTCCTCCAAGCCTCAGTTAGGTTTTTGTGCCCGGCCGAGAAGGGTGCAATCTAGGTAGCTCTCCTGAGCTGCTTAGAATAAAAGTATAGACTTAGGTTTTTTTTATTTTCAGTGAGTCCTGCTGGCAACAGGCTCACTGCATCGAGGGACTAAGGGGAGAAGAAGCGAACTCACCTGCGTGCAGAGTGGATTGGGCTTCTTGGCTACTGGACATTAGCTCCAGAGGGACGATCACAGGCCCAGCCATGGATGGGTCCCGGAGCCGCGCCGCCGGCCCCCTTACAGAGCCAGAAGAGTGAAGAGGTCCAGAAATCGGCGGCAGAAGGCATCTTGTCTTCAAGAAAGGTAGCGCACAGCACTGCAGCTGTGCGCCATTGCTCTCAGCACACTTCACACTCCGGTCACTGAGGGTGCAGGGCGCTGGGGGGGGCGCCCTGAGACGCAATGAAAACACTATTTATGGTAAAAAATACATCACATATAGCTCCTGGGCTATATGGATGTATTTAACCCCTGCCATTTTACCTCATAAAAAGCGGGAGAAAGGCCGCCGTGAAGGGGGCGGAGCCTATCTTCTCAGCACACAAGCGCCATTTTCCCTCACAGCTCCGCTGGAAGGACGTCTCCCTGACTCTCCCCTGCAGTCCTGCACTACAGAAACAGGGTATAAAAGAGAGGGGGGGGGCACTAATTTGGCATATAAAAACATATATAGCAGCTATAAGGGAGAAACACTTATTTATAAGGTTGTCCCTATACATATATAGCGCTCTGGTGTGTGCTGGCAAACTCTCCCTCTGTCTCCCCAAAGGGCTAGTGGGGTCCTGTCCTCTATCAGAGCATTCCCTGTGTGTGTGCTGTGTGTCGGTACGCGTGTGTCGACATGTATGAGGAGGAAAATGGTGTGGAGGCGGAGCAATTGCCTGTATTAGTGATGTCACCCCCTAGGGAGTCGACACCTGACTGGATGGTCTTATTTAAGGAATTACGTGATAGTGTCAGCACTTTACAAAAAACTGTTGACGACATGAGACAGCCGGCAAGTCAGTTAGTGCCTGTCCAGGCGTCTCAAACACCGTCAGGGGCTCTAAAGCGCCCATTACCTCAGTCGGTCGACACAGACACAGACACGGACACTGACTCCAGTGTCGACGGTGAAGAAACAAACGTATTTTCCAGTAGGGCCACACGTTACATGATCACGGCAATGAAGGAGGCTTTGCATATTTCTGATACTACAAGTACCACAAAAAAGAGTATTATGTGGGGTGTGAAAAAACTACCCGTAGTTTTTCCTGAATCAGAAGAATTAAATGAAGTGTGTGATGATGCGTGGGTCTCCCCCGATAAAAAAAATTGCTGATATCTAAGAAATTATTGGCATTATACCCTTTCCCGCCAGAAGTTAAGGCGCGTTGGGAAACACCCCCTAGGGTGGATAAGGCACTCACGCTTATCAAAACAAGTGGCGTTACCGTCTCCTGATACGGCCGCCCTCAAGGAGCCAGTTGATAGGAAGCTGGAAAATGTCCTAAAAAGTATATACACACATACTGGTGTTATACTGCGACCAGCGATTGCCTCAGCCTGGATGTGCAGCGCTGGGGTGGCGTGGTCGGAGTCCCTGACTGAAAATATTGATACCCTTGACAGGGACAGTATTTTATTGACTATAGAGCGTTTAAAAGATGCGTTTCTATATATGCGTGATGCACAGAGGGATATTTGCACCCTGGCATCAAGAGTAAGTGCGATGTCCATTTCTGCCAGAAGATGTTTATGGACACGACAGTGGTCAGGTGATGCGGATTCCAAACGGCACATGGAAGTATTGCCGTATAAAGGGGAGGAGTTATTTGGGGTCGGTCTTTCGGACCTGGTGGCCACGGCAACAGCTGGAAAATCCACCTTTTTACCCCAACTCACCTCTCAGCAGAAAAAGACACCGTCTTTTCAGCCTCAGTCCTTTCGTCCCCATAAGGGCAAGCGGGCAAAAGGCCAGTCATATCTGCCCCGGGGTAGAGGAAAGGGAAGAAGACTGCAGCAGACAGCCTCTTCCCAGGAACAGAAGCCCTCCACCGCTTCTGCCAAGTCCTCAGCATGACGCTGGGGCCTTACAAGCGGACTCGGGTGCGGTGGGGGGTCGTCTCAAGAGTTTCAGCGCGCAGTGGGCTCACTCGCAAGTGGACCCCTGGATCCTACAGGTAGTATCCCAGGGGTACAGATTGGAATTCGAGACGTCTCCCCCTCGCAGGTTCCTGAAGTCTGCTTTACCAACGTCTCCCTCCGACAGGGAGGCAGTATTGGAAGCAATTCACAAGCTGTATTCCCAGCAGGTGATAATCAAAGTACCCCTCCTACAACAGGGAAAGTGGTATTATTCCACACTATTTGTGGTACCGAAGCCAGACGGCTCGGTGAGACCTATTCTAAATCTGAAATCTTTGAACACTTACATACAAAGGTTCAAATTCAAGATGGAGTCACTCAGAGCAGTGATAGCGAACCTGGAAGAAGGGGACTATATGGTGTCCCTGGACATCAAGGATGCTTACTTTCATGTCCCAATTTGCCCTTCTCACCAAGGGTACCTCAGGTTCGTAGTACAGAACTGTCATTATCAGTTTCAGACGCTGCCGTTTGGATTGTCCACGGCACCCCGGGTCTTTACCAAGGTAATGGCCGAAATGATGATTCTTTTTCGAAGAAAAGGCGTCTTAATTATCTCTTACTTGGACGATCTCCTGATAAGGGCAAAGTCCAGGGAACAGTTGGAGGTCGGAGTAGCACTATCTCGGGTACTGCTACAACAGCACGGGTGGATTCTAAATATTCCAAAATCGCAGCTGATCCCGACGACACGTCTGCTGTTCCTAGGGATGATTCTGGACACAGTCCAAAAAAAGGTGTTTCTCCCGGAGGAGAAAGCCAGGGAGTTATCCGAGCTAGTCAGGAACCTCCTAAAACCAGGAAAAGTGTCAGTGCATCATTGCACAAGGGTCCTGGGAAAAATGGTGGCTTCTTACGAAGCGATTCCATTCGGCAGATTTCACGCAAGAACTTTTCAGTGGGATCTGCTGGACAAATGGTCCGGATCGCATCTTCAGATGCATCAGCGGATAACCCTGTCTCCGAGGACAAGGGTGTCTCTTCTGTGGTGGCTGCAGAGTGCTCATCTACTAGAGGGCCGCAGATTCGGCATTCAGGATTGGATCCTGGTGACCACGGATGCCAGCCTGAGAGGCTGGGGAGCAGTCACACAGGGAAGAAATTTCCAGGGAACGTGGTCAAGTCTAGAGACTTCTCTCCACATAAATATACTGGAGCTAAGGGCAATTTACAATGCTCTATGCCTAGCAAGACCTCTGCTTCAAGGTCAGCCGGTGCTGATCCAGTCGGACAACATCACGGCAGTCGCCCACGTAAACAGACAGGGCGGCACAAGAAGCAGGAGGGCAATGGCAGAAGCTGCAAGGATTCTTCGCTGGGCGGAAAATCATGTGATAGCACTGTCAGCAGTGTTCATTCCGGGAGTGGACAACTGGGAAGCAGACTTCCTCAGCAGGCACGACCTCCACCCGGGAGAGTGGGGACTTCACACGGAAGTCTTCCACATGATTGTGAACCATTGGGAAAAACCAAAGGTGGACATGATGGCGTCCCGCCTCAACAAAAAACTGGACAGGTATTGCGCCAGGTCAAGGGACCCTCAGGCAATAGCTGTGGACGCTCTGGTAACACCGTGGGTGTACCAGTCAGTGTATGTGTTCCCTCCTCTTCCTCTCATACCCAAGGTACTGAGAATTATAAGACTAAGAGGAGTAAGAACTATACTCGTGGCTCCGGATTGGCCAAGGAGGACTTGGTACCCGGAACTTCAAGAGATGCTCACAGAGGACCCATGGCCTCTGCCGTTAAGAAGGGACTTGCTTCAGCAAGGACCCTGTCTGTTCCAAGACTTACCGCGGCTGCGTTTGACGGCATGGCGGTTGAACGCCGGATCCTAAGGGAAAAAGGCATTCCGGAAGAGGTCATACCTACCCTGGTCAAAGCCAGGAAGGAGGTGACCGCACAACATTATCACCGCATTTGGCGAAAATATGTTGCATGGTGTGAGGCCAGGAAGGCCCCCACGGAGGAATTTCAACTCGGTCGATTCCTGCATTTCCTGCAAACAGGAGTGTCTATGGGCCTCAAATTGGGGTCCATTAAGGTTCAAATTTCGGCCCTGTCGATTTTCTTCCAGAAAGAATTGGCTTCAGTTCCTGAAGTCCAGACATTCGTCAAGGGAGTACTGCATATACAACCCCTTTTGTGCCTCCAGTGGCACCGTGGGATCTCAACGTAGTTCTGGGATTCCTCAAATCACATTGGTTTGAACCGCTCAAATCTGTGGATTTGAAATATCTCACATGGAAAGTGACCATGCTGTTGGCCCTGGCCTCGGCCAGGCGAGTGTCAGAATTGGCGGCTTTGTCTCACAAAAGCCCATATCTGATTTTCCATTCGGACAGGGCAGAACTGCGGACTCGTCCCCAGTTTCTCCCTAAGGTGGTGTCAGCGTTTCACCTGAACCAACCTATTGTGGTGCCTGCGGCTACTAGGGACTTGGAGGACTCCAAGTTGCTAGACGTTGTCAGGGCCCTAAAAATATATATTTCCAGGACGGTTGGAGTCAGGAATACTGACTCGCTGTTTATCCTGTATGCACCCAACAAGCTGGGTGCTCCTGCTTCTAAGCAGACGATTGCTCGTTGGATTTGTAGTACAATTCAGCTTGCACATTCTGTGGCAGGCCTGCCACAGCCAAAATCTGTAAATGCCCATTCCACAAGGAAGGTGGGCTCATCTTGGGCGGCTGCCCGAGGGGTCTCGGCTTTACAACTTTGCCGAGCTGCTACTTGGTCAGGGGCAAACACGTTTGCAAAATTCTACAAATTTGATACCCTGGCTGAGGAGGACCTGGAGTTCTCTCATTCTGTGCTGCAGAGTCATCCGCACTCTCCCGCCCGTTTGGGAGCTTTGGTACAATCCCCATGGTCCTGACGGAGTCCCCAGCATGCACTTAGGACGTCAGAGAAAATAAGAATTTACTTACCGATAATTCTATTTCTCGTAGTCCGTAGTGGATGCTGGGCGCCCATCCCAAGTGTGGATTGTCTGCAATACTTGTACATAGTTATTGTTACAAAAATCGGGTTATTATTGTTGTGAGCCATCTTTTCAAAGGCTCCTCTGTTATCATGCTGTTAACTGGGTTCAGATCACAAGTTGTACAGTGTGATTGGTGTGGCTGGTATGAGTCTTACCCGGGATTCAAAATCTTTCCTTATTGTGTACGCTCGTCCGGGCACAGTATCCTAACTGAGGCTTGGAGGAGGGTCATAGGGGGAGGAGCCAGTGCACACCACCTAGTCCTAAAGCTTTTACTTTTGTGCCCTGTCTCCTGCGGAGCCGCTAATCCCCATGGTCCTGACGGAGTCCCCAGCATACACTACGGACTACGAGAAATAGAATTATCGGTAAGTAAATTCTTATTATTTCTGCTGGCTATTGCCTCTGCTAGAAGGGTGTCTTATCTGGGTGCCTTGTCTTGTAGGTTGCCATATCTAATTTTTCACCGTGACCGGGCGGTTCTTAGAACACGTCCCGGGTATTTACCTAAGGTGGTGTCTTCTTTCCACCTTAATCAGAAGATTGTGGTTCCGGCCTTTGCATCTCCTGAATTGTCATCCAAAGAGAGGTCTTTGGACGTGGTAAGGTCTCTCCATATCTACGTGAAGAGAACTGCCTCCATCAGGAAGTCAGATTCTCTCTTTCTTCTGTTTGGTTTTCACAAACGTGGCTGGCCTCACAAGCAGACCCTGGCCAGATGGATTAGAATGGTGATTGCACATGCTTATGTTCAGGCTGGCTTTCCAGCTCCTGCTACCATAAAGGCCCATTCTACTCGGTCAGTTGGACCTTCTTGGGTGGCCCGCCGTGGTGCGACCCTTGAACAATTGTGCAAGGCGGCTACGTGGTCCTCAGGGAACACGTTCATTAGGTTCTATGCCTTCGATACTTCCGTCGGGTTCTTGTGCCCGCTACAGTGTGTCCCCTCCCATAAGGAACTGCTTTAGGACATCCCCAAGAACTTACTGTTAAATCTTTCTGTGAGGTACACTGGGCTCCACAGGGCGCCCACCCTGACGCACTTGCCTTCTTTGGGTTGGTAAGGCATTAGCCACTGACACCTTCTCCTGTCTTGAGAATGTGGTGTATGTGGCTACTAACGGTTGGCGACTTTTACCTGCTACTGCATTGGACTGGTTAATAAAAACTGAGCTCCTGTGCACGGAGGCGGGGTTATAGAGGAGGTGGCGCTATGCGTTCTGGGAACAGTCAAAGCTTTTAGCCTGTTGGTGCCTCGGATCAAGATCTTACTCTACACACCAATATCATTCCCTGTGGAGCCCAGTGTACCTCGGAGAAAGATTGAACAACGGTAAGTTCTTAACATAAATCTCATGTTTTTATTTATATATATATTTATATAGAGAGAGTGCACTCACCAGTCTTCTTAGTATAGAAAACATTAAGATTTATTTAAGACATCATACGTCACCAAAGCATGTGTCATGGTGACGTATGATGTCTTAAATCTGAATTTTTTCTATACTAAGAAGACTGGTGAGTGCACTCTGTGTTTTGGATATACGGAGGCTAACCTTGGATTATCTTGGAATGCCTGAGCATTTCTGCACCCCAGCAAAAGGATGTTAAGAATTTTGTGATTGCCACTACAGCTTTTGGACTATAGATATAAAATCCGTAATGGTTGTGTCTGTACACAGCAATATTGCTAACTACATCCTATATATGTGTGTGTGTGTGTGTGTGTGTGTGTGTGTGTGTGTGTGTGTGTATATATATATATATATATATATATATATATATATATATATATTTTTTTTTTTTTTTTTATTAGTGCTGGGCAACGATTAAGATTTTTAATCTCGATTAATCGCAGGATTTTCTGCGATTTAATTGCATTGTTAGGCACAAAAGTCAATAATGAATTCAAAAGTGGTGTATTGCGCACTTTTAGTACCTCTATATGAACAACAGTGCAATAACATTTGGTTTGCCATATTCCCTTTACACAGCATTTAAAAAACTTTTACAATAAAATATATTTCTCATAACTTTTAAAATAAAATATCTTTCTAACAAATTTAAAAGTAAAACATTAATGTAATGTTAACATTTATAAATCTAAATCTGTTTTCTTTTTGTTTTTATGAACAGCTACCAGTAGGAAAAAAAAATGTTTTTTTTATCAGCAAGCAGCATAAACAGTCTATGGGGCAGATGTATTAATCCTGGAGAAGGAATAAAGAAGTGATAAGTGCAAGGTGATAACGCAGCAGTCAATCATTACGGATTTGAAAAATGCAAGTTAGGAGCTGATTGGCTGGTGCGTTATCACTTTGCACTTATCACTCCTTTATCAATTCTTTGTCCCTTCTCCAGACTTATAGGCTCATTTATCAATGAGTGATAAATTTCACTGTGAGTGATAAATTGCACCAGCCAATCACCTCCTAGCTGTTATTTTTCAAACACAGCCTGTGACATGGAAGTTAGGAGCTGATTGGCTGGCGCAATTTTTAACTCATTGATAAATAAGCCCAATAGTACATCTGCTCCTATGTTCAGTAGCAAGTGTTCCTGTTACAGTGAGGTGACGTGGTTGAGCAAAAATCTGGTAATGTATGAGAGGAAATGACAATCAACCATTTGCTCCCAAACACCGTTAAACAGATAAAAAAAATTGTTTGGAGAAATTTGTTATATCTAACGGATTTAATCAATTTGTCTGAATGACCATTGTCTGTTTTCCAGTGCTTGGGAGGAAATGGTTGATTGTCATTTGCTCTCATACATTCCCAGATTTTTGTTCCCACCAGACAGATTGGACAGAGATATTTAAAGGGCCCCATACACTAGACCGATGATGCCCGATTTCAGCCCAATTCGGGCATTCGGCCCGATATATATTGGGTGAAATCGGGCATTTTCTGTGTGCTTTCCCACGATCCGATGCGCGTTCCCGTGTGCATCAGATCGGATCCCCCTAGATCCGACATATCACAAGTGCTGCACTCGTTAAATGTCGATCCTGCAGTAAATGGATGGAAAAGTAAAAGATATATCGTATGCATTTTTTTTGCTTACAATGTATCTAATACTATCCTGCCAACGGGGAGGCTGCCGGGAGGTTAGAGGAAATTCTATATGACATGACGGACCCTCATGTCAATTAAGTGTATGGGGCCCTTCAGGTGTGTAACCTATTTACTCCTCTGCACCAAGCCAGTTGCTAAGACACACAAGGTTATTTACATTTTCAGATGATAAAGAAACTCTTCTGTACAATATGACCAGCGAGAGAAAACAACCTTTCACAGGGTACTGATGTTGCAGGTGTGGCCAAGTACTTCTGTGCAATGGAGGCCAGCCTGCTGTGTGAGCCTACATGTTTGGACCACAACTCTAATGGACAGGACTCTGTACTGATGGTGGGCTCCGCTCTGTATCGACGCACACTGTTCTCAACTGAATCTTCCTCCTGTTCAGAATCAGACTCTGATGAAGCAGCCAATAGGGGTAACTTTTTTGGGGGGGTCTCTGATGTTGTTTATTCCACAGGTTTCTCTGCAACAAACCTGTTCCTTGAGTAAGTTGGTGACTACGGGCCACACCTCACCCCTCTCAGCTCTGATTATACACTTGAGGTACTTGAATCTAGGGTCCAATGCGGTAGCAATCTTCAGATATGCAATGTTGGCATTTTCCTAGCGTGTCTCCAGGTCTGTTCTGAATGTAGATTTAAATTTGACCACGTAGGCAGGGTCATCATCTGAACGCTCCATGACCCGTAAGAGATAGCAAACAGCAGGCAGAACCACAGAGCATGAAACATACTTTTCTCCTCCCAGAAGTTCAGTCACATACCTGCAACAGGAAAAAATAAAATCAAACCCATTTCGTTGGGTACGGGAGGCCGGCGCTGAGAATGCTGGTGGTCAGGAGACCGAGAAGCGGCATCCTGGAATCCAGATACCAGACAGTCCCCGGTAAGTATACTATCCCTCCCTGCCTAATGCCTGACCCTAACACTCCGCTGCTGGTGCCTAACCCTAACTCTCCCTCCATGCAGCCTATCCCTAACCCTCCCTGCTCCCTACCCCCAACCAGTAAGTGCCTAAACCTACCTAACTATATCCCGTTCATGCTATATTTTTTACAGACAGGACAGTGGGAAAATGAAATATATGATGTATGTAAAATATACCTGCAGGGCTCCAGTAGCGTTTCCAACCTCTTCAGTTTGTCCATTTCAGCTGTAGTTGGCATGGCAATCTTGGTGTTGTGTATGTTGAGGACATCCCTCAGTGGCTGTTCGTTTCTGTAGACACTTTTTACCATGTCCAGAGTCAAATTCCTTCTGGTTGGAATATCATGTATAAGAGACTCCTTCTTTTGTCCATGTTGAATTTGTTGTTCTAATTCTGCAGCACGTGCTGGACTGTGTTTAAAGTGGCCTATAACTTTTCTGCATTTGGCCAGGACATTGTCAAACGCACTGTTCTGCAGAGATACTGTGACAGAACGCTGGAGATTGTGCGCAATGCAGGGGACATTTTCAAAAGGCAGGTGTCTTGCAGCAGCAATCATATTTATTGCACTATCTGTGCTAAGTGTGCCGACACTATCTGAAATGTTCCACTCCTGTGCAACATTAATAAAATGTTCTGTGCACGTTTCAGCAAAATGTCTCTCTACTGTTTTCATTACAGTCAGAGCATATGAATGTAGCTCCCACTGTTCATCAATATAATGCACTGTAACTCCGAGGTAATTATGGTTACCCAGCGATGTCCAGTAGTCTCCAGTGAGAGCAACATGTGGTGCATGTTGTAACGTCGTCGCTTTTGTAGTCCTCTCCTTTTCATACAAGTCATGTATTCTTCTTGTGATGGTGCATCTTGAGGGAGGCTCATACGTGCTGTCATTCGTTGCGATCCTAAGAACGTTCCTCAGACCGACATCTTCCACAATACTAATCGGCCTGCAGTGTGTAGCTATCCACTTCGCTATGTTATTTGTTAGCTTTTCTTGCTTTTGTTTATCTATACGTCTCCCATACGCTGTATCCTGCGTAATCTGCCGAAGCCTTTCTCCACTGTTTGTTTTGGTGGGTGATTTGCTGGCATCAACGGTGTGTATTGCATTTAAGTGATACTTCAGACTCGAAGTACTCCGGTGATAAGAAAATTCAGCTTTGCAGTGGTTACTAATAACTTTGGTTTTATCAACTCTGCCATCTGGTAGAGATTTAAAATGAAAATGTCCATGTAAGATTTCGGTTCCTTTCTCCATTTTCTCATTTCTTTGAGAAAAATAAATAAAATTAACTGTTATAATTATTATTATTATAATTTTTTTTTTTTTACAGCAGATTAGGCACCCCAGCAATAAAAGGGAGGATAATAGCTCAGCAGGGAGACCTTAATGAACGAATAAGGGTTTTATGTAGAAGGCCCTTCAATCCCAGCCCCAAAGTACATAAGTCTGGCAGACCACTGTCACTGTATTAGGTTTCCTTTCCTACTAGAACCCCAAGTGCACGTACCCAGGTGTGTGGGAGATCTGGTGTCCCCAGGCCGATTGTCCGAGAGGGAGTCTGCCTAGTCTCCCTGAATCACAGCACAATCAGGCGGCTGGCAGCTTCCAGGTCCAGCGGCTTCCGCCGGCTTGGGATCCAGCAGCTTCCACCGCAATCAGGTATGGCGGCTGGCGGCTTCCAGTTCCAGTGGCTTCCACCGCAAGCGAGTCTGGCGGCTTGTGGATCCAGTGGCTTCCACCGCAAACTGGTATGGCGGCTGGCGACTTCCTCTTCCGGCGGCTTCTGCATCAAGGGGGTCTGGTGACTTGCTGCTTCCGGGTATGGTAGCTTCCAGCGACTCACGGAGCAGTAACAGCTCTGTACATGACTCTGCAGCACACATGTAGCCCACCAGCAGCGTTATCTCTACTGTATTGGTTGTGATTATGTACAAGCATTTTAGCAATTTCATTTTTTATTGTATTAAGGAAAAAATAAATTCTACTAATTGGCTTTCTTTTGGTGTTTATTTCTGTGAATGGATATCTCCAAAGAACCTCTTTACTCCAAGTGTTGGAAATTACCACCTACTACATGGAAATGTCTTTCATTTAAGCTATCTACAAGCAATAACCTGCATATGTTCATACCTTTATGGACAATTAAAAAATGTGATTTTAACATCCACAAGGACTAACTATATATATATATATATATATATATATATATATATATATATATATATATATATATATATATATATATATATATTCATAGAAATTCAGCACTCTCCTAATATTAACATTTCAAACTGTAATTCATCTGAATTCAGGGAATATTAGTTCCAAAATATTGCAATAGTTTGTTAAGCTGACCAGCCACTTCACGGCCGTTCCCGTTTGGTCAGTCCCTACACTGACTTTCAAAAATCTGAGCATCTCTTGGATTTCAAATACACAGCATGCTTCTATCATGGGTTTAGGCCCTGTCTCACTCTTTTAAAGAAACAGGAACCACACCCAAGCATATCAGTTAATAAATACCTGGGGAACATTTAATTTACGTATAGACAAATAGGGGTGCAAGAAAAAGTGTGACCACAAAATTTTTATATAGACAATAGGCTAGGACCCACAGCACTCATACATCCGCGGTGCCAGTGGTATTTGTGACCACACCATTAAAATAAAAAAATCATACAAATTCAGCACTCGCCTAATATTAAAATTTCAAACTGTAATTCATCTGAATTCAGGGAATGTTAGTTTCCAAAATATTGCAATAGTTAAGCTGACCAGCCCCTTCGCGGCCATTCCCATTTGGTCAGTCCCTACGCTGACTTTCACAAATCTGAGTATTGCTCTCAGCAATTTCATTTTTTATTGTATTAAGGAAAAAACATTTTTCTACTAATTGGCCTTCTTTGGGTGTTTATTTCTGTGCATGGGTATCTCCAAAGAACCTTTTCACTCCAAGTGTATGTGTGTGTGTGTGTGTGTATATGTGTGTATGTATATATATATATATATATATAATATGTATGTATGTGTGTGTGTGTGTATCCAAAGGCTTTGTACTCTCTCCCTTCTAAAAGATGACTGTTGGGGTGCCTGCCACAATTAGTGCACACGTTTTTATTGATAATCATGGTGGCTCCATAGATGTCAACGTTTCGATTCACATATTGAATCTTTTGTCAAGACAAGCCTACTTCCATCAACGAAGACCGTAAAATCTATTCAAATAGAGGTCCAGAGCTCTACACATCGGATAAACTCATATACCAGTGTTACATACTAGGGAGCGAAGGATAGCCGGCATCACTAATCGGATAACAACACAAGTGTCAATAAAATTCATGGAGTCAACTGAGCGACAAGAGCAGATGTGTCCGCATGTGAATCAGAGCTGGGCTGCACATGTAAAGCCTCCAGTGCATTGGTCTTCAACCTGTGGCTTTCCAGCTACTGTGGAACTACACATCCCAGCATGCCCTGCCTCAGTTTTAGCATGACTAAATAGCTGAACTGTGACAGGGCACGCTGGGACGTGTAGTTCCACAACAGCTGAAGGGCTGCAGGTTTTAGTGATATCCAGGCTTCAGCACAGATGGTTAAATCAAAATAACTGAGATACTTAATAAAGTCACCTGTGCTCATATTTATTTATATATATATATATATATATATATATATATATATATAGTGTGTATGTGTGTATATGTTCTAGTGATAAATCAGTTGCGCCTTCAGTGTTTGTGAATAAAACTTTGTGAATCCTTTAGTGGTAGTAAAAGTATGCGTACCAGACATATGTAGAAAATTCGCTTTGTTTAAAAAGTCTTTGCATCTGGATGTTCTTTATTCGCACTGTCTCTCCATTCCCATCCGTCCGGTCATTGGTGTGGAGTTTGTACGTATATGCAAAAAGACAGTGTGTCAATGTGCTGCTCTTTATAAGAGTGACTAAGTGCTGTTTTTGTGCAAAATTAGCAATAAAGTGAATATGTGCAAAGAGAGGTGCTGTGAGTGCTTTGTAATGTGGGAAGGAAAAGCCTCTGATAGTGCAGTATTATTTAAAAAAACATTTAATAATACATAAAACGACAGAAACACATAGATGGACTCGTACAATTTAAAAGTTCATATAAGCTTATCTGTATATTTCCTCAGATAGGAGCGGAGTGCCGGTGTATGCCCAACGCGTTTCGTCCCTTTAAATCATCTCTGGGACTTCCTCAGGGGTCAGTATTATTAAATGTTTTTTTAAATAATACTGCACTATCAGAGGCTTTTCCTTCCCACATGGGACTTTTTTAAAGGTTTATAGACCTGATGACGGAATGATGGCAGCATCTTGTTAACCCATTGCAATTATAGATGTAAGTGCCTCATATTTACATATCTCTCATTTAAACACTGAGATACTTGGTGCTGCACTTTTTAAAAAATGGTATATAAGCACATTACCTAAGGAAAAAGGGAATCAGCACACTGCAAGTTTCAAAACTCATCTTTAATTGCTTATATGCTTTTTACAAAGCACTCACAGCACCTCTCTTTGCACATATTCACTTTATTGCTAATTTTGCACAAAAACAGCACTTAGTCACTCTTATAAAGAGCAGCACATTGACACACTGTCTTTTTGCATATACGTACAAACTCCACACCAATGACCGGACGGATGGGAATGGAGAGACAGTGCGAATAAAGAACATCCAGATGCAAAGACTTTTTAAACAAAGCGAATTTTCTACATATGTCTGGTACGCATACTTTTACTACCACTAAAGGATTCACAAAGTTTTATTCACAAACACTGAAGGCGCAACTGATTTATCACTAGAACAAATTTGAATACTAAGTTCCCTTGGGAATTGGACATTTTGAAATCTGGTTGCGACACCATTCATTTGGGAGTGTTACTAATAATACGGTTGTGCACTGTTACTTGTGTAATATATGATCTCCCAATTTAGGGATATCTGGTTATATTGTATTCAGGTTGTAGCGCTGTTTGCACCTTTTTGCACACATATGTGTGTATATATATATATATATATATATATATATATATATATATATATATATATATATATATATATATATATATATATATATATTTATTTAGGTTATGTGTGTGTATACGTATGTGTATGTATATAATATAGAGAGAGAGGTGTAGATAGATATATTTAGTTGGATATGGGTCATCGGCGGCTCGCCACAGGTTCTATTCCCACTCTATGGGTGTTGTGGACACCGACGAGTGCGAATAGTCTCTATTAGTCGGCATGCCGACTGTCGGGATTGAGAGCCGTTGGGACTGGTAATGTGACCGTCGGTCACACAACTGCATCGTATATATAGTCCTTTATCATATATAGAGTCCTTTATCCCCGGTCAAATAATGCAATACAAAGACATCCACACCATGAGGCTCCAGCAGGGGCTATGTTGAAGACGAGACCAGCACGCCATTAAACATTTTTAATGACATCCACAACACATGTGCAAAATCAGCATATTTGGGAAAAACAGGTCATTTTGATAAGCATCGCATATTAATTGTCTCACAAATTGAATCCATTCTGGGGATATTCATCCAATCCAGTTTCAGCTCCCAACAGCCGTTTCGGTCACTACCGTCATCAGATGAGTATCAATCAAATATTGCCGAAAGTGCTTCTTAAATATACTTTGTAACTAACCTTAAATGTGCCTACCTATCCACCTTGCCAATCCAGCTTCCCGCCAGGGGCAGCATGCTGCCAGGATGTTGGGACGCCTCGCCTTGACGTCATACGGAAGTGACGTGCATGCAGTGGCACCCACGTCTCCCGGCAACCAGTGGGGACGCCAGGAAACCGGGCCATCACACCGTGACTTTACTTAGACATGACGCACATGCATCAGCACCCGCGTCTCCAGGCATCCAGCCTGTACTGCCCGTCCTCTGGCTATGACGTAGCGCTCTGGGGCAAAGTGGAAATAGTGACATAATCTAAAAACAAATCACCAAAGTGCGGAACATACATAATGTTTAAACATCGCTGTCGGTACCGGACACAATGAGTATTTCAACACTGCATTATCTCATGGTATCCCCAATCAAGTTGGTCACCGTGGTAACAACACACATTTCTCTATCGTCCTAGTGGATGCTGGGGTTCCTGAAAGGACCATGGGGAATAGCGGCTCCGCAGGAGACAGGGCACAAAAAGTAAAGCTTTTTCCGATCAGGTGGTGTGCACTGGCTCCTCCCCCTATGACCCTCCTCCAGACTCCAGTTAGATTTTTGTGCCCGGCCGAGAAGGGTGCAATCTAGGTGGCTCTCCTAAAGAGCTGCTTAGAAAAAGTTTAGCTAGGTTTTTTATTTTACAGTGATTCCTGCTGGCAACAGGATCACTGCAGCGAGGGACTGAGGGGAGAAGGAGTCAACTCACCTGCGTGCAGGATGGATTGGCTTCTTGGCTACTGGACATCAAGCTCCAGAGGGACGATCACGGGTACAGCCTGGATGGTCACCGGAGCCACGCCGCCGGCCCCCTTGCAGATGCTGAAGACAGAAGAGGTCCAGAATCGGCGGCTGAAGACTCCTGCAGTCTTCAAAAGGTAGCGCACAGCACTGCAGCTGTGCGCCATTTTCCTCTCAGCACACTTCACACGGCAGTCACTGAGGGTGCAGGGCGCTGGGAGGGGGGCGCCCTGGGAGGCAAAATGATTACCTATAAAGGCTAAAAATACCTCACATATAGCCCTAGAGGCTATATGGAGATATTTAACCCCTGCCTGATTTCTCTAAATAGCGGGAGACGAGCCCGCCAGAAAAGGGGCGGGGCCTATCTCCTCAGCACACGGCGCCATTTCCTCTCACAGTTCCGCTGGTCAGGACGGCTCCCAAGTCTCTCCCCTGCACTGCACTACAGAAACAGGGTAAAACAGAGAGGGGGGGGCACATTTATGGCGATAATTTGATATAACAAAGCAGCTATAAGGGAGCACTTATTATAAGGCTATCCCTGATATATATATATAGCGCTTTTGGTGTGTGCTGGCAAACTCTCCCTCTGTCTCCCCAAAGGGCTAGTGGGTCCTGTCTTCGTTAGGAGCATTCCCTGTGTGTCTGCTGTGTGTCGGTACGTGTGTGTCGACATGTATGAGGACGATATTGGTGTGGAGGCGGAGCAATTGCCAAATATGAGGATGTCACCCCCTAGGGAGTCGACACCGGAATGGATGCCTTTATTTATGGAACTACGGGATAATGTCAACACGCTAAAGCAGTCGTTTGACGACATGAGGCGGCCGGACAATCAATTAGTGCCTGTCCAGGCGACTCAAACACCGTCAGGGGCTGTGAAACGCCCTTTGCCTCAGTCGGTCGACACAGACCCAGACACAGGCGATGACTCCAGTGGTGACGGTGACGAATCAACCGTATTTTCCAGTAGGGCCACACGTTATATGATTTTGGCAATGAAGGAGGCGTTACATTTAGCTGATACTACAGGTACCACTAAACAGGGTATTATGTGGGGTATGAAAAAACTTCCTATAGTTTTTCCTGAATCAGAAGAATTAAATGACGTGTGTAATGAAGCGTGGGTTGCCCCTGATAAAAAACTGATAATTTCAAAGAAATTATTGGCATTATACCCTTTCCCGCCAGAGGTTAGGGAGCGCTGGGAAACACCTCCTAGGGTGGACAAGGCGCTAACACGCTTATCTAAACAAGTGGCGTTACCCTCTCCTGAGACGGCCGCACTTAAAGATCCATCAGATAGGAGGATGGAAAATATCCAAAAAAGTATATACACACATGCAGGTGTTATACTACGACCAGCTGTAGCGACTGCCTGGATGGGCAGTGCTGGGGTAGTTTGGTCAGAGTCCCTGATTGAAAATATTGATACCCTGGACAGGGACAATATTTTACTGTCGTTAGAACAAATAAAGGATGCATTTCTTTATATGCGTGATGCACAGAGGGATATCTGCACACTGGCATCACGGGTAAGTGCTATGTCCATTTCGGCCAGAAGAGCTTTATGGACGCGACAGTGGTCAGGTGATGCGGATTCAAAACGGCATATGGAAGTTTTGCCGTATAAAGGGGAGGAGTTATTTGGAGTCGGTCTATCAGATTTGGTGGCCACGGCTACAGCCGGGAAATCCACCTTTCTACCTCAAGTCACTCCCCCACAGAAAAAGGCACCGACTTTTCAACCGCAGCCCTTTCGTTCCTTTAAAAATAAGAGAGCAAAGGGCTATTCATATCTGCCACGAGGCAAAGGTCGAGGGAAGAGACAGCAACACGCAGCTCCTTCCCAGGAACAGAAGCCCTCCCCGGCTTCTACAAAAGCCTCAGCATGACGCTGGGGCTTCTCAAGCGGACTCGGGGATGGTGGGCGGTCGTCTCAAAAATTACAGCGCGCAGTGGGCTCACTCGCAGGTAGATCCCTGGATCCTGCAGATAATATCTCAAGGGTACAGGTTGGAATTAGAGACGGATCCACCTCGCCGTTTCCTGAAGTCTGCTTTACCAACGTCCCCCTCCGAAAGGGAGACGGTTTTGGAAGCCATTCACAAGCTGTACGCTCAGCAGGTGATAGTCAAGGTACCTCTTCTACAACAAGGGAAGGGGTATTATTCCACTCTTTTTGTGGTACCGAAGCCGGATGGCTCGGTAAGGCCTATTCTAAATCTGAAGTCCTTGAACCTGTACATAAAGAAGTTCAAGTTCAAAATGGAGTCACTCAGAGCAGTGATAGCGAACCTGGAAGAGGGGGACTTTATGGTATCCTTGGACATCAAGGATGCGTATCTCCACGTTCCAATTTACCCCTCACACCAGGGGTACCTCAGGTTCGTTGTACAAAACTGTCACTATCAGTTTCAGACGCTGCCGTTCGGATTGTCCACGGCACCTCGGATCTTTACAAAGGTAATGGCCGAGATGATGATTCTTCTTCGAAGAAAAGGCGTATTAATTATCCCATACTTGGACGATCTCCTAATAAGGGCGAGGTCCAGAGAACAGCTAGAGATGGGATTAGCACTGTCTCAAGAAGTGCTAAAACAGCACGGGTGGATTCTGAATATTCCAAAATCCCAGTTAATGCCGACAACTCGTCTGCTGTTCCTAGGGATGATTCTGGACACGGTTCAGAAAAAGGTTTTTCTCCCGGAGGAAAAAGCCAAGGAGTTATCCGAGCTTGTCAGGAACCTCCTAAAACCAGGAAAGGTGTCTGCACATCAATGCACAAGAGTCCTGGGAAAAATGGTGGCTTCTTACGAAGCAATTCCATTCGGCAGATTCCACGCAAGAATTTTCCAAAGGGATCTGTTGGACAAATGGTCAGGGTCGCATCTTCAGATGCACCTACGGATAACCCTGTCTCCAAGGACAAGGGTGTCTCTTCTGTGGTGGTTGCAGAGTCCTCATCTATTGGAGGGCCGCAGATTCGGCATACAGGATTGGATCCTGGTGACCACGGACGCCAGCCTGAGAGGCTGGGGAGCAGTCACACAAGGAAGAAACTTCCAGGGAGTATGGACGAGCCTGGAAACGTCTCTTCACATAAACATTCTGGAACTAAGAGCAATATACAATGCTCTAAGCCAGGCAGAACCTCTGCTTCAGGGAAAACCGGTGTTGATCCAGTCGGACAACATCACGGCAGTCGCCCATGTGAACAGACAGGGCGGCACAAGAAGCAGGAGTGCAATGGCAGAAGCTGCAAGGATTCTTCGCTGGGCAGAGAATCATGTGATAGCGCTATCAGCAGTGTTCATCCCGGGAGTGGACAACTGGGAAGCAGACTTCCTCAGCAGACACGATCTTCACCCGGGAGAGTGGGGACTTCATCCAGAAGTCTTCCACATGCTGGTAACCCGTTGGGAAAGACCAATGGTGGACATGATGGCGTCTCGCCTCAACAAAAAACTGGACAGGTATTGCGCCAGGTCAAGAGATCCGCAGGCAATAGCTGTGGACGCGCTGGTAACGCCTTGGGTGTACCAGTCGGTGTATGTGTTTCCTCCTCTGCCTCTCATACCAAAAGTATTGAGAATTATACGGCAAAGAGGCGTAAGAACGATACTAGTGGTTCCGGATTGGCCAAGAAGGACTTGGTACCCGGAACTTCAAGAGATGATCACGGAAGATCCGTGGCCTCTACCTCTAAGGAGGGACTTGCTTCAGCAGGGTCCCTGTCTGTTTCAAGACTTACCGCGGCTGCGTTTGACGGCATGGCGGTTGAACGCCGGATCCTAATGGAAAAAGGCATGCCGGAAGAAGTCATTCCTACTTTGATTAAAGCAAGGAAAGAAGTAACCGTGCAACATTATCACCGAATTTGGCGAAAATATGTTGCGTGGTGCGAAGATCGGAGTACTCCGACGGAGGAATTTCAACTGGGTCAATTCCTACATTTCCTGCAATCAGGATTGTCTATGGGTCTCAAATTGGGATCTATTAAGGTTCAAATTTCGGCCCTGTCGATTTTCTTTCAAAAAGAATTGGCTTCAGTCCCTGAAGTCCAGACCTTTGTGAAGGGAGTGCTGCATATACAGCCTCCTGTGGTGCCTCCAGTGGCACCGTGGGATCTCAATGTAGTTTTGGATTTTCTAAAATCTCATTGGTTTGAACCACTAAATAAGGTGGATTTGAAATATCTCACTTGGAAAGTGACCATGCTTCTAGCCCTGGCTTCTGCCAGGAGAGTGTCAGAATTGGCAGCTTTATCTTACAAAAGCCCATATCTGATTTTCCATTCGGACAGGGCAGAACTGCGGACTCGTCCGCATTTTCTCCCTAAGGTGGTGTCAGCATTTCATCTGAACCAGCCTATTGTAGTGCCTGCGGCTACAAGTGACTTGGAGGACTCCAAGTTACTGGACGTTGTCAGAGCATTAAAAATATATATTGCAAGAACAGCTGGAGTCAGAAAATCTGACTCGTTGTTTATATTGTATGCACCCAACAAGATGGGTGCTCCTGCGTCTAAGCAGACGATTGCTCGTTGGATCTGTAACACAATCCAACTGGCACATTCTGTGGCAGGCCTGCCACAGCCTAAATCTGTAAAGGCCCACTCCACAAGGAAGGTGGGCTCATCTTGGGCGGCTGCCCGAGGGGTCTCGGCATTACAACTTTGCCGAGCAGCTACGTGGTCAGGGGAGAACACGTTTGTAAAATTTTACAAATTTGATACTCTGGCTAAGGAGGACCTGGAGTTCTCTCATTCGGTGCTGCAGAGTCATCCGCACTCTCCCGCCCGTTTGGGAGCTTTGGTATAATCCCCATGGTCCTTTCAGGAACCCCAGCATCCACTAGGACGATAGAGAAAATAAGATTTTACTTACCGATAAATCTATTTCTCGGAGTCCGTAGTGGATGCTGGGCGCCCATCCCAAGTGCGGATTATCTGCATAAATTGTACATAGTTATTGTTAACTTATTCGTGTTATTGTTGTTGGAAGCCATCTTTCAGAGGCTCCGCTGTTATCATACTGTTAACTGGGTTTAGATCACAAGTTGTACGGTGTGATTGGTGTGGCTGGTATGAGTCTTACCCGGGATTCAAAATCCTCCCTTATTGTGTACGCTCGTCCGGGCACAGTACCTAACTGGAGTCTGGAGGAGGGTCATAGGGGGAGGAGCCAGTGCACACCACCTGATCGGAAAAAG
Organism: Pseudophryne corroboree; assembly: GCF_028390025.1. Taxonomy (NCBI): domain Eukaryota; kingdom Metazoa; phylum Chordata; class Amphibia; order Anura; family Myobatrachidae; genus Pseudophryne; species Pseudophryne corroboree. Next base: position 402,415,511 of record NC_086446.1, read on the forward strand.
CTTTACTTTTTGTGCCCTGTCTCCTGCGGAGCCGCTATTCCCCATGGTCCTTTCAGGAACCCCAGCATCCACTACGGACTCCGAGAAATAGATTTATCGGTAAGTAAAATCTTATTTTCAAATCCAGTACCATAACAGCGATGTGTTATTTACAACGTATGCATGTATCCAACATAACTTGAATCCACCATTAACAAAACTGGAATTATTGCTACAGGTTTACATATATAATTCAATACACGGGTGCCACCAATAGCCCCTCTGTGGGTACATGTGTACAATGTATATCCACGTACAAAATTATACTACAATACAAATACAGTCACATAATGACGTCCATAAGTATTGGAAAAGTGCATATCAGCTTGCAGTTCACCCAAATTCCCAATCTCTTATAAGAAAGATGAGAATAATAACTCTTCATTAAGCCCATCTGGGGCCATAGAGTTCAATTGATAAATCCAGACTTTCCTGCCTCAGCAGGATCTTATTTCTGTAACCTCCTCTTCTTAGTGGCGGCACGTGATCCAGTGGCATAAATTTTAAGGGTGGAATTCAAATGTTTGAAAAGTCGGTTGGGTGTCTGTTTTTTCCTGTGTATTAGATAGGAAAAAACAGACTCCCAACTGACTTTTCAAACATTTGAATCTCCCCCTAAGTCTTTACATCAGGGATGGGGAACCTTTGGCCCTCCAACTGTTGTTGAACTACACATCCCAGCATGCCCTGCAACAGTTTTAGCATGACCAAATAAAACTGTAGCAAGGCATGCTGGTATGGGTAGTTCAACAACAGCTGGAGGGCCAAAGGTTCCCCATCTCTGCTTTACATGGTATGTCCACGTTTAACAAAGTGTCTTGCAGCCGTTATGTGCTCAGTTACATTAGCCCTGGGGGGCTCCTTACAGCTTCTTAGGGTGTGTACACACGGTGAGATAAATTTGTGAGATTTTTACTATATAGTCAAAATCTTATGAAAAGTTAGTGCATATCTCATGGTGCTAGGCAGCTTGCGATAAAGATTCGATCCCGATGCACGTCCCCGTGGGGTTGGTATCGTAAGGCTAGATAGACTGTGCAGGCAAGTCAATCTTGACTATCTAGTGTACAATCTAGTACAAAGTATAGTCAAAATTGGCACTTAGTCAGAATCGTACATAGACAAAATCTCAAGCACAGATAGTCAAAATCTGTACAATCTGTGCTATCTGGGCTAAGGGGGAGTTCAAGGGAAAGCGCATAGTCAAAATCGAACATAGCAGGGATCTCACCGTGTGTACACACCCTTACGGTCTAGCTGCTAGGCTGACAGAGTAGCAGATTATACCCCTTTTCCACTAGCTCTTTTAAACACGGGTAAATGCGCGGGGGCGCGCATCTGCCCGTGTTTTTCCCTAGTGGAAACGGGTCCCCCGGCAAATTCCCGGATCAAGTGATCCGGGAATCCTACCCTGGTAGCTAGCCGGGTTCAACACGTGTTCAACCCGGCTAGCTGTCTAGTGTGAACGGGAGCCGTGTCGAGGTGACACGGCTCCCATTCACAGTGCATAGGGAGGGCGGCGCTGGGAGATCTTGTGATCTCCCAGCGCCGTCACTAGCGCGTCACCAACCCGGCAATTGCCGGGTTGGTGAGCGCTGTCTGCAGGGGGCTGTAGCACGGGTCGCAGCCGTGTCAGACGACACGGCTGCGACCCGTGCTACGCTAGTGGAAAAGGGGTATAACACACACGGGCAGATTTATCAAACCTGGTGAAGTGATAAAGTGGAAGGTGATAACGCACCAGCCAATCGCTCCTAACTTCTTTGTTACAGGCTGGGTTTGAAAAATGACAGTTAGGAGCTGACTGGCTGGTGCTTCATCACCTTCCACTTTATCACTTCACCAGGCTTAATAAATCTGCCCCACATTTACATAAAACTCAAAATCTGTTGCTGACATTTTGTGTATTGAGCCTCTATTCATCCTATCATTTCACTAGGAAGTGGAAATATTGGTTATGTTCGGGTTGGCGTAATATCGCTTTAATCCAGCACACGTGAATTACACAAGTTCTGTGACTGGCTAAAGACTGCATGTCACCTGGTTTTAATCAGTCACAGGTTAATTCAAGAATGTATTTCACCTGATTATAATCAGCCACAGGACCTCTGAATCATAGGTGGACCACGATTACAGGGCAAGCCTAGTTATGTCGCTTGTTTCTAGTGAAATGATAGTTCTTTGTCTCCTGTGCGTAGGCGTATGCAGGAGCCGACACAAGTGTTCCTCTCTGAGAGTCAACCCCCCCGGCCCCCCATCTCTGCTGGGTAACAGACTACCTCCTCCACCCCTTGCTGTGGGACATAGACTGCTCACCTGGGCCACCCAGATAAGCAATCTATGTCCTGGTAAGGGGGAGTAGACCATAATGTGCCAACGCGGCATGCCCGTTTCATCTTCTGTGCACACCTATGTTAATGTGTATTGGTGTTGCAGCACACAGTAGTTCTCCACTCCAGTCCTTAAATACCCCCAACAAGTCTTTCTTTAATCACAGGTGACTTAGAGTGGGTACAATCATCCCGATGGTCGGCCCAAATTCCCTTTGTCCTGGGCTATGCATGATGGGCCGTACACCCTACACGATATAATGAATGATACCTCACGTCCTTCATTACACTGTACAGCCCTGCATATGATATCCTCTCATAAGCTGTGCAGCACTGCAGGAGCGCGCAATTTTGCATACACACTAGATCTATTTGTCATTCTAGTGTGTACCCACCCTTAAGGGCCCCATACACTACTGCGACATGTCCGTCTGACATGTCGCAGGCGATTACCCCAGCAGCCTCTCGGGCAGCAGGATTGCCCAAGATGCATCGTATGCTGTCCTTTTGCATACGATATGTCTTGGGCGATCCCAGCCATGGCTGCGGGGTCCGACATCGCGAGTGCAGCATGTTCATTCTGGAGGATCTGATCAGATGCTCACGGGAACACGCATCGGATAGGATCAGAAACGCCTCCAAAATGCCAGATTTCATCCGATATATCGGGCCGAATGCCCGAAATCGGATGAAATTGGCCATTATCGTTCTAGTGTATGGGGCCCTTTAGTTTGCTAGGTGAGTAATTATCTTGCTTCCACAGACAGAAATCCTCAAAACATGACCTGTTGTGGTTACTTGAGGACTGGAGTTACAAACACTGACCTAAAACATTAAAGTTGCTTGTGGAACCGCTTTTAACTGACAACACCCAACTTTTTAATCCATGCAACTGGCAAATCAAGTATTAGATGATCTTTGTCAGATGCTTTTTATTTAAAAAATAATAATAATATATAAACTAGTGTTTATAACACCCAAGGGGTCCTTTCTGTGTGTGTGTGTGTGTGTGTGTGTGTGTTTGTTTGATTGGGTGTGTGCACATTATTATGCACCCATGTTACTGGTTAGTTTTATTAGCGTACAGAAAGATAAAACTTCTAACATGAAAGTCCTGCATGCGACCAGATCACTTGAGCTCAACAAATTTTCTGGAAAGTGGAATTCGGGCCCATCTGCCAGGGTTGCCAAACATTGTAAAACAAAAAATGTGTAATAATTGGTAGCTCTTACCAACATTAACGACTGGTGTGGTACTGTTTGATGACCTTTCTGAAAGACATTGGCCCTCATTCCGAGTTGTTCGCTCGCTAGCCGCTTTTCGCAGCAGTGCACACGCTAAGCCGCCGCCCTCTGGGAGTGAATCTTAGCTTAGCAGAATTGCGAACGAAAGATTCGCAAAATTGCGAATAGAAATTTCTTAGCAGTTTCTGAGTAGCTCGAGACTTACTCTGCCACTGCGGTCACTTCAGTCAGTTTCGTTCCTGGTTTGACGTCACAAACACACCCAGCGTTCGCCCAGGCACTCCCCCGTTTCTCCAGCCACTCCCGCGTTTTTCCCAGAAACGGCAGCGTTTTTTCACACACTCCCATAAAACGGCCCGTTTCCGCCCAGAAACACCCACTTCCTGTCGATCACACTGCGATCACCAGAACGAAGAAAAAACCTCGTAATGCCGTGAGTAAAATACCAAACTTCTTAGCAAATTTACTTGGCGCAGCTGCAGTGCGAACATTGCGCATGCGCAATTAGCGGAAAATCGCACCGATGCGAAGAAAAATAACGAGTGAACAACTCGGAATGAGGGCCATTGTGTGATTAGTGAGATACTGGAACTTCTTAAACTCCATGCAAAAATGCCCGACCTCTTGTATCTCTATAAATATCTACTCCTTTCAGTAACTTCTTAGCTGAAGTGGTAGTTAATGTTTGTTGTCTGGTTACTTTGTAGGTGAATCTTAGAAAGAGAATCCGCTTTCTGTGCTTGCTCATGTCTGCTTCCAATATTACAATGTACTTTAAAATCCTCTATTTTTCTTTCAATAAAGACTGTGACCTCCTCTTGCCCATTCCAGTCTTTCCCTATTTAAAGCTATATTTTATGTGCTCATATGTATGTGGCTGAAATGAAGTCTTCACCTGTGAATGGTTCATAGCTGTGGTTTCCTCTCCTACAGTAGAAACCCTGCTAGGTGCATTGTTGGAAAAACTTTATAATTTTTCATTCTGTTGTAGCTTTGCTGAATGAGCAAAGTTGCTGTGTCTGAAAATTTGGGCGATCCTGTTCTAGACAGTCAGTTGGATATTGTACTGTTCTGACCATTTTGGAGTGATAGGCTGTGATATTTGCTGGACAATTTCATTTTTGGGTGGGTTGGTGGGCAGTTTGAGACAGCTATACAGTGCTGGGTTGGATTTAACATTTGCAAACAACTTTGTGGTTGGTTTGTTTTAAAAAAAACAAAACTCATTTCTTTATTCATCAGAGTGCGCACACATTATATAACAACAATATTAAAATCAAATGTATAGTCAATACATAAACACATTGGATTTGCAACAATCCAAAGAGGAACCACAAACAGGATACCAAAATGTATTCGATAAATCAATACATACCTGTACCGTAGTATGCAGTTTCCCCACCGAGGCATGGTCAGCAGTATTCCACCAACCCCAAATCCATATACAAGAAAAAGGGCTTAATTTAGTTTGTTGGTGATAAAGAAATCTGAGGGTCCTCCAACAAAATAAGTGTCTCATACCAAGACCTACAACAGAAGCAATTCTATATTAGATGCTTATGTTCCAGGTAGGGAGGCCAATCTCGGGATCGTCGGGATCCCGGGATTTGGGCCCAAAAATGCCGGGATTTGAATCCCGGGATTGGAGCATCCAATCCCGGGATTCACGGGATTACACTGCGCATGTGCGGGAGGGAGTGTGTGTAAGTAATACTACTTACAACTAGGCGGGCGGCAGCCATAGACGAACGCTGAACGCGGCGGCACTTCAAATGTGGCGCCGGCCGCCAGCCAATCAGGAGCGACTGCTGCGGCCGCTTCCCTGATTGGCTGCTGGTCCGCCAGCTCTGGTTGGCTGGCGGCCGGCGCTTCATTTGAAATGCCGCCGCGTTCAGTGTGTCCATGGCTGGCGCCCACCTAATAGTAAGTGGTACTTACACCCACCCTCCCTCCCGCGCCGCTACCTACCCTCCCCGCTACCTACTGTACATCCTCCCGCCCAGCTACCTACACCCTCCCGCCAAGCTACCTACACCCTCCCGCCCAGCTACCTACACCCTCCCGCCCAGCTACCTACACCCTCCCGCCCAGCTACCTACACCCTCCCGCCCAGCTACCTACACCCTCCCGCCCAGCTACCTACACCCTCCCGCCCAGCTACCTACACCCTCCGCACCGCTACCTACACCCTCCGCACCGCTACCTACACCCTCCCGACCAGCTACCTACACCCTCCCGACCAGCTACCTACACCCTCCCGCCCCGCTACCTACACCCTCCCGCCCCGCTACCTACACCCTCCCGCCCCGCTACCTACACCCTCCCGCCCCGCTACCTACACCCTCCCGCCCCGCTACCTACACCCTCCCGCCCCGCTACCTACACCCTCCCGCCCAGCTACCTACACCCTCCTGCACTGCTACCTACCTACACCCTCCCGCACCGCTACCTACCATCCAGCGCTGCTCCCTACAGCCTTCTTCACTGATCCCTACTGCAATCTCAGGATCCCGGGATTGATCGTTTTTCAATCCCAAATCCCGGGATTTAAAAATCGGCTCGGGATTGGCCTCCCTAGTTCCAGGGTGAGGGACCCTATGAAACCTTCCCACAGTATAGTAGTTTCCAGCCAATACCTTTGAAAGGCATAAAATAACTTGTTTTTAAATAGGGAGATTGATGGTGGTTGTGTATATGCCACATTTGAAATGTGCATTGCGAGCTACCGCTGAAATGACCAGTAACCACTTTTTGCCTTCTCCCTCGGATTGGGGCAGTCGAAGGACCAGTATTGCCCACTCCAAACACGATTGCCCACTCCAAACTCATCTATCCACATGATGCTTTCACCTGCGCCCAAGGTGATTAGTAAATATTGAGTGCATGTATGGAAAGGGTTTTTCTTTTATGTATTACATTTTCAAGTAGAAGACCTTCTACAAGTAAGGTTTGTCAAGTTGATACACCAGCATACTGCTTTTTACATGGTATTAGTTAAAGTACTTTTATTTATTGTCAGTTACTTATATAGTGCAGACATATTCCGATCACATGTACATGCACACACATTAACGTTACGGTTCATTTTGTTTATGGAGCCAATTAACCTACCAGTATATTTTTGGATTGTGGGAGGAAACCGGAGTACCCGGAGGAAACCCACGCAAGTACGGGGAGAATATACAAACTCCACACAGTTAGGGCCATGGTGGGAATTGAACCCATGACCTCAGTGCTGTGAGGCAGTAATGCTAACCATTACACCACCTGTGCTGTTACTTCCAGAAAATGTCTGCCTTGATTAATCATTCTGTATAATTTCTCTGACGTCCTAGTGGATGCTGGGGACTCCGTAAGGACCATGGGGAATAGACTGGCTCCGCAGGAGACTGGGCTCTCTAAAGAAAGATTTAGTACTATCTGGTGTGCACTGGCTCCTCCCTCTATGCCCCTCCTCCAGACCTCAGTTAGAATCTGTGCCCGGACAGAGCTGGGTGCTTTTAGTGAGCTCTCCTGAGCTTGCTAATAAGAAAGTATTTTAGTTAGGTTTTTTTATTTTCAGAGAGCTTCTGCTGGCAACAGACTCTCTGCTACGTGGGACTGAAGGGAGAGAAGCAAACCTACTAACTGCGGCTAGGTTGCGCTTCTTGGGCTACTGGACACCATTAGCTCCAGAGGGATCGAACACAGGACCTGACCTTGTCGTCCGTTCCCGGAGCCGCGCCGCCGTCCCCCTCGCAGAGCCAGAAGACAGAAGCCGGCAGAAACGGAGAAGACATCGAAATCGGCGGCAGAAGACTCCTGTCTTCACATGAGGTAGCGCACAGCACTGCAGCTGTGCGCCATTGCGCCCACACTAACCCACACACTCCGGTCACTGTAGGGTGCAGGGCGCAGGGGGGGGCGCCCTGGGCAGCAATTAATATCTCCTGGCGAAAGCTGCATATAGACAGTGGGACACTGTTATATGTATAAGCCCCCGCTATTTATTTTACAAAAAATCGCGGGACAGAAGCCTGCCGCTGAGGGGGCGGGGCCTTCTTCCTCAGCACTCACCAGCGCTATTTTCCTTCCACAGCTCCGCTGAGAGGAAGCTCCCCAGGCTCTCCCCTGCAGAATCACGGTAGAAGGGTAAAAAAGAGAGGGGGGGGCACATAAATTTAGGCGCATTAATCATAATACAGCAGCTACTGGGTAAACACTAAGTTACTGTGTAATCCCTGGGTTATATAGCGCTGGGGTGTGTGCTGGCATACTCTCTCTCTGTCTCTCCAAAAGGCCTTGTGGGGGTCCTGTCCTCATTTAGAGCTTCCCCTGTGTGTGTGGTGTGTCGGTACGCGTGTGTCGACATGTTTGACGAAGAGGGCTATGTGGAGGCAGAGCAAGTGCAGTTGACTGACGTGTCGCCGCCGACGGTGCCGACACCTGATTGGATGGATATGTGGAAGGTGTTAAATGATAATGTAAACTCCTTACATAAAAGGTTGGATAAAGCTGATACCTCGGGCCAGTCAGGGTCTCAACCCATGCCTGATCCTACAGCGCAGAGGCCCTCGGGGTCTCAAAAGCGCCCACTATCTAAAATGGTTGACACAGATGTCGACACGGATTCTGACTCCAGTGTCGACGACGATGATGCAAAATTGCAACCGAAAATGACAAAAGCTATACGTTACATGATTATAGCGATGAAGGATGTTTTACACATATCAGAGGTAAACCCTGTCCCTGACAAGAGGGTTTATATGTATGGGGAGAAAAAGCAAGAGGTGACTTTTCCCCCTTCACATGAGTTAAATGAGTTATGTGAAAGAGCGTGGGATTCCCCAGATAAGAAAGTCTTGATTTCCAAAAGGTTAGTTATGGCGTACCCTTTCCCGCCAGAGGACAGGGTGCGCTGGGAATCCTCCCCTAGGGTAGATAAAGCTCTCACACGCTTATCTAAGAAGGTGGCCCTGCCGTCGCAGGATACGGCCACCCTAAAGTATCCTGCAGATAGAAAGCAGGAAAGTATCCTGAAATCTGTTTATACACATTCAGGGACTCTACTGAGGCCGGCAATTGCATCGGCGTGGATGTGTAGTGCTGTAGCAGCGTGGACAGATAATCTGTCTGAGGAAATGGATACCTTGGACAGGGATACCATTATGCTGACCCTGGGGCATATAAAAGACACTGTCCTATATATGAGGGATGCCCAGAGGGACATTTGCTTACTGGGCTCTAGAATTAATGCAATGTCAATTTCTGCCAGGAGGGTCCTGTGGACTCGGCAGTGGACAGGTGATGTCGACTCCAAAAAACACATGGAGGTGTTACCTTACAAGGGTGAGGAATTGTTTGGGGACGGTCTCTCGGACCTGGTTTCCACAGCTACTGCTGGGAAGTCAAACTTTTTGCCATATATTCCCTCACAACCTAAGAAAGCACCGTATTACCAAATGCAGTCCTTTCGCGCACAAAGAAGCAAGAAGGTCAGAGGTGCTTCCTTTCTTGCTAGAGGCAGGGGTAGAGGAAAAAAAGCTGCACCTTACAGCTAGTTCCCAGGAACAGAAGTCCTCCCCGGCTTCCACTAAATCCACCGCATGACGCTGGGGCTCCACGGGTGGAGCCAGGAGCGGTGGGGGCGCGTCTCCAACTTTTCAGCCACCAGTGGGTTCGCTCACAGGTGGATCCCCGGGCCATACAGATTGTGTCTCAGGGATACAAGCTGGAATTCGAGGTGATGCCCCCTCAACGTTACCTAAAATCAGCCCTGCCAGCTTCCCCCATCAAAGGGAAGTAGTGGTAGCGGCAATTCACAAGCTATTTCTCCAGCAGGTGGTGGTAAAGGTTCCCCTTCTTCAACAGGGAAGGGGATACTATTCCACAATGTTTGTGGTACCGAAACCGGACGGTTCGGTCAGACCTATATTAAATTTAAAGTCCCTGAACATTTATCTGAAAAGATTCAAGTTCAAAATGGAATCGCTCAGAGCGGTCATTGCAAGCCTGGAAGAGGGGGATTTTATGGTGTCTCTGGACATCAAGGATGCTTACTTGCATGCCCCCATTTATCCGCCTCATCAGGAGTACCTCAGATTTGTGGTACAGGACTGTCATTACCAATTCCAGACGTTGCCGTTTGGGCTCTCCATGGCACCGAGAATATTTACCAAGGTAATGGCAGAAATGATGGTGATCCTGAGTCACGGTTATCTCATACTTGGACGATCTCCTCATAAAGGCAAGGTCCAGGGAGCAGTTGCAGATCAGCGTAGCGTACTCTCAGGAAGTGTTGTAGCAGCATGGCTGGATTCTGAATATCCCAAAGTCGCAGCTGATTCCTACGACGCGTCTGCCCTTCCTGGGCATGATTCTGGACACAGACCAGAAGAAGGTGTTTCTCCCGGCGGAGAAGGCTTGTGACTCTAGTCAGAGACCTCTTAAAACCGAAACAGGTGTCGGTGCATCACTGCACGCGAGTCCTGGGAAAGATGGTGGCATCGTACGAAGCCATTCCCTTCGGCAGGTTCCATGCGAGGATCTTTCAATGGGATCTGTTGGACAAATGGTCCGGATCGCATCTTCAGATGCATCGGCTGATCGCCCTGTCCCCCGGGGCCAGGGTGTCTCTTCTGTGGTGGCTACAGAGTGCTCACCTTCTCGAGGGCCGCAGGTTCGGCATACAGGACTGGGTCCTGGTGACCACGGATGCGAGCCTCCGAGGGTGGGGAGCAGTCACTCAGGGAAGAAACTTCCAAGGGTTGTGGTCAAGTCAGGAGGCTTGTCTGCACATAAATATCCTGGAACTAAGGGCCATATTTAACGCCCTGAGTCAAGCGGAGCCCCTGCTTCGCAACCAACCGGTGCTGATTCAGTCAGACAACATCACCGCGGTGGCTCAGGTAAACAGCCAGGGCGGCACAAGAAGCAGAGTCACGATGGCGGAAGCCACCAGGATTCTTCGGTGGGCGGAGAATCACGTACAAGCACTGTCAGCAGTGTTCATTCCGGGGGTGGACAACTGGGAAGCAGACTTCCTCAGGAGGCACGACCTTCACCCGGGAGAGTGGGGACTTCATCACGAAGTCTTCATTCAGATTACAAATCGATGGGAACTGCCACAGGTAGACATGATGGCGTCCCGTCTCAACAAAAAGCTACAACGGTATTGCGCCAGGTCAAGAGACCCTCAGGCGATAGCTGTGGACGCCCTGGTAACACCGTGGGTGTTCCAGTCGGTATATGTGTTTCCTACTCTTCCTCTCAAACCCAAGGTGCTGAGAATCGTAAGAAGAAGAGGAGTGAGAACAATACTCATTGTTCCGGATTGGCCAAGAAGGCCTTGGTACCCGGAACTGCAAGAAATGCTCACAGAGGACCCATGGCCTCTGCCTCTCAGACAGGACCTGTTGTAACAGGGGCCCTGCCTGTTCCAAGACTTACCGCGGCTGCGTTTGACGGCATGGCGGTTGAACGCCGGATCCTAGCGGAAAAAGGCATTTCGGAGGAAGTTATTCCTACGCTGATAAAGGCTAGGAAGGACGTGACCGCAAAGCATTATCACCGCATATGGCGAAAATATGTTGCTTGGTGTGAGGCCAGGAAGGCCCCTACAGAGGAATTCCAACTGGGCATATTTCTGCACTTTCTACAGTCTGGAGTGACTATGGGCTTGAAGTTGGGATCCATAAAAGTCCAGATTTCGGCCCTATTCATTTTCTTTCAAAAGGAACTGGCGTCTCTTCCTGAAGTTCAGACGTTTGTTAAGGGAGTGCTGCATATTCAGCCCCCTTTTGTGCCACCAGTGGCACCTTGGGATCTCAACGTGGTGTTGGGTTTCCTAAAATCCCACTGGTTTGAACCACTTAAGACCGTGGAGCTAAAGTATCTCACGTGGAAGGTGGTCATGCTATTGGCCTTAGCTTCGGCTAGGCGTGTGTCAGAATTGGCGGCTTTGTCATGTAAAAGCCCCTATCTGGTTTTTCATATGGACAGTGCAGAATTGCGGACTCGTCCCCAATTTCTGCCAAAGGTGGTGTCATCTTTTCATTTGAACCAACCTATTGTAGTGCCTGCGGCTACTCGTGACTTGGAGGATTCCAAGTTACTAGATGTAGTCAGGGCTTTGAAGATTTATGTAGCCAGAACGTCTGGAGTCAGGAAAACTGACTCGCTGTTTATCCTGTATGCCCCCAACAAGTTGGGTGCTCCTGCTTCAAAGCAAACCGTTGCCCGCTGGATCTGTAACACGATTCAGCAGGCTCATTCTGCGGCTGGGTTGCCGCATCCAAAATCAGTGAAAGCCCATTCCACAAGGAAGGTGGGCTCTTCTTGGGCGGCTGCCCGAGGGGTCTCGGCTTTACAGCTTTGCCGAGCTGCTACTTGGTCGGGTTCAAACACATTTGCAAAATTCTACAAGTTTGATACCCTGGCTGAGGAGAACCTTGAGTTTGCCCATTCGGTGCTGCAGAGTCATCCGCACTCTCCCGCCCGTTTGGGAGCTTTGGTATAATCCCCATGGTCCTTACGGAGTCCCCAGCATCCACTAGGACGTTAGAGAAAATAAGATTTTACTCACCTGTAAATCTATTTCTCGTAGTCCGTAGTGGATGCTGGGCGCCCGTCCCTAGTGCGGACTTTCTGCAATACGTGTATGTAGTTATTGCTTAATAATGGGTTATGTTATGTTGGCATCCATTGTTGATGCCCTGTTGTTGTTCATACTGTTGACTGGATAAGTGTATCACAAGTTATACGGTGTGATTGGTGTGGCTGGTATGAGTCTTACCCGGGATTCCAAAATCCTTTCCTTATAATGTCTGCTCTTCCGGGCACAGTTTCCTTAACTGAGGTCTGGAGGAGGGTCATAGAGGGAGGAGGCAGTGCACACCAGATAGTACTAAATCTTTCTTTAGAGTGCCCAGTCTCCTGCGGAGCCCGTCTATTCCCCATGGTCCTTACGGAGTCCCCAGCATCCACTACGGACTGCGAGAAATAGATTTACCGGTGAGTAAAATTTTATTTTTCTCCATGATTTTTCCCTTGCCACTTTGTAAAATAAAGTGTTAAAATAAGTGTTGCCATGCTGTTTACTGTAAATGTTATTAAAGTGATCTGACTTGTGAATGGAGCCAAGCTAGCAAGAAAATATTTATCTTGTTTGTCATTAATGGAAAATCACCTCTGGAAAGTGAACAGAAATATTTTTCTTCCATATGAAAATGGAAGATTTCCACAGTGGAATGTCTTCCTTGCAAAATGTGGTCAGTTGTACCATGTCTAAAGTGCCCCTTGTATGGGTAGACATGTGACTGATGTTAGAATAAACACATCTTCCTAAGCGCTTGTGTATCCTTGTTTTATGGGTCTGGTTAAGGTTTGTAGTTATAGTAAATAGTGTTATATTTCATTTTCTGTGGATAGGAATGGATTATAATCTGGAAACTGATTCTGTAGTAAAGTATTCCTGAAAGGATGCTAAAATTTGTAGTGAATATAGGTATATATGACTATGCTATTTTAATGTGCTGTTGTGTTTTTTTTTTTTATTATTATATTGGGGTATTTATCGAAGCACAGAGAGAAATAAAGCATTAACCAATCAGCTCCTGTCATTTTTCAAACACAGCATGTAAAATGAGATTTAGGAGCTGATTGGTTATTACTTTATATCTCTCCACTTTCTCTCTCCATGCTTTTGATAAATACCCTCTAAATAACCAGGAGATTGCTGGGCCCAGCTATCCACTGTTTTTGCCATATCACTGTTTAATAAACTTGGGAGGTTTACCTTGTTGCACCCAAGTAAAACTAGTACAGAGCATTTTGTTCCTGACATATGGTAATTGCAAGGAGTTGCTGTGGGTATGGGTCGTTGGGTCGACCCGACTTAGGTCGACACTCGATAGGTCGACATGGGCGTTAGGTCAAAAGGTCAGCATGAGGTTTTTGACTTTTTTTTTGTGTGTCTTTTTCTCCGTAAAGTGACGGGGAACCCAAATTATTGCACTGTGTCCCTTCGCTCGCCATGCTTTGGGTAAGGTGCCTTGCTTTGCTCAGCACAGATTACCGTTTCAATTGTAGTCCACGTGGATCATTAAGTATGAAAAATCCAAAAAATGAAGAAAAAAATATATGAAAAACTCATATCGACAGTTTGACCTGTCGACCTAACGGCCATGTTGACCTTCAGTGGTCGACCTAAGTTGTGTCGACCTAACGACCGTAACCCGTTGCTGAAAGACATGCAGAACACAATGGAATTTCAGAGCAGTTTTTTTCACTTTTCATTACAGCTCCAATCTTTGAGGGGGATGTGGCTCATTGGGTGGACCGTGTCTAAGTCTACAGTCACTAGGTCGACCACTTTTGGTCGACATGCCCTAGGTCGACACCTCAAAAAATGTCAACATTGAAAAGGTCAAAACAGGAAAAGGGCGACAAGCAGGTTTTTGTTTTTTTTTACTGTTTTTGGTGTTTACTCTGTAAAATCAGAAGGAACCCCAATCTATCACAGACCGCTCAGCACACATCTCTCCCCCCACTCAGCGTGATGTGTGCTGAGCGGAGGGGGGGAGGCACTCACTTCACACAACGATGAAGTGACCGACATGACTAGATTGTGCCAGGCACAATCTAGAACCAGCGATAGGGCATACACATGGGGAGATGCGTGCTTAATTTCTAAAGCCCAGTACCCACGGGCCGATGCAGGAGAGATGTGTGCTGAGCGAACCGCTCAGCACACATCTCTCCTGCCGCTCAGCACAGCGTGATCTGTGCTGAGCGCGCGGGGGCCGCTCCTGTCACCCAGCGGGTGAAGTGAGCGACCCGCTAGATTGGCCTGCATGCAGGCCAATCTAGCAGCAGCGATAGCGATGTGCGGGGCCGCGCATCGCTATCGCTGAGGGGGCTACACACGGAGCGATCATGCTGATATTCTAAGCAATCTAGTCAGATTGCTTAGAATATTGCTCCGTGAGTACCCCCCTTAAGAATTCTAGTCAGATTGCTTAGAAATTAAGTACGGGTCTCTCCCTGTGTACCCCCCTTAAGGTTACTATTCCCTATCGTAGTCCACGTGGATCGTGAAGTATGGAAAAGTTCAAAAAATAAAAAAGGTGAAAAACTCATGTCGACCTAATGCATGTCGACAATAGCAGGCGACCTATTGACTGTCAACCTAAGTGTTGTCAACCTAACCACATACACTTAATTCTGAAAACTGCAAATAAACAGAGCATCATTCTAAAACATACTGGTAGGTTACTTGGATTCGGACAAAAGTTATACTAGTCTGTATATGTACACTTGTACAGTCACATATTATTTGTGGGAGTTTAGCCTTAAGGGCCCCATACACTAACGTGGCATGTCCGACCGTCATGTTGCAGGCGATCACCCCGGCAGCCTCCCGGGCGGCAGGATTGCATACGATACATCATATGCAGTCCTTTTGCATACGATGTATCGTATGCCGATCCCAGCCATGCCTGCGGGGTCGGACATGATCGTTAGAGCAGCACATTCAATCTAGGGGATCCAATCCGATGCTCACGAGAATGTGGATCGGATCAGAAACCCCTCCAAAATGCCCGATTTCACCCGATATATCGGCCCGAAATTGGATGAAGTTGGAAATTATCGTTCTAGTGTATGGGGCCCTTTAGTCTAAAGCTGTTTAATTGTTTTGCACTACCAGCCCCAAGGTTGCACCCATTACGGATTATAGTTTGCAACTCATTCGTGTAAATTAGGGGATTGAGGATGGTCGTGAGTGCCGGGTGCCCGTCGCTTGGCATGAGAAGTGCTTTAACGTGGCCACTTATCTCGTGCAATTAAATTGGCTCCCGGCCTCTTAAAATGGTGACTAAATTCTCTCAAACAATTACATTGCACCCATAATCTGTGTACATCACTGAGTAAATTAGTGGTGCTATATAATGAATGATAATAAAATAATAATTCTTAAGACACTTCAAGAAAACTAAAGCTGGGTACACATTAGACCAGCAAATGATGCAATGTTGTCAACTATTTCCCTTGAACTCCTGGACAAAGGCTATAGGGGGTTATTCAGAGTTGTTAGCAATTTTACAAAGTCATGTTAAGGGGGTTACACACTGAGAGATCAGTGCTAATAAGCAATCTGACTAGATTGCTTAGAAGTTAAGCACAGATCTCTCCGTGTGTATGCCCCTCAGCGATAGCGATGTGCGGCCCCACGCGTCGCTATCGCCGGTGCTAGATTGGTCTGCATGCAGACCAATCTAGCAGGTCACTCATTTCACCGCTGGGTGAAATGAGCGCACACACACCCCGTGCGCCCCCCTTGCTTAGCACACATCGAGCTGTGCTGAGCGGGGAGAGATGTGTGCTGAGCGGTCACTGATAGATCGCTCAGCACACATCTCTCCCCGTGTGTACGGGGCTTTACACTGCAGGTGGGGCAGATATAACATGTGCAGAGAGAGTTAGATTTGGGTGTGGTGTGTTCAAACTGATATCTAAATTGCAGTGTACAAATTAAGCAGCCATTATTTACCCTGCACAGAAACAAAATAACCCACCCAAATCTAACGCTCTCTAAACATGTTACATCTGTCCCATCTATGGTGCAACATGGTTTTGTCCAATTGCTAACTTTTTGGTTTGCTAACAACTTTGAATAACCCCCATAGTGTGTACACACTGTGCAGTTTTGCAAAAGATGTCGGTGGCAAACATCCAGGAGTATGCTGTTTTTGGTGACAGTACCAGATTTTCCTGCATGCAGGTACGACCAGAATATGTCACTGAAGGACTGCAGGAGCGCGCAAGTAATGCATGCACAATGGACGATTTGAACGATTTGACATTCCAATCCGTCCGAATCTGCTACATTTTTTTAAAAATGGTCTAGTGTGTACCCAGCTTTACACTGTTCTTTTCTGGCTTCATTACATAAGCTGAAGACGAGCTGCAGTTTTTCCCAAGCTCCCACAATGCCTTGCCAAGTCCTGGAAAGTATTCTGCTGCTTGCCACTGGCAAAATCTGTCTCAACCTGTAACATGTACAATGGTGATTTTTATACTTATTTAACAAACACTGCTGGTTAGTATTTAATTTGTAGTCCTTCGTTTACATTTTGGGACGGTATGAACTATCCTGAATATGTATCCAGCCACCAGCTCTGTGCTGTTCATCTTCCTCTGTGCGCTGGATTTCAGGGGTCCTTCTGTATTTAACTGGACTTAAAGTGCATCTGGTGTAAAAGATTGCAGGATAAGAGCATTAAGGAGCAAGTCTCTGTAATTATTGTTCGACTGCAGTACCTCCGAATATTTATATTCTGTATCAACAATACCATTACCAGCCTTCCTTTCTTTTTCTTTCTACAGTGTTGTGTAACTTCACATTTATAATCTGTATTTCCATCTGGGTGTGTCACTCAGATGTTTAGTTGTTGCTACTGTGTTAGCAGATTGCTTAATTTTTGGTAGTCTGAAAGTATTGTCTCATATACAATCCAACCTTTGCGACAGAAGTAGATATAGATTTAGAATTGTATTTTTTTTTTTTTTCAATTTTTTTTTTATTGAAAGCGAACTGCTGTCTTTTTGTTTTGTCAAAGGTTGACTGTTTTATATACTTGGCTATTACACACTTAAAAACTATGTTACATCTGTGAAAGGCATGTCCTATTTTGCACCTACCAAACCTTCTACCATCTTTGTGTCATGAGTAACAGAGTAGTGACAGGGTAGTGAAATATTTATGCAGGGAGAGGATTGTTACATCCTCTCAAATGGCATGTTTACTGTTAGCACAAAGCATTCAAAAGGGCCTTTAGTCTGTTGGTTAGATTGCAGTCATAGGTACAGACCAAATACACTGCCAGTTATCTGCCACTGACGTGTGTTTTGTCTGCATAATCTTATACTTTGTCCCAGATCTTTGATTTAAAAAAACAACAACAACAAAAAACATGATTTTAAGGGTGTCAGTCACAAAATATTATCTTATGATTTGTTTAGCCGGAAAACACAATACATCGCTCAATCTATTTTAATTGTGTACTTCTACATTTGAAACAGGCAACATTTGTGTGACCTTCCTATGTTTTGTTTGAAAAGACCAGTTATTAAACATGCAAGTTGATGCAGGTTTGGTGCCGCTGGCAAATGAATAGGTGAATGAAGCACAATTTAAGTTCCATTGTGGACTGTTGAGTCATAAATGATGCAATGTCCTGGTTTGATCATTTGCTTTAATTCGAACACCACCTACAGTATAGTGGAGCAGAGATCGTATTCAGATCAAGAAAATGCTAGAGCACATGGCTTATTTGATTGTATGTGATGGAATATTGTATGTAAATAATTATTGAAATATTTTGAAAGTAAGTCATTTCCTGTACAGTCACTTGTTACACAGAATGGCAATAGCTGGCACAATGAAGAAGTGAATGAGTTTTGCTAGTCCATTTAATGATAAGAGAGGAGGAAAGCCAGTGAGATCTGGTTCTGAAATACAGGCAGCCGCACTTATATTTTGGTCGCATCATAAACTGGGCCACCAGTTATTCTAGGGCATGATCTCCAGCTTCCGGTCTCTCGCCGCCCGGTCTCTCCCTCTTTCACCCTCCCTCCCTCCCATCCTCCTGTCTCTAGTCTGTCTCCCCCACCCCCATCTTTACCTCACATCTGTCTCCCCGACTTCCTGTTTCTAGTCTATTCCCCGTCCCCCATTTTCCTGTCTCCACATCTGCACCCCCTGTCCCCCTCAGCCCTCCATCTCATTGTCTTTTATCTCTGTCCCCCTCACGACCAGTTTCCATCCCTCTTGTCTCTGTCCCCCTTCTGTCCTTTAAGTCAGTCTTTCAGATTTCTCTTTCCTCCTAGAGGATGCTGGGGACTCCGTAAGGACCATGGGGTATAGACGGGCTCCGCAGGAGACATGGGCACTATAAAGAACTTTAGAATGGGTGTGCACTGGCTCCTCCCTCTATGCCCCTCCTCCAGACCTCAGTTACATCCTGTGCCCAGAGGAGACTGGGTGCATTACAGGGAGCTCTCCTGAATTTCTATGAAAAAAAAAAAGAATTTTGTTAGGTTTTTTTATTTTCAGGGAGCACTGCTGGCAACAGGCTCCCTGCATCGTGGGACTGAGGAGAGAGAAGCAGACCTACTTAAGTGATAGGCTGTGCTTCTTAGGCTACTGGACACCATTAGCTCCAGAGGGAGTCGGAACGCAGGTCTCCCCTCGCTGTTCGTCCCAGAGCTGCGCAGCCGTCCTCCTCGCAGAGCCGGAAGATAGAAGCCGGGTGAGTATAAGAAGAAAAGAAGACTTCAAGGCGGCTGAAGACTTCAGCATTGCTCCCACACAACACACACTAGCAGGCACGGATGGGTGCAGGGCGCAGGCGGGGCGCCCTGGGCAGCAATATAAACCTCTAAGGCTGGTATAGGAGTATTATAGGCTGCGGAGGCAGTAGTTATATAAATCCCCCGCCAGTATTATAAAATTGAGTGGGACCGAAGCCCGCTACTGGAGTTGGCGGAGCTTGGTCCCACAGCACTAACCAGCACCATTTTCTCCACAGAGCACTGCAGAGACTCTAGCTCCCCGGACTCTCCCCTGCTGAACACGGAGACACAGGGCTAAAAAGAGGGGGGGGGGGGGGGGCCCTTGTGAGGCGCAGTGAATGTATTATACATAATTATATAAAAAAGCGCTATATATTCTGGGAATTTGTTTTCCAGTGTCAGTTGGTGCTGGGTGTGTGCTGGCATACTCTCTCTCTGTCTCTCCTAAGGGCCTTATTGGGGGACTATCTCCAGATAAATATCCCTGTGTGTGTGTGGGTGTCGATACGAGTGTGTCGGCATGTCTGAAGCGGAAGGCTCATCTAAGGAGGAGGTGGAGCAGATGATTGTGTTGTCTCCGTCGGCAATGCCGACACCTGATTGGTTGGACATGTGGAATGTTTTAAATGCCAATGTGACTTTATTGCATAAGAGGTTGGACAAAGCAGAGTCCAGAGAAAAAACAGGGAGTCAATCCATGGCTTTAAATGTGTCACAGGGCCCTTCAGGGTCTCAAAAATGTCCCCTGTCTCAAATAGCAGACACAGATACCGACACTGATTCTGACTCCAGTGTCGACTACGATGATGCGAGGTTACACCCAAGGGTGGCCAAAAGTATTAATTATATGATTATGGCAATAAAAGATGTTTTGCATATCACAGATGACCCCTCTGTCCCTGACACGAGGGTGCACATGTATAAGGAAAAGAAACCTGAGGTAACCTTTCCCCCATCTCATGAGCTGAACGAGTTATTTGAAAAAGCTTGGGAGACTCCAGACAAAAACCTGCAGATTCCCAAGAGGATTCTTATGGCGTATCCTTTCCCTGCACAGGACAGGGTACGGTGGGAATCCTCGCCCAGGGTGGTCAAGGCTTTAACGCGCTTGTCCAAGAAGGTGGCGCTACCGTCTTCCGACACAGCAGCCCTCACGGATCCTGCTGATCGCAGACAGGAGACTACCTTAAAATCTATTTCTCATATGTCCTAGAGGATGCTGGGGATTCCAAAAGGACCATGGGGTATAGACGGATCCGCAGGAGCTTGGGCACACTATAAAGACTTAAACTGGGTGTGAACTGGCTCCTCCCTCTATGCCCCTCCTCCAGACCTCAGTTAGACTTTGTGCCCAGGAGTGATGGGTCACACACTAGGGGAGCTCTACTGAGTTTCTCTGAAAGACTTTGTTAGGTTTTTTATTTTCAGGTAGACCTGCTGGCTACAGGCTCCCTGCAGCGTGGGAGTGAGGGGAGAGAAGCAGGACCTACTTCTTCTTAGTTCAAAGGCTCTGCTTCTCGGCTACTGGACACCATTAGCTCCAGAGGGTTCGATCACTTGGTGCGCCTAGCTGCTTGTACCTGGAGCCGCGCCGTCAATCCCCTCACGGAAGCCGGAAGAAAGAAGCTGGGTGAGTATTAGAAGAAAAGAAGACTTCAGTGACGGAGGTAACAGCAGCGGCAACGCTGCGCTCCATGCTCCCACACACCAATGTCTCTGGCAGGGCGCTGGGGGGGAGCGCCCTGGGGGCATGTTGCTGAGGGTCTAGGAGCAGGCGGGGGGACATATTTAGGTGCCCGGGCACCGGGTATGTTCACCCCGCCAGTGTGCCGCAGGGGGGAGCAACGGCGGTAGTGCTGCGCTCCCTGCTCCCACACACACCATCGGCCTGCAGGGCGCTGGGGGGGGGGGGGTGCGCCCTGGGCAGTATGTGTGTATGTATATGTATGTGTATATATATATATGTATATATATATGTATATATATATATATATATATATATATATCTCTATCTATCTCTTCACTAGCGGGGGAACATCCTTCGGTGCCCGCCAGTACGCCGCGAACGGGAGGGAGAAGCAGCGGTAGCGCTGCACTCCCCGCTCCCGCACGCAATCGGCCTGCAGGGCGCTGGGGGGGAGCACCCTGAGCAGTGTGTGTGTATATATATATATATATATATATATATATATATATATATAGTAATGTATGTGTATATATATATATATATATATATATATATATATATGTATGCATGCATGTATGTATATGTGTGTATATATGTAAAATAAGTGTATAATAAGTAATATATATATATATATATATATATATATATACACACACACACACACACACACACACACACACACACACACACACACACACACACACACACGTGGGAGCAGCAGCGGTAGCGCTGCGCTCCCTGCTCCCGTACACCAGAAGGGCGCTGGGGGGGAGCGCCCTGGTCAGCATTTATTGAATGATCCCGGGCGGGGGAACATACCCGGACACCGGGTGTCTTCACCCCGCCAGGGCACCGCAGTGTGCACGCTGCGCTCCACGGCTCCCACACACCAACGGTTTCTGTGGGTGCGGGGGGGAGCGCCCTGGGCTGTGTTTATACCTATAGGGGTATATACAGGGGGTTACTCCCTGTATATAAGCCCCAGCTCAAGTTAGGGTTATATATTTAGTTATATATTGACGGGAAGGGGCGGAGCTTAAGCCCTCACTGAGGAGTCAGCGCCATTTTCCCCAGATACCCGCCAGGACTTGCTGGATAGTAAGATGGAGGGGGGGCACGGGGTTTTTAATGCTATATGGGTGCCATATAGCATTATGGTTTGATAATGGACGCATAATCACTCTTGTATTTCATAACTTCACTGTTTCCCTGTTTGTACCCACTATTGGTTAGTCGACATATGTCATATGTCACATAGGTCACAGCAGCTGATATACCAGACTTGTATGTCCTCTGAAAATCTGAGTTGTTGTGTTGAGGAATCTATACCTGCGATCTTCTGTCCATACACATTATGGAAGAAGTAAGGTCAGATACTATATCAGCCTTTTTTCTATACGATGTTGATTAGATTATTCTACATCGCCGGTCTTGAGAAAGGTTCATTTATGAACCGAAACGTCGACACTAAGGCTATGTGATGACCAATAAAACTCTATATTTTACTTTTGGATGGATTTATCTTTCTGCGTGAGTGCACTCTCCACAGTGTGGAAACCCTACTATTTCAAGTGGATCGTTATGGTCTATTAGGAGCACCCGCTACGTTGAATCGGATGAGATGTGAGTGCAGTACCTACCAGTATATATATATATATATATATATATATATATATATATATATATATATATATATATATATATATATATATATATAATATAATATATAGTGTGTGGAGTGTTATCAAAATTGTATTTGTATCCTTCCCTCAGACCCCTCGGGGTTTCCAAGATTATTATTATTTTTTGCCCGCTTACTATTCCTTGCTGTCGACATTTACTAAGTTTCTGTCGACCATAGCGTTCCTGGTAGATCCACATCTGGGGCATGTCAGTACATGGTCATACACATTCACAACACATTACTGTCACTAGGGACCTGACAGGTCTGGACAATCCACTTGCGTATAGGTTATATCTATATGTGTTTATATGTAGATATATATTTATATATGCATGGTTAGGATATATGTGTTTTATTGTGTATTACATGATGTATATCCATGAAGGCTGAAATAATGGTATTCTTCTCATGTGCTGGTCGCTCTGTTGATTAAGCTCTAGATTGGCCGTGACGAGTTGGTTTTCGATCCTCTCAAGGAGTCCGAATATTATTCTCTTCACAACGCGGAGAGAAAATTATAACAGTCAACTCCTGGTCGACGCAGAGCCTGGTCGCAAAGGATCGTACACAGGCAGCTAAGTAAAATTGTATTTCTATACGTGGACCTTATTTGCACTGTATGCACTTGAGGGAATGTTGTATTCGGGTAGGCATCCGATAGAATTACCCTACCCAGAGTGGGTAGGCTTGCCTTTGTTGATTCTATCTTATAACATTACAGAAGACTGCCACGTGACAGCAGGAGGTGTAACCGGAAAAATGCTGAGGATGTCTCCGGGCAATCTCGGCGGATACCACTGGTAAGTCTAACTTCGTGAGTTAGCTTCCTTCACAATGGTTGGTGACGCATTCTTTTGTGGGATGCTGTCGTTTTAACCGGTTCGATACCGTTCTTTTCGGTGCAGACGGTGGAAGGTGAAAAGGTAAGAGTTCTGCAGCCTTGTTGGGTTTGCAGTAGTGGATGTCGTTTTCTGTTTCCTCCACATCCACCACTTGTCACTGAGTCTATCGGGCTGGTCCCCACTCCGGTGGGCACTCGACTACTAATTTTCAGTTGGTCCAGGAATAGACTAGGACCTGTGGGGTTTTTATAGAATCCAAAGGGGAACATTCTGAGTTACGGTTGTTTCCCCTTACTGTTTTTCTAATAGTTCTTGCCGTTCCACTATGGAAGGGAAGATAGTACTCAACGCCATACAGAGGTGCGTCAGGTTCAGGACATTGTCCGGTTGTCTCTGTAAAAGGGGCACATCGTTGTTTCTCTCTGACTGTTCTTCGACACGAGGATTGGCTGTGGTTTCCAACGACACAGATGTCGGAGGTGGGTTTCAGAGTAGCTAATGACCGGTTAAGGTTTGGTATTTTTCCATATGAAAAGAGGTCTGAGGATCCAAAGTTGGATCGGCTTTACTGTGACGCTTCAACAATGTGTTCCGTTACTAAACCGGTTGGGTGCGGCCTGAAAGGCTTTTTTTTGGTGAGCGGGTCTAATGCTAGAGTGGCTTTCAAGAGACCAGTTGGAAATGTGCTACGGGTCTCACCTGCACATGCACCTGAATATAATCATAACGGCCAGGACATCGTTCCTGTGGTGTCGGCTCGGTTCTCTCCCTCTAGAGGGATGAATGTTCGGGTTCCAGGTGTAGATCCTGGTGTCCGTGCATACAGATCTCCGCGACGGGGAAGCAGTCCTTGCAAGGGACGTGTTTCCAGGGGATAAGGTCAAGTTGGAAAGCTTGTCTGCTATAAGCTTTTTTGAATTGAGAGTTAGTTTCGACAACTGTATTCTTCGTGTTCTGTCCGTGTTAGTTCTGCTAGACGACTTGTCAGCAGTGGCGTAAGTAAGCCGCTATGGCGGAGCTAGGAGAAGAGCGGCAATGGCAGAAGATGCACAGTATGCCATTGGGTGGAAAATCTGGTAAATGCTATATTAGCAGTCTTCGTTCCGGAGGTGAACGACTGAGAACTAGATTTCATCTGCTGACGCCATCTCCATACTGGGAGAAATTCAGTCATCATCGAGTAGTTTTCACAGACGTTCTAAGTCTTTGAGGAATGTTACAATTGGATTTGTTGACGTCTCGCCTCAACGAGAGGCCTCAGGGATATTGTTCCAGGCCAAGGGTCGCTCAAGCTATGGCAGTGGACATCCTCGTGTCACCGTGGGTGTTTTTAGTCGGTCTATGTGGTCTCTCCGTTTTTCACTTTTTCTGAAGGTGATAAACGGGAGATGAAAGAAGGTTCAGGCGATCCTCTTGGACCCGGTCTTGCCATGGAGGGTTTGCTATCCAGTTTTTTCCATGTTTACTCACAGAGGATTCCTGCTCTCTTCCTCTACGTGAGGATCTGTTACGACAAGATCAGGGCGTGTTTCAAGACTTACCGCGGCTGCGTCTGACGTCGTGGTGGTTGATTGCCATATCCTAAGCTGAAAGGGTGTTCCCAGTGTAGTCATTTCCTCAATTCTTAAGACTAAGAAGAAGTAACGGCTAAGCTTTACCACCGTAGTTGGTGTAACTATATGGTTTTTGGTGTGTATCCAGGAAGGCCTATGGAAGACTTTCAGCTAGGTCACTCAATTCTTAAGACTAAGAAGTAACGGCTAAGCTTTACCACCGTAGTTGGTGTAACTATGGTTTTTGGTGTGTATCCAGGAAGGCCTATGGAAGACTTTCAGCTAGGTCATTCTGATCCATACTTTGCAAACCGGTGTGGATGCGAGCTTAAAGTCGGGGTCCATTTCTGTGCAGTGTAGCCTAATAATTTCTTTACAAATATTTCTCTCTTGGAAAGGGGTTGTGCTCTTGGCTTTGACATCCGCAAGGCGGGTGTCGGAAGTGGTGGTTTTGTCTCACAAGAGCCTTGTTTAATCTTGCATGTGGTTAGAGAGGACTTGAGAACTTCGTTAGTAGTTCTGCCAAGAGTGGTTTCTGGGTTTCGCAGAAATCGGTCTATTTTGATGCCGGTGGTTACTTAGGCATTAGCTGATTCAATTTCTCTCGATGTAGCCAGGGATTTGAATATTTTGGTCGCCAGTTGGGCTCAGATTGGAGAACCAGTGGTTCTGTTTGTCTGGTATGTTCCCAGCATGGTTTGGGTGACTGTGTTATGCAGTCTGTTACACGCTGGATCTGTGATGCTATTTGGCATGTTCCTTCTTCGGCTGGATTGCCGTCACCGAGGTCGGTGGAGGCCCATTCTGCTGGGAAGAGGGGCTCTTCCTGGGCGGATGCCCGAGGAGTCTCGGCGGTTCAACTTTGCCGAGGGGATAATTGGTCGGGTCCAAACGCTTTTGCTATGCTCTACAAGTTTGATACCCTGGTTGAGGGGGACCTTTTTGTTGGCTCAATCGGTGCTGCAGAGTCGTTCGCACTCTCCTGCCCGTTCTGTAGCTTTGGTATTGACCCCATGGTCCTTTTGGAGTCCCCAGCATCCTCTAGACCAGGCTTTTTCAACCAGTGTGCCGTGGCACACTAGTGTGCCGCGACCAGTTGGTAGGTGTGCCGCTGAGGATCAGGATCAGTCATGCCCCGGCCATAACATATGCTTTGGTGACGCGGTGGTGTGATATCATAGGTCACAGCCGCCACGTTTCACCACCCAGCCAGCCCACCCACCTGCATACACATCTTCCAGTTCCCGCCTGCATACACAGCTTTCCTTGCCCACCCACATCCACACCTGCCTGACCGCCCGCTGCTCAGAATTTGCAGCACTCCACTATGAACATCCCCCGCCACTGAGGGAGAGAGAGCAGGACATCTGACCGGTAGGGGCTAATATTTGTTATGTTATTTCTCCTGTGGGGAGCAATAGGATTTATGGGGGGAACAATGTGAATAATTCATGTGGTAAGCAAAAGGATTTTTGTAGGGAGCAACATGATTTATGTGGGGAGCAATGTGATTGTTTTTTCTGTTTAGGCCAATGTATGTGTGGATTTGTTTTTTTACTGTGAGGGCCAATGTGTGTTTTTTTTTTCTTCGTTTTTTTCTGTGGGTGAATTGATGGTGTGCCTTGGCAATTTTAAAATATTGTTCGGTGTGCCGCGAGTAAAAAAAGGTTGAAAATCACTGCTCTAGACGTATGAGAAAATAGGATTTTGGTACCTACCGGTAAATCCTTTTCTCTTAGTCCGTAGAGGGTGCTGGGCGCCCGTCCCAGTGCAGTTATTGTCTGCAGTTATTGTTTTGGTTACGGTCTAGTAGTGGTTTTTTCGCTGTCAGACTGTTGCTGACGATGTTCAGGCCATGGCATGCGGTGTCTTATTATTGGTTGTGTTGACACACAGGTTGTTACATATTCTCTCAGCATGTGGCTGTGTCTTTTTCATGCCGTGGGCTGGTGTTCTATTGAATGCCACGTTCTGCGGTATGTTCACGGTGTGAGCTGATATGACACTCGCCGTGTTTATAAATTCTTTCCTCGAAATGTCCATCTCTCCTGGGCACAGTTTTCTAACGGTGGTCTGGAGGAGGGGCATAGAGGGAGGAGCCAGTTCACACCCAGTTTAAGTCTTTATAGTGTGCCCAAGCTCCTGCGGATCCGTCTATACCCCATGGTCCTTTTGGAGTCCCCAGCATCCTCTACGGACTAAGAGAAAAGGATTTACCGGTAGGTACCAAAATTCTATTTTATACACATACGGGGGCTTTACTCAGACCGGCAATAGCATCGGCATGGGTATGTAGCGCGGTTGCAGCTTGGACAGATACCTTGTCCGCTGACATTGAGACCCTAGATAGGGATACCATTTTATTGACCTTAGGTCACATTAAAGACGCAGTCTTATATATGAGAGACGCTCAGAGAGACGTTGGGCTGCTAGGTTCAAGAGCCAACGCCATGGCGATTTCTGCAAGGCGAGCCCTGTGGACCCGCCAATGGACGGGGGATGCCTATTTAAAAAAGCATATGGAGGTTTTACCTTACAAAGGTGAAGTTTTATTTGGGGAAGGTCTCGCGGACCTGGTTTCCACAGCTACCGCTGGTAAATCTACTTTTTTGCCTTTTGTTCCCCCACAGCAAAAGAAAACTCCACAATATCAGATGCAGTCCTTTCGGTCGCATAAGTCCAGAAGAGGTCGGGGCTCATCCTTCCTCGCCAGAGGTAAGGGTAGAGGGAAAAGAACGCCTGCTTCGGCTAGCTCCCAGGAACAGAAGTCCTCCCCGGCTTCTACTAAATCCTCCGCATGACGCTGGGGCTCCACTGAGGGAGTCCGCACCGGTGGGGGCACGTCTTCGACTGTTCAGCCAGGTCTGGGTTCTGTCAGACGTGGATCCTTGGGCGATGGAAATTGTATCCCAGGGCTACAAACCAGAGTTCGAAGAGGTGCCCCCCCGCCGATTTTTCAAATCGGCCTTGCCAGCTTCTCCCCCAGAGAGGGAAGTAGTGTTAGCTGCAATTCAAAAGCTGTGTCAACAGCAAGTGATTGTCACGGTTCCCCTAGTCCAACAGGGAAAAGGGTACTATTCAACCCTGTTCGTGGTCCCGAAGCCTGATGGCTCGGTCAGACCCATTTTAAATCTGAAATCCCTAAACCTGTACTTGAAAAGGTTCAAATTCAAGATGGAATCGCTCCGGGCAGTGATCTCCAGTCTGGAAGGGGGGGGATTTTATGGTGTCACTGGACATAAAGGATGCATACCTTCATGTCCCCATATAACCTCCTCATCAGGAGTACCTGAGATTCGCTGTACAGGACTGTCATTACCAGTTTCAGACGTTGCCGTTTGGGCTTTCCACGGCCCCGAGGATTTTCACGAAGGTGATGGCGGAGATGATGGCGCAGGCAGGGAGTCACAATTATCCCGTACTTGGACGATCTCCTGATAAAAGCGAGATCGAGAGATCAATTGCTGAAAAGCGTGTCGCTCTCCCTGAGATTGCTACAACAGCACGGTTGGATTCTAAATCTGCCAAAGTCGCAATTGATTCCAACGACTCGACTATCATTCCTAGGCATGATTCTGGACACGGAACAGAAGAGGGTTTTTCTCCCAATGGAAAAAGCCCAGGACCTCCAGAACATGGTCAGAGAGCTGCTAAGACCAAAAAGTGTCGGTTCATCAATGCACTCGAGTTCTGGGAAAAATGGTGGCAGCCTACGAGGCCATCCCCTTCGGCAGGTTTCATGCGAGGACATTTCAGTGGGACCTTCTGGATAAGTGGTTGGGGTCCCACCTTCAAATACATCAGAAAATAACCCAGTCCCCCAGGGCCAGGGTGTCTCTCCTGTGGTGGCTGCAGAGTGCTCACCTTCTAGAAGGTCGCAGTTTCGGCATTCAGGACTGGGTTCTGGCGACCACGGACGCGAGCCTCCGAGGATGGGGAGCAGTCACACAAGGAAGGAATTTTCAGGCACTGTGGTCAAGCCAGGAGGCTTGTCTACACATCAACATACTGGAATTAAGGGCTATATACAACGGCCTATGACAAGCGGAGAATCTTCTTCGCAACCTACCGGTTCTGATTCAATCCGACAACGTCACAGCCGTGGCTCATGTAAACCGCCAAGGCGGGACAAGGAGCAGAGTGGCAATGGCGGAAGCCACCAGGATTCTACGCTGGGCAGAAAATCACGTAAGCGCTCTGTCAGCGGTATTCATTCCGGGAGTGGACAACTGGGAAGCAGACTTCCTCAGCAGACACAATCTCCATCCAGGAGATTGGGGTCTTCATCAAGAAGTCTTTGCAGAAATAACAAGTCTTTGGGGACTTCCTCAAATAGACATGATGGCATCACGCCTCAACAAGAAGCTTCGGAGGTATTGTGCCAGGTCAAGGGACCCTCAGGTAGTAGCGGTGGACGCCCTGGTGACACCATGGGTGTTTCAGTCAGTCTATGTGTTCCCTCCTCTTCCTCTCATCTCAAAAATATTGAGAATCATAAGACTGAAAAGAGTACGGACAATACTCATTGTTCCAGATTGGCCTCGAAGGGCCTGGTATTCAGATCTTCAGGAGATGCTCACAGAAGATCCGTGGCCTCTACCTCTCAGGTAGGACCTGTTGCAGCAGGGACCCTGCGTGTTCCAAGACTTACCGCGGTTATGTTTGACAGCATGGCGGTTGAACACCGAATCCTAGCGGGGAAGGGTATTCCGGAAGAAGTCATCCCTACTCTGATAAAGGCTAGGAAGGAAGTGACGGCGAAACATTATCACCGTATCTGGAGGAAGTATGTATCTTGGTGTGAAGCCAAGAATGCTCCTACGGAAGATTTCCACTTGGGCCGTTTTCTCCACTTTCTACAGACAGGAGTGGATATGGGCCTAAAGCTAGGCTCCATTAAGGTACAGATTTCGGCCCTATCTATATTCTTCCAGAAGGAATTGGCTTCTCTCCCAGAAGTCCAAACTTTTGTAAAGGGAGTGCTACACATCAAGCCTCCTTTTGTGCCCCCAGTGGCACCATGGGACCTTAACGTGGTGTTACAGTTCCTAAAATCTCACTGGTTTGAACCTCTTCAAACAGTTGAATTAAAGTTTCTCACTTGGAAAGTGGTCATGTTGTTGGCCTTGGCATCTGCAAGGCGGGTGCCCGAATTGGCGGCCTTATCTCATAAGAGCCCCTATCTCATTTTCCATGAGGATAGAGCAGAGTTGAGGACTCGTCCTTAATTTTTGCCTAAGGTGGTGTCATCTTTTCATATGAACCAACCTATTGTGGTGCCTGTGGCTACGGGAGACTTGGAGGATTCCAAATCCCTTGATGTAGTCAGGGCCTTAAAAATTTACGTAGCCAGGACAGCTAGGGTTAGGAAAACAGAGGCACTGTTTGTCCTGTATGCAGCCAACAAGGTTGGCACTCCTGCTTCTAAGCAGACTATTGCTTGCTGGATCTGTAACACGATTCAGCAGGCTCATTCTACAGCTGGATTGCCATTACCAAATTCAGTAAAGGCCCATTCCACTAGGAAGGTGGGCTCTTCTTGGGCGGCTGCCCGAGGCGTCTCGGCCTTAAAGCTTTGCCGAGCAGCTACTTGGTCGGGTTCAAACACTTTTGCAAAATTCTACAAGTTTGATACCCTGGCTGAGGAGGACCTCATGTTTGCTCAATCGGTGCTGCAGAGTCATCCGCATTCTCTCGCCCGGTTTGGAGCTTTGGTATAATCCCCATGGTCCTTACGGAGTCTCTAGCATCCTCTAGGACGTAAGAGAAAATAAGATTTTAAACCTACCGGTAAATCTTTTTCTCCTAGTCCGTAGAGGATGCTGGACGCCCGTCCCAGTGCGGACATTTTTCTGCATTACTTGTATATAGTTATTGCTTACATAAGGGTTATGTTACAGTTAAGATCAGTCGTTGGCTGATACTGTTTTGTTTATACTGTTAACTGGTTGCGTATAGTCCAGGTTATACGGTGTGGATGGTGTGGGCTGGTATGAATCTTGCCCTTAGATTAACAAAAATCCTTTCCTCGTACTGTCCGTCTCCTCTGGGCACAGTTTCTCTAACGGAGGTCTGGAGGAGGGGCATAGAGGGAGGAGCCAGTGCACACCCATTCCTAAAGTTCTTTATAGTGCCCATGTCTCCTGCGGAGCCAGTCTATACCCCATGGTCCTTACGGAGTCCCCAGCATCCTCTACGGACTAGGAGAAAAAGATTTACCGGTAGGTTTAAAATCTTATTTTCTTTCTCCATCGCCTCCTTTTTCCCCCTTCAGTGTCTTTCATCTTTGTCCCCAATTCTCCTATGGGCCAAGAAGGGAGGGGGTGCACTGCTGACAGGAAGTAACAATGCTGTCCTAACAGTGCTGGGGAAGAGGTTAGAACAGTGAAGCTGTCTCTGGAAGTTTGCCAGTCAGTGAGAGATGGCTACTTGAAATCATAATTGCATGATGTATTTAAGATATTCATAAACATTCATATCTATATACAGTATGTAGATAGATATCTATAGATATCTATATATGACATATGTTCTGTCTTAAAACAGAAGTCCCATTGCCTAATATATGATCTACCTCACAATGGTTTTTGTATTATTTTCTAACTTCCTTAGGATAGGTGTGGATAGCTTATTGTTAAACTTCTGTGAGTTTGCACTTTAGACGCTGTGGTCGCCTGCTGGGCGAAATATTACATTCAAAGTTCATGTGCATCACTGTTATTTTACTTATTTATTTTTGTTTTGTATGACGTTAATACATTAACCACTTGACTGGCATGGTCAGATCACATGCGACCGCGCCGCCCAACTATGTCCTCCAGTTTTTGTACGGAGAGATCCGTTCTGCAGATTTTTTCAAATATTTAAAAAAATACTTTTGATGTTTACTGCTGTGTTTCAGTTTTGGTCTGTATTGTGCCGTTTCCCTCTTTTTTTTTTTTTTTTCCTGTGTTTATTCTTATTTTGGATGACCATTTAAAATAAATAATACCTTTGAAATTATATTGAATAAAAAATTAAATAGACAATATTATGAACGGTTTTGAAGAGAAAAATAGTCAGTTAAGGAGAAAATAATCTTAACATTATATACACGTGACATGGTGCATACGTATTAGCCTTTGTAGCAGACCATATTATGTATCACACCTGTGTCTTTGAAAAATAATTTCCAAAAGATTTTGTAGGAAAAATGTCTAATTTGTCCACACACGGGTGGCCATTTTGGCTGAGATCCCGCCATACAGCTTTCAGGCTTTCGAGTTACATTGAAGCCAATAGGTGCTACGTTTTTAAAACCTTTGGTGGTGTTCACATTAGCCCTTCCGTCTCCAGTCGTCCTTTTATTTTACACCAATGTAAAATGGAAATTATGATGTCACAGCGTGAAATCACCTAAACATCCAATTATGGGTAAGGGGGGTATTCAATTACCTGCGAAGAAGCAGCGGGAGCTAGAAACTGACTTTTTTACGCAATTTTTCCAGCGGTTCAGTATTTTTTTTCTCAACGTATCCAATTAGGTCACCTGAAAAAAGAAATAATTTTCAACTAAAAACCTGTGTGTTTCAGGCAGGTAAAATATTCCCTGATAAGCAGCGTCTTGTGCCGGCTTACCAGGGCTAATTGAATAGCCCCCCCCCCCCCCCCAGGCTACACAATTATCCCCCTATGTCTCTAACACACTGGCTGTATGAGTGGATGCTATCAGTAGGAAATGGGGCTGGCGTATGAGTGGTGTGTACTCTGGGATCGCCACTTGTAATACCAATGCCTTTACACTAACATTTCAACCCAAAAACATGACTAGGAACATAATGCACCATACTGAATTTTATAGATGGATAGCTTGATGGTTGTCCATGAATTGGTGCAGTGTGCATAGACACCGCTTCTGTCCCTGATTTGGTGTATAAACCCTTTGCTGTATTTGAAGTTGCATAGAACATAAAAAGTAGCTGTGATTTACCTGAAGACTCCTTTTCATCAGACATATCCAATATATTTAATATGTAACCTACTGTACAATGCTAAAATGGTGTATATTATACCTAGTTTGTTCTCTTTAAGCAGCACAGTGACACTGTTTCAGAAGTAGCCTCATGCAATTCCTCTCTTTTAAGGAACTCTTTTTCGTGTGGACAGACTTTCGGTACCCTTCAAGAATAACAAATGAAGTCATTTTGTGCGCTTATGTCAAGACTGCAATTAATGCGGATCTTTTATTCATTTGTACTGACCTTCACTAACTGACTAAAGTCTGCGGTATGTGCACCAAACTTCTGACTGACACAACTGCTATCCCATGGATAGAGGCCTCGCATAGTCATGTGTGCTGGATCCCTTCTATAAGACAAATGACCAGATTGTCTGTCTTTTGTGAGATTTATTTTGCCAGCACATGAAATTTGATTTCTGGATTAAGTGCTCTTTATCTTGGATGGCTAGCTATTACACTCATTTGGTTGTGCAATGCACCCAGGTAAATTACAATAACAGACACAGTTTGGGACATTGCCCAGTCTATTTGACTGGGAGGTGCTCTGTCAAATCAGTTGCTATGTTTGTTTGCTATTCATGCCCTGCTTTTATTTTATGCTATTTCAAACACAAAAAGGTATTGTTTTATATTATGTGTTTGTATGTCGGACGATGGGAAAGTTTGCTAGAGGGCTATAATTGTAGCATTTGGGCCTAAGAAGACACACAACAAGAGTAGCATTGTTCATACAGTTGAAAATTGTCTAAAGTCAACCATTTTAGGCAAGATGAAGGCTTCATACAGTATCCTAATATGGGATGTGCACTGGATACGTGCAAATGTAAAAATTATTTGCAGCACTGTTGTCTACATCGGGGACAATTCAATTAGCTGCTTTAAGCTCCTGGGTTAAGAACCTGGAGCTATTCAATCACTGCTCACTGTAAACACTGAGGGTGTACATAATGCTGATTTGTGTTTGCACCTCTGGAAGGTGCAATCAGAAATCCACATGTAAGTGCACCCTCTGGGCTTACTGTGTGTGGTAATTGCATAGATCCGGGCATATACTTGGAATCTATGCCTTTACTGGCATATGAGGCTTACTGCATAGTATAATTAAATAGTTCCCTGTACTTTAACCTGGGCACTAAAAGCACACCGCAAGCCCTGCTGCAAACTGAATGCCCCCATCAAGTTACATTTTGTGTTAAATTACTTTTATTTTCTTGAATTATTATTTCCACTACCTTTATGTCATACCATGTATCTACTGTGCTGTACAGGTACCAGAATTTAAGGCTTTCATAAAAAACTAAAATACTATTTATAGGCATAACTACAGTATGTAGAATTTACATAAAAATCTTGTTTCTGACAATAGTCACACCAAACAAAATTAGTGTTGTGGTTGGATAAAGCAATGGAAACTTTCTCTGTTGAGTAAAAATACAATAGAGCACTGGTACACTAGATATTGGTGATTGAAATGCAATTACAGTACTTTTTTAATTTTAGATGTTTTATTTAAGCTGTACAAATCCTAAATTTTGTATTGGAACAGGTTTTTTTTATTCTTTCTTTTTCTGACATAATCAGTCATGACATAACCAGACGTGACCATAGCTGTCCACTGTGAAACCATTCATCTTGGTGTAGAGAGAGTTTCACTGAACTAAACCCAAAGTTTAGGCCCAGGGGTAGGCAACTGTTTGCACTAGAGCCACAAGGTGGTACTCGAGGATGATTTTGAGTGACACTCCTGAGGTTAGTGCCTCTCCTACTAGCCATACTCCTCAAGTGGTTAAACCCTCCTAAAACCAAAAAACTAAAATGTGCCACATATACACAGTGAAGCCTCTGGTGAGTGAACCCTGCTACAGTGTGTCCTCGCAGCAGAATACCAGTATAACATTCTAAAGCTTATCTTATTGTTCAGACTACAAATTGGTAACCTAACTCGAACAGTCTAGCTTTAAAAAAAAAAAGAAAGGAAGCACAGAGAAACACTGACATTTAAGTATGCATCTATTAGTTTTGTAAATGTCTGTATATGCTGTAATGATGGTGGCACTCTGGACATTTTCTTGTCTTTTAGGGGTCAGACCTATTAGCTGCAATGATTTTGCAGGTGCGAATCACAGTGGCAGCGGTTGCACTTTATGGCAGACCGAATTTGCACAAAAGTGCTCACTGCCCCATTAGGCGTGAATGCAGCCTGAAACCAGCCCGCAAACAGTGCGAGATCAGGTGTTGTTGACGGTATTAAAACGCTGCTGCAACGGCACATTGCATCCTTTGCATATAATATGATCACTCCCTTAATGTTGAATGCCTGGCACCCAGAATAAATGTTGCCTACCTCACAGTTAGGCTTTTATACATGTACCATAAAAATTAAATGCATATTTCTTGAAATGAGAAGGAGATGCCATCATCCTGTTTTACTGGCTTGCCAAATTAACATGAAAAGCCGTCCAAAGACACTAAAGGGATAATAGGGCAGATGTATTAACCCGGAGATGGCATAAGGAAGTGATAAGGGGGGTACACTTGGAGAGATCAGTGCTTAAATTCTAAGCAATCTGACTAGATTGCTTAGAAGTTAAGCACTGAACTCTCTGTGTGTACCCCCTGCAGCGACGCGTGGAGCCGCGCATCGCTATCGCCAGTGCTAGATTGGCCCAGTGGATTAAATGAGCGCCCCGTACCCCCCCCCCCCCCCCCCCCCTCGCTCAGCACACACCACACTGTGCTGAGCGGGGGAGAGATGTCTGCTGAGTGGTCTGTGTTAAGATCGCTCAGCACACATCTATCCCGTCAGTACTGGCCTTTAATACATCTGCCCCAATGCCTTTAGTGCAAGCCTGGTCAATCTGTGGCTCTCTGGCTGTTATTTGTGAATACTAAAACTATGGCATGTCATGCTGGGATGTGTACTTTCTCAGCATTTGGATTGCTTAATTAAACATTTTTTGTGTGTGTATTATACATTCTTATGATCTTCCACATTTAAAAATGGTACGTGAATGAAAGTCCATTTTTCCTTCTTCCCCCCCCTGTATTCCAGGAGCAACAAAAGAAATAGGTTCTGCCCTTACCAGGATGTGTATGAGACACCGGAACATAGAATCCCGACTGAAGCATCTAACAGTGTAAGTGGTTTATGTTTCTACTACTTGTAAAGGTGTTCTGTAAATAGATATGTCGCTTATGGCGTCTTATTTCAAACTCTATCTAGTGGAAGATATACAACAACCACTATTGGCCCATGTGATCAGTTTATTTTACAAGTTTTTAATTTGCCATTCCAATCCTAAAAGCAGCTGCTTTAGGAGAGGGCCTCTCCTTAAACAAAATCAATACTGGAACAATAGAAGCACAGTGGGCAGCGCTAATATAGGATTTGATATGTCCAAATACAATACAGGTTGAGTATCCCATATCCAAATATTCCGAAATACGGAATATTCCGAAATACGGAATTTTTTGAGTGAGAGTAAGATAGTGAAACCTTTGTTTTATGATGGCTCAATGTACACAAACTTTGTTTAATACACTAAATTATAAAAAATATTGTATTAAATGACCTTCAGGCTGTGTGTGTATAAGGTGTATATGAAACATAAATGAATTGTGTGAATGTACACACACTTTGTTTAATGCACAAAGTTATTAAAAATATTGGCTAAAATGACCTTCAGGCTGTGTGTATAAGGTGTATATGAAACATAAATGCATTCTGTGCTTAGACTTGGGTCCCATCACCATGATATCTCATTATGGTATGCAATTATTCCAAAATACGGAAAAATCCAATATCCAAAATACTTCTGGTCCCAAGCATTTTGGATAAGGGATACTCAACCTGTACTAATTACTATGTAAGCTGTATTATAAAACTAACAAATGATTATTGCACGTGTGGGTATTTAGAAAAGAACAATATAAAAAAATTCTTGTAGCAACCTACAGTCAGTGTAGATATAAAAAAAAAAAATCAAAGCATAAATATCTCTGCAAACACCTGAGCATATCAGTCCTGGCACACACTTTATTATGGGCTGATGCGAATGTCTCTGCATAGAGATGTTACTGCAGGATTCTCATGAGTGACCTAAAAATAAAAAAAGGAGTGTGTATGTATATATGTGTGTGTGTGTGTGTGTGTATATATATATATATATATATATATATATATATATGTGTGTAACACACACACACACACACTGGTGTGTGTGTGTGTATATATACTGAACAGATGTCTCCTGTGGTGGTCTTGAAAAAGGCTCTGCGAAGCCGAAACGTCAACATGTATGTGATGACTTCAAAGGTCTAAATAAAACTTTTTATCTCTGGAAATGGATTGGTGAGTGCCCTCTGTTTGAGACCCTCAGCAGGATCTTGAAGATAACCTGGTATATATATATATATATATATATATATATATATCACACACACACACACTGGTGTGTGTGTGTGTGTGTGTATGTATGTATATGTGTGTATATATATATATATATATATATATATATATATATACACACACACACACACACACACACACACACACACACACACACACACACACACACACTGGTGTGTGGGTGTCTGTGTATGTATGTATGTATGTATGTGTATATATATATATATATATATATATATATATATATATATATATATATATATATATATATATATATATATATATATACACACACACACAGCTCAAAAAAATAAAGGGAACACTTAAACAACACAATGTAACTCCAAGTCAATCACACTTCTGTGAAATCAAACTGTCCACTTAGGAAGCAACACTGATTGACAATCAATTTCACATGCTGTTGTGCAAATGAAATAGACAACAGGTGGAAATTATAGGCAATTAACAAGACACCCCCAATAAAGGAGTTGTTCTTCAGGTGGTGACCACAGACCACTTCTCAGCTCCTATGCTTTCTGGCTGATGTTTTGGTCACTTTTGAAAGCTGGCGGTGCTTTCACTCTAGTGGTAGCATGAGACGGAGTCTACAACCCACACAAGTGGCTCAGGTAGTGCAGCTCATCCAGGATGGCACATCAATGCGAGCTGTGGCAAGAAGGTTTGCTGTGTCTGTCAGCGTAGTGTCCAGAGCATGGAGGCGCTACCAGGAGACAGGCCAGTACATCAGGAGATGTGGAGGAGGCCGTAGGACGGCAACAACCCAGCAGCAGGACCACTACCTCCGCCTTTGTGCAAGGAGGAACAGGAGGAGCACTGCCAGAGCCCTGCAAAATGACCTCCAGCAAGTCACAAATGTGCATGTGTCTACTCAAACGATCAGAAACAGACTCCATGAGGGTGGTATGAGGGCCCGACGTCCACAAGTGGGGGTTGTGCTTACAGCCCAACACCGTGCAGGACGTTTGGCATTTGCCAGAGAACACCAAGATTGGCAAATTCGCCACTGGTGCCCTGTGCTCTTCAGATGAAAGCAGGTTCTCACTGAGCACACGTGACAGACGTGACGGAGTCTGGAGATGCCAAGGAGAACATTCTGCTGCCTGTAACATCCTCCAGCATGACCGGTTTGGCAGTGGGTCAGTAATGGTGTGGGGTGGCATTTCTTTGGGGGGCTGCACAGCCCTCCATGTGCTCGCCAGAGGTAGCCTGACTGCCATTAGGTACCGAGATGAGATCCTCAGACCCCTTGTGAGACCATATGCTGGTGCGGTTGGCCCTGGGTTCCTCCTAATGCAAGACAATGCTAGACCTCATGTGGCTGGAGTGTGTCAGCAGTTCCAGCAAGACGAAGGCATTGATGCTATGGACTGGCCCGCCTGTTCCCCAGACCTGAATCCAATTGAGCACATCTGGGACATCATGTCTTGCTCCATCCACCAACGCCAGGTTGCACCAAAGACTGTCCAGGAGTTGGCGGATGCTTAAGTCCAGGTCTGGGAGGAGATCCCTCAGGAGATCATCCGCCACCTCATCAGGAGCATGCCCAGGCATTGTAGGGAGGTCATACAGGCACGTGGAGGCCACACACACTACTGAGCCTCATTTTGACTTGTTTTAAGGACATTACATCAAAGTTGGATCAGCCTGTAGTGTGTTTTTCCACTTTAATTTTGAGTGTGACTCCAAATCCAGACCTCCATGGGTTAATAAATTTGATTTCCATTGATCATTTTTGTGTGATTTTGTGGTCAGCACATTCAACTATGTAAAGAACAAAGTATTTAATAAGAATATTTCTCTCGACTGGCACTCCCAATTAATCCCCACCCAGATCAGCACCCACTCCCCCTGCCCCGCGTCCGGCACCCCCTAACACCCGTCCATCAGCACTGGCTCCCCCCAAGATGACACCCCGCCCCTTGCATCAGTCAACCCCGAAATCAGCACCCACTTCTCCAGCGACCAGCACAGACTAACGATACCTGCCCACAACCGCTCCAAAATTCACTGTCAGCCCTCACCACCTAGCACATACGGCACCCCTCAGTACATACAGCACCTCTGATTCGCTTGCACCATCGCACCCCACACACACCCCGCACCACCTTCACAGAGCTGGATCAAGATCTCACTGTTGGAGTGCAGTGATTTATGGAAACAAAATTTTTTTGAGTACAAGGTTATATAGATATAGTTCATTGATTTGTTCTTGATTAACAAATGTATATTTTTTTACTTGTGGTAACTGCAGCCTGGCAATTATTAATTTCATTCATTTCTGGTTATAACCCTTGTTTCCTATACATGGTTTGGGATCGTGGCGCTACTATTTTAAAGGATCGTCACTTTACAAAGCTATCGGAATTGTATCCTTCGTAAAAATGAAATTTATTTAATAAATGGTGTGGAAGAAAAAAAAAGCAGTTTTACTGAAATAAAGACCTGCAAGTTTTTGTGTCTTTTTTTAGACAAATATTTATTCAAAACATGTACAAGTAGTCCGGCACTGTCCGCCTACTTCTGTGACCTCACACGTTGGCCTGATGAAAAAGCTGGTTAGGTGTGTGGGGCAGTCTTTTAGTTGGACAGACAAGCTGGACGGTTGGTCAGTTGGATGGTTGGAGGAAAATTGGTCTGATGTATGGCCAGTGGTTCTGAAAATTGCTAATTGCTGAAATTTAACAGTCTGACAATATTGAAAAATACAGCAATCCAAACATTTGACGCATAGTCTCATATACTTAACATTCTGTTTGTGAATATTTCAGAATTATCCATATTGGATATATAGGTTGATTCTCCTACATCCAAAATTCCGAAATACAGAATATTGTGGCAGATGTATTAACCTGGAGAAGGGATAAGGAAGTGATAAACCAGTGATATGTGCAAGGTGATAAAGGCACCAGCCAATCAGATCCTAACTGTTAATTTACATATTGGAGCTGATTGGCTGGTGCCTTTATCACTTTGCACATATCACTGGTTTATCACTTCCTTATGCCTTCTCCAGGTTAATACATCTGCCCCACTGTGAAATGAGGATTTTTTTTGAGCCTGGTTGAGATGGTGACACTTTTTGCTTTATGATGGTTCAGTGTACACAAACTTTGTTTAATGCACAAAACTATTACAAAATTATTATATAAAATTACCTTCAGGCTGTGAGTATAAGGTGAAAATGAAACCTAAATTATTTTTGTGTTTAGACTTTGGTCCCATCCCTAAGATCTCTCATTATGGTATGCATATTCCAAAATGGAAAAATCTGATATCCAAAATACCTCTGTTCCGAAGCACTTTGGATATCTGACTCAACCTGTACATTCATAATTTTTAGTTGATTCTTAAGCATGCATATTTTTGTGTGGCGGCAATTAGAGACCTCTTTGGCAAAAGTTTGCATAATATACAGTTGGGCACTGTATATATGTATGAGCCCCCGCCAAAATTGTACATGAAAGTGGGACAGAAGCCCGCCGTCGATAGGGCGGGGCTTCTTCCTCAGCACTCACCAGCGCCATGTTTTTTCTCCCCAGCACCGCTGAGAGGAAGCTCCCCAGTCTCTCCCCTGCAGTTACACGGTAGAAGAGGGTAAAAAGAGAGGGGAGGCACATAATTAGGCGCAAAAATCAATATAAACAGCAGCTACTGGGTTAACATTAAGTTACTGTGTTATTCCTGGGTTAATAGCGCTGGGGTGTGTGCTGGCATACTCTCTCTCTGTCTCTCCAAAGGGCCTTATGGGGGAATTGTCTTCAGATGAGCATTCCCTGAGTGTGTGGTGTGTCGGTACGTGTGTGTCGACATGTCTGAGGTAAAAGGCTCCCCTAAGGAGGAGATGGAGCAAATATGTGTGTGAGTGTCTCCGTCGACAACGCCGACACCTGTTTGGATATGTGTAATTAAGTGCTAAGGTGAATTTATTGCACAAAAGATTAGAGAACAGACAGGAAATCTACCCATGTCTGTCCTTATGTCGCAGAGACCTTCAGAGTCTCTCAATGCTCACTATCCAAAATAATAGACACTGATATCGACAAGGAGTTTGACTCTAGTGTCGACTACGATAATGCAAAGTTACAGCCAAAATGGCAGAATAGTATTCAATATATGATTATTGTAATAAAAGATGATTTGCATATCACTGATGACTCATCTGTCCCTGACACAAGGGTACACATGTTTAAGGGGAAGAAAGCTGAAGTAAATTTCCCTCCTCTCATGATGAAAAAGAGCGGGAATCTCCAGACAAGAGACTGCAGTTTCCCACAAAGAATTCTCAGGCAGTGTCCTTTCCCCACTAGGGCCAGGATATGATGGGAATCTTCCCCTAGGGTGTCACATTTGCCCAAAAGGTAGCCCTGACGTAACAGCTATTCTCAGGGATCCTGCAGATAGCGTGCACATTCTGGTACACTACTCAGACCGGCGATTGTGTCGGCATGGGTTTATAGCACTGTGGCAGCGTGGACAGGTACCTTATCAGCAGAGATTGAGACCCTAGTATGTGTGTGTGTGTATGTATATATATATGTATATGTATGTGTGTGTGTGTATATATATATATATATATATATATATATATATATATATATTAAAGATGCTGTCTTAAGAGATATATATATATATATAAAACATGCCCAAAGAGACATGAGTATACTGGGTCCTAGAGTCAAAGCTATGTCGATTTCTGCTTGATGTGTCCTGTAGAATATGCAATGGACAGATGATGCCGACTTAAGAGGCATATGGAAAGCTGAGGATTGTGTGGAGAAGGGTTCTCGGACCTGGTCTCCACAGCTATAGCTGGTAATTCTGATATTTTGCCTTATATTCCTGCACAGCCTAGGAAAGCACGACATTATCAAATGCAGCCTTTCGAACAAAGAAACAAGAAAGTCCGAGGTGCGTCCTTTCTTGCCAGAGGCGGGGGCAGAGGTAAGAAGCTGCACAACACAGCTAGTTCCCAGGAACAGAAGTCCTCCCCGGCCTCTACAAAATCCACCGCATGTCGCTGGGGCTCCACAGGCGGAGCTAGGCCCGGTGGGGGCATGCCTTCGTAAGTTCAGCCACAAGTGGGTTCACTCCCTGTTAGATCCCTGGGCAATAGATATTGTGTCTCAGGGATACAAGCTGGACTTTGAGGAGATACCCCTCACCGACGGCCCTGCCGGCTTCCCCCCACGAGAGGGAAACAGTGTTAACTGCAATTCACAAATTGTATCTTCAACAGGTGGTGGTCAAGGTTCCCCTCCTTCAATAAGGAGGGGGTTATTATTCAACCATGTTGTAGTCCCGAAACCAGATGGTTCGGTCAGACCCATATTGAATTTAAAATCCCTGAACATATACCTGAAAAGGTTCAAGTTCAAGATGGAATCGCTAAGAGCGGTCATTGCAAGCCTGAAAGGGGGAGATTTTATGGTGACTCTGGACATAAAGGATGCATACCTTCATGACCCCATTTATCCACCTCATCAGGCGTACCTCAGAATTGCGGTACGGGATTGTCATTACCAATTTAAAACGTTGCCGTTTGGTCTCTCCACGGCCCCGAGAATATTCACCAAGGTAATGGCGGAAATGATGGTGCTCCTGCGGAAGCAAGGTGTCACTATTATCACGTACTTGGACGATCTCCTCATAAAAGCGAGATCAAGAGAGCAGTTGCTGAACAGCGTATCACTTTTTCTGGAAGTGTAACGGCAACACGGCTGGATTCTATATATTCCAAAGTCGCAGTTGGTTCCTACAGCTCATCTGCCTCTCCTAGGCATGATCCTAGACACAGACCAGAAAAGGGTTTATCTCCCGATAGAGAGAGCTCAGGAGCTCGTGACACTGGTCAGGAATCTATTAAAACCAAAACAGGTGTCAGTGCATCACTGCACTCGAGTCCTGGGAAGGATGGTGGCATCATACGAGGCCATTCCCTTCGGCAGGTTCCATGCGAGTACCTTCCAATGGGACTTACTGGACAAGTGGTCCGGATCACATCTTCAGATGCATCGGTTAATCACCCTATCCCCCAGGGCCAGGGTGTCTCTCCGTGGTGGCTGCAGAGTGCTCACCTTCTCGAAGGTCGCAGATTCGGCATTCAGGACTGGGTCCTGGTGACCACGGATGCAAGCCTCCGAGGGTGGGGGGCAGTCACACACGGAAGAAATTTCCAAGGGCTGTGGTCAAGTCAGGAGACTTGCCTTCACACCAACATCCTGGAACTAAGGGTCATATACAACGCCTTACGTCAAGCGGAGTCCCTGCTTCGCGACCAACCGGTTTTGATTCAGTCAGACAATATCACCGCAGTGGCTCATGTAAACCGCCAAGGTGGCACAAGGAGCAGGGTGGCGATGGTAGAAGCCACCAGAATTCTTCGCTGGGCGGAGAATCATGTAAGCGCACTGTCAGCAGTGTTCATTCCGGGAGTGGACAACTGGGAAGCAGACTTCCTCAGCAGGCACGACCTCCACCCGGGAGAGTGGGGACTTCATCAAGAAGTCTTCATGCAGATTGCAAGTCGGTGGGAACTGCCACAGGTGGACATGATGGCATCCCGCCTCAACAAAAAGCTGCAGAGATATTGCGCCAGGTCAAGAGACCCTCAGGCGATAGCTGTGGACGCACTGGTGACACCGTGGGTGTTCCCGTCGGTCTGTGTATTTCCTCCTCTTCCTCTCATACCCAAGGTGCTGAGAATCATAAGGAAAAGAGGAGTGAGAACAATACTCTTTGTTCCGGATTGGCCAAGAAGGACTTGGTATCCAGATCTGCAAGAAATGCTCACAGAGGACCCGTGGCCTCTGCCTCTAGGACAGGACTTGTGCAACAGGGGCCCTGTCTGTTCCAAGACTTACCGCGGCTGCGTTTGACGGCATGGCGGTTGAACGCCGGATCCTAGCAGAAAAAGGCATTCCGGATGAGGTCATTCCTACGCTGATAGAGGCTAGGAAGGATGTGACGGGTCGACATTATCACCGTATATGGCGAAAATATTGGCT
This sequence comes from Pseudophryne corroboree, assembly GCF_028390025.1. Lineage (NCBI taxonomy): Eukaryota > Metazoa > Chordata > Amphibia > Anura > Myobatrachidae > Pseudophryne > Pseudophryne corroboree. Next base: position 402,459,656 of record NC_086446.1, read on the forward strand.
TGGTGTGAGGCCAGGAAGGCCCCTACGGAGGAATTCCAGCTGGGCCTTTTCCTTCACTTCCTACAGTCGGGAGTGACTTTGGGCCTTTAAATTGGGTTCCATTAAGGTACAGATTTCGTCCTTATCCATTTTCTTTAAAAAAGAACTGGCTTCTCTGCCTGAAGTTCAGACGTTTGTAAAGAGAGTGCTGCATATTCAGCCTCCTTTTGTGCCTCCAGTGGCACCTTGGGATCTTAACGTGGTGTTGAGTTTCCTGAAATCACACTGGTTTGAACCACTCAAAACGGTGGAAGTAAAATATCTCACGTGGAAGGTGGTCATGCTATTAGCCTTGGCTTCGGCTAGGTGTGTGTCAGAATTGGCGGCTTTGTCACATAAAAGCCCTTATCTGGTTTTCCATGCGGATAGAGCAGAATTGCGGAAGCAGAATTGCGGACCCGCCCACAATTTCTGCCGAAAGTGGTTTCATCCTTTAATATAAACCAGCCTATTGTGGTGCCTGTGGCTACTACTGACTTGGAGGATTCTGAGTCACTGGATGTAGTCTGGGCTTTGAAGGTTTATGTAGCCAGAACGGCTAAGGTCAGGAAAACAGAATCTTTGTTTATCCTGTATGCTTCCAACAAGCTTGGGGCGCCTGCTTCAAAGCAAACTATTGCTCGCTGGATCTGTAACACGATTCAGCAGGCTCATTCTGTGGCTGGATTGCTGCTGCTGCCTAAATCAGTTAAGGCCCATTCCACAAGGAAGGTGGGCTCTTCTTGGGCGGCTGCCCGAGGGGTCTCTGCATTACAGCTTTGCCGAGCGGCTACCTGGTCAGGTTCAAACACCTTTGCAAAGTTCTACAAGTTTGATACCCTGGCTGAGGAGGACCTTGTGTTTGCTCATTCGGTGCTGCAGAGTCATCCGCACTCTCCCGCCCGTTTGGGAGCTTTGGTATAATCCCCATGGTCCTTACGGAGTCCCCAGCATCCACTAGGACGTTAGAGAAAATAAGATTTTACTTACCGGTAAATCTATTTCTCGTAGTCCGTAGTGGATGCTGGGCGCCCGTCCCCAGTGCGGACTTCTTCTGCAATGCTTGTATATAGCTATTGCCTAAATAAGGGTTATGTTATAGTTGCATCAGAGTTTATCTGATGCTCTGTGATTGTTCATATGGTTAACTGGGTAAAGTTATCACAAGTTATACGGTGTGGCTGGTAGGAGTCTTACCCTGGATTCCCAAAATCCTTTCCTTGTACTGTCAGCTCTTCCGGGCACAGTTTCTCTAACTGAGGTCTGGAGGAGGGACATAGTGGGAGGAGCCAGAGCACACCAGAATCTAAATTCTTTCTTAAAGTGCCCATGTCTCCTGAGGAGCCAGTCTATTCCCCATGGTCCTTATGGAGTTCCCAGCATCCACTACGGACTACGAGAAATAGATTTACCGGTAAGCAAAATCTTATTTTTTTTTCTCGTCTCTGTTTTTCTATATTTATTTTTCTCTGATCTTCTGTGTCATAGCATTGTGGTTCTGTCTGACTATATGACATTTCGGGTGAGAGCTGTCCTCAGGCAGTCAGAATGTGACACAACTGCTGTATGATTACTAGGCACAGAAGATCCTTGTGTGTATGTCATTCAGCACCAGCAGTCCAGTTATGGCCTAAAACACACCAAAAACACCAACACAGTCCTGCAGTGACTAACAGGGTGTACCAGACTGCTGTAAGATCATCCCCACTTGATTATGGGGGTAATTCAGAACTGATCGCTGCTGTGCGTTTAGATCTGAACTGCGCATGCGTCTGAGCCACAACACGCAGGCGTGATGGACCGCAGCAACGGGGATCGCCAGTCAGCGACGGGATTGTACGAAGGATTCATTTGTATGGGCGTTCGCAAGGTGATTGACAGGAAGAGGCTGCTTGTGGGTGGCAACTGACCGTTTCCAGGGAGTGTCCGGACAAACGCAGGCGTGTCAAAGCGTTTGAAGGGAGGGTGTCTGATGTCAGCTCCGGTCCCGATCAGCAAGAAGCAATCCCAGCGGTTGAGCTGAGACTGCACAAAATTAGTTTGTGCAGCTCTGCTACACATCCCAGAGGGTGAAATCGCTGTGCAAGTGTGCGTGCACAGCGATTTCACCCTCTCCCTGTAGGCGGCGACCATCTGATCACAAGGCAGCAAAAAACGTAGTCCAACAAACAGGCCTGAAAATTACCCCTTGTATTCAATTACTACTGTAATAAATAGTTTTTTTCTCTGACGTCCTAGTGGATGCTGGGAACTCCGTAAGGACCATGGGGAATAGCGGCTCCGCAGGAGACTGGGCACAAAAGTAAAGCTTTAGGACTACCTGGTGTGCACTGGCTCCTCCCCCTATGACCCTCCTCCAAGCCTCAGTTAGATTTTTGTGCCCGAACGAGAAGGGTGCACACTAGGGGCTCTCCTGAGCTGCTTAGTGAAAAGTTTAGTTTTAGGTTTTTTATTTTCAGTGAGACCTGCTGGCAACAGGCTCACTGCATCGAGGGACTAAGGGGAGAAGAAGCGAACTCACCTGCGTGCAGAGTGGATTGGGCTTCTTAGGCTACTGGACACCATTAGCTCCAGAGGGATCGAACACAGGCCCAGCCATGGAGTCCGGTCCCAGAGCCGCGCCGCCGGCCCCCTTACAGAGCCAGAAGCAAGAAGAGGTCCGGAAAATCGGCGGCAGAAGACATCCTGTCTTCACCAAGGTAGCGCACAGCACTGCAGCTGTGCGCCATTGCTCCTCAGCACACTTCACACTTCGGTCACTGAGGGTGCAGGGCGCTAGGGGGGGGGCGCCCTGAGCAGCAATAAAAACACCTTGACTGGCGAAAATACATCACATATAGCCCCCAGGGCTATATGGATGAATTTTAACCCCTGCCAGATTACACTGAAAAACGGGAGAAAAGGCCGCCGAGAAAGGGGCGGAGCCTATCTCCTCAGCACACTGGCGCCATTTTCCCTCACAGCTCCGTTGGAGGGAAGCTCCTTGGCTCTCCCCTGCAGTCACTACACTACAGAAAGGGTTAAAAAAGAGAGGGGGGCACTAATTAGGCGCAGTATAAACAATACAGCAGCTATAAGGGGAAAAACACTTATATAAGGTTATCCCTGTATATATATAGCGCTCTGGTGTGTGCTGGCAAACTCTCCCTCTGTCTCCCCAAAGGGCTAGTGGGGTCCTGTCCTCTATCAGAGCATTCCCTGTGTGTGTGCTGTGTGTCGGTACGTTTGTGTCGACATGTATGAGGAGGAAAATGATGTGGAGGCGGAGCAAATTGCCTGTAATAGGGATGTCACCCCCTAGGGGGTCGACACCTGAGTGGATGAACTGCTGGAAGGAATTACATGACAGTGTCAGCTCTTTACAAAAGACAGTGATTGACATGAGACAGCCGGCTACTCAGCTTGTGCCTGTCCAGACGTCTCATAGGCCGTCAGGGGCTCTAAAGCGCCTGTTACCTCAGATGGCAAATACAGACGCCGACACGGATACTGACTCCAGTGTCGACGGTGAAGAGACAAATATGACTTCCAGTAGGGCCACACGTTACATGACTGAGGCAATGGAAAATGTTTTACACATTTCTGATAATACGAGTACCACCAATAGGGGTATTATGTTCAGTGAGGAAAAACTACCTGTAGTTTTCCTGAATCTGAGAAATTAAATGAGGTGTGTGATGATGCGTGGGTTTCCCCCGATAAAAAAACTGATAATTTCTAAAAAGTTATTGGCATATATCCTTTCCCGCCAGAGGTTAGGGTGCGTTGGGAAACACCCCCTAGGGGGGATAAAGCGCTCACACGCTTGTCAAAACAAGGGCTCTACCCTCTCCTGAGATGGCCGCCCTTAAGGATCCTGCTGATAGAAAGCAGGAGGGTATTCTAAAATGTATTTACACACATACTGGTGTTATACTGCGACCAGCAATCGCCTCAGCCTGGATGTGCAGTGCTGGGTTGGCGTGGTCGGATTCCCTGACTGAAAATATTGATACCCTAGATAGGGACAGTATATTATTGCCTGTAGAGCATTTAAAAGATGCATTTCTATATATGGATGATGCACAGCGGGATATTTGCCGACTGGCATCAAGAGTAAGTGCGCTGTCCATTTCTGCCAGAAGAGGGTTATGGACACGACAGTGGTCAGGTGATGTGGATTCCAAATGGCATATGGAAGTATTGCCTTATAAAGGGGAGGAGTTATTTGGGGTCGGTCTTTCAGACCTGGTGGCCACGGCAACAGCTGGGAAATCCACGTTTTTACCCCAGGTCGCCTCTCAACATAAGAAGACGCCGTATTATCAGGCGCAGTCCTTTCGTTCCCATAAGGGCACGTGGGCAAAAGGTTCCTCATTTCTGCCCCGTGACAGAGGGAGAGGGAAACGGCTGCAGAAATCAGCCAGTTCCCAGGAACAGAAGCCCTCTCCCGCCTCTGCCAAGCCCTCACCATGACGCTGGGGCTTTACAAGCAGACAGGGAGGCAGTGTTGGAAGCCATTCACAAGCTGTATTCCCAGCAGGTGATAATTAAGGTACCCCTCCTGCAACAGGGAAAGGGGCATTACTCCACACTGTTGTGGTACCGAAGCCGGACGGCTCGGTGAGACCGATTTTAAATCTAAAATCTTTGAACACTTACATACAGAGGTTCAAATTCAAGAGAAGGGGACTACATGGTGTCTCTGGACATCAAGGATGCTTACCTTCATGTCCAAATTTACCCTTCTCACCAAGGGTACCTCAGGTTTGTGGTACAGAACTGTCACTATCAGTTTCAGACGCTGCCGTTTGGATGGTCCACGGCACCCCGGGTCTTTACCAAGGTAATGGCCGAAATGATGATACTCCTTCGAAGGAAGGGAGTTTTTAGTTATCCCTTACTTGGACGATCTCCTGATAAGGGTAAGATCCTGGGAACAGTTGGAGGTCGGTGTAGCACTATCTCAGGTATTGTTGCGACAGCACGATTGGATTCTCAATATTCCAAAATCGCAGCTGGTTCCGACGACTCGTCTTCTGTTCCTAGGGATGATTCTGGACACAGTTCAGAAAAAGGTGTTTCTCCCGGAGGAGAGAGCCAGGGAGTTATCCGAGCTAGTCAGGAACCTCCTAAAACCGAGCCAAGTCTCAGTGCATCAATGCACAAGGGTTCTGGGAAAAATGGTAGCTTCCTACGAAGCAAAGCCATTCGGCAGATTCCACGCAAGAACTTTCCAGTGGGACCTGCTGGACAAATGGTCCGGGTCGCATCTTAAGATGCATCAGCGGATAACCCGGTCACCAAGGACAAGGGTGTCCATCCTGTGGTGGTTGCAGAGTGCTCATCTTCTAGAGGGCCGCAGAGTCGGCATTCAGGACTGGGTCCTGGTGACCACGGATGCCAGCCTGCGAGGCTGGGGAGCAGTCACACAGGGAAAAAATTTCCAGGGCTTATGGTCAAGCCTGGAGACATCATTTCACATAAATATCCTGGAGCTAAGGGCCATTTACAATGCTCTCAGCTTAGCAAGACCTCTGCTTCAAGGTCAGCCGGTGTTGATCCAGTCGGACAACATCACGGCAGTCACCCATGTAAACAGACAGGGTGGCACAAGAAGCAGTCAATGGCAGAAGCTGCAAGGATTCTTCGCTGGGCGGAAAATCATGGGTTAGCACTGTCAGCAGTATTCATTCCGGGAGTGGACAACTGGGAAGCAGACTTCCTCAGCAGGCACGGCCTCCACCCGGGAGAGTGGGGACTTCACAGAAGTCTTCCACATGATTGTAAACCATTGGGAAAAACCAAAGGTGGACATGATGGCGTCCCGCCTAAACAAAAAATTGGACAGGTATTGCGCCAGGTCAAGGGACCCTCAGGCAATAGCTGTGGACGCTCTGGTAACACCGTGGGTGTACCAGTCAGTGTATGTGTTCCCTCCTCTTCCTCTCATACCAAAAGTACTGAGAATTATAAGACGGAGGGGAGTAAGAACTATACTCGTGGCTCCGGATTGGCCAAGAAGGACTTGGTACCCGGAACTTCAAGAGATGCTCACGGAGGACCCGTGGCCTCTACCTCTAAGAAGGGACCTGCTCCAGCAAGGACCCTGTCTATTCCGAGACTTACCGCGGCTGCGTTTAACGGCAGGGCGGTTGAACGCCGGATACTGAAGGAAAAAGGCATTCCGGATGAAGTCATCCCTACCCTGATCAAGCCAGGAAGGATGTAACCGCAAAAGCATTATCACCGCATTTGGCGAAAATATGTTGCGGGGTGCGAGGCCAGTAAGGCCCCGATGGAGGAATTTTCAACTAGGTCGATTCCTGCATTTCCTGTAAACAGGAGTGTCTATGTGCCTAAAATTGGGGTCCATTAAGGTTCAAATTTCGGCCCTGTCCATTTTCTTCCAGAAAGAACTAACTTCAGTTCCTGAAGTTCAGACGTTTTGTAAAAGGGGTACTGCATATACAGCCTCCTTTTGTGCCTCCAGTGGCACCTTGGGATCTCAATGTAGTTTTGGGGTTCCTAAAGTCACATTGGTTTGAACCACTTGAGTCTGTGGAGTTAAAATATCTCACATGGAAAGTGGTCATGTTGTTAGCCCTGGCCTCGGCCAGGCGCGTGTCAGAATTGGGGGCTTTATCCTGTAAAGACCCTTATCTGATCTTCCAGACAGGGCGGAATTGAGGACTCATCCTCAATTTCTCCCTAAGGTGTTTTCAGCGTTTCACGTGAACCAGCCTATTGTGGTACCTGCGGCTACTAGGGACTTGGAGGACTCCAAGTTGCTGGACGTAGTCAGGGCCCTGAAAATATGTTTCCAGGACGGCTGGAGTCAGAAAACCTGACTCGCTGTTTATCCTGTATGCACCCAACAAGCTGGGTGCTCCTGCTTCTAAGCAGACTATTGCTCGTTGGATTTGTAGCACAATTCAGCTTGCACATTCTGTGGCAGGCCTGCCACAGCCAAAATCTGTAAAAGCCCATTCCACACGGAAAGGGGCTCATCTTGGGCGGCTGCCCGAGGGGTCTCGGCTTTACACCTTTGCCGAGCAGCTACTTGGTCAGGGGCAAACACGTTTGCTAAATTCTACAAATTTGATACCCTGGCTGAGGAGGACCTGGAGTTCTCTCATTCGGTGCTGCAGAGTCATCCGCACTCTCCCGCCCGTTTGGGAGCTTTGGTATAATCCCCATGGTCCTTACGGAGTTCCCAGCATCCACTAGGACGTCAGAGAAAATAAGAATTTACTTACCGATAATTCTATTTCTCATAGTCCGTAGTGGATGCTGGGCGCCCATCCCAAGTGCGGATTGTCTGCAATACTTGTACATAGTTATTGTTACAAAAATCGGGTTATTGTGGTTGTGAGCCATCTTTCCAGAGGCTCCTCTGTTATCATGCTGTTAATTGGATTCAGATCACAGGTTGTACGGTGTGATCGGTGTGGCTGGTATGAGTCTTACCCGGGATTCATAAATCCTTCCTTATTGTGTACGCTCGTCCGGGCACAGTATCCTAACTGAGGCTTGGAGGAGGGTCATAGGGGGAGGAGCCAGTGCACACCAGGTAGTCCTAAAGCTTTACTTTTGTGCCCAGTCTCCTGCGGAGCCGCTATTCCCCATGGTCCTTACGGAGTTCCCAGCATCCACTACGGACTATGAGAAATAGAATTATCGGCAAGTAAATTCAAATTTTTTTTTTCAAGCTATCGCTTATGTAGAGCAACTTCACTCCCCCCGTCGCTGAAACCCCCCCCCCCCCCCCCCGCATCGCCGGGTCAGCTGTAGTTGGTGGTGTGTTGTTTGTCCAAGATATCGTTACACATAGTGAAAGCAGTCCCTTTTTGGATTGAATTAATAAATGTGACCTCTGAATTCACCAATAACAGCATAAAATGTACATTTCACAGTGTTTTGAGGTCATCTGTTTGAGCCTTTAAAGAGAAATAAGGGTATTGCTCTTGGCCTTGGCAGTTTCTCCAAAGCTTATTAAGTACCAAGACAAATGAGATGGCTAATTAATCAGAGGTGTCTTTAATAAAGTGGTGCAAGTTGGCCAATACTCATTGTGAAGGCTGGACTGATTTTAGCAATATGGTGCAGTAGAGTAGTCGGGGGAAGACTGTGTGTGTGTCCGTCACACTGGCATGAAACATCCCCACTGTGTTCTCATGACAACGGTGCCTATGAGGGGAATCCATAATCCAGCCGTTTTCCATGTAGTTCCTGTAGCTATTTATACAGTAGATAAAGCAGTAAAGAGCTGAATATTTTGTGTGTCTAACCACTTAAGACTCTCTCTTCACAACACGTTCCTCAGTAATTGCTATGAGCCTGCTGGCAACTACTGAATGTAACTTCACTGCTTGGAAATGTCTTGATTTTTATTTATGGCTTTTTCTGCAGTATTTTCTACTAGCTGAGATCATATAAGTTGTTGGGACATTTCTATGTGATTACCGTGGAAGACAACATTAAAAACACACCTGTCTGACTATAAATGGAAAGCTGTCATTTTCAACTTTTGATGAGATTGCAACTTTTTTCAGGGGATGTTTCAGCATACTTATACACTAGCAGTTATAGCAACGCTGATATAATAAACGCACAAAAGGACTCCCTTCCACGGAACCAGAAGGGTCTGTAATTAAACGTAGTGTTGGTAAATTCCCAAAGAACCCTGATGTTGCTGGAGAGCTTCTTACAATAGGGATAATATTGTAGCTCACTCTGTCAAATGCTGAAAATACACTAATTGTGGTCTTGGCAAACACCAGTCAGACAAGAAATACTGTTCATGGACCATCTGGTATTTAAGAATTATAAACACGTTTTGAAAACTATTCCTATTACACAGTATTCATAAGTCATAATTTGTTTGCCTAGAAAAGAGTGAACAGACTTTATATACAAGTACATAACAAAAACAGTACATAGTGCCATGCTCGTGACAGCTTACTTACAATCTGGCATAATAAACAGACCAAAATACAACAAATATTTTTTTGCCTACTTTTAATGTCTTCTGCTTATGTTGTTGTTTTTTTAACGTCAAAATGTTCTACATACAGATCGTTAGCTCTCGTAGGGGTCTATTTACTAAGCCTTGGATGGAGATAAAGCCGCTGGAGATAAAGTACCAGCCAATCGTCTCCTATCTGCCATGTCACAGACCGTGCTTGAAAAATGACAGTTAGGAGCTGATTGGCTGGTACGTTATCTCCAGCGACTTTTTCCATCCAAGGCTTAGTAATAAACCCCTTAATCTCTCTCTATCTATCTATCTATATTTCTCTGACGTCCTAGTGGATGCTGGGAACTCCGTAAGGACCATGGGGAATAGCGGCTCCGCAGGAGACTGGGCACAAAGTATATATCACTGTATACAGTGTGTGTGTATGTATGTATATATATATATATATATATATATCACTGTATACAGTGTGTGTGTATGTATGTATGTATATATATATATATATATATATATATATATATATATATATACAGAAGAAAAAGGTTTCTCTTGGGAGCTAGATCACATCAGAGTTCACTTTGAAATACATTTATTTTAAAAGTTAACATTGAATGTTATAACAATACATAAAAATCCAATAAAACATATAATTGACTTTATACCATAGATGGAGAATACAAACTAATTGTCTATTGACATAAGTGATAGTTATTTCTACCAATGTGTTCAGAAGTACGTTCAACTTCACAATTGCGCGAATACCCAATTACCCAATACTGAATTGTGGACCTAACGATTTTGTGATTGACAGCCTCACACCCCTCATGTAAGCCCAGTGCAGGTTACGACGTTATCTTCTGCAATGTGGATCTCTGTCTGCATCCACATATATATTTTGTTTCCAATTATCCCGAGTGATCTGTGCAGTAAAGTTTGGGATCTTAGTGAATACTGCTCACTGTTAGTATATTCTAGTTTGTCACATACTTTAGCATTATTACTATTTCGTTTGAAGGTTGTACTCGTATGTGAGTCGAGTAGCGGTACTTCCGCCCAATGGAACGCACGGACTTCCGGCCGCTGGAACGCAGAAGCCGCGTCTCTGGCTTATGTCCGAGTAGCCACGGATTTTTATCATTTGTTTAAACGGTGTAGTACAGCAGAAACCATCTAGTCTGAACTCTGGGCAGTATAGCGTTGCTGCAGTAGGTTTGGTTCTCATTTTTTAATAACAGTTCCCTCACTATACGGTTGATCATTTGTTAATTACCCCAATTGGTACTTCCTGTGGTTGACTCTTAAATAGCTGTCAGCTGAGGCTGAACAGCATGCAGCTTTCATTTGGCTCTGGACACTTGGACCGTGAGTACGATTTGGTTGTAGCTCTCTGCTGACATTTGATTAAGGTTGGTGGTCACGTTTGTTTTGCTTTCAAATTGCAGATCTAGTGTTGGAAATATGCATTGAGCCAGCAGCTGCCATCCTTTGTTTTTAATAAACCACCAGGTATGATTTCCACTGGGTGGCTGCAGGTGTTAGTTTTTGCACTATCCAGTGGTTTGGGAGTTTTTTATCTAATGAGTCATATATTTTACTTTCATTATTATAGCATTTTCTATGTGTTGAAGAAGCCATTTATTACATCAGCATGACCTAGTGTGTTGTCCGGGTAATTATCCATTGAAATGAGGTATAGACTCTATGTGAAATGTTATTTGAGGGTGGAGGCGTCTCTAAGTCGCACATGGATAGAGTTTGTTGAGCACGGTTGTGTTACTCGGTGACAGTCGTTAGGGCCTGGGAGGCACTGGTGGTGTTGGTGGTGAATAATCTGGTTTGCTATACATATCGATTTTAATTGTTTTTGATTGTTTAGGTGTTATAAGTGCCGATCTTGATAAAGGTCCTCATATGGACCGAAACGTCGAAAAACGGCATCAACATTGAACTTGATTAAAATAAATTGAACCTACAAGTGATTGCAGAGATTGATTTTTGGGCGTGAGTGCACCTTCCACCCAGGTGGTAGATGCGGTATATTGGTGGCCTTTCGGTCATTAGGAGCACCCGCCGTTGTTTCTACATGAATTGATGAGAGTGCAGGACTTTCCAAGGAGAGATATATATATATATATATATATATATATATATATGTGTATATGTGTACACACACACAATAAAACTGTAAGGGTTGTGTCTGTACATAGCAATTTTGTTTGAAAAATATACTTCTAGGGACTGTTTATGAATTATGGAGAAGAAAAAAGTTTTTGAAATTTGTGTTCAGGCATTTACGCAAAAACTAAGATTAATTTGGATTGTGTTTTCACTATTTGATTAGAAACCCCTATAAAAGCTGTATTGGAACGAACTGTTATTGCATCCTCTAAACGCACTATTTGGACAATATTGCCTTGCAGGAAGTATTATATTGCTATCACTATGGTGAGAAACAAAACGATTAAAGTAAGATTGTCAGACCAGTATAACCCTTAAAAGTATAAGTAGAGAAATTTCAAAGAAAGCCAAGCTGTCAATAAGTACAGTTTCGTACTAATACAATTTGGACTGTTCATCCACTGGTGAATTCTTCCATCTTCACTTTCTACTGCAATCCTTCCCCTCAGGGATATGGTAGGGTTTTACTTTAAAGACTGCCCTTGGAGGGATGATGATGATGCCATGTTCTGTGAGGGTGATATGCACAGGAAGGGCAGCAAACAGGTCTTGGTTCCTGTGTACAATTTCTTTACCTTGTCTCTGGTGACAGAGTTGACCCTATTGGTACCTTTTGCCTGTCCAACTTTGGTACTGACTAGTCTGGCCCATTCCGGCTCATGCCAGAGGTTTAGGAGGTTGACATGGTAGGTCTGTTACATCTTCCTTCTACCAACTTGCCTGACCCTTTAATAGTCTGGCCCCACAGCTTTGATTTATTTAGTATGGGCATTGCTAGGGGCAAATGACTTTCCTGAGTGGGCATCAATACCTAATCCCTGGGTTGGAAAGATCAAACTACAGCAGTCCTATCTTAGTTCTTTTTTTGGCATAACTGTGTCTCTTGCACTTGTTGTACTATTGGTGT